>NC_064627.1:497112451-498375784 GCF_023864275.1 Schistocerca cancellata | reverse complement strand
AGGGGAAGGGAAAGGAAATGCAGCCCTGGAGAGAAAGAAGGCTGCAATGGCTCGGGGCCCCGTGCTCGCAACGCATATATCCACAAAAGAGTTGTGGACCCCCTGGGGGAAGGGTGTGAAGGGTGGCAGATCATCCCCATCAGCTTTGTAGAGAGACCATCTGCATGGACACCCTGGCGAATGATGCCAAGGGAGGGTCAGGACAATCTGAGAAGAGGACCTGGGCTGCAAGGGGTTAAGATCAAAAGATCAATAGTAGAATAAGATCCATGTGCTCCTTCTCGGAGGACTACTACTTGTCCTTCATATCATTAGATGATTTTGCCTTCACAAGTGCTTGTCTGTCCCATATTTTGGGACAGAGGAGGAACATAAAATCTTACAACCCGCAACCAGGGTCTGCTTCAGCCACTGGCTGTTATCTTGGGGTAGGTTAGCAGAGTCCTGGGAAGGAAGCATCCGAGGGGACCCCTTCCTGGTATGAGGTGCTGGAAGAAGACGTTAACTGGGGGTTAGGGACCATCATCTTAAGTGGTAGGGAGTACACACTCTCAAACGGTGTGTTGGTTGGGAGGAGAGGACCAAACAGAGAGGTCATTGGTCCTGTCAGATTAGGGAAGGATGGGAAAGAAAGTTGGTTTTGTTCTTTCACAGCAACCATCCCAGCATTTACCTGAAGTGATTTGGGGAAATAGGGGAGAACCTAAATCAGGGTGGGCAGATGTGGGTTTGAACCTTCATCCTCTTGATGCAAGACCAGTGTGCTAACCACTGCACCACCTCGCTTAGTTTCAAATGGGGTGTGAGGCAAGCATTAAGAGGAGGGCTCCCACCCACCAGGGGAGCAGGTATAATTGAGTGACCCAAGGGTCTGACGAAGAAGGCACAAAGGATGACATTATCAAAGCCATAGTCTCCACTATCGTCACATGTGTAGGATGTAGACGACCATATTTCTTCTTGGACTCTTGATGCATGAGTCAGCTAACAGTCTTTTATTCTTAGAATTTCTTTTCTCATTGGAAAATAGTGGAGTCCAGTGAACAGGAGGAAGGTGCTTCCTGCAGCTGATCCAGACAGGGCACAGGGTCACTGACATCCACAATCCCTACAGATAGAGCTGGCATTGCAACGTGGAGACATGTTACAAATGTATGCGATTTGGACACATCACACTGGAGGAGGAACATATGGCTTGACACTGCAGTGATACACCATAGCCTTGACCTCCTTAGTCATCAAATCGCCATCAAAGGCAAAGATGAGGAGTCAGAAGAATGTCACCCAACATGTCATGGGTAAAAACGGCCCTTGAGCAGGGAAGGCTTCCTTAATCAGTATGGACTCACTTTTCGTTTTTGAAAGCACTGCTACTTACCCAAACTTGTCCTAGAAATGCTGAACAAAGAACAGTGGTTTTGTAACCTAAAAGCAATCCCTGTTGGGCTTAGTGCAAACTAAATATTGGGGGAAGTATTCCTCACTATGTTTCTGAGCCCTATAGCCTTTAGATGGAGTAGCCAGAGAAGGAAACATTGAGGGATCATATCTCTCTGCAATGGTGCCACCTGCTCCAAATGAGGTTTCTTTCCATGAGAGCCACACCAAAGGTTACCTGGCCACCAGAGTTGCCTGGAGTCCCCATTCCCCAGTCACAATGGGCAAATATTCCTTGACATGCAAGGGGAGTTTGCAGCTCAGGCACCAACAGCACAAAATCTGCCTGGTCAGGGGAATAACACTGTACAGTTACTTGATGTCTTTTCACCCAGTCCCATCCACAATGGAATGCCTACTGTGATGCATTTAGGTTGTAGAATCTTTGCAAGGAAAAGGGCACAAACAAAGAAAGGAAGGAAGAAAATGTGGAATATATGCTACATTGGGCGACCTTCCCTGCATGATACACACTTGTGCATAATTTGGAAGAGAGATGACAGGCCAAAAACAACAATGGGACCCATATAGTTAAGAATAAAAAGTGTTACAATGCCAGCAGGAAAGAAAACTTATGTCCAAAATCACAAATTCAAATGACCCTAAGCACTACGGGACTTAACATCTGAAGTCATCAGTCTCCTAGACTTAGAACTACTTAAACCTAACTAACCTAAGGACATCAGACACATCCATGCCCAAGACAGGATTTGAACCTGCGGCCGTAGCAGCAGCGCAGTTCTGGACTGAAGTGCCAGAATCGCTCGGCCACAACGGTTGGCTCCAAAATCACAAACCACATCCATGCACTATTGGCACCAAGAAGGCTATCTAATAGAAAGTCAGAGGGGAGAAAAGAATAATAAGCTAGACTTGCAGCATAGAAAAAGAAATATTGCTGCAAGTTGTAGGGCCCCACGGTGGCAGAGCATGAACTCAACATAAGAGATGCAGGCCAGCTGGGGGGAATATGATGGATGTCTCATCTGTTCTGCACATATTACTTATGGACCTTCTTTTCAGGACATTTGGAGATCACTGATTGGTTATTTGGGAAACACAAAATGACCTGCATGCTCACAATGCTTAACATCACTGAACTTTTATCTGTAATGAAAACTAAAAACAAACAAATCAACAACTCCCGTAAACACGAAATGACAAACTGCACACATCTGCAGTGTGTCCAGTCCAGATGAAATTCAATACGCTGCAATGTCAACAACGAAGACCTTATCTGAGTTGTATGTCTGATTAAATTTGGTACAGTGAGACAGATGTCTGTGAGATTTCTTCTCATAATGCCAGGATAATGGTTTGCAGCATTGTAATTTTGTTAGTACTCATCACATTCCACAAATGAGGAAGAGATTGATGTTTAACACCCCATCAACAACGAGGTAATTAGATACTGAGCACAAGTTCGGATTAGGGAAGTATCAGGAAGGAAATGGGCATAGCCCTTTTAAAGGAACCATCCTGGCATTTGCCTGAAGCAATTTAGGGAAATCACAGAAAAAAATAAATCAAGATAGTCAGATGCAGTTTTGCATCGTCATCCTCCTGAATGCGAGTCCAGTATGCTAACAACTGCACCATCTCGTTCAGTCCACAGATAGAAGAAGCACATAAAATGATAGAGAGGCTGTTCGGTATGTCAATTTGGCAGCTCTAAACATTAAAAATTACTAGAAATGACATTAACTTTTCCACACTGCCTGCTGTAACTTAACAAAAACCACTCCTTGATATTTACTCATTCTGGATACATTCAGGCTGGCTTGTCTTAGCTGGCGTATTCTGTAGAATGCATTAATGAATGAGGTGAGAGCTAAGATTGATCACACAAATGAATATGAGACCTACCAATAACATGAGTTCAAACTTTCAGATTAAGAGAACTTACTGTGCAATAGACTGCTGATACTGCTCCATATCCATATTTTCAATATCAGGAGTCTTCCTTTCTTCTATGTATGGTGCTGTATTGTCTAACCACTTATGTTCAACAGAATTAACATCTTCTGATATCTCCTGATGAAGGAAAGGAGAAATACATACTGCTATTATTTAACAAATAACATTTGATTAAATGCTTTTGTACAAAATGACTAGTTCAGCTACATTAACATCTGCTGCAACTAAGAAACTAGGAAACAAAATTAAATGAAATCAGACAAAAAATTAAATGTGTGAAAAGCAAACTGCCACATTTAAAACAAATAGACAGTTTAACTAAATAATTGCCTAACTTAAACATGTTATTAAAATGTTGATTTGTAAAGATTTGGAATTAACATTGTGTTAGTCATGTTAGTGGAGTTACTACAAGCAACAGAATAACGGCCAGAAATGTTAAGAAGGTAATTAGGTTCTGGGTATGAGTGGCATGTAAAGAGGTGTTAGCACAAATAAAAGGAAAAAGTGTCAGACAGTGCTGAGAGGGGTATCTGTTCCACAGAATCAACACCATGAACTAAAAGCCTTATATTAGATGCACAATTGAGACTAGAGGTGCCAGTGAAAAATTACACCCATACCTGCAATGAGTAAGGTCTCTGGGGTTTAGCCACATTTTCTACCATGTCTCCATTTGAATCCTTTCCAGAATCTGAATCTGGAGTTTTTACAAGCGTGTTCTTGCCCTGAAAGCATGTCATGGGTTATCACTCGAAAAATCCCTACATATCTGAAACTATGTAGGTATATACAAAGGACATTTCTACATCAAATTTATATTCTCCAGGTTCACTAGTGACCCTAAGATCTGGTGAGGATAACACTTTAATTTAATGAGTGGTGGCCTTAGTGTTAACTAATTGTCTTGAAATTGAAGAGTTTTAAGATACAGGCCCAAATGAGCTTGTAGGATGTGCAACTTAGAAACTGACAATTTTGAAGTTTTGCCTTGTACAATTTACATTTAAAAGAATAATGTTTATTTCAATATATGGGCAAGAAACACTTTATTTCCACGATCAGCCATTCTTCGTTCCCTATACCTATATATGAAGGTCCAAATTTTTACAAATATATTACATAAGGAAAAATCAAATGAAGCAAAACAGAACCATCACCAAAAAGAAACAGTGAAAAAAATTATTGTTTGTAAGCAGATAAATAAAGGAATAACTGTAGTTGTGACTTCCTTCATTTAAGAAACAATAAACTCAAATGACTTCTCCTTTTAATGGATCTGCTAACCTGTGTACACATGCTCCAGAAATTAACCAACACCAGATAAAAATCTATTTAAAATAAGAAACATCATAAAATATGAAGTATTACTGGGTTATTAATTAAGTCAACATTTCATTTTCTTTCCAAGCTTCAAACAAAAGAATATGAAACAAAGGAAAAGCACATTAATGAGAAATAAGATATATTTTAACAGTAATTTTCAATCAAAATCATTTAGAAAAATGCTATCACAGGAATTCATGTAGAATACTGGTTTTTATTATACTTTTATACTGTGCACTAATATTAAACAATACTGAAGTGATTGCTTCAAAATGTTTGTTTTACTTTGATATACAATGCAGCACTTTTCCTAATCATGGAGCAGGAAACAAAATTATACAGGGTGATTCAAAAAGAATACCACAACTTTAAAAATGTGTATTTAATGAAAGAAACATAATATAACCTGTTATACATCATTACAAAGAGTATTTAAAAAGGTTTTTTTCACTCAAAAACA
This sequence comes from Schistocerca cancellata, assembly GCF_023864275.1. Classification (NCBI taxonomy): domain Eukaryota; kingdom Metazoa; phylum Arthropoda; class Insecta; order Orthoptera; family Acrididae; genus Schistocerca; species Schistocerca cancellata. The sequence goes on along the minus strand of NC_064627.1, from coordinate 498,370,644 downwards.
AGTTCAGAGATGTTCAATATGGCCCCCTCCAGACACTCGAGCAATATCAACCCGATACTCCAACTCGTTCCACACTCTCTGTAGCATATCAGGCGTAACAGTTTGGATAGCTGCTGTTATTTCTCGTTTCAAATCATCAATGGTGGCTGGGAGAGGTGGCCGAAACACCATATCCTTAACATACCCCCATAAGAAAAAATCGCAGGGGGTAAGATCAGGGCTTCTTGGAGGCCAGTGATGAAGTGCTCTGTCACGGGCTGCCTGGCGGCCGATCCATCGCCTCGGGTAGTTGACGTTCAGGTAGTTACGGACAGATAAGTGCCAACCTTTTTCATAGGACTCTCCACACAGTTGATTGTGGAATTTGCAGCTCTCTGCTAACTCTGCGAGTCGATTTTCCTGGGCTGCGAACAAATGCTTGCTGGATGCGTGCTACATTTTCATCACTCGTTCTCGGCCGTCCAGAACTTTTCCCTTTGCACTAACACCCATTCTCTGTAAACTGTTTATACCAACGTTTAATACACCACCTATCAGGAGGTTTAACACCATACTTCGTTCGAAATGCACGCTGAACAACTGTCGTCGATTCACTTCTGCCGTACTCAATAACAAAAAGATTTCTGTTGAGCGGTCGCCATCTTAGCATCAATTGACGCTGACGCCTAGTCAACAGCGCCTCAAGCGAACAAATGTACAACTAAATGAAACTTCATAGCTCCCTTAATTCGCCGACAGATAGTGCTTAGCTCTGCCTTTTGTCGTTGCAGAGTTTTAAATTCCTAAAGTTGTGGTATTCTTTTTGAATCACCCTGTATTATCCTAACGGCAGCAATTCTGTGAAGCATGCAGCTTTATGAAAACCATTTTACTGCAACAGACAATAATTAATATAAAATTAAATAACCTACCTTTGTAACAGCCTGTAGGAATGCAGCCTTCCCAACCTTCTGTCGCTGCTTACTCATTACCAGTTCCATACGCCGCTTCTCACTCTCTATGCGCCGTCTTTTCTCTTCTAATTTCATTCGAATATTGTGTAACTGAGATGCCATTACATGATTATTTGAAGAAGTTTCTTCTGGAAAACAATATAACATATTTTTGCTATCAAAAAAAGTAACTAGTGCTTTATTGATGAATTGGACAAATTAAGTCTTTTCAGTCAGCTAAATATACATCTTGATCAACTGTTTGAAGCAACACACTTCCTACTCACTACTCTGTTATTATATCTAAATGGATTCAACCTAAAGGTTAATGTGAACATTGGTTGGTCTAATTGTGAACAGTATGCCCTAACATTCTTCTAATGAAAGTGCCAACTTGTGCATCACTGCCAACGATGAGTGGCTTGATAACTGTCATAAATAAATCCTTGAACAAACAGAAGACACCCAGCTTTGTAATCTGCCACACACTAAAGAAACAACCAAACCTTATTCTTGTATGAGGGATGCACTAACTATTTACAGGTGGAGAAATGGAACAGCACTTGACCCATATTCAAAAATTGAGGAAAAGGTGATGTGGGAGGGGGGGTGCATGAAGAAAGGTGAAGAGGGGAATGGAGGGTGTGAGAGAGAGGGAGGGGTTCGCAGTGGTTAGGACTGTGGACTTGCGTTCAGGAATAGTAGGGTTAAATTCTTTATCCTAGTTATCAAGACTGATGTTTTCTGTATTTTCCCAAATCACTTATGGCTAATGCCAGGACGACTCTTAATATTACAGTCACAAAAATTTTCTAAACCACAATTGTTCAGTTCAATCTTGTATGCCTTACAACAACCATTTTCATTGATCCACTGATAGTGATTGCTAAAAATCAGATGAAAATGATCTGAGAAAGGCACATTCAAGACTGCTTTTCCTATTAATACATTTTAGGGAATACTTTTCAAATTTAAAAGTCTGTGAAATCAGCATCACCTTTATCTACAAATTTGTGCAATGCTTTCAGTGTTGCTCAAGTTAAGCAAAGAGTGTATATACTCACTGAGCACTGTAGCTTTATATTATCCATCACGTATCTTGTGTAACAGCACAGTGATTTAAAGTGGATTCTGAGCTTGCTTTCAAAATTAAAGCGAATCTTAGAATGTTTATGGAGCAACCAAAGTGGAATTGTGGCAAAGGAAAAAGGAAGGAAGATTGAGATTACCGTACCGACAACATCGAGGTCATTAGAGAGGGACCACAAGCTTGGATTGTGTCAAGGATGAGGAAGAAAATCATCTGTGCCCTTTCAAAGGAACCATCCTAGCATTTCTCTGGATCCATTAAAGGAAATAGCGGAAAACCTAAATCTGGATGGTCAGACGTGGGTTTGAATCACTGTCATCCTGAAATTGACACAAAGAAACAATGAAATTAAAACTAAAGTTGCAGTAATGATGACTTTTCAAAAGTGCTTAGAATTTTTGTTATTACCCAATGACCAAATAAAATTCACATTCACTTTAGACTCTTTAGCATGATGCATATGTAATAATGAACTGGGAAATGGCATTGATTTGGTACTGGAAAATCCTAGGTGAAATAAAAACAAAAGAACAAAGTAGCCACTGAGTGGCATAGAGGCACATAAACACAAGTTGCAATATACTTCTAGCCCCTCTTGAGAATCATCAAAATGAAATGATGGACAAATGCCAATTGTAGTGACAGTAATTTAGTCCATCAGGATGGTACTGAAAGCTTAAAATTAAGACTGCCCTGCAACTCTTGAGTATGTGAAAAATCTAATACTCTTCTTTCGAATCACCTTAAGCTAAGTTTGTTACTCGTGTGACATCAAATGACTAGTCCACATCCGAAGACACAGCTATGATGACTGACCAATTCTGCTGTTACTGCTTCTCTACCATCAACACAATAGTCCCAACCTCCTATTGTACTGATGGGTCCACCTCTCATGGTATCCAGTGGTCAATTATGCATTGCATACGAGTATCAGGATACTTTTGATCAGATAGTGTAGTGCTCATATCAGCAAAGTTTACTGGGTGACAAAAATTAGAGGTGCACTGAGTCAGTTACATGAAAGTTTAGAAAACAGGGACAGTAGGCACCTCTGAAAGCTCTCCCATACGGGTTGTGATACACAGAGAGAATGTTACGAGACTGTGTACAAAAGAGATATTTATAAAATTTTATTCCGCTTAAAGATCAAAGGCCAATTTAGTACAACATTAGAATACAGTTGATTAAATTTCTCCTGTTTCGATGACAAGCACTACAGGATTGATAATGTAGTTCCAGTCTTTCAGAACTCTTAAGGGGGGAAGAAAAGAAGCTCTGAACCTTCGCCAGTGGAAGAAAAATTAAATTAGCATTCTCTCTAAAGTAAGAGGCATTTTGGTGCAGCCAAATGCTAAAATAATCACAATCACAAACCCTGAATAAATCTTTTGGATATTAGGCAACATCATTCTGAAGAACTAAGAACAACTATCACACTGATATTTTAATTGACTCTGGCCATAAAAAACTGTAAATCTGTAGCTTTAAATACCTGTTGAAAAATTCTGCAACAACCAATGTGGTAAAACTTTGGAAATTATGGCCGTGGCACTCATTCATAGGAAAGGGAGGCATAGTTTATCCAGTGGGGTAAATATGTTACAACGAACATGTTGAATAATGTCATAAATTGGTTGATCAGACATGTTAAATATGCTGAAAAGAGAGAGTGTGTGTGTGTGTGGGGGGGGGGGGGGGGGGCAGAACTGTTATCAGACAATTTAAATGCATTAACTGGAAATATTTTTACAAGACTTAGGAATTCAATATTATTTTTTCAAAATTTTGTGATGAGGCCAACTCAGCAGAAAGAATATTGAAGGAACTGTGCTAATAAAGTTACACATACAGACTTATCTCAATGGGTGCAGTTTCCATCATCCAGCTGAGTAGAAAGAGCTATGATGAACAACTTAGAACACAGAGCTAGGACCATTTCAGACAATGACCAACTTAGCTCTGAAAGTTAGTCATCTGACAATGGCATTCAGAAGGAACGGGGTATTCTGTCTGTGATGGTAACTTCATGCTGTTGAAGGAACCAAGAGTGATGCCACTTAACACTGCCAGGTGGATGATGATGATGATGATGATGATGATGATGATGATGATGATGATGCTTGGTTTGTGGGGCACTCAACTGCACAGTCATCAGCACCCGTAAACATTCCCAGTCTGCACACAGTCCAACCTAGCTACTTTCATGAATGATGATGACAACACAAACACCCAGTCCCTGGGCAGAGAAAATCCCCAACCTGGCTGGGAATCGAACCCAGGACTCCGTGATACAGAGGTAGCAACGCTAGCCACTAGACAATGAGCTAAGACGTGCCAGTTGGACTAATACATATTACAGTTCCCATTCTGCAATGCAAAAATTAATAGGAAAGGTGGAATCCTACAAGAAATCAGATCAGTCTTCCACTCAAATAAGAAACTTAAAGAAATATTACCACCTGCTGAAGATAATCTCAGCCTGATAGTACCTGTGATGTGTAATATTCCTTGTGGGTGGGGCAGCAGTTACGTGGGGGGCAGTCATGTGGACTTTTGCCAATTGCTGTGTTGAGTATCAACATCACATTAAACACAGCAACTAAAAAAAAAAAAAAAAAAAAAAAAGAATCAGTTGTGGCCAAGCACAGCCTGTTAAATAAGAACAGTATTATGTTTGAACATATGAGAATCCTGACCCACGCATTGAACACTGGGACTCTGTGATTAGGAAAACAGTGGAAATTAAACTCTGTGATAACTTCAGCAGACACACCAAACGCATGGATGTGTGCAATCAACGCAGAAAGGGGACGGGGGAAGACTGCCTCATGTAAGTGGCAGCAATGTAAGTGGAGCTGGACAGATAGTGCAAATGTAATCTGTGGGTGCAAAGGGTGCCACCTCAGCATATGTAAAATCTTTGACGTAATCTAGCCAAACAGCTGCCATCTTATGGACATTAAAGTGGGAGACACACAAGTTTCATTATAGTCTTAAAATCTGATGATGCTGACAGAGGCAATCATCAAAAGCTTGGGATTTTGTACCAGAAGACATAAATTACTTGGATATATTGCATTCACAAAATTCAAGGACATTGTAATAGTCACCCATTCAATTGAACACACACACACACACACACACACACACACACACACACACACACACACACACACAAGGAAGAAAAACTGAATAAATAAATTCATAAGTAGCCTAAAATGGAACGTAAAAGATGGAAATCATCAATCCACATTTAGGTTAGTTTCAAATTAATCATGTGGCCATCTTGTTTCACCATCAGAAGGAAGTGATGAATGTACAAATTAAAAAAGGAGCAAATATAGAAACATACCATTATCTTACTGCTACATAAACGAAATTTATCACACAAACAGAAAAGGATTACAAAACAAAAATCTTAAAAACATATAATAAACCCTGAATGCAAAGAAAAAAAAAAAAAAAAAGATTTACAAGAAAAGCTTCACATACAATTGGAAGCTCTGGACGAAATTCAATCTAAATTGGTCAAGACATCTTACGAAGTTGCCACAACAAAGAGACTGAAGAAACACAGATGGTGGAGTTCCCAGTGTGAGGATGCATTAGAACTAATAAAATGAACTTTAATTAAATTATGGAAAATCCAGGGTGGAATAATGACAACACTATGAAAAGGATGAGAATGCTTCTCATCATACAGTGGAGATTTTGGAAATGCCAATCTTTAAAAAAATAAATTAAAAACAAATAAACAATACTAAAGGCAAATGTGAATTTACTGAAAGACAATGGTCACTAACAGCTAAAACTGTAAGATTAGTTAAACGGAAACCTGAGACAGACCAGCTATTGCAACTATAAAAAAAGAGGTCCTTCTGCAAAACTTTCAATTTAATTTGCAAGTATACCAACCATCAAACATGAGTTTCAAAGATGAAAGATGAACAAAGAAAGCTGGCCCTAAATAATCAGGAAAACTGGATAATATTGTTAAGTTATTTTTAAAAACTTCTAAAATGAACCAAAAGAGAAATTCACAAAGCAAGCTCCATAATTGATTCACAACTGCCAAAATTTTCAGTAAATTTAACAAATTATTACAGAACTAAAAAGTAAGAAAGCTCTGGGGAAAGACATTGTCGTTGCAGCAGTGTGGAAAAACGTGCATGACAGAACTGTCAAGCAACTACAAAAAGAAATTAAAATGCCTGGGAGACCTAACAAATACCACAAGATTGGAAAATAGCACTTTATTTATCCATTACAAAAAAGGGGGCAAAACAGATGCAAACAATAACCAAGGCACATCTCTCCTCACAGAGACATACAAAATCCTGTCAAAAGGTTTGCAAAATACATTAGAAAATCAAAAGGCGGAACAATTAAGACACTACCCTGGAGGCTTTAAGAGGAAAGGATCATGTGTCAGTCAAAAATCTTTATTTATCCTTTATTGATAGAGGAAAAAAACCCTATGATTCCATCAATAGAGATACATTATTCAACATTCTAGCATAATTTGAAGCTGACAAACATTAAGCAACCTTTGACCATTACAACTTCCATATCAAATTTTTAGATGAGATACCAAACCTTTTCAAAATTAAAACACAGTGAGGCAGGGGGATGGATTGTCTCCATTATTATTCAACTGCATTTTGGAGAAAGTAGTACAGTATGAGACTGCAGAAAAAGAATAAAAGTTGAGGGAATATATAAAGAGAAACTTGGGAGAATGGGAAAGAGGGTCCTGAAACTGACTGCTTGCCTTTTGTTGATAATTTAGCAGTCTTAGCAGAGAACTGACAAGATGCAACAAAACACTATCCAAGAGGCAGCAGAAATTTACGAATTATAAATTTCATTTGAATAACTGTGTACACAAGCAACTTTAAAAGTGCACCAAAATATATGGAATCAAAATATGGAAAAAATAAAGACAGCCTCAGAATTTAAATATTTGAAATGAACCAAAAAATTGCTCTGGATAAAGCAGCTGACAAACAGAGTTCGAAAAATGAAAATGGCACTCAGCTCAAAGAATATGTACATTCTATTTATACAAAATTGAGGAATTACTTTGTGGTGATTAACACCAGGTGTCCTTATATCGTAGAATGCTTTGTCACAAACACAGTCAAACATTTACAAAATTTGGAAAAAAAATAATAATTTGCAAAATCTTGTGTCCAAGGTATGAATATTGGACTTCGAAACTGAAAAGCAACTAGGAAGTGTACAGAAAAAGTGAAAACATAATACGTTGAACGAGAAAGTGGAGGATTTTATGGCCACTTAGAAAGAATGGTTAACAACAGAATGTCAAAAAAATATTAAATTCCTTAGAAAAAAGAAACAACAACTTTCATAGTTCAACCAGTTAAGAAAGATCCATAGGAATTGGAAGTAACTGACAAACACATAGAAAACATGCATGTATTCAGGGAAAAGGTTCATAAACTGAAGAAAACACAAAAGTAGAGGGAAAGAGATATGGACAGAAGAAAGAAGATAACAGAGAGCAGAGTGAAGAAGTATTTGTGTGGTGGGAGGTCTCTCTCTCTCTCTCTCTCTCTCTCTCTCTCTCTCTCTCTCTCTCTCTCTCTGTGTGTGTGTGTGTGTGTGTGTGTGTGTGTGTGTGTGTGTTTACTGAAGAAGCTGTGGCTGCAAGCTTTATGTGAGTGTCCTTCAATTGTTCCTGTCTGCAACTTGACATGTCTTCTTTATGGTAAGTAACAATCAATCTTTTCCTACATTGCTGATATTTCTTCCTGGGTTTCCACTGTTTGATATTAGAACAATGAAACAAATACATTTATTTGTTAGATAATGTTCAAAAGTTTGTAATGAGAACACTTTAATGCAGCAGTTTTAGGTGAAGTGTGCTTTGCAATTTGGTTGCATTGAATACCGCTAGAGGTCAGGCCTGAACTACCCCATTAATAAAGCTATGGCAACCGAAAAAACAACTGTACAGTAGCCATTCCCGAATGCTTTGTGTAATGCATTCCTTGTTGCTTTCTTTTCTTATTTTGAAATCAGTGAAGTGCCTGATCTTGTCCATCATAGATTTTGATTATGACCCTCATATCACCAGTAGGGATTGGTGATCCCTGTGTCAATATGTGTTTTGCTTTCACAGAACACGGGTGTAGACTGATACCCTGAAAGAGGGGGGCAGGGCTTGTTTCCTCACATCACTCCACTCTCATTTGGTGGCCAAAACTCTAGTTTGTCTATACTCACAGGCATCTGCTACTACATAGTGTTCACACACTGCACAATTGCAATTGGTAAACAAACCTGTCACATATTTCGCCTGTGCCGAAATCTTCCTTCTAATGTTCAAATAGTTATTTTAAATTCTACTACTATGCCTTGCTGGTTCCATCTGTGGAACTGTCAACTGTGTGTCGCATAGCTATGACTGCCCATGAATGGTTGAAATTAATATCTGCAGCTTTTGTAATCATCGAAATGGGCAGGAAAACACACCTTGGACACCTTAAATACGGAACACATTCAGGTCACTGGCATGAAAATGCTGCTGCTTCTAAACATAAATCATTTGTTGAAAGCTTCAAAAGAGCCAAAACAAGAAAACAAAAGCCATTTTGGAAAAAAATTAGTTTTTGGAAAAAAATAAGTTTTTGCAAAGGAAACATTCCAGTCTAAAAGTTTCCGATCAGTACTTTTTTAACAGTTAATTTCAAAGCACTACCACCTAACCCCCCCCCCCCCCCCCGAACCATGGACCTTGCCGTTGGTGGGGAGGCTTGCGTGCCTCAGCGATACAGATAGCCGTACCGTAGGTACAACCACAACGGAGGGGTATCTGTTGAGAGGCCAGACAAACGTGTGGTTCCTGAAGAGGGGCAGCAGCCTTTTCAGTAGTTGCAAGGGCAACAGTCTGGATGATAGACTGATCAGGCCTTGTAACAATAACTAAAACGGCCTTGCTGTGCTGGTACTGCAAACGGCTGAAAGCAAGGGGAAACTACGGCCGTAATTTTTCCCGAGGGCATGCAGCTTTACTGTATGATTAAATGATGATGGCGTCCTCTTGGGCAAAATATTCCGGAGGTAAAATAGTCCCCCATTCGGATCTCCGGGCGGGGACTGCTCAAGAGGATGTCGTTATCAGGAGAAAGAAAACTGGCGTTATACGGATCGGAGCGTGGAATGTCAGATCCCTTAATCGGGCAGGTAGGTTAGAAAATTTAAAAAGAGAAATGGATAGGTTAAAGTTAGATATAGTGGGAATTAGTGAAGTTCGGTGGCAGGAGGAACAAGACTTCTGGTCAGGTGACTATAGGGTTATAAACACAAAGTCAAATAGGGGTAATGCAGGAGTAGCTTTAATAATGAATAGGAAAACAGGAATGTGGATAAGCTACTACAAACAGCATAGTGAAGGCATTATGGTGGCCAGGATAGATACGAAGCCCACACCTACTACAGTAGTACAAGTTTATATGCCCACTAGCTCTGCAGATGACGAAGAAATTGAAGAAATGTATGATGAAATAAAAGAAATTATTCAGATAGTGAAGGGAGACGAAAATTTAATAGTCATGGGTGACTGGAATTCGAGTGTAAGAAAAGGGAGAGAAGGAAACGTAGTAGGTGAATATGGATTGGGGCTAAGAAATGAAAGAGGAAGCCGCCTGGTAGAATTTTGCACAGAGCACAACTTAATCATAGCTAACACTTGGTTTAAGAATCATGATAGAAGGTTGTATACATGGAAGAACCCTGGAGATACTAAAAGGTATCAGATAGATTATATAACGGTAAGACAGAGATTTAGGAACCAGGTTTTAAATTGTAAGACATTTCCAGGGGCAGATGCGGACTCTGACCACAATCTATTGGTTATGACCTGTAGATTAAAACTGAAGAAACTGCAAAAAGGTGGGAATTTAAGGAGATGGGACCTGGATAAACTGAAAGAACCAGAGGTTGTACAGAGTTTCAGGGAGAGCATAAGGGAACAATTGACAGGAATGGGGGAAAGAAATACAGTAGAAGAAGAATGGGCAGCTTTGAGGGATGAAGTAGTGAAGGCAGCAGAGGATCAAGTAGGTAAAAAGACGAGGGCTAGTAGAAATCCTTGGGTAACAGAAGAAATATTGAATTTAATTGATGAAAGGAGAAAATATAAAAATGCAGTAAAGGAAGCAGGCAAAAAGGAATACAAACGTCTCAAAAATGAGATCGACAGGAAGTGCAAAATGGCTAAGCAGGGATGGCTAGAGGACAAATGTAAGGAAGTAGAGGCTTATCTCACTAGGGGTAAGATAGATACTGCCTACAGGAAAATTAAAGAGACCTTTGGAGATAAGAGAACCACTTGTATGAACATCAAGAGCTCAGATGGAAACCCAGTTCTAAGCAAAGAAGGGAAAGCAGAAAGGGGGGAGGAGTATATAGAGGGTCTATACAAGGGCGATGCACTTGAGGACAATATTATGGAAATGGAAGAGGATGTAGATGAAGATCAAATGGGAGATACAATACTGCGTGAAGAGTTTGACAGAGCACTGAAAGACCTGAGTCGAAACAAGGCCCCCGGAGTAGACAACATTCCATTGGAACTACTGACGGCCTTGGGAGAGCGGGTCCTGACAAAACTATACCATCTGGTGAGCTAGATGTATGAAACAGGCGAAATACCCTCAGACTTCAAGAAGAATATAATAATTCCAATCCCAAAGAAAGCAGGTGTTGACAGATGTGAAAATTACCGAACAATCAGTTTAATAAGCCACAGCTGCAAAATACTAACACGAATTCTTTACACACGAATGGAAAAACTAGTAGAAGCCGACCTCGGTGGAAGATCAGTTTGGATTCCGTAGAAATACTGGAACACGTGAGGCAATACTGACCTTACGACTTATCTTAGAAGAAAGATTAAGGAAAGGCAAACCTACATTTCTAGCATTTGTAGACTTAGAGAAAGCTTTTGACAATGTTGACTGGAATACCCTCTTTCAAATTCTAAAGGTGGCAGGGGTAAAATACAAGGAGCGAAAGGCTATTTACAATTTGTACAGAAACCAGATGGCAGTTATATGAGTCGAGGGACATGAGAGGGAAGCAGTGGTTGGGAAGGGAGTAAGACAGGGTTGAAGCCTCTCCCCGATGTTATTCAATCTGTATATTGAGCAAGCAGTAAAGGAAACAAAAGAAAAATTTGGAGTAGGTATTAAAATCCATGGAGAAGAAATAAAAACTTTGAGGTTCGCCGATGACATTGTAATTCTGTCGGAGACAGCAAAGGACTTGGAAGAGCAGTTGAACGGAATGGATGGTGTCTTGAAGGGAGGATATAAGATGAACATCAACAAAAGCAAAACGAGGATAATGGAATGTAGTCGAATTAAGTCGGGTGATGCTGAGGGAATTAGATTAGGAAATGAGACACTTAAAGTAGTAAAGGAGTTTTGCTATTTGGGGAGAAAAATAACTGATGATGGTCGAAGTAGAGAGGATATAAAATGTAGACTGGCAATGGCAAGGAAAGCATTCCTGAAGAAGAGAAATTTGTTAACATCGAGTATAGATTTAAGTGTCAGGAAGTCATTTCTGAAAGTATTTGTATGGAGTGTAGCCATGTATGGAAGTGAAACATGGACGGTAAATAGTTTGGACAAGAAGAGAATAGAAGCTTTTGAAATGTGGTGCTACAGAAGAATGCTGAAGATTAGATGGGTAGATCACATAACTAATGACCAAGTATTGAATAGGATTGGGGAGAAGAGGAGTTTGTGGCACAACTTGACCAGAAGAAGGGATCGGTTGGTAGGACATGTTCTGAGGCATCGAGGGATCACCAATTTAGTATTAGAGGGCAGCGTGGAGGGTAAAAATCGTAGGGGGAGACCAAGAGATGAATACACTAAGCAGATTCAGAAGGATGTAGTTTGCAGTAGGTACTGGGAGATGAAGAAGCTTGCACAGGATAGAGTAGCATGGAGAGCTGCATCAAACCAGTCTCAGGACTGAAGACCACAACAACAACAACAACAACACCTAACTTCATTCACATAGCTTAAGAACCTCTTAAATTTATGTGCCTAATCATTTACACACAAAAGCAACAGATGCGAATTATGACACTCTGTATTATGTAAAGAAATAGATGCTACATTTTTCCTAAAATCATACATAACACTTGTCCTAAATGCTGCTCCAAAACTAACTAAACCATCTTGTAACTTTAATAACAACAAAAGGTGCCCTATTGTTTTAATTTTTCTGATTCTTTTTGTTTTATACTGTTGGAACCAATTTCAAACATAAAATCAAGCTTCCTACAAATGATAGGCCTCATTCAAATAAAGCTACTTCATTCCTCATACAGCAGAGAAGCCAGTCCCATGTGTTGCATGGATTGTGCACTTCTGGACTGCACTAGGCAATGTCAACGAACATAACCAAAACAAGATGTCAGAAATTTTTAAACAATAGCACTGAACCACATTTGCGCTATGTCATAGGAGTGTCAATCAATGAGAAGAGAAAGGACACTTGCTGTCACTATGACATGTGAATGATTAACACATTTGTTTCTATGACAAGACCCCGAGCTATCCCGTCATTGAAAGCCTTTGGTGATGTGAAGTACTTTCTCTCGTACTGTACTTTCAACCCTAGTTGTACTACTATGAGTGAAAGTTCTGAATATTTTCAAACATTTTGCAAGAGCATGTATGCTGGGATGCATTGCATCAAGACCACGGTACTTCTGAAATCCAAAAAAGATTTATGTAAACATATAAAAAAGGTCTTATTTAGTGATTCATATACAACAGCAGAGGGAAGTAATTTCTTAAACATGAAATATGTTTGATTTAGTAATAATACTTTATCTACAGATTAATACTGGGGATGATGGTAATCAGAAACTGGAAATTCTGAAATATATATTGCTTTTATCACAAGTACTTATTTCTATTCTCCAAGAACTTAACACTATTCAGATATGGCATTACAAAAAAATAATGCCATGACAATGGTGAGAAAATGAAGTAATTCATTTATCAAACACATGAAAATTCTGATTAACAGAAAAAGTCTAAACTACTGAAACTCAATAAGGCAATACTAATCAGTGTCCATATTGAATATATAGGCAATGTTCAAATAAAATATTTGCTGAATTTTCATGCCTACAGAAAATTTGTCAGCTGATTTGCAAATGGGAATTGAAAATAGTTTAACTGAAAGAGGAAAACAAGACTGTTTTCACACAGAATCTTCTGTGAGACTTCCGTACAAAATTTGTAATTGTATTCTTACCAGAGAAATTTGTTTGTAACAAATTCTGCAAGACATTTTTTGTAACAAGGCATGTTTGTGCTTTACATAGAACTGTTTTTTGGAACACACACATCACAGTACACAGTGGTAAAGACAGTAGAATGTATAGATAACCACTTTATTTCCCTTAGCAATAATTTCAGCATAAAAAAGGTGCCACCCAGTGTAAACAAAACTGTCATATTAGCAGTTGTTTGATTACAGGATAGAGCACTTCAGTCATTAATCTGATTTCTCATTACCACAGTAACCTGTAACATGATCTTCTTCATTTATACTGATTTTTTCAAATTATTTTCTACCTTTGTTAGTAACCAATATCCGAAAGTACTTTAAAAGAAATTCCATGGCAAGAGAGAGAGAGAGAGAGAGAGAGAGAGAGAGAGAGAGAGAGAGAGAGAGAGAAGAGAAGAAAAAGAAGAAAATATAAGGAAGAAGAGAAGAAAAAGGAAGAAATGACAGAAGGGGAAACAAGCATTACAAACAAATTCATGCACTCTACAGGCTTTCCACGTACATTCATTTTCTGACCTTGATTTGTCTCTGTGTCAGAATGCTGCTGCTGACTTGTGCAACTCTGTTGCTGCCACGTTGTTGTATTAGGAAGGGCACTGAAAGTTGTTTTTTTCTCACTACCGCCACTAGTTCCATTGAATGTACTCTGCAGTCTGCCCGAGTCTTTTTCCTCATCTCTCTGCCCATGTCCTGCATGACCTACTTCACCGCGGCGCTGTGATAGTTCAATGAAACTAGTTGGCATCGCTGCACAGTCAACAGTATCTGGTTTTTCTTCATCTTGCTTCTCTCTTCCATTTACACTATCACCAAGAACCAATTCCACACCACTGCTCCGGGCATCTTGTGCGCTTGATCGAATAGGAACAGCAGGTGCCCCTATTCCATGCTCAGACTTGCGTCCAGTATGAACAGCTGGCTCCTTATCAGGATTGCGGCCCAAGAACTGCAAATTTTCTTGGGAACCTCCAAAATTCTCCAGTGTTAACTGAAACACAATTTAAACATATGGGTGACATAGCAATCAACAGTTACTACAAGCTTGTTGATCTAGATTACTTATAAATCATTGGTGTATTCATACAAAAATGGTCAAATTGAGTGATATGTGACACTTATGAATGTGTGCTTAAAAATAAAATAAAGTTTTAAGGCTGACTGGAAGTTTCAAACATTTCTGTTAACACTGTAGAGATCAATTTACACCTGACCCCACATCAAAACAATCCAAAATGCATTTTAATTAGCGGCATTCATACATGCCATCAATGTCACATCATTGTCAAAGTTTCTCAGGAAGAAAGTTTTGACAGTGAAGTTGTCTGCTAACATCTGAAGTTAACCTATTTTCATATAGTTCCTTATGTTAAAATTGCAAATGTTCCATGCTGAGTTGGATAGTATTTCCATTGAGTATTATTCTTATTTGTGAGGATAGATTTTTGAAAGAGTGTTTAGATTTTACAATAATACAACAGATCTGACACCTATACTGTGTATAAATGAGAACATAAACTGATAAAGCAATTTTTGTTTAATAACTTTTTATTACTTGATAAATTAAGCTCTAAAAGGAGCAAAATACAGTTGTTTATGACTTTATTTGCTAAATAGAAAAAACACGATGGAGATAAACAAGCTCCTCATATTCCTTACAAATATTGTCTGCTGTGTTTGACTTATATAGAGTAGCAAACATCAAAGCTTTGAAATGATGTTTCACTTCTCAGCAATTTACCATACAAAACTGATCAAGAACATCAATCATGAAGTTTGCTTTGACCATAGAAAACTTTTATAATTCTTAGTTCTTAAATTCCAATATTATACTCTTCCTTTTTGAATCACAGATGGTATCTCATAATATTACTTTCACCACTCAGTACTGGGATACATGAACTGACATATGATGTGTGAATACAACCTGACTGTAATGTGATGTGATGGTCTGTTGACATCCAGCATGAATCAGCCTTAATGGTGACATTTGTGACTAATCAAGCACAAATTCATCAGCTACACATTTTTTCCATTACTGATACAGGTTTTTTTAGCTTTTTCAACAAGAAGACTAGGAGAAGATGAACAGAGAACAACCCTCAGCAGGTAATTTGTGAAGTTATTCACTGAGTGGCAAGTTAATTGTGGAAAAAGCAACATGTCAGAGAACAGGTATCACAAATACATGGCCATTACCAACAGAATTTCAACAACATATGTACCACCAGTGTAATTTTGTGAACTACTAACAAGTTTAAGCAAAAAGAAAGTGACAAAGGCAGCAATCAGGAAATTAGACTGCTCTAAATACTGTGAAATGTCTCACACTGTATCATTCTTTAATAAAATTGTCACAATATTAGTACAAAAAAATTATTCATATGAACTGTTTGCTGATGCATAAATCAATGCACATACTGAATAGGGTTGCTATTGATTAAACAGACAGGCATTGTATTCAGGAGAATGGAGGATCTAATCTTTATCCATCCACCTTGATTTAGGTTTCTTTAAATTATTTCAGGCAAATGCCAATATGGTTCTTACAGTAAGGCCATGAACAAGTACCAGCTCATCCTTAAACTAGGCCTATAAGTATGTAAATGCCTGTGTATGTGAATAATGGTTTTGTTCTAAAACTCCAAGCCGTGATATGTCTAGTTTCCTTGTACATGTGCTCTACAAACAAATTACTATTACTACTACTACAACCACCACCACCACCACCACCACCACCACCACCAACAACAACATTGGAGAAGTTGATAATATCCTGAAAGGAAGATAATCTATTCTCATATCTTTATCCATATTTCTAACTGTCTGCATAATCACCTTAAAAATATTTTGATGGTACCACCTTTACCAAAACACAGTTTTTAGTTTTACACTCTCCACCCATGCGTATTTCGGTGCTTTAACATAATCGTAAGAACTACTGTTTACCTGGGAATCATCAGACACCGAATTTCGTCTGGAACGTCTTCCAGCATATGAGGTTCGCCGCTGCTCCTCCCAATTACTAGGCCGCCCAGCTGCAATGGGTTCCCCTCTTTCATCTGCCTTGCTGTCTTGATTAGTCCGTTCTTTCGATGGACGCAGTCGTGCAGGTATTAATGGTTCATCCTGGCTCTGACTGTGGCCTGACAATGCCACTGCACTCAGTGTTGGAATACCACGTCCACGATGAACAACAAACTGTTCTTCAACATCACCTCTTCTGTAAAATGAAAACATATCTATCCAATAATTATAGGATGTTTGTTCCTCTATTATACATATCTGAGAATACAGAAGATACCAAAAAGAAACAAACTCACTTTCTACCGGGCATAGCTTTTGTAATAACATGTTGTTCTGCTAGGAGCAAACATTGCAGAGACAGTAAACATAGTGCCATCACTGCAGAAGGTCAGGACAAGTTTCAGGAGAATTACAGTGGCAACTGTTTTGTGTTACTGTCAATTTTGCAATGGCTGATTTTTGCGAACAGCAAGCAACGATGAAATTCTGATATTTGCTGATAAAAAGTGGAACAGAAAGTTCTGAAATGTTAAAAACAGCATACAAGGATGGTGCTTTGGGGAAAACTCAACTGTATGAATGGTTTTACCCATTTCAAAAATGTAGAAATGGCAACTGATGACAAACCTTATTGGGGTCATCCTTCCAAGGCCCAAAAAAATGAAAATGTTGGAAACATTCATGCTGTCATCAACAAAAATCAACTATGGAAGAAACAGTGAAGGTGTTGGGAGTTATGGAGTTCCATGCAGCGAATTGTGATGGAGGATATGGGAATGGAAAAGGTGGCTGCCAAAGTCGTGCCACAAATGCTGACTGCTGAACAGAAACAAGGTCGCATGGAAGAATGCTATGCTTTGAAACAAGAGTCCCGAAATCATTCAAACTTTTCCTCAAACTTTATCACAGGTTACAAAACTTTGTGATATTATTATAATCCTGAATCAAAGTAACAATCAAACCAGTGGAACTTCAAAGTTCGCCTCACGCCAAGAAAGCTCGTCAGCTGAAAACAAACATTAAAACAATGCGGATCTATTATTTTGATGCGAGAGAGTTGTCCATTCAGAGTTTGTTCCACAGGGCCAAGCATTTAAGAAGGCTTTCTACTTGAAAGTTGGCAGAAGTGGCCCGATTTGGGACAGTCAGGTGACTGGTTTTTCCATCAAGATAATGCCCCTGATCACACACCCCTATCTGTACAATTCTTTACCAAAAATGGTATGGCCACTGTGCCTCACCTCCCATACTTACCCAACCTTGCTCTGTGTGCCCTTTTTTGATTTCCTAGAATGGAAAGAGACAGGGGAAATGGAGGGGTGGAGGAGGGGAGGGGAGGGGAGGGGGGGCGATGACGACAGAGTTGCTGTCAAGCATCACAAAAGATGAATATGTTTTGTAAAATGGAAAAGAAGATTAAACAAGTTGATTAGTGCAAGTTGAGAGTACTTTGAAGGAGACTTGTGGTTTTTGTCTAAAATATGAATAAATATGTTAAAAAAAATAACTTCAGATACTTTTGGATAACCCCTCGTACAAATGAAAAGGTCCAAAAGTAACTAATCATTTTCTCTTTTGTAGGTATCAGCCTCAATTACTTCTTGCTTATTTCTCTCATAGATATTTATATCCACACTTTTTTTTCATAGCATACAGCTACAGCACATTTTTAGGAGAACTCAGGAATTTGAACTGGGGCTGTTATTCCTCTGATATTTCCTACTACTCCTGTGTACCTTTCCTTTACTGACCCAGGGGTTCAAGTAATTTTGCTTCTCTGAAATCATCTTTTTCTTTTTGTTATTCTGAATAAAGAATTTCTCAATTTTCAGAAGCTTAAAATTAAAATATATTTTTAAATTTATCTCTCTCTTGGTCAAGCATCTTTCTTTCCTTTGATAAGAAGACATCTCTATTAAGTCAAATGCGTAGTCAGAATGTAGAATTTGAGAATAATCACCACACGTTCCATGTTAACTACTTTAAGTAGCACAGAGAGAATATTAGTTTGTACCCATTACAGTTTATAATTTTTGTGTGTTCGTTACTTCATCGCCAATGTAGAAAACTAGATTTGGGAGAGATACAAGTTTGTAAAATTTCATGCTAACACCTGTGCATGAGCCACACAGCATCCCACTGCCCACCCTAGTTTTACGATAGCAAGTAGCATCAAAATATTTGCATTACACTCAAAGCAAAATAATGGCTATCCCTGCCTCTAAGAACTTCTCACTCTTTAGTGACAACTAAGAACAAATTTCAGCCTTACACATTGCAATTTCAGATATTCATTTCACTCCCAATTCAACTTTTTACCTTGCTTATTGCTTCTTAAGCTGTCTTCAAATTTAACAACATGGCAAACGTGTATGAATTCTGCAACTCATCAAACTTGCAAGCTCTCACTTTGAAGAAAAGGAAGGGAGAACAAGAAAACATCACTTTTGCTGTTTGTACTGTACACTGAAAATTCATCACAATACATAAAGAACATGGCGAGAAAAGGTAAGGCTTCTGAATTACATAATTAATGTGCACTACATAATTAACCAGTAAGCTTTTACTTAAGTTTAATCATTACACCATTCCCACCCCAACACCTTGCCACATGGGTCACATCCTATCGAAGACGCAGGGGTGTGACTTATCCAATTCACCCACCAAGCACATCCTACTCCAGTTCTGTCACAGGCTAATCCTTTCCAACCAGTGGCAGGGTCACTTGTGGAAGCAACCACAGAATACCAGCCTGGCTGCTATTTCTACACAGAATTTGATGTGGACATGACATCCAAAAAGCTGTGTATCTGAATGAATGGTCACAGTCTAATTGTGGTCATCAGCAGAGAGTACCACCCAGTGGCAGAACATGCTACTGAGCACAACATGCTGTATTGCAATGGCTGCTTTACAACCTATGCCATTTGGTAGAGGGCTCTCGCAAGTGAGGTGGACAGTGGACAAAGAGAAGCATACATTGACAGACTTTGTGGGAGACAGCAAAAAATCAGCTCTGATCGAAGTAAACAAAAAAAGCTTCTCAAGGTATGGCAAACCAAGAATCAATGCCAGAAAACTGCACTCTACTGCTGAACACACAGCCTGTGCAATAATGCACTCCATGGGCAATTTTGGGGAAAATTAGGTAAAACATATGAAGGAAAGAGGTGGTCCTGGCTAACTAAGAGCACCCTACATAAGGGAACTGAAGGATTGATTTTTTACTGCATACGAACAAGTCATCAGAACTAATGCCATCAAAGTGATAATCGAGGAATCAGCATAAGACCTAAAGTGCAGACTCTGCAACGTCACGGACGAAACAATTTACTGTATATTGAGGTGATGCAAAAACATTTCTCAGACCGATTACAAGCAGAACTGCAATGATGAGGCACAACTGATTCTATGGAACTTAATAAAATTACTACATGCTGGCGGCAAAGAACTGGTTTGGGACCATAAGCAAAGAAATGTCAAAAATGAAAAGGACTTCTGACTTCAGATAGACTGAATGCTGATGCACCGAACATCACAACTGTGGAGAGAAAGTATGGACCACTGACACTTCCATTCCAGGTGATAGCAGAACTGACTCCAAGGACTTGAGAGTTGAACTACAGTGACTTTGGCATAAACCAGTGAAAATGGTCCCCAAAGGTTCTCAGCAAACTGAGAGCAGTGCCAGAAGAGCTTAGCTGGCACTTTAAAACCATTGGCATTGATAAAATATCAACCTGCCAACGGCAAAAAGCCACTTCACTGGGATCTGCACAAATTATCTGCCAATAAATGATGCAGTCCTAGACAGTTGCGATGTGTCCAACTAGCAATAAAATATGAAATCCAGCACAGTGAACTCATTTGCTATGTTTATTATTATTATTTCTTTCTTTTCTCAGACGTTATGTCTGGTCAAAAATGGAAAGTGACGCGGACCTTGATCAAGCATGACTTCCTTTTAAATGTACGGTATTTGTTATATTGTATTTAGGAACTTTCGGTTGATTGAACATGTATCAATAATTACGGATTTCTGTAGTTGTATATATAAGTTTGGATGTAGCTGTATTGCGTTGATGTACTGGTGGATATTGTGTGGTATGACTCCTGTAGTTGATAGTATAATTGGTATAATGTCAATTTTATCCTGATGCCACATGCCCTTGACTTCCTCAGCCAGTTGGATGTATTTTTCAATTTTTTCTTCCGTTTTCTTTTGTATATTTGTTGTATTGGGTATGGATATTTCGATTAGTTGTGTTAATTTCTTCTTTTTATTGGTGAGTATGATGTCAGGTACGTTATGTGGTGTTGTTTTATCTGTTATAATGGTTCTGTTCCAGTATAATTTGTATTCATCATTCTCAAGTACATTTTGTGGTGCATACTTGTAAGTGGGAACGTGTTGTTTTATAAGTTTATGTTGTAAGGCAAGCTGTTGATGTATTATTTTTGCTACATTGTCATGTCTTCTGGGGTATTCTGTATTTGCTAGTATTGTACATCCGCTTGTGATGTGATCTACTGTTTCTATTTGTTGTTTGCAAAGTCTGCATTTATCTGTTGTGGTATTGGGATCTCTAATAATATGCTTGCTGTAATATCTGGTGTTTATTGTTTGATCCTGTATTGCAATCATGAATCCTTCCGTCTCACTGTTTATATTGCCTTTTCTTAGCCATGTGTTGGATGCGCCTTGATCGATGTGTGGCTGTGTTGGATGATACGGGTGCTTGCCATGTAGTGCTTTCTTTTTCCAATTTACTTTCTTTGTATCCATTGATGTTATGTGGTCTAAAGGTTGTACAGGGGGTTATGAAATTGCAGTGGGGTGTAGCCGATGTATTTATATGAGTGATTGGTTTGTGTATTTTGCTAGTTTCTGCTCGTTCTAGAAAGAATCTTGTCTACCTGTCCATAATGTAGGTTTTTTATGTCGATAAATCCCCTTCCTCCTTCCTTTCTGCTTAATGTGAATCTTTCTGTTGCTGAATGTATGTGATGTATTCTATATTTGTGGCATTGTGATCGTGTAAGTGTATTGAGTGCTTCTAGGTCTGTGTTACTCTATTTCACTACTCCAAATGAGTAGGTCAATATTGGTATAGCATAAGTATTTATAGCTTTTATCTTGTTTCTTGCTGTCAATTCTGTTTTCAGTATTTTTGTTAGTCTTTGTCTATATTTTTCTTTTAGTTCTTCTTTAATATTTTTATTATCTATTCCTATTTTTCGTCTGTATCCTAGATATTTATAGGCATCCGTTTTTTCCATCGCTTCTATGCAGTCGCTGTGGTTATGCAATATGTAATCTTCTTATTTAGTGTGTTTTCCCTTGACTATGCTATTTTTCTTACATTTGTCTGTTCCAAAAGCCATATTTATATCATTGCTGAATACTTCTGTTATCTTTAGTAATTGGTTGAATTGCTGATTTGTTGCTGCCAGTAGTTTGTATAGCAGATGTGTGATTTTGTGTTGGTATGTTCCAGTAATATTGTATCCATAATTTGTATTATTTGGCATGTTGGATAGTGGGTTCAGAGCAAGGCAGAACCAGAAAGGACTTAATGAGTCTCCTTGGTATATTCCACGCTTAATCTGTATTGGCCGTGATGAGATATTATTTGAATTTGTTTGGATATTAAGTGTGGTTTTCCAATTTTTCATTACTATGTTTAGGAACTGTATCAATTTAGGATCTACTTTGTATATTTCCAATATTTGTAGTAACCATGAGTGGGGTACACTATCAAAAGCTTTTTGGTGATCAAAGTATGCGTAGTGTAGTGAGCTTTGTTTAGTTTCAGCTTGATATGTCACCTCTGCATCTATTATCAGTTGCTCTTTACATCCTCATGCTCCTTTGCAACAGCCTTTTTGTTCTTCATTTATAATTTTGTTCTGTGTTGTATGTGTCATTAATTTCTGTGTAATGACTGAAGTTAATATTTTGTATATTGTTGGTAGGCATGTTATGGGGCGATATTTAGCTGGGTTTGCTGTGTCTGCTTGATCTTTAGGTTTCAGATAAGTTATTCCATGTGTAAGTGTATCAGGGAATGTGTATGGGTCTGCAATGTAACTGTTAAATAATTTAGTTAGATGTGAATGTGTTGAGGTGAACTACTTTAGCCAGAAATTTGCTATTTTATCTTTTCCACGGGCTTTCCAATTGTGAGTAGAATTAACTGCTTGGGTGACTTCATGTTGCAAAATTATCACTTCAGGCATCCGTGGTATCATCTTGTATGTGTCTGTTTCTGCTTGTATCCACCGTGCATGCCTGTTATGTTGTACCGCGTTTGACCATATGTTGCTCCAGAAGTGTTCCATGTCTGTTATGCTTGGTGGACTGTCTACTTTAATGTGTGTGTTATATATTGTCTGGTAAAATTTCTTTTGGTTTGTGTTGAATGTTTGGTTTTGTTTACTTCTATTTTCACTTTTTTCGTATCTTCTAAGTCGTTTGGCCAATGCTTGTTATTTCTGCTTCTTTTCATCTAATTGCTCTATCGCTTCTTGTTGTGAGATTTTACCTAACCTTTTTCGTTTTTTTTTTCTGACATTTCATTTCTTATAAATTGTGTTAGCTGTCCGATGTCTTCTCAGTTTTTCTATTCTGATCTGTAGCCTGTGTTGCCATGCTGGTTTTGTGGGTTTCTTCTGATTAGATTAGATTAATACTAGTTCCATGGATCATGAATACGATATTTTGTAATGATGTGGAACGAGTCAAATTTTCCAATACATGGCATAATTAAGTTAATTTAACAACATACTTAAGTTAATATAACAACTTTTTCATTTTTTTGTGTTTTTTATTTTTATTTTTTTATTTTTTATTATTTTTTAATATTTTTTTTTAAATTTATATCTAAAAATTCCTCTATGGAGTAGGAGGAGTTGTCATTCAGAAATTCTTTTAATTTCTTCTTAAATACTTGTTGGTTATCTGTCAAGACTTTTGATACTATTTGGTAAGTGACCAAAGACTTGAGTGCCAGTATAATTCACCCCTTTCTGTGCCAAAGTTAGATTTAATCTTGAATAGTGAGGATCATCCTTTCTCCTAGTATTGTAGTCATGCACACTGCTATTACTTTTGAAGTGGGTTTGATTGTTAATAACAAATTTCATAAGAGAGTATATATACTGAGAAGCTACTGTGAATATCCCTATATCCTTAAATAAATGTCTGCAGGATGATCTTGGGTGGACTCCAGCTATTACTCTGATTACACGCTTTTGTGCAATAAATACTTTATTCCTCAGTGATGAATTACCCCAAAATATGATGCCATATAAAAGCAACGAGTGAAAATAGGTGTAGTAAGCTAATTTACTAAGATGTTTATCACCAAAATTTGCAATGACCCTTATTGCATAAGTAGCTGAACTCAAACATTTCAGCAGATCATCAATGTGTTTCTTCCAATTTAATCTCTCATCAATGGACACACCTAAAAATTTGGAATGTTGTACCTTAGTTATATGCTTCTGATTAAGGTCTATATTTATTAATGGCGTCATACCATTCACTGTACGGAACTGTATGTACTGTGTCTTATCAAAATTCAGTGAGAGTCCGTTTACAAGGAACCACTTAGTAATTTTCTGAAAGACAGTATTGACAATTTCGTCAGTTAATTCTTGTTTGTCAGGTGTGATTACTATACTTGTATCATCAGCAAAGAGAACTAACTTTGCCTCTTCATGAATATAGAATGGCAAGTCATTAATATATATTAAGAACAACAAAGGCCCCAAGACTGACCCTTGTGGAACCCCATTCTTGATAGTTCCCCAGTTTGAGGAATGTGCTGATCTTTGCATATAATGAGAACTACTTATTTCAACTTTCTGCACTCTTCCAGTTAGGTACGAATTAAACCATTTGTGCACTGTCCCACTTATGCCACAATACTTGAGCTTGTCTAGCAGAATTTCATGATTTACACAATCAAAAGCCTTTGAGAGATCACAAAAAATCCCAATGGGTGGTGTTCGGTTATTCAGATCATTCAAAATTTGATAGGTGAAAGCATATATGGCATTTTCTGTTGAAAAACCTTTCTGGAAACCAAACTGACATTTTGTTAGTACTTCATTGTTACAGATATGTGAAGCTACTCTTGAATACACAACTTTCTCAAAAATTTTGGATAAAGCTGTTAAAAGGGAGATTAGACGGTAATTGTTGACATCAGATCTATCCCCTTTTTATGCAAAGGTGTAACAATAGCATATTTCAGCCTATCAGGGAAAATGCCCTGTTCCAGAGAGCTATTACACAGGTGGCTGAGAATCTTACTTATCTGTTGAGAACAAGCTTTTAGTATTTTGCTGGAAATGCCATCAATTCCATGTGAGTTTTTGCTTTTAAGCAAGTTTATTATTTTCCTAATTTCAGAGGGAGAAGTGGGTGAGATTTTAATTGTATCAAATTGCATAGGTATGGCCTCTTCCATTAACAGCCTAGCATCTTCTAATGAACACCTGGATCCTACTACATCCACAACATTTAGAAAATGATTATTAAAAATATTTTCAACTTCTGACTTTTTGTTCATAAAGTTTTCAATCAATTTGATGGTAATACTGTCTTCCTGTGCTCTTGGTTGAGCTGTTTCTTTTTTAATAATATTCCAAATTGTTTTAATTTTATTATAGTTGCTGATTTCAGACATGATACACACACTTCTGGATTTTTTAATAACTTTTCTTAATATAACACAGTAGTTTTTATAATGTTTGATAGTTTCTGGGTCACTACTCTTTCTTGCTGTCAGATACATTTCCCTTTTCCGGTTACAAGATATTTTTGTACCCTTAGTAAGCCATGGGTGACTGGAATTCAAGTGTAGGAAAAGGGAGAGAAGGAAACGTAGTAGGTGAATATGGATTGGGGCTAAGAAATGAAAGAGGAAGCCGCCTGGTAGAATTTTGCACAGAGCACAACTTAATCATAGCTAACAATTGGTTTAAGAATCATGATAGAAGGTTGTATACATGGAAGAACCCTGGAGATACTAAAAGGTATCAGATAGATTATATAATGGTAAGACAGAGATTTAGGAACCAGGTTTTAAATTGTAAGACATTTCCAGGGGCAGATGTGGACTCTGACCACAATCTATTGGTTATGACCTGTAGATTAAAACTGAAGAAACTGCAAAAATGTGGGAATTTAAGGAGATGGGACCTGGATAAACTGAAAGAACCAGAGGTTGTACAGAGTTTCAGGGAGAGCATAAGGGAACAATTGACAGGAATGGGGGAAAAAAATACAGTAGAAGAAGAATGGGTAGCTTTGAGGGATGAAGTAGTGAAGGCAGCAGAGGATCAAGTAGGTAAAAAGACGAGGGCTAGTAGAAATCCTTGGGTAACAGAAGAAATATTGAATTTAATCGATGAAAGGAGAAAATATAAAAATGCAGTAAATGAAGCAGGCAAAAAGGAATACAAACGTCTCAAAAATGAGATCGACAGGAAGTGCAAAATGGCTAAGCAGGGATGGCTAGACGACAAACGTAAGGATGTAGAGGCTTATCTCAATAGGGGTAAGATAGATACTGCCTACAGGAAAATTAAAGAGACCTTTGGAGATAAGAGAACCACTTGTATGAACATCAAGAGCTCAGATGGAAACCCAGTTCTAAGCAAAGAAGGGAAGGCAGAAAGGTGGAAGGGGTATATAGAGGGTCTATACAAGGGCGATGTACTTGAGGACAATATTATGGAAATGGAAGAGGATGTAGATGAAGATGAAATGGGAGATATGATACTGCGTGAAGAGTTTGACAGAGCACTGAAAGACCTGAGTCGAAACAAGGCCCCCGGAATAGACAACATTCCATTGGAACTACTGACGGCCTTGGGAGAGCCAGTCCTGACAAAACTCTACCATCTGGTGAGCAAGATGTATGAAACAGGCGAAATACCCTCAGACTTCAAGAAGAATATAATAATTCCAATCCCAAAGAAAGCAGGTGTTGACAGATGTGAAAATTACCGAACAATCAGTTTAATAAGCCACAGCTGCAAAATACTAACACGAATTCTTCACAGACGAATGGAAAAACTAGTAGAAGCCGACCTCGGGGAAGATCAGTTTGGATTCTGTAGAAATACTGGAACACGTGAGGCAATACTGGCCTTACGACTTATCTTAGAAGAAAGATTAAGGAAAGGCAAACCTACGTTTCTAGCATTTGTAGACTTAGAGAAAGCTTTTGACAATGTTGACTGGAATACTCTCTTTCAAATTCTAAAGGTGGCAGGGGTAAAATACAGGGAGCGAAAGGCTATTTACAATTTGTACAGAAACCAGATGGCAGTTATAAGAGTCGAGGGACATGAAAGGGAAGCAGTGGTTGGCAACGGAGTAAGACAGGGTTGTAGCCTCTCCCCGATATTATTCAATCTGTATATTGAGCAAGCAGTAAAGGAAACAAAAGAAAAATTCGGAGTAGGTATTAAAATCCATGGAGAAGAAATAAAAACTTTGAGGTTTGCCGATGACATTGTAATTCTGTCAGGACAGCAAAGGACTTGGAAGAGCAGTTGAACGGAATGGACAGTGTCTTGAAAGGAGGATATAAGATGAACATCAACAAAAGCAAAACGAGGATAATGGAATGTAGTCGAATTAAGTCGGGTGATGTTGAGGGTATTAGAATAGGAAATGAGACACTTAAAGTAGTAAAGGAGTTTTGCTATTTGAGGAGCAAAATAACTGATGATGGTCGAAGTAGAGAGGATATAAAATGTAGACTGGCAATGGCAAGGAAAGCGTTTCTGAAGAAGAGAAATTTGTTAACATTGAATATAGATTTAAGTGTCAGGAAGTCATTTCTGAAAGTATTTGTATGGAGTGTAGCCATGTATGGAAGCGAAACATGGACGGTAAATAGTTTGGACAAGAAGAGAATAGAAGCTTTCGAAATGTGGTGCTACAGAAGAATGCTGAAGATTAGATGGGTAGATCACATAACTAATCAGGAAGTATTGAATAGGATTGGGGAGAAGAGAAGTTTGTGGCACAACTTGACCAGAAGAAGGGATCGGTTGGTAGGACATGTTCTGAGGCATCAAGGGATCACCAATTTAGTATTGGAGGGCAGCATGGAGGGTAAAAATCGTAGGGGGAGACCAAGAGATGAATACACTAAGCAGATTCAGAAGGATGTAGGTTGCAGTAGGTACTGGGAGATGAAGAAGCTTGCACAGGATAGAGGGATAGAGTAGCATGGAGAGCTGCATCAAACCAGTCTCAGGACTGAAGACCACAACAACAACATAGTAAGCCATGGTTTGTCACAAGGTTTCTTACGAGTATATTTAACTATTTTCTTGGGGAAGTAGTTTTCAAATGCATTTACAAAAATGTCATGAAATAAATTATATTTTAAATAGGCATCAGGTTCACAGTACACCTCATCCCAGTCTAACTGCTATAGGCTTTCCCTGAAATTTGCAATTGTTAAATCGTTGACTGAACGTACTACTTTGGAGGACTGTTTAGTATCGCTGAATGGAGTTATGTCATATATTGTAACTAGCTGTGCACCATGATCAGAAAGACCATTGTCAACAGGCTGAGCATTTATCTGGTTAAACTTATCTTGGTCTATAAAGAAGTTATCTATCAGTGAGCTGCTATCCTTTACCACCCGAGTAGGAAAATCAATAATGGGTGTCAAATTGAAAGAACCGAGTAATACTTCAAGGTCATTTTTCCTATTACTCTCTTTCAGAGAATCTACATTGAAGTCCCCACAAATAATAATTTGCTTCCCCCTGTCTGACAGATAGCACAACAAGGAGTCCAAATTTTTCAGAAATAGATGAAAATTTCCTGATGGGGACCTATATACACTTACAACTATAAATGTGCCTTTATTTAATTTAAGCTCACAGGCACATGCTTCTATATGTTTCTCTACACAAAACTTTTTTGTTTCTATACTTTTTGCACAATGATAACTTTTGACATATATGGCAACTCCTCTTTTCTCCATATTTTCTCTCATTACATGTGCAGTGAGCTTATATCCACTTACATTTACCGTATCCATATCAGTAACAATGTGATGCTCAGACAGGCATAGTGTATCTATTTCATCCTCAGCTTCTAAATCTTCTAAACAAACCAGAAGCTCATCTATTTTATTCTTTAAACTCCCAATATTTTGATGAAATATATTTACATTATTTTTAATTATACTTTTATGAGAACCTTTCCTTATTCTAGCATTTGCAGTACTCTCCTGTCTGAGTTTCTCACTGTGCTTAGGCCTAGTTGCTATACTGTGTGTTGGTTGGTTCTGATCTCTGCCTAGTATGTATATTTAGTGTAGTGAGTGCTCCTATATAAACCAGCAGTTGTAATTCTTCCATAGTTGTGTTTTCATTTATTTTGTTGTGTATGATTGTGTTGATAGTTTTTATTGTTGTTTCGACTTGTGGGTTATTTGGCGGTCTATGCAAGAATGGTCTAATGTCTGTATTTGTGTCTTTTGGGGGGATATTAGTGTGTAACGTCCCGTCGACAACGAGGTCATTAGAGACGGAGCGCAAGCTCAGGTGAGTGAAGGATCGGGAAAGAAATCGGCCGTGCCCTCTCAAAGGAACCATCCCGGCATTTGCCTGAAGCGATTTAGGGAAATCACTATTTGTTTCTTTGTATTCTATATATGTCAGCTGAAATTTCTCTTCTATATCTAACATGTGTGTCACTTCGTGTTCTATTTGTGCTTGCTTTGGTGGCTGTCTTAAGATTTCGTTTTCCTCTGATTGTTTAATTGATGCATGTTGGTCTTTGTTTGTTTGCTCTGGGATGTTTGAGTCCATTACTGTATTTTCTTCTTCTTCTGATTGCACATTATTTTGTTCCAGTATTTGTTGTACTTGTTGTTTGATGTTTTCTAATTCTGACTGGGGTATCCTGTTATTTTTGATTATTACACGGATCTGATCAGCTACTCGTTGTTCTGTTACAAATTTTAGTTCTGGGTATCTGGTAATAAATGTTGTGTATACTTGTGATCTGTATCCAGTTGTGTTGGTTCCTAAGTTTGTTGCTTGGTAATGACAGAACATGAGGTGTCGATTAACTTCATCTGACCATCTCATCCTCTGTCTTTGTTTTCCTTCTAGGGTGGTTGCAGGAAACATATCCTGCAAAACACCTCTATTTGGATTTAAATCATTTTCCAGTTGGCTAGCAGTGTCGTTACCATTGTGGGCGGGCATAGGGTTCAAGCGTCGTCCCCGACCATGATGGCGCTTGTCCGAGGCTTCTTTAGTTCTGTCCTGAACTATTACAGTCCTATTTTGGAATACTAGGAATGTCTCAACCAGAAAATGAAGGAACTTGCATGCCTGCTCGTCTCTTGCATTTTACATTTTATGCAATGTTCAAAAATTTGGATGATTCAATTACTGTTTGGTAGCAATGATATTCTATCAGGTGTAGCTATATTCTGATTATTGGACATAGTTCAAACATTCAGTATTTTTCAATAAGAGGGTGATGTACCTTGATGGCTGAGTGTCAGACTACAATCTAAAAAACGTAAGGGGCTGACAACAGATAGTTCCTAAATTTCTTCTTCTGTTGCTTATTGCTGCTTTGAACAGAGGCAATATTTTTTCTTTTACTTCTGAGAAATGCCTAACTGCACTGTAATTGTATTCCACATTGAACTGTACTTCCTTCCATCATAACTGGTTTAACTGGTCGGTCAGTTCAGAGATTGGAGAAAGGCAAGGGTGGACCACATCCAACAGGATAATGCCTATTAAGACAAAGTGGTATGCACTATTGGGTGAAGCTAATTTCACTTCTTCTACTTCAAGTGAAAAGAAAAATATGTTTAACAGTGATAAATACACTTCCTTTTAATATTTAGTACTATGTGTATCACAAATGCACATAGTTTGATTTCGTAGGCTGGACTTTTACAGCCATATTACCCAACTGTTTATCTTAAAATAACTCAAAATAAAATAACACACGTATGAAGGAGTTATTGTTATGTCAAAAGGAGGTAAACTTTCCTGGGGAATAGTTCTCTATCGTGGTAAATACAGGAATACATCAAAAAGAATAATCATTTCCAGTTTTACACTCTAATGACATAAATCAGATATTTTAATTAACAATGACCATTAAGCCTTCATTCCATTCTCAGTTTCTAATTAAGATACAGAACTATGTTCATATCAACTATGGGGTGCCATGTAAGAAGGGGAACTTAATTTGCATCTGAGAATAACAGTGTCATTACTGCACCCTGCTGTGTCATCTTCAGTTCTATCACACAGCAGCTATACTAAATCACTGCAGGAAATATATAATCTTCTTGTGCTTCTGTTGCTTTGAATACAATAATATCTTCAAATGGATATCACACAATACTACTTTGATGTCACTATGGGCACATAAAAGTGAGCATCATAGAACTTTCTGTTGTTTCCCACTGACACTGGGAATCACGTGAAATTCATTATGAGCAGTTTTTGTTCGAGATGACGCCTCCTACAAATCCCAAATATTCGAAGCTCCTTGATCTCATACAGAAAAATTGTGTGCATTTCCTGTACACAGGCACAATTTACCTTTCTTCCTGCATAGTGTTCTTCTCCAAATGATCCATGGATCCTTTTGTTTGCATATCATTTTGCTGAAGTGAGTAGGATTTCTTGAGAGTGTAAGATGCTTGAATCGTGGGTGAAGATTTTGACACTGTAAAAGTAAACACACGATGCTGCCAAAATCAAAAACAGTAAGTAATATGAGACAGTTCACATAGTTTATTTATTTTATTTCATAACTTATGTCTTGTTACAAACCAAAGTAATATATCAACGAAAACAAAGATAAAAAATCATCTCACCAAGTGGCTGCAGAGCACACACATAAAAGGCTGTTGCGATTGTGTGATTGGCAAGCTTTCAGAGCCAGTGGTTCCTTCGTCAGGCAGAAGGGTTGAAGGTGAAGGAAGAAGGATGAAGGAAAAGGACTGGAGAGGTCAAGGAAAAGGGGTAGATTTTGGGAAAGTCCCCAGAACCACGTCTCAGGGGAGACTTACCGTATGGTATGACAAGGAAAGACTGATCGCAGACTGCAACGGATGAGATTTGAAAACCTGAGAGCATAAAAGGTGGAAGACAGGGTAATATGCAAGACAAATATTACCACCAAAACATCGTGCATGAGTTAATAAGAATGAGAAGCTAAGTGCATTGTACTTAACAGGGTTGGGACGGGGCAGTGAAAATTAGACGGGAAAGACAATGAAAGATGTAGCAAACTAAAACAGAGTGAAGCAAAGAGTAGTTACAGTGAAGAAAAGCTGAGGTGAAACAAATTAACATAAATTAAGGCTAGGTGAGTGGCAAGAACCAAGGACATGTTTTCGTGCTAGTCGTCACCTGCAGAGCTCTGAGAAACTGGTGTGGAGCATGTGGTGAAACAGGCAACAAGGTCACAAATGTCATGTTGTAGAGCATGCTCACCAA
Organism: Schistocerca cancellata; assembly: GCF_023864275.1. Lineage (NCBI taxonomy): Eukaryota > Metazoa > Arthropoda > Insecta > Orthoptera > Acrididae > Schistocerca > Schistocerca cancellata. The sequence goes on along the minus strand of NC_064627.1, from coordinate 498,338,718 downwards.
AAGGATATGGCAAGTTGCCAGTATATACCCTCTGCCTATCCCCATTCATCCTAATTAATAATTTGGTGGTAGTCATGCCAATGTCAAAGGATGAACAGTGTTTACATTATAGCTGGTACAATACGTGTCGTTTCATAGGTGGCTCCCCTTTGATAGTATATGTTTTTCCAGTTACAAGGCTAGATGGTGCTAGGAGGGTGCATAGGCCTTGTAACTGGCAAAACATGGAATAGCAAAGGGAGAGTCACTTGTGAAACGACACATCATATACCAGCTATTATGCAAATACTGTTCAGCCTTCTACATCAGCATGACTATCAACAAATTATCGATTAGGATGAATGGGCATAGGCAGACGGTATACAGGGTGGCCCACTGATTGTGACCAGGCCAAATATCTCACAAAATAAGCGTCAAACTAAATAACTACAAAGAACAGATGGCGTTATGGTTGGCCCGCTAGATGGCGCTGCCATAGTCAAATGGATATCAACAGCGTTCTTTTAAATAGGAACCCGCATTTTTATTACATACTCGTGTAGTACGTAAAGAAACATGAATGTTTCAGTTGGACCACTTTTTTCGCTTTGTGATAGACGGCGCTGTAATAGTCACAAACATGTGGCTCACAATATTAAACGAACAGTTGATAACAGGTAGGTTTTTTTAAATTAAAATACAGAACGTAGGTATGTTTTAACATTTTATTTCTGTTGCTCCAATGTGATACATGTACCTTTATGAACTTATCATTTCTGAGAACGCATGCTGTTACAGCGTGATTATTTATAAATACCACATTAATGCAATAAATGCTCAAAATAATGTCCGTCAACCTCAATGCATTTGGCAATATGTGTAACGACATTCCTCTCAACAGCGAGTAGTTCGCCTTCCGTAATGTTCGCCCGTGCACTGACAATGCGCTGACGCATGTTGTCAGGCATAGTCGGTAGATCACGATAGCAAATATCCTTAACTTTACCCACAGAAAGAAATCTGGGGACGTCAGATCTGGTGAACGTGCAGGCCAATTCACCTGTCATGAAATATGCTATTCAATACCACTTCAACCGCATGCGAGCTATGTGCCGGACATCCATCATGTTGGAAGTACAATGCCATTCTGTCATGCAGTGAAACATCTTGTAGTAACATTGGTAGAACATTATGTAGGAAATCAGCATACATTGCACCATTCACACTGCCATCGATAAAATGGGAGCCAATTATCCTTCTTCCCATAATGCCGCACCATACATTGACCCACCAAGGTCGCTGATGTTCCACCTGTTGCAGCCATCGTGGATTTTCCGTTGCCCAATAGTGCATATTATGCCAGTTTACATTACCGCTGTTCGTGAATGACGCTTCCTCGCAAAATAGAATGCATGCAAAAAATCTGTCACCGGCCAGTAATTTCCCTTGCGCCCAGTGATATAACTGTACACGACGTTCAAAGTCATCATTGCCATGGAATTCCTGGTGCAGAGAAATGTGGTACGGATGCAATCAATGTTGATGTAGCATTCTCAACACCGACGTTTTTGAGATTCTCAATTCTCGTGCAATTTATCTGCTACTGATATGCGGATTAGCCTTGACAGCAGCTAAAACACCTACTTGGGCATCATCATTTGTTTCAGGTCGTGGTTGACATTTCACATGTGGCTGAACACTTCCTGTTTCCTTAAATAACTTAACTATCTGGTGAACGGTCCAGACACTTGGATGATGTCATCTAGGGTACCGAGCAGCATACATAGCACATCGACCTTTTCCGCAATTGGTAAATGGCCCATTTTAACGGGGGTAATGTATCACGAAACAAATACCGTCACACTGGTGGAATGTTACGTGATACCACGTACTTATACATTTGTGACTGTTAGAGCGCCATCTATCACCAAGCAAAAAAAGTGGTCCAACTAAAACATTCATATTTCTTAATGTACTACACGAACATGTAATAAAAAATGGGGGTTCCTATTTAAAAAATGCAGTTGATATCCGTTTGACCTATGGCAGCGCCATCAAGCGGGCTAACCATACCGCCATCCGGTTCCCCCCTCCAAGCTAGATGAGTTTCGTTCTTTGTAGTTTTTTCGTTTGATGCTTATTTCGTGAGATATTTGGCCCGGTCACTATCAATGGGCCACCCTGTATACTGGCAACTCACAATACCCTGTTACAGAGAATGCTCTGTAACATGACATTCGTGACCTCGGTGCCTGTTTCCCCACATACGCTATCTGTATTCTTCCCCCAGACACCAGTTCCTCAGAACTCTGCAAGTGGGAACTAGCACTACAACATGTCCTTGGTTCTCGCCACCCACCTCGCCTTAATTTATGTTAATTTGTTCCATCTCAGCTTTTCTTCACAGTAACTACTCTTTGCTTCACTCTGTTTTAGTTTGCTACATCTTTCATTGTCTTTCCCATCTAATTTTCCCTGCCTCCTCCCACCTCTGTTACGTACAACGCGCTTAGCTTCTCACGCATACTAACTCATGCACGATATTGTAGTAGTAATCTCTGTCTTGCATACTACCCTGTCTTTCACCTTTGAGCTCCCAGGTTTTCGAATCTCATCCAATGCAGTCCCAGCAATCAGTCTTTCCTTCTCATCCCATATGGTAAGTCTCCCCTGAGACGTGGTTCTGGGTGACTTTCCCAAAATCTACCCCTTTTCCTTGACGTCTCCAGTCCTTTTCCTTCATCCTTCATCCTTCTTCCTTCCCCTGCAACCTTTCTGTCTGAAGAAGGAGCTACTGGCTCTGTAAGCTTTCCAATCGTTAACAACGTTATGTGTGTGTTCTGCTGCTGCTTGGTGAGCAGATAAAACAAAGTAATAGATATTTATGAAGAGTTACAAAGTTACAAAAAAATGTTACTAGAGCAACCATACAACTACTCTTATCAATAGTGCAAGGTCAATACTGTTAAAAGGTAAAGAATAAAATATTCAGATGTTGCAAGTATTCAAAACAGGATACCCACAACTTTGCTGAATCAAAGTGATTGTGCACAAAGCTTTGTGGCAGGCAGCACGATTTTTTTCCAGAAATCTTTGTTGTTTATGCAACATACAAAGCTCCACAATAAGTAACATTAACATTTATAAGTTAATGGTGTAATTAGATTCTGTAGGTCTCAATAAAAATGCTAACATGTTTCATTACTAACGACATATGGATTAAATGTATCCTAAGATGATTCATGAGACGATATTATTCACTATCACACATAATCCTATGCATGAAATTCTAGGAACTTTTTCATCTTCAGCAGAATTATAACTAAGGCTTATTTCCTTATATTTTCTTAACACATGTAGAACATCAAATGACAGTACAATGTACTCTCAGTTATTCGTAACATAGGAAAAGTACTGCTCAACATTTTAGTGCCAAATGAATCACGTGTGACATTACTATCACACACTGGAATCGATGAAGATTTCTTGTCAATGAAAGGAGCACTGAGCCAATACGAATGTAATCTGCCTTACTATTCAGTAACTTTATAGTAATAATGACTAACTACATTCCAGGATCAAATGGTTCTATAAATAAAATGTTAAGCTACTTGAATGTTCTGTTGGACAGTTTTGAGAACAGTTGTCCAAACTATCAAAGCACATGTGTTCAGTGTAATTAAGCAGAGTTCATGACTGCCCACATTTACTGAATTAACAAAATAATATTCAAAACGAGTTACAAACATTATTTCCACTATTTAGAAGAAAGTTAATGTCCATACTGCTTATTTTGGCAAGGCAGTGATTTGGGCAATGCACCAATTTTCTAATCAATGAATTGTGGATATTAAAAGTTGCAGTAAGAATTTTGGGACTGTAATCACATGTATTTTTTTACAGCAATCTTCAATTGTTGACCAAAGCAAAGGCCCTTCTTTCATCATGTACCAACAGGATTTGATGTGGAATCTGATGGTGTTTCTGAGGTAAAGATAGTAAATACTGTACAAAATAGCACTTAGTTTTCAATTGTGCTACAGTGCAACTACCATCTGTATCTTCCCCATTGAAAACTTGTACTTCCTTTCATGTTATTAATTTTGTCAAACATTTATAAAAGGACAATTCAAGAGGGTGGTTTGACAGGTCTAGTAAATTTCCTTGAAGGAAAGTAACATTTTAGTAGCATCTTCATGGTTTGTAAGCTTGATTATTCCAAGGATCGTATGCAGAATTTGATGAATGTAAAGCATGAAGTTCGTTGTTGACAACCATCTGAATTGGTCAGTTAGCTGATTGTGATTGAAAATTGAAAGAATGGAGTTTTGTGCAGTTATTAAACATTTTCATTTAAAGGTCTGGATTGCCACATAAATCAAAACAAAACTGGATGAAGCTCACACGAACTCTGCACCATCACTGAAGACCATTTACTTCTGGATTAATTAATTGGTCAAGGTCACTCTGGCCATCCAATTGAGGTCACCCCTAAGGACACCACTGACAAAATTCGTGACATGGTAATGCAAGACCACCGAATAAAAATTCTTGAGGCTACTGGCATCTCAACTGAGTGAGTGCATAACATACTATACACAGAAGTTATGAAGAAGGTGTGTGTGTGAGGTGGGTGTGGCGATTGCTCGAAGTCAACCAATAGGCATCTGGTACAACATTTCACAACAATGTCTGGCAATGTTTGATCAAAATTCACAAGACTTTTTGCATCAATTTGTGTCTGTTGTTGAAACCTGGATCCATCACTACACACCATAGTCATAACAATGGACAAAGGCTGATGAAAGTGCACCAAAGAAGGCAAAGATCATTTCGTCAGCTGGTAAGGAGAGAGCAACTGCTTTTTGGGATTCCCAAAGGATAATCCTCTTGGAATACTTGGAAAAAGGCAGAATCACAATTGGACCCTATTAAGCTTCATTGCTGGATCATCTGAAACTTGCATTGGCTGAAAAACAACCAATGTTGGCTGGGGGGAAAAAAGTACTCTGCCCCAGTAACTACTTCCTGTTAACTAACTTGAAACTTTGGCTTGTTGGGAATATATTTTCATCAAATAAGGAAGTAATAGCAGTAGTAAAGAGTATTCTTTAACATAAGCTATTATATCAGTGGGATGAGAAAGCTGGAGGATCACTGGGCCAAGTGTATATTCCTCAAAGGAGACTGTCAAGAAGTAAAGTGAGTTGTTCACGAAACAAACATTTTTTCTTGCTTTTTTTACCAGGCTTATCAAACCACCCTCGCATGTTTTTGGGGTAAAAGAACCTAAAATGTTGTTTCTAGAAACTTTTTCTGGTGTTCCATGTACAGCAAACTTGACAGTGAATTGACAGATAAAGGTGGTTTGGAAATAAAGATCAAAAATCTGTTATACATGGCAAGCTGAAGCTACTGAGAAGGATATTCTTTTTCACAAATCAAAAAGCTGAGGTATCCAGCTTTAAGGATCATGAAGGAATTACGTATCACAGGAGATAGCATGCAAAAATGATGAAAAACTAATATTTAAACTACAAATATTAGAACAGAGGTAACTTAATAAATACACAGAAATTTTTGATTGCTTAAAGACAAAAATGAGTACAAAGTTTATTCAGAATCAAAGGCTACAAAGGGAGATTAACATGTAACACCGAGTTTATGACTAGATCATTAGGGAAGGAACACATGCTTGAATTGGAGAGGAATGGGGAAGTAAACAGACTATGTTATTTTCAAAGAAAAATTTCACCATTAGCCTTAAGTGATTTAGTGAAACAATGAAGATAAACCTTAATTCTTGAATGGCTGCGAAGGCTAACAGTTTGTGGACATTTGTCAAATCAGATATAGCGACTACAAAATATTTTACAGTAATCGGCCTGCAAAATTAGGGGAGAAAAGATCTTAGGCATATCTATTGCAGTAATACTATCACATGTAACATCATATACAACCTTCCTATAAAGGTATTCTGTGGGGACCAAATCTTTTACTTTTTGTCTTAGGTCTTAGGCAAATAGATATCTGTCAAAGTTAAAAAGACAAATTCAGATTCTGTATGTTCCAAACATAAGATTTTTCCAAGTGCTGAATAACTGTGTAGTGTTTACTAACATCAGATGCCATTAAGAGAATTAAATGACTGAAATGTGCAGCTGTTGTATTAGGAGACTGACCTTATGTGTGCAACCACAGTGAAAGTTTTACTTACCTGGTAGCTGCAGAAAAGCAGAAGAAAAATCAGGTAAAAACTATTGGAACCACAGGTTCCTCAAATGCATGATGCAACACACATTAATTATAATATATTTTGGTTCAATGTTATTAACTAAATAATATGCGGACTTAGTTTAAAATCAAACAGCTCACACAATCAAAGAACTCAATATAAGCTACAAACCCACATAAATAACAGAAAACAGCACAAACAAAACTTCCTCTAAAACATTACACATACCAGGAGAGACAGCCAGTTATCAATCATGAGAAAGCAGCACATTTAATAACAAGTGTATAACAAAATTAGTCACACAATACGAGCAATGCCAAAACAATTTAATATAACCCAAAGCATTCAATGCAATTTGCTCCAATTATGTATGCAACATAAACAGAGCACATATTCTAAAAAAAAATTACAAACTAAAATGAAAACACAGAAGATGAATATACATGGTGAATAACACATTTGAAAAGCACACTCACAAAAAGCACATTCAAAGTTTGATTTCAGAATAAACTGCAGGTTGTTTGGTCAACACACAGGGTTACTAGAGATGTTTAAGAAACAATAACAGACGACTATATAAATACAAAGCATACCAGTTTGCAGATAGCACTTGGAGCCAATAATGCAAGAGCAACAATGCGAGATAATTAAATAGCTCTTCAAGTCAAAACAAATTGCCAGTGCTAATCTTCATTTAGATTGATGTAACTTGACTTTAAAAACAGGTAGATACAGGAAATTTGCTTTATTCCTTCTAGTTTTTTGCTCTCCTTAGCAAACCTATGCTCAGTTACCACTCGGAACGTGTTGAGGAGAGGAGGGAGTGGGGGAAGGAGAGAGGGGAAGGGGGAGAGAGAGAGAGAGAGAGAGAGAACAAGTCAATATGGAAACAGCGGGGCAACGGGGGGCGGGGGGCAGACGGGGCGGGGGCCGAGACAGCGGGGCAGGAGGGGGCGGGGGCCGAGACAGCGGGGCAGGAGGGGGCGGGGGCCGAGACAGCGGGGCAGGAGGGGGCGGGGGCCGAGACAGCGGGGCAGGAGGGGGCGGGGGCCGAGACAGCGGGGCAGGAGGGGGCGGGGGCCGAGACAGCGGGGCAGGAGGGGGCGGGGGCCGAGACAGCGGGGCAGGAGTGGGCGGGGGCCGAGACAGCGGGGCAGGAGTGGGCGGGGGCCGAGACAGCGGGGCAGGAGGGGGCTGGGGCCGAGACAGCGGGGCAGGAGGGGGCGGGGGCCGAGACAGCGGGGCAGGAGGGGGCGGGGGCCGAGACAGCGGGGCAGGAGTGGGCGGGGGCCGAGACAGCGGGGCAGGAGTGGGCGGGGGCCGAGACAGCGGGGCAGGAGGGGGCTGGGGCCGAGACAGCGGGGCAGGAGGGGGCGGGGGCCGAGACAGCGGGGCAGGAGGGGGCGGGGGGGGAGCGAAACAGCGGGGCAGGAGGGGGCGGGGGGGGAGCGAAACAGCGGGGCAGGAGGGTGCGGGGGGGGGGAGCGAAACAGCGGGGCAGGAGGGTGCGGGGGGGAGCGAAACAGCGGGGCAGGAGGGGGGGAGCGAAACAGCGGGGCAGGAGGGGGGGAGCGAAACAGCGGGGCAGGAGGGGGGGAGCGAAACAGCGGGGCAGGAGGGGGGGAGCGAAACAGCGGGGCAGGAGGGGGGGAGCGAAACAGCGGGGCAGGAGGGGGGGAGCGAAACAGCGGGGCAGGAGGGGGGAGCGAAACAGCGGGGCAGGAGGGGGGGAGCGAAACAGCGGGGCAGGAGGGGGGGAGCGAAACAGCGGGGCAGGAGGGGGGGAGCGAAACAGCGGGGCAGGAGGGGGGGAGCGAAACAGCGGGGCAGGAGGGGGGGGGAGCGAAACAGCGGGGCAGGAGGGGGGGGGGAGCGAAACAGCGGGGCAGGAGGGGGGCGAAACAGCGGGGCAGGAGGGGGGGAGCGAAACAGCGGGGCAGGAGGGGGGGCGAAACAGCGGGGCAGGAGGGGGGGCGAAACAGCGGGGCAGGAGGGGGGGAGCGAAACAGCGGGGCAGGAGGGGGGGGAGCGAAACAGCGGGGCAGGAGGGGGGGGAGCGAAACAGCGGGGCAGGAGGGGGGGAGCGAAACAGCGGGGCAGGAGGGGGGGGAGCGAAACAGCGGGGCAGGAGGGGGGGGCGAAACAGCGGGGCAGGAGGGGGGGAGCGAAACAGCGGGGCAGGAGGGGGGGGAGCGAAACAGCGGGGCAGGAGGGGGGGGAGCGAAACAGCGGGGCAGGAGGGGGGGAGCGAAACAGCGGGGCAGGAAGGGGGAGCGAAACAGCGGGGCAGGAGGGGGGAGCGAAACAGCGGGGCAGGAGGGGGGGAGCGAAACAGCGGGGCAGGAGGGGGGGAGCGAAACAGCGGGGCAGGAGGGGGGGAGCGAAACAGCGGGGCAGGAGGGGGGGAGCGAAACAGCGGGGCAGGAGGGGGGGAGCGAAACAGCGGGGCAGGAGGGGGGGAGCGAAACAGCGGGGCAGGAGGGGGGAGCGAAACAGCGGGGCAGGGGGGGGGGGAGCGAAACAGCGGGGCAGGGGGGGGGGAGCGAAACAGCGGGGCAGGAGGGGGGACGGGGGGGGGGGGCAAAACGTTTTATTTGTAACGTGTTAACCAATACAACACAACATATTTGGTGCAACACAAAGGAGATATATCTCTGTGTCTGTCAATCCCTACATTGATGTTGCTCAGCTTACCATTAGAAGCGGTATAGCAAGGCAGTTCTCTATTTATTCTGTTGCAGAAAATGATGATTGCATTTCCTTAGGCATCTTATTTTTTATGATAAATTTTACTTTTACCTGTGTTTTATATTACACTCTATAATTCATGCATAATTGTGTGTATTCTAGAAACATGTTTTGAAAGAGGCAGAATACAGTTAGAAACTGATTTAATTACAATAATCATGGCAACTTATTATTGATAGAACAGGAGCCACTTAAGCCTAAGCAGTCATTTCTCTTAGAGAGAGATGAAAAAAAATTTAAAAAAATAAATATGTAAATGTAAGGAAACTTGACAAATAAAGCAGTCACAAGAATGCACTTTGTACGCAAGAATCTAGCAGATATCTGTAAAAGATCATAGCCACTACCACTGATACCACTACCATGTTTTTTAAAGATATGGATTTACTTGAAATTAATCATGTGCTGCACAGTCCTGCTCATTGATAAAATATCACAAATCAAATTATATTAAAATGATGTGGTCTCCTTGCACAATCTGTGAAGAATGTTCTGTTGGGGAGCTGTATGTAGCCAACGGAAATGATTAAAACACTCCCAACACAAAGATCTGATATTTTAGTTATATAGCTCCCTTATTTGTATTATATAATAATTTCTGAGGGCAACTACCACCTGCATGAAATACTGAGTAATTTCAAAATCGTGTCAAATCACGTATTATCATTGTTTCCTCTTACATGAATAACAGGTGTCAAATCAAATGAAAACATTGTCTTGGTCAAGTAAGGAACAGCAGCAACAACACAAGATATTTGCAGTGCACCAATTAGGTCATTATAAAACAGTTGTGAGACTGAAGAAAGTAAGAGTAACCTTAAAATTTCATATCTCAGCCATACATCAAGCAGATACATGATCACTCCACCTTACAAGCAGTTGTGGAAGAAAAAAATTCTGAACATCCTGTGAAGAAAAGCTTGGCTTCTAAATTAAAAATAAATAAATAAATAAATAAATAAATAAAAACAAAGAATGCCAGGTACACTCCAAAGGATCCGTCTAACACAGCATACAAAATCCTACCACCACAAACAATCTCTGTTCTATGGAATGCCTGATATTTTTTCCCTGTACTGAAGTACAAAAAGTAAAAATTGTGAATTTCAGGAACTGAATGATATTTCATGCTGGATGCACAAGTTGAATGATTATTATATTATTGTTATCATATATCTCCGAATCCAAGATGAGGTTCTTTCCTAAAAGAAACCAATCTCGAATTTGCAGCATATGATGTGGAGTTTCTCTTTTCTTTATTGAAAAGAACCTCGAGTTTCCATTAAGCTGTAATTTTACACTGTGCCACATCTACCACTTTAACCTTGAATGTACATAGTTTTTCACAATGTCAAATGAAGTAAAATATACTTCCAGTATAGTATGTGGAGAAGTTTGTCGAGCGTAGCATCAGCGACACGTTACAAGACTGAGAAAGGAACATGCTTATCTCTTAGGGTAAATTGGAAACACTGAAAAGACTTCTGGTTACTTCAGCATGCCATCCAGTACAATGGTTGAAGCGAAAGGTGCCAGAAGTGTACTGGTTTGTACTACTGATAATGAGAAATCATAAATTACCGTAATGATGTGTGTGCTTGTTAATGGAACAAAGATGAACCCCTACAACAAACTCATTCTTAAAACTATGCCAAAGGAAAAGCTGCCACTTTTTTGTTGCAACAGAAAAGGATGGATTACTAATGATGTGGTTAGAGACTTACTCCTTACAGTCTGGAGCAGGAGGCTAGGTGTGCTTCTGAAGAATCATGGGATGTTGGTGCTTCTGAAGAATCATGGGATGTTGGTCCTTGATGCTTACAACTGGCATCTGACACCAGCAGTGAAGGCAGAAATCTTCAAATTAAACAAAGATCTTGTCATCATACCAGGAGGCACAACTTCGCAAGTATGAGTGTTAGATGTGGTGGTGAATAAGACATTTAAAGACCCCCTGAAGCAACTGTACAGCAACTGGTTACTTCAAGGTGGTAAAGTCCTGCCCACCACCGTAAGTTGATGAAGCCTTCAGTACCTCTAATTGTAGAGTGGATCCAGACAGCTAGGACATGCATATCCGGTGTGTCAATTGTGAATTTATTTCAGAAGTGCTGCATAACAAATGCATTAAATGAGAGTGAAGACAATCTACTATGGGAAGAAATGCCAGATAACAATGACAGCGGCAGTGACACAGTAGATTCTGTGGACCATCCCAGTGGTGAGACCGAAATGGTACCTGCATCTGACTAAGGGAGGTCTTAATCTGATTTTGTTTGCTGTGTACCAGTACCTTTATTGTCTTGTACAGTTACCTGTAATAAGGTCATACTATGCCTCTGAGGCAATTGGTACTGCTTATTTCTAAAGCCTTTTTACACACAACAAAATTATGAAAAGGATAGTTGCTACTCACCATATAGCGGAGATGCTGAGTCGCAGATAGGCACACCAAAAGCACTGTCACAAAATGAGCTTTTGGCCAACAAGGCCTTTATTGAAAGTACACGCACGCACGCACGCACGCACGCACACACACTAAACTCATGCACCAGTTTAGTGTGTGTGTGTGTGTGTGTGTGTGTGTGTGTGTGTGTGTGTGTGTGTGTGCTTTCAATCAAGGGCTTGTTGGCCAAAAGCTCACTTTGTAACAATCTTTTTGTTGTGCCTATCTGTGACTCTGCATCTCTGCTACATGGTGAGTAGCACCTATCCTTTTCATAATATAGTTACATTCCATCCTGGATTTTTCACTGTTAGCCTTTTTTGTGAAGCAATTCTCAGTGTGTTGCAAGTGCTACCTACAGGACTTTCTCAGAAATGAAAGCTAACATCCACAGTGACAGTAGTAACTCGTTATGCACCCCCTGTTTAAAATCAACCAAATTATAATATGTGCACTGCACTTAGGGCTACTGTTTGTAAATCACTTGACCACTGGGCTCCATACTTCTGTTCTGACAAGAATTTGAAGACTTTAGGCTGTCGGTGCTTTGTCTCACCACTGCCAATAATAATAACAACAATAATAATAATAATAATAATAATAATAATAATAATAATACCTCCCACAAACAACTCACAAAATTATGTAACAATGGTGGAAATTCCTGGATGGAGACTATGAAAAATAAGAGAAAGGCAACCTCTCATAAATACCAAATCAACGTGTGGAGCACAGAAATGTGTAATGGAAAATAGCAAATAGCATTTACATTAGTTTTTGAGCACTAGCTCTTTTTCTAGCATGCACCCCCTGTTTAAAATCAACCAAACGTACAATCACAAACACAACCACATGGACACCAAATAGTACACTCCCATGGCCACAAGTCTTGCCAATGCCACGGGATTGTACAGTTGACTGTCTGTGTGGTCATTTATGCGAATGTGTGTTACTTATTCTAGATAAAGAGCTAGTGCTCGAAAGCTAGTTTGAATGCTGCTTACTGTAACATGTTTCTGAGATCTACATACTGGTTCACTATAGGTGTGTGGTTGGCTCCCCTTATTTTACATATCACGGGATTATATCAAACACCTGGGATACTGAACAAATACCTGCACAGTGGAAATGTGCAACAATTCATCCTCTTAAAAAAAGTGGGGGGGGGGGGGGAGATATAAAATCAATCTGAATAATTACAGGGGAATTTCACTTCTTCCTACTGTGTACAAAATTCTTTCAAAGCCTTGTTAAGTCGACTGGAAGAAAAGGCAGACCAATTAATAGGAGAGTTCAGGCAGTATTTTGCAAAGGACGACCTCGTATAGAACAGATATGGAACCTAAAAATAATATTGCAAATAAAAAGATGTAAGAATATTGTGGCAACTATTGTCAACTTCAGAAAGGCTTATGATTAAACATTATTCCATACTTTAAAGAACTTCAAAACAGAAAGGGCAATTATCCAACAGACATTAACAGGTACAACCTCCAAAGTTAAATTCGTGGGAGGACCTTCAGAACCATTTCAAATCCACACAGGTGTTCACCAAGGAGATGGACTCTCTCTCCCCCTTTTCAGCATAATTCTGCAAAAAATTGAAAACCTGTGGGAAATGGACACAAAGGGAATTCAATTCAGGACTAAAAGAGAACACACAATCAATGTGAGGAGTCTGGTTGTTGTAGATGATCTTGCTATTCTAACAACCAATAGAAGAGGCACCAAACTTCTCTCAGAAGCTTCACAAAATCTCGCAGAAAACTGGCCTACAAATTTCATACAAGAAAATTAAATACATGGAAAGGAAGCATACAGATGATCTCCCCATTATAACTCATTGTAAGAAAGTGTTAAGAACTTTCAAGAGCTAGGGGAGCTCATTCTACGCTCAGGATGGAATGCAATGGCCAATCATGAAAGAATCTCAAAATTACAAATGCATGTAAGCCCACATGGAGTCACTTCATTAAAAAAATATCTCTGTCAATACAAAACTAAAGCACAATAACACAGTAGTTCTAATGGAAGCACTTTACACTGCAGAAACTACAGGGATTCACAGTCACAGGAAAATACAAGAGACTCAATAAAACGTAAGCAAAACTCACAGGCTGAGAGAATATTTGGACCAGTTTTTCGTGAAGTAATTTCGATAAAGAGGCCATTGAGAGAAATCTATTAACAGAAAAAAATTATGGACCCCTTTAGAAAAGGCAAAATGAAATTTTACAGTTATATCCACAGGATGAACAAAAAAGGTCACCAGGAAAATCTTTGAAACAGCAAACACTAGCAAAAATAAGACAAAATGCATCATTAAACAATGGAAACTACAGGTAGGAATATCAACAATGTACAAAAACATAAACTGGTGCTTACCGTGCTGGCAACACATTCCATTGCAGACAGGAACAATTAATAGACAATTACATAACGTGTCCTGCCACAGCCTTCATCAGCAAAAGAGAAACACACACAGTCCATACACATAAGCCAGCATTCCTCATGCACACATGACCGCCAACTCTCAATGCGGGCCGGTATGCAGCTATCACTTGGGATGCAAGCAACAATCTGGAGGGGGCGGGGAAGGGACTGTAGTGTGTGGGTGGGGGAGAGACGAACACCGTTTGGCTGAGTATCAGGGGCTAGAATGGAAACAGGTGCAGCATCAGGAGATTGTGGGGTAGGGAGGTGGGGAAAAAGGGAGCAAAAAAAGGAGAGGAGTGGGGAAAGACGGATAGGTGCGATGGCAAAGAGTGGCAAACAAGGAGGGTGTAGATGTGAATGGGGAGGAGACAACAGGACAGAGAAAATGGAAACTGTTGCATGGAAGGTGTGAGGCCAGTATGTTACCATAGGCTAAGGTCGGGAAAATTACAGGAGCAGAGGCACAGTTCAGAAAAGCTGGTGGTGGAGGGTAGGATCCCGATGGCTTGGGTAGTGAAGTAGCCATTGAAATCAAGCATATCATGTTCAGCTCCATGTTATGCCACAGGGTGGTCTACTTTGCTTTTGGCCACAGTTTGGCGGTGGCTGTTCAACCTGGTGGACAGGTGGTTGGTAGTCACACCAAAATAAAAAGCTGTGTAATGATTGGATCAGAGCTGGTAAATGACATGGCTGCTTCCACACGTGGCCCATTCCCTGATGGGGTAGGATAAACCTGTTACAGGACTGGAACGGGATTTGCTGGGTGGGTGGATTGGGCAGATCTTGCACCTGCGTCTTCCACAGGGATATAATCCTCGTGGCAAGGGTTTGGGACTGGGAGTAGCATGGGGACACACTAGAATGTTGTGGAGGTTCGATGGGCAACAGGACACCACCTTAGGAGGGGTGGGAAGGATCTCTGGTAGGATGTCCCTTATTTCAGGGCATGATGGTAGGTAATCAAAGCCCTGGCCAAGTATGTGGTTCAGTTGTTCTAGTCTGGGGTGCAATTGGACGATGAAGGGGACACTCCTTTGTGACTGGTTCTTCAGGGTGGTAGGAGGATTCGGGGTGTGAGGGGAAATGGCACAGGAGGTTTGTTTGCGGACTAGATCTAGGAATAGTGCCTGTCTGTAAAGGCCTTGGTCAGATCCTCAGCATACTGAGCAAGGAAGTTCTCGTCACTGCAGATATGCTGTCCCAGGGTGGCCACGCTGCATGGGAGGGATATTTGGTGTGAAAGAAATAATAGCTGTCAAAATACAGGCACTGTTGGTGTGTGATGATGTTTGGTTTGTGGGGCGCTCAACTGCGTGGTTATCAGCGCCCGTACAATGACCCAATCTTTGCTCAGTCCAATTTCGTCACTTTCCTGGATGATGATGAAATGATGAGAACAACACAAACACCCAGTCATCTCGAGGCAGGTGAAAATCCCTGACCCCGCTGGGAATCGAACCCGGGACCCCGTGCTCGGGAAGCGAGAACGCTACCGCGAGACCACGAGCGGCGGACTGGCAGGCACTGTTGGTGGTTGGTAGGTTTAATGTGGACAGAGGTGCAGATAGGACCATCAGGGAGAAGGAGATAATGTCTCAATGTTGCATGCTGGGTTGAGGAGGACCAGGTGAAGTGGATGGGATAGAATGTGTTGCTGTTGTGAAGGAAAGAAGATTAGGTGTCTTAGTCCTGAGTCCAGATCATAAAGATATTGTCAATGAACCTGAACCAGACTAGAGTTTGGTGTTTTGTCAGGTTTGGAAGGTCTCCTATAGATGGCCCACAAACAAGTTGGCCTATGAGATGCCATGTGAGTGTCCATGGTCATACTGCTGATTTATTTGTATACCTTCTCTTCACAGGATAAGAAGTTGTATGTTAGGATAAAGTTAGTAATGTGCAAGAGGAATGAGGCAGTTGGTTTGGAGTCTGAAGAACATTGGACAAGCAGTAAGACAAAGAGCACGAGGGATATTGGTCTACAGGGAGGTAGCATCAACAATGGGTAGGGATCCAGGAGGTAAAGGGGTGGGGATGGTGGAGAGTCAGTGAAGGAAGTGGTTGGTATCTTTGACATGGGAGGCTAGATTATAAGCAAATGGTTGGAAGTGTTGGTTCAATGAGTGTCAAAATTCTTTCTGCGGGGGCACAATAACCAGCCACAATGCGGTGTCAATGATTGTTGGGTTTGTGGATTTTGGGAAGCATGTAGAAGGTGGGTGTGCAGGCTGTCATTGGGGTGAGGATGGAATGGATTCAGGGCAGAGGTTCTGGGAAGGGCCTAAGGCTTTACGCAGGGATTGGAGGTCATGTTGGACTTGTGGGATACAGTCACTTGGTATAGTTTATAGGTGGCAGGGTCAGATAATTGGCAGAGGCCTTCTGCCTTGTAATCACTGATTCATAATATCAGTGGTGGAATTTTTGTCTGCTGGTGGGATGATTAGATCAGGACTTGTTTTGAGGTTGTTTATGGTTGTTCTTTCTTCTACTAAAAGGATGGTATTCTTCGGAAGGGACCTGGGGAAGGATGGTGAGGCTAAGTTGAAGGTAAGGAACTGCTGGAAGGTGACCAACGGGTGATTAGGCGGGAGGGGAGAGGATAACGGTTGGACGGTGGTATGAACTGGAAGAGGCAGGGTTCAGTGTTGGAATTAGGACGGTTTTGGTTGGAGGGACTGCTGCCAAAAAAGTGTTTCAACTGCGGGGATCAGGAGAAGGAGAGTAGGTCTTAGACAAGTCCAGCATCGTTAAATTTGGGTGTAGGGCTAAAGCTGAGGTCTTTGGATAGGACTGAAACATCTGTGGAGCTGAGGGGTTTGGGTGGAAAGGTTAACAACAGTTTTATGGCTCTGGATTTGGTGGGGAGTTGTTAAGGAGATTAGGGGGATGTGGCACTTAGAAAATGTCAGCTAGGCAGGGTTTTTGTGCTATAAGGGTTGGACAAGGAGGAACATTGTGGGCAGGGTAGGCGTTTGACTTTGGCGCCCTGAGGTGGCAGCAGGATGTCAGCAGGCTGGGTAACATATGGAGATGGTGTCTAGAATGCTTCTCCAGGTGCTGGAGAGCAAGGGATTCAATTTCAGTGATGTGATGTATGTAGGAGGGATTGTATAGTAACAGTATTTTGCAGAGGGAGCAGAGGCAGTTCTGGGGTGCCTGGGCCACTGAGATGTGTTTTTGCAGTAAAAAGTTTGTGAGGGCCAGGAGTTGGTGGAATCTGAAAAGGTGAAAGTCACTGTGAAAGGAGGGGTGGAATCCAGAGAAAGGAATCTTTATGGTTAGGCCATTTGGAAAGATTCCATGGGTTAGGCCATTTGGAAAGATTCCATGGGTCAGGCAGCATTTGAGATAGAAGATGTGGGGGCAGGGTTTATATTCAGTAAGCTGACGTCTCACTGAGGCCTTCATTGACAGGCACTATCCCCCAGACAGTCTGCAAAGAGACCTCCCATGCCACTTCCCCTAATACCCCCAATCCTTCCTCCATCACCAAGAACCAGCCACAAAGGAGTGCCCCCTTCATCACACAGTACCACACCGGACTGGAAATACTGAACCACATCCTTCGCCAGGGCTTTGATTACTTTCCACTATGCCCTGAAACAGTCCTATCTGAGATCCTACCCACCCCTCCTAAAGTTGTGTTCTTTCACCCACCTGGGCCTCCACAACATCCTAATTCATACCTATACAACTTCCAATCCCAAACTCTTGCCACCAGATGAAATCCCTGTAGAAGATCTAGGTGCAAGACCTGCCTAATACACCCACCCAGCACTTTCCATTCCAGTCCTGTAACAGGTTTGTCCTATCCCTTTAGGAACCGGGTCACTACAAAATCAGCCAAGTCATTTGCTATCTATGGTGCTATCATTGCACAGCCTTTTATACTGGTGCGACTACCAATTAGTATCCACCAGAATGAATGGCCACTGCCTAACAGTGCCCTAGACCAAAGTAGACCACCCTGCAGCATAACATAACATGTTTGATTTCAATGGCTGCTTCAGTACCTGAGCCATCTAGATCCTCCCCTCCACCACCAGCTTCTCTGTACTGTGCAGATGGGAGTTATCCTTACAATACATTCTCCGCTCCTATAATTTTCCTGGCCTCAACCCACAGTAACATACTATCCCCACACCCTCACCCAACAGTTTCCACACCCCGCCCTGTCATCTCCTCCCCATTCTCATCTCCCACCCTATGCCGATGTGGCCTCCCATCTTTTCTCACTCCTCTCCTTTATCGCTCCTTTTTTTCCCCACCTCCCTGTTGCACAACCTCCTGACACAGCGCCTGTTATCATTCTAGTCCCTGCACACTCTGGCAGGCAGTGTTGTTCTCTTCCCCCACCCATACACTACTATTCCTTCCCATCCCCACCCCCCCTCGAGATTGCTGCTTACATACGCCATGATTGCTGCATTCCAGCCTGAGCTGCCGTAGTTGGCAGTCGTGTGCAGGATGTGTGCTCGCTTGTGTGTATGAACTGTGTGTATTTCTGTTTTGCTGATGAAGGCTACGACCAAAAGCCTCATGTAAGTGTCTTACTTGTTCCTAACTGCAACTTAACGTGTCTTCAGCATGGTCAGCAGCAATCTATATTTTCCTACAAAATGTATCACTGAACCAGAAGAAGAAATTAAAGAAGTGGGAATGACACAAGATAACATAAGCAATCAATAACAGATAAGCAATCAATAACAGTCCAGAAACATTATAAAAACATACACTCCAACAAAACCACAAGCTAAAGAGAACAGGAAATAAATGGTCAGAAGATTGGACAAGAGAACACGGCTAGAGTATGAAGAGAATTTGGTGAAAATGAAGGAACAAGAAAAATGCATGGCTACTCAAGTTTAAATAGTCTCTTAAAAGGGAATACTCAAAATTACTGATGATAAATAATACTCTTCATAGTCCTAATGGGCTTATTTACAAACAACAACAAAGCAGTGTAGGTTCTAAAACAATATTGTAGCAATTAAATAGTTACTGTTGTGTTGTCTTGCCAATTATAGTTGAACCTGATTTATATGCTTGTCAAGAGAAAGAGAAAAGATTACCTGTAACTCAGAATTACCGAAGAGTCAGATGCAGTAATACACACAATATTTTTCACTGGGGAAAGGAAACAACTACAATGACAACAACAACCACAACCACAACAACCACAACATACAATGGGCCTACATGTGCAGACTTTACAAACTACAAAGAGAGTACAGTATTAAAACAAAAAATATTATTCAGTCCTGCTATGGAGAAATTAGATACTGTATTGCAATTTGGCACTTTGCACTGAAAAACAACAAAAATACAGTATAACAGAGAAAATACATCATTTTGCATTTTATCCTGCTTTAAAGAAATCAGAAATTTGGCTTGTTTCATTTCTTGTGCATTGAGTGTATACACCTCATTTTGCAAACTTATTAATTGAATTCCGAGCTTTCTCACTACAACTTTTAGCACTGTGTAAAACCTGCACACACCGCCTGCACTTAACACTTCACTCAGTTAAGTTGTTTCAAGATTCAAATTGTCATCTCCATCACCATCACTGTCACATGAAGCTAATGCACCTTCCTGATCATCAAGCACTGTGGCACAAATCAGCAATAATCTCCTCATCCTGTTGTTCCATATAGCAAGATTATCATAAAAATGTACAGAACTGTCACAATCTGCATCCTCCAGCAGAGCTACCTCATTGCCAGACATGACTTCACCATTACCACCGTTATCATCATCAGTGGCATTCTCTTCCAGCAGGCACCAGCTATAAAAAAACAGTTGTTGATTGTGGAGGACGACACGAGCTGTTGGGCCCCCAAAACAAATTCCATGGCTCGTAGTAAGTTAATGGACAGATCTTTATTTCCTGCAACAGTTAGTGTTATCAAATGTTGAACCAGCTTTTTTTCTGTAAAGCACTCTGAAATTTACAATAATGCCCACATCAAGTGGCTGTAAAATACTGGTATAGTTTGGAGGAAAAAATTCCACTCCAACATTTTCCAGAACTACTTGTGGCGGGTGTGCTGCACGCTGATCCATAAGAAGAAGGATCCTCTTTTTTTTTTCATTCTCATGTCCAGTTTTTTAACCACTGTTAAATTAAAATCAGTCACCCAAGAATTTTTATGGAATTTGAATTCCAAAGGTTTTGCCTTTACATCTTTGAAACACTTAAGATTCTTAGATTTTCCTATTACATATGGGGGAAGTTTGTCAAATCTATCTGCAATTATGGTGATAAGGACTGTCATGAGAATCTTACTTTTCTTCCCTCCACGGCACAAATTGTTCTTTTCTGTTAACATTTTATTAGGAATCAAACTGTAGAATAGATTCATCTCATCTCAGTTGTAGATGTTTTGAGGCTGATAATCCCTTATGATTCCCGGCAGAACCTCAACAATCCAGTGTTGTACTATGACGTCATCCACTGCTTTTGATTCGACGGAAATTTCTCACACTACGACTTCACAATGATCTTTAAATCCTTGTAACCATCCTGACGAAGTGTTGAAATGAGCAGTGATATTCATACTCCTAGCTGAATCTACTGTCTTCATTTCAACATGTCACCACCGATTGGTAGAGCTGCAGCCCGTTTTAGTGGAACCATGTAAAACCTGCCTACTGCCTCTTCCAAATCTATGTATCTCCCTTCTTGCTGACAGCTGAGTTTTGTTGATTTGCACTCAATTTTAAAAACACACTCAAAGTCTGACACAATTTCAGATTTTGTTTTGTGCGGAACAGCACCCATCTCTTGCATTAATTTTACTTTCTAATCTAGCGTGTAACTTTTCCTTTTTCTGTTATCCTGGTTGATCGAAAGCGACTGAATAATACAACCACTGTCCAACAATAAACGTCAGCCAGCAACCCTTAACTTCTCAAGTGTAACCACAAAATAAATTCTTGTATAGAAAATAACAATGCCAGGAGTGTGTATTTCCTTGCCTCCTGTTCTGGTTAACCGTGGCTCCCTTGTCTCCACAGTGCCACTGGCTCACTGTACTTGCGTATGTCGACAAAGGTAAGGAAAATATCACATTGCTTCTTTTCAAACAATAATTTTCATTACAGTTATGCTAAACTCAATTTATTTCATCAGAATTTGTTATGTATAACAGTGAATTATGTAAAAAATGCCCTGTGTGTATAGAAGCTTATTTGTCATATTTTGCCGGGATCAACAAAACTTTATATGAACAAAGTTATATAAATCAGGTTCAACTGTTGTTCATTCATTGTTGATAAGTGAATCATTAAGTAATTTCTGACGTATTGTGAGGACTACCTAAAACTCTGAGAAGTCATTTTCATGAAATAGTTATATCTAAAAACAGAGACGATGTGACTTACCCAACGAAAGCGCTGGCATGTCGATAGACACACAAACGAACACAAACATACACACAAAATTCAAGCTTTCGCAACCAATGGTTGCTTCGTCAGGAAAAAGGGAAGGAGAGGGAAAGACGAAAGGATGTGGGTTTTAAGGGAGAGGGTAAGGAGTCATTCCAATCCCGGGAGTGGAAAGACTTACCTTAGGGGGAAAAAAGGACACACACACACACACACACACACACACACACACACACACACACACACACACCTACCTTACCAGGGGGAGCTAACACTGTAAACATTTAGAGAGATGCCATCTTCTATGGCTGGTGCAAAAAAGCTGATGTCATCTTTTAACATGACAGTGTTTGAATGCACTAGTCTTATCTTACAGACAAATACCTTGAATTACGATTCAGCACATTCAGTCTTAGCTTTTTCTACCAACCAGAATCCCGCACATCCCATATCATATCTGGGAAACTGTTAGGGGGTATCTTTCTACACAGAGCCTCATTTCTGCAGACCATTGCTACATTGACAGCAACTCTCTGAATCTAATATCTACTTAGATTAACAGCATCACATATCACTGCATATGATTTTTTCAGCTTGGAGTACTCATAATCTAAATTATTGACACTTTAACTACATTGTACTGACACATATCCATCCGAAAGTTCTTTGTTTACAACAATATTTTCATTATTAGTTATTGTTGTGCACGTGTTCCACATTTTGGTCTGGTTTTATCATATTCCATAACTTTCAGTTGCTTCATTTCTCATGATTTTTACTTGCTTTATGGAACTTAGAATGTTTTAACATAAGCATACATGTAATTTATATTGATTGTATGACATCTTTAAGTGGAATTACTTTCCTCAGTGTACTCTGAAGTATTGTAGACCATATGTAAAACAATTAAATCCCAATATTAATCATCCACTTTCAAAGCATATTCATCGAATATTTATCAGAAATGTCAATGAAATAAAAATTGAGACTGGAAAGAGGCCAAGGCACTTCCAAATGTCTCGGCAGTTATCTAATTACAAAAAGTTACACATTTAGCCTTAGATATTATAAAAAATAAACATAGAACAAATACAAGAAGCAATTTTTGCACAAAAAGCCGTCCACTGAAGACATTTTTTCAGGTTATCAGATGACTAACAGTGCTGATTTGAAGCAATGTTTCTACAAACTGCCTACTTCTGACTTTCAACCAAAGAAAGATGAGTAAGAAACTTCTTGAATCACTGCTTCAAAATAATGATGTTAATCAGCTGGTAACATGCAAGAATTGCAGGAAAAATTTGTCAAGATGGCCAGCACTCTCAAAGCTATCCAGTTAAGCAATGATATTACTAAATATCTATGTGAAACTATGTTCAGATTATTATAAGCACATGTTAGTTTATATACAACAATCACAGACAAAGCAGAGTCAGGCACAAAAATCCAAAAAAGCATACATTTTGTACCAAAACCATCTCCTCACAGCTTAAATTATGAGTTCTTATGAATATTTTCAAGGGAAGAAGATATTTCCCATGTTAATGTTAATAACACACCATAATATTTGTGTGCTATTTTAATAATACTGTGTGTTCACAATATAAAAGCATAACATAACTTCCTTCTCCCTCAAATAAACGAACTTAAAACAATTACTATGGAGCAAAAAACATGCACTTTAGGTATGGGGCACGGATCTACGGACAAACTATTGTTCAGGAATGTCCTACCTGTAAAACTGCTTGAATGAGCTCCAAGGTTACTGCGCAGATCAGGGATTGCAGAAATTGACTGCGGGAAGCTACGCTTGTGTGCTACCCCTTGGCTATTCCGTGGGTAGACTGAGGAGCCAGAGCATAGTGAAAAGATATTAATATTTAAAAGCTATACTTTTAGTGATGGCCAACTACTAATGGCATTGCAAATTACAAAAGTTTGGTATAGTCTTCTCTGTTGCAGCATCCAGCAAATTTCCTCATATGTCACTGTTCTGGTCTCTCGGTCCCTTCCTGTTTTTGCAAGATATTCAAACATCCAAAAGAAACCAACAGTTCAAGTTTGTCGATTGTCTAAAATATAATTAAATGTGTGTCTAAGGCACAAATTTTGAATAGAAAATCCATATGAAGGGAAGAAACTTATTTGTTAAACAAATTAGTAGTTGATCTAGAAAACTTTACATACATACATACACAAATCATCTTATTACATTTTCACCGAGATAATGTGTGTGTACTTAGTTTAGCTGTCACACATTTTCCACTCTCCATTAATTTTACATTTGTGTTGGGTACTCATAACAGGAGCCCAATTTTCATTTGTTAACAGCACTATATCCTGACGTGTTATTAACAACAAAGATGCTTTAAAATGTAGCAGTCCTGTTTTTATTTTGAATGAAACTGTGTTGTGTTTAATTTAATCAGAATGCCATTATTTTATTTATCAACTTAAACAACCCTTTTTGTGTATCACTATTCTGCACATGAACATCTTGCAAATCTATATGCAAATATACGACTGCACATATATTGGACACTGTCTGCTTAAAAATTAACATATCCACTGAACTGCCTGCAGCATAGGAATTATTTCACTTTTATTTTTTATTTTTTTTTTTATAGAGGGGGTTAGCTTGCCATTGAATACAATGCAAACTCTCTTACAATTTTGGCATCTTTCTGTATCTGAGTTTGCCACAAGCAAACTTAACCTATTTGTGAAATCCTCATAATTTTCTTGAGATCTTATTTCACGGAACAGCTACTAAAAAGGATACTGCTAAATGTTTACCTGACAATGGCAAATAAAAAAGGCTAATAAGCTAATGAAATATTGTATTGTAAATATTTAAGTTTCTGAGTGGTGAAAGTAAAGTTAGAAATATGATTCAACAGAAACTGGCAAAGAACAGCGAAAATCAGGCACATTAAAATTTATCAGCAACAACAGACAGTCTAAGTTTAAAATATATCAGACAGATGAGATATTTCCCAACAATATTAATAGTGATTGAAATGTATGATCTGAAGATTTTCTGTGGTGCCAACAACTGGAAGACTAACGAGACGTGGGGAGAAGATTTTTTATTGTTTGTGAAATTTCAATAAAATTCATGTACATTAATGAACAATCAAAGATAACAGCACAGTGCACTACACATTGCATTGTTCTAAGCATGGAGGAGGACAACATCCACTTCTAAAGGCATGCAACTCAAATTACTTGCACATTTAGATCATGCACAGACACAAATAAAAAATGAAGCAACTACATATATGTTATTCACTACCATGAAGTGGATTTCATACAATTTTCATATGAAATCCTGAATTACGAAGCTCTGAAGCTTCAAAGTCCTGCACAGACTAAGCACTACATCATACTGCACTCACAATGCAGTTTTAACTGTGGGTAACAGTGTATTTGTTATCTTAAAATGGAACCTCCTAAAATGACAAGCTTGAGAAAAATGTGATTAATGACCATGCAAATCTCAGTGTCTAGGGGAAGATGGAGGGAAGAGATGCAAATTGGTGTTGAAAAACTACGCCTTATAGATGTGTGTCTTGCAGAAAACGCTTTCACAAATGAGACCGCACTGCAAAAGGAACAGAAAAAATAAGGTGGAAAAAGGGACAGAATTCCATATGTTGTGCAGTGAGATTATCAATGTGATCTGTATATATGTATGGTCTATATTCTCTTGCAGACACCTTAAAAAAAGCTCTCATATATGAAACCTATCTGCAGTGGCAAATTACGGAATCACAATTACTGTCACACTTTGTTATGACATATATTTTATAAATCATGGAATGTTTGAGCCATAATAGCTTCCACATGTGAGTAAGCAGACTGATGACAAGAATAATAGACTGCATCTGTCACCTAAATGTTGCAGGAGGTTGGTGTGATGCAAATGTCATAATAACAGCAAATTTGAACAGAGAGGATTTTACATCACATCAAGAGTGATGAAGTAACAGTACATCAGATGAGAGTCTGTGAATAAATTAGGATATTCAGAATACCATATTCTCCACGAAAAATATCTGTATCACATATCTGAAGCCTTACCCTCATACCAGTATCTGCCTAACACTCTCCTGCAACTTTTTTTCTCATCATTTGTGCGTTCATCTTTTGTGCAGACTATGCCCAACCATTCTCAAATTCCCAAGGATGAAATACTGGAAGTGAAATGTTATCTAAAACTTTAACAGGAACCAGAATACTGTTATAAGAGCCAAAGGACATGAAAGGAAGGCAGTGGCTGAGACGGGAGTGAGACAGGGTTGTAAAAACACCACGTGGAAATACAGGTGACACTGGTTGCAGCCCTTCCTCCAAGATATTTGATCTATGCATATAACAATCAGTAAAGGAAAGCATGGACAAATTTGGAAAAGAAATTAATGTTCAACGAGAAGAAATAAAAATTGACAATAGTCACTGACATTGTAATTCTGTCAGAGATGCTAAAGGACTTCAAAGATAAGTTGAATGGAATGGATAGTCTTCAGAAAAGAAATAGATAGATGGACAAATGAACAACAACAATAGTGAAACAAGGGTAATGGATTTTAATCAAAATGCATCAGGTGACAATAGAAAAATTTGATTAGGAAACTATACTTTGCAAGTAGTACTTGGTTTCACTATTTGGCCAGCAAAATAACTAACAATGGTAGAAGTAAATGGGATACAAAATGTAGACTTGCAGTAGCAAGAAATGATATTCTGAAAAAGATAAATAAGTTAAAACTAATATAAATTTAGGTGTCAGGAAGCATTCTCTGTAAGTATTTGTCTGGAGCATTGAAGATGAGTAATAAACATTACAGACAAGAAAATAATATAATTTTTGAAATGTTGTGCTTCAGAAGAATACTGAAGAATAGAAGGACAGATCAGATAAGCAATGACAAAAGTACTGCTCAAACTGGCGAGAACAATAGGTTCATAGTACAACCTGACAACCTGATAGGACATCCTGAGGCATCAAAAACAGTAAATATAGTATTGGAGAGAAGTGTGTGAAGGTGGTGGTGGAGGCAGCACATGGAGAGAGTGGAAGTTTGTAGAGGGAGAGTAACACTCAATTGCAGTAGATAGAGTGAAATGGATGTGGATTGCAGCAGTTGTTATGTGTAGATGAAATGTCTCACATGACACACTAGCACACAGAACTGCATCAAACCAGTGTTTGAGATGTCAGTAACAAAAACAATGTCAAAATGCCAACTTGACACCCTGTTCATAAAATGTGCAACTGCAGTTCATAGAGCAAGTGAACTTCAAGAATCTAATTCAGTTATAATTACGTACAGGTATATACTGAGATGTAGTTTCTGCATGAGCTTCCTAGTAAAGATAAAGGCAGATTTCAGCCCTTAAATCTTCACACTTCCCCATCTGCTTCAAACATACCCCCATCTTTTGTAGCTAATACACTGAATCTCTGCTGTTGCTGCCACCACTGCTTGCTATCAACAGTACATTAGATATTACAAAGACTATCACGGGCAAATTATAATAGTCAAATAAAAGTACTCTCTTAAACATGTGTCCAGCTTTAAATACAAGGGAGGTGCCGCTCTGTGTTTTTGAGTCATCAGTCTTCTGACTGGTTTGATTCAGCCCACCATAAATTCCTCTCCTGTAACAACCTCATCATCTCAGAGTAGCACTTCCAACTTACGTCCTCAATTTTTTGCTGGCTGTACTCCAGTTTCTGTTTTCCTATACAGTTTTTACCCTCTATAGCTCCCTCTGTACCACAGAAGTTATTTCTCAATGTCTTAACATATGTCCTGTCATCCTGTCCCTTCTTCTGGTCAGCATTTTCCACATATTCCTTTCCTCTCCAATTCTGTGCAGAACCTCCTCATTCCTTACCTTATCAGTCCAACTAATTTTCAACATTAGTTTGTAGCACAACTAAAATGCTTGGATTCTCTCCTGTTCTAGTTTTCCCACAGTCCATGTTTTACTACCATGCAATGCTATGCTCCAAATGTAAATTCTCTGAAATTTCTTTCTCAAATTAAGGGCTATGTCTGATACTAATAGACTTCTTTTGGCCAGGAATGTCCTTTATGCCAATGCTAGTCCACTATTGATTTCCTCCTTGCTCCGTCTGTCGTAAATTATTTTGCTGTCTAGGTAGAAGTCCTTAACTCTACTTCATGACCATCAATCCTGATGTGAAGTTTCTCACTTTTCTCATTTCTGCCACTTCTCATTACTTTCATCTTTCTTTGATTTACTCTCAAACCACATTCTGTACTCATTAGACTGTTCATTCCACTCAGCAGATCATGCAATTCTTCTTCACTTTCAATGAGGACTGCAATGTCATCAGCAAATCGGATCACTAATATAATTTCACCTTGAATTTTGATTCCACTCCTGAACCTTTCTTTCACTTCCATCATTGCTTCTTTGATTTACAGATTGAGCTGTAGGAGCAAAAGACTACTCTGTCTTACATCCTTTCTAATCTGAGCAGTTCGTTCTTTATGTTCCATTCTTATTATTCCCTCTTGGCTCTTGTACATGTTGTATGTTACCTGTCTCTCCCTATAGCTTTCCCCTATTTTCCTCAGAATTTTAAACACCTTGCATGATTTGACATTGTCGGATGTTCTTTCCAAGTTGACAAATCCTATGAGCGTGTCTTGCTTCCATTATCAACTGCAACATCAGAATTGCCTCTCTGGTGCCTTTACCATTCCTAAAGCCAAACTGATCATCATCCAACACATCCTCAATTTTATTTTCCATTCTTCTGTATATTATTCTTATCAGTAACTTGGATGCAAGAGCTGTTAAGCTGACTGTGCGATAATTCTTGCACCTGTCAGGTCTTACAGTCTTTGGAATTTTCCAAATTTCGGATGGTACATCGCCAGACTCCTACATTTTACTCACCAACATGAATAGTCGTTTTGCTACCAACTCCATCCCCACCCCAGTTTTCTCCAGCGTAGCAATTTGTTGTTGTTGTCTTCAGTCCTGAGACTGGTTTGATGCAGCTCTCCATGCTACTCTATCCTGTGCAAGCTTCTTCATCTCCCAGTACCTACTGCAACCTACATCCTTCTGAATCTGCTTAGTGTATTCATCTCTTGGTCTCCCCCTGCGATTTTTACCCTCCACGCTGCCTTCCAATACTAAATTGGTGATCCCTTGATGCCTCAGAACATGTCCTACCAACCGATCCCTTCTTCTGGTCAAGTTGTGCCACAAACTTCTCTTCTCCCCAATCCTATTCAATACTTCCTCATTAGTTATGTGATCTACCCATCTAATCTTCAGCATTCTTCTGTAGCACCACATTTCAAAAGCTTCTATTCTCTTCTTGTCCAAACTATTTACCGTCCATGTTTCACTTCCATACATGGCTACACTCCATACAAATACTTTCAGAAATGACTTCCTGACACTTAAATCTATACTCGATGTTAACAAATTTCTCTTCTTCAGAAACGCTTTCCTTGCCATTGCAAGTCTACATTTTATATCCTCTCTACTTCGACCATCATCAGTTATTTTGCTCCCCAAATAGCAAAACTCCTTTACTACTTTAAGTGTCTCATTTCCTAATCTAATACCCTCAACATCACCCGACTTAATTCGACTACATTCCATTATCCTCGTTTTGCTTTTGTTGATGTTCATCTTATATCCTCCCTTCAAGACACCATCCATTCCGTTCAACTGCTCTTCCAAGTCCTTTGC
Organism: Schistocerca cancellata; assembly: GCF_023864275.1. NCBI lineage: Eukaryota > Metazoa > Arthropoda > Insecta > Orthoptera > Acrididae > Schistocerca > Schistocerca cancellata. The sequence goes on along the minus strand of NC_064627.1, from coordinate 498,309,730 downwards.
TGTCTCTGACAGAATTACAATGTCATCGGCGAACTTCAAAGTTTTTATTTCTTCTCCATGGATTTTAATACCTACTCCAAATTTTTCTTTTGTTTCCTTTACTGCTTGCTCAATATACAGATTGAATAACATTGGGGAGAGGCTACAAACCTGTCTCACTCCCTTCCCAACTGCTGCTTCCCTCTCATGCCCCTCGACTCTTATAACTGCCATCTGGTTTCTGTACAAATTGTAAATAGCCTTTCGCTCCCTGTATTTTACCCCTGCCACCTTTAGAATTTGAAAGAGAGTATTCCAGTCAACATTGTCAAAAGCTTTCTCTAAGTCTACAAATGCTAGAAACGTAGGTTTGCCTTTCCTTAATCTTTCTTCTAAGATAAGTCGTAAGGTCAGTATTGCCTCACGTGTTCCAGTATTTCTACGGAATCCAAACTAATCTTCCCCGAGGTCGGCTTCTACTAGTTTTTCCATTCGTCTGTAAAGAATTCGTGTTAGTATTTTGCATCTGCGGCTTATTAAACTGATTGTTCGGTAATTTTCACATCTGTCAACACCTGCTTTCTTTGGGATTGGAATTATTACATTCTTCTTGAAGTCTGAGGGTATTTCGCCTGTTTCATACATATTGCTCACCAGATGGTAGAGTTTTGTCAGGACTGGCTCTCCCAAGGCCGTCAGTAGTTCTACTGGAATGTTGTCTACTCCGGGGGCCTTGTTTCGACTCAGGTCTTTCAGTGCTCTGTCAAACTCTTCACGCAGTATCGTATCTCCCATTTCAACTTCATCTACATCCTCTTCCATTTCCATAATATTGTCCTCAAGTACATCGCCCTTGTATAGACCCTCTATATACTCCTTCCACCTTTCTGCTTTCCCTTCTTTGCTTAGAACTGGGTTTCCATCTGAGCTCTTGATGTTCATACAAGTGGTTCTCTTATCTCCAAAGGTCTCTTTAATTTTCCTGTAGGAAGTATCTATCTTACCCCTAGTGAGATAAGCCTCTACATCCTTACATTTGTCCTCTAGCCATCCCTGCTTAGCCATTCTGCACTTCCTGTCGATCTCATTTTTTAGACGTTTGTATTCCTTTTTGCCTGCTTCATTTACTGCATTTTTATATTTTCTCCTTTCATCGATTAAATTCAATATTTCTTCTGTTACCCAAGGATTTCTACTAGCCCTCGTCTTTTTACCTACTTGATCCTCTGCTGCCTTCACTACTTCATCCCTCAAAGCTACCCATTCTTCTTCTACTGTATTTCTTTCCCCCATTCCTGTCAATTGTTCCCTTATGCTCTCCCTGAAACTCTGTACAACCTCTGGTTCTTTCAGTTTATCCAGGTCCCATCTCCTTAAATTCCCACCTTTTTGCAGTTTCTTCAGTTTTAATCTACAGGTCATAACCAATAGATTGTGGTCAGAGTCCACATCTGCCCCTGGAAATGTCTTACAATTTAAAACCTGGTTCCTAAATCTCTGTCTTACCATTATATAATCTATCTGATACCTTTTAGTATCTCCAGGGTTCTTCCATGTATACAACCTTCTATCATGATTCTTAAACCAAGTGTTAGCTATGATTAAGTTGTGCTCTGTGCAAAATTCTACCAGGCGGCTTCCTCTCTCATTTCTTAGCCCCAATCCATATTCACCTACTACGTTTCCTTCTCTCCCTTTTCCTACACTCGAATTCCAGTCACCCATGACTATTAAATTTTCGTCTCCCTTCACTATCTGAATAATTTCTTTTATTTCATCATACATTTCTTCAATTTCTTCATCATCTGCAGAGCTAGTTGGCATATAAACTTGTACTACTGTAGTAGGTGTGGGCTTCGTATCTATCTTGGCCACAATAATGCGTTCACTATGCTGTTTATAGTAGCTTACCCGCATTCCTATTTTCCTATTCATTATTAAACCTACTCCTGCATTACCCCTATTTGACTTTGTGTTTATATCCCTGTAGTCACCTGACCAGAAGTCTTGTTCCTCCTGCCACCGAACTTCACTAATTCCCACTATATCTAACTTTAACCTATCCATTTCCCTTTTTAAATTTTCTAACCTACCTGCCCGATTAAGGGATCTGACATTCCACGCTCCGATCCGTAGAACGCCAGTTTTCTTTCTCCTGATAACGACATCCTCTTTAGTAGTCCCCGCCCGGAGATCCGAATGGAGGACTATTTTACCTCCGGAATATTTTACCCAAGAAGACGCCATCATCATTTAATCATACAGTAAAGCTGCATGCCCTCGGGAAAAATTACAGCCGTAGTTCCCCTTGCTTTCAGCCGTTCGCAGTACCAGCACAGCAAGGCCGTTTTGGTTATTGTTACAAGGCCAGATCAGTCAATCATCCAGACTGTTGCCCCTGCAACTACTGAAAAGGCTGCTGCCCCTCTTCAGGAACCACACGTTTGTCTGGCCTCTCAACAGATACCCCTCCGTTGTGGTTGTACCTACGGTACGGCTATCTGTATCGCTGAGGCACGCAAGCCTCCCCACCAACGGCAAGGTCCATGGTTCATGGGGGGGAGGGGGGGGGTAGCAATTCGGTTTTAATAAATTTAAGTAAAGTTTCCTCCTTCCCCTTTATTTGTATTTAATTCTTGTATCACTCTAAATTCACAGTGGCCTTACAAAAGGCACAGTTTTCTTTTTCTATTTTAATATGCATAAGCTAATACTCAGTCAAGGTGCACCCTTAAGTGTAAACATTTAGCACCCTCTTTCTGTAACTTTCCTTAGTGCTAGGAGCCTGTACATTTGGGCTGACTTTTGCTATTTGCCATATGCATGGCGATACAATTTAGATGATTTCATTGTGTTTTATTGTATACAAGTCAACTTTTGCTTCAACAAGAGTATTTCAATAGGCATTTAATCTTCACATGAGAAATGCTATGTTTCTACAGTCTTTGCGATTTTTGTTCCTGAGATGAATGCATCATATGGCAAGAGCCATATGGCTTTATTCTATGTACTTTATAAGCAAGTGATGTAAGAAGTTAGTACACTTACTTTACATTTTTTTTATCTTCAGCTGTTTCTTGTTTGTTTTCTTTAAAATATTTTTGTAAGCATTAATGTAAGTTTTAGGGTTCCTTACACCTTCTGAAGAATATAATTTTAAAATTATCTAAACTAGATCAAGGGTTTCAATAAACATTTATTTGCAACTAATTGGCAGATTTTTTCAACCTATCCAAGAAATATGAAGGACAGAGATAACAGTCTACTGAAAAGAAAACATATAACATTTCCTATTTTTATTTTATTGGTCACAATTTTCATATGCCCAAATAGTAAACAAACAAGATGAGGATAGGTGACCACATATGTATCACTGATTTTCCAAACTTTTTGGTGAACAGTCAATGCTGACCTTCCGAGATGGTACTTCAGACCAAATGTACCAATCTTACTATTAATTGGTAACTACATAAATCATTATGTTATGAGCTTCCAATAGACTAGCTATAGAAAGGATGCAGTAAGTTTGCTGCCAGTCCCCAAGTACTCATTGTTAAAAGTTTGCATCATTCAGAACACATCATGTTGACTGTTCTTAGTTTCAGATTTCTGTAACTCTTTGTGACCCCAAAAGTTGTGACACTAATTCCTTGACAAAGTGGTGCTGTGTTATCTGTGTGAGTGGATGATTAATTGAGTAATAACAGTAACTGTGCTTATATTTAAATGAACAAATAATCTCAGTCCGAGTTTTCTTCTGCTCACTGTGCTGTAATAGAACAGCCTTTACTTAGTGTTGGTGGTTACAAATAAATATTGCATATTGTAAGGGGTCAACAGCCCCTTATGTAGCGAGAACAATATATTTCTGCCTCATCCAGGTTGCAATAGGTACTATTGATAGTCGACAGCCCGGTATGCCAGAGTAGTCAGTGCTGAGACTCCTAGCAAGTAAGTTGTTGACTGCTAAATGAGCAGGGCGGATTTCGGCAGGACGACCGACCGGGCTTACAATTGTTTAATGGCTGTGTGTGTGACCTAACACTGGGGGCATGACCTCCAGCAAATACATAACTGACATTAATTGAGTGATTTGTTGAAGTGTTTAAGTGTGCGTTTGTGCACTGTGATTATGCAGCAACTGCGTCGGGCATCCGTGATTTGGATTGCAGTGAGGATTGTGCATTCAGTGCTATCTGAAGAATACTGGTGCGTGATGACATTAATAGGGGATCTATGATGAGTTAACCGTTATTACTTTGTCAGATGAAGGCCTGCCTCATTAGTGCTGTTTAGACAGTACATATAGAACCTTAACAACAAAACATGTACCAATTATTGCTACCTGACATCCTAATTAGTTTTGTTGGATTTGACACGAAGCAACTCCCATGTAAATAACAAGTTTGTTTGTGTGGCCATCCTCCGCAGCAAGCATATAAATACTTGTTATGCAAATCAAACTGCCTTTTCCTGCTGCTAGTTATTTTATTTATCCCATAATTTATCCCATACGCGTTTCGCCTTCTCCTGTTTTCAGGCATCATCAGTGGGACGCTTTGCTGATCTGCGATGTGAGGAAACACAGATCAGCAAATCATCTCACTAATGATGCCTTAAAACAGGAGAGGGAGAAACGCGTATGGAATAAATAAAATAACTAGCAGCAGGAAAAGGCAGTTTGATTTGCAAAACAAGTATTCCCATGTAAATATTAAATGACCAGCCTTTATCAGTTGCACACGGTGAATCTAAAGTGTTAAGCTATAATCCACAAGTCAATAACGATATATTAAGATGACCGTACTGTAAGGTGAATTCATGAATCTATGTTACTTCCACTCCAAATTTACACATGGAAGCTGATCAGTATGAGTCACACATGCCCGTGAGTTATCAGTACTCTAAGACAAATGATGAAACACTCCCTCTCTCACATTCTCTAGCCCCACAGTGGCCATGCTACTTACCCCTCTTCTCCTGAAGTAAGTGGCCAGCTCTACTTAGCTCACAGCCAAATTCACCAAAGTCAATTAAATCTTTAAAATATTACTGTCTCTGCAAATATTTTTCTTTATTACTGAGCAGAGTCTTAAGGTGTCCTTGATGTTAGCCAACAGTTTTGGATTTGGCTGTTATTTACTAGATGCATATTACAAAACAACAGAGACTTTCGTAGTCTTTTAGCTACTGCTCTTTTTCCAGTGAAAGTGGGTCACAAACACACACACACACACACACACACACACACACACACACACACACACACCAAACTAACTCCAACGCTAGTACAATCTCTGTGCTGTTGTACGTGTCTAGATCCCATCAACCAACCAGCTACAAACGAGTGACTACCTATTCTAATTTTTGTTTACTGTTACCATCCAGGTATTTGCAGTTTATTTCCTTACAATCACAAGGAAATTATGACATGGAGGATTCTAATGAAATCTATATGATGTCTTCAATTAAATTTCCTTGCTGAACTATTCACATGAGAAACATGCATCCAAAGTTACGAATGAAAATTTGAAATTTGAGTCGGGGACGAGAATCAAACCTGTATTTCATGGTTTTAGAAAACAGTCACCTTAAATTTTAGGCTATCCCAACCTTTCACTGTCACTCAATAGCTGCCCCTCGTTGTGGAACTCTTATGCATATATATGCATAAGAGCATATAGCTTCTTGCATCATGGCAATAACACCATCACATAGAATGGAAGCAGAGGGTCTGTATGCTAGTTCAGGACCTTAGAGTCAAAAAAATCTTATTTCTAAATCACACATATTAAAAAGAATTTCTAACTATGTCAACCTAAGATTTACAGCTGAATCTACTTAATAATTATTTATACTATTTGAACAAGGAGACAAGTTAATGTTAACCATGTGCTTATCCAAGCATAGATTTTTGCAACAAAGTTTGAGATTTGTATTTGGAGCATAATTATCAAATACAACTCCAAAGTTTACAGTTTGGATGCTGCATGTGTATATATATATATATATATTTGTAGTTGCCATCACTAAACAAATATTTTGTGACAGATATGCAAGACAGAAAATTTTAAAGGAAAATAAACCTTAACCTTCTTAGTACTGATTAATTATTTTACATTACCCGGCACCAGTAAGATAAAAGATGTAAACAGCATGCAAGTAATAAATAGTGTGCTGAGCATATCTTAAGACGTCATGTCACATTTTTCTCTAGTAAGTCCCATAACTATTAATAGATTTTTCTTGCATATTACCAATAGCTAATCCCAGGCAATACATAATTTTGCAATGAAAAACTCAATATCATTTCACTTTCATTAACTAAAATGAATAGTTAACTAGTTAATCAGCAAATACGAGTAAATTCTTTTTTACAATTATGAATAATGGTAACTACCCAAGCCAGTTTAACAGCTAAAAAATATCAACAGCAAAAGTCCTTAAGACAAATGATTTTTTAATAAATTGACTTTACCATGCAGTAATGATATAGTTATCAACTGAAGCAAAAAGAATCTTTGGAGGAGGAGGAGTAGGATCACTTAGCTTTACACTTCAATCAGTTTACATTTTACACCTGGTTGTGGCCCAACAGCTTAATGCCAACTGGTGAATGAGAAAATTCCCCAAAAGTTATCCAGTATAATATTGACTGACAAGTACTACCCAGTTCTTAACTATATTTCTTATAAGGGTTAAATGAAGTCCGTGTTATTGGACTGAATCTATAACTCTGCAGTGTCCCAACACAAGGTTTTTATCTACAAAGACATTCAAACACTAACTCACATTCACACACAGAGTGAAAGATTCATTCTGCAAACTATCCCCTGGACTGTAGCTACACCATTTCTCTTCTATATTTTTTCTTTCGGAAGAGCTATGCCCGCCAAGATATGTAGGGGAGCTTCCGTGAAGCTTCTGAAATAGAAGAGAGATACTGGCAGAAGGGGAACTGTGAGCGTGTCACAAGTCATGCCTTGGTAGCTCAGTATAAGAGAATTGCCCACAAAAGGAAGGTTCTAGGTCTGTGTTCCAATCTGGCAAACAGCTCTAATCTGGCAGGAAGTTTCCTAGTTGCTACCTTTTTGACATCTCCCAGTTCTAAGAAATACAGTAATGTTTAAAATCAAGTTCTGTCACATCAAGCACTGTATTCAACAATAATAAATTTTGTCAAACATGTTCAACCTAAACTTTAAATATGCTCCATCATCTGGCTACCTGATTAGTGCTGGCTGGAAAAGCAAATAAATAAATACAGTCAGGAACGACATTCAGCGTCATTTTGACAGGCAAAGCTTTTGGATTTCTGATTACCAGAAGCTTATCTTACTTAATGGACCAACTGCACAAAATTTCCAGGAATTATTAAAAGAATCTGCCTCAATGTGAATCAAATGGTCTCCAACTTTAACCAAGTTATAAATGTCCCAGTACACTTGTGATTTTGTACATAACAAATATGACAACTGAAAAAATTTTTGGCACTAATCTGCACTTAATGAGATAGGAATGATTCCACATTTAAAGGAACGAACCTCCTTTACTGGTGCCACTCAAACTGTTTCAAAACATTCACCAAACTCCTTCAGCAAGTCAGGGAATATAAATACAGAACAAAACATCAAATTTCAACTTATGTTACATCTGATTATCTCTGGCACAGAGCTTTTCGTGCAGCAACAAAAACGCAAATTAATTAAACTACAAAATTGTTAAGGCTTTCGTGGCCACTTGTTGACAAACTGCCTACTGGCTCCTGTCTCAGGTTCTTCGACAGACATGTTTGCCAGCATGAGTGGCTGGCATTGCCAAAGCTTCATCCTCCATTACCGGTGGTGAACTGGAGCTGAACTCGCAGCCGCAGACTATATGTACGTGGTGCACAAATGTCTGAGGGTTTCTCCACAGTCATTTCCGGTGCGGTTCTCCTCTTGCTACCTGTGACAGTCATTTACCTTAAGGCTTTCCTCTTTCTTGTATATACTGTATACCATGCACATGCGGAAAAGTTTATGTCGGAATGACTGGACGATCAATCAACACCAGGATCAAAGAACATAAGTGACATTGCAGGTTGGGGCAGATGGAGAAATCAGCCATGGCAGAGCACGCCCTGAGTGAGACCGACCACGTAATAAAATTCGCCGACACGGAAGTTCTGGCTGTAGAGAAGCACTACCACACACGCTTGTTCGGAGAAGCTGCAGAAATACAAAAACAAGCGAACAGCTTCCACAAGAAAGAGGAAAGCCTTAAGGTAAATGAATCATAGCTTCATGTACCGCAGCGAACGACCGTCGTAGGTAGCAACAGGAGAACTGCACCGGAAATGACCACAGAGAAGCCCCCGGACTTTGGCACGCCAGGTACATATAGTCTGCGGCCGCGAGCTCGGCTCCAGTTCACCACCGGCAATGGAGGGTGAAGCTTTGACAATGCCAGCCACTCGTGCTGGCGAAACATCAGTAAAATCATTAGATGAATGTCGGCCGTAGAATCTGAGACAGGAGCCAATAGGTAATTAAACTACGTTCTAACATTGAGGTTGTTTGTACTTCAGGAAGAAACCTACATTATTCACAAACATAAAATGTATGTGTGATAAATCAAGAAAACAGACTTGCTTATATTCTGGAATTATGTAATGCAGTAAACCTTTATTTAATTATGAACACACAAAACATATTACAATTTTGCTTTTACTACTTTCCTCGATTACTAAATATTGCTGAGGCTCTAGTGGTGCACCAACTAGTTTAATTGAAATTTCAGAATCATTCATATCTGAAGAAATACCGATTTTATCATTTTGCTCATAGCTTTCTTAGAAATACAACATACAGTCCTGATACCAACAAATACGATGGAAACAAAACAAGTATCTACTATTTTGTGCACACAATAGAAAATGAACTATAGGTTTGAGGATACTACATTGAATATATTTGTAAAAATTTAATGATTTTGAATTAACACGAGCAACAGGCAACATTAGTACAAGAATCATTTAATACGAATGCCTGTAAATATATTAATAACACAACAGAATGAGAGTTAATATGCCTGTTTTACTAACTTAAAATGAAAACAAATAAAAACAAAACAAAATTTGGCTCAGCCCACTGAATAGTATCTCACCTTCTTTCAAATAAGATGATTTATCCGTACCAGGAAACCTCACACATTTAACAGGATGTATTTCAAGAACGTTAAAAAGGTCAGCAAGGAAGACAATCAAATTCTGCCTCATGGATCTGGAAAACAGTAAGAGCTACTGATTTAAACCATTTCTTATTTATATATTTAAAAATACAACAATTTAATCAACAATGAATAAAAAGAACAGTATCTAGTGTAGTGTGGACTATGTAAGAGTAGGTTAGCTTTTTACTGGAGTAAAACATAAATGTTAAATTTATTTACATAATCTAAACCAGTGGTTCCCAACCTGGGGATAATTAGCCCCTGAGGAGTAAAATGAAATTTCCTGAAGGGTAAAAACTGTAAAAACTGAACGGCTCAATTCTGTTTCATGAAACTAATTTTTTTTCAAATCATCATTACTACTCTCACAATTCTGTCAGACTTTAGCATGGATTATATAAGTTATCAATAATTACTTTTTCTCAATCAGTACAATTAGTGCGGTGGAGGTTGCAGGATCCTCACTACTCACTACACACACATGTTGTGCTTTGTCTCATACACCGCTAATGATAAGACAGACACATACGTAACAAACACTAAACATCTCAAGAAAATGCCTTCTCCAAGTTGTCGACAGTACCTGCGGTAGTCCAGAAATTGCTTCACTGCTGACTCGAAACAGATGAATAAGTCAGCTGACAGTACAGCTCAGCAGTAACTACATAAAGGCTACTGTAGTGCTGTACACAGTATTATTATTACTATTACTGTTAGTGACTGTGGTCAGACACAAAGTAGTAACAGCCAAAAGTCTTCTAATGTCTGCCACTTCAGAAATAATACGAGCAGCAACCAAGTGATTTAAGAACAGTAAGTATGGTGCACACATTTTAACTTGGTTGATTGGAAATGAGGTTACAGTGTGCAGGTCAAGCAAGTCCTGCAATGGAAAGGAGTAATGCAGGGGAAATTTTTTTTGTAACAACTACCTACCCTCACTGTGAATAGACAGCTTTCTTATCTGAAAAGGAGCCGTGGGTAGCAGTTGTGGTGCTCCACAAATTCCTTCACTTTTCATTCTAACCAACAAACAAACACAAAAACATACACATAAACTCAATATCATTCATCTTTCATCATTTTAATAATAAAAGTGTTCCAAGAAACCAAATAATGGAAAATAAAGGATAGAAAGTAACAATATTATGAAAAGTAATGTTGCCACTCACCATATAGCAGAGATGCTGAATTGCAGGTAGACACAACAAAAAAAAAACCGTCACAAATAAAGCTTTTGGCCAGTAAGGCCTTCGTCAAAAATAGACGCAGGCGTAAATAGCGAAGCATTAGAAAATAGTAACAAAGGAAAACAGCACTGGGTTAGGACGTGACGAGAGACGACACTGGAGGGGGTGGGGGTGGGGGGGGGTGGGGGGGGGTGTGCTACTAGCTAATATCTAATTGCACTCTCAGGTAATGGTCTTACAAAGGTTGAGAACCACTGATCTAACAGTTTAACATTTTTTTTCTAGCAACATATTACAGAGTTTCCAGTCTTTCAACTTCTTATACACAGAGTGACAATTGTTCAATTCTTGAAACTCTCTACCTGGGGAACTTTAACATGTACTCATTTTGGGAATAAAGTGGCAGTAGCTCGACTGATTCTAACCATATGCTGTCTTTCCATTAAAACTGTTTGTGGGCAGTTGACACTACTTCAACAGCAGGATGTATGGACACCTTTCACACATGAACATTCATACCTGCATAACTGAAAGACACATCCAACATGTTTACACAAAATTTTAGTTTCTTTTCACATTTTCTCATTTACTGTATGGATACAGGATATGTCTGGTACTCACAGCGTAAAAATTATTCTTCAATTGATTGTGTCAATGGTTATCACGAAGTTGCAACTATATGCCTTGTCACCAGACACCTGAACTTACTTTTCCTCAAGGAATATAATTTCTGGAACTGTATGGAAAAAAATTCAATTCTTTTCCAGAAAACCTGTAGTAGGTTTCTATTAATAGAAAAATTTGATAAAGTGGAGTGAGAAGCAATGTCAATCCTCTGTCATTGGTCTGTCCAAATTATTCAATAAATGAATTCAGTATTTTAATCTGGAGTGCAATTGGATAAGTACACATGCTTTGGGTGATTTCCATAGCAACACTCAAAACAAAGTGGTACACAATTATCAGTTGGTAATAGTTTCATATATAAAATCACACTCAACCTGTACAAGCACATTCACCTAAGCATCTTTGTCAATAAATAAGCAACAGCAAATGTATGTGCACATACAGATGGTAATGTTCTTGTAAATATTTTGCAAAATTATGATCATTAAATCACACCACAGCTCATGTTGATTCCAACAACCATCCTTGCACAAGGTAATGTGCAAAAACTGAAATCCTTGCACAAGGTAATGTGCAAAAACTGAAATATTTGTGGCAATAAGAAATCATTGGAAATTGTCTGTTAAAAGTAGACACTCTTATCAAACTGTTTATTTTATGCACAATAAATAAATATAGTGCTGATTTGTTAACCAGCAGTAGCTGTAATTATAATGGAGAGCAGGTCACCCACTCTGCTGGTGGTGTAAACCAAAGAAATAGGAACAGGAAAGTCCTGACAGTGATCAAGGAAAGACAAGTTAAAACACCAACCTGACCTCTTCCAACTTCAATTAATTTGAAGGGTTAAGACTCAAAAATAATCAATTACATTTTACCTTATCAAAAAAGTAAGTAAACTGTCAAATTATCAACTCTTTCTACGCACTTCCTATATTACTGCTTTCTTTTCAACTGAACTACTGAAAAAAAATCTTGTTCAACAATCTACGTTTTAACAAGAAGAATCTATAGAAACTCACTAAATTCAGCCTGATATTCCGATAAGTGACTGGTATTACTGAGTTTAAAATATTCATCATTTTTAAAGCCATGCCATCAAAATGAAAACAACATTTAAAGATGAATACACCAGAGAATTTCCTTCAATGAAATGGGGTTGAAGAGAACACAAAGTGGAATGAAAATCCTGTAAGTAACTCACTTTGGTGAAATGATAAAATGATAAGTAGGATTTCCTTTCCCCGCAGTCAAACTTAGAAATTTTAAAAATAATTTTCTTTTTTTCAATCGCACATGTTGGAGGGAGAAGAAGGGGAGGGATGACATCATAGATCACGTAGATACAGTGAACTGCTCAGCAACGTACCATAGCTCTTACACTTCCACCTTGTATACAAGCCAATTATTCTCAACAGTGTTCAGTGATTTGAGAACTACAAAAACATCTTCCAGTTTGAAGACAAAAACTGAAGCAATTGTAAAGAACATATTTTTGCCTTTAATACAAGCAGAACTGAAAGAAAACCTTAACAAACATTACACGTGCTAGTAATCATGAGTACCCCAAGTAATTTCCTGCAATTAATCAATATTTTGTTAAAAGATAAAGCAATTCAGTAGAAACTGTTACAGCTGCGAGTGTAACAAGGAACATTCCAACACAATTTCTGAATTTATCGTAATGTTTGTGCTCTCTGTACATTAGTTCAGACGTTCTTTGTACAACAGTTTTTAGCATGGATAGGGACTGCAACTGCTGTGTTCGGATGCAGGCTGAGTTGGCATCCCTTCGCTCCCAGCTTCAGGCAGTGTTGGCTTCGGTCACACAGCTTGAGGCTGTTCCACGCATCCCCCGATCGAGCTACGACTGTGGCTGCCTGGGATACTGCCCACATTGAGGCTGATCCCTCACCTGTGGTAGAGTGGGAGGTTGTCTCGAGGTGTGGCAGGGGGCGAAAGACATTCCGGAGGGCTGAACGGAAGGCCTCTCCAGTTTGTCTGACGAACCGGTTTCAGGCGCTGTCTCAGGCTGATACTGATCTTCGGCCGGACATGGCTGCTTGTCCTGTTCCAGAGGTTGCCCCTCAGTCTGCAAGATACGGACGGTCGCAGAGGGTGGGTTTACTGGTAGTTGGGAGCTCCAATGTCAGGCGTGTAATGGGGGCCCTTAGGGATATGGCAGCAAGAGAGGGGAATAAAACCAATGTGCACTCCATGTGAATACCGGGGGGCGTCATTCCAGATGTGGAAAGGGTCCTTCCGGATGCCATGAAGGGTACAGGGTGCACCCATCTGCAGGTGGTCGTTCATGTCGGCACCAATGATGTGTGTCACTATGGATCGGAGGAAATCCTCTCTGGCTTCCGGCGGCTATCTGATTTGGTGAAGACTGCCAGTCTCGCTAGCGGGATGAAAGCAGAGCTCACCATCTGCAGCATCGTCGACAGGACTGACTGCGGACCTTTGGTACAGAGAGGAGTGGAGGGTCTGAATCAGAGACCGAGACGGTTTTGCGACCGACTTGCGCTATAGGGTGGTGGGGTTTCGGGTTCCGCTGGATAGGTCAGGAGTCCACTACACGCAGCAAGCGGCTACACGGGTAGCAGGGGTTGTGTGGCGTGGACTGGGTGGTTTTTTAGGTTAGATGGCCTCGGGCAAGTACAGAAAGGGCAACAGCCTCAAAGGGTGTGGGGCAAAGTCAGGAAATGCGGGGACCAAGCAGCAATCGGTATTGTAATTGTAAACTGTCGAAGCTGCGATGGTAAAGTACCGGAACTTCAAGTGCTGATAGAAAGCACCGAAGCTGAAATCGTTATAGATACAGAAAGCTGGCTGAAGCCAGAGATAAATTCTGCCAAAATTTTTACAAAGGTACAGACGGTGTTTAGAAAGGATAGATTGCATGCGACCGGTGGTGGCGTGTTTGTCGCTGTTAGTAGTAGTTTATCCTGTAGTGAAGTAGAAGTGGATAGTTCCTGTGAATTATTATGGGTGGAGATTACACTCAACAACCAAGCTAGGTTAATAATTGGCTCCTTTTACCGACCTCCCGACTCAGCAGCATTAGTGGCAGAACAACTGAGAGAAAATTTGGAATACATTTCACATAAATTCTCTCAGCATGTTATAGTCTTAGGTGGAGATTTCAATTTACCAGATATAGACTGGGACACTCAGATGTTTAGGACGGGTGGTAGCGACAGAGCATCGAGTGACATACTGAGTGCACTATCCGAAAATTACCTTGAGCAATTAAACAGAGAACCGACTCGTGGAGATAACATCTTGGACCTACTGATAACAAACAGACCCGAACTTTTCGACTCTGTAAGTGTAGAACAGGGAATCAGTGGTCATAAGGCCATTGCAGCATCTCTGAATATGGAAGTTAATAGGAATATACAGAAAGGGAAAAAGGTTTATCTGTTTAGCAAGAGTAATAGAAGGCAGATTTCAGACTACCTAACAGATCAAAACGAAAATTTCTGTTCCAACACTGACAACGTTGAGTGTTTATGGAAAAAGTTCAAGGCAATTGTAAAATGCGTTTTAGACAGGTACGTGCCGAGTAAAACTGTGAGGGACGGGAAAAACCCACCGTGGTTCAACAACAAAGTTAGGAAACTTCTGCGAAAGCAAAGAGAGCTTCACTGCAAGTTTAAACGCAGCCAAAACTTCTCAGACAAACAGAAGCTAAACGATGTCAAAGTTAGCGTAAGGAGGGCTATGCGTGAAGCGTTCCGTGAATTCGATAGTAAAATTCTATGTACCGACTTGACAGAAAATCCTAGGAAGTTCTGGTCTTACGTTAAATCAGTAAGTGGCTCGAAACAGCATATCCAGACACTCCGGGATGATGATGGCATTGAAACAGAGGATGACACGCATAAAGCTGAAATACTAAACACCTTTTTCCAAAGCTGTTTCACAGAGGAAGACCGCACTGCAGTTCCTTCTCTAAATCCTCGCACAAACAAAAAAATGGCTGACATCGAAGTAAGTGTCCAAGGAATAGAAAAGCAACTGGAATCACTCAACAGAGGAAAGTCCACTGGACCTGACGGGATACCAATTTGATTCTACACAGAGTACGCAAAAGAACTTGCCCCCCTTCTAACAGCCGTGTACCACAAGTCTCTAGAGGAATGGAAGGTTCCAAATGATTGGAAAAGAGCATAGGTAGTCCCAGTCTTCAAGAAGGGTCATCGAGCAGATGCGCAAAACTATAGACCTATATCTCTGACGTCGATCTGTTGTAGAATTTTAGAACATGTTTTTTGCTCGAGTACCATGTTGTTTTTGGAAACCCAGAATCTACTCTGTAAGAATCAACATGGACTCCGGAAACAGCGAACGTGTAAGACCCAACTCACTTTATTTGTTCATGAGACCCAGAAAATATTAGATACAGGCTCCCAGGTAGATGCTATTTTCCTTGACTTCCGAAAGGCGTTCGATACAGTTCCGCACTGTCGCCTGATAAACAAAGTAAGAGCCTACGGAATATCAGACCAGCTGTGTGGCTGGATTGAAGAGTTTTTAGCAAACAGAACACAGCATGTTGTTATCAATGGAGAGACATCTACAGACGTTAAAGTAACCTCTGACGTGCCACAGGGGAGTGTTATGGGACCATTGCTTCTCACAATATATATAAATGACCTAGTGGATAGTGTCGGAAGTTCCATGCGGCTTTTCGCGGATGATGCTGTAGTATACAGAGAAGTTGCAGCATTAGAAAAATGCAGCGATATGCAGGAAGATCTGCAACAGATAGGCACTTGGTGCAGGGAGTGGCAACTGACCCTTAGACCCTTAACATAGACAAATGTAATGTATTACGAATACATAGAAAGAAGGATCCTTTATTGTATGATTACATGATAGCAGAACAAACACTGGTAGCAGTTACTTCTGTAAAATATCTGGGAGTATGCGTGCGGAACGATTTGAAGTGGATGATCATATAAAATTAATTGTTGGTAAGGCGGGTACCAGGTTGACATTCATTGGGAGAGTCCTTAGAAAATGTAGTCCATCAACAAAGGAGGTGGCTTACAAAACACTCGTTCGACCTATACTTGAGTATTGCTCATCAGTGTGGGATCCGTACCAGATCGGGTTGACGGAAGAGATAGAGAAGATCGAAAGAAGAGCAGCACATTTCATCACAGGGTTATTTGGTAACCGTGATAGCGTTACGGAGATGTTTAGCAAACTCAAGTGGCAGACTCTGCAAGAGAGGCGCTCTGCATCACAGTGTAGCTTGCTGTCCAGGTTTCGAGAGGGTGCGTTTCTGGATGAGGTATCGAATATATTGCTTCCCCCTACTTATACCTCCCGAGGAGGTTAGGTTAGAGAGATTCGAGCGCGCACGGAGGCTTTCCGGCAGTCGTTTTTCCCGCAACCCATACGCGACTGGAGCAGAAAAGGGAGGTAATGACAGTGGCACGTAAAGTGCCCTCCATCACACACCATTGGGTGGCTTGCGGAGTATAAATGTAGATGTAGATGTAGATGTAGATGAATGTTAGACAACACAACAATATCAATAAGACGACAAGTGCTTATGTGAGTAATAACACAAATATGTGTGTGCGTGTGTGTGTGTGTGTGTGTGTGTGTGTGTGTTGGGAGGGGGGGGGAGGGGGGGGGGGGGGGAGGAGACAATCTCTCTCTCTGTTGTGCCTATCTGCAGCTCAACATTTCCGCTATATGGTGAATAGGAATCTATCTTTTTCATAAGATTTTGAAATTCTAAGTATTGGGTGCCCTGTCCAAATTATACGCAACTGACTACAAACAAAGAGTGACTGTCTTCCTGTAGATGTTCAAGCTTTAATTGTGAAACTGTACCATCACTTCTCTAAACATTCTGTTTGAGGTGTGTCATTCACAGGAAGTATTGTGAATTTGTTAATATTATAATCAAGACCCTCAAAGCCATGTAAAACCAAGATGGTTATGGTTTTTTCTGGCCATTTAAAGATTTTTTTGTATGTTTGAGCCATTAAAATCTTATTTCATATCATTAAACAAATGCCTAGCTCTCCTCAAGTCTTTTCTCAAATGAAGTTGCTGAGGCTTATTTCTAGTTTCTCATGCCACAGAAAAGTGTATGGAAAGTTCATTGCCAGAACTGAAATGAAAGATTTCATTCAGTGAGGTTAGGAGGGTGCTACACGAAGTAATTGACAGAATGCTGGTTTTGTTATTACAAAAGTGAAGGATTCAGTAGCTGATCTGCCAACAGCCCAATATCCGAGGTTTCACGACAAATGCATATCTTCGCTCTATGCATGACAGTGCACAGTATTAATTTGTTCCAAACAGCTGTGTGTGAACATGTGATTTTCCAGGCAGTCATATCTTGGGTTCTACTGATCACAGAGACGAGGGGACAAGTGTTTTGGTTAACCCCTGGCCTAGTACGCCTAACAGGAGAACAGGCATACTGTGGCTATCCTGCAGTAAATCGTCAAAATTTGAACATTAAACACTTCCTTCAGCACAGGCAAATTGGCAAATCTGTTGGTTCTTTTGCATTATGTGTGATCTGGGGTGGACTTTAAGCAGGTTAGCACCATTTGTTCATTCGTCGTTCCAGAGAAAACCTAAAAAAAAAAAACATGATTTTTGGGTACCAAAAGTACAAATTGTGGAGATGGCTACTTCCATAATTTCTATTCATTGCAGATCAATGCAATTTAGAGGTTCAAAGTTACCACACTTATACACGTAAAATATGCTGTCAGAAGCATAAATATAATTTTAACAGATATGACAAAAATATGGCAAGGGTTCTAAGGTCACTAAACTATGTTTTCAGACAGCATTTTTGCACCAATAAAGCTTTATAACATACTGTCTCTGTATAATGGGCATTTCACTCCTGTACAAATACACCCAAAGTTGTACAGCAGTGACAAGAAATTGGCTAAAAAGAGTCCTCATATGCCTGAAAAGGACATAAAATTACTGCCAAAAAATTATGCAAAACTGGAAATGCTGCAAATTCTGTAAAATATTCATGACATTTTTATTCTTTTAAGATACAAACCATAAGCTGGGTGTTTTGGAGAACTGTGATCTGTGAGCAAAGTGTCCAAACAAAATATAAAGCCAACAATTTTATGTTTTCCTTATACACTACTGGCCATTACATTTGCTACACCACAAAGATGACGTGCTACAGACCCGAATTTAACCGACAGGAGGAAGATGCTGCGATATGCGAATGATTAGCTTTTCAGAGCATTCACACAAGGTTGGCGCCGGTGGCAACACCTACAATGTGCTGGCATGAGGAAAGTTTCCAACCGATTTCTCATACACAAACAGCAGTTGGCCGGCGTTGCCTGGTGAAACGTTATTGTGATGCCTCATGTAATGAGGAGAAATGAGTACCATCAAGTTTCCAACTTTGATAAAGGTCGGATTGTAGCCTATTGCGATTGCAGTTTATCATATCGTGACTTTGCTGCTCGCATTGGTCGAGATCCAAAGACTGTTAGCAGAATATGGAATCGGTGGGTTCAGGAGGGTAATACGGAATGCCTTGCTGGATCCCTATGGCTTCTTATCACTAGCAGTCGAGATGAAAGGCATCTTATCCGCATGGCTGTAAAGGATCGTGCAGCCACGTCTCGATCCCCGAGTCAACCGATGGGGACGTTTACAAGACAACAACCATCTGCACGAACAGTTCGACAACTTTTGCAGCAGCATGGACTATCAGCTCTGAGACCATGGCTGCGGTTACCCTTGATGCTGCATCACAGACAGGAGCGCCTACGATGGTGTACTCAATGAGGTGCACTAATGGCAAAATGTCACTTTTCCGGATGAATCCAGGTTCTGTTTAGAGCATCATGATGGTCATATACATGTTTGGCGACATCGCGGTGAACCCACTTTGGAAGCGTGTATTTGTCATCGCCATACTGGCGTATCACCTGGCGTGATGGTATAGGGTGCCATTGGTTCCACGTCTCTGTCACCTATTGTTCGCTCTTTGAACAGTGTAACGTTACATTTCAGATGTGTTAGGACCTGTGGCTCTACCCTTCATTCGATCCCTGCGAAACCCTACATTTCAGCAGGATAATGCACGACGCATGTTGCAGGTCCTGTATGGGCCTTTCTGGATACAGAAAATGTTCTACTGCTGCCCTGGCCAGCACATTCTCCAGATCTCTCACCAATTGAAAATGTCTGGTCAATGGTGGCCAAGCAACTGGCTCGTCACGATACACCAGTCACTACTCTTTATGAACTGTGGTATCGTGTTGAGGCTTGAGGCTGCATGGGCAGCTGTACCTGTACACGCCATCCAAGCTCTGTCTGACTCAATGCCCAGGCGTATCAAGGGCATTATTATGGCCAGAGGTGGTTGTTCTGGGTACTGATTTCTCAGGATCTATGCACCCAAATTGTGTGAAAATGTAACCACATGTCAGTTCTAGTATAATATTTTTGACCAATGAATACCCATTTATCATCTGCATTTTTTCTTGGTGTAGCAGTTATAATGGCCAGTAGTGTATAATGAGAACTTATTCTTTGTTTTGTGTCAAAGTATACAAACATGTTGAAGTTTATAAATAAGCTGTCAAAACTTCACTGACCTACAAATTTCTTTTTATATGAACTGCACATCCTACTAAGGGAGAAGGGGAGGGAGGGAGAAGGGGAGGGAGGGAGGGAGGGAGGGAGGGAGAAGGGGAGGGAGGGAGAGGGGGAGAGAGAGAGAGAGAGAGAGAGAGAGAGAGAGAGAGAGAGAACGCTCCAGTTGGAGCACAAGAAAGGTGAATATGTTTCTCTCTAAAAGACTCTTAAGGAAGAGTGGGGAACCACCTGCCTCAATCCTCATTCCTGACCAAAAATGAAATGTTAACATACAAACATGTTCATGGTTTTTGTACTGAAAGAGAGTAATAAAGGAGAGACAGTGACAATGGGGGAGAGAGGAGAAAATAGCACAATTTAGTTCCCTTTTCCTGGCCACAATGCTAATGCAGAAAGACTGTCCCTATTAATGAATGCTCACTGGACAGAATACACACATAAGAAAAGAAGACAGGAATAAATTAAATTTGACATCACTTACGGCCACTGCATGAAGAGTTTGACAGAGCACTGAAACACCCGAGTCGAAACAAGGCCCCAAGAGTAGACAACATTGCATTAGAACTATTGACAGCCTTGGGAGAGCCATTCCTGACAAAACTGTTCCATCTGGTGAGCAAGTTGTATGAGACAGGCAAAATATCCTCAGACTTCAAGAATAATATAATAATTCCAATCGCAGAGAAAGCAGGTGTTGACAGATGTGAAAATTACCGAACTGTCAGTTTAATAAGACACACCTGCAAAATACTAACATGAATTCCTTACAGACGAATGGAAAAACTAGTAGAAGCTGAACTCGGGGAAGATCAGTTTGGATTCCGTAGAAATGTTGGAACACGTGAGGCAATACTGACCCTATGACTTATCTTAGAAGATGGATTAAGGAAAGGCAAACCTACGTTTCTAGCATTTGTAGACTTAGAGAAAGCTTTTGACAATGTTGACTGGAATACACTCTTTCAAATTCT
Source organism: Schistocerca cancellata (assembly GCF_023864275.1). Taxonomy (NCBI): domain Eukaryota; kingdom Metazoa; phylum Arthropoda; class Insecta; order Orthoptera; family Acrididae; genus Schistocerca; species Schistocerca cancellata. The sequence goes on along the minus strand of NC_064627.1, from coordinate 498,289,119 downwards.
GAAGGTGGCACGAGTAAAATACAGGGAGCGAAAGGCTATTTACAATTTGTACAGAAACCAGATGGCAGTTGTAAGAGTTGAGGGGCATGAAAGGGAAGCAGTGGTTGGGAAGGGAGTGAGACAGGGTTGTAGCATATCCCCGATGTTATTCAATCTGTATATTGAGCAAGCAGTAAAGGAAACTAAAGAAAAATTAGGAGTTGGAATTAAAATCCATGGAGAAGAAATAAAAATGTTGAGGTTCACCGATGACATTGTCATTCTGTCAGAGACAGCAAAGGACCTGGAAGAGCAGTTGAACAGGATGGACAGTGTCTTGAAAGCAGGATGTAAGATGAACACCAACAGAAGCAAAACGAAGACCATAGAATGTAGTTGAATTAAATCAGGTGATGCTGAGGAAATTAGATTAGGAAATGAGACACTTAAAGTAGTAAAGGAGTTTTGCTATTTGGGGAGCAAAATAACTGATGATGATCGAAGTAGAGAGGATATAAAATGTAGACTGGCAATGGCAAGGAAAGCATTTCTGAAGAAGAGAAATTTGTTAACATCGAGTATAGATTTAAGTGTCAGGAAGTCATTTCTGAAAGTATCTGTATGGAGTGTAGCCATGTATGGGAGTGAAACATGGACGGTAAATAGTTTGGACAAGAAGAGAATAGAAGCTTTTGAAATGTGGTGCTACAGAAGAATGCTGAAGATTAGATGGGTAGATCACATAACTAATGAGGAAGTATTGAATAGAATTGGGGAGAAGAGAAATTTGTGGCACAACTTGACTGGAAGGGATCGGTTGGTAGGACATGTTCTGAGGCATCAAGGGATCACCAATTTAGTATTGGAGGGCAGCATGGAGGGTAAAAATCATAGAGGGAGACCAAGAGATGAATATACGAAGCAGATTCAGAAGGATGTAGGTTGCAGTAGGTACTGAGAGATGAAGAAGCTTGCACAGGATAGAGTAGCATGGAGAGCTGCATCAAACCAGTCTCAGGACGGAAGACCACAACCACAACAACAACAACAACAACAACAACAATGGCCAGTCTTCACATTCGTATAATACAATAAACGCTAGTTGTTCTGACTTCCATGCATAAATCTCCAGCGAGAAAATGTTAAACATCTTGACTTTGTACAAGCATCACAAAAGTACAGTTGGCATAATGAAACATAAATTATAATGCTATATTTAACTGCTACTATGCATTTGTCCTGGATTTGTGGATGAGGATTATGGCAATCCTACTCTTAATACATATGCACATTATACACAAAAACTTAGTATAAACTGGTTGTTTCATCACTGAACTTTGTCAGTGAAAATGAGGTTAACATTTTTCTCAATGGTTAACAACCGTTCTGAAAAAGATGTTCGGTCATTCACAGAAATCTCTTGTTAGTTTTCCCAGAAGAAAATACGACATCTGTTTATGTAACCTTATTGGCATTTATTGCGTTTGTGCTCTAACCTACTCAAAGTAACTTTAATGATGGCTGACATACGAAAAAGAGTTTTTAACTGCATGTTCGGCAAAAGTAACCAGCAAACAAAACTTAATACATTCTTTGCATGAATGAGGACTTGCTTATCGCATATATTTCCCTCTTCTGCAGGGAACAAAATCAACATTAATTAGCAATAGAGTATTTGAGTTTCATATTTCAATTTCCATTTTCAAATTATTGACAAACAACTACAGGCAAAACAAATTTTACGATAATTTAAGGTACACAATAGATTTTTCAGTAGTAAGATGGAAATACATTTATAGATGTTACGTTCAGCAGCCCCCTTGATGCTCTTCAAGAGGAGTATGCTATATGCTGGCACTGGGTTTCACCCTCTCCCTGATCATCATCATCATCATCATCATCATCATCATCATCATCATCATCATCATCCCCCCCCCCCCCTACACGAACATGACGAGCACGCGCACACGGAATGGCGTGTGCACACGCACTGTCACAGTCACTTACACTTAACAGATAGACTTATGCACACAGCTCTTATTTCGTGAAGGGACAGTGCCTGCAGGTGTGAAGAATGGGGAAAGCCTTTCCAATTAGGTAGCTAAACCTGCCCTATGGAGTCTCCCAGCCATGCATGCCATATGGCTTTCCTTTACTTTTTAGTGTCACATGATATCTAGTACATCTTGAATGAATAAACAACTAAACTGTAAATTTATTGTTCAGAGACAAAATTTCCTTAAGAAAATTTCTATATTTTACAACCTCCAATAAAGGAACTAACATGCAACCAATGTACCATGCTTTATTTTACTCACCACTGTTAAATGATTAATTCATTACAGTGTTCAACCAAGTCCCCTACATCTGTCTTAGTAGTAAATTACTTACTAAAGTTCATTGGTTAAACAGTTTTTACAGAAAAGATGAATTTTTGTTTTTGATTGAATCTTCCTACATTTTTATAAAATGTTTAATCAAGTCTTTGTACTAATGTTCCTTTGAAAATATTTCTTAATCACTGGTGACATTGAAGCAATTGCAGTCTAGTGTTTGCTGCATTTTAGTAGGATTTTAGCTTCATGGTTTTAGTTAGCTTTACTTTTCGTGACACAGTTTGCAGATTTCAACAGTGCTGCAGCTTCTACTCATCCATTTTCTATTACAGCCCAATAAAGATGTTTATGTTTTCCTTATCAGTAATTAAGAGTTGCAGCCTTTATAATGATCACCTCCTCAATTTATTTTAAAGCTTTTTCAGGCAGGATAAATGTATGTCCTACCACAAGGAATTATGGCATTATTTTATGCAATGAAAGCAGAGCATTTTCAGCCGAAAAGTCACAAACATGCAAACGACTGTCTCCCCCCCCCCCCCCCTTCCTCGGCAGGAGTGCTGCAGTCATCAGAAATGGCCTTTCTTACGTACAGGGTGAACATAATGTCAGGGAACATTTTCAATTATTTATTGCACAAAAACTAAACATAGTACAGATGTCATATGTCATACATATTGCATTTTGAAGAGAAACTGTAAACTCCCCCCCCCCCCCCTTTCACAAACATTCGATATGCAAACCATGAGTGACCTGACAGATGTCAATACGATAATCAAATTCTTGCCATGACCGTCCCAACATGGCATCATGAACTGAGGCAGTCACGTCACGTCTCCTCTCCCGGACCTCTGCTGTATCACATGGTAGATGTGGTAAATGGCCTTCCTTGTTGGTGGCTTCTACCGTACTTGGTTCCAAACATCTGTTGAACAGCTGTAGCACAATAGTTTTTGTCACACTCCAACACGCAGAAAGCTCGATCCGAACCTGAACTCGTCAGGTTTGCGACTAGCACTGAGTATCGGCAAATTACCAAACTATGCTGTTGCGGTATACATAGAGAGAGAGAGAGAGAGAGAGAGAGAGAGAGATGTTTTCAGGGTTTCTCTTCAAAATTACATATGTATGATACCTGTACAATGTTTGGTTCTTATGCAATAAATAATTGTAATTGGAAGTGTTCCTGGAATTATGTACACCCTGTATATTCCCAATCCACATATGGAAAATGAAAGTCTTTTGAAGTTCCTTTACAAATAATAAAATTATAAATATCACTTCACACTGCAAGCAGATGTTTTCTTAACAAAATGTTCATGAAACCTGAGCAAAGCAAGTTTTGCAAACAATGAATCTGTTAAACTGAGGTTTTATTACACAATATAATGAGTTGAGCACCTCATTTGGTGGTAGGGGCACGACTTTATTTGCTGCATTGCAACTATTCAATGTGGCATTTTTTTGAAGCAGCTCCAATAGTTCAGTGAGTTTTCTTTTGTGGATTAAACACTTTCAGGATTCGAGTATTTACAAGCAAATATATAACAGGTTGTGCAACTCAATGGTTTGATTATGAAGCAAAATACCATTAAGCAAAAGTCATTTTCCAGGCTGTAAGGATCTATTTATTAAGTCTTGCAACATTCTACTTTTAGTGACTTTTGACAAATGCAGCAAGGAGTTGGAAAACTTTATAAATGGATTAATATGATATGACAAATTTCCGTTAAGTAAAGCAGCTGCAAAAGCACACAAAAAAAAGAACTGTCATCAATGAAAGTTGCAATTGCAGCAGTTTGAACAATAAAGAAGGGGATATCAACACATGGAAAAAGCTGTAACATAGTGAGGCACTATTTATGCCTCGGCAATTGTACGTTTTATTCTTCAGCTTGCACCTATCAATATGTCTTTTCATTGACCAGACACATGGTCTGTCAGAAACCATAATGCCAAAGATATTGTCAAGCTGATTTTGTAATGTATAGATTATTCACAATGTAAGTTGGCACTTCAGCAATGGATGGTGGGGGACTTAAAATTAATGTAAGTGATCACAGGCTACTCTTACATACCACACAGCAATGAAAAGAAACAAGCACCTGTGTTTCAATGAAAGCAGAGGTGATGTACTTAGGTAGTGATTAAACAATTTAATAAAATTGAGGCTGGCATAATGTTGCTACAAAACACAACTAAGCAATGCTCTCAGTCTGTGTCGCCTGGCCACCAAGAGCTGTTGCAGGACAATTTGATTCACGGATCCAGTTATATGGCTCCTTCCGTGTGTAGCAATTTCACGACTATCACGAGTGGGGCCTGAAGATGGCATCAATGTAATGCTGTAACTGGTAGCACATAGAAGTTCATAAAATAAAATAAATTTCTACAATACATACAGCTGTTGGTAAAGTATTGCATCCAGAAGCTATTGTGAAGAGTTAGTTTGTTACATAACAATGGTACTGACTGGAAGCAAGTCAACAGTGGCCACGTTGTGGCAATTACTCTGGTCTCAGCAACAAGTATTACGCAAAGAAACTAAAAATATTATTCTGTTGCCCACATATGAGTCCTGTAGGGATCATGAAGTTTGGATTGGACTAATTATTGCATACAGACGCATTTGAGTGATCATCAATACACCCCCCCCCCCCTTTTACACAACTGGTAAGAGAAGAAAACACTTCACATGGTACCATGCACTTCAGACCGCAGATGCTTATCATCTTTGTGATTAATGCCATTGTGAAATCTGTTAAGATCCTTCCAGTATGACTTACTAAGATTGCTTCATTTGCAAAGTACTAAGGCTGCTTCAATTGCAAGAAGTATTTTCACATTGGGAGGATGTCAAAAGGGGATATACCAAATAATTTGCTAACACTATATACATTATGTTAGATGATTAATACTAAAGTTCTGATGAAGACTGTTCCATCATTGCACATACTGAAAAACATTCTGTGTCAAATTATGCTGCAACTGTGTCAAAGACTAAATTCTATTCTCAATTCACCTTGCATGGGGATTTTCCCCAACAAATTAAGATAACTTTTCTAGTTCTTCAGAACTTGACCACTTCTTTTCTGGTGTGTAGTCCCAAGAGTGACTGTATCAAATCTTTTGTGTTATTGCTGGTTTTGGTATTATCAGCTATTTTAGTCATATAAGGTTGGTTGGTTTTTGGGGAAGGAGACCAGACAGCGAGGTCATCGGTCTCATCGGATTAGGGAAGGATGGGGAAGGAAGTCGGCCGTGCCCTTTGAAAGGAACCATCCCGGTACTTGACTGGAGCGATTTAGGGAAATCACGGAAAACCTAAATCAGGATGGCCGGACGCGGGATTGAACCGTCGTCCTCCCGAATGCGAGTCCAGTGTCTAACCACTGCGCCACCTCGCTCGGTTTTAGTCATATAAGTAAACAGTCTTGCTTCAGTAAAGTTTGAGCTTTCGACTATAGTTTTGAATTTGACAATTATTTTCATTTAATACATCCCCCCCTTTCCTCCCAAAACTAACTAAAATAATAAAATAAACTAACCAACTAAAACTAAAGTAATAAGTAAAATAATAGTGGCTACTTGTACGATTCAACAGCAATGAACACAACTTTAAATTCAACAAGACAGTGATACATTAATCGTAAAAAAACTATAAATCAAAAAGCTGCCAAATTATATTTGCTCAAAATCAGTCAAGTAAACCCATACCACAATGATGTACAGGTAACATACTAATAACTACTACCCTACTCTGAAGTGACTGCATTACTGTTTACTTACGCTTGCAAGTACGTGACATCCTCTGGCATCATATGGAATACAGAGCTTGGTAAACATCGACTGCAGAAGTTGTATACAAGCATCAAGTTCTGGACTGAATCAGATATCTTTGGTAAGGAGCTAACCACAATATCTGACCATGGTAGTTCTTCAGGACAATAGAATGACACTAATCCTGCCAGACTGACACCATCACACAAATCCTTCAGTTCTCTAACAGGGGGAAATTCTGGCACATGTTGGTGTTCACCCTGCACACAATCAAAAAAACACAAAGTCATTCACAATTTCAAGGCAAAAATTAAAATAAGCAATAGTTTAATAAGAAATGCTGTTTAAAAGCTCACTTATTCATGCAAACAAGCTGATAACTAAACAAGAAATATCTTAACATGCACAAAATGTACAAGAGACAATTATAAGTAACATGGCAAGTTTATCTGTGGTGATGGTGGTGGTGGTTTTACATTCCTGAGTAACATAAAAGAAGAAAATTCAGTTATCAGAGAGTTTTAAACTGCTCATTATGGTCATGCCAATTATATGCCAACTACGGACATGCAGATGATTGTGAGATATAATAATACTTGGGAAATACAGCAACTCAAATTAAACTGACAATGATTTCACCATACTTTGACTATCTGTTCAAAGAAGTGACTCAGATGCAGTCCAAGTGCTCCGCAGGAAAACACATTAAGGATGAAAATAAGAGAAAAACCATGCAAATCAAAGCCATGCAAACACAATGTGATAAGACAAGTGTCAGACTACCTCCCCAGGGGCCAGAAGCTGCTCCTTTTGGGAGGTGAGAGCCAAGCATTGGTTGAAGGCACAAACACAACTTGGACAAGGAACCTGATCATCACCAGTATCGTCCCAACCAGCCACCTTCCGAACTGTTTTTGTGACGAGATGATGGCATGCCTGCAATGATGTTCTATCCACAGGACGATCGCACACACGTTTCGATACCTGTAGGAGAAACTCCATTTGCCCCAAACTACATACACTATTCTAAGACTTCGTAAGTATCTGATCAAAAATTTACTAGCCGGCCTGTCCTCAAACATGGAAAATATACAAAACAATCCAACACTTAGAACGGTATTTTCAAAAGTTATTAAATAATTTAGATTACAATGAAGATTTGTTGGTGATCAAATGTGCAATGAATCATATCAAATTCCTTCACTGCTCCTTTCAATCTTATCAAGAAGCACAAACAAGATAGCCACGAACCTAACACATATGGTAAGTGAGGCCCATGTAGTCTAATACATAGTTGACTGTTTAAATCCTGCAATGACTGCAATAAAATTATGTCTTACAAAAGTCAGAACATAATCAGCAATTACAGACCATTCCACATTACACTCAGAATCACCAAATTCTCTCTCTCATATTTCACAACAGCTGGTGTTGCTTTGTTAATACTTTCTTTAATTGTAGCATACAAGTTGCTGAACTTCAATCATCACGGGGAAAAAAAAAAAAAAAAAAAAAAAACCACACACACACACACACACACACACACACACACACACACACAGAAATATATACAGAATGTGATGCAGAGAGAGATGGTAATGTTTTGAAATAAGCATTGTTCTTGTAAATATAATGAAAAATTATGACTATTATATCATCACACCACAGTCCATATTGCTTCCATCTTCCTCTGACACCTTTGCAAGAGCTAGTACCAATACGCACAAACTGAAATATCTGTGGCAGTAAGAGAGCCCTAGGAATTTAATTTAAACTAGTATGCTTATATCATATGGCTGTATGTGCAATAAATATCTGCAACTAGCTATTTTCTTCCATTTTTTTTATCTTGCATTGATTGGCAACAACTTTTCATCTGAGGTCAAAGACTGACCCCTTTCTGGGCTTCTGTTGGGAATCAGATATATGTCAGGGTAGACAGCATTTTAATCATATTTTGTTGATTAAATCTTCCATTATTCTCCACTTCCTTTCTGTGCTCTCCTACCATTGGCACACACAAAAACCTTACAAATTATCGGATGATGGAAAGAGAGAGAGAGAGAGAGAGAGAGAGAGAGAGAGAGAGAAAAGAAGAAGAAGAAGAAGAAGAAGAATTAAAGGGAAAGTCAAAATCAGTTCAACAACTGCATACTAGTCCTGGACTACTGAGAAAGAACATACCATTACATAATCACAGGATTTAAAAAAAAAATATTCTATATTTTGAGATGTGCTAGGATGTGTTCTAAAAAACACAACTTAAGAGCTATGAGCACTTTGATAATCTTTACTACCATGAAGCAAATTTCTTCTACTGACCAGTTCATAGATCTTACGCATTTCAGAGCTCAAGTTTACTGGATGTTTCTGTACCTCCATAGAATACTTTAACACCTCCCCCCTACTCTCTCTCTCTCTCTCTCTCTCTCTCTCTCTCTCGTCAGTCAGTATCTTCTCCAATTTAAACTGTGGATATATAAATCTGATCAACATTGCAAATGTAACAAAGGTATTATGATGATGATGCTGATGATTATAATAAAAAATAACAAAGCTGAACAATGACTTCCAGCAAAAGTACTTTTCATTCAGTCAGAAGTATCATCAGCACTTGCTATTGCCCTAAACAGCAGATCATGACAAAGGAGCAGGGGAGGGGAGGGGGGGGGGGGGGAGTGGTAACTGGGCAGTTGAGTGGCCACAAGTGGATTGACTGCCAAGAGGTGAGTTCAACAGCTACATATACATACTATAAGTCACCAGACAAGGTGTGGCGGAGGGTACCCAAACCACTACTAGTTATTTCTTCCTTTCCTGTCTCACTCACAAATAGAGCAAGGGAAAAATGACTGTCTATATGCCACTGTACAAGCCCTGATTCTCTCATATTCGTGGCAGTTATGTGAAATGTACATTGGTGGCACTAGGATCATTCTGCAGTCAGCTTCCAAAGTCAGTTCTCTTAATTTTTTTCCAATGGTGTTCCTCAAAAAGAACATAGCCTTCACTCCAGGGATTCCCATTTGAGTTCCTAAAACACATCCGTAATACTTGCATGTTGTCTGAACCTACCAGTAACAAATCTACCATCCAACTTCTTAACTGCTTCAATGTCTTTCTTTAACATGACCTGATGCAGATCCCGAATAGTAAAGTCGTACTCAAGAATAAGTCACACTAATGTCCTGTATCAGAATGTAAACGTGGACAAAGAAAAAAAAAAAAATCAAGGATTTCCCGGGTAAAAAACACACTTTCTCCCGGGTGAAAATACACTTTTTCCTTGTTAAGTGACATTATATTTTTCCTCAGAACTGTACGACTTATCAATCCTTTGAATGGTTATGCTTTTATACAACAGCGTAGAATTTCTCAGCCACTCAGAAAATGAAACTCAGAAAAAAAGATAACGTACACTGCTTACTTTCATATTACGAAAGTATTAATTTGAATTCCACCAAACACTGCATGTTGCTTTCCGAAACGTTGAAATCGAGATTGGGATGCGCTTTTGTAAGCCAGTCATACCTCATGTCACTTCATCTCACCAGCCGATGCAGCGGATATTCATAGCTTAGGATATGCGATGTAGTCAGCCAGTAGCATTATCACTGTTAAGTAGCGCGTACACACAAACAGGAAAAGTTAACGGTGTAAATTAATATGCATAGTGCTGCTACAAGAAAAGCAGAGCTTTCACATATAATATTGGTCTTGATGACTATTAAGCTGCAAGAGAAGCTAAACTTTCATGTATAATGTTGATCTTTTCTGTGCGTTTTACACTTTAAGATATATCACACAAATGTGCCAGTAGAAATTTTAATTCCAACATAAATGTCTGATCTTCTGGGCTCGAAATTTTTTGTGAATGGTTGTCCTCAAATAATTGATTCTTAAATTAGAGTCAAATGCTCTGTTATTTAAGAAATTTATCACACATTCTCGCACTTAGGTCATCTTGGGTAAAAGGAAATTTACTTTGAAAGTAACGCTTTTCAATCAATCATTCACAATATTTTCCTGCGACCTGTTAGAAAGAGGTTCGTTTCAACAGTTGCCAGAGAGCACCAGATAACTGGAGTCACCGCGCTTGTGCAGCTACGACAACACACAAAGCTCATATGTTTGTATGTGCAAAACATTAAAAGATCTTAAATTACGTCATAAAATAAACAAGACATCAGAGGAATTTTGTAAACCACACTAAAATGCATAATTTGGCTTAAAGTGTACATTTGTATGTTCAGATTAGGTTGTGAATTTTCTTTGAGTACCAATACTGTATTATCTCATTTTGGTTCTTTATTACAGCATAATGCCATATGTGCTAGAAGATGAAAATGAAATGCAGCGAATAGCTGAAACTAGCCAATAGTGTGGAATTAAACACTTCGTTTCAAATAACTTGACTGCCTCAGCCAAAAAGATTAATAATGCCATATTTCTTCAGCAAACTGACAAAAATAACAACATTGTTCTGCAAGGCGATTAATGCTTCAATGAAATTGCCACCCGGGGGCAGATTCCCCGGTTTGCTCCCAGTGAATATGGCAGCTTGCATGCGCCAGTAAAATTTTTCCGGGTAGCATCTTGCTGCTTGCTTATAAGGCTAACAGCCACACTTTTGTAGCCAGAAGCGGGAGAAGTACACGCGCGATTAAACTGTACATGTGCATGGGCCCATATGCACTCGCCTTTACCAATGATACACGCAATCCTAAAATTCTCCCAATAAACCAAAGTCAGCCATTCACCTTCCCTACTACAATCATTAAATACTCATTTCATTTCATATCGCTTCACAGAATTACACCCACATATTTCAATCAACATGACTGTGTCAACCAAGACACTACTAACGCTGTACGCAAACAACATGCGTTTGTTTTTCCCACTCATCTGCATTTTTCTGCTTTTAGAGATAGCTGCCATTCATCACATCAACCAGAAATTTTGTCTACGTCATCATGCATCCTCCTACACTTATTCAATGACAACACTTTCCCATGTACCTCAGCATCATCAGAAAACAGCCATAGACTGCTCCTTACCTATCTGCCAGGTCATTTATGAATATAGAAAATAGAAGCGGTGCCCTGGGGCACTCTTGATGAGACCCTTGTCTCTGGTGAACAGGAGGAGGAGGAGGAGGAGGAGCTTTTGGCACTCTGATGACCACTTGCCATTAAGGAAAATGTACTGGGTTCTGTTGCTTAAGAAGTTTCGAGACACACTTATGTCTGGGAACCTATTCTGTATGCTTACCCTATCATTTACCTTAGAAGATAAATTAAAGAAAGGCAAAACCTATCTTTCTAGCATTTGTAGACTTAGAGAAAGGGTTTGACAATGTTGACTTTCAAATTCTGAAGGTGGCAAGGATCAAATACAGGGAGTAAAAGTCTTTTTACAATTTGTACAGAAACAAGATGGCAGTTACAAGAGTCAATGGAATGAAAGGGAAGCAGTGGTTGGGAAGGGAGTGAGACAGGGTTGTAGCCTATCCCAGATGTTATTCAATCTGTATATTGAGCAAGCAGTAAAGGAAACAAAAGAAAAATTAGGAGTTGGAATTAAAATCCATGGAGAAGAAATAAAAACTTTGAGAGCAGGAGAGCTTCTGTGAAGTTTGGAAGGTAGGATACGAGGTACTGGTGGAATTAAAGCTGTGAGGACGGGGTGTGAGTCGTGCTTGGGTAGCTCAGTTGGTAGAGCACTTGCCTGCGAAAGGCAAAGGTCCCGAGTTCGAGTCTCGGTCCGGCACACAGTTTTAATCTGCCAGGAAGTTTCAAAAACTTTGAGGTTTGCCTATGACATTGTAATTCTGTCAGAGACAGCAAAGGACCTGGAAGAGCAGTTGAACGGGATGGACAGTGTCTTGATAGGAGGATGTAAGATGAACACCAACAAAAGCAAAATGAAGACCATAGAATGTAGTCGAATTAAATCAGGTGATGCTGAGGGAATTAGATTAGGAAATGAGACGCTTAAAGTAGTAAATGAGTTTTGATATTTGTGGAGCAAAATAACTGATTATGGTCGAAATAGAGATGATGTAAAATGTAGACTGGCAATTGCAAGGAAAGCGTTCCTGAAGAAGAGAAATTTGTTAACATCAAGTATTGATTTAAGTGTCAGGAAGTCATTTCTGAAAGTATTTGGATGGAGTGCAGCCATGTATGGAAGTGAAATGTGGACGATAAATAGTTTGGACAAGAAGAGAATATAAGCTTTTGAAATGTGGTGCTACAGAAGAATGATGAAGATTAGATAGGTAGATCACATAACTAATGAGGTGGTACTGAATAGAATTAGGGAGAAGAGAAATTTGTTGCACACCTTGACTAGAAGAAGGGATTGGTTGGTAGGACATGTTCTGAGGCATCAAGGGATCAAGTTAGTATTGGAGGGCAGTGTGGAGGGTAAAAATCAGAGGGAGACCAAGAGATGAATATACGAAGCAGATTCAGAAGGATGTAGGGTGCAGTAATTACTTGGAGATGAAGAAGCTTGCACAGATAGAATAGCATGGAGAGCTGCATCAAACCAGCCTCTGGACTCAAGACGACGACGACGACGACGACGACAAAAACAACAACAAGTGAGAAAAGGGAAAATTGAGATACAGACAAGCTAAGGTTTCTAAAACAATGCTAATTTATGGACATAAGCTTTCCCATCTCAAGGAAATTTGTTACATTCAAACTGAAAATATGTTCAAGAATTCTGCAGCAAACCTATGTTAAGAACATTGTTCTGTAATTTTATTCTTGTTATATACAGGAGTCACCTGTGCTTTTTCCAGTCACTTGGGACTATGTGCTGAGCGAGAGATTTGCAATACATGCAAGCTAGGTAAGGAGGAAATGTCATAGAGTACTCTTTGCAAAACCAAACTGGAAACTTATTTGCTTTTGGATTCTTTCAGTTGTTGCTCTACACCTGGGATGCTTATTATTATGCCCTCCATATGGGAATCTGTGTGGTGATCAAATGAGAGTGTTTATACAGTTCTCTTGTGTGAATGATTTCTTAAATGAGAAATTTTAAACTTTGGCTTTTGTTCAGCTGTCTTTTGCTGCCACACCAAACTGGTCAACAAGTGACTGGATAGAACCCTTAGCTTAGCTATTTCAGATGGGACAAGAATTTTCTTGGCCTTCTTGGAAGTGGTAGTAGCTGTATGCTTTGCATATCAGTATTTTTATGGATACACAAATTTCTACAAACTTTTGCCTATTGTCATTTGAGTGTTCTTGTTTGAATGAGAGAGAACTGTCTTTGCTTCCTCGGCATTTTCTGAATTTTGTTGTTAAACAACAATGGGTCTTTTCTATCCTTAATTCACTTATTCAGCACATTCTTCTCCAGAGCACAATTTTCAATCCATTTAAACTTTGCCCTAATCCCTCTACATCCATCATGCAGGAACTATATGGTGTCAATTCATTGTCTAAATTGTGATGCTAAGAACTGCTTATCTGTTCTTTCTAGAAGAATTACTCTCCTAGCCTTCTGGATTGATTTATTAGCTTCAGTAACCATAGTTGCTAGGATGATATCATGATCACTAATCCCTGTCTCTGTGCTGACACTGTTGATTAGGTCAAGCCTTTTTGTAGCTATGTGGACTCAAATATTTCCGTTGTGTGTAGGCTGTCAAACTAGCCTCAAGATAGTTTTCAGAAAACATGCTCACACGAACTTTGCAAGACTTTCTGTATGTACCCCGTTCAACAAATCCAAAGCTGTCCGAGTCTATACTCGTTACGTTAAAGTTGCCTCCAAGTAATATTGCATGATCTGGGTATTTCCACACTAAAGACCACAAATTTGCTTGATATGACTCAAACTGTCACAGTGGAATCATGGCTGGTAAAAATATCCAACCAGAATTCATCTACACCTAATGACCAGACAACTTCACTGCCAGATTCATATTCAACCTCAAGAGACAGAATATTTTTGTCAACTGCAATAAACACTCCCCCTTCTATGACATCTAATATGTCTTTTCGATATACGCTCCATGAATCACTGTATATCTCTAGAGCTTTCTACTTCATATTTCAGCCAACTATCAGTCCTGAGAATAATTTGAGCACAAGAAATTTTTGGGAGGGCAGTACGTTTGAGAACTTTATTAAGAATACTCCAACAATTTACTGATAAAATTCTGACAGTCAAAGTGTCATTACTCTAACACAGTCTGATTTTGCTATCTGTTTGTCATCTGGTGAGTATTCAACAGAGTACCTAAAACAACCATCTAGCCTAGAAAACATGCATGTGTACACCACCAGTACTCTGTTACCCTACTAGGAGCTTCCTTTGTGTACTGCACCCCTGACCTATTCTGATAATTCCTACAATTTCCCACCACATAATGCAGGTCCAGAAACCTGCAGCCAAGTCTATCACAGTGTTGATGAAGCCTTTGGTTGAGACCCTCCACTCGGCTCCTAACCAAATGACCCTGATCAACCCTGGAAACAATGCTGCAAATTGTGACCTCTGCTTGAACCCAACACATGAGGCCAGCAGCCTTCATCACATCCGCCAGCTGCCTCTATGAGCTCAGGATGGCCTCAGAACCCAAGCGACATGTGTTGTTGGTGCAGACACGAGCCACAACTTCCAGAAGACTGCACCCTGCATGCTCAATAGCTGGCAAGGCCTCCTTTACATCTCTGATGAGGCCACCCAGCAGACATTCAGAACAAACATTGGCTTCCTTTCCAGCTCTAAACGCTATTTCTCTAAGGAACTCCATACTGCAAATAACAGAGCTCCTTCTAACAAGCAAATGCCTGCCACCGTGTGCCTGCTTGAACCCTGCTGAAGGAGCAGCCACCTGTCCACTCACAGGGTGAATGGCAATGCCAGATAGCCAGTCTTCCCATTGGCCCTCTGCCTAGAGCGACACGAACGTGTTACCACCCACCACTCATCCTGCCAAGAAGGCAGTTCAACTGCATCAGGTACACCAGGAGGTGCCTCAGCAGCAAAGAAAAAAGCTACACCTGATGTGTCCCAAGTGATGTGCCAGATTCTCCGCCACCATTACACTCCAAGGCAGCAGCCTGTAAATGACTGACTGTAGCTAAAAGCACATTCAGCTGTTCATGAACTGTGGCCAGCTGTACATGCATCCACACACAGTATGCCCACGTCCTACACACCTTGTATTACTAACCTAAAAATTAACTCTTAACAGCACATACAGAAACCTAGATATAAAACTTGCTACCTTTCGGACGTATCACAAATGGAAGGTGATGCTTTATCAGGTGAGTAGCTAGCTGTTCAGAAGAAATTACAGCTGTGCTACTGATACTCTTGACTCTACACTATATGGTTACAAAAACATGAGATTAAACTTCTTAAATAGAACAACACACACTGAAGTTAAGAAATATACTACTAAGAAAACGCAGAAAAAGCTACATACATAACGTGCTGCACTGCAGGTGTGTAACAGAAGACAGATGACAGTTGGAGCTGACTGGCAAGAGGTATGAAATGGAAGTGGAATGAGGTGGGGTCCATGAGGGATTGTGGTAGAAGGGTAAGTGATGTGATCGTAAGCAGGAGGGAGGGGTGCAGAGAGGGCAGTGATGGAGATTGGCAGGGATGGGGGATCCAGGTCCAAGGGCCCTGTCTGTGAAGGAGGAGTGTGGTGGTGTAGGGGCATGTGATGGGGATGGGTGATATGATTTTTTCTGGGGAGGGGGAGGTGGGAAGTGGGGTGGAGGGGTGAGAGAGAACATTGTTGAAAAGAGGTGTGGAAAGGAATAGTAGTCAAAATACATACCATGCCACCATTATAGAAATCACAAACAACTACAAAGGTTGCAGTTTGTGTACACGAGAAGTGTCATCCTACGAGAAGTGTCACATTATTAGAAATCTCTGTATAGTAGTTTAAAGATCTTACAATACTCTTAGTTTTACCGAGTACATTAGCATCGTGTCTACTACTCAAATACCGACACAGCCGAAACACTCTAGCGAAATGGCATCCTAATTTTACCACCACATCAGAAATAATCACACAGCATTATCAAATTGATTATGCTACTCCATACTTAATAGCTGTACTACACTGCAATGGACCACACACTAAGGACGCATTTACAAAAAATTTGAATTCTTGTTTCACATAAGATGCACATGCGCTCCTCAATCTACACACAAATTCTATCTATTTATACTGTCAGTAACATGTACTGAATAGTTGGAAAAATACATAAAGATTTGGAATTTATTTCCTAAAGCACAGGAACAGTTTATTATGTTGATAGCACCCACCTTCTTGCAAGAAGGCAAACAATGACGGTCATCATTTCTACACAGTACTGAAATCATGGGATATCAAACTGTCCACCTGTGTGTCTAAGGGTTTAGCCTCCTCTTGAGCTTTCAACGATGGACAATAAACATATATAAAAGAATAACAATCAATGTTATCGCTACAACAGTAGCGATGTTGTAATGACGTGTAGTATCATTGTAAGAAATGTGAGAATACAGTTTGCGTGGATGATTCATCTGCGACTACGTAAATGATCGCATATTTAACAGGTAACTTTTAGCTCAGAGTATTTGAAAGCTAGGATTTCAAATTGTGTACCATTGCGGTATACATCCTAACTCCAACAAATGTCAACATTTTTCTAACTTTTTAACTGCATCAATTTACTTTCTTTCCTCAGGAGCACACCACACTAACAAAAGGTCAGAAAGTTGCCATGCAACAGAAGTAATACACACAATTCCTCAATTTTGTACACAGAAATACATGCCAGAATTCATGGACTTCACAATATACAGAATAATATCCTGTGCACAGACACTATTAGTGGCAACAGAAATACCCATGCAAGTCTAAGATTATTATTTCATTTGGAAGAGTTTCACTAAACACACTAAAAACTACATAATTACATGTGCATGCTGCTACAGGTACACCAAACCTTTTCGAGGTATTACTTCCAAAGACTTGAACAAAAGCAACTAAAACAAATATTCCTATACATAATGTACAATTTCACCCCCACCATTAGATACACAGGAGGGAAGAAGGAAAAAAGTCACCTATTCCAAACTGATGATCCATCAAAATAAAACTTTATCAAGCTTTTCAAGATTCTTCTAGATTTAATGTGACAGGAAGGAAATAAATGATAAATAGAAAATATTATGCAGTCAAAACTGAACTCAATACTAACTTCCTGCACACACACACACACACACACACACACACACACACACACACACACAGTGTAGGAGAGGATCTGCATAACTGACTAAACCCTAGCACCAAGGCAGCAATGAGCAACAGAGCAAATGCTACTATACTGTCACTGAGTTACGGTTCTGGAAATGAAAACACTAAAAGGTACGGAAAAGTGAAAAACAATGAAAAGTAAAAACATTATGTACAATATGACAGTGCATAAATGTAAATAATAACAGTCCAATACATGACCAAACGGGCTGATACTTTTTGAGACAGGTGAGAGAAGGTGTAGGCAGAGGTCCCAATGACAGAAACATCTAGGTCTTGGCAATTATTATGCAACTTCATCATTCATCACAGTGCTCTGGTAACACTTCAGTCATTTCTGAGTGACATTTTCAATGCAATTAATGCAAATATTTACATCCCATTCCCTTCACTCCAAAATTTGAGAATACATTAAAGGTAGACTGTAATAATGGTGGTATTGGTGAAGTCTAATTTTCAAGAACTGAGGGGGACAGTGGAGGGAATAAAGCTGTAGCACTGCTTTTTGATTGAAAATAGCATTGCCTTCAAATTCTTTCCCAATATCTCACCTTTCAATTCAATAATAAAATAAACTAGTTTATTATGCCAGGGCCCTGGACAAACATACAGGGGTGAATATTAACAAAACCGACAAACTACAGGGTGGATTCCTGATTGGAAATAGAGGAAGAAAGGTCCTATGAACATGTGTCCAGAAATGCATCAGTTCCTCTGACCACATGCCATGTGTTCATTGTGTGTTGCAAGCTTCGTAATTCATGCATGTACTGCAAGCACAATGGTCGGGCATTCATGTGGGAAGCAAGCCGAGATGGTGTTTGTATATGGCAAAGCAGATGGAAACGGTTGAGGGGCAGAGCATGGCTACACTGAAACAAGTACTATCACAGACACTAACCACATCACATAACATTTCAGGGCCTTTTCGGGTGTTTGTCTTTATGAAAGGACCCATGATCACACAAATATGCAGGGAGGTGGTGGACTGTGCATACATCAGATTTGGAGGACCGGGCTCTACAGGATATTGATACGAGCCCTAATACATGCTCCAGGCAAGTGGCCCACCAAAATGGTGAAAGTAAAAGTACAATAACATGTATCCTGCACGACAACCGCTACTATCACTTGCAATCCCATGGAGGCCGCTTTGAATTTCTGTTGTGATGTGGATGCAGTCACACTCTGCCATTTCTGGACACATGTTCATAGGACCTTTCCTCCATTTCTTGTCAGGAATCCGTCCCTACAGTTTGTTGGTTTTATTAATGTTCATCCTGCATATGACAGTGACATATTACAACACACACAGTGTGCGTATGAACAAGAAGACACGGTATGGGCCATAAGTTCCTACTCTGTAGTGTCCAGATATACCATTTGTAATCTACACTGTTCTTTACAATCCTCTTCTAAAACAGTACAGTACTCCTGGTACATCATTTTGTAAGATTTAATAATAACAGAGCACCACACAAAATTGAAGCAAAGCAGAAAAATGTCGTTTTCAAAAACTTTGGTTGTGACACATTAAGAACCAAAATATCTCTTAATCAATGAGAAATTTTACTGTGACCTCCGTTCAAAGCATCACAATGGTCCTCCCCTCCTGTTATCTGTGTGATACTGTGAGCACTAATCATACAGTGGCTGCAGATGTTAAACAAACATTAGTAGAAATAGTGCCTCTTCACACAATGTTGATGAGGGATACAGAGTTGAACAATGTCATTCTAACTTGTTTTTTGCAAGATACAGATGCAAATGTACAAAAACTAGCAGTGGAAGTAATGCCCTGAACCTACAAATTTTAATTACACACAGTGACATTCTCATAATTTGGCCATAGTATGAAATGAAAACGAAGAGCAGTTAGAAATAAGAACAAAGTTAATTCAAAAAGGTACAGAGCTTGTACAACGCAGTTTAAGAAACTGAAGTAGAAAACCAAAAGGAAACCAATATGTAAAATGTCGCTATAACGCCTAATTAATGTAACAGATCTGCAGGATGTTACCTTATGTAACTGTTACTGGAAAACTAATTTCGTTTTATTACCATGGACATGCAAAGCCCACAAATTAATTTTCTGCTAAAAGAAAATTGCAAAATTCAGCACAAGTCAGCTGCAAAAATAATTGTTACTATTCAAAACTCTCTCTGCTCATACTCTAGGCTTTATTTAAGATTTGACTGTCTATTATCTCAAATTTTTTGTGGCTCATTCATCTAGGAAATAACCCCTGTTACCAGTCACAAGTTAATAGCATATCCTCGTCGTCATACTCCAAGCAATCACATCCGACACATATTAGCATTAGTTAAAATGTGTCACATTTTACAAGTAAAAACAATTTAGAGCTCTACATTCATTGAGTCGAACTCCTTTACACGGAACTATGTAGCAGCAGTTCACATACTGTTCACAATCTCACCAGCCATTCACAACATCAAGACCAGACCATGCCTTACTTCTCTCTCTCTCTCTCTCTCTCTCTCTCTCTCTCTCTCTCTCTCTCTGCAATCTCCAAGACATTTCATACGGCATTCTCTCCTTAAAACATGAAATTAATGAAAATATGGTATCACCATTTTAAAGTCAAGAAACATACCTTACCCCTTTTTCTGTACTTCTGGTGCAGATGGGACTTTCTACAATGAGTTGCTAAACAGCAAAAAGTAAGAAGAGAAAAAGAGAATTTTCTGCCTCATTAAACTACATATCACTTAGTCACATTTGTCAAAGGGAATTGCTGTGAACTCCATTAAGAAAGCCTAAAGTTACTTTGAAATCTACAGAAATCGTACTCTGCAACAAATAAGTTGTGTTCCATTATTACCTAATACTGCACACAAACTGAGGAGAGAACAAATCGGATACATAACCATTAGCTTTCCAATACTTTTGAAATGTCCTGTCATCAAGAACAGCCAGTAAATGGGAAAACTGAGCAAAACCTAGAGCTCTATGGGAGAGAATGTATGGGGGGGGGGGGGGGGGGGGGGACATGTTGACAACACAAATGAGACTATGATGCTTTGTTTAGTGCTATTTTAGATCTAGATTAGAGTTAGGTAGAGCAGTGACAGTGAGATGCTGAGCACATGGGATTCATTGACAACACATACAAAACTTATGAGAAAACAAAAGGGAAACACTACAATAAAAATATCATGTGAGAAAATTTAACTTTATTTTATATACCGTTAATTTTGTGTTGTATGTTGCTCGGCAGTATTATCAGCTATCTAGAAAGAAACCTAGATCTGTTGGAAACTGATTAATGATATGTTCTCCTGAAGGATTGACTGGATGAAGCTGCATATTGTGTGAACTGTAACTGCTCTAATGAATCATGTAAAGCCGGGATGCAATTAGAAATTAAGAGTTTGATAATCTGTCAACTACTCCTTCAGAGATCTAATACTGATCTCAACCCAACTACCCACTGCCTCAACATGGTATTCAACTTTTCCTGCAGCACACACTATCCTCAGTGAGGTTTCCACTATTCTAATTCCATTCCAGCCCCCTTGTGATCCTTCAGTCAGAGTTGCTGCTCCTCCTCATCGTTGATGTCGCCCTTCTTCTTCTTCTTCTTCTTCTTCTTCTTCTTCTTCTTCTTCTTCTTTTTCTTCTCCTGACTGATGGATCACGAGGGGGCTGGAATGGAATTAGAATAGTGGAAACCTCACTGAGGATAGTATGTGCTGGAGGAAAAGTTGAATACCATCTTGAGACAGTGGGTAGTTGGGTTGAGATCAGTATTAGATCTCTGAAGCAGTAGTTGACAGGTTATCAGACTCTTCAGAGAAGAAGAAGAAGAAGAAGATGCTCTGAAAGAATGGTTCTTGATAACCAGGTGTAAAATTAGTGCACTATAAGAAATAAAGGTGTGAAAATGTTGAACAATCTCTTGATGACCCACCTACTGTGCTTCTTTGTTTCTACAGTGCTGTACTTAGCATGATATGTACGGTCCTGGGTAGAAGACGCATAAAACCTATTTCCAGATCTCTCAAGAAGACAAAGGAAATGCTGTTACCAGTTAAGGACAGTTCTCTGTCTCTGACTCACTGGAATTTGTAAGATTCCTTTCAAGTGCAGAAGTAGCTATGTTTGTCACCTTACTTATGCCATTATCAAGTGCTGTGCAGAACTTCAAATGCATATTAAAAAATCGAGAACTTGATGAATCAGCAGTTGCTAAGCTGTCTCATAAATAAACAGACAAATTGCTTGATGAACCTAAACTTTTGTTCCACATTCCTACATATTGGGATTCTTTTATTAATGAAGGAGTAGAAATAAGATTGTACAAGGACAATTTCAACCACTACAGTGGCTATAGTCTTAGTGGTGTGTGGGAGATCTCTCGGTACTGAGAAGCCCCAAATAAATGCACTTAGTTGTTAAGGTACCTATGAGAACAGCGGTGTCATTAGGGCAGACATGGGCACAATCTCTAGCAGGATGACATCATGATGATTTATGTCTGCAGATGTCAAACATGTCTCCTGTCTAATTCCAAATATGGTGACAAAACCTGATTGTACATATATGACATGGTTTGTGGTGATCATGCTTCTACATCTGACCGAACAAAGGAAGATGGTCAAAATACAGCTTTGTACTTTTTCGCTCTTCTTTTTCTCCACACAGTTATATTGCTACCATTACACTTGAAAACTAAGTGGGACAGCAACAGCGGATTGGTACGATATAGTATTCTTACTTTAGTATCCCAAAACCATCCAGGGGGAAAAAAGAGAAAACACCCTCAATTCAAGTTATAGTATTCCATATGACACTGTACCTGAATATAGGTACTACTGTGTAAGTATGTTTTGGTGAGTTTTAAGAGACTTTGGTGTCTAGTTTACAATTCAATTTCATACTTTTATTTTTCTATTTTGACAAACAAATCAAATTTGTAAGTACTGTTTCTAATTCACAGAAGCAGCTATTAAATGTTTCTGAGCTACTTTCTCAATGATGCATTACCTTTATGTAAGTGGTTTGAGATGATGCACTGGCACATTAAAAATGCTACTTTAAGATAACCTACAAATTTGTATTTAAAAAAATCTGGAGTATGTATTGATCTCCAGTTTTCTTCACAATGACTTTTACTTCTCGGTAATGATAATACATTAACACAAATCTTTCTGAGTTTTAGATGAGCTAAACCTGCATACCTGCAGAGGAGATACATGAGAAATGCAGGAGGTAAAGCACATCATCAATAAAACGTTACAATTTCTAGTGATATAGCCTCATTATGGCAGAAATGTATGTTGTGCCAAGGGCTTGAAAAGAAATATTTAATACAAACCAGTAATCACTACAGAAATATATCAGAAACATTAAGAGTAATGACAGGCACCCATTAAATGGAGGAAGTGTTGAGCAGGAGAGAGTTTCTATTTTGGCCTGCCACACAGTTTTAACTTGTCACATACGTTCAATGGAAATTAGAACTTTTTTAACATTAATCCAAAGAGTGTGTGCATGCATGCGTGAACTTGCACAACGTGCATTAATCTCAAAAATTCTAACTTATATTGACCATATGTGACAAGTTAAAACTGTGTAGGAGACCAGAATAGGGACCAGATTTCAGCCTGTACTGTGAATAAAATCAGTGCAGGTCTCAGACCAAACCAAACATTAACATACCCTGAGCTTGTAC
This sequence comes from Schistocerca cancellata, assembly GCF_023864275.1. Classification (NCBI taxonomy): domain Eukaryota; kingdom Metazoa; phylum Arthropoda; class Insecta; order Orthoptera; family Acrididae; genus Schistocerca; species Schistocerca cancellata. The sequence continues at coordinate 498,266,032 of NC_064627.1, read as the reverse complement.
CCCCCCCCCCCCCCCCCCTTTCGCAACAGCTCACGGATAGTGCTGAAGCAGTAGTAACTCCATGAGAATTAATACAGCAGGGAACTTGGCTTATGTAGTTCTCATCCTATGTCTGAAGAATAGTTTGTAATTGTAATGTCCATGATTCAACTTTCATGTAAGGTTATACTCAAGACAAATACATCTACATTTGATATATTTTTTTAATTATGTCATGGTCAAAATATTTTTAATTGCCCAAATAGTACAACTCATGATTACTTTTGGAGTCTCATTTTCTAGCATCATCCAACTTAATTCTACTACAGTCCATTACCTTGGCACTACTTTTACATATCTTTATCTTCAAATTAGACACTATTTATGCTGGTCAGTTGATCTTCAGTGTCTTTTGCGTTCTCTGGCAGAATTACATCAAGTGAACAAATCTTAGTTTTATTTCTTCTCACTGTAATTCAGTTTCTTTTCCGAACTTCTCCTTGGTTTTCTTCCCTGTTTTCTCTCTGCAGAGACTGTGTAACAAGTGACAGCCTAAGACCCTGCCACACTCACTTCTAAACTACTGCTTCCCTTTCATAGATTTCAATTCTTATGACTTCAATCTCTTTTCTGTACAAATTGAAGATAACCCATTGCTATCTGCATTTCATCCTTGCTTCCTTCAGAATTTCCAGGAAACATTTCAGTCAACATTGTTAAAACCTTAATCTGGATTTGCAGAGACAGTAAGTATGGGTTTGTTTTTCTGAAATCTACTTTTGTAAAATATGTTGTACACTTGGTAATGCCTCTGGTATCGTCCTATTTCTCTAAAGCCAAACAGATCTTATCCTGGGTAAGCTTCCTGCATGTTGTCCCATTCTTATGTACATAGTCAGAATTAAGTATTTTGCAATAATGGCATATTAAACTGATAATTCAGTAACACACATGCCAACATTTGTATTCTTTCATATTGGGACTACTGTACTTATACTCTTTTTAAAGAAAGTGATGCAACTAAGTGAGGTCAACCCATATAAACCCAACAACAATAAAAGATGTTATTTGTTGTTGTTGTTGTGGTCTTCAGTCCTGAGACTGGTTTGATGCAGCTCTCCATGCTACTCTATCCTGTGCAAGCTGCTTCATCTCCCAGTACCTACTCTAGCCTACATCATTCTGAATCTGCTTAGTGTACTCATCTCTTGGTCTCCCTCTACAATTTTTACCCTCCACGCAGCCCTCCAGTACTAAATTGGTGAGCCCTTGATGCCTCAGAACATATCCTAGCAACCGATCCCTTCTTCTAGTCAAGTTGTGCCACAAACTCCTCTTCTCACCAATTCTATTCAATACCTCCTCATTAGTTATGTGATCTACCCATCTAATCTTCAGCATTCTTCTGTAGCACCACATTTCGAAAGCTTCTATTCTCTTCTTGTCCAAACCATTTATCGTCCGCGTTTCACTTCCATACATGGCTGCACTCCATACAAATACTTTCAGAAACGACTTCCTGACACTTAAATCTATACTCAATGTTAACAAATTTCTCTTCTTCAGAAACGCTTTCCTTGCCATTGCCAGTCTACATTTTATATCCTCTCTACTTCGACCATCATCAGTTATTTTACTCCCCAAATAGCAAAACTCCTTTACTACTTTAAGTGTCTCATTTCCTAATCTAATTCCCCCAGCATCACCTGATTTAATTCGACTACATTCTATGGTCTTCATTTTGCTTCTGTTGGTGTTCATCTTGCATCCTCCTTTCAAGACACTGTCCATCCTGTTCAACTGCTCTTCCAGGTCCTTTGCTGTCTCTGACAGAATTATAATGTCACCAGCAAACCTCACAGTTTTTATTTCTTCTCCATGGATTTTAATTCCAACTCCTAATTTTCCTTTTGTTTCCTTTACTGCTTGCTCAATATACAGATTGAATAACATCGGGGAGAGGCTACAACCCTGTCTCACTCCCTTCCCAACCACTGCTTCCCTTTCATGCTCCTCGACTCTTATAACTGCCATTTGGTTTCTCTACAAATTGGAAATAGCCTTTCGCTTCCTGTATTTTACCCCTGCTACCTTCTGAATTTGAAAGAGAGTATTCCAGTCAACATTGTCAAAAGCTTTCTCTAAGTCCATAAATGCTAGAAACGTAGGTTTGCCTTTCCTTAATCTTTCTTCTAAGATAAGTCGTAGGGTCAGTATTGCCTCACGTGTTCCAACATTTCTACGGAATCCAAACTGATCTTCCCCGAGGTCGGCTTCTACCAGTTTTTCCATTCATCTGTAAAGAATTCGTGTTAGTATTTTGCAGCTGTGACTTATTAAACTGATAGTTTAGTAATTTTAACATCTGTCAACACCTGCTTTCTTTGGAATTGGAATTATTATATTCTTCTTGAAGTCTGAGAGAATTTCGCCTGTCTCATACATCTTGCTCACCAGATGGTAGAGTTTTGTCAGGACTGGCTTTCCCAAGGCCGTCAGTAGTTCCAATGGAATGTTGTCTATTCCGGGGGCCTTGTTTCGACTCAGGTCTTTCAGTGCTCTGTCAAACTCTTCACGCAGTATCATATCTCCCATTTCATCTTCATCTACATCCTCTTCCATTTCCATGATATTGTCCTCAAGAACATCGCCCCTGTATAGACCCTCTATATACTCCTCCCACCTTTCTGCTTTCCCTCCTTTGCTTAGAACTGGGTTTCCATCTGAGCTCTTGATATTCATACAAGTGGTTCTCTTTTCTCCAAAGGCCTCTTTAATTTTCCTGTAGGCAGTATCTATCTTACCCCTCGTAAGATAAGCCTCTACATCCTTACATTTGTCCTCTAGCCATCCCTGCTTAGCCATTTTGCACTTCCTGTCGATCTCATTTTTGAGACGTTTGTATTCCTTTTTGCCTGCTTCACTTACTGCATTTTTATATTTTCTCCTTTCATCAATTAAATTCAAAATTTCTTCTGTCACCCAAGGATTTCTACTAGCCCTCGTCTTTTTACCTACTTGATCCTCTGCTGCCTTCACTATTTCATTCCTCAAAGCTACCCATTCTTCTTCTACTGTATTTCTTTCCCCCATTCCTCTCAATTGTTCCCTTATGCTCTCTCTGAAACTGTGGACAACCTCTGGTTCTTTCAGTTTATCCAGGCCCCATCTCCTTAAATTCCCACCTTTTTGCAGTTTCTTCAGTTTTAATCTACACTTCATAACCAATAGATTGTGGTCAGAGTCCACATCTGCCCCTGGAAATGTCTTACAATTTAAAACCTGGTTCCTAAATCTCTGTCTTACCATTATATAATCTATCTGATACCTTCCAGTATATTCTGGATTTTTCCATGTATACAACCTTCTTGTATGATTCTTGAACCAAATGTTAGCTATGATTAAGTTATGCTCTGTGCAAAATTCTACGAGATGGCTTCCTCTTTCATTACTCAGCCCCAATCCATATTCACCTACTATGTTGCCTTCTCTTCCTTTTCCTACTGTCGAATTCCAGTCACCCATGACTATTAAATTTTCGTCCCCCTTCACTACCTGAATAATTTCTTGTATCTCATCATACATGTCATCAGTTTCTTCATCATCTGCAGAGCTAGTCGGCATATAAACTTGTACTACTGTAGTAGGCATGGGCTTCGTGTCTATCTTGGCCACAATAATGCATTCACTATGCTGTTTGTAGTAGCTTACCTGCACTCCTATTTTTTTATTCATTATTAAACCTACTCCTGCATTATCCCTATTTGATTTTGTATTTATAACCCTGTATTCACCTGACCAAACGTCTTGTCCTTCCTGCCACCGAACTTCACCAATTCCCACTATATCTAACTTTAACCTATCCATTTCCCTTTTTAAATTTTCTAACGTACCTGCCCAATTAAGGGATCTGACATTCCACACTCCGATCCGTAGAATGCCAGTTTTCTTTCTCCTGATAACGACGTCGTCCTGAATAGTCCCCACCCGGAGATCCGAATGGGGGACTATTTTACCTCCGGAATATTTTACCCAAGAGGACGCCATCATCATTTAATGATACAGTGAAGCTGCATGCCCTCGGGAAAAATAACGGCCGTAGTTTCCCCTTGCTTTCAGCCATTCGCAGTACCAGCACAGCAAGGCCGTTTTGGTTAGTGTTACAATGCCAGATCAGGCAATCATCCAGACTGTTGCCCTTGCAACTACTGAAAAGGCTGCTGCCCCTCTTCATGAACCACACGTTTGTCTGGCCTCTCAACAGATACCCCTCCGTTGTGGTTGCACCTACGGTACGGCTATCCGTGTCGTTGAGGCACACAAGCCTCCCCGCCAACGGCAAGGTCCATGGTTCATGGGGGGGGGGGGGGCAATAAAAGATAGCATTTTGATATTACTGTCCTGTATCTATCATCTGCATCTGTCATTAAATCATGCAAACATTTAACAGACTCCTCTCAATATTTCAGTAAGAGGTATATTTCTGTTACAATATTTTATGACAATCCATATTTTCAAACAAAAATGTACTTCCACAAGCTTTTGGTAATGTCTCAAACAGCTCAATTCACGTAGTGTGAAGACAATAGTTTAGCAGTTATTTCGTGTTTTACTTCTGAGGAGCAGGCTTAACATTTTAAGAAGTGACATAAGCATGTAATAATGAAAACTGGAATAGTTAAAAGGATAACATGCTGTCTGCCACAAAAGCAGTTAGGTATAGGACTGATACAGAAATATTAATGTGTATGTGTGTTGTCATTTTTCCAGTGCAGGGGATGTAGTAGCAAGCATTATGGGAAGCACAAGCTACTATTTGTCAGTAAAGATGCAGAGTATGTGGTAAACTCAACAAAATATACTTAAATATAGATAAAAATCAGTTTGACGAGTACAACAAAAATATTACTCTACATGCCAGCAACAGGCAGTGAAAATTAAAATCCGGCCCTACAGGTAAACGTCTGTACTGAATTAATAATTTCTTTTCAGAACAATATCTCCTTTTAAAAATGCACGAACTTTTTACCACAACAACTAAAACATACTATTCAGCAATGGGTAACATGTTGGTCAATTGTAACAAGATGCATTTTAACTGCAAATATCCTATATTTGTCTGTTATTAATCACAGTTTGTTCAACAGTTATTAATAAAGAGCTCAATTATATTCAGTTCTATACTTTAAGGAAACATTTAACTTTTGTGATCTTATCATAAGATTGCATTTAAGAAACATGGATATTCATAAAGTTAAGTGAAATTCATCACACTTAATACCGGCTTAAAACCAAAATGCTTGGAACAATACATTATGAGACAATCTGGGATTAGTGACTTTTATCAAATGTATTTTTCGACAGCAAATACTAAGGACACAGTCAGCATGCTATTTGTTCCGTTTTTGTTACTACTCCAGGATGAAGATCAATACTGGACTATTTTTTTCCAACAACAATGATGAAGTTGCACGAAGAGTTAGTAGATGTCAGACACTACAACAATACATATGTCATTATACCAAGAAGATAGACGATGATGTGTGAGACCAACAAATTGAGATTATCCTTGAGGGTATTGTGATGGCTACTGGAAGTCATAGCCAAGCAAACTGCTCAGGGAAAGGAGTAATGTAACACATTGTAACCACATTGTACAATGACTACATTGAAGATGAATACACCCCATTATGTGGTTCAGAGGACAAGGGTGCTAATGATCATAGAAGAAGAGAAGCTAACACATTAAGGGATGACAAGTACCAAATTTAAAGAGTAGGAGGGAGGACTTCGGCCAGAATAAAGTCTGCGGTACCCCATATATTGTGAGAGGAAATATTTCTTACTGTCTGTACATACATACCACCACATAATCTTCTACTGAAATATGGATGTATAAAAACAAAACAGAAGGGAGAATACAAATATTATTCATGAATCTATACTGCCCCACACATCAGCTTATGCCCAATTGTGTATTCAGGCAGCATGTTGTAGGTAGGTAGACAGAGGGTGTGTGTGTGTGTGTGTGTGTGTGTGTGTGTGTGTGTGCAAAGCAAGAGCAAGGAGAGCGACCACACACATGCATGCGAATGTGTGTATGTGTGTGTGTGTGTGTGTGTGTGTGTGTGTGTAATCTAGCTCGAAAAGTATTTGTCTGAAAACTAGTGAAGTTTTCAGTCTTGTTTGTATTCTTGTCAATGACTCACCACTTCAACTCTTTGCTGAATTACTATCTTTACTCCTAAATTTTTTACATTCTGCAAGAAATTTTCATATCATATCTACAGGTGATTTTATTTTATTGTGATACCATGTATTCCTCTACTAAGGACTCATAATATTGGTAAATACTAATTGTGCATTGGATACAAATTCATGTAAAGGTAAGACTCCTTAATATTACTCTCTTTAAATATTAAATTATTAAGTATTACCTCTGCAATACCATGTTCAAGTTCTTGATGAATCCGACGTTGCAGGGCTAGAGTAGCATGGCGCATCCATAGAATCAAGCCCTCTTCATGGTCTGAAGGAAGCTTCATTTCGCCAGCATCCCTGTCATGGCTAAATCGTTGGATTGCTGCTATGACACGGTCTGGTGTAACCACTTCTTTCGCATAAAGTACCATCATTGCTTCTATTACTGCCATGTGTGCACTCTGAAATGAATACTACATTATTAGCGAAAGGTGACAGCATCATAGCTGTTTGTTCTCAATTCAGGTAAGTCTGGGACTAACACTCAATATTGATGGTATTGAGTTAAGGGTACAGGGTACTTTTCCGGCTCAATATTATGTAAAAATCAACATATATTTCTTTCAGGCACTGTTTATACTGTAAATGTTTTACAGATTTTTGTTGATATCAGTTAATGCAGCACACTTTCTAAACAAACTATAAGTATTTTGAATATTTTTGAACCGGCTTAGGGTTATTAAAAACCATTACAAATAAATTGATGCAATTTTTTTTCCAAATGCTTCCTCAAATTGAGGTACAATTTAATCCAATGTTATACATTTGAAGGAGAGCAAATTTTTACCAGATATGCATGACATGATGGCTGAGGTACTGGACCTATGTAATTCCAACTATTATGTATATTACAGGATAAAAAAATATCACGTCTTACATTTTAATTTTTATATTTTTTCCCTAATAAAAATGTTATTTTTTCTATAATTTAGTTGATTCTGCAATAAAGCTTAGGTCTACTACATAAGCATGGAATATTGCAAGTTACAGAAAACAATTAGAGAAATGCTTTATAAACTTTAGGAAATATTTGTACTTGAATTCTGAAAAATACAACTTGTGCAAAATTGCAAATGAAGATATGAGTCCAATTAAACTGTGCCTCAGAACATTCCTGAAGCATAGTCTTCATCCGGCAACATTTCTTCATCGTCAAGCTTCCTCTTGGCATTCGTTTTAGCACTTCTTGCTTCTTTGGTAACTTGAAGAGCGAATCTTTCAGCTTCATGCACCCGTTGTCTGTCACATGCAAGCAATTAATCTTCCATATTAGAGCCATATTTTATGCCTAAATTTCTCAGGACTTCCAACCTTCCTATCACTCCATCACTGAAACATATCACTGCATCTATTACACCAACTTTTAATGTTTTTAGTCCTATGAAAACATTCTTGGGTAATCTTTCCCATATGCAATGGTTGAAACTTTAATTTGTATGTTTAGTGCCCCCATGAAGGCATTTACTAAGAAAACAAGGACACTCAAGGTCTCTAAAAAATTGGTTATATTTCATCATAACAAGCTCAGGAAGAGAATGCTTATGATGGTATATTTGACCACTTTCTTTTGCGTTTTGGTAACCACACCAAGAATCTGCTCCTTTAGGGCAAAGTCATTGAAAAGGGCGGTCACCTGTGAACAACTCATGAAAGTAGGTGGCCCATACAGCTTTTCTCATTGTTATAACATCATTCAGAGATGCAGTTCATCTAATGGCCAGTCCATAATAACTCTGAAGGAGGTCTATTTCAGTTTCTGTCAATCCCCCTCGGCCAGACAGAGGTTTTCCATCAGATAGCAACTTTCCTTTCATTTCTCTTCGTAGCTGCACCCATCCTCTTCTGCACATGTCCAAAACATTCCAGTTTTGTTACCAAGGTATCACCATAAACATTGAACTCATTAATTTGATTGAAAGCTTTAAAGTTCCCATCGCCTAGGTACTTTGGATATCTAACGTTATAACGAGCATGGACCTCTTAAATAATTTTAGAGCTCCATCGCACTCAACACCTCCACTTTAACCATCATAATTCTTAGAACACTGATGTTCACTATGTCCTTCAGTGTTACCATGGCAGGTGTGGCAGTACTTAGATAAGCACTCAACATCAACAAATTTTTCATTCTCCAGAGAAGTAGCACTTACAACACCATTCAATGAACAATGTCCACAATGTTGCCACATCCCAGCAAGTGCAACAGCAATGTCCCGGGTTCCACTAAATTTTACAGTTTCTTCTACTGCATGTTTCATAGATGTTTTAGACAAAACCGTCAAGGCAACTAAAAGCATTTTTATGTATTTGCTGAACCTACTGGGAGGAGGAGGAAGGTCCATCAAACCACAAAACATTTGAGCAGCTTTTTTTCCTTTTCCTATTGCACGCAATGCATACACTAACTTAAAATTCATATCATATGAATTATGCACAATGTTCTAAATCATTTGAGGTAGATTTATTGCAGGATCTACAAAGAACAACTAATTTTGACGCTAAATGCTTCCTGCTACTTTGTTGTTCAGTTATTTCCAGACAGCCTACACCATCACATTGTTTACATTTTGCCACTTCCTTTACCAAAGAAGATAAGATGCTCACATCAACAACAACAAATCCACTACAAACAGCATCATTGTTAACACAAAAATTAGAATCACCAGGAGGCATGCCATGTGGGAGTTTCTTCCCTGAAGAACTGATACATAGGTTACTTTCAACAGTGCGGCTTGCTTTGTTTGTGAACTAGTTAGCACGGAATTTCCTTTTATTTTATTTCTTGACACATGGCATAGTTCGTATTTATTGAACACTAAAGGATATATACTTCCACAAATACAGAGGGGTCCAAAAAAATGTATCCACTGTTTAAAAGTCTGTAACTTGCAAACTAATTGACAGAGTTGTCTCATTTTTGGTGAAAGTGTAGCTTTAAGTCCAACTTAAAGATATCACTGTAGGTGTTCGAAATGGTCACCATAAACATCCATACACAAACGATGCCGCTGAACTGCAGCACATACTACTGACTGCAATGTGTTCAGTTGGATATTTGCACATGAATGTACGATGGATTCTCTAAGTTCATCCAACATGCGTGGCTTTTGTCAATAAACGATGTCCTTTAGTGTTCCCTACAGGTAAAAGTCCAGAGGAGTTAGGTTTGGGGAACGTGGTGGATACTCCACAGCACCTCTACGGCCTATCCATCTTCCTGGTAGATTTTCGTCGAGATACGCCTTAACACGATTTTGGTAGTGGGCTGGGGCACAATCTTGTTGAAAGTAAACTCTTCCGTCTCCATACAAGTCTCAGATGGCAGGTAAAATGGATATCTGAAACTTCTGAATGTACACCTCACCGGTAACTGTGCCATCAAAGAAGAATGGCCCCAATCAAGCCCCAGTAAGACAACCCACACCACACATTTACTCCTGGCAAATTCACGACTTTGTCTACATGGACATTTGGATTTTCGGTTGCCCATTGGATGCAATTGTGGTGATTTACTGTACCACTGAGTTTGAGCTGTGCCTCATCACACCACACAATCATCTCTGCAAACTCTTCATCGTTGCGCACCATGTTAGTAAACTACTCACAGTACTCCAGTCTACGATCTGGGTCATCCTCGTTCATTGCGTGTAGCAATCGTGGGATGTAGCACTTCCACTTTGCTGTCTTCAAAATTCGCCGAACACTTGAGCAACTCACTCCAGTGTCACGGGCACACTGTCTCACAGACTTCTGTGGTGAGCGAGTGAATTTTTGTAACACACGACGGGAGTTAGCTGGACTTTTTACTGTTACAGGTCATCCAGATCATTGTTTGTGTACATCTTTAACACACACACGGCTTCAAATTTCTCTCGAATGGGACGAATCGTTAAACGTGTCGGTGGCTCTGTTTGATACTCATTTCGCCATTGCCGTTGAGCCTCATTAATGTTTTCGTACTTAAAATACCACTTCAAAACTGACTTCCTTTCATCGAATATAAGCCTTGTGCCAGCCATGTTTACTTGAGTAACTAGGTGCAACTAAGAACAAAACACTGACTATCTGGCGACTGTCATCTGACAAAACAAAACAATGCAATACAACACTTGCGTGGTGATTGCCGGAACTACAAACTATTACACTACCAAACATGAGACAACTTCATCAATTAGTTTGCCAGTTATGGACTTTTAAACAGTGGAAACTTTTTTTTTTTTTTGACCCCTCTGTATATGTAGCACTTGGGCAACAAACATTCAGTAACATGTGAACAAACTGCTTCAGCGAAAAAAATTAAATACCAGGAAAGATTATCATTTACAGACATTACAAACCTGCACTGTTACCAACATATAAAATGTATCATACATATAATCACTGGAAACAAAGTTCACAGTTCTTTTCGAAATAATACTGGTTTCTGTAACAGAAATAAAGGGGGTATGGCGCCATACATGACTGTAACTTCAAAATTTGGTATGTGTGGGTCATTTTTCATTTAAAACCCTGTAATGTTTATATCAATGTAATCAGGAGAGACTATAGAATTTAATAAAGTCATAAAAAATTTTGATTTTTCCACCTATATCCTTAAAAACCTAATTACTTACACATTAAAACAACTGAACATATGAATCAGAGAAAAATGTAGACATACCAATTTCAATGGTGTTGTCTGAATGAGTACAGTTTCCGTCAGCTGGGCATCTGGTGGTTCACTGACAAACACTCCTTTCCTGGCAAGAGCTTGAATTATTGCCCAGTGATTTAGATTGTTGTAATTTGGATCAGAGTATATATTAGAAAGACCTAGGCAGTACAACTCTGCATTTGCTAATGAATGCACTATTTGAGGTTTCAAATGTTCCTGATCCTGTAATCAAACAAGATACTTTTTAATAGAAGTAATCTACCAGCTTAAGTAAAAACTATTAATTTTAAAAAGGAATGCATCATTTTCAAAATGAGCAAACTGTTAATTCAAATAATGAGAAATCTCTCTCTCTCTCTCTCTCTCTCTCTCTCTCTCTCTCTCTCTCTCTCTGTCTCTCTCTCTGTCTCTCTCTCTGTCTCTCTCTCTCTCTCTCTCTCTCTCTCTCTCTCTCTCTCTAACATCACAGAAATTGAGTTTTGAGACCCAATCACTGATCAGAGCAAAGACTAGATGACAAGGGCAGTTGATATGGAGGTCTCATTTTAATCAGTAAACGAAAGAGGCAGGTGCACAACTCACTCAATCCGCAACAACAACAACAATGGTAAGGGGCAATGGGCATATTGACCTCCCAAAACTGGCAGTCCATACACATACCAAGAAATAGAGAATTCTTTTGTTACAGACACAATCACAAAACGACTGTAATGTTGTAATGCACAATAACAAACTATAATTACTATGGATTACAGGCAAGCACATAACAACAAAACAAATTTCTAAGATGTACAGGAAGGTATGTGTCTCAGCACTATTAAAATGCGGGGAAAGAGAACAAACAGTCTTAAGTAGTACTGCCCTGTCTCGCATTTACTATGGATTACAGGCAAGCACATAACAACAAAACAAATTTCTAAGATGTACAGGAAGGCATGTGTCTCAGCACTATTAAAATGCGGGGAAAGAGAACAAACAGTCTTAAGTAGTACTGCCCTGTCTCGCATTTTACCCTACGTGGTAGGTATTCTACACTCCTCTGGTCACAACTGACTATCATTCCTTTTACTCATTACACACTCTAAGGAAGCTTTCATACTACCTTTTAATACTAGGTGTATCTGCACTCACTTTGTAGACAATTACATCTACTTCCACTACAAAAGACTATACTTCAGCTGCACTTAAGTTTTGGTTATTAAGGTTTTGTACTACAAACTGCGAGGAGCAACGGCAGAAATGCTACAACTCTAAGGGGAAGGTGGTGGGGGCAATGAAATACACTGTTCAAACCAGCTCTGGGCACATTAGCACTTGTTATAGCTACAGTAAAAACTACTGCAATTATTATCTAGTCCGAATGCATTTAAACTTTGTTTATGATCCTAGTTTGAGGACGACATGAAGAGAACATTCTTTCAGAACTGATGCAAAGATGTTCATTATTCTTGAATCAATCTATAACTGATATATGATTTCTTTTATTATGTATCTGGAAGATTTTCTTAGGTATTCATCAGACCACATATTCACAAATGCGATGAACATTTAAGCAATGCAAATATCTGATGGTGTATAGAAGAATTTATATCAACTTACCACCGAAGTATTTATAATTATTGTACTTCAGATGTGGTATTATGATTTTTTGGCTATTTCAGGAGCACCTCTCAAAGAATAAGTAATCTACACTGACCCACAACAGCAGTGAGTCAAGACTACTTTTCAGGGTCTGTGGGGGCAAAGCTGGTTGTGTCCGTACTGAGAGGGGAGGAGGGATATTATCTGTCGTATCTTCTTTCCTTCTACAATCTTAACATCCCTGATCATTTTCTTCTTTTCTTGCTTCCCTCTTTTGCATACTGGTTCTATCATCCGCTCTTTCCACATCCACAGTTACTCAAGGCAAGACTCTTGTTTTTCTAGGTATAATTTATTTCCAATTTTTTGGAATTAGCCAAGATTATCAATTCACTATCAGGAACGTTTCCTTTGCCACCCATTCAAAGACTATTCACAGGTCTATATTAGCAATGTAGTACTAACTTTTTTTTATATAATGAGGACAACTGATAATGTTTTATTACATACTTCGGTGAGGGGATGAACAGGCAAGATATGTAACTGGGAACATAATTTACAATGTGCTAGCATTCGGATTAAAAATGGACAATAATTATGTTGCTACAAAATAGGTAAAATAACATAATGCCAAACTAATAAGTAACTTAATGATGATGAGTGGTAACTAAGGTGATGTAAATGGGTACTTTGGAAGTGGACATAAGGGTAGTGTGTGTGTGTGTGTGTGTGTGTGTGTGTGTGTGTGTGTGTGTGTGTGTGTGTGTGTGTAAAGTAGGAGTAAGAATGTCTCTATGTAATACGTCTACACTTCCAGAACAAAAAAAAATGACGCATCCGTGTGGCGAGGAGGAAACGAAATGAAAGTTAATGGTTTGAAAGGATGTGTAACGTTGTTACAAAATGAGTCTAATTTACAAAGAACTTATCAGTTTAAGCCTGCATGTCAGTATGACATCACACCCCCTCTAGCCTGGATGCATGCACTGATTTGGTTGAGAATGGTGGCATAAAGCTGTTGCATCCTCTCCTGAGACAAGCTGATTGATAATTGTTTTAACTGATCACTGGCATCCTCGATACTGGCAGTGGAAGGGAGTTGGCATCTTAGTTGGTCCCACACATGCTCTATCAGGGACAGATTTGGTTGGTTGGTTTAAAAGAGGGGGAAATGGACCAAACTACAAGGTCATCAATCCCTTGTTCCTAATAAAACAATGCCACAAGTATGAGAATAAAAGAGACGAGACATATAACACAAAACAGAAAGAAAGGAAAGACCAAAAGAACAAAGGGAAGGCAACAAACACATAAAGGAACAAAAGAGGACACGAGACAACAGAGATGCAAGAAACAGTTAGAAGAGAGTAAAACAAGGAAGCAGATTACAGTGGATGGCTGACCATGAAAATAAAAATGAAAAGCCAGCCACCCTGCAACACATTAAAACCTTCAACCCAAAAGCACTAGAGTGGAGGACACAGAGGGACACAGGACAGGTGCTAAAACTCAGATCGAATGATAAAAACCACCCTCACAGATAAAACGTAAAACCAAATCAGCCGATGAGGCGTTGTCTGCTACAATCAATGACAATGAGTCCAGCAACCAAAGATGATGTAGCAGGGCAGCCAAAGAAGGACATAGCAGAAGAATATTGGCCACTGTCAATCGGGTCCTGCACCGACACTGACGTGGGTCTTCACAGCATAGGAGGTAGCCATGGGTAGCTCATGCACGGCCAATGCGGAGCCTACAGAGAACCACAGAAGCCCTGCGAGATGCCCTCATTGAGCCGTTAATGGCTCTCAGTTTCTTGTGCGTACTGAGATTTTGCCACTTAGTCTCCCAAAGCTGAAAAACCTTGCGGCGTAATAACGAACGCAGGTCAGTTGCGGGGATGCCCCTCTCCAAAAGTGGTTTCCATGTAGCCTGTTTGGCCAGCCTGTCAGCAAGTTCATTTCCTGGGATTCCAAAATGACCAGGGGTCCAGATGAACACCACTGAATGACTGGACCGTTCCAGGGCATAGATAGACTCCTGGATGGACGCTACCAAAGGACGACGAGGGTAGCACTGGTCGATAGTTTTCAGGCTGTTCAAGGAGTACGTACATAAAAGAAAAGACTCCCCAGGGCATGACCAGAGATACTGAAGTGCATGAGAAATGGCCACCAGCTCTGCAGTGAATACACTGCAGCCTTCGGGTAAGGAGTGCTGTTCAATATGTCCGCCGTGAACGTAGGCAAGGCAAACGCGACCATCAGCCATCGAGCTGTCGGTGTAAACCACTTCAGAGCCCTGGAACACGTCAAGAATCAAGAGGAAATAACAGTGGAGAGCCACAGGGTTAATGGAGTCCTTAGGGCCACATGAAAGGTCCAGACGAACTTGCGGCCAAGGCATATACCATGGAGGCGTATGTGAACAGACCGCAAGTAGAGGTGGTAAAGGGAAGGATTCCAGTTCGGAGAGAAGGGAGCGCACGTGAACCACAATCATTAGTCCTGCCTTGGGCCGCCGATGTGGGAGATGGACTGCTGCGGGCGGGAACAAGAGACGGTAATTAGAATGCTGTGGAGAACTAAGAATGTGTGCTGCGTAACTGGTGAGCAGTTGCACACGTCTGATCTGCAATGGAGGGACACCAGCCTCCACCACTATGCTGGTCATCGGACTCGTCCTAAAAGCTCCTGTCGGAAGTCTAACCCCACAGTGGTGCACAGGGTTGAGTAAATGCAACGCTGAAGGCGCTGCCGAACCATAAACCACCCTTTCATAGTCAATTCGGGATTGGACAAGGGACCTGTAGAACCGCAGGACCGTAGAGCTATCTGCACCCCAATTGGTGTTGCTCAGGCAATGGAGGGCACTGAGGTGCTGGTTCCGGATGAGCGGTACGACGCCGACAGAAATGCATGGCACACGAATTTGTGGCTGAAAACTGGATGCCATGGGCTAGAGCCCATAACTGCACCTTGTGGATGGCTCCCTGTAGGCACCAGTCAGCAACACCAGTACTGGAGCAGCAGTACGAAATGCAGAAAACGTCTGCAGACAGATGAGGAGAGACGGAGGGCCTGACAGCTGCTGCTAGATCATTATAGGCCACTAAAAATAGAGACACACTTAATACAGAGCCCTGCAGGACTCCATTCTCCTGGATATGGATAGAACTATGGGAAGCACGAACTTGGGACACGGAAAGTATGGAGCGACAGGAAGTTTCGGATAAAAATCAGGAGCAGGCTCCAGAGACCCCACTCATACAATGTGGCAAGGACATAATGTCACCAGGTCATGTCGTATGCTTTATGTAAGTCAAAAAAGACAGCAACCAGGTGTTGGCATCTGAAAAAGGCTGTTCGGATGGCAGACTCGATGGACACAATATTATCAGTGGTAGAGCGACACTGGCGGAAGCCACCCTGACATGGAGCCAGTAGGCCACGTGACTCAAGGACCCAACCCAACCGCCGACATACTACTATACATTCCAGCAGCATACAAAGAACGTTGGTGAGGGTGATGGGCCGAAAGCTATCCACATCAAATTGGTTTTTACTGGGTTTGAGCACCGGAATGATGCTGCTCTACCGCCATTCCGATGGAAAGACGCCATCGCACCAGATCCAGTTGAAGATGATGAGGAGATGTCGCTTGTAGTCAGATGAGATATGTTTAATCATCTAGCTGTGGATGCGATCAGGCCCAGGAGCTGTGTCAGGGCAAAGTGCAGGGGAACTGAGGAGCTCCTACTCTTTAAATGGGGCATTACAGGATTAACTGCACTGTGTAGTGAATGAGAGGACGTTCCCTTCCAGCCGCCGTTTGAGTGTACGAAAGGCTGGGGGGCAATTCTCCGATGCAGAGGTTTGAACAAAGTGCTTGGCAATCGTGTTTGCATCAGTAGATAACACGCCATTTATGGTAACACCCGGGACACCTGTTGGGATCTAGAACCCAAAAAGACATTTGGCACCCAAGGCCGAGATGTATCTCTCCCAACACACCTGTTTCCATCGTTTGATAAGTTTGTGAACACAGGCTCGGAGCCGTTTAAAGGCTATGAGGTGCTCCAGGGAAGGGTGCTGCTTACGCCACTGTAGAGCACACTGACGCTCCTTAATTGCTTCAGCAACTTCTGGCAACCACCAAGGGATTGCCTTACACTTCGGGCACCCTAAAGAGTGAAGGATCGCATTTACAATTGTTGTAGTCACCTGCTAAACCATCACATCGATGTTACCATGTGGAAGGAGGGGGGATTCAATGGTGACAGTCCGCCTTGTTTAAAGCCCATCTGGGCAGGCGTCTGTGGGCTGACGCCAGGGCAGTGACAGGGACATGGTAATATGGCCACTACAACACAGATCATCATGTGCTCTCCAGTAGATAGATGGGAGAAGTCCTCGGCTGCAAATTGATAAATCAATGGCCGAGTAACTACCATGAGGCATGAGGCACACTGAAACGTGTGGCGGTCAAAGTGTTTAAGAGACAGAGGTCGAACTGAGACAGTAAAGTTTCGACATCTCTGCCTCAGCCAGTAAGCATGGTGCCACCCCAGAAGGGGTTGTGGGCATTAAAATCTCCCAAAAGTAGGAAAGGTTGAGAGAGTTTATCAATCAGTGCAGCTAATACATTCAGGGGTACTGCACCATATGGAGGAAGATAGACATCACAGACAGTTATTTCCTGTGTCGTCGTCATTCTGACAGCCACAGCTTCAAGAGGGGTTTGAAGGGGCACAGGTTCATTACAGACTGAGTTTAGGACATAAATGCAAATTCCACCTGACACACTATTATTGTCGCTACAGTTCCTGTAATATCCCTTATAGCCGCAGAGGGCGGGGGTCCGCATTGCTGGGAACCAGGTTTCCTGAAGGGCAATGCAGATAGCAGGTGTAAAGCAACAGCTGCCGTAGGCTCAGCCAAGCGGTGGAAGAAGCTACCGTAGTTCCACTGGAGGATGACATCGTGAGACTGGGAAGGCATGGAACATTCAATGTGGCAGTTTACGTCTCAGTCACCTGCTGCCACTGACTTATTGCTTTGTCTATAACCATTGCGTCTGAAGGTCTGGCGAGATCTAGGTCCACAGCAGACGCCAAAATCTCCATCCCCTCCTCAGACGCACAGCTTGTAGGTAGCGGTGTTGTGGGTGTCACCATAATTTCCTTTGTCTTAGGGGTTTTCTTTTTGGATTTCTCTCACTGCTCCTTGAGTTTCCCTGGATGGGAGGACTTCACTGGCTCAGTCTCCTGGACAGAGGATGAGCGTGAAGCCCTACGACCAGCTGCTTTTGGGCTCTTCAGGCACTGGCGGGTGTCTTCTTTCCCACTAGCAGAAACCTGGGAAGGGAGTGACCCAAGGGACCCCTTCCTAGCGAGAGAAGCTGAAGAAGTCTTACGTTTCTTCGGCTTAGAAGTGGGGACGAGTGTCCCTGATGGGGCGGTGTTGCTCCCGAAGTAGATGGTGCAGGAGCAACAGGGAGGGAAATGCCCCCCCCCCCCCCCACCATCAAGGGGGCAGCTGTAGTCTTCTGGCTCTGAGAGGTGACTTGGGTTGGTGGAGCTGATGGTGCCAGAACTGTTGTAGTGGCGGCATAAGACGATGTCATATGCACAGGATGCAGGCATTCAAATTTTCTCTTAGCCTCAGTGTAGGTCAGTCGGTCCAGGGCCTTTTATTCCATGATTTTCCTTTCTTTCTGGAGAATCCCGCAGTCTGGTGAGCAAGGCGAATGGTGCTCTCCGCAGTTGCCACAGATGGGAGGCAGGGCACATGGAGCATTGGGATGTGATGGGCATTCGCAATCTCGACACGTGATGCTGGAAGTACAGTGGGAAGACGTATGGCCGAACTTCCAGCACTTAAAGCACCGCATCGGGGGAGGGATATAGGGCTTTACATCCCAGCAGTAGACCATCACTTTGACCTTCTTGGGCAATGTATCACCCTCAAACGCAAAGATGAAGGCACTGGTGGCAACCTGATTATCCCTCAGATCCCGGTGGACATGCCGGACAAAATGTACACCTCACCACTCTAAATTGGTGCGCAGCTCATCGTCGGACTGCAAAAGAAGGTCCCTGTGAAATATGATACCCTGGACCAAATTTAAGCTCTTATGGGGCATGATGGTAACAGAAACATCCCCCAGCTTGTTACAAGCGAGTAACTCCTGTGCCTGGGCAGAGGATGCTGTTTCGATCAAGACTGACCCAGATCTCATTTTGAACAAGCACTCCACCTTCTGTAACTTGTCCTCTAAATGCTCAACAAAAACTGAGGCTTCATTATCAAGAATGATTCCCCATCAGCTCTCGAAAATACAAAGTACCGGGGTGAGTAAGATCCGCTGCCATCCTTAGCCTGACGTTCCTCCCGTGGTGTGGCCATGGAGGGGAACGATTTGGGGTCGTACTTCTGTTTGTTGAATTGAGCTTGTGAATGCTTAGAGACTGCTGGTGTTTCGCCACCAGCAAGAGATGATGGACTACGCTTCATCGCTTGTCATCCGTCCTGATGCCACCCACTATGACCAGGGGACCTCCCCATGGATGGACAGATTTGGGAATCCTGCTGGCCACAAGTGAACCTCTACCACATGCATACAGTTCAAAGATGTGTGTGACATGGATTAGCATTGCTCTGTTGGAAAATGGCACGACAATAGCTGCATGAGGTAACACAAAATAACGTAAGAAGTCCGTGATGTACTGATAAGCCCCAGAGTTCTCTGAATCACCAACAGACGTCCAGAAGTCACACCTGATGGCTCCCCACACCTGATGGCTCCCCACACCATGATACTGCAAGTAGCACCATAGCAACTCTCCAAAGATTGGAAGATTATGACTTTCCCATAGGTCGCCACCACACCAGCCGACAAAGATCCTCCAGGTTAGTGGAGAACTGCGACTTACTGCTCTACACAATACAACACCATTCATTAGCAGTCCATGCTTTCTGGTCATGCACCACTCCAAACACAACCACTTGTGTTAATGGCAGCCTACACATAGGATGGTAAACCTTAGTCCAGCTGCTGCTTGTCTCCGACAAATGGTGTGAGATGATACAGAATGCTGCAAGGAGTCCATCACATGGCTGGATAGTAGACACAGGTGTGAAGTGACTATGATGTGCTTTATGCACAATACGAGAAACCTTCCTTATGATGGTAAGACGTGGTAAACCATTACCTTGACAATGAGTATGGCTGCCCTCATGTTCCCGTACAGTCCAACATCAGGCTGCTGTCATACCCAAGTGCCCAACAAATCTGGATACAGCACAATTCAACCTATCAGCCATATGGAGAGCCACCATGAGCTCCCTTTCGAACTCTGTCGAGTGCTGATAATGCTGTCTCTCATGAGTACGCAGCATCTCTCTGTCCCTCACACTGATTACTCACTACCTGATATTGCTCATGCCATTTACTACTATAACAGTAATGCCCTCTAGTGGCCATTCTACTTGTCGCAAAGAACTGAAACTCTATAGTCATTTACATCGATAGATGATATGTAAGTGTATGAAATTACATTGATGTCATATTTCTTCTGTGTGTCTGATTTTTTTTTTGTCAGGCAATGGATATAGAAGAGAGGTATAATTTTTAAACAGGATGCTCTGCTTTAACACATGTGGTATAGTAGGAAATAGAGTACATGTACGTAGGAAGGAGTACCTACACAATGTTACGTATTACTCTGGAAGAGTGATACGTATCCCTTTGTATGAAGCATTTTCAGAAACAGTACACTGTGACCATAGCAGGGTGTGGTTTTTTGTTTTTCGAGGGTTGGCAATACTGTTTGGTAATGGGGGATCTCCTGACCAGTGCAAGCATCACAGGAACATGGTAGTACATAAACTGTTGTAGTGTCCAATTACGTAAAAGAAGAAGTCGGTAAGGAACTCCCAGGTGCAAGTCACATGCTGCGATTTGTTTCCTACTCACCTGCCAAAAATTTTCAATGGGAAAAAAAAAAAACATTTATGACAAAGGTGTTATGAACAGAATGAACGTGTTTAACAGGTTTAGTGGTGGAGGCAAAACAAACTGACTAATAGTAAATAAATAAAATAAAATTATAAACTGAGGAAACTGTTCATGAAGACTGCCATTTCACAGTGGATGAAATTTCTTTGAAGTTTCCGCAACTCTTCAGAATACTCTCATACAAGACACTGGGATATCAGAAACTGTGCACAAAATTGGCCCCAAAACAGGGCAGAACACGAAAAATCGGGTAAATAGCGCCCACAAGTTTCTTGAGTGACTTGAACTGGAAGGTGAGGATTTTCTGAGCTCTAATGTAAGTGGAGATGAATTGTAGGTGGCTCATTATACACCTGAGACAAAATGACAGTAGCCCAGTAGACACAATGGCATCACACCAATTTCCAACCTCCAAAAAATTCAAAATTACAATTTCCCAGAAAATAATCATGGCCTCAATATTTTGAGACAGGAAAGGCATCTTTCTCTCGAATTTCTGCCTCAGAGACCACCAATGCACAACGATATTATGTGACCCTCAGAAAAACTCAAAAGGAGTGTTGAAAACAAAGGATCGGTTGGTTGTTTGGATTGGAGAAGGGACCAAACTATGCGGGTCATCAGCCCCTCCGGTCTTGGAATAACTAAAACCAATAAAACCTCACACTATAAGAGGAAACTACAATGACCACAAAATTACAAACTATTGACAGAGAAGGAAGGAAGGAGGTGAAAGAAGAGAGGAGGGAAAGAAAGTGAGTAATGGCAGGGGCATGAAGGAAGAAGCACAGGTAGACAAGATAGACACTCAAGATAAAACAGACCTCATAACAAAAGGAGTGGGAAGGCAGAGGGCGGGAGTGAACCACCAAGCCTAGTCGATGCCAGTCCAATTGGGGCTCAGGGGGGGAGCAAGACAGCCTGCAATCCCCTCCACCCACTGATAAGGTTGAAGGTCCCACCCTTAAATAAAGCGATAAAAACCCCATCACGAAGAAATTGTAAAACTGGATCAGCCGCTGAGGCATTGTCAGCTAACACCATGGGTAGCGAGTCACGAAAGCTAAAAGTTAAGGGCAGTTAAGTTCGGTCAGTCCTGTAAGAGGTGAACCACAGTCAACACTGATGCACAATGACAGAGAGGGGGGTCCTCATGATGGAGGAGATAATCATGAGTCAGCCAAGTATGGCTGATGCGGAGCCGGCAAAGGATGACAGAGGCCTTAAGAGAGGCCCATAAGGAGGACTGCCACATAGTTGTAGAATCCTTTATCACCCTGAGCTTGTTCGGCGAAGAAAGAGTGAGCCAATCTGCATTCCAAAGTCCCAAATCCTGATGACTTGATGCTGAGCGAAGGTCTATTTCCGGAATGCCAATAGCAAGAGATGGCCTGTCAGTAGTAGCCACTTTAGCCAGTGGATTAGCAAGTTCATTGCCAGGGATCCCAACGTGGCCTGGCCACCCGGGTCCAAATGAAGCATCCACATTTATCAAGGAGAGAATGGAAGTCCTGGATAGCTATGACCAATGGGTGGCGAGAGAAGCACTGGCCGATAGCTTACAAACTGCTCAAGGAGTCACTACAGATAGTGAAGGACAGTCCTGAGCAGAAGCGGACATGGTCCGCAAGATGGCTACCAATTCCACAGTAAAAACACTACTGTCATCTGGCAAGGAATTAAGTTCCGTGTGTCTCGCATAGGTGTAAGCATAACCAGTGTGGCCAGCAACCATGGAGCCATCAGTATAAATTACTTCTGAACCCTGGAATGAACTGAGGACACAGTAGAATTGAAGGCCTCCAGAGGGACAGAATCCTTTGAATTGATGGAGAGATCAAGACAGAGCTGTGGCCGAGAGACACACCACATAGGGGTACGTGTGTGAGCGGAGAAAAGAGGCGGTAAAAGGAAGTGCTGGAGCTCAGAAAAGTGCGACTGAACGCGGGCAGCCATGGTAAGCCCACATCGTAGCCGCTGCCATGGGAGGTTGATCTCAGTGTCTGGATAAAGGAGACCATGATTAGGGTACTTTAGGGTGCAGCGAATGCAGAGCATGTAAGATATCAGCTGTTGTTGGCGCAAAACTTGCAGTGTTGGAATCTCCGCCTCTGTGAGAAGGCTAATCACAGGGCTAGTCCGGAAGGCACCAGCCACAAGTCATACCCCACAATGGTGGATGGGGTCTAGTATCTGCAATGTCGAAAGTGACACAGAACCATAGACAGGACTCCTTTAGTCGAAACGAGACTGGACCAGCCCTTTATACAATCGCAGTAGAATGGAGCGGTCTACACCCCAGGTGGTCTTCCACAGACGTCTAAGAACATCGAGATGTAAGCAGCACATCCTCTTCAGCTGGCGAAGATGAGGGAGCCAATCAACTGAGCATCGAAGACCAGACCCAAGAAGAGATGGGTGTCCACCACCTCGAGGGATTGGCCACTGAGGAACAGGACCGGATGGGGATGGACTGTACAGCGACAGTAGAAATGCATGATACACGACTTGGCCACCGAAAACTGAAAGCCATGGGAGAGAGCCCAAAATTGCACCCAGTACATTGCCCACTAAAGAAAGCGTTCTGCAGCACCCATGACGAAAGAAGCGATGTAGATACAAAAATCGTCAGCATACACAGAGGGGGACACTGTCGGCCCAGCAGCCACCACCAGTCCATTAATGGCTATGAGAAAGAGAAGGATGCTCAGCACAGAACCCTGTGGAACTGCATTTTCTTGCCGATGGGAAGTGCTGTACGAGGAATCAACTTGGACCCGGAAAGAACGACAAGAAAGAAAATTACGGATAAAAACGGGAAGAGCTCCACGAAGGCCACATTCGTGAAGGGTGGTGAGGATGTGGTGACGCCAGGTGGTGTGGTAGGCTTTATACAGATCAAAGAAGACTGCAAGGAGGTGTTGCCGATGGGCAAAAGCTGACCGGATAGCAGACTCCAGGTCAACCAAGTTTTCCACCATAGAGTGGCCACAGTGAAAACCACCTTGAGTTGATGACGAAAGGTCGCGGGATTCGCAGGTCCAAAACAGCCACCAACTCACCAGGTCTTCAAGGAGCTTACAGAGGGTGTTGGTAAGGCTAATTGGATGATAGCTGTGCAACTGAAGCTTCCCACGCTTCAACACCAGAATAACAATGCTTTCCTACCACTGGGTAGGAAATACCCCCTCACTCCACAAACGGTTGAAAAAGGTCAGTATACGAGGGTGGCCAGCCACCGATAAGTGTTGAAGCATTTGGTTATGTATCCGATATGGTCCAGGAGCCGTGTTGGGTCAAAGGGCGAGGGCACTGGCGAATTTCCACTCGCTAAATGCAGCGTTATAAGGCGCCAAGCAGCGAAAAACGAAAGACAAAGTCAGTCATTCCGAGCGCTCTTTCAGGAGGAGGAACGTGGGTGGATACTGAGTCAATGCAGAGGTTTTTTTTTTTTTTTGTTTTTTTTTGTTTGTGGTTTTAGGGCGCAAAACTTCTATGGTCATTAGCCGCCAGCCCGTGACTTAAGACAGTAAAAAACTGAAATTGAAAACCAGCAGCAGTGGGAACAAAGTCATGAAATTGGAGAAACTAAATGTAGAAGGAATACTTAAAAATCCACTACAGAAAGGGGGTGGTTGTCCCGAAAAAGCTTCAAATGACTGACGTCATTTCACTGTCACTAATAAACTGGAGAACGCGGTCGGCTGAGCGCGTGTCATCTGCTAAAATCGACGATAGATCAGGCGATAGCTGTAGACGGGAGCGTAACGGATTAAAATAGGGGCATTCAATTAAAAGGTGTCTTACCGTCCACAGCTGAGAGCAGTGGGGACAGAGTGGGGGAGGATCGCCGCTTAAAAGATGTCGATGGCTAAAAAGACAGTGCCCTATCCGGAGTCTAGCTAAAATTACCTCCTCCCGACGACGCGTTCGGGAGGAAGAGGTCCAAGCGCAAGGAAGGGCTTTCACTTCCCGTAATTTATTATGGGGAAGTGTTGACCAATGCGCATGCCATAAATGAGCAACTTTGCGACATAAACCGCTCCGTAGATCGGTGAAGGGAAGCGACTGAATAGCTGGCCGAGGAAGAGAGACTGCAGCCTTGGCCGCTATATCGGCCGCCTCATTCCCACAGATACCAGCGTGTCCCGGGAGCCAGAGGAACGCCACCGAGACGCCCCCCAGGTGGAGCACGCGCAGACAGTCCTGAATCCGGTGGACCAGAGGGTGCACAGGGTAAAGAGCTTGGAGACTGAGGAGAGAGCTGAGAGAGTCTGAGCAGATAACGTACTGTATCCGCTGATGGCGGCGGATGTAGTGGACAGCCTGGACACAGCGTAAAGCTCCGCAGTATAAACCGAACACTGGTCGGGAAGCCGAAAGCGATTTGGGGTGTCGCCAACAATATAGGCACTCACTACACCTAACGATGTTTTCAAGCCGTCGGTGTAAATAAATGTGGCGTCCGTCATTTCTGCACAGAGAGCAGCAAATGCCCGACGATAAACAAGTGTAGGGGTATCATCCTTGGGAAATTGACAAAGGTCACGGAGCAGGCAGATCCGGGGACGGAGCCAAGGCGGTGCTGTACCCCAAGTTGTCAAGAAGGTTTTAGGAAGGTGGCAGGAAAGAGAATGGAGCAGTTGACGGAAGCGGACTCCCGGGGGTAGTAGGGAGGAGGAGCGGCCTGCATACCCTACATCAAAGGAGGCGTCGAAAAAAAGGTCATGGGCTGGATTAGCAGGCATGGAAGACAGATGGCTAGCATAACGACTCAGGAGGACTGCTCGCTGATTGGACAGCGGAGGTTCAGCAGTCTCAGCATAAAGGCTTTCCACAGGGCTAGTGTAAAAAGCTCCAGACACTAAATGTAATCCACGGTGGTGGATAGAGTCGCGACGCCGAAGAATAGACGGCCGAGCAGAGGAGTAGACTATGCTTCCATAATCCAATTTCGAGCGCACTAAGGCGCGATAGAGGCGGAGAAGGACCACTCGGTCCGCTCCCCAGGAGGTACCATTCAGGACACGGAGGGTGTTAAGCGATCGCAGACAGCGAGCCGAAAGATAGGAAACATGGGAGGACCAGCACAGTTTTCTGTCAAACATAGGACCCAAGAATTTAGCGACGTCTGAAAACGGATGGTTGACAGGACCTAGATGTAAGGAGGGTGGAAGAAACTCCTTACGTCGCCAAAAATTGACACAAACGGTCTTACTGGGTGAGAAACGGAAGCCGGTTTCGATGCTCCACGAGTGGAGGCGATCGAGACATCCTTGAAGACGTCGTTCAAGAAGGCTGGTCCGTTGAGAGCTGTAGTAGATCGCAAAATCGTCCACAAAGAGGGAGCCCGAGACATCAGGAAGGAGACAATCCATAATTGGATTTATGGCGATGGCAAACAGTACAACACTCAGCACGGATCCCTGGGGTACCCCGTTTTCTTGGGAGAAAGTACGGGAGAGAGTAGTGTTCACCCGCACCCTAAAAGTGCGCTCTGCCATAAATTCGCGAAGAAAAAGGGGCAGCCGGCCTCGAAAGCCCCAAGAGAACAGTGTGCGGAGGATGACTGTCCTCCAACAGGTATCGTATGCTCTCTCCAGATCGAAAAATATTGCTACCGTTTGGCGTTTCCGGAGAAAATTGTTCATGATATAAGTGGAGAGAGCAACAAGATGGTCAACTGCAACTGCAGAACAATGCTTCCGAAATCCGCATTGGGCTGGTGTTAAAAGACTGCGGGATTCCAGCCACCAAGCTAAACGGTAATTCACCATACGCTCCAAAACCTTACAGACACTACTCGTGAGAGAAATGGGGCGATAGCTAGAGGGGAGATGTTTGTCCTTTCCAGGTTTCGGAACGGGAACGACAACAGCTTCCCGCAACCGTCTGGGAAAGGTACTGTCGGTCCAAATTCGATTATAAAGGCGAAGGAGGGAACGCAGACTATGGGTTGATAAATGCAGCAACATTTGGACATGGATACCATCCGGTCCTGGGGCGGAGGAGCGAGAAGAAGAGAGGGCATGTTGGAGTTCCCGCATGGAGAAAACAGTATTGTGGCTTTCGTGATTTTGAGAGGAGAAAGCAAGATGTCGCACTTCCGCTGCACGTTTCTTCGGGAGAAACGCTGGCGGGTAATTTGAAGAGCTCGAAATCTCAGCAAAGTGCTGACCCAACGAGTTAGAAATTGCGACGGGGTCCACTAAGGTATCATGCGCGACAGTGAGCCCGGAGACCGGGGAGAAACTAGGCGCGCCTGAGAACCGTCGAAGCTGACTCCAAACTTCCGAGGAGGGAGTGAAGGTGTTAAAAGAGCTAATAAAGAATTTCCAGCTTGCCTTCTTGCTATCGCGGATGACGCGACGGCATCGCGCACGGAGCTGCTTATAGCGGATACAGTTGGCCAAAGTAGGATGGTGACGGAAAACGCGAAGAGCACGTCGCCGCTCACGTATTGCGTCACGGCATGCCTCGTTCCACCAAGGAACTGGGGGGCGCCGGGGCAATTCGGAGGTGCGTGGTATTGAACGTTCCGCAGCTGTAAGAATAACGTCGGTAACGTGTGTGACCTCATCGTCAACGCTGGGAAAGTGACGGTCATCGAATGTCGCTAGAGACGAAAAAAGTGTCCAGTCGGCTTGGGCAAACTTCCAGCGTCTCGGACGCATATATGGCAGTTGAGGCTGCAGTCTAAGGACACATGGAAAGTGGTCACTCGAGTGTGTATCATCAAGGGCGAACCATTCGCGCCGAGCCAGCGGAACAGTACCGACCGCAAGGTCCAAATGAGATAAATGTGTCGTGGAGGCAGACAAAAATATAGGGACCCCAGTGTTGAGGCAAACTAGATCCGCTTGGTGGAAGACATCTAGCAATAGTGAGCCACGTGGACAAGGATGTGGAGATCCCCAAAGCGGGTGGTGGGCATTGAAGTCCCCAACCAGCAAATAGGGGGGTGGAAGCTGACCAAGAAGATGAAGGAGATCAGCTCGTGCCATTGGTGTGGACGATGGAATGTATACAGTACAAAGAGAGAACGTGTATCCGGAAAGGGAAAGACATACGGCGACAGCTTGGAAGGAAGTGTTTAAGGGGATTGGGTGATAATGGAGAGTATCATGCAGAAGAATCATGAGTCCTCCATAGGCTGGAGTGCCTTCAACAGAGGGGAGGTCATATCGGACGGACTGAAAACGAGGGAGAACAAAGCGGTCATGGGGACGCAGCTTTGTTTCCTGAAGACAGATGATGACCGGCGAGTAGGATCATAAGAGGACCGACAATTCATCCCGATTGGCTCGAATGCCGCGGATATTCCAGTGGATAATGGACATAGGGTGAACAGAAAATGGAGGAATGTGACCAAGGGTGCTGTCAACTCAACGACTGCTCAGAGCTTGCGACCGACAGCATGGAATGGCATTCAGCCGAAGGCAGAAGATCCTGATCCATAGGTTGGTCAGGAGCAGCCCCTGCCACCAGCGATCGGCCAGTTGACCGGCCACCAGCAGTGCGCCTCGGCGACACAGAAGACGGCTGAGGGCGATTTCCGCCAGGTGGTGCTGTAGATGGGACACGCCTTGGCGGAGAAGGAGAGGAACTGGGTTTCTTTGTAGCCTTCTTGGAAGTATGATGTTTAGATGAAGGAGGAACCGATGGTTGTGAAGTTGCGGTACGTAAAAACTCTTCACGAGTATGCTCTTTTTTCGAAGACTTGGCGTCGGACTTTTGGGCTCGAGATTTAGCAGAACACGACAAAGGGTGAGCCATAGAGTGGGCAGGCGAAAGTAGTGAGGTTGAACGGGCGATCTTTGCGCTGGCCGACCGGACGACCGTGGTACTAAAGGTGAGGTCGCAAGTCTGCGTGGCCGCCTCCTTTGTTGGCCGAGGAGAAGCAAGGACAGTGCTGTATTTTCCTGTCTGAGGCACGGTGGGCTGTCGACTGGCGAATAATTTTCGAGCAGCAAAGGTCGACACCTTTTCCTTCACTCTTATTTCCTGGATGAGCTCTTCGTCCTTAAAAACGGGGCAATCTCGAGAGGAAGCCGGGTGGTCACCCATACAGTTGATGCAGCGAGGGGATGGAGGTGGACAAGCACCCTCATGGGCATCCTTGCCACACGTAACACATTTGGCCGGATTGGAACAGGACTGGCTGGTGTGATTGAACCCTGACATCGATAGCAACGCGTAGGGTTTGGGACGTAAGGGCGAACGGAAATTATCTCATAGCCTGCTTTGATTTTCGATGGGAGTTGAACTTTGTCAAATGTCAAGAAGACAGTGCGGGTTGGAATGATGTTCGTGTCAACCCGTTTCATAACTCTATGAACTGCCGTTACGCCCTGGTCAGACAGGTAGTGCTGAATTTCTTCGTCAGACAATCCATCGAGGGAGCGTGTATAACGACTCCACGCGAGGAATTTCAGGTACGGTGCGGTTCCACCCGGACAGGGAAGGTGTGGAGCAGAGAAGTACGCAGCAATTTTTGTGCCTGGAGGGCACTGTGTGTTTCTAACAACAGGGTGCCATTCCGTAATCTGGAACAAGACTTTACAGGACCTGCAATTGCGTCGACACCTTTCTGAATAATGAAAGGGTTGACCGTGGAGAAGTCGTGACCGTCGTCAGACCGAGAAACAACAAGGAACTGTGGTAACGATGGAAGAATCGTCTGTGGCTGAGACTCAGTATACTTCCGTTTGTGAGCAGACATAGTGGAAGGTGAGGAAACCATTGCGGAAGAATCCCCCATGATTACCGGCGTCTCCGATGGCGTGCTCCTCCCTCGTGGGGGCCCTCTCTGAGGGCACTCCCACCTTAGGTGATTGTTCACACCTCAGGTCACACCTCCTGACAAACGGACGGAGGGACCAATCGGCACTTTCGGAAGGTATCAGCTCGGGTAATCACCCCTCCCTGGGCCTGGCCGTTACCAGGGGGTACGTACATGTCCTACCTGTCTACCCGGGGCGGGGAATTACGCGTTACCCCGTCACCAGCTACGCACAAAAGGCGTGGGTCGGCCTTCAGACACGCACAGGGAGGAAGAAAGAGAAAGGGAAAGGAAAGAAGAGAGGTCTCAAACGCCGCAGCGGAGAAAAGGGTAAAGAGAAGAGGTAAGGAAAAGAGAAGGACAAATGAAGGAAGAAGACATATAAGCAAGGAAGGCGAAGAATGCAGTACATTTACGAGCGTCCGTCTCCGGACGTAGGCACAAACCATACTCCCAGATGGGGAGAAAGGGAAGGAAAGAGCCAGAGGTGAGGGGTGGAGGGGCGAAGAGAGGGATGGGGAAGGATGCGGAAAGGGAAGGTATGCAGCCCGGAAAGGAAGGAAGGCCACATTAGCTCGGGGTCCCGTGCTCGCTACGCACGTATCCACAAAAGAGTTGTGGACCCCCTGGGGGGGATGCAGAGGTTTGGGCAAAGTGTTGAATGAAATGCTTTGTGACAGAGTCCGGATTGTTAAAGACAACACCATGCACAGAAATTCCTAAAACACTGGTGGGAGGACAATGGCCAAAAATTCGCCCGAGTTTCGCCCAGACTTGTGTAGAGGGGATGTGCTGTTCTATGGCAGCCACGTATCATCCCCAGCAAATCCGTTTCTGAAATCTGATTAGGTAGCGTGCCCGGGTGCGGAGTCATTTAAAGACCAGAATGAGAGCAGTAGAAAGGTGCCGCTTGAAGTGTTGAAGTGCACGGCAGCGGTCTTTTATGGCTGCAGCAATTTCCGGAGTTCAGCAAGGGACTATCTTTCCACATGGGAGGGGGTGGAGGGTGGGGAACGACCCGGAGGAAGAAGGAAGAAGGGATGGCTGAAACAGCTGCAGAAAGAATGGCGGCAGTCAAAGTCAGTGTAGGCTCATAAATACTGCAGTGTGGTAGTACAGGGGGGATGGTAGCAGAGGAGAAGGCATCCAAATCAGCTTTAGAGAAGGCCCACCTGGAAGGGTGATGGAGTGAGATACTCTGAAGGAAGGTCAAAACAATCGGGTAATGGTTGCTGTCACGTAAGTCTTCATGGACGTCCCACTGACTGGAGGGAAGAAGGCCGGGGCTGCAGATGGAGAGGTCAATAGTAGAGAAAGTGCCGTGTGCCACACTAAAGTGTGTGGGAGGGCCGGTGTTTAGTAGAACAGCTTCAACTGTCCTGACCAGGGCAGTAGTTGTATGACTTCCCCAAAGAGGGTTGTGGGCATTGAAGTCCCCTAGAAGCAGGAAGGGAGAAGGGAGTTGTTGAAGAACAGTGGTTAGGGCAAGGGATGTGGGCAGCCTGTCAGGCGGGAGGTAGAGATTACAGATTGCGACTGGAATCGCCAGATGGACCCTGGCAGCAATTGCTTCCAGAGTGGTATGGAGGGGAACCCATTTACTAACAACGTCCTTGCAGACCAAAGTGCAAACACCACCAGAAGCCGGCAAGGGGACAATTCGGTTCCAACGAAGCGTGGATCCCACGAAGGGTGGGTGAGTAAGAATTGACAAAATGGGTCTCCTAGAGAGCAATGCACGCAGCAGAGTAGGAGGAAAGAAGGGGGCTGCAACTCCTAGAAGTGACGCAAATATCCATTACAATTCCACTGGAGGATTTCTAAGCTGGAGTCCAAATGGGAAGCTAACGGACCGGAGCCGGTCACGCTGCAGACGCGCCATCCGTCACCGATACGGATGGGGTAACACCCATATAGGTGGGGTCAGCTTCTATTAGTTCATTGGCTGGAGGAGGGGAAGGCAGCACCTCAGGGGGTACCGGAGGGGCCTTACCCTTGTTCTTGTGTTTCTGCTTCTTCTCTTGTGAAGGAAGAGAAGGGCGGACGGCAGCGTGGTCAGGCACGGAATTACACATGCCAATCTTGGCACCCACCAGCCACGGTTCGTGCTGCCGATATGGAGCAGCAGATCGCCTTTCAGGGGAGTGCTGGGAAGAGGAGTCCTGAGAGGGAGCTCCAGAACCAGAGGCTGCCGAAGAAGGTGTGCACTTATCCAGTGGGGGAGGGGGAGCAGCACCCAAAGGGCTGGGTATGGGTGCTGATGGGGAGGGGGAAGGGGTGTGGGGGAGAGAGAGAGAGAGAGAGAGGGGGGGGGAAGGGGGGGAGAGATGGGGGGGGGGGGGGAAGGTGTGGGGCAAATGGGCCGGGGCTGGAAAGAGGACGGAGTAGGGGGGGTAATGGATGGAGCCGGTCATACTTTCAACAAGCCTCGGCGATCTAAGGTCTTGTATTCTTGAATCTGTCATTCTTTCACATACACCGGGCACTTGCTGACAAGCATGGAGGATGCTGCGCATTACAGTTTACGCGCACTGGCGGGGGAGTACAGGCACTCCTCTCATGGAGGGGGCACCCACAGTCACCACAGAGGCGATCATTGGTGCAGTGAGAAGATGTGTACAAACTGTAAGCATTTAAAGCATCTCATTGGTGGTGGAATGTAAGGTTTTACATCACACTGATACACCATCACCTTTACCTTCTCTGGGAGTGTATCCCCCTCGAATACCAGGATAAATGTGACTGTTTTTAGGGCCTCACTGCACATGGCAGATAAATCGAACTCCTCGTCACTCAAGGTTTGCATGGAGCTCCTTGTCAGTTTGGAGAAAAATATTCTGGTGGAAAATGATGCCCTATACCGAGTTCAAAGATTGTTGGGGTGCAACAGAGACTGGGATGTCACCGAGATAGTCACAATCATGCAGGGCTTCAGATTGGGCAGCAGATGATGTCTTTCTGAGCAAAGAACTGGACCACAATTTACTCATGGATTCCACTTCCCCATACTTATCTTCAATCGTCTCCACGAGAAACAAATGATTGGTCATGGCAAAACTTTCACCATCTGTCCTGGTACGAACCAGAAACTGAGGGAAAGGTTGCAACACAAGCCGGCGAGCTTGAACTTCTTCCCAGGGGGAGGCCAGGGAGGAAAAGGCCAAAGGATCAGAAGAAGGAGTGTCATGTCTTCCACCACTCTTAGAGACGGCCATAGAATGGCCAGGTTGTTGAAGCTTTTGTCGCTTCACGTGCAAGGCGTCCGCCCTGGTACCACCCACTACTACCAGGGGCTGGCCCCATGGGTGCCACCCAGCCACAGCAAGGGCTGTCTGGTACTGTGGCCATTGCCGGGAGTTCTGATGCCCAAAAGTGATGAGCATCGACTCCTTGGCATACACGAGGTGTTAACAGCTCAGGTACTAGCAGTGCAATCCCTCTGTTGTCAGCCAAGTGGGTACTTAACAGCCCCACCACACAGACTGGCTACCGTGCTGGTGACTTAGCAGGAAGGGAGCTAGGGTGCAATGGGAAAAGGGAGGGGAGGGGGAGAGGAGCCTGCACCATGGAAACTAGGTTGGGAGTTCATCCCCAAATGGCTCACACTGAAGGGAAAATGTTGGACATGGAGGTCAATCCCGAAGGGGACCAAGAATGCCAAAAAGGGGATGGAAACAGCAAACTAAACAATAGCACATACCAAAACAAAGCTGGGAGGATAGCCCCCAAGGGGGAAAGGAAAGGGCATCTGGAAGAAGGAAGAAGATTGCAATAGCTCGGGGCCCCGTGCGCGCCACACACGTACCCACAAAAGGTTAACAACAGAGAACAGCTGCATTTGTGTACAGTTGAAAGGGCTAACAGACAAGCAACACTGGGTGAAAAAACTGCAGAAATCTATGTGCAAAGTACAACGAATGTACCCATTAGCACAGTGCAGTGAAACTTACTGTTAATGGGCTATGGCAGCAGATGATCAACACAAGTGCCTTCGCTAACAGTACGACATTGCCTACAGCTCCACTCCTGGACTAACCATAATCGGTAGGACCCTGCGCAACTGGAAAACCCTAGGCTGGGGAAATGAGTCTCAATTTCAGCTGGTAGGAGCTGATGGTAGGGTTTGAGTGTAGCGCAGATGCCATGAAGCCATGGACCCAAGTTGTCAACAAAGTGCTGTGCAAGCTGGTGGTGGCTCCATAATAGTGTAAGCTTTGTTCACATAGAATGGACACGGCCCTCTTGTCCAACTGAACTGATCATTGACTGGTGATGGTTATGATTGGCTACTTTGAGACCATTTGTAGCCATTCATGAACTTTACGTTCCAAACAATGATGGAATTTTAGGGATGACGATGCACAATGTCACTGGGCCACAACTGTTCACAATCAGTTTGAAGAACATTCTGGACAGTTTGAGCTTATGGTTTGGCCCCACAGACCCCTCTGACATGAATCCCATCGAACATTTAAGGGATATAATCAAGAAGACAGCTTGTGCACAAAATCCTGCACCAGCAATTCTTTCGCAATTATCAATGGCTATTGTGGCAATATGGCTCAGATTTTCTGCAGGGGACTTCCAATGACATGTTGAGTCCACACCACGTTGGGTTGCTGCACTACACCATGGGACAGGAGGTCCAACACGATATTAGAAGGTATATCATGGCTTTTGTCACCCCAATGTACATAATATATATGGGAAGTATCTGAATAATTATTCAAGAAAGGTAAAACTTGTCATATTACATTTCTTTCCAGCAAGAATTCTTCAATGTCGAAAGCAAGTATAAGGAAGAAGAAAAGCAGAAAAACATTAAATCAACAATGAATCAAGTACATTCAACCTGAAATTATATGGGGGAAGAGTGATAATGGAAAAATGAAGAAATGAGATTCCACTACGTAAACTGGATGGTTGGTTGAGGTAGGAGAACAAACAGTGTGATCACTGATCACTAGTCCCTTGGTCAAGGGTTCATTCATCCATAGGTAGTAGTGTCCACAAGGAATGAGCTCAAATGAGGAAAGTATGTAGGAGTGGTAAAAGTGGGGCACTGAAGAAAATACTGACACCACAACTGAAAAAATAAAAATAAAAAATATATTACACAATAGTAAAGGAATATGGATGGATTGGAAAATAGGTTAGCACAGACAAGTGATCCCCCATGGCTCAGCTGCAGCGAAGGAAACCCATCCTGCAGCCGACCCCACCAACCTGATTCACGGGTTAAGACACCACCACAGTAAAGAATGCCTTCTAGTCAAGAGATCCAGAACAATGACAAGGAAAAGGCTAAAAATGTAATGGACATCAGTTGGACCATCAATAACAAAACAAGAGGAGACAAATAGTTAAGGCCACATGTGGGTAACCCCCAGGGCTCTGTATACAAAGGGAGCATGCCCTCCCACAGCCGTTGCACCACCAATCCATCATAGACAAGGCATGAAAGAGGAAGATAGCGCCCACTTAACAACCAAGTGCTACTCCTAAAACAGAAATCAATGACAGAGGCAGCAGACAAAGGAGGCAGGTTGAGGGTCCCCCTGGTCCAGCATGTGGCAAGAGATGCCCCTCACTACAACCACACCACCCTCACCCCAAAGGTAGTTTAAAACCTTATATCTAAGGAGGGTGAAAAAAAACTGTCACAGACGAAATGGAGAACCAGTTCAATGGTCCACGAGTTGCCCAACAGCACAAGAGTCAAAGAATTTGAAAGACCATGCTTACCATGGAGAGAGAGGAGGAGGAGCATACTATCCATGATACGAGCAACTGTTAGTAAGGCTCCACAACCACAATACGGCTCATTGCGTGAAATAAAACTATGGATCAGCCTGGTATTGGATTGGATTGATATGGTTAAAGGGATCGAACTATGAAGTCATCAATCCCTCCATCCTATGTATCATGCCAGAACAAGTCCTCAGAAGAAAGGACACAGAGGACAAATCCTGATGAACCCAGCTGTAACCAAGAATCAATAAAAACAAGACGTAGAAACAAGTAGAAATGAGAGAGGGGTAAGAGGGTGGAGGTAGGTGACTTGACCTCCCCAGAAAGCAGCTGGAGGACCAAAGAAAATATTAAGCAGTGGGAGAAGCATCCTCTGCATTCTACCAGTGTTTCCTCACCATCCACTAACCACAAGAAAATCAGCACACAGATAAGTTGATAAAATCTCAGGAGAGAGAACTACACTGATGTGAAAGTAAAGCAATGGTAGCTGTAAAAGAATGATAAGAATTAAAAAGATGGAAAAGGCAGGAGCCAGGCCACATCATAGACCAAGGGCAGACATGGGATCCCAACGGGTCTGAGCAGGTGATGGGGCACCTTTCTAATCCCCCAATTGGCCAACGAGGCCAATGTTTCCTACCTCGCAGAAAGGAGTAGAAACCACCTTCAAGGGTAAAAAATAAAACCTTATTAGCTGCTCTGGCAACATCTCCATCACCAAAGGCAGTGTGTCAGTTTAAGGTACCGTCACAAGTTGGGCAAATTGGGGCATTACAGTATTCCACAACCAGACAGACACCACACCATCAGTGGAGTGGATCTTCACGATTTAGGATGTGACCATGGGACAACCAAGTATGGCCAATGTGAAGCTGACAAAATGGTAGATTCCCTGTGAGAAGGACAAAGGGAAGGTTGCCAATGGCTGTGGCCCCTTTATTGCTCGCAGTTTGTTTGCAGAAACCATGGTAGAACAATCTGTGTCCCAAGCCTGTAACAACTGATGGCATTGAGTCAACTCAAGGTCTGTTTCCAATACCCTCATCTCTGACATCAGTATCCTGGGAGTCAACTTGGCCAACCAATCATCATGTTCATTTCTTGGGATTCGAACACAACCTGGGATCCAGACAAAGACCACTGACACTCCAGCTTGATGGAGGTTAGAAAGGAGATCATAGATTATTACAACCAATGGCTGCCAAGAGCAGCACTGGTCAAGAGCCTCAGCCTGAAGACTACTCAGGGAGTTACTATTAAGAACATCTTGCCAGTGCAAGAACAAATGTGACTGAGCTTGAGCAATGATCACCAATTGTGCAGTGAATGCACTGCATCCATTCAGCAGATAGTACAGTTCATTGTACCTTGCATGTGTGTAGGCACAACTGGTTCATCTGTCTACCGTAGAGCCATAAGTCTATACCACTTCCAAATCCAGAATTGCATCAAGGACAGCCACAAACATGCAGCAAAAAGCCATGGGGTCAACAAAGCATTTCAATTCAAAGGATAATTTGAGACACATCTGAGGATGGAGTACACAATGTCAAGGCATTTTCAGTTACTCCCAGACAAGAGTTGACAGTGAGGCAAACTGAAATTTAGAGCATAGACACTGTATGTGAATTGTAATCAGGGACTCCAGTCCCGGGCCACAGTTATGAGAGATGGATCTCCCCGCCAGAAAAAAAAGACACAGTGGTTTGGATTCTCAGGGGAGCAGCAAATGTGTATCGCATAGTTGAGCAGCAGTTGTTGGTACGTGATCTGTAGTGGAGGGTCCCCAGCCTCTGTGAGTAGGCTGTTCACGGGGCTGGTCCAAAAGGTACCTGTTGGAAGTGAGACCCCACAGTGGTGTATCGAGTCAAGCACCCGCAATGCTGAAGGTGATGCAAGCGATACACCAGTCTCTTGTAACCAAGAGAAGACAGGATCATATCTTTGTGAAGCCAAAAATGTAGAGCAGTCTGGGTCGCAGATGTTGTGACTGAGGATGTAGAGCAGCCTGGGCCCCAGATGTTGTGACAGGGGCAGTGAAGAGCATTAAGGTGTGATCAGCACATTCACTTAAGTTGGCAAAGATTGTGAAGACCAATCCCAGAAAGCAGTAAGACTTCCGTCACGTTGGGCAATTGGTCGTCAAGTTAAGAGTTGTGACTGTGGGTGGATGGTGTGGCCACGACAGAAGAGCACGACACATTTCTTGGTGGCTGACAACCCAAAGCTACGCATGAGACCCCAAGTCTGCACCTTTTGCTCCCACCATGCAGTCACTGTTCAGTCACCGACTGCCAAGAATAAGTTGATCAAATAGCAGACTCCAGACAGGCCACATTGTTAGCAGCAGAATGGCCTTGCAATAGTAAATGCAAGACATGTCAGCCAACAAATAGGGTGACACTGCAAACCTCACAGCTGCAGGTACATAATTGATAATGACTAGAAAAAGGAGCACACTCACTGCAGAGCCCTGTGGGAGCCCACACTCTTGTACATGGGGAGGTGGAGGTGTAGGGGATGGAGGATGGTACTGTGGAAAGCACCGACATGAACCTGTAAATTCTTAAGCCTTCTGTATACTGAAGAAGACAGTGATAAGGTGCTGATGCCAAGAATAAGTTGACCAAATAGCAGACTCCAGACAGGCCAAATTGTTAGCAGCAGACTGGCCTTGCAAAAAACTCTCCTCGGACACACCCCAAAAGACCCCAAGTCTCAAGGCAGCAACACAATTGTCAGCTCGCCATACATTCGAGCAACTTGCAGAGAACATCAGTGAGACTAACTGGATGACAGCCATCCATCTCAAGGGGGTGTTTAACCTGGTTTCAGCACCAGGACAATCACGCTTTCTTGCCAATGAGACAGGCTCTGAGCACTATGGGACTCAACATCTTAGGTCATCAGTCCCCTAGAACTTAGAACTACTTAAACCTAACTAACCTAAGGACATCACACACATCCATGCCCAAGGCAGGATTCGAACCTGTGACCATAGCGGCCGCACGGTTCCAGACTGTAGCGCGTAGAACCGCATGGCCACACCGGCTGGCCCAATGAGACAGGAACTCATCTTTGCTGCAGATATGGATGAAATTGGCAAGAACGTGAAGTTGGCTGTCAACCTATAGGTTTTTGAGAATTTGGCTGTGGATGCAGTAGGCCCTGGAACTGAATCAGGGCGAAGGGCTAGTGCACTGAGGAATTCCCACTCACAGAACTGAAATCACTCCACCCGCTATTTGAGGATGTGAAATGGATGCTAATAATTCTCAGATGCAGAGGCTCAAGCATAATGCATGGCAAAATGTTCACCAACAGCATCTGGGTCAGTGTAAACAATACCATTAAGGGGGATGTCGGGTACACCTGTAGGGGGACTGGTCGTCATAGGGGTATCAAACCTCTGCCCCAACTTGAGGGGGATGAGTGCGCGGTCCAATGGTAATAACATATTGTTTCCAGCATTCTTGTTTGTCATTTTATTAGACGGTGGACCCAGGCATGGAACCATATAAAGGCAATAATGTGCTCCATTGATGGATGTCACTTATGAAATTGGAGAGCCCATCTGTGATCTCTAATGGCCACCGAGATTTCTGAAGTCCACCAAGACACTGTCTTCTGATGGGGGAGTCCCGAGGAATGGGGATCACTAAGTCTTCTGTCAATGTAATGGTGCAGCTGTGCTCAGGACAGACACTGTGATAGCATCTTGTGGTGGGGTGCTAAGGGCGATGGCAAAAGCAAAGGCATCCCAGTCAGGACTGTTAAGATTCCATCTGGGTGCTGAGGGAGGCAGAGGACAATGTGAAAATGATCACTGTCACACAAGTCATCATGGACTCTCCAAAGGCTGGAGGGGAGAAGACCATGACTGCAAATGGAAATATCAATGGCCAGATAAGAGCCACATATAACACTGAAGATTGGGGGAGCAACAGTACTCAAAAACTACAGCCAGTGGTCATAAATCCACCCCACAGCGTGTAGTATGGGCACTGAAGTCATCTAACATTACGAATGATGGGGGAAAGACGGATGGTAAATTCAGAGACATCTTCACACCAACAGCCACTGCCTGCAACGTCTTATCGAGTGGCATGTATTTGCCATAGACAGAGTCTAGAATGTATGTGCAAACACCACTTGATGCTCTTGCATAGTCAGTGCCATCCTTAAGACAGTCCTGGTAGCTGTAGATGGTAGGGGCCTGCATTGTTACCTGGAGGGCGAATGCACGAAAGATGATGTAGCTCAGTGAGATGGCGGAAAAAACCACTAGTTCCACGGGAGGATGGCACTGTCAATATTCTGTGGGGACATCAAGGGGCCAAGGAGGTGCATTGTGTTTCAGGATAGCCTACTGACACCAGTTCCACAGATACGCCATCAATAAACATCAGTTCTTAATCAGGTTTGGGGGTGATCACATGCCTCAAGGGCCATCAGGAACTCCACCTCGGGTACAGAGGCAGAGCATGTAGGGTCTGATGACATGCGAACCAACAGAACCTCCATCTTGGAAGCCTGCGTTTTGTCCTTCTTCTCCTTGGGTGATTTCGATGTTTGAGAAGACCTCCCTACCATAGTTTCAGGGCAAAGGAGGAACCTGAAGCCTTAGACCAGCACCCTGGGTCTCCTTCAGTCACTGACTGATATCTGGTTGCACATCAGCAGAATCATGGGAAGGGAGCATCCCGAGGGAGCCCTTCAG
This sequence comes from Schistocerca cancellata, assembly GCF_023864275.1. Taxonomy (NCBI): domain Eukaryota; kingdom Metazoa; phylum Arthropoda; class Insecta; order Orthoptera; family Acrididae; genus Schistocerca; species Schistocerca cancellata. The sequence goes on along the minus strand of NC_064627.1, from coordinate 498,226,282 downwards.
AAGAGAGGCTGGAGGAGGTTGTTGCTTCTCCACCTGGGGACTGGGACATGCCTCAGTGGGTGGGGAGTCAACACTCCCTGAGTGAGAGTGGGGGAAACAGTAGGAGGGGGGTCCCCAACTACCAGGGGAGCAGCTTTAGTCAAGCAGCTCTGAGGGCCCAATGTGGAAGGCACGAAGGGCAAGGATACTGATTCTAGAGAGGATGATGTCATTGTAGCTGCAGCAAACATCATCCATAAAGGTTGATAATATTTCTCCTTGACCTCCCGATACATCATTTGGTCAGGAGCCTTATATTCTTAGATTTTCTTCTCTCCTTGGAGAGACAACAGTTCGGTGAACAGGAGAATGGTACTCCTCCACAGCTGATACAAACAGTGGGAGGAGCATAAGAAGCTTTCAGGCGCAACTGACGTCCACAATCCCTACAGACAGTGTAAAAGCATGTACCTGAGTCTAATTCATCTGAAGCACAGTGTGGGAGGGAGAACACAGGATTTCAAACTGCATGTATAAACCGTCACCTTGACCTTTTCATGCAACAAGTCACCTAAAAAGGCCAAGATGATGTCCGCAGCATCAACCCTATGGTCCTTTGGTCCCCACTGGACATGGCAGACAAAATTTACATCTTGTCGTTCCAAATTGATGTGTAAATCATCAACAGTCTATAAAAGAGGGTCGCAGTAGAAGTTGGTAACCTGTACCGTACTGATATTGTTATAGTAGTTACAAGAATGTCACTCAACTTGTCACAGGTGAGCGTGGCTGGTCATGGACATTTTTTGTATGGATGCATGACAGCAAGTTCTTTAGTGCCCACGTGAAAACAGATTGAGACAAGTGGCAGTAAAATACACGAAACAGGAAGATAAAACAGCGAGAAACCAGCCACTCTACAACATCTAAAAACGTCAGCCTAAAATTTTCGGCTAGAGTCCAGACCCATCAAAAAACTTCAAAACCTTAGTCACACTCGTCTATCATCAGCTAAAACAGAGGGCAGGTCCCCACCAATATTTGCTTCTGCCACTGCATCACGATATAAAATGCACTCCGTTAAAATATGGCGGATAGAGTTATCAACATCACAAAATGGGGGATCCTCTCATCATAGTAAAAAGCTACGTGTGAGAGGGCAGTGCCCAATTCTAAGACGCATGAGGTCACTTCAGCCCACCTGAGCAACAGGCAGGAGGAACGCCATGGGCAGGTTGTTGACTTCACCAATCACAACTTACTGGCCATCACCGCCAACAATTACACATCCCACAACTGCATGCGCTTCCTGTGTACTGCAGAAACAACACCCTGCAAGGGAATAGGACACTGTGCCACTTCCTGTCCTCTGCAGGCCTCCTAGGCAGTGCGACCAGCCTGTCCATTTACCCGTATCCTTACATGACCTGGCACCCAGTACAATGACACCTGCTTACCCTACCACTGGAGCAAGTTCAGTTGGTCATGTATCAGCTGGACCAACTTCTTAGCGGCGTATAGATTCTGTAAAGATTGTAAGACACTAAAGGAATCGGAAAAAATTAGAAAACCGTTTGTCTCGAATACAAGGCATCTGCTCCAGTGACTTCAGGATCATGTGGAGCTCCACTGAGAAAATGGTATACTCGCCAGGAAAGCAAATCCTGATGACACGGTCAGGGAACATGACAGAGCAGCCAAAGGAACTCCCTTGTTTGGAGCCATCACTGTATACTACTGTGAAATAGTGATGCACATCTAAAATGTTAAAAAACAGAAATTGAAATTTCAATCTGATGTACGATCTTTCTTAAAATTTGTCAAGTCTAAAATACGTCTGGGCCTTTAGAGAAGCGAAGGTGGAAATCTGCTCCCACTGCGATGTAAAACATGAAGACCAGCCACACCCCTCTCTAGAAGGTAATCCTGTACACGAATCCAATAGGGCCTCATTGCCTTTTGCTGGCTATGAAAAGGCCTTTCCATTGGAGGCTGAGCAACAGTATGGTAGGTGGGTGTATATGGTGTGAACACTGTTTTATAAACCTGGTGTATCCTACGCAGCTACAGCCTAGCACGAAGTGACGGTTCACCAGCCTCTGCACAGAGCCGTGGTATGGGGCTTGTTCCAAATGCCTCAGTGGTCACCCAAAACCCTTCATGGTGCACCACATCTAACATCTTTAAATAAGAGGGTCTCGTAGACACATACACCATGCACCCACAATCGAGCTGAGATCGCACAAATGCCCTGTAAAACCAGAGAAGACAAGCCCTGTCTGCTCTCCAATGTACTGTGGCTAAGATATTTTAAAATACTTAAAGCCTGTAGTGAACATTTTTTCAGGTCCTTAAGATGTAGTACCAAGTAAGCTTAAAGTCAAATATGAGGCCCAAAAACCTCATAGTGTCTTCAAACATAAGGACAGTGTCACTCAACCTCAACTCAAGGAAGTTCAAAATGGAACCAGAACGGTTTTAGAACATGCACAGAGTTTTCAGTGGAAAACTTAAAGCCACTCTTCTGCGTCCATTTATCCAAATATCAAAAAGTTAGCTGCAACTGACGTGTTGTCATTGTGAGGCTTTAAGAAGAGAAAAACACAGAGAAGTCAGCCACAAACAAAGAACACTGGAAAGGACTTTTCACTATGGACGTAATGCTATTAATAACTAAGGCAAAGACAGTCACATTTAAAAAGCTGCCTTAAGGGACACCATACTCCTGCGCAAAGTGATCAGACAGGACATCACTGACTCGGTATCTAAAATATCGTGGCGAGAGGAAGGAATGAATAAAACTAGGAAGACAACCGCAAAATCCCCATTCGTGAAACTGCTCCAGGATAAGACATCTCCAAATAGTATCGTAGGCCTCCTCGATGTCAAAAAATATACCTAGAAGGTGATGCCAGCATAGGAAAGCCTGTTGTATAGCTGCTCCAGGAAGGTAAGGTTATCAAAGGTGAAGCAATACCTCCTGCACCCACACTGCTAGCGACTGACTATTTGCCTGGCTTGTAAGATCCAGACAAGGTGGTGGTTGACCATCCACTCGAAGGTCTTTCCTATCCAGCTAGTGAAGGCAACACTGCTTTAACTACTTGGGGACATACAGTCTTTCCCAGGTTTTAAAACAAGAATTAAAACTGCCTCACGCCACGAGTCGAGAAAGTGACCTGACGCTCAAATGCCATTAAAAATTGCATGGAGGACAGCCTTGTTTCACCTTGTGAGGTGCTGCAGCATTCTGTAATGGATCCTGTCATGACCAGGGGACTTGTCATGAACTGCTGACATTGCACAATCCAGCTCCCACATGGAAAATGGGAAGTTGTAATATTCATCAGAGGTGGACTGGAACTCCAAACTACATCTCTCAGCAACAGCTCTGTGGCACTGGAAACCTGGATCCCGACTGGCTGTTGCAGTAACTGTGGCAAAATACAGTGCCACGGTCTAGGCAATGTCTCGTGGATTGGTTTGGAGAATGCCGTTCCCCATTACAGCAGCCATGTGGTACCTGCCTCCTCTCCCAGAAATTCTCCTGATGGTCTCCACACAATGGAACTTTTGGTGGAACAATTGATGGAGTTCAGGAATTGTTGCCACACCTTCTTCTTGCTCTCTTGAATAATTCGGCCTCGCCACTCGAAAGGCTGCGAGATTCTCTGCTGTTGGCTGACACTCGAACCTACGCAGAGCCGCACGCTTAGTCCTGATTGCAGAGTGGCATTCAACACTCCACCACGGGACAGGTCTCAGACTGTACAATGGATGCTGCAGCAATGTGTTGGATCATTTTGGTAATGTGATCCACCCATGCCTCAACATTCGCACAATATTCGAAATAGGCGAACTGCCTATAAAGTGTCCAATCAGCTCTACTGATTCCACCCTATCTTGCAGTTGAATCCAGATCGGGAAGTGATCACTTCTGTGCAAGTCATCGACCACTTCCCATTGAGCAGTGTGAGCAAGAACTGGAGAGCAAAGAAAGAGATCAATGGCAAAGAACGGCCCAGTTGTGTGCAGAAGTGAGTGCTCTGTCCCGCATTTAGCAAGTATACGTGTGATGACATGAGAAGCCTCTCAATTGCTCTATCCCTGGGGCAAGTAGCTGCAGAGCCCCAAAGCATATTGTAAGCATTAAAATCACCACAAAGGATGTAGGGGCAGCGGAGCTGTGTAATAAGGTCTGTTAGGGCCTCTTCATCAAGTGCATCGTGTGGGGGCAAGGAAACGGAACATATTGTCAACGGATGAAGCATGTGCACCGATACAGAAACTGCTTGTAAAGTTGTAGAGAGAGAGAGAGAGAGAGAGAGAGAGAGAGAGAGAGAGAGAGAGAGAGAGAGAGAGAGACGAGGAGTGGTACTCAGTACTGAAGAAAATACCTATGCCTCCCCTAGTTCTCGCCCCACTCAGGTTGTCCTTTTTTGTGGAGTACATAGCCTCGCAGCTCTGGGGTGTATGATTGATAGAAATCAGTCTCCTGGAGACACAGACACAGTGGTCTGCCCTCAGAAGAGACGGAGTTCCTCCACATGCGTCCTGAACCCCTGCAAGTTCCACTGTAGGATGGAAGCCATTTCATCAACATGGTTTTAATTAACCCCTATCTTTGCACTGCAGAGGTGAAGCACTTTTAGAGCAAGGGGGAGTGGAGGGGCTGTCTGGATCCAAGGCATCTAACTTCATAACGTCGTCCTCACCAGTCAGAGGTAAAAGAATGACATCTGATGGCGCTCGCGACAGCTTTTCACCTGAACGTCATGAACCTTTCCCTGCACCCTGTCCCTTCATGGATGAGGGGGGAAAGGGGGCATTGAGAGGCCCTCTGCTTGTCGTGTGTCTTCTTGACACTCACTACGGAACTGTTACTGGTCTTTTCTGTGGAGATTGCTTGGATTGCTTTATCCTTACTTGTTTTGCTTCGGCATGTACACATGCAAGTACAGGAGGTGGTGGTGGATGGTTGTACACTGGACGATGTCTGCTTCGAGGCGTTGACCTTAGGAACAGGTTTCTGCATAATGGAAGCAGAAGAAGTGGTAAAGATGGGAGGTTTCATCTCCCTATATTCCTTTTATGGCTTCAGCACAGGGGATCTGCTTGGTGACTTCTAGTTCCTGAATTTTTTATTCCTCTGCAAAAACAAGGCAGTCTCTGCTCCAAACTGGGTGGATTTCACAGCAGTTAATGCAGACTGCTGGAGGTGAACAGTCAATATCAGCTTCATGGGCTGCCTTTTCACATTTCCCACAGGTCACTTAACCCCCACAACATAGCGTTGTGTGACCAAAATTGTGGCATTTGTAGCACCCCATAGGGTTAGGTACATAAGGCCTGCCCGTAAGTCGGAGGGAACCTGCCATGACGACGTTAGGCAAAGTTGGAGAATTAAAGGCCACAATGAAGGGGGCGGTCTTCTCAATTTCTCCATTATTCTTACACATCCTTTGCTCTAGGTCCACTACCACTGTAATGTCCATTCCTGTTGAAGTTCAGCTATGTCAATATCCATAATGTCATGGCATGTGACCACACCCTTGCTAGAGTTAAGGGAGTTAAGCAGTTCAACAGTAACATCATATCCACCCAAGTTTTTGGTCTTCGTTAAGTAGTTCCACCTTCCTTGCCCCGTTAGTCTCGACCAGTAGGGAATCATTCTGCAGCAGCTTAATAGACTTCAGGCTTCTAGAAAGTCCTTCCAAGCCTTTATGGATATAGAAGGGGGACACTTTTTCATACCTCCCCTCCCTCTTAACGACCAAACACACATTTTGATTTCTGATTCCTTGAGCTCTGTTACTTTAATTTGACTGATGCAGATTACCAGGAGGACTATCCTCCCTCGTTCATTTGGAGGATTGGTTGTGAATACTCCCAGGCAGGACACCCTTCCCATTGGGAGGAAAAGATGATTTTGAGGGTTCCATCTCAGTCCCACAAGAAGATATGGAAACAATGGTCCACTCAGAAAGAGCCCCACGTGCCTGAGTAAGCCTTATACAACTGAGGTGCGGTAGGTTCCTCAGATGTTGTCCGCTAACGAGTGTTCCACTTCAACAGCCATACATCTCATCAGGTCGCAGCACAACCTTGAGGCTGAGGTTTTTTTATAGAGGTTTTTACCATCCTCGCGATTTGAGCGGTCAAGCCAAGATCCCCACTCCCTGCAACACACAACGTTCCACTGCTGCGCCATACAGTGGTCATTTAAGCATGCCCAGACCTTATGGTAACATAAGGTTGGCGGCACTTACCAGTCCCCAGCTCAGGAACCCTGGGATCGCCAAGCCCAAACTCAGCAAATGAATGCTGAGTCACTGAGGTGGTGAGCAATAGCCATGACTGAGCAGGGAATGGAGTTTTAATCAGAACTTAACCACTTTTCAGTTTCAAAATTGCTTCCACTTTCCCAAACCTTTCCTCAAGAATAATGCCTTGTGGCAGAAAAGAATTCACATTGGTCCTAAAGCAAGCTAAGTGTTGTTGGGAGTATTTATCACCTTGTTTCTTAGACCTATGTTCCTCCCACATGCAGTCAGGGAAGGAAACATTGTGGGGTCACATTGCTATGTATTGTAGTAAATCTTTCCTTCAGGAGAGACTGCTGAGGCTGTGCGGCCATCAGCGGAAATAAGTCTGAGCAGCATCTTTTGTGAGTCATCTGTTTTGGTGCCAACCACTCTGAATGGGGCTCTCCCCAAAGGTGCCACCAAGCCATAGCAATGGTTACCTCGCTGGGCAACGGTTAGCTAGCTTTTCCATGCCCCTTCATGACGGGCCCATACTCCTTGGCATACACAGGAAGTTTTTACCGCAGGCACCAATACTGCAATCCCTGCTTGGTTACAGGGCTACCCAATGTGCAAGTACTCAGTGAACAGCCTACACGACCACGACCACGACCACGACGGTGCAATGATAGAAAGTCACAAAAGGTATAATGTACATCACGTTGCGCAACCTTCCCTGCACAATCTGCAAAATGTCAAACTCAACACAACGGAGACCATGTAGTGAAAGATGACAAGTTGTATGAAGTGCCAGAAGAGAGAGAGAGAGAGAGAGAGGTGCCCAAAATTTTACACCAAATCTAAGCCCAGTCAGCACCAAGAAAATCATTCGACAGAAAGGCAGAGAGAAGAAAAGAACAGTATAAGGTTGGACTTCTAGCACAGAAAGGGAAGTGAGCTGAATGAGCGGGAGCCCCGTGTTCGCCAAGCATATACTCAGAAGAGATGTGGTCCCTGCAAATCTTCACCTAGGATCGTCAAAGCAAAAGGTAGGTTGGGGGGCGGGGAGGGGGGGGGGGGGCAGCAAGAGTAATTGCTTCTCCAGCCAAATGGTCAGCCAGTTCACTTCCTGGGATACCGACATAACATGGGACCCAAAGGAGGACAACAGATTAGGCTAAGTCCTGAGAGAAGGTTCTCAACAGCAGATATCCCAAAAGTAACACTGGTCAACACAACAGCTTGAAGACTGCTCGCACAGTCACTAAATATATTGAAACGGAGTCAAGGGAGCCACATTTAATAACACAGTGGCTTCTGCTAATGGCCATCAGCTTTGCCATTAAAACATTGTATGTTTCCAGCAAAAAAGGGTGTTCCTAATTGACAGTAGATGTAAAAGCATAACCCTTACTGTCCATGGTTTCACAGTCATCTGTATAAAAGCACCATGAAACTCCTGAACAACTGAAAAGAAACAACATCAAAAGGTCATGGGGGTGACAGACTGTGGGTCCTTGAAATAGTTTGGTCATAATTCATGTCCTGGATACCAACAAAGGAGGGTTGTGCAAGAAAACATATTCTTCTGAAGAGGATAGGTGGAGGTCCTGGCAGATGGTTGTGAGGCGCATAACAGTTGGTAATCCCACCCGAGGACAAGTATCATGGGGTTGATGGCCCCCTTGTATGCAGAAAGAATAGACTGTTACATAATCAGGAAACTGTTGAATAGCGATAGCGTAAGTGATCAAGAGTTGGTGCCATTGGGCTGTATCTGACAGTTTCAAAGACAAAGCTGCCATAGAGCCATAAACCTGTAAATCATAGTCCAACATAGGATTTCATCCCAGCCTGGTAGATACAACAGAGAGTAATCTAATGCACACCCCAAAAGTTGTATGCAAGGAAGCAAAGAGCATTAAGCTTTGGCATGCAGTTAGTATTTAGTTGTCGAATACGGGGCAGCCAATTCAGTTTCTTTTCAGAGAGTTCCAAAAAATAAGGACAGTCTAAGGATGTCCAAGTGCAGTGTAACCAAGTACAGTTCCAGATCACAATGGACAATGGTATGGAGGGAAAAATGTAAGGGCCACTTTTTTTGCAGGGACACAATTGGAAACCATGATGGCACCTCGAAGGTGGTGTTTAATCGAGGCTACACAATGGGAGCTGTATCAAATGCAGAAGTTGTCGATAAACAATGCAGGAGTGATGCGTGGACCAGCCTAGATAATCTAGCCCACTGATCTTTTTTTTGCATGTGATTTATTTTAGGGCACAAAAATATCTGAGGTCATAAGCACTTATGTCATAACCTTCAAACAATGGAACATCCATGATGCAATGTAACAATATTATGAAAAGGATAGTTGCTACTCACCATGTAATGAAATGCCGAGTTGCAGATAGGCACAACAAAAAGACTGTCACAAAATAATCTTTCGGACAACCAGCCCTTTGTCAAAAATAGTCACCCTCGATCCAGATCAAGAAGATGTCATTAAACACATCTGGACAAGGTGAGGGGGTTTAGGAGTCTGGGTGTTTAAAAAGGACTCCTCTAGATGGTCCATGAATAGATTGGCACACGATGGTGCGTGCAGGTGTCCATAGCTATACGCCACATTTATTTGTAGGTAATGCCTTCAAAGGAGAAGTAATTGTGGGTGAGTATATAGTTGGTCATGGGGACTAGGAAGGAGGTTATTGGTTTGGAATCTGTTGGGCACAGGGCAACATAGTGTTCAATAGCGGTAAGGCCATTGGCATTAGGGGTGCCACCACTAAGGGAGGTTGCATCAACAGCGACAAGCAGGGCACTGTTGATAAAGTAACAGGAACTGCGGAGAGTCTATGGAGGAAATGGTCGGTATCTTCTACACAGGAGGGTAGATTGCAGGTAATAGCTGAAGGTGTTGTTCAACAAAAGCAGAGACTCTCAGTTGGGGCACAGTATCCTGGTTGGTTGGGTTTATGTGCTTGAGGAAGCATGTAGAAGGTGGGGGTTCGGGGAGCGGTCGGGGTTCGGGGAGCGGTCGGGGTTCGGGGAGCGGTCGGGGTTCGGGGAGCGGTCGGGGTTCGGGGAGCGGTCGGGGTTCGGGGAGCGGTCGGGGTTCGGGGAGCGGTCGGGGTTCGGGGAGCGGTCGGGGTTCGGGGAGCGGTCGGGGTTCGGGGAGCGGTCGGGGTTCGGGGAGCGGTCGGGGTTCGGGGAGCGGTCGGGGTTCGGGGAGCGGTCGGGGTTCGGGGAGCGGTCGGGGTTCGGGGAGCGGTCGGGGTTCGGGGAGCGGTCGGGGTTCGGGGAGCGGGATGGACTCTGGGGAAAAGTTCTGTGAGGGGCCTAGTGATTTGAAGAGAGACTGGAGATCCTGCTGGATTTCTGGAATGGGGTCTGAAAGACAGGGTTTGCCAACTATGAGGGGAAGTGTTGGAGGTCTGGATGTGGTTGTAGAGGTGCTGGACAGTTGTAGTCCAAGGTGTGAATAATAAGTGAGCAGGGTGGAGAGTTTCTTTGAGGTGGCACAGTGCATGTTGCTCTAGTTCCTGGAGAGCAAAATTTCAGTGTGTGTTGTAGGACCCAGGAATTTGGGATTGCATAGCAGGAAAATTTTACGGACAGAGAGAAGGTACAGCAAGGAGGTTTGGGCTTGATAGATATGGTTTTGCAGGGCTATGTTGGTGAGGGTTAAGGACTGGTGGAATCTGAACAAATGGAGGTCACTGTGGAAAGAGGAGTGGCAGCTGGAGATAAGGGATTCCACGAGCCAAGCAACAATGTAGGAACGGTATGCAAGACTAGGTTCTGGCTATGGATAAGGAAACTTTTCTGTATTGATGCCAATGGAAGAAGAAAGGACCCATGGTGATGGAAGAAACGCGAAAGTAAATAAGATAATTACGTCCAAAAAATTCGAAAAAAGCAACCAAATATGTGGGGAAAAAAAATCATGAAAGGTTGAAACAGTGAAATGCGGGGAAACAAAATGAAATCTGAGGGAGTACATTGACAATGAAAGGAGAAAACCAATTGAAATTGGCATGAAGTCACAAAGAGAGCAAATAAGAAATGTAACAAAAAAAAAAATTATTATCGGTTGCTGGAACATTTCCCTCATGTCGCAGTACCACCCAGGACTGGAGCAATTGATTTACATTCTCCATCAGGGTTTCTACTATCTCTTCTCGTGCCCTGAAATGAGAAATGCCCTACCCACTATCCTTCCCCTCCCACCCCCACCCCCACCCCCACCCCCTGCAGTGGTATTCTGCTGCCGACAGAACCTACACAATATCCTCATCCATTCCTAGGCAACCTCTGCTCCCAATCCCTTGCCTCATGGCACATATCCCTGTAATGCACCTAGATGCAGCACCTGCCCCATACATCCTCCCACTACTCCAGTCCACTCACAATCACCACCTAACCCATTGAAGGCAGGGCTACCTGTGAAACTGGTCATGTGATCTACAAGTGAAGCATTCTATGTGGGCATGACAACCAACAAGCTGTCTGTCCACATGAATGTCCACTGAAAAACTGTGGTCAAAGAACAACTGGACCACACTGTTCCTGAGCACAACGCCCAACATGACATTATTTTAGTGACTGCTTCACAGCCCGTGCCATCTGGATCCTTCCCACCAATACCAGCTTTTCTGAGTTGCGCAGGTGGGAACTCTCCCTGCAATATACCCTACATACCCTCCTGGCCTCAACCTTCGTTAGTCACAGCCCTTACCCATCTAGTCCCTTCCCTGTTCCCATTCCAGCTCTATACTGCCCTCTATTCCACCAGCACATCCAGGCTTTTTACTTCTCTCTGTTTTTGCTACCCCCCTCCCCCCCCCCCCACCTCCATCTAACCTCCTAACTGCACCTAGCTGCCCTAACCTCTCTCCACATTGTCCTTGCATGCTCCCTCAGCAGCACTTTACTGTCCCCCCACCCTTAGCCTGCTATCCCTCCCACTCCCTGCCCCAGCTTCTTCCTTACCCCCACCCTGCTGCCTCTCCCATCATGCGCTGCTGTTCGTATTCTGGTTTGAGCTGCCAGAGACTGTGGGTCGTGTGTGCAAGTTACATTTGCGTAAAGAGTGAGTGTGTGTGTGTGTGTGTGTGTGTGTGTGTGTGTGTGTGTGTGTGTGTGTGGAAGCGGGTGTCCTTTTTGACAAAGGCCTGGTTGGCTGAAAAATTATTTTGTGACAGTCTTTTTGTTGTGCCTATTCTCTGCATGGTCCATGAATAGATTGGCACAGGATGGTGCCATGCAGGTTTCCATAGCTGTACCCTGCATTTATTTGTAGGTAATGCCTTCAAAGGAGAAGTAATTGTGGACGAGTTTATAGTTACTGCAACTCAGCATCTCCACTACATGGTGAGTAGCAACTATCCTTTTCATAATGTTGTTACATATCATAAGCTTGGTACACTAGAAAATAAAAGAAGTTAAAAGTGGCTACACATTAAGCCCAATCAATGGAAGGAAGGATCTAAAAACAAGCACTTCTCCTTGGAGAAAGATCCACAAAATATGCCATAGAAACAGCGGTGGTCCTGAACTCATTGTTATGAGGGGTGAAAGTAAAATGCAGCCGACAGCCCACACATCGTCTCCTAAAATGGCTGATAACTCAGATGGCAAACATGCACTGGAATCTAAGCAGTTAAAAAAAGGGCATTTGTCAAGAAATGGGGAACTGTCAAAGGCTGATACAATTAAACACAAAGCGGTGGGGAAGCACCACTTAACAAATGGTGATGCACTATCTCGGAGTGAAAGGGTGAAGAGGAAGTTGGTCAAGCTGCTCCGAGAGGTTTAATTCCCCGGAGCTTGTTCCTATGAAGTGAAGAACATTGGTGAAACCAAAGTGATGCCATCTGCAAACAAATGGAAACAAGGTGGTCTTCCAAAGAAATGGAAGAGCTAGCAGACTGAGGTAGGACTGCACCTTGGAAGCAGCTTCAGCTTCCTCTTTTCCTGTCAGACTGACATGTCCATGAACATGAACCCACATGAACTCCACAGTGGCTCCCTCACCCGCGAACAAGTGGAACCATTCTTGAACCTGTTGCACTAAAAGATGGACTATGGACAGCATATAGAGGCTCTGAGAGGCACTGACAGAATCAGAGTATATGAGACAATTTAACAGCCTGTGTCTCCAGATGTAATGCTGTGATAGAGGGGGAAGAGCTCTGCTGTAAAAATTGAGCTGTTTCTGGAAGCCAATACCGAAAATTGTCAGGGCTGATGAAGGCACACCCAACACCACAGTCAGTGTTATAGCCACCAGTGTGCATGAAGTTACTATCACTAAGTTGCATGCAAAGGTCGAGGAACTTAAAGTGATACATCGAGTCCGTAGTAGTGTCCTTGAGATGCAGATGAAGTCCTAGATGAACAGGGGTCGACGCACGAAGCCAAGGCAGTAAAGGGTTCACACCCACTGGGAACATGAAACGTAGTAAGAAGTAAAGCTGGTAGAGCAGTAGCTGAAAGCGAACTCCGGGAGGTAACACGCGAAGGGTGCACCCCATAGTGACTGTCAACAGAGTTGCCAAAAAAAAGAGAGCATAGGATGGGTGACCAGACATGGAAGACAAACGGCATGCATATGCACTGAGGAGGACATCACGCTGGTATGACAGTAGTAGTTCAGCATCTTCTGCTTGGAGACTCAACAGAACTAGTGTAAAAGGCACCAGCAGCCAAACTTATTCCATGATGGTGGATTGTGTTAAGGTGGACAGATGTGCAGATGAATAAACAAAACATTCATATTCTGGTTTGGAACAGACGAGAGATTGGTATAAATAGAGAAGTGTGGTCTGATCCACTCCTCAAGCAGTACCACTTAGGACCCTTGGAACATTGAGGGACCAGGTACAACGTACAGCCAGTAAGCTACATGGGAGGATCATGACAGCTTCGTATCAAGCGTGAGCCCCAGGAATTTCACAATTTCAGTGAACAGAAGAGCAACAGGCACAAGAAGTAAAGACGGTGGGAGAAACCCATTGTGCCACCAGAAATTCATACAAGCAGTTTCATCATTAGAAAAGTAAATGCCATTGTTGATGCTCCACAAGTAAAGACAATCAAGACATCGCTGAAAATGCCACTCAGGGAGACAAATTCATGGGAGAACTGCAACAGATTGCGAAGTTGTCCACAAAAAGGGAGCTGGAGATGCCTGGCGGCAGACTGTCCACAATAGGGTTAAGGCTATAGTGAAGAGCAGGACTCTCAAAACAAAGCCTTGAGGCATCCTGTTCCCCTCGATAAAGGTGTCCGATAAGGCCAAACCCACATGTAACTTGAAAACTCTTGTCTTTTAGAAATTCCTGAAGGAAAGGGGACAGGCAGCCTTGGAAGCCTCACTTGTAGACAGTAAGGATACCCGTCCTCCAGCAGGTGTTATAGGCTTCCTCCAAATCAAAGAATGTGGCCCCAGTCTCTTATTTCCGCAGAAAACTGTTCATGATACGGGTTGACAAAGTGATGTTGTGGTCAACTGATGAACAGCACACTCAAAATGCATACTGTGTAGTGGTTAGTAAGCTGCGAGACTTGGGCCACCAAGCCAGCCAGCCAGCCATGAATCATATATCCCATTACCTTGCAAACACAGCTGGTGAGAGAAATGGGGTGGTAGCTGCAAAGAAGGTGTTTGTCCTTACAGGCTTAGGTATGGGTATGACAGTGACTTCAACAGCTTCATGCCAGTGTCTGGGAAATATGCAATCTGTCCAAATGCAATCGTATATATGAAGAAGAAAGTGCTTGTCCACAAGAGAAATATGATGCAATGCCTGAATGAGGACATTGATAGGCCCTGGAGTGGAAGATGGGGATGAAGTAAGAGCATGATCTAGCTAACTCATAATAAAGGCAGCCTCTTAGCACTCACGATTCCGAGAGAAGGACATCACCCAAGCCGCCTCCACTCATTTCCAAGGAAGGAAGGGAGGGTGATAGCAGATGGAGTTCGAAATCTCAGGAAAATAGTAGCCCAAGGTGTTGGAGACAGCAATAAGGTCCACAATGACATCGTCTGCTACGCTCAGGCTGGAAATCGGGGAATGGACCTCAGTACCAGAGATCCGACAGAAGTTGCCCCATGTGATGAAAGAGGGAGTGAAACTGTTAAAAGAACTAGTAAATGAAATCCAGCTAGCTTTTTTGCTACCACGAAGAATGCAATGACACTGCACATGCAACTGTTTATAACGAATACAGTTCACCATCACACGATGATGGTTAATCGTGTTGCGACACACCTCAGTCCACCAGGGGACCAGGACATGGCGTGGTAAAGATGAGGTGTAAGGTATGGAGTGTTCTGGGGCAGTAAGGATAAAGTTTGTAAAGTACTCTATGTGGTCATCACAACTGGGGAAGTAACGTCATCAGAGATCGTGATGGGGGAGGGAAGCCTCCAGTCGGCCTTAGAAAGCTGCCAGTTGGGTTTACATGCAGATGAGGTAGGAGTCAGCAAATAGATAGCGCACAGGAAATGGTCGTTCGAGTACATGTCTGCGAGAATGGACCACTCAAGACGACAGGGAAGCAGGACAGTGCAGGGGTGCAAATGGGAATAGATGAGTGGATTCTGAAAGGAACACAGGTGCTCCAGTGTTAAGACAGAAGAGGTTAAGTTAATTGAGATCAGCCAAAAGGGAACCTCTTTCAGGGTTCTCAAAGAATCCCAAAGAGGATGGTGGGCATTATAGTCGCTGAGCAGCAAAAAGGAGTGAGGGAGCTGACCAAGCTGGAGTAAATCTGCCCCGCCAACAACAAGTAACTGAGGGATGTAGACATAAGAAAGAGAAAAGGTGAAACAAAGAAGGAAAATGCAAACTGCAACAGCTCACAGCTGGGTGTTAAATGAGATGGTTTGGCTGTGGATATCATCCCGAATGAGCAGCATCACCGCCATGCGGTGGAATGGCATCAGGGGAAAGGTCAATGCATATCAGAAGGAAATGCAAGAGCTCAAAGCAATCACAAGGACACTATTTTGTTTCTTGGAGACAGGAAACAACCAGACACTGCCATCCAAGAGTGGCCGTAATTCCTCATTGTTGGATCTAATACCACGAACATTTTATTGGAGAAGAGTCATAACTGGGAATGGGGAGTAGGAAAAAAATGAAAGGCATTCACCTCAGTGATGGCCAGTGCCAATTTTCGGAGACTCGCAGTTACAGGGAGCAGAGGCTGGAGGATCCTGTTCCATGAAATTTGCAGAGGCATCGGCGTTCTCTCTGGTTTGGCCTGTGAATTTCGGGGCAGAAAAACGGTAGGTGGTATGCACCAGCAAAATGCAGGTTGGCCAGGTGAGGGTATCACTCGGCAACATCACAGAAAAGGATTTCCAAGTTGGAGTATAAGAAGACCATTTGCCTTTGTTCGATTTCTTACAGCTTTTATGGTTGGCAGACGAAGACTCAGATGTTTGTTGGCTGGAGTGATGTATAAAGTCTTTGTGGGAGTATTTCTTTTATCCTTTCCAGCCTGCCGGGTGTGCAGCAGGCGATTTCATCACTGGGGGGGAAATGTGGTGGTTAAGTCTCTGTGGCTATGTCCTTCATGGAGTGTGGTGTACAAAGAACAGTATCACAAATGCCAGATGGTGAAATACAGGGTTTTTGACTAACCAACAACTTGCAAACAACATGGTATACTACTACTTCCTTCACTCAGATAACATGGATGACCTGCTCATCCGAGATACATGGGACTAAGCGGCATGGTCACCATAACAGTTGATAGAGCAGGGAGGAGGAGGAGGAGGCAGGCAGTCGCCCCTGTCAGCATCTCTAACACAGTAACACATTTGGCTATGTTTGGACAAGACAACCAAGTGTGGTTATAACGTTGACAATGGTAGCAACATGTCAGGTTTGGAAAGTATGGTTGGACCTTTATGACATCATAGCTTGCTTTAATCTTTAATTGAACTACTACTCTATCAAATGTGAGAAAAAGAGTGCATGTATGCACTAAGATGGCATCAACATTTTTAATTGCCCGATGAGCTGCAATGATGCCCTGATCTGAAATAGAATTTTGGATTTCTTCCTGAGTCAGACCATCAAGCAGCCAAGTACAAATAACACCACATGAAGAATTCAGCATGCTAGACACAAACAGTGTAGCCATGGAGGAGTGACACTGTTAACAACTGTTGGGCTTGAAAATCACAAATGATCTCCAGAAGCAAAGTCCCATTACATAGGAGAGAGCAGGATTTCACAGAGCCTGCAATTGCATCAGCAACTTTCTGTATAATAAATGGATTAACCATAGCAAAGGTCTGACCTTTCTCAGTACCTGATACCATGAGGAACTGAGATGCAACTGCAAGAGTCTTTGAATCTTTAGCCTCATTCTTTTTACATTCAGTAGATGTAGACTGAAATGGCGATTGGCTCACTGTGAAAAAATCCCCATGACTAAGTGTGTGTGATGGTGTGCTCCTTCCAACTGGCATCCCCCTTAGAGGGAGCTCACCCACCTTAGGAGACTGTTCACACCTCAGGTCACACATCCCAAACTCCTGACAGAGGGATTAATTGGCAATTGAGATGGCAACAGCTCACACAAACACTCCTCCCTGGAGCTAGCCTGTACCAGGGGTATGTGTGAACACTACCTCTTGAAGGGCTGGGAATTGCGCATTTCCCAGTCACCTGCTATGCATCAAACATGTGAGCTGGTCTTCAGGAGTGCACATGGAGGAAGAGGAAACATAGAGAGATCTCAAACACCAGAGCAGAGGAAGGGGAGGAGATGTACAGACAATGGACTGTTCCAATGTTGGGCTACCAAAATTTCAGAATGCATTCCCGCAGATACCCAATACCACGTTCCCCAATAGAGGGAAAAAGAACAGAATTAAGATAGACATGGAGCATGGAAAGGGAACAAAAGATTGCAAAGGCCAGGGTCCTGTGGTAGCCAAGCACAGACTCACCAGAGGTGAGCCCCCTTCGGGGACGGGGGTGGGGGGGGGGGGGACTAGCTCACTGATGGTGATGAGGAAGGGCGTGACACACAGCATGGACCCTGTAGGGCATTGTTCCCTTGGACCCCTGAAGAGCTGATAAGCATAAATTCTAAACCAGCACAACCAATAGGATAAAAACTGACAATTAAAAACTGTTAGGGAGCATCGAACGCCACAGTCAAGGAGAGTAAGTAAAATGTCGGTGTCATATGCCTTATGTAGATCAATAAAAAGAATGCAGTGAGACATTAGCATTTTGTAAAAGCCCTGCAGATTGCCATTTGAAAGCTAAGCAGGTGTTTGGTTGTGGGCCACGCTGCCCAGAAACCACATCAACTGGGGGACAAAATTACTTAAGATTAGAGAACAGAGCATAACTGGCAGGTAACCAACCTTTCAAGCAGTTTACGGAGCACATTGACAAGGGTAATCGGGTGGTAATTATCAATGGCTGTCAGGTTTTTGTCCAGCTTAAGGATGGAATGATGATACCATCTCACTATTGTAAAGGGAAGACAGCACAAGCCAAATACAGTTGATGATCTGGATGAGATGGAGCCGCTGAAGTCAGATTTTGTATCACCTGAGTGTGAACAGAAATAGGGTCCACCGCTGTATTGTGACTCATGCAGGAGCGTGAAGCAATTCCCAGTCAGTGAAATGTTCATTATATAATTTGGCATGCTGAAGTGTGAAGGAGAGAGGAGATGTCTTCAATTTGTCACTTACAGATCTAGAACACAGCTCACGAGAAGAGGACATAGACGCAGTTGCAAAATGGGTCACAAGGTATTCAGCAAGAGTGTGACACGTCCATACAGAGACCATCCTGAAAGAAGATACTAGGTACAGTTGCAGGTCTTTGATGGCCCAGGAGACTACAGAGCTTGCCTACACTTGGGATAAAGAGGGATATGTTCCCAGAAAGAAGTCTTAGTGCTCCCAGCATTCCTTCTTACTCTGCTTAATTCCATGGTGAGCCTTACCACGAAATAACTTTATAGTGATATGGGTGGTTTAAAAGGATGTCACCTGTAAACTGCAAGGCTCTTTGGTGATTCTGGCCAAGCTATTACAATGTCTTTGGTGCACCAAGGCACAGACCAGCAACCTGTAGAAATGAAATAGCAGTTGCAGTACCATAGGTGATCACATCGGAAATGTCTTACGCAACATCGATGATGCAATCTGCTCGGGGGCAAAGGTAAAGCAGAGGTGTACAACTGGCAATGGCAAGTAAGTGACAGGATCACTCGAAAGTGCTCACTGTCAAAGACCATCACGTACTGACCAAAGCAGTGTAGTCACCAGGAGATCGTTAGATCAACAGCCAAAAAGGCACCATGGGCAACAACGAAGTGGGGAAGAATACTATCATTGAGGAGATGTAGATCATGATTAGTACGAAATTTGTCCGGTAAAAGGCCTATACCAGACAACATGTAGCTCTGCAAAAGGTGTAGTGTGCAATGAAATCCCCAAATAGGAGAAAAGGGAGGAAGTAGCTGGAGTAAGGTGACCACCTCAAATAAATGGCCTGCAAGTAAACGTTGCAAATGGAGATCATCGAGGTCATTTGTACCCGCACTACTATTGCTTCCAATGTGGTATGAAGTGGAATCCACTGGCCGACGACATCTCTAAAAACGAAAGAACAGAACCCAACATATGACCCAGCACTATTCCAACAGAGTGCATGACAACCACAGAGTGTTTTGAAATGCCCATCAGCGAAAATTGTTTCTTGTACTGAAAGGCAAATTGTAGAAGAGCAGGAAATACAGTTGTGTAGTTCTACCAGGTGACAGTATCCATTACAGTTCCACTGAATGATCACATTACAGTTGTAGACATTAAGCATGAAGAGGCCGTAAGGACTGCCTTGATGCCACTTCCTCCAACCATGGGCTCTGCAATCGGACTCCACCTAGCTGCAGAAAAGGCTATCTCACACAATGGCCACTGCTGGGTGTCCTGATGCCCCAGTAAGACAGGCATTTACTCCTTGGCACAGGTGTGGAACTAGGAGTTCAGACACCAGTGTGATTCCTGTGTCGTCAGGGAGCTCAACCCAACAGGTACATAATAACTCCATTGTATTGGATTGGCTACCACATTGGTTTTGGAGCACATACAACAGCCTACACAGGTACTGTGCACACATCATCTTTAACAGTGTATGCAGTATGTGCTATTTAACGTGTTCTTACCTAGAAGGGGACCAGAAACTACTACAGTCAAAAAGGTGATGAATGAATGAATATTCCGAGAAAAGAAGGCAGAACCTAAGGAACAGTCAGGATGATATTGAAGGCTGCCATTATGAGAAAGAGAGCAAGAGAAAGGAGGATAGTCACAGATGACAGGTTCCAGCACACGAAAGGAAGTAGACACTGTGATAGCTTGCTGCCCCATGCTCGCCACGCACACTCAGGAAAGAGTCATGAGTTTCCTGAGGGACTAAGTAAACTAGCATCAGGGCAGAATTTACTGAGAAACCAAGCAGAAATGTTCAAAGAAAACATGATTATTGAAGTAACTTTGGACAAATCAGCAACTGGAAACCTACTCTCTCCATTCTATACTTAATAACCTTAAATTATTAAGTTAGTTAGTTAGTTAGTTTGCTTTTGTGTGTGTGTGTGTGTGTGTGTGTGTGTGTGTGTGTGTGTGTGTGTGTGTGTGTGTGAGTGTGAGTGAGTGAGAGTGAGAGAGAGAGAGAGAGATAATTAATTTATTTTGTGGTTAAATTGAAACTAGTGACCTGACCTGACTTCGCACAGGTAGCACAAAGTATCTAAGGCTATATGACTTGGAGGATGTAACAGTAATAAATATGAAACAAATCTTCCTCTTGAGTATGTCTACCTGTTGGTGAAAACTGGGGCTGTGGTTGTCTAGTGGGTACAGAACTAGCTCTAGAGTTCCCGGGGTTAATTCCCTGACAGGGGAGGGTTTTCCCTTGTTCCAGCCCTTCCAGGATGGCTCCAGGTCATCTCAGGCTGCTGTCAAGTAAGTACTGGGGTTCTTTGCTGAGGATAAAAACTTGCCATGGTGAGTAACAAGTAAATGTGTAATGAAGAAATAAACAGTAGTATGTGTCTGTGTCATGGAATTTTGACGATATGAAACTGGCTAACTGAACTGTTCATCAATTTGAACCATGCTCATTGTACAAATGCTATATATTATGATGAATAGTCATTCAATCTTCTTTTTATTGATTTCCCAATGGCCTCAGTCACAATACAAATCTACTTCGACAATCATGTGAGCAAACTCCATGGTCAAATGTGTTGTTTCATAGAATGTAGTACCCTTTTCTAAATTTTAGTAAAGTGGAGTTCTTGGTGAAACAGAAATAATGGAAAGAAAAAAAGTTAACAACTAACTATATAACTGTGGCAGTGACTGGTTGCTAGGTGCCTAAAAAGATGGTAAACATTGCTTAATGTAATGGATAGCAAACTGATAGGCCTATACTAGTTTTCTTGTGCTGAATTACAACACTGATTCAGGTTTGGGGGATTCTCTCTGTCTCTCTGTCTCTCTGTGTCTCTGTCTCTCTGTCTCTCTGTGTCTCTGTGTCTCTGTGTCTCTGTGTCTCTGTGTCTCTGTGTCTCTGTGTCTCTGTGTCTCTGTGTCTCTGTGTCTCTGTGTCTCTGTCTCTGTCTCTCTCTCAGCATGCATTCTGGAATCAATTTTGCAAGTTTCTTCCATATTGCTTTGCCTCCAGCTCCATATGTAATCATCTCAAAAGGATCTCCATGGGTTTATACACCTCACCTGAAATTCCTTATTAAACGTTTATTTTCACAATTACATATTTGTATTTCTGACTGATATCTTGAGCTACACAAACACGTAACGTAATCTGAATGACAATGTCGTTTTCTCTTGGTTGTCAGTCACTTTGCTATCTGCATTCTAAATTGATAAAATGTGATGCCTACCAAACAAATTTCTGTTTTGGCTTCTTGATACACTCATTGGTTTATATTTACTCTTAACTACTTGTCTGCTCTTATACTCCATTTCTCAGATGTGGTACTCTTTTTGTACCCTTCATCGTTCCACCGGCAAATATCTACACACTCATGTTTCATTTTCTTCTCTCTTTAGTGCTGAAGAATATTTGGACTAACAATCCGAGCTTTGGTGTCCTCAAGAGTGTGTCATTATTAGCCAAAACTTAAATGTTCAGAGAAATAGTCTTTTTACTGAAATAAATTTAAACTTTTTTCTATGATTATATTAATAATTATATGCTTTTAATACAAAAATCTACCTGTAATAGTAATCCATAAGAGTACAGAAAGAAATATCCATGTATTCACCCATTTGCATTATGAAAATGTGAAATACTTGAGCTGATAGTAAATCTAGGAGGGGGGCTGAGCTGTTAAGAATGTGTTATATTTCAATCAAGTATTTATGCTGTTTTGAATACGTATGATGTCCAGAAATCTCAGGCTACTGTTTTCCAACTGTCACGGTACATAACTTGTGTAGGTGGTATACGCATTATGTACATAAAACAAATGAACATGTAGTGACCAAAACCCAAATAAATTTTACCTCATGGTCACGATAAAAAGGTTCTCGGATGTTTTCAGGAACTTTGTTGTTGTACGCTTTTGATAGCAACCATTTGATTGAAGCCCGCTGTTTAGCCTGGAACAAGAAAAAGTGAGAGGTTAGGTATGGCTATGTATGTGATGATGTCTGACTAATGTTATTAGTGAGATCTTAACATTGTATTTCTCATTATCATATGAAAAGGAATCATATCAGGTTACAAAATAAAGACAATATGGAATATAGTGAAAAAGGAAGCTGGTAGAATATGAAATGAAGTTAAGCAGATGGTATTAAAAGTAAATGACGCATTGGAAAAACGTGCAGTGTTGTAAAACTTACAAGCATTTCATAAGTGTTACTAAAAAGATGTTATCAGGTCAGTATACGCTGGAATATCATACCATCCATTACAAATCCCTTCAATAATGTGAATATAACCCTCACCACACCAGGAAAAGTTATAAGGAACAAGTGAAAGTAGTATCATAAAAATTTAATTTTTTACAGCATTCTCAAAACTTTTATAAACGGTAATATATATGCGTATTTTTAACCATCAGACTACAAATAAATATATTGACAATGTCACAATTTGGATTTATGAAGTACTGCGATACTGAGAAAGCTATTTACATATACAGTGCACATGTACTTTATTCGTTGGACAAATTATACACTACTGGTATATTCCACAATCTGCCAAAAGGTATTTGACAGTGTAAATCGCAATATCTTTTTGCTGGGTCTGACAGGAAACAGAGTATCAGTACGAGAGAGCCCAATATTACACTATTATTCATCACCCAACTGGGAAATAATTACATGTGGTGTCCCATAAGTCCCACTTTATGATCATTACTTTTCTTTGTGTATGTTAATGATTTTTCGTTAGTATATTAACAAATGCCAAGCTTTCTCTAGAATGAGATTTTCACTCTACAGCGGAGTGTGCGCTGATATGAAACTTCCCGGCAGATTAAAACTGTGTGCCGGACCAAGACTCGACCTCGAACTCGAGCCAAGCTTTTTGTTTGTGAATTGTACAAACACCCAAATAAATAGAAAATCAAGTATAACTTTGAAAATGTCAGTTATTGGAATTTTTATGGACATTAATAAACGGTCCCTAGCAAATTATTTGTCATTAAACTCATGAAGTGGTCTCATTTTGTAAACATTAATGGTATATTCTTGTTTGATGACGTGTTCTAAATCCTTGAAGACGGAAGTTTCTTCAGAAAAAAATTATTAATACACTGACTAGCAGAACCGGCTACTTCAGTGTAATATGGATCTGGTGCAGGGAAGTACTACGGAGAAAAAAGGCCTGGGGAACAGTTCCGCAATTCGGATGCATAATGAAATGAACGGCATCCTAAGGCCAGCGACTGTAACGACCAAATTAGGCGTGGCGAGGCGAGCCGGCTACTTGCATTGCTCGCATTAAAGACATCTACGGAGGGCTGACGACATATTTGGAGCATCAGCAATGGTAGGTAGCGCGAGCGAGGCACAGGTGGAGGCGCTCACACAATGATTATTCTTTCGCGTGGTTTAACGAAGTAGCTATATTACTACTGTGTTCGATGTAGTATGAAAACAGCCGTAATAAAACAGCACTGGTATTTTGTACCAGATATTATTATGCCCAACAGTACTGGACTATGCCTTCGAGAAATTCCTCAGTCTTTTTAACAGCGCAGTAGCACGCGAAACTAGATATCTGATAAAGCAGCCACCTCGAAAATGGCCAATATACAGGGTGAGTCACGAACATATGCAAATATTTTAATATGTTATTCTACAAGTATAACTAAAGAAAAAAGTTCATATAAGCATAGGTCCGCAAACGTTTAGTTACGGATTTACGGCTAATAAAAGATTTTGCTTGAAATTTAGCAACTTCGGTAATATGGGGCCATCGCAAAACCGTACAAGGTTAAAGTAGAGCACGATTTCCATTCATTTAGTTGTTATTGGTCTGCTGAATCTAATTCAACATGTCCTAGACGTGTATTTGCAGTAGTTTTCCCGAACATCCAGAGAAGCAAAGATTATTATACAAGTGTTTTTCCTTTTTATTGGCTTTTAGCATACAAACGTTTTAGCCATCACAAATAACTGTACTGACACTCATAACAAGATAACTTTTCTACGTCATACATACTGTTTAGGGCATACATTCATATGTTT
This sequence comes from Schistocerca cancellata, assembly GCF_023864275.1. Classification (NCBI taxonomy): domain Eukaryota; kingdom Metazoa; phylum Arthropoda; class Insecta; order Orthoptera; family Acrididae; genus Schistocerca; species Schistocerca cancellata. Next base: position 498,202,272 of record NC_064627.1, on the reverse strand, counting down.
TCAGATCAAAATTATTGTAATCAGATTACAAAACACAGTTGACTGCTAAAAATTTATTTGTTAATTAAGTTCTGTAGTTAAGTTCAAATCATTTTAGATTTTTATGTCTTCTTCCGCTAGAAATTGGGATATGGCATCGTATGTACTCCGGGTTGTCTCCGAGAATTGGGATAGTACAAAGCGGCTGGCAGTGACCAAGTCTTAAGAGCTCCTTTAAAAGGTTGACTCTGCCTTTCTCAGAGCGTCTACACTGAAATACGATATGATTTACATCACCATTTGTCCCTCTTCACATTCACAGTAGGATGTCTCCGATACGCCGATTCTATGATTGGTGGCACGGAAAGATCCATGATTGAGACGCATTCTCACAATGGACGTTATAATTTTCCTTGAATGTTTGGAGTTCGCAAACTATGTCCGTCTTGGTATGAATGTCTGTATACGTGCATAGCTTTCACCTCTTGTTTGTTGGCTTTCATTCCATTCTTCCTGCCATGAGAGAATCGCTTGTCGTTTTACTTTTACGAGGTATTCTGTGTATGGGAGTTTAATGTCCATAGGTCTTCCATTGTTAATCGCATCTCTCGCTAGTTGATCTACTTTGTCATTGTATAGATTGCCGGAATGTGATTTGAACTCTACAAATTCTACAATTTGGCCAGTCTTCTTAGCTTTGTGATAATGATCCAGTATGTCGAGAGTGTATTTACTAGTTCTTTTGTTCCAGTTCCTGTAACTAATGAATTTTAGTACGCTTTGAGCGGGTGATTCTTACTGCCTTGGGTATTCTGAGAGATCTTGCATATTTGATTGCCTCTATAATAGCGAAAGTTTCAGCGAGAAATATGGAAGCATCACCCGGTAGTTGAAACTTCCTATCTTCTGCAGATTCTGGACAGAAGAAAGCACATCCGGTATGATTTTCCATCCCCATTTTTGAGCCACCTGTATATAGTTTAAGATATCCTGCCCACTTTACTGTCAGGAGCGATGTAGGTGAAAACTGCCCATATCCTTTTCCTTTGCTGGAATAGTCTACGTATGTTACAGCAGTATCGTGATAAGAGCTGTGACAGTCATATAGGAACATTGGAAGAACCTCACTTCGATATACTTTCTTTTGGAGATATTTCCAGTCTTCGTACCGCATGTAGATATAAAACTACTGTTTCCTGAGCGATTCGCACTATCAGTGGGTGTTTAGTATCTGCCATCCGCTATAAGATATAACTATCACACATCGTTGTTCTGCGAATATGTGGAGGCATTTCTGATGCTTCCAGGAGAAGGGCGTTGGTGGGAGAAGAATGCATAGCTCCGAGACAGATGCGTAAGCTTCTGTATCATCCAATAGTGCTAAGTACTAAGCAGCAGTGTGATAGACGGTGCATCCGTAGTCTATGCGGGAATGTATCAACGTGCGGTGCAGAGTGAGCAGAGTGTTTGGGTGAGCCCCCCACCATACTCTTGTCACTGATCTGAAAAGGTTCAATGCTTTTTCACACGTACTGACGAAGGTTTGAATATGAGGTATCCAACTTATTCTAGAATCGAAGAGAACACCAAGAAACCTCGCCTGGGATTTTAGTGGTATTTTATGACCATAAAGTCTTACACTATTCAAGCAGTCTGGCATAGTTTGGTTCCTGAAAGGAACAAGTACCGATTTTTTTTCTGCCGAAATCTACAGCTACGTAATGTTTGATCCAGTGTGACCATCGCCTTTGAAATTAGCTTTTGGTAGGCCTCTTTCGGAGCTAGCAAATTGTTAAAAGATTGAAACTTCACCTGGACTGTTGCAGTATACTTTGGCCAGTCAACGACCTTTATTTTCCACCTGCTGTTTGATTAGATAATTTCTACTGTGTTTATAGGTAAGTCTATTGTGATTTCCAGAGGGAAATGGTCTGAGCCAAGGGGGTCTCGTTTGACCGTCCACTCCGTTACAGAGTTGAAGTCAACAGAGCACAATGTCAAATCGACGGCCGACTGTCGTCTGTTTGGGTTATGTATCACAGTAGGTGAACCATCATTTAGAAGAATCAAACTGAACTTTTCAAAAAGTGTAACTAACTCTCTGCCATCCGCGTTATCTATTTCTCAATCCCATAGGGAGTGGTGTGCGTTGAAGTCTGCAAAAAGGAGAAATTGCGTTTGAAGCTGGGCTACAATCTGATCCAGTGAAAGATCTTGTATTTTACACTTAGGTGGTTTGTAAAAGGTAACGATGGTGAATGCGCCGTTAGGAGTGTAAATTACAGCAGCAACTACCTGGCATTCTGTTGTCCTAATAGTGATGTCCAATTTTTTAAACTTAACTGTCTCTCTAATCAAAATGGCTACTCCTCCTCATCTTCCATCATCTCTGTCGTTTCTGAGAACGGTGTATCCTTTGAATTGTATTCGTTGGGTTAGCTGAAACCAAGTTTCGCAAATTCAAGCTACCGGTACGTGGTTGCTGCTAAACTCCCGATAAAGACTTTCTCTGTTCGAGTTTGCTGACCGTGCAGTCCACTGGAGTATTTTAAAAGCCTTTGTCAGATTTGCAGAAGTCTTCAGCAGCATTATGCATAAGAAAGAGCCTGTGTCGTTACCATGTCTGTTTCATTTTTAAGAGAAAGAAAGATCTGCATTATTAAAGCACAAAGCCTGTTAATAGTAGTTTCTCAACAGGTATAAGATGTTGCCCGAGGAATGGGAGGATATGGATTGTTTTGTATTGAGTGCTGTGGAACCCGAAATTCGTATCCATATCAGAATCAGCCTGCTTGTATGGACTGCGAGTAAATGGTTTTTTTTTGTAAGACCTGGGAGCTGGAACCGACATAACTGCATTCTTAGGTCCCTATTGTACCCTTTTGTCCGTCGTGTCCAAACATTTTGGTTCCTCGCATATTTTAGGCCAGTCACTAGGAGAGAGCTCTCGTGTTGTAGAAACACCAGCAGTAGTCTGCGCTAATGATGGTCGCGGTAACGAGACAGCAGTTGCATAAGAAGGGCCATAGGCTTCGCTGCGCTTTGCTTCCATGTGCTGTTGATAAATTGGGCAACAGCGATCAGTAGCGAGGTGGTTTCTGTTGCAATGCAGTCACCTGAGCTCTCCGGAATGTGAGCACTGTGAGGTCACATGGGCTCGTTCATTTGGCACAGCGGGCACTACAACAACACTGCAAACTTAAATAAAAATATCTAAGGCAATTGTGACATTGCAAAACTAACTGGACATACGGTGCGACAGGGCATCGCATACCGCACAAATATACATACTGGGAAAGTTGAAATTTAAATGTTACAGCACATTTCGTTGTGGGAAGTACTTTCAACTCTCCATTTTCTATAACTTTCTTTGTGAACCTTCGTACGTCGAGTACTAAAAATTCCGACTTTATTTCTGCAAGGATATCTTGTTGGGATAATGCAATATCAACATCACTGATAACTCCGCTTCCCTTGGTTAGGAATTTTGAACTATAAGCCTCCATATTCTTCAGCCGAAAAACATCAAGCACGCACGCACGCACGCACACACACACACACACACACACACACACACACACACACACACACACACACAGTGGAATCCTCGTAGTAAAGACGATGCATCTTCTTTGGTGCCAGTTACATTTAACCCTATTCCCCTCGGCATCGTGTTCCACCACCTATCCTCTGTACAGTACCGGTAGAGTTAACTGTTTCAAGTCTGCGTCCGTAATTGGGTGGTAAGCGTCGCCGACTGACAATCGGATGGCTCAGGTTCGATTCTCGGTATTGCCAGGGATTTTCCCTCGATGGGCGGACTGGAACGGAGTCCACTCATCGTGATGCCAACCGAGGAGCGGCTTGAAAATTAGCAGCGCCAGATGGCGCCATTGGATGAGGCTGACACGGGGTTGCCCCATCTGTGGTCAGAACAGGGGTGCTTTCCTTTCCTAACATTAGCATGCACATTCACTGAACTTCACCGTTACCACTGTCACTATCGTACCCTTCTCACTGCCAATAAATTTAATTGGTTACAACAAGCATTCTCAGCTATCATTTCCCAGGTATGCACAGCGACCATGTGAATTTCCCTAGCAGCGGGAGCTCGCTTTGCTTTGCTTTGTTGAGTAATTCGCTCTTATTAGTAGCTCCAGCAAGCCGCAACAGTCATCTACATCCATACTCCGAAAGCCACCTGACAGTGTGTGGCGGAGGGTACTTTGAGTACCTCTATCGGTTCTCCCTTCTATTCCAGTCTCGTATTGTTCGTGCAAAGAAAGATTGTCGGTATGCCTCTGTGTAGGCTCTAATCTCTCTGATTTTATCCTCATGTCAAAACAAAGAAGTGATGTCGCTCTGCAGTCAGCGTCAGTGGTAGGGATGGCGACTATCGATGAAACAATCGGTTGTCTGTTATATCGGTTTTTCCCAAGCCAGTTTTACCTGACTGTTGAAACCACTCAAAATTACCAGTTGCTGAAATAACGAATTTTTGGTTTTTATTCGTATTATTTCCTGCAAAAAACGTAAAAATCGAACAAAGATTGAAAAAATTTTGAGTCTCTCAGTTTCAAGATATATAAAATCAAAATATTAAAGAGACAAATAAAAGAAAATGTAGTCCGTCCACTGTCCGGTGCTTTTCTCGAAAAGTAATAAGTGTCTGAATACCATAAAAAATCACCAGTATTCTCCTATGGATTCAATTTTTTTTGAAACTCTGATCAAAAATCATGTTGTAATCGCGGATGAAACCACTACTTGGGCATTACGAAGAATAAGTGCTCAAGGGTGAAAACTGAGGTTGAACTTTATTTTTGGTGGCATATTATATAGACACAGGCAGCACATCAGCTCCTTTCTATTTTTGTTGTATACTATGAATTAATTATTACGGTTTCAATTTATTACTTTTAGGATAATTTCTTTTCTCTTTTTATTATTTCAGAGAAACAGACAAATTTTTAATCTTTAAAAGTAAATTAGGCATTGTACTTCATCGAAGAAAAAGAAATTGGATTGAGCATATATTAAAAAAGAATGACGGACTGATAAAAACAGTTTTAGAAGGTTATGTGGAAGGGAAAAGGAAGCGAGGAAGGAAGAGATTCCAGATACTGGATGAATGATGGACGGTACAACATACAGCAGCCTTAAGAAGGAAGCAATGGATCGCAGAAAAAGGAGAGGCAAAGGACCTGCTAATATAGCAGATAACTGATGATGATGATGACTTCATCGTTATGCCACTTCGAAAAAATATTCTCAGACCAGGGTTAGTGCCATTCTGAAGTACAACAGATATACTGTGACGACAGCGGGAAACTACCGTATAGATCGGTAGAGGCAAGTCTTGCACACTGCACGTAAACGGGTGCCTTAAGCTACGACACACGGTAGAATGTACATCATCATCTCAGCAAAGAGGTACTGATTCTTATACCGTTCGTCTCGACATTGCTATTAAAATAGCACTGATCGCTACAACAACGCAATATTTCAAATCAATGCAAATTTTACGAATAAAAATTACTCCTTTTTTAAGAAAAGGATTATTTAAAAACTAAAAATTTTAGCACTGCTACTATGACTAGTTTATTTCGATTTTTACACTCGTTTATAATAAGAAAACAAAAAAAAAACACTTGTTATAACCGAGACAAACAAATACCGAAAAATATACATTATTCAGAACTAAAATACCGGTATCGGTTTTAACCGGTCGGTTTTCCCCATCCCTAGCGTGTGGACGAAGCAGTGAGAGCGGTGCTGAATGGTAGCCAAAAGCCGGCACGGGGCTGGGTCCAGCTTTGACGTTCGCTGCCCACACTCGACGGGGCAAAGGCGTGGCTGCCAGCTGAGAGGCTACGCGGCAGCAAGGAGCAGGCGACGCAGCGCGGCCTTGGCTACCGCTGGTGGGCGGCGCGCGCATTCCGCAGCAACGCATCTTGCCGGGTTGCAGCCCCGTTAGTGCCTCAGCACCAGCCAGGTCGCGCTGTTTTGCCATATGCGTGATTGACAATCGACGAGGGGCGTTCAATAAGTAATGCAACACATTTTTTACTGAAAGCAGGTTTGTTTCATTCAGGGTTCCAATACACCATATTATTCCCCCACTCTTCTGACTACAAAACCCTGCTCTTCTACGTAACACCTGTTCACTGCAACGGCCTTACGTCATATTACTAGGAGACCCGTATGCTCGCAGGGTACCAACCTACTGGTCGACGTCGGAGCCATCAATAATCTCCCCATCATCCACATACTGCTTCCCGCGGAGTCACTGTGCAGTCGGAAGACGCAAGACCAAGCTGTGGGCGGACGAGGAAGAAGAGCCCAACGACATTTTGTGAGCTTCTGTCGCGTGAGCAGGCTTATGTGAGGCCTTGCGTTGTCATGGAGAAGTTCGTTTGCATTTTTGTAGCGACTAAAATGCTGAAGTCGTTTCTTCAATTTGCTGAAGGTAGCACAATACACTACAGACCTGATCGTTGCACTATGAGGGAGGACATCGAACAGAATAACCTCTTCAGAGTCCCAGAAGACTTTACCAACTGAAGGTCCGGCTTTGATGTGATACGGCGCCACTTCAAGATGGCAATTTTGTTTCTGGTTCGAAGTGATGAAACCACGTTTTGGGGCCTGTGACGGTATTGGACAAAAAATTCTCACGATGGATCTCGTACCGCGCAAGCAATTACGCACGGATGGCCTTTCATTGCTCATTATGATCTTCTTTTAGGCGACGAGGAAGTCGGCGAACACACACCTTTGAGTTCCCCAGCTGGTGGACGAATGAGTCAGCACTACCAACAGACGTCCAGTTGAGAGGTGAGGTATGTGTGATCTGTCGGTCACGTAGAATGAGAGTGTCCGCACGTTCCAACACTGCAGGAGTCACAGGTGTGCGCGGCCGGCCGGCCCGCGTGTGTTCGGACATGTTTGCGCGACCTTGCCGCGATGATGACAGACGCCTCGTTCGACGACTCTTGCGTTGAAGCCTGCAATAATTTTCGCAGTCTGATTCCCACGAAATATTTATCAGAGAAATCCCAGGAAGTTGTGGCCATACATAAAGTCAAAGAACAGATTCAAACCTTGTACACAATCTCTCTTGAATCTGTCTGGTGTCCAAACTGAAGAGAGGTTTCCGGAACCAGAAGTTTTAAATTTTGCATCTGAGACCCTTTTTATGCAAGAGGATACTATTTTTAGTTATGTTGGAGCACCAAACTGAAAATTTTTGGAAATTTGTTGTTGAGGTCTATGGGACCAAACTACTGAGGTCATCGGTCCCTCGCCACATTGACTCACGAATGGGAGATAACGATATTAGCTTCCCCGGTACTGAAAAACAAGCAGGACTATTTGAAGCTAACATTGTACCACGCCTTGATAGACTTCTATTTAATTTTTACAATGAATACTCCGCGGAATTAGCTCCTTTCCTAGTCCATATCGAGACTCGTTTGCGCAGATATTCGACATGGCAACAGAAGTTCCGACCTGTCACCTGTGATTGGAAGGGAGTGCGAATCACTCCTGTTTTTGAGTCATATGACACATAGAATTATACTTTTGCACTTATGTCGCCAAATTCCTCCTGCTGCGGGTCCCTAAACCACATTCTAAGCTAAAAAAAAATCATGACGATGCTGGAAAAACATGCTGCTCTCACACAATCAACGCGGATAAAAAAAAAGCACTCGCACGTAACACGGCGTGCTTACTAGATGCAGGAGAACATGCGGTTTTCTTTTTCCTTGCTTTCCGAAAGGCGTTCAACACAGTAACTTCAACTGCTAAACAAGATACGACCACGCGGAGTATCTTCGCAATCATGTGATTGACTTGAGGGATATTTCACTACCAGAATCTAGTACATTATACTGGACGGTGAATGTCAAAAATTGAAAGCAATTTCGTGTGTATCCCAAAGAAGCATAATAGGACGTCTAATGTTTTCAATATACAGAAAAGATTTTTCAAATAGGACCAGCAGCACTATCAGTGCATCTGTCTATAATCTATAGCAAAATATCCTCCTCGAAAGATCGCAAGGCAATATTGATAGACTTTACCATAATTTCCAATTCTTGCAATGAATGGCAACTCCGATTATACGTGGATAAATGTGATGTAATGGCTGTAACAAAGACAAAGAATCTGATATCTAATTAAGAGATTAGCAGCGACCAGTTTCAGCACGTAATATATTAGCATATAGGTGCAACATTAAAAAGCAATGGGACGAGCACATAAAGTAGTATGGAAGACAGATTTGTTGCAAGGGTTTTTACAAACTGCTGTGATTATGTGAAGGAAATCGCCCAAAGACGCTAGTGTGACCAATTCTACAATATTGTTCCAGTGCTTGGAGTCCTTATCACGTAGGCGTGACAAACTGACTTCGAACAAACTTAGAGACGCGCTGCTAGGATAGTAACTTGTCGTTTAGTCCATACGAAAGTATAACAAATGCTCGGGGAACTTAAATGGGAATCCTTGGAAGAACCACGACGTAGCCCTCGCGAAACCCTGTCCGGTATATTTCAAGACTTTGTATTCGAAAAGCACTGTGCGACCACTAAGCCGTCACAACGTAAATTTCGTTTGCAGGTCACAAGAAAAATTTGAGACACGTTAGGGTGCGTGTATAGGCGACTGGAATAGGTTAAGAAATCTATGATGCTGATAAGATGTATCTTGCCTGCCCGGCACAGTGTAGCATGATTTGTGGAGTATTTGGTTGAAGTTGAGCATTTATATGACACTCTAGCGCTGGCTTCAGTCCTTGACGGTTTGTGCGCAACACTGTTTGAAACTTTTTAATTTCTTTGGTTAATCAAAATACAAACAAAGTCACTTTCGTAGCCGGTCAACACGGAGTAATTATATTGCCGACAAAGACGCAGTAACGACAATCGCATGCAGTCCTCGTCGCACACTTATCATAAACACAGAATCATATGTACATCTGTAAACATGTTGTCTCTGACTTCAGTTTCCAGTACAGCCTGAACCAGAACATACGTAGCGGCTGTCTTTCCTTCTTTTCTATTTGGCATCAACACGTGTTTCCACGCGGTCGGCATGTGACTATCCGAATTTGGCAATGTTAATTGCAGAGGTGGCGGCCGGATGCCAAAGGAAACAAAAGAAAAATTTGGAGTAGGAATTAAAATCCATGGAGTAGAAATAAAAACTTTGAGGTATGCCGATGACTTGGTAATTCTGTCAGAAACAGCAAATGACCTGGAAGAGCAGCTGAACGGAGTGGGCAGCGTCTTGAAAGGAGGATATAAGATGATCAACAAAATCAAAACGACAATGGAATGTAGTCGAATTAAATCAAGTGATGCTGAGGGAATTGGATTAGGAAATGAGGCACTTAAAGTAGGACAGGAGTTTTGCTATTTGGCGAGCAAAATAACTGATGATCGAAGTAGAGACGATATAAAAGTAGACTGGCAATGGCAAGGAAAGCGTTTTTGAAGAAGAGAAATTTGTTAACATTGAGTATTGATTTAAGTGTCAGGAAGTCTTTTCTGAAAGTATTTGTATGGCGTGTAGCCAAGTATCGAAATGAAACATGGACGATAAACAGCTTAGGCAACAAAAGAATAGGAGCTTTCGAAATGTAGTGCTACAGAAGAATGCTGAAGATTAGATGGGTAGATCACGTAACTAATGAGGTGGTGCTGAACAGAATTGGAGAGACAAGAAATCTGTGGCACAACCTCACTAGGAGAAGGGATCGGTTGGTAGGACATTTTAAGGGATCGAAGTATCACAATTTAGTATTGGAGAGAAGCAATTGGGGGGGGGGGGGGGGGGGCGGAGACCAAGAGACGAATGCAGAATCAGATTCAGAAGAATGCACGTTGGGGTAGTTACTCGGAGATGAACAGGCTTGCACGGGATAGAGTAGCATAGAGAGCAGCATCAACGAGTCTTTGGACTGAAGACTACATCATCATCATCATCATCATCATCATCATCATCATCATCTACATCTAGTGCTGTCCATGTGAACTGTGAGAGGGCGTATATGTTTGTGAATCAGCTGAGGCGGAATGTGGGTTGGTTGTTTTGGGGAAGGAGACCAGACAGCGAGGTCATCGGTCTCATCGGATTAGGGAAGGACGGGGAAGGAAGTCGGCCGTGCCCTTTGAAAGGGACCATCCCGGCATTTGCCTGGAGCGATTTAGGGAAATCACGGAAAACCTAAATCAGGATGGCCGGACGCGGGATTGAACCGTCGTCCTCCCGAATGCGAGTCCAGTGTCTAACCACTGCGCCACATCGCTCGGTCGGAATGTGGGTACCAGTCCGATATTCACCTAGTCGGGTATGGAGAAACAGTCTAAAAACAACAACCAGGCTGGCTGGCACACCGGCTCGCGTTGTTAATCCACCGGATGGGTCCGATCCGGGACCGACGCACCGCCCCGAATCCCGGTAGCGTCCTCCTCCACTTCATCATAGGTTGCTGCCTGAAAGCAACCTTGCGTCTTTTGAGAATTGTCAATTACATTTAAAAAAAAAACAGGTGATTAAAACACAATTTCCTCTTATTTATGTAGGATTTTCATTAATCATCATCACGATGAATAAATTCGCCAAACTAATATTTTTCTCGTAACTTGCACTGTGTTTGGGCTACATTCTCACCGTACTTTCTCATCTTTCGCTTACTTTTTATTTTGTGCTCAGGGTTTCCCCAGGCCCATAGGAGTTCATACTTATCGAAACAAGAACACAAGACTGCACTCTAGCTCGGCGCAATATGTATCTGTATCTTTATTTAGAATTGCAGATGTCGTCCCTTAAATACAGTAACAAGCCCTTGTCAGAATTATGTCCCTGCTTAGCAATGGAGAAGCAAAATGAGGTTAAACGTCTGCGACGCCGGCACATTCTATTAAGGAATGCAATCGATCAGCTTGCTAGATTATAGTGGCTGGAGAAACACTAGTTCCTGCTGCGGCGGCTTGAAGAGCTCGTGGCGCACGCCTTTAAAGGTCAGGAGTACATCCCTTTATTATAACTTCGAATTTTTAAAAATTCGTGTTACAGTAGCATTTAGCTTTCGCTTTTCCTTTCCGGAATGCGCAATAGCGTGACTTTCGAAATATGATACATGAACGTCCAACAATAAGAAGTTGTTTCAACGCTCTAATTTCGTCTCTTGCTTGACTCATACGGTACATGAGAACAAGAACACGCTATTCACTCTTAATATTCTACTAGAGTTGTGTCCGGCCCCGGTAGCTGAGTGGTCAGCGTGACGGAATGTCAATCCTAAGGTCCCGGGTTCGATTCCCGGCTGGGTCGGAGATTTTCTCCGCTCAGGGACTGGGTGTTGTGTTGCCCTAATCATCATCATTTCATCTCCATCGACGCGCAGGTCGCCGAAGTGGCGTCAAATCGAAAGACCTGCACCAGGCGAACGGTCTAGAGTTGTCACATTAATTGTAGTTCCTTACAGGGGTAAGAGTAATTCAGTTTGAGACTAACATTGCAGGATGATCAAGAAGCTACACTGTTGTTAAATTCCAACGCAAACAGCATGGAAGATATCAATGAAAGGCGATACACTGATTTCTATCATCTCACTACCTAATGGAATGGTGCCGACAGAATATTAGGCAACAATCAACGTGTGATCACAGTGTAGTAACAGCACGGCCGAAAACCAGTTTTAACACGATGTTCTGCATGGGATGTGTTACCCGTCGTTCACAATGTCTATGAAATTAAAAGGTGATGTTCGAAAATGACATGTAAGAACATCTTGGAGAATTATTGCTGACTGGTAGCACACCAAAGACGTCATCGTTGGCTCAGAGCGTAGGTGGCAGACATAACGTTGATTAACAGGTCATTCATGATGTTGAAAAGATGTGGCTGTTTAAATGTATTTACTTCACTCGAATCTCGGAAAAAGTTGAAATGATTGCAGTCATGAAAATGATTTTTGCTATGCTGCTATAGGTTACATCACACACAGCACACAATTGCACTATGTGTTCAAAAGTATCCGGGCACCCCCAAAAGCATACGTTTTTCATATCAGGTGCATTGTGCTGCCACCTACTGCCAGGTATTCCATATCAGCGACTTCAGTAGTTTTTAAACGTCGCGAAACACACAGTTAGGCGGTAAGTGAGAAAACTTTGATTTCATAAGCCACAAATCACGCCAGCAAACGACGGTTCTCTTGGTGTAAGGAGCGTAAACATTGGACGATTGAACAGTGGAAACACGTTGTGTGGAATGACAAATCACGTTACACAATGTGGCGATCCGATACCAGGTTGTGGGTATGGCGAATTCCCGCTGAACGTCATCTGCCAGCAGGTGTAGTGCCAACAGCAAAATTCGGAGGCGGTGGTGTTATGGTGTGGTCGCATTTTTCATGGAGGGGCTTGCACCACTTGTTTTGCGTAGCACTATCACAGCGCAGGCCTACATCGACGTTTCAGCACCTTCTTGCTTCCCACTGTTGAAGACCAATTCGGGGATGGCAACTGCATCTTCCAACACCATCGAGCACCTGTTCATACCGCACGGCCTGTGGCGGAGTGGTTACACGATAATAACATCCTTGTAATGGACTGATCAGCGCAGACTCCTGACTTGAATCCTATAGAACACCTTTGGAATGTTTCAGAAAGTCGACTTCGAGCCAGTCCTCACCGACCGACATCGATACCTCTTCTCAGTACAGCACTCCGTGAAGAATGGGCTGCCGTTCCCCAAGAAACCTTCCAGCACCTGATTGAACCTATGCCTGCGAGAGTGGAAGCTGTCATTAAGGCTAATGGTGGGACAACACCATATTGAATTCCAACATTACCAAACTTTTAAGTTATTTTCGGCCAGGTGTCCGGATACTTCTGATCACATAGTGTACGTTGAAAATATGTGGCTATTTAAATACGTTTACTTCACTTGAATCTCGGAAAAAGTTGAAGTGATAGCAGTCATGAAAATGAGTTTTCTTATGCTGTTGTAGACTACGCCACAAAGCACGCACAACTAGCTGCTGCATTTATCGTGCGCAGTCTTCTCAGCAGTGGATGGTATATAAGCGTTGTGATTAGGGCACAGACCTTTCTCTGCTGTCGAGATTATCAGTTGCTTTCTTGTATGTGAAATAGTACTTGCAACCAGAAATAGGCGACTGATTTTTACATGGTTTAAACGACACTTAGTAAGGTTTTAGAGTGTAATAAGAACTTAGGAATAAATGTTAAAGTGTCTGCATTTTTCCAGAATTTCCTGTCTAAGAGAGCACAGTGATCGGTCCCGTCCAGGGACGCAACCGATAAAGCTTGAAACATAACCCTCAGAATGGAATAAAAAAAGAGGTCGGAACATTTTGTATAATGTTCTTGACTGTGTCAATTCGTGTTCCCACAAAGGATCATTAGAACTGTTTAGTTAGTACTGGAAGAATTTCTTTCACCGACACTAAAATATTATAAATTACTGGAATTTAATCATAAGCTGTCTTTTTTGTGGGTGTCGCGTGAAGCTTGGAGGAAACTGGCGATGAACTAAAAAGCAAGCTGCTGTGCCCTACCACACGTCCCATTTTTTACGTGTCCACTTACATTCCTCTGTAGCATTAACTTGCAGTGGGGTATTTTGACAGTGTTGGACTCATACGGAACATTGTTATGTGAAGCACCTATTACTTGTCAGATAGGCAGTAATGGCAGACGGTTGCAACGTGGATAGGTTCTTCATTCATTTCATTATCACTGTTATTGGCGCCTGAGTTGTCGCAAAGGGAACGGTACACCAACCGCCAAGTTGATCACATTTCACATTTGACAGCAGTGATGTCTTATTGTTGACAACTTTTTTGCATCACTTGTCCCAACTCTTCTTTGCTCGGAATCGAGTGTACTTGGAGGCTAGTTCAGTCAACTGTGTGTTATCACGTGTGAAGCTACTGAAGGTGGAAAGCTTACCACACGTTTACACAACGTTAAAGCAACCTATATAAAGGCAATAAGATAGACGCCATCGACTTCTGACACGATTATCTTCAGAAACTTTATATACGAGGATTGGAACTTAAAAAGAGGCAACTATTTATTCACAACCGATACAAAAGAGTTACATGTTTGCACCTGTTACTATCCTTCGAAGTAGTCACCAGCGTTGTGTAGAACCCATCGCCAGTGATGTGGAAGGCGTAGTATACCGTTAGCAGAGCCTGTTCTGTTGATGGTGCGAATGGAGCAGTCTACTGCCTGTCGAATCTCTGGAGCAGTTCTGAAGCGAATGCCACGCAGTGGTTCCTTCATCTTCGGAATCAAATCAGTCACAAGGACTTAAGTCCGGGGAGTATGGTGTACTTCCCAGTCCCATCGACCGAACAGAGTAGCCACAGCTTGCGTTGTATGTGCCCGCGCATGGTCGTGCAAAATGATGGGTGGGTTGCGCTTCTCTCGCAAAGCTGGTCGCATGTGATGCTCCAAAAACGAACAGTAATACTGTGCATTGACGGTCTGCCTTGGAGGAACGTAGTGCGTTAGGATAACACCATCACAGTCGTACAGGAGAATCCGCATAACTTTAGACCGCTCCATTTGCACCGCCAACAGAACATGCTCTGCTAGCTGTATACTACGCCTTCCACATCGCTGGCAACGGATTCTACACAACGCTGGTGACTACTTTGAAGGACAGTAACAGGTGAAAACATGTAACTATTGTATCGGTGGTGAATAAATAGTTGCCACTATTTAAGTTCCAACCCTAGTATCAGCTTTTCCAGCAGACTGGACAGAAAGTACGTCCGCGGCTCCTGTTGCGCGCGGAGAAAAACTCAAGTAGAAAGTCAAGATCGCCACGGCCATGTTTGGCGGGCAGCGTGTGTCGGGAATGCGGACGGCTGGGCTGCAGGTCGCTGAGGTCACACATCTACCAGTACTCCTTCCTGTTCCTGGTCGTCCACGGCCTCATCGCAGTTCGGGTTAATATCGGTCAATTTCTTAATTTATCACTAACCGCTGTAAAAATCATTCGTGACCACTGATACTGCGTCAACATCTACTGAAAATTATCAAAAGAAAATAGAATATCATAAACGGTGAATAACGGAATAACACAGCAAATATGCTGCATATAATAAGCCAGTATTTTTCGGATCCTACGCAGACGCGGGGTACGAGGGATCACACCGCCTCATCCCTCGCAACCACTCTTCTGAGCTGTCTACATTACTTCAAATACAATACACGCGAAATCAGTGGTTCACGTGACGCTACGTGTTCAGTTCGAAAAACGCAACGTTCATAACACACTACGTGAATGGAAAGTTTACGAATACTACTGATTTCATGAGAATTTACCAAGTTTCATAAAGACGGCATATGTTAACGGATGATATTACATGTGTGTCTGCAGAGACAGTTCAAATAAAAACAATGCTCTGGGGCAAAACAATTCAAAATATGGTATGAGGTAAACCTGGATGTTAGTAGTAGTATATTCTGCTGTTCAACACACAGGGGGTCTAGAATAACCATCAGACAACGGCTTAACTTTCAAACAATGGGTATGAATATAAGAAATTACATTGTTTCCAATGAAAAGAAGAATAATTTGTGAAATGAATCTGAAGAGGCCCACACACCACCCTTGAGTAATATAATGGCGACGACTAGCAGGAATGTTATTAGCCACAGAATAAAATCCACTATTTCTGGAAGGTATCAAACTGGCTATGAATATCAGAAAGCTATATCCCAAATCTCTACTTCCAGTTATAAAACAGTGGCAAGGGTCCATTACTTAAACGTCACGGACCTCGCAAAAAATAGTTCAGTCACCTCCATAACATTCTGATTTATACCATTATCAACCATGGAATACAAATGTTAAACATTATCAAGCTTCGTTTGCTGATGTGTGTATTTGATCTTCACTGGTTTCCCGCTCGCTTAAAAAAAAAAAAGTAGCATTGCATGTTCCGAATATTAGCAATACCCTCAATTTATGTTGGCACTATAATTCAGCTCTCTCAATTCAAAAAACGAAATGTGGTCAAAAAGAGTATAAATGTAACATTTCGACCGTGTCAGCAAGCAATTTGTCCTCTTAAAGCCTTTACGGTATATTAATACAGAACTTACTGCGCACCACACATGGACGAGCACATGGGTTTTTAACTTTTTTGTACTTCAGATACGAAACATCATAATCTCATATTTTGAGACCGTGTACAATAATACATCTTCGGAAAAGTTTAAAAGTGTGCAATAATACATCTTCGGAAAAGTTTCAAAATTTCGTCTTCGTCGTCATATGATTGGTCTGAGGCAGCTTTCCACGCTAGTCTATTTTGTGCAAGTCTCAATCTTTGTGTAAGTACTGCAACCTACATCTATCTGAACCTGCTTACTATAACTGGTTTGTCTCCCTCTATAATTGTCATCACCCCACTCTCCCTTCATTACCTACTTAACTATTTCTTGATGCTTCAGGATGTGTCCTACAATATATTCCTTCCTTTAGCAATTTCTCCGTATATTTCTTTTCTCCGCGAGCAAGTTCAGTATCTGTTCATTAGTTACGCAATCGATCTAATCGTCAGCATTTCCCTTCAGCAACAGATTTTTGAGTATTCTATTTTCTCCTTGTCTGTGCTATTTATCTTCCACGTTTCACTAAGGCTACACTCCAAATAATTACTGTCAGAAAAACCAGTTAGTCATTTAAATTTATATTATACGTTTACATTCCTGTCTTTTTCATATATTGTTTTCAGTCTGCATTTTATATTCCGTTTACTTTTACCACCGTCAATTATTTAGATGCCCAAACAGCAATAATCGTCCACAACTTTCAACGTCCAATTTTCTAATCTAATTCCTTCAGCATCATCTTATTCGCGACTACACTCTATTACTCTTGTGTCACTTTTTTATCTGTGTTCCTATAATCTCTTTTCAAGATACTAGCCATTACGTTTAACTGATCTTCCAAGTCCTTTGCCGTCTGACCAAATTACAATGTCATCGGCAAACCTCGAAGTTTATATTTCTTCTTCACGAACTTTAATTCTTTCAATATTTTTTGTTCCTCTTTACTGCTTGCTCTATGTACAGACTAAACAACAATGGGGATAGTCTTCAACCCTGGGACACTCAGTTTTCAACCAATGCTGCCCTTTATCTGCTACTATTGTAACTGCAGTCTGGTTTCTGTAAAAGCTGTAAATAACCTTTCGCACCCTGTGTTTTACTCCTGCTACCTTCAGTTCTAGTCAACATCGTCAAAAGCGTTCTTTACGTCTAGAAATGCTACAAACATATGTTTGCCTTTCGTTAGACTATCTTCTAAGAGAAGTCGTAGGGGCGGTACTGCCCTCGCGTATTCCTCCATTTCTCCGGAATCCAAACTGATCTTCCTCCTATTTGGTTACTACAAGTTTTCCATTCTTCTGTAAGTAATTCATGTCGGCATTTTGCAACCATGGCTTATTAAAATGATGGTTTCGTTATATTCACACCTGTAGGCCCTTGGATTCTTTGGAATTGATATATTCTTCGCAAAGACTGTAGATATTTCGCTTGTCTTACATAACTTGCAAAGAAAATGGAACTGTTTTTTTTTTTCTCTCTCTGCCTAAGGGAGTATGTTCTCCCAAAGATACCATTAATTCTGAGGGCTGTCATCTACTCTAGGGGCCTTGTTACGACTTGGATCTTTCATAGCTTTGTCAAACTGCTCTTGCAGCATCATATTTGCCACCTAATTTTCATTTTCTTCCCTTTTACCTTGAATAATACTATCTTCAAACTTGTTTCCCTTGTATAGACCCTCTATAAACTACTTCCACGCTTTCCTTTATTTAGTTCGAAATAAATTCGCTATATGCGAATAACTTGGTGTCAGCTGTATTAGTTACAGATGTTCTACCTGTTGGTGACATGTGAACATTTGTGCTGCACCCGGACTAGACCTGCTAGAACCCAGATTTGCCGCTTATCGCTAGCGGTCGCCTTACCATTAGGCTATCGGTGCACGCCTTCTGAGCAGACCGAAACTTCAGCGTGTCACACTGTCTATATCCCCATACCATAGTCTCCTACTTTCGTAATTGAATGCTCGCAGCTTAATTCTGTATTCCCGAGGTGATAAGCTGGAAATTCGGGTTCGAGTGCCTATCCGGCACAAACTGTCATATGCCACCAACAGGAAGAACATCTGTACCAAATACAGCTGACGCCAAGTTATTCGCATATAGCGAATTTATTTCTATCTAATGTAAATATCTCCCTTGTTTGATTAGCGATGGCCTGCTGTCTGAGTTATTATTATTATTATTATTATTACTATTGTTATTGGTACGACGTACGTACAAGTTACATCATCAAAGACGATTCCGACTTCAAAGTATGAGGTGAGGAGATGGAGGGAATCACTTCTTCAAAACACTTTTATGATCAACTTCTCGGGGCCCATATGTCTGTCAGTAAGACACCTCCAACGGGTAGAACTGCGTCGTATTGCTATTCTAAGGGACAAAACTGCTGAGGTCATCGGTCCCTAGACTTACACACTTCTTAATCCGACTTATGCTAATACAACACACACACACACACACACACACACACACACACACACACACACACATACACACATGCCCTCCGTGATCGTGTGCAGACGGAGTTCTGCGTATAGGTCGACGAGGTGAGTGTAGCATCTGGTCGCCTGACTACATACCGTTTATCATGTAGCGACGAAATTATTCTTAATTATTTAGGGCACCATCCAAGTCTAGAGTTGGTGCATCACACTTAACACGATCGTTCGACAAATTAAAAATGCTGTACAGAACACAGATCTGTAAAGCTACATATACTGCGGATTGTCGAACTAAATGTCAGTAAGTAACATACGTGACATAACCCAACTTGTCAGTGTGGTGTCCGGAAAGAGGTAAGCAAGCAAATGAAAGCGAATGCGAGGGGACGGGTGGGGCAGTGTTGGCGAGCGGTCCCAGAGGGAGCGGCCGGTGGCGGTGGGCGGATTAAAGAGCGCTTATTGGGTTAGTACTGCGCGCCGGCCGCGCCATTACACGCCGGCCAGTCCACTACAAAAGCTGCGGCGCCTGTTTCCACTGTGTTTTGTTTCTTCATTTCATGTAGCTGAGCCTCATCAATGCTCAACGGAGATGCGAGTGACTTATTTAGCAGTGCGCGACGTCCGGACACATTTCCATTTTTTTAACTTAATGAACACAACACAGTCATGGGTCTAGTATTACTTGGTGCTTGGTGTGTGTGTATGGCGGAGGGGGGAGGAATAAACAATACACGACTGTGGTAATGTTCTGCACATTAATTATAACAGTCGCTATGAGCCCTGCACGAGATGCCTGCGTTTACCACAAAAAGTATTTGAACAATCGTCAATTTTCAGAATTTGACTAATTTCGCTGCTACACAGGAAATATCAGACTTCTGTGTAGTTAGAATCTTTCAATTATCTTTATAAGTGGCTCAGTCTTAGAAATAAGGGCAAATTACGTTGTCTTCTTAGTTTCTGCCAGCGTTTTTCTAATTAAACAGCACAAATTGTTTATGAGAACAACTGGACAATCCACTGGACACCGAGATATCAACTTAGGCAGAGAAAAAAACAAACACTCAAAAATAAACAAAACGCACCCATCCCTTTTATAAAACAGTTGTCCTTAGAACATAATCTTGTTTTCTAGCACTCAACACTTTGTGCACTGTTCAAAGAAACCGAAAGAGCATTCATTTCTGAAATATATCTAAACTCCACCTCCAAGCAGAAAAAAGGGTAAACAAAAGCTTTCTGTCGTACGGCTAAGCACTTCTATCAGTACTCTATCTTGCCACTTCGACAAATTGTTTATCGAATAAATCGGTATCACTATTCAACGGCATGGTCTGTATATATGTAACAAGCCATTCGTCATCGAAAAATCTTTCGGACGGCAGTATTCTGCACACTTTCTTCCGATAGGCATTTGAAAGGGACGACCGTTGTTCTTGCAGCAATATCGCACGATTTATATGTTGGATGCTGCTCAGTTGTTGCCGAATAACGTTGCATCCTTGGAGGTAGCAATCCACATACACTCTTACTACACGATGGCCTGCGCCACCGAACTACCTATCTACCTACGCCTGCGTGTCTCTCTCTCTCTCTCTCTCTCTCTCTCTCTCTCTCTCTCTCTCCCTCTCCCTCTCCCTCCCTCCCATCCCACCCCCCTAAAAATGTGCCTTTTAAATCTCTGTCTGATGTGCTCAAAAGCAATGCCTGCGAACTTTATGTGAAAATCCTTAAAGCTTTTTCATATGAAACACACTCTATTAACATTCCACATCTTTATTCTTCATGTCTACATATTTA
Organism: Schistocerca cancellata; assembly: GCF_023864275.1. Classification (NCBI taxonomy): domain Eukaryota; kingdom Metazoa; phylum Arthropoda; class Insecta; order Orthoptera; family Acrididae; genus Schistocerca; species Schistocerca cancellata. The sequence goes on along the minus strand of NC_064627.1, from coordinate 498,181,872 downwards.
TTTCTAATCACGGCTGGCGACGAACACATTTTCCCAACGAGAGACCGGTTTGTTGATATAGTCACTGCAGTATGTTTAGTTTTGTTGGCACAGCCACAACCTCATCTCTGTTTGCACCACTTCATCACAATCGAAGTGAAGTTCTGTAAGGTATTTAAGCTCTGGAAACAAGTGAAAATAAATGGAACCAAGCCTGTATGGAGGATGACAGGTTACGGTGAACCCAAGGCGTCGGATTATTGCATTCATGAAATGTATTCGCAGTTGCGAATACGAACTATTACCAGTTGAATAAGGGAATGATTATTACGAAAATTTGTGCCGCACCGAGACTTGAACCCAGATTTCCCGCTTTACGCGAGTGGTCGCCTTAATCACTTTGGCAATCCGTGCACGACTCACGGTCAGACTCAAACTCCCGTACGTCGCCGTTCCTGCGTCTAAATCTGTATTTGTCCACACGTGATACGATTCCCGCACAGGGGACGACATTGTAACTGCAAGCTGCTGCGTAGCATCAGCGCGGCGGATAAATACGATACTGTAGTGCCTGAGTTGTTAAGAGAAACAATGCAATGTTCTTGCGGACACGAATGCACGCCGCATCTTTCTTCTTAACACAAGCACTGCAATATCGTGTCGTATCGGATTATTGCATATGTCGCGAAGAGGGTGCTCCATTATGGACGAACTCTTCGAATTCGAGAAGTGATTACAGTACGCTGTTCCTCTCACACCGACATAGTCACGTCACGCACCACCATCTAATATGCTACAATTGTGAGCCCACTAACGGTAAACAAAAAATTCGGAAGCATTGCTTTTCACCACGCCCGCGTATCATCAGGTACCTGCTTATGTCGCACCACCACCATTACTAAGCTTTTAACAGTCCCTAAAATGGGTTGTACTTGTTATATGCCTTTAGTTAGTAAATACAATAAAGGAAAATAAGTATTAGAGACTAGCGATACCAAAAACTATACGAAAAGAGAGTAATTTGTTGCGGAGTATATGGGTAACTCTAGCAGGATCATCGCAATTTGGCGATTGAAGCAGGCGCGTGACGTGCAGCAGAGTGTGCGATGATTCAGCTGCATGGAGGCTAGCGCCAGACATGCGTCAGCTTTAAATCTGACCTTACCTTCCTACAGCAAAGTTAAGGATCTCGGCAACGGTTTTAGGCGTGCGACACACGGTGCAACAGCATGCTTGTTCGTCCGTGCCTGCCGATGTACTCACGATGTAATCCAAAATAGCCTCTAGGTGCAGTTGGAATGAATTGGGACCAGGACGTAATGACTATTTAACATGTTCTTACAGCGCTTCGGAACACGTTACGAACACACCTTCCTCGCTGAAAGTAAAGCGACGGTGTTTTCAATAGCTACGCGTCCACCAATTAATTCCCGAAAATATTTGTGCCGTGTGTTCACCGAAAATATTTGTGCCGTGTGTTCAAACCCAAACCTAGTGATGCTGGATTACGAGGGAGCAGCGATTCCGAACAAAGACAAAACGTGACGCAGAGCATCGTCGTCTGCCGCCAGACATTGCCTCGTGACAAGGTCAATTATATGGGCATCTACCACTAGAGAGCAGCGTAAAGCGCACACTGCTGGCAGATCTGAATAGTTCACTGTGGTGACACACATCTGCAGTGCGCTACGAGCAGCCTTGCCAAAAACACCGCGTGTGCGCTTGCAATACTCTTGTCCGGAAAACAACCAGTTTCACTACGGTTAAGCAAAACTATTCTTTCTCCGATCGGCCAAAATCTTAGAACCGCACTTTAAATACTTGTAAAAGAAACTATCAGAGTAAATATTAACTGCAAAACGAGAATTTAGAATTTGTAGGCTTTGATGATCAATAAAATGCTACTGCGAACAGAACGAGTGCCGTACACAACGCGTTCCACATAATGTAAACATCTAATGCGTCATGAATTCAAGAAGAAGTGATAGTCAGCAGCGTTACGAAGATGCTGAAAAATCAACTGACAGAAGCTGCCCTAATCAGTGGCAACTGTGGGAAGGTCCCTCTGCCACGTGGTTCAGTATTTTGCGGAGTGTACATGTAGGCGTAAAAGAGTATTTTGGTGTGTAACATGTATTTAATTAACGAGATATTGCAGCAATTATATTCTCATAATATGACGGAATACTTTTTTAGCAGCGTGCTATAGTTCTTAGGTAACAAAAGCTGACGGTAAAAAGCATGTTAACTTTTGCTTTTAAATGTATCACAAAAATATCCTACATGTGAAGGCAAAATCTATAGGCTCTGCATTATTGCACCTCCAATGCTAAGTATAAGTAGTGGAATCGGACAAACTGCATGGCGCCAATCACTGACAGTTAAAAACGACTCAGTACTGACTAAGCAATTCAGTAATTGGAAATTATATAAGTAAAATGTACTCCAAAAAGAAGCCACCGCAATGATGATGATGAGTTGGGTTGAGAGGGCGCTCGACATCACGGTCATCAGCGCCCTGACGAAAAATCAACATGAAATCTCATGGGTGGGGACGAAGACTGCCCCCACATGCAGAGCAGTTTATAACGTACTAAAGTCAGCCGCCCTTCCCCACCAGTTTAGGGGTGAGGCCTGATAGTTCACAAAATTTCACCACTGTTAGCACTGGTATCGATATCTGCGAGAACAGTGGGCAGATCCCCAGAGAGACCAACGGCTGCCCTATCATCAGTATACAGGACACATGTAGCTAAAATATGCTGAACGGAAAGCGGCACGCCACAAACTTCACAGAAAGATGGATCCTCCCCCCGGAGGAGGAAGATGTGTGTAAAAGGGCTATCCCAAAGCGCAGTCTGGTAAGCAAAACCTCCTTCAAGTGGCGAGGCTGACACGAAGTCCGCCAAGCTTTTGTGGTCGGTTTGAGTGACCGCAGTTTGTTGTCCGACACCTGCAACCATTCAGTCTCCCACTGACGTATGATGCATGGCAGAAAATCAGATAATGGCGTGCAACGGGATGGGACATTGATGGACAGCACCACCCCAACACGCTTCTTGGCAGCTTTATCAGTCATGTCGTTACCCTGTATCTCTACGTGGCCAGGTACCCAGCAAAAGATCACCTCCTTGCCACGGCGTTGGAGCCGCTGTAAGCAGTCATGGATGAGCTGAATCAGTGGGTCTACCGGATACATTTGGTGAAGCGCTTGCAGTGCACTAAGAGAGTCGGAACAGACAAGAAAACTCGTACGGTGATGTCTGTGAACCCTCTCCAGTGCCATTAGAATGCCATATAACTCCGTATCATAATTTGTAAATTGTTCTGGAAGACGCACTTTAAAAACACTATCAGGGAAAACCACAGAACAACCGAGAGAATTCCCCTGCTGGGATCCATCTGTATAAATAACGATAAAACTGAGGTACATACTTAAAACAGAAGAAAAAATGGTAAAAGCCATATCTGGAGTACAATTTTTCGGGTACTGCGTCAAGTTTAAAATCACTTTGGGCCTCCGAAGACACCAAGGCGGCAGTGCGTTCCATCCCTGGGTGTGTATTTTCATGCCCGAGAGATCCAGATCCTTGAGGCAGGCCGTAGCACGTATACCAAATGACTGGGTCGCTTGGGGCCGACTCCTGAATAGTCGTTCGAAGGCGGGTTGGATCACTGAACTAAATGCCAACGACTGGGGTGACGCTGAGATTTTCAGCGCTTGTCGAGCCAAAAGGATACGTCGCCGACTCCAGAGTGGTGGTTCACCAGCCTCTGCACACAGACTCTGAACTGGGCTGGTCCGAAAGGCTCCAGTCTATATCCGAATGCCAGCATGGTGGACAGCATCTAACATCCGGAGGTAGGAAGGACGGGCCGATCCATAGACCACGCTGCCATAGTCTAAGCGTGATCGAACAAATGCCCTATAAAGCTGCAGGAGACGGGACCTTTCAGCTCCCCATGTTTTTCAGCCAAGGCATTTCAAAATGTTCAACAACCGGAAGCCCTTTGTTCGTAGGTCTTTCAGGTGTGGGAGCCATGTTAAATTAGAGTCAAATAATAAACCCAAAAAAGCGCACTGTGTCTTGAAAAAGTAAAATACGGTCCCCCATTGTAAGCTCTGGTTGGTTAAAACTCCGACGAGCATGATTAAAATTGACACACACAGTCTTCTCAGGTGAGAACCGAAAACCAGTTGTCTGTGCCCAGGTTTCCAGCCTCCTAATGGCCAGTTGTAGCTGCCTCGTCGTCGTCGTCGTCGTCGTCGTAAGATCAGAGGAAGAGAAGAAGATTGCAAAGTCATCCACAAACAAAGAGCATTTGACAGGGCTCCTGACTGCAGAGGAAATGCCATTTATAGCGATGGCAAACAATGTAACACGGAGGACACTGCCCTGGGGCTCGCCATTCTCCTGAACATAGCAATCAGATATGGCATTGCCAATGCGGAAACGCTTGTCCTCGAGAAAAAATTGGATCAGAAGCGGCAGGCGTCCACGTAGTTCCCATTCATGAAGTTGGCGAAGGATGTACGGTACAGGCCGTCGTCTGAGGTGGTTACTAGACCTGGGGATGGACTCTGCGGCAGCCCTTTTGATCTCATGATTGACATGAGCCACCGAATCTTGTGCACAATTATTTCGTTCAAAAATAGCCTGTCGACTGTACTGTAACCAATTTGCCCTTTGTATCATCCACCTGCGTGGTCTCCTGCTGGTCACTGTCCTAGACGGCAGACAAATCCACACTGGGAAGTGGTCACTAGATTGTAAATCTGGAGCCACTTCCCACTGACTGAACCTGCAATAGCTGAGGAACAAAAGCAAAGATCAATAGCTGAACCGCATCCAAAGTGTCATGGCGGGGGGGGGGGGGGGGGCAGGTACAAAGAACACACTGGTGACTATCAAGCCGGGGACCATATAAATCAGAAGATGAGTACAGACTCAAATCGCGCAAAGCAACAGAAGTACTGTCCAACCTTGCCGCAGATATCAGGAAGAAGGCTGAGATTCTATGTATACATTCATAGACTCCCATCTTCAAGACTAAATCACAAGATTTTGACATACACTGTAAAACTGAAGAACATTCCATGGATAGAAGAAGTCAAATGTGAACATGGGACAGGAAACTTTACCCTCAGAAGATAGATGGGTAGTAAAGCCAGAGAATGAAGTCCCTAAAAGATCAGGGACCAAGTGGTCAGAAGAAAGGAAGAAAGCACATAGCGAAAGAATGAAAGCTATATGGGCTATTAGAAAGGCAAATCATAAATGCAATGCGTGATCCGACAAGATGTGTGTGTGTGTGTGTGTGTGTGTGTGTGTGTGTGTGTGTGTGTGTGTCCGTTCTTTCAGACGTGCCCAAAAGAATGGACACCGTTTTGATCCTGCAGCCACAATGATTCAACACACAAAGGAATTAAAGACATTAGCTGCCTGTGAGCATTGATTTCACTGATTTATATCAATCGGGCAAATTTAAAATTTTTGTCGGGTCTCCGCCATACTAGGCGGAAGCGCTGACCACTACACCATCCGGACACAGTACTCACCGCATTAACTGCCCTAGAATGCCTCCCGTCGGACCCTAATTCTCAACTTGTACAACACATTACTGATATAGTGCTGCTACTCATTAGCCTCATTACTGGCGGCGTCTCGCCGATTCCCATAAGAGTTCAGCTTGATGTGAATCTGCAATGAAGGGATCATTGGCTGCCTTCGCCTTAAATTACATAAATGTGATGTCAGTTCTGCTCGAACTCTTACGAGAATCGGCAAGATGCAGCGAGTAATGAGGCTAATGATCAGGGACACTACATCACTAGTGTGTCGTACAAGTTGAAAATTTGGATCTGACGGTCATCCTGCCCCACTGATAAATCAACGCCCTATGGCACCCAATGTCCTTAATTTCTTTGTGTCTTGTTCTGTCATTCAAACCATGATAATTTTCTTCTGCATAGGACAACATGTAATGTTAACTTCTGTCAGTTTCTTCGTAGGACTGATAAAGAATGTTATGTAAACCTCTACTAATGGGACAGATAATACAACAAGAAGTTCATATGGAACAGAAATTATTCGTAATGGTATAGAACATTAAGTTTTTCAACAATGGTCGAGTAACTCTTAGCTTTTTAGGTGCGTCTCTACAACGCCAAAGTACTTGAGAGGGTCCCTATCAACGACCCGGTCGTGAACTGTTGTTCCTGATGTACAATCAATGTGATTAGACAACAGATAGTCTGCGGTAATCTGACAATGTCCATCGGAAGAGGCGTTCCCAACCTTAATTAAGGTGACTGGCATGATTAATGAAGAAAGATTAATGAATATCTAGCTTTCCCTGGACTTGGGGAGCTACATGGCGCGCTACCGGGCACCATGTTCGATAAGGGAATGCGCTATTTATCACTTACAAAATTCACTAAATGAAGAGACACAGCGGAATTATTGACTCAGCCTATGGAACCAAGCTTTCGAATACCAACAAGGTTACTCTCACTATTCTGTTCCCCGAAGATTTATGAATCACTTCCCGCAAACGGTCAGGTGGCTCCTTATTCAAGGTCGTGACTCATTCCTCCGTCAATTTTCCTCCAGTCTCAGTAAATGCTCCGCTTGTAACAGCCTCGCTGCCAACAGGATGTTATACACACCAGGGCGGAAGAGCATGCGCCTACGGACACACGCTTCTCTCAGTGAGACGAGGAGGCAGTCTGTGGAACGCTGGCAAGTTCGAAAGCATGGAGTTTGCGAGAATACGTTATGTTTAGTTTACAAGTGGACAATGAGCACCCAAAACTATATTAAGTAGTCAGTGATTAACTTAAAATTTTCTTGAAGGAGCGAAACCATTTGCTCTGCATTTTTGCAAGAAGCCGGGTTCTGTAACTGTTTAATTTACATCACTAACATTCATAGCCGAAAAGAGCTACTTCATATCAGTGCAATTACGCAAGCACAGGGTGTACCTCTTGCAATGTAATTTAGTAGAATTAAAGAGCAAAATTTGTGAGGTTTCTCGCGAATTTACCCATCGACCAGGGACAGACATATGCAGGTCGACTGCATCAGTATTGCCAAAGTTCCAATACAGCATCGAATAAAGCTGTTCTAAACGAAATCAGATAGATAGTGTCGCATCAGGTAAACATACCGAACGGCCATCGCATTTACAGTCGAAGGGCGAACAAACTGGAAAACCTCCGATAAACTAGATAGGTTTTTCGAAGTAAGATTCCTACGTGTCCGAAAAGGAAGCTTCACAGTCACTGCACACCACCGGTTTTGACTTCGCATTGTAACAGTGACTCAATTCTAAGTAGATTCAAACACTGGGAGGAGGGAGTGGGGCGGGGGGCTCAGGGAACAATGGAGTGATGCATGTAAATTATCGGGACAGGTAAATATATAAATGGATCAGATTACAGCTGGGAGTCAAAGATGTAACTATGCCTGTAATGGAAATAAAATTGAGCAAGTGAGACACGTAACTAGGTGAACGGATGGTAGACTGACCAAGGAAGTTCTTTCCGGATTCCAACAGCTTAGGGAGACGGAGACGACGACCTAATGAAAACTGAGTAGATAACGTTAGTAGACATGCAGGGACACGTTTGATGCTTATATCTGAAGCCCGTAAAAACACAGAAAAATTTAGAGGCGACATTTATCCAGCAGTGAATGACAAGCAGCAAATGACGATGATGCACTCAAGGCTGGCGGGGGACGCGGAAACACAGCAACAAAACTTGTATGCTTCTTTTGTGTGCGTGTGTTCCAGGATCTCTCTGGAACGCCTGTAGCAAGGGCGATGAAGTGTAAAAATTATAGAACAGAATCTGCCATTAGGAGATGACGCTGAGAAAAAGAAACTAGCATGCAGAATAGAATTTGCGTTCAGGGTCTGATTTAAGTTCACAGCAATCTCCTTTAATTCTCGGATAGCTGAAAGCCCGTAGCTGCGAGAGCCGCGTTCCCGACTGCCCACAAAATGTAAGTGTGTTAGTACTTCACATGTTGCAGACGCGCTTTCCCACACACAGAATAATTTCCTCAGAATAAAAACTGCCTTTTCTGTACAAAACTGGCTAAATATATGAAAAGTGACCCTGAATCCAATCTGGGAGTGGAGCGGGAGTTCTCCTTATTTAGGAGAGAAACGTGTTGCGGACGTCATTATCCCAAAACGGAAGGAATACATATATTTCAGCATCGCCTAAAGAGCTAAACGTATGATCAAGAACTACTTCTCACTGACGTATTGTGTTCAAGGATACCCGAGTGAAAGGACAAAAACAAAATACCATTATGAATAATGTTAGAATTGCCTAAGGTGCTATCGGTAAGGATTACACCAATGGGAGTTACTGTATGCCGTGCTGATTTCTAACAGTTGTCAAAAGACCACGCTGATTTTGAATCATTGTGTAGGATAGCATAAAGACAGCTAGTCAATACGGCAAATGCTATTTGCGTACCTTACAAATGCTAATTCTTGCACACAGAAAGGCGCAATAATTCGAACGTATACAAGGAAATGAATTTACGCTGTCTTCCCCACATGAATGAGTTCGAATTAAATCATCGTAGTTAAGAAATCCGCGAAAATCTTAAATCTGGGTAGTGGGGCAGTGTTTTAAAGGGCCATTATTAGAAAATGATTTCACTGTCTTGAAACGTCACTAGTTTTGCGCTACCGCATCCAACGAGCAGTTCGGTTTTAGACACCTTTATTTTTTAGTGTATCACCAAGACGATGGATGTACAATTATGATAATGACTGAACACCGTAAAACTTTTACACACCTCAATATTTCAGTGTATATGAAGAACTGTTAAAACTATGTGGATGTTAGTGAGTACCGTGCATTGAAACAATTCTGACTTCTGGAACGCTCCAAATCAACAGCTAACATCTAGAGAAGGTGAGCACATTCACGTACGTGAGATTTATTTAGAAAATGAATAACACGAGTAAATTACCAAACTAACAGTTAGAAAAATGGGGAAAGAGTTAAGCTCAAATCAGTAAAATTATGTTAACAGTAGAGAAAAAATAAAGCCGAAAAACATGAACTGACAATTTTCTTTTCGTGTGAGGAGCAAGATATCAGTTTTTAACAACAAGTCAAAGAGTCCAGTGTCCCTGTATCAATTATTTCAATTTTCCTTTTCAATTATTATACTGCCAATCGGCCACCTGCGGAATGCCATAATATTACGTAATTAACAATGATTCCTTACATATGTCCACTAAACAGACTAAGGACTCCTTCGTAGTATGATGGTTTACTGATACGTTTCGATATATTAAAAATCTAGTTATACTTTTACGAAAAAACTATCATCACAGCAATTCATTTGCGAAAAAAATCTCAGAATAATCATCGGAACAATGCATTTGGTCATCAAAAAATAATTCCAACTCTACATATTACATAATGGCGAGTCCATGATTCGCCTCAGGCGCCCCGAACTCATAAATCCTTTACGTTACGAACAAACTTACACAAAATTCTTCCTTCATCTACATAGGTCTGGTGCCAACAAAAGCAGAAAACTCAGCTGCTTCTTGATCAGAATTACAACACAGTATACATCAGTTCGTATGACATGACTACCACCCCCGCCAATCCATGAATCTTAGCAGGCCTACAGTAGAGTTTTCTATAGCGATATAGTAAACATTATTTAGCACAAAAGACATTTCCAACCGTCATTCAGAATATCTCATGTCGTCAGGAATCGTAAAACTACTTGATTAATTAACTATTTGTAATAAGCGCAGATTTTCGATGAGGCAACTATGTATCTGACCAGCAGTCCGCAAATTTTAAGTAAAAATGTTTAATCAGTTGTGATTACTCTCAAGAGTTAACTTTGTGTCTCATCGGTTTTTTACAGTTTGAAGAAAAGACTTATAATACCAACACAAACACACAGCACTTACAATAAAATATTACGTCCATCGATTTATCTTTTAGCTGCTAAATGGATGATAAGTGGCAGACGTTATATAAATAAGCCAGTGTACACTCCATGTCCGTCGGTATTGGAGCCAATATTAGCTGTCTGCCTTATTCCGTTCGTGTATGAAGCGAGGGAAAAAAAACGGATTTACATCTACATCTACATTTACATCTACATTTATACTCCGCAAGCCACCCAACGGTGTGTGGCGGAGGGCACTTTACGTGCCACTCTCATTATCTCCCTTTCCTGTTCCAGTCGCGTATGGTTCGCGGGAAGAACGACTGTCTGAAAGCCTCTGTGCGCGCTCTAATCTCTCTAATTTTACATTCGTGATCTCCTCGGGAGGTATAAGTAGGGGGAAGCAATATATTCGATACCTCATCCAGAAACGCACCCTCTCGAAACCTGGCGAGCAAGCTACACCGCGATGCAGAGCGCCTCTCTTGCAGAGTCTGCCACTTGAGTTTGTTAAACATCTCCGTAACGCTATCACGGTTACCAAATAACCCTGTGACGAAACGCGCCGCTCTTCTTTGGATCTTCTCTATCTCCTCCGTCAACCCGATCTGGTACGGATCCCACACTGATGAGCAATACTCAAGTATAGGTCGAACGAGTGTTTTGTAAGCCACCTCCTTTGTTGATGGACTACATTTTCTAAGGACTCTCCCAATGAATCTCAACCTGGTACCCGCCTTACCAACAATTAATTTTATATGATCATTCCACTTCAAATCGTTCCGCACGCATACTCCCAGATATTTTACAGAAGTAACTGCTACCAGTGTTTGTTCCGCTATCATATAATCATACAATAAAGGATCCTTCTTTCTATGTATTCGCAATACATTACATTTGTCTATGTTAAGGGTCAGTTGCCACTCCCTGCACCAAGTGCCTATCCGCTGCAGATCTTCCTGCATTTCGCTACAATTTTCTAATGCTGCAACTTCTCTGTATACTACAGCATCATCCGCGAAAAGCCGCATGGAACTTCCGACACTATCTACTAGGTCATTTATATATATTGTGAAAAGCAATGGTCCCATAACACTCCCCTGTGGCACGCCAGAGGTTACTTTAACGTCTGTAGATGTCTCTCCATTGAGAACAACATGCTGTGTTCTGTTTGCTAAAAACTCTTCAATCCAGCCACACAGCTGGTCTGATATTCCGTAGGCTCTTACTTTGTTTATCAGACGACAGTGCGGAACTGTATCGAACGCCTTCCGGAAGTCAAGGAAAATGGCATCTACCTGGGAGCCTGTATCTAATATTTTCTGGGTTTCATGAACAAATAATGCGAGTTGGGTTTCACACGATCGCTGTTTCCGGAATCCATGTTGATTCCTACATAGTAGATTATGAGTTTCCAAAAACGACATGATACTCGAGCAAAAGACATGTTCTAAAATTCTACAACAGATCGACGTCAGAGAGATAGGTCTATAGTTTTGCGCATCTGCTCGACGACCCTTCTTGAAGACTGGGACTACCTGTGCTCTTTTCCAATCATTTGGAACCTTCTGTTCCTCTAGAGACTTGCGGTACACGGCTGTTAGAAGGGGGGCAAGTTCTTTCGCGTACTCTGTGTAGAATCGAATTGGTATCCCGTCAGGTCCAGTGGACTTTCCTCTGTTGAGTGATTCCAGTTGCTTTTCTATTCCTTGGACACTTATTTCAATGTCAGCCATTTTTTCGTTGGTGCGAGGATTTAGAGAAGGAACTGCAGTGCGGTCTTCCTCTGTGAAACAGCTTTGGAAAAAGGTGTTTAGTATTTCAGCTTTACGCTTGTCATCCTCTGTTTCAATGCCATCATCATCCCAGAGTGTCTGGACATGATGTTTCGAGCCACTTACTGATTTAACGTAAGACCAGAACTTCCTAGGATTTTCTGTCAAGTCGGTACCTAGTATTTTACTTTCGAATTCACTGAACGCTTCACGCATAGCCCTCCTTACGCAAACTTTGACATCGTTTAGCTTCTGTTTGTCTGAGAGGTTTTGGCTGCGTTTAAACTTGGAGTGAAGCTCTCTTTGCTTTCGCAGTAGTTTCCTAACTTGTTGTACCACGGTGGGTTTTTCCCGTCCCTCACAGTTTTGCTCGGCACGTACCTGTCTAAAACGCATTTAACGGTTGCCTTGAACTTTTTCCATAAACACTCAAGATTGTCAATGTCGGAACAGAAATTTTCGTTTTGATCTGTTAGGTAGTCTGAAATCTGCCTTCTATTACTCTTGCTAAACAGATAAACCTTCCTCCCTTTTTTTATATTCCTATTAACTTCCATATTCAGGGATGCTGCAACGGCCTTATGATCACTGATTCCCTGTTCTGCACTTACAGAGTCGAAAAGTTCGGGTCTGTTTGTTATCAGTAGGTCCAAGATGTTATCTCCACGAGTCGGTTCTCTGTTTAATTGCTCGAGGTAATTTTCGGATAGTGCACTCAGTATAATGTCACTCGATGCTCTGTCCCTACCACCCGTCCTAAACATCTGAGTGTCCCAGTCTATATCTGGTAAATTGAAATCTCCACCTAAGACCATAACATGCTGAGAAAATTTATGTGAAATGTATTCCAAATTTTCTCTCAGTTGTTCTGCCACTAATGCTGCTGAGTCGGGGGGTCGGTAAAAGGAGCCAATTATTAACCTTGCTCGGTTGTTGAGTGTAACCTCCACCCATAATAATTCACAGGAACTATCCACTTCTACTTCACTACAGGATAAACTACTACTAACAGCGACGAACACTCCGCCACCGGTTGCATGCAATCTATCCTTTCTAAACACCGTCTGTGCCTTTGTAAAAATTTCGGCAGAATTTATCTCTGGCTTCAGCCAGCTTTCTGTACCTATAACGATTTCAGCTTCGGTGCTTTCTATCAGCGCTTGAAGTTCCGGTACTTTACCAACGCAGCTTCGACAGTTTACAATTACAATACCGATTGCTGCTTGGTCCCCGCATGTCCTGACTTTGCCCCGCACCCGTTGAGGCTGTTGCCCTTTCTGCACTTGCCCGAGGCCATCTAACCTAAAAAACCGCCCAGCCCACGCCACACAACCCCTGCTACCCGTGTAGCCGCTTGTTGCGTGTAGTGGACTCCTGACCTATCCAGCGGAACCCGAAACCCCACCACCCTATGGCGCAAGTCGAGGAATCTGCAGCCCTGTATGCGTCTGCATGCGCACTAGTCTCCCTCCTTATAATTCCTATGCGAGATGTATCATGCGTAGTGCACAATTATTACGCAGTCTTCCTCGGAAACGGATTTCTTAATTAATCGAAAATGTGTACGCGAGGAGAATTTCCCTATCTTCCAGAGATTCCTATGTATCTTCCAAACTTCTCTGTATCTGTCGAGTGAGATCTGAAAGCTAAAACAGTAATCTGCGACTGATTCACTAGCATCTCATACGCGGTTTCCGTTATAGATGCATTGCATTTTCCCAAAACCTTCCCAGGTCATCCCTACTACAGATTTTTCGCGCTAGTCCCATTTCTTACCGTTTTTTAGTACTCGCACTAAATGGTTAAAGAATATGTGAGGTTTGAGTTGTTTAGCAGTAATCTTACAGTCTGACACTATCTAGTTACCTTTACATTTTATTTGACGACATTTAACGAGAGCTTCTATCCAACACACAAAATGGAATTACTCTACAGTCTCGTTCTGCACTTCTTCACAGTAATCGACCAACGAACCTTTCCCGAAGGCGACATAGTCATAGTCAGCGAACAATTAGTATGCTGCTGACACTCGCTGATACATGGTTTATCTACACAAATGACATTAGCGATCCCATTAAGCTTTCATAAGGCACATCCGATGTTAATATCATCTCTGTTGAACGTTCGCCGTCCAGTGTAAGGTTCTGAGGTCTATCTGCAAAACATTCTTCGACCTAATCACATTCGTGAAGACATCTGTAAGATTATATCTTAATAAAATTTAACTCACCCACGAAGAAAGTGGCTTACAAGGCCGTTTTACGACCGATTCTTGAGTACTGTTCTGCAATATGCGACGTTACCGCGTAGGACTGATGGGGGGGGGGGAGAGAGAGAGAGAGAGAGGGGGGGGGGGGGGGGAGCGCCACGGGATCGTTTGGTCGGTGCGAGAGCGTTACAGTGATGTTTAACAACCTCCAATGGCAGACGCTACAAGAGAGGCGCTGTACATCACGGAGAGATTTACAACTGAAATTTCGAGAGAGCACTTTCCGGCAAGAGTCTGACAACAAACTACTTCTGGCCACATACATAATACAGAGACTTACCGACAATTATTCTTCCCACGCGCAATTCATGAGCAAACAGGGAATGAGGGGAGTGGGGTGCTTGGTTAGTGGTACCAGAAGTACCCTCGGCCACACGCTGTTAGGTGGCTTGCGGCGTATGGTGTAGATCCATATATCACTTATCATTGGATAATACGATGTAGTGTTGGAAAGCTGTTTACATGAACACAGTGTGTACCAATTGCCTAGGTCTATCTGCAAGATATCTTGTATGGCAAAAGCGAGTCGTGCTTCACGCTAGTGGTATCTACTGAAACACGATTCTCCTAGAGAAGCTATTTTTGCTCGAGGAACGTCGCACTAGAATATGATCTAGGATCCTGCAAAAGATACGAGTGAGGGACACTCGTCAGTAAGTCGGTGTTTCCATATACACACACACACACACACACACACACACACACACACACACACACACACACACACACACACCCCAATGAGCTGCTTTCTTTTCGAAGTGACAATCGATCGTTCTCTGCGGGAAATAATCTAGATAAATGTAAGAACCATACTCCGTGTAGAATCCAACAGGAGTTCAGCAGTGCCCTGGGGCTACCTTCCCTTTGTGTAGTTGCAACAGCTCTTCAATAGCAGGGGCGCCTCTCGTACAATGGTACCAGAGGTATCTGCCCAGGCAGGAGAGCGCCCTTTGAGAGACTGAGATACGGTGGCGTCTGTGAGTGGCGGTGAGTAATGGGTGCGCCGTGTGCCTGGAAGCTGCGCGCCGCCGGCCGCGCCGGGCCTGCCGCCGCCAGCCGCCAGCCTCCGCAGGCGCAATGCGACACTGCCGGTAGCACCCGCCGCCCGCCACGCTGCACCGCTCCGGCTCATTCGAGGCAGAGCTTTTTGCCTTCGCCGTATAGTGTGTGTCTGCTGGTCCAGACACGTTTACTTCACTATCGCAAACAGAGGCGACCACTTTACCTGCAAGCGGCAGATATCTTTTCACCTAACCACATCTGTCTTCTCGTCATCTATTACTCCAGAGTTCGTGTGAAATTCCGGGTAGAAGTACACTGAGATGACAAAAATCATGAGACAGCGATATGCACATAGACAGATGCCTGTAGTATCGCGTACACACGGTACAAGAGGGTAGTGCATTGGCGGAGCTGTCATTTGTACCCAGGTGGTCCATGTGCAAAGGTTTCCGCCTCGATTTTGGGCGCACAACGGAAATTAACGAACTTTGAACGTGCAATAGTAGTTGAAGCTAGAAGCATGGACACTACATTTCTGAAATCGTTAGGGAATTCAATATTCCGAGAACCACCGTGTCAGGCATTAAATCTCACCACGGGCAAAGCAATGGCCGACAATCTGTGCTTAACGGCGGGGAGAAGGGGCGTTTGCGTGAAGTTGTCAGTGCTGAAACAAGCGCCACTGAGTGAAACAACTGCATAAATCTATGTGGGTACAGCGAAGGTATCCTTACGACAGTGCTGAGAGATTTGGCGTTAATGGGCTATGGCACCAAACGACCGACGCGAGTTCTTTTGCTAATGGCACGACATCGCCTGCAGCGCCTTCCTGCGTTCGTGACATCGGCTGGACCCTAGACGAGTGGGAAATCCTGGCCTGGTCACACGAGTTCCCATATCAGCTGGTAAAAGCGGATGGTAGAGTTCGAGTGAGGCGCGAACTCCATGAAGCCACAGACCCAAGTTGCATTGTGCAACCTGGTGGTGGTTCCATAATGGTGTGGACTGTGTTTACATGGAATGGACCGGATCCTCTGGTCCAACGGAACCCATTAGTGACTGGAAATGGTTACATACGGCTACCTGGAAACCATTTGCAAACATTCGTGAACATGTCCCCAAACAACGATAGAACTTTTATGAATGAAAATGCGCCATGTCACCGAGCCACAATTGTTCGCGTTTGGTTTGATGAACGTTCTGAAAAATTCGAGAGAATTATTTGGCCGCCCATATCGCCCGACATGAATCCCATCGAACATTTATGGGACACAATCGACAGGTCAGTTCGTGCACAAAATTCTGCACCGGCAAGACTTTCGCAATTATGGACGGCTATAGAGGCAGCTTGGCTCAATATTCCAGCCACTTGTGGAGTCCATGCCACGTCGAGTTGCTGCTTTTTTTCCTCTCTTCTTTTGATTGATTTGATACGGACCGCCACGAATTCCTCTCCTGTGCCACTTGCACCCTATGGCCCCAATTATTTGCTGCGTGTAATCCAATACCTGTCTGCCCCCTACAGCTCCTATAGTACCATGGAAGTCATTCTCTTATGTCTTAACAGATGTACTATCATTCTGTCCCTTCTCCTTGTCAGTGTTTCCCACATACTCCTTTACACTCCGATTCTGTGCAGAACCTCCTCATTCTTTACCTTATCAGTCCACCTAATTTCCATCATTTCGTCCGTAGCACCACATCTCAATTACTTCGATTCTCTTCTCTTCCAGTTTCCCACAGCCCATGTTTCACTACCATACATGCGTTCCAAACGTACATTCACAGAAATTTCATCCTCAAATTAAGATATATTTTATACTAGTAGACTTCTCTTCGCCAGGATTACGTTTTCGCCAGTGCTAATCTGCTTTTGACGTCCTCATTGCTTTGTCCGTCATTGGTTATTTTTCTGCCTACGTAGCACAATTCCTTAACTCTACTTCATGACCATCAATCCTGATGTTAAGTTTCTCACTATTGTCTTTCTCACTATTGTCTTTCTCGAACAGAGTATTCGCTGTTACCACCTGAAATTTATCATAGAACTCAATTAGTCTTTCTCCTCCCTCATTCCTTGTCCCAAGCCCATATTCTCCTGTAACCTTTTTTTCTACTCCTTCCCCTACAACTGCATTCCAGGCCTCCATGAATATTAGATTTTCATCCCCCTTTACGTGCTGTATTACCCTTTCAATATCCTCATAGTCTCTCTCTTCACCTTCAGCTTCCGACGTCGGCACGCATACCTGAACTATCGTTGGTGTTGGTTTGCTGTCGATTCTGATAAGAACAACCCTATCACTGAACTCTTCACAGTAACACTCACTCTGCCCTACCCTCCTATTCGTACGAATCCTACTCCCGTTATACCATTTTCTGCTGCTGTTGACAGTACTCTATACTCATCTGACCGGAAATCCTTGTCTTCTTTCCACTTCACTGAGCCCTACTATATCTAGATTGAGCCTTTGCATTTCCCTTTTCAGATTTTCTAGTTTCCCTACCAGGTTCAAGCTTCAGACATTAAATGCCCCAACTCGTAGAATGTTATTTTTTCGTTGATTATTCAGTTTTTTTCTCACGGTAACTTCCCCTTTGGCAGTCCCCTCCCGAAATCCCAAGGGGGGGGCTACTCCGGAATCTTTTGCCAATGAAGAGATCATCATGACACTTCAATTACAGGCCACATGTCATGTGGACGCGCGTTACATGTCTTTAATGCAGTGGCTTCCATTGACTTCTGCATCCTCATGCCGTTGATCATTGCTGGTTCTTCCGCTTTTATGGGCAGTTTCCCACCCCAAGGACAAGAGAATGCCCTGAACCTCTGTACGCTCCTCCGCCTTCTTTGACAAGGCCGTTGGCAGAGTGCGGGTGACTTTTTACGCCGGACGCCTTCGGCCGCCAATGCTGATAATTAATCAAAATTCAAGCGGTGGCTGGTTTCGAACCCGGGACCGAGCACGTTTTGATTACTAATCAAAGACGCTACCCTTTTTTTGTCGCTCTTATTGTTCGTTGCATTTATTCGGGGCGGACGTCCCATGCCACGCTTTTAAGTTCATCATTGATCCGTTCACTCAGTTTTTTATATTATTATTATTATTATTATTATTATTATTATTATTATTATTATTACAGAGGACAATTAACCCTCTGACCGAACACGCTGAGCAACCGTGCCGGCACTCTTAGACCACGAGTGCTTCTTGCACTACGCAGGTTAAAAAGGAGGTCCGCCACAATATTAGGCTTGTCACCTCACTGTAATGCGCGTTGTTACCCGACATTGCAATCACGGCAAGTGACCGCGTAAAATTGCTCATAACAAAATTTAAATTGTTGTCGATGACCAGAAGAAAGCAGCGATAGTGCATACGGAACACATTGAGGAACGTGCAAGCGAAACGTTAAAGCTAAGTCGCTTCTGTGCAAATTATGGCACGAGGGACACGATGATGCTGAGATGAGTGGAACTGAGCCATTTACGCCAAGGAAAAAACAGCAAAGTGTGCGCAATATATAAGGTGAACCAAAATTCGCGTGCTCCGATGCCACACAAAGCGATTAATCACATGTTAATAGTATTACAAATTTCCGTGCCGCGTATATTTTCTGTTCATACCTCAAGATAAAGGTGGCAGGGGTAAAATACAAGGAGCGAAAAGCTATTTACAATTTGTACAGAAACCAGATGGCAGTTATAAGAGTCGAGGGACATCAAAGGGAAGCAGTGGTTGGGAAGGGAGTGAGACAGGGTTGTAGACTCTCCCCGA
The DNA here is from genome assembly GCF_023864275.1 of Schistocerca cancellata. NCBI lineage: Eukaryota > Metazoa > Arthropoda > Insecta > Orthoptera > Acrididae > Schistocerca > Schistocerca cancellata. Next base: position 498,163,121 of record NC_064627.1, on the reverse strand, counting down.
TGTTATTCAATCTGTATATTGCGTCAGCAGTAAAGGAAACAAAAGAAAAATTCGGAGTAGGTATTAAAATCCATGGAGAAGAAAAAAAACTTTGAGGTTTGCCGATGACATTGTAATTCTGTCAGAGACAGCAAAGGACCTGGAAGAGCAGTTGAACAGGATGGACAGTGTCTTGAAAGGAGGATGTAAGATGAACATCAACAAAAGCAAAATGAAGACCATAGAATGTAGTCTAATTAAATCAGGTGATGCTGAGTGAATTGGATTAGGTAATGAGACACTTAAAGTAGTAAAGGACTTTTGCTATTTGGGGAGCAAAATAGCTGATGATGGTCAAAGTAGAGAGGATATAAAATGTAGACTGGCAATGGCAAGGAAAGCGTTTCTGAAGAAGAGAAATTTGTTAACATCGAGTATACATTTGTCAGGAAGTCATTTCTGAAAGTATTTGTATGGATTGTAGGTAGCCACGTATGGAAGTGAAACAGGGACGATAAATACTTTGGACAAGAAGAGAATAGAAGCTTTCGAAATGTGGTGCTACAGAAGAATTCTGAAGATTAGATGGGTAGAGCACATAACTAATGAGGAAGTACTGAATAGGATTGGGGAGACGAGAAGTTTGTGGCACAACTTGACCAGAAGAAGGGATCGGTTGGTAGGACATGTTCTGAGGCATCAAGGGATCACCAATTTAGTATTAGAGGGCAGCGTGGAGGGTAAAAATCGTAGAGGGAGACCAAGAGATGAATAAACCAAACAGATACAGAAGGATGTAGGTTGCAGTAGCTACTGGGAGATGAAGAAGCTTGCACAGGATAGAGTAACATGGAGAGCTGCATCAAACCAGTCTCAGGACTGAAGACAACAACAACAACAACAAGATAAAGAAAGGAAATTTGGCGACACATGCAAAACAAGTACATTTATTCACTGGAGTGTGGCTGTGTTACTCGTGTAGTGCAGTGGAATGGATTACGCGTTAGAATCCTCGAGTTCGTGACTTACGTTCCAAGGGTAGAGGATATTTTGTTTTTAATTTTCTAATTCTGATCCGACCAATGATGCTGTAGTATTAACAATAAGTATCCTACAACTACAATTTTCTTAACGTTGAGCATAATTATTGGTCAGGTACGTCAGAAATATTCACGAAAAGTATTAACATTCAAAAATAAATTATCTGTCATAGAACAGAGATAACTACAAAAATTATGAATTTTCAGTAAGAGCGGCTTGTTGTAAAATGTGAAATATATTATCAGCGACAGTATGACTTGGGAAAAAAAAGACAGCCTTCGTAACAGATGCTCAAAGCGACCTCCCTGAATCTCTAATCATTTATCAACTCTCTGGATCATGCTTCTCAGACTCCACAGCAGCTTAATTGCATCCACAGTTAAGAACAGCACGGAAGAGCGCGGTCATTTCCTCCATATTCCCTTTACGTGGAAAAGAGAACGTAGACACTTCATTTCTCCAAACGGACCGTTGTCACTACCGCACATCAACCCTCTGAAAGGCTATTTTTGGTGTTTTTATATATGGAGATCAACTTTAAGTTTTTTGAACTCGGATTTAAGTTGCAGGCCATTCCTTGACAAAGTCAACGGTGTAAAAATATTTCAGAACAGTATGGACTGCTTTTGGAGAAACAAAATAATGATGAATAATTGTTAGTCCGCAACAGGAATCGCGTAACGTGTGATGTTTTCAGACATGATGTCAATAAGCAATAGACAGTGTGTGAGATTCACAACTTGTTCTCGCCGTCAGGAAACGCACTACACTCTTTTGCTCTTCTTTCAAAGTCACAATTTCTCTGTTTTCATCACTACACTATTGAGCGCAGCGGGCAGTCGACGCGTGCACTTTGTCGTCCCATGGGTGTGCGCCCATGTCCTCCTAGCGGCGAGCACGGGGCCTCGGCGCTCTTGCAGGGACCACATCTTCTGCCGTAGGCAATGGCAATTACAGCCCCTTCAGCGATTTTCATTTCACAGTCTCTGGCTCGTTTGTTTTTCAGTGATCCTTATACCGCTTGTACAGAGTCTTCTGCTCAGAAACCGCAATGATTTCATCCTTCCGATGGCTGCAGCGAGACAGATCGTCATTTTCTATAGAGGGTTCAAGTGATCATTTCATAACCCTTGGCTGAATCTTTTCCATACGGAATCTGCAATTATGAATTTTTGTCACGGTGCATTAAGAACAGAAAGACGAACGTGTGACCACTAACCACACCTACATCTATATCTATATTCTGTAAACCACTGACGCGCGTGAGAAGACGTACTAATTACACCACCTGATAGGGCATATTCCCATTCTATTCGCGTATAGACGCGGGAAGAATGATTGCTTAAATGCCTCTAAGCGTGCTGTAATTAGTCTAATCTTGTCCACGCCGCCCCTACGACGATGATACATAGATAGCTGCAATATACTTGTATTTAGATTCCTCAATGCCAATTCTCCAAACTTTGATGCCATCTGTCAATCTAAAACCTACTTACAATCTTCAACAGTCTGCCAGTTCACTTTTTTTTTTCAGCATCGCAACGATGCTCCCGCATCGGTCAAACAAATCTGCCCTTCTTTGCATGTTCAATATACCCTGTTAGTCTAATTCCATCTGGATTCCACACACATATTAGATATAAAATATTATGAGTTTTTTTGAGTGCCCCATTTCACGTTTTTGAATATTTAAAGTGAACTGATTATTTTCGCACTATTTTGAAATGATGTTAAGCTCTGACAATGTTTATTTAGCTTCATTGCAGACAGAATATGCAAAGAAATTTTAAGCTATTCATAAACTGGTTAGCAAGGGCATTACATGCAAGATGAACAGCACGGGTTCTAGCACACTTTATATACAAGTGGACGCATGCCTAAAAGTTGCTTCAATGATTCATTTCGAATGATCGTCACATCTCGCCGGTAGATGTTGCTAAGAGAGTAACCGACGGAACTGGCTACCCCAGTTATCTTCGTTTTCACACGGCAACGACTACTGTCCTACTCTTAACGAAGCAATGGATTAATGTAAATATTTTTGCAAGTTCTTCGTGCTGATCTGGGCGGTAACAAAATAGTCAATTTCTGCCTGTTTTCCTTTGTTCCCACGGATAGTTGTTGTTCGTGATTTTTTTCTCCGAATTCGATTCTTGCCTTTTCTCCAAGCACAATGTCGAACAAGGCTGTTTAATTTTCGTCTATTTGAAGCCACACCGGCTGGCAAGTCTTGTCCAGTAACCAGAAAGTCGGCAGGCGAACAAAGAGGCCGCACGCGAATGCGAATTGCGATGCCGAAGGATACTGGCGCGGCCACTTCCCGCCTGCGCTAACTGTAGAGAACGAACCGGTCATGCCAGTTGTGCAGCCAGCAGTCTGCTGGGTTCGTGGGCCTCCCGGCGTCGCGCCGGCAGCTGCCTGTTGGCCGTGAAACAGGTGGGCGTTCACCCGGCGCGCGCTCTCTCCCATCACAGCCTCCGCATACTACGAACCGTCCCACGGCAAGGAGGCTGGCTACCACGAGGTCCTGTGCTGTTAGCATCACTAGGCAACGATCTTCACAGCTTGCTAAATATTAGACATCTTCATGGAAGAGGAGGACCATTGAAGCTTTGTGGCAGATGGTCACAACAGATATCACAAGACTACACAATAATACCAGCAGGAAAAGAGGCGTGGGTGGAGAGGGGGGGGGGAGGGTTAGGGAGACAGGTGGAAAGAAGGATGCTACGCGCAGGATCAACCTCGTTGTATTTTCTGTCTACCCGTAAAGTTGTAATAGGACGAGACTGTACTAGGGAAACTGAATCATGGATGAAATGATATCTCCTGCGTACACGCGTTGACAACATGTGTCACTGGATATTACTTTCTGCACTGAAACAGTAGACAAGGCCAATCTGGCAATACAGAAACTGCATAACTTTAAATGCAATTTCCGTAAATGAGCGGGGCCCTAAACAGACAGGTACAAAATTTAAGCGGTATGTGCATAGGAACAGAAAACGGTCCTCTACAGTATTACTACCATTAACAAAGCCTGAAGCTTATCTTCACTGAACTACCATTCCCTCTAAAAAAAAATTATCGTCGCAACTTCACAATGGCCGATAAATCTTTAAGAGTACATTTGGAAATCAAAAATTCTACATATTACTTTGGGGGAGATCGGTAATTTAATGAAATAATTCTATTTTTTGTACGAAATTTTAGGATATTCCCACTACAACACAGATTTTACTGCTGTCAATCCATTTAATTGGAATACACAGCTTTCACGAAAAGCAGAAGTTAAATCAATCGACTGTAATTCGGCAGGAGCAGGATTCAAATACCTGTTGACCAACTAGATTTACGTTTCCAGTGGTTTCCCTGAAACAAATCATGAGAATGATAGGCTTTGAAAAGGCACGGTCAATTTTTTTCCCTGTACTTACACAGTAAGAGCTTGTAATCGCCTCTAAACACCTTGCTGTCGGTGTAATGTTAAACACTGATCTTTCCCTTCTTCAACAAAGATGAGAATCAGTAACGCCCGGAAGAGAATAGAAGCTTTTTAAATGTGGTGTTTCAGAAGAATGCTGAAGATTAGATGGGTCGACCATGTAGCTAATGAGGTACTGAAAACAGAATTGGGGAAAAACAGAACTTCGTGGCCAAACCCGACTACACGAAAGGATCGGTTAACAGCAAACATTCAGACACATCAAGGGATCACCAGTTTAGTACTGTAGGGAAGTGTGGGAGTAAAAATCAGAGGGAGGCTAAGAGATGAATACAATAAGCATATCCAGAAGAATGTAGGTTGCAGTAGTTATTCGGAGATGAAGCGGCTTGCACAGGATAGAGCAGTATAGAGCGTTGAGTCGAACCAGCCTGAGGATTTAAGACTACTATTACTACTACAACAACCGAAATTCTCTTCGCTTACTGTGATGGAATTCATCGGTCTATTTTCCGACAGTAAACAGTCCCTATGTAGCAAACAAGAGCGAGCAAGAATAGTTAATGTGTTAAAAGACTAGAATAGCACCGTGCGTAATTTGGCTTTGAAATGTCATTTTGCAATCTGTAATTCATTCCTCTATATTTTCCATGCGCTACTTGAGGGTAATGCAGCAACTGACTCTTCGAAAACTCTACGCACTGATTGATTTCACAGTCCCTGTTTAATTAAACTAGCTCTCCATCTCGCTCTGACCACTGTGTCTTGCGGGAGATTAATGCTGTTTCCTCTAGAACATTGAGCCAATGAAGGGATGACAATCATCGATGGCGTACATAGAACCTAAGTTTCTACCTATATGTGATTTAAGAATTTAGGTGTTGTTAAATATGGCAACACTACCTACATGACTATGCTGTGATTGGCTGAGGACGGACCGAAGTCGAGTTTCTTCCCTTTGAAACTCTCGCCGAGCGGTAAATTCCTGTGTGGAACATACTTTGCGGTTGCCACTTTGGTGAAGCTATGGCGTCCTACTCAGAGGCACTGATTTCCCTGGAGGCCGACGGAACTTTTAACACCGGTGTGACAGCCCATACGGGAAGAGGAAGGTGTAGCTAACGATTCAAGCACAAACTGTTATACTGTATATGATAAGCACTATGAGCTACAACTTCAAGCAATAACACTGTAACCGTCAATTGCGTCCGTTCGAAATGAATGCGTGTTTCCAAGCGATCGGAATAAGAAAGATGAGAAAATATATGCGTCTCGTGATAGAAAGCACGTGGGCGTGAAACAACTACACTGTATACGGTTCAACATCAGCCGCCGATATGTCAGCAGCCTTCGCCATCGGATTAGTAATTACAGGAGGCCAAATATTTTATATCTGACGAGGACACGATAATGCTCTCACATCACTTTTGACACTAGAGAAATGGAATACATTAGAAGCGAAGCCCTAATTGATTACAAAACAATCGTGTACTTGTGTAAAAATATCACAAAGCTATATAAAAATTTATAACAGCCGCAACAACGGTCCCCTATGCGACGCGCATAACGGAATTTCTGGAGCTTTTCACAGCAGCTTCTGTAACTCAATCTGTTTCCACAAAAGCTGACTTGTTAAATCATCTGAACAAAGAATTAGAGAACTGTAGTCAAGCGACAGTCAACACTGGTTGCTATCTCCTATATAGGGTTCTATACTGCCCCGAAGTATCTACTGTATAGCCGAGTTCTTCACAGCGATATAGAATTTGGGTTCACAAAACTTGCGCAGGTATCTAAAGATGCCCAAGCATTTTTTCCCAGTTTTCTAAAAACAAACTGGGGTTACTGTCCATTGTCCATCTACGTCTAGATCATTAACGGCAGAATCCTCGTCCGGACTGGACAAGAATGGAGAAGGTCGTGGTCTTTCTTAGTGCTGGCAATCACCTCAAGTGAATTTGGTAAAAACAAAATAAACCTAAATCCGATCTTGACCTGTTCCTCATGAATATGAGATCTGTCTTCAGCACTGCGATAGATCACTGTTCCTTTTGGAGATCGTACATAATTAGCGAAGTGTAACATTCCTCTAAACACGACGTAAACACTTGCACTACTGTTATCTCCATTTTTTCCGCACCACTAATCTGCCTGTTCCGGTAACTATCTCGCAAAACAAAAGTTGTTGACGAATCACATTACTGACAGTTATATCAGAGGAAGGACTGAATTGAACCCACAAGGCAAAGTTATCTTCACTTTTATGGAACAAACCCCCAAATTCTTTTCCTAAAATTAGCTTTCAGCATGCATCACCATTATATATATTCATTATCAATCCGCTCTGGGCAAGCTGTTTTCTCAGAGGGTACAGATTTCATGGTTGTGCTAATACAAAAAAACTGAAAGGAAATTCTATCGAATCAGCGCATTAATTGATACTTTACAGATACAAGATCAATGGGAAGTATGTCTGAATTTCTACGGCACGTCTAGAAACTCGATTCATCTACATCTACATGGATACTCTGCAAATCACATTTAAGTGCCTGGCAGAGGGTTCCTCGAACCACCTTCACAATTCTCTATTATTCCAATCTCGTACACCGCGCGGAAAGAATGAACACCTATATCTTCCGGTACGAGCTCTGATTTCCCTTATTTTATCGTGGTGATCCTTCCGCCCTATGTAGGTCGGTGTCTACAAAATATTTTCGCATTCGGAGGAGAAATTTGGTGATTGGAACTTCGTGAGAAGATTCTGTCGCAACGAAAAACGCCTTTCTTTTAACGATTTCCAGCCCAAATCCTGTATCATTTCTGTGACACTCTCTCCCATATTTCGCGATAATATAAAATGTGCTCCCTTTCTTTGAACTTTTTCGACGTACTCAGTCAGTCCTACCTGGTAAGGATCCCACACCGTGCAGCAGTATTCTAAAAGAGTACTGACAAGCGTAGTGTGGGCAGTCTCCTTAGTAGGTCTTAAATTTTCGAAGTGTCCTGCCAAATAAAACGCAGCCTTTGGTTAGCCTTCCCCACAACATTTTCTGTGTGTTCTTTCCAATTTACGTTGTTCGTAAGTGTAATACCTAGGTATTTAGTTGAATTTACGGCTTTTAGATTAGACTGACTTATCGAGTAACCGAAGTTTAACGAGTTCCTTTCAGCACTCATGTGGATGACCTCACACTTTTCGAGTACTTCAGAACACCACAATTGCAGTGTAATGGAGCTGGAAGTATTACGTGTTTTAAGGCGTGTCACTCGGCCAAACAAATAAGTTCATTTTCTGTATTAATATTTATATGTCGCCTATAACCTTCTGTTTTAAGAAAAAGTGCAAATTTCATGTCAATGATAAATTCAGTACATAATGCTGGATGTTCGCAGAGTCTTCCTTCAAATCAGATCACGTTTCGATCTTTGCTTCTGTCTTCAGGGCAGCAACACCGAAGAAACGTCCATGGATATCGAGTTGAATCTCTACTTAGAACCAAAAATATGTGGTATAAGTCCCCCGAGGCATTAAAGAATGGAGAGAGATTCAGCGTTATTCGAAGCTGATATGCCAGTTCATGTCCAAACGCCCAGAAACAAAGGAGTCAATGGAACAAAATCAAACAAGTTACTCAAAACAAAAACTACATTTAGTTTTCGTATTCTGCAAGAATTATGAGCCAAGGAGGAGCTTAGTGCTACGCTATGGTTCTCCGCGGCGTGACAGTGATATTGAAGATCATGGTTTCTCTTCTTCCATGCCATCATTGTAAGGTTTACGATATAGTGACTATGGCAAACCATACTAGCTACTACGAAAACAGGTAGGTATACCACAAGTTCGTAATAAAGTCTCAGATGTTACATAAACTACAGCACGCACAGGAGCAGGAACTGAAAAACTACATCAATGCGAATATTCGCTCTTTTACACATTGGCAGCGACGACATCTAATCTGATCTCAATGAGATGCATGTCTGGCGAAGCGTTGCAGGAAGGGCTCTACTTCTGCCAGTAACATATCGTTTAAATGCCGATGGGCTGATACAGAACCATCAACATGTATCAAGCAGCAACACTAACTGTAGCAAAAGCCTCATCAAAATTTAAGTTCGTTTTTTGTAATCATCACAGCGCTGTACAACAAGAGCACCCTAGAAGTTTCTCAAATGTATTGTTACAGAAGAATACCGAAGATTAGAACGGCAGATCGAGTTAACAAAATAGAGGCACTTAACAGAATCTGGGAGGAAAGAGATTTGGCTGCAAGGTGTCCTCTCTCCTGGTGCAATGGTTACAGGAAGAGTCCGATGTGGACGCAAAAATATCTTAAACACAAAAGAGTAAGGAATAAAACTCATCAGATTTAGCATTACTTTTTATTTTACGTGGAAAAAATTAAGAAAAACCATCTGTTTTTCATGCGTTCAAACATGGCTACACCTTTACGTAGAGATTAACAGGTTTGCACAGGACAGACTAGCGGGGACAACTGCGTGAAACCAGTTTTGGGACTGAAGAGAGGAACATGCTGCGTTCTTGGCCACACAGCGACCGGTATTGCCTAGCTGTAGCACAAGTAAACGACAAACTGATCACTTACGTTGGAGGAGGTGCAGTGGAGTACTATACGCCGGCTCCTCTGGCTACAACAACACAGTGGTCCGCATACAGTTGCCAATGACGGTGTTGTGGTAGGGATGGGTGTGATATGCAATCATGTGGCTTTAAGGTCTCGTGCCATGCTGTGTACGTGCAGGGCCCAATGGTCAATGATTTTTAAGTATACGTGAATAACAGCAGTTAGACCTGTGCACAGGGCAATTTACGGAGCAAAACCAGCATCAAACCAACAAACTCGTCGCCCTTACATCCGGCAATTTTTTTAACACATTCTACAAGAGTCACAGTTTCTCAAGAGGCGTATTTGCCAGCAGTGGGTTTACAATTACATATTTATTTTTCTCCAATAAACCGCTCTTTACACTCGAGTTACGGCAGTTCTTGTGTTGCTGCTACAAGCTATCGAGAGCAGTAATGTCAGCATACAAATTTATAACAGCATCCATCTGGTACATAGTAAATACACTAACTGAGAATTTCAGGAATACATTTGTCTCAGTAACATGTTGAAGTGATTAACACTGCAAGATCACAGGTACGCGCGAGATAAGCCACTGCAATGGTGAAATGCTGGTGCACGAATAACCGGTGCAACCGCCAGAATGTTGGATGCAAGCGTGCAAACGTGAATGTACTGTGTTATGCAGGTGCCGGATTTCTGTTTGTGTGATGGAGTTTCATGCCTGTTGCACTCGGTCGGTCAACACAGGAACGGTTAATGCTGCTTATCGATGACGTTGGAGTTTTCGTCCCTATGATGTGCCATACATACTCCACTGAAAGACAGATCTGGTGATCGAACAAACCAAGGCAACATGTCGACAGTCTTTAGAGATGTTGTGTTAGAGCAGCGGTATGTGGACGAGCGTTATCCTGTTACAAAACACCCCCTGGAATAATGTTCACGACTTTCAGGTCGAATCACCAGACTGAAGTACAAATATGCAGTCGGAGAGCGTGGGAATCACGAGACTGCTCCTGCTATCATACGAAATCGCAACCTGACGACTCCGAGTGTAGGTCCAGTACGTCTAGGTCACAAACAGGCTGGTTGTAGGCCCCCCCAACTGGCCTGCTTTTAATCAACGCATGGTCATCACTGGCACCGAAGCAGAATCAGCTGTCATCAGAAAACACAACAGATCCCCACCCTGCCCTCAAACGAGCTATCGCTTATCACCACTGACGTCGCAAATGGTGGTGATTTTACGGTCGGTGCAATGCCCGCTTCAGGACGTCTGGTTCGGAGCTGTCTTTAAAGTAACAGATATGTAACAGTTCGTTGTTTCACTGTGGCGCCAACTGCTTCTCAAATAACTGCTGCAGGTGCCGTACAATGTGCCAGTATCTTACGCCTAGCACGATGGAGTGCCCTCTCGGTAGTGTCGCGTGGCCGTCCGGAGCCCGACTGTACGTTTTCGTGACCACCGCTACCAGCAATCACGTACAGTGGCCACATTTCTGCCAAGTTTTCTGCAGTATCTCAGAAGCAACAACCAGCTTCTCGTAGCACTATTACGCGACCTCGTTCATGGAATCTTAGTCGCCTTAAAGGCATTCTTGATTAACATGATCAACTGACCACGTCCAGTTTCAAGCTAACTAACGGTCACGACCGCTACTGCGTGTATTTAAAGCAAACCTTGTGATTTTTTCCCATAATGCCACTCCTCCCAGATAAGATTTTCACATATTCAGTGCGGTCCCAATCGCCTAAATTTTTTTATCAATTTTGAGTATGGTCATTGGCAATTTGTTTTGCATGACTACATATATTTAGGTCTACTTGTACACAGACGGAAAAAAGACCACTACGCGAAGGAGGTAAGTGCGACATAAACGTGGCCGAGCGGTTCTAGGCGCTTCAGTCGAACCGCGCAACCGCTACGTTCGCAGGTTCGAATCCTGCCTCGGGCATGGACGTGTGTGCTGTCCTAAGGTTAGTTAGGTTTAAGTACTTCTAAGTTCTAGGGGACTGATGACCTTAGAAGTTAAGTCCCATAGTGCTCAGAACCATTTGAACCATTTTTGCGACATAAACCAATGTTGGTGGGCGTGTTTCTACACTTGAAGATGATGTCTATACAAATTTGCACGTTTGCATTCCACATTCTGGCAGTTAACACGGTTATTAATGTATCTGCATTTCACATTTCAATGGCTTATCTCGCGCTCACATTAATCTATGATCCTGCAGAGTTAATTAAATATGTTACTAGACAAATGTATTCCCGGAATTTTCTCACTCTACATTATTTTTTGTCATTTCGATTTTTTCCGTCAGTGTATATTCCGTAAATAACTGGACTGCACTGCAGTTTATTTATTGTTCAGATTTCATTTTATTTCCATTCACAATAAAAATTAGGTAAACTTTGATGGCAAGCAGTTTTTACTGTGTTTAATAATCTGAATCCTCTGCTTCCACTCACATTTAGTCGCTGTCAGTTAAGAATCTTAGCGCATGACGCACGTAGGTGACCAATGTTACACGTTTTATGCATTCTTTGGTACTAAAAATTCACTTTGAAAGAGCTGTATGAAGACTCGAATCAGAGAAGGTACGGGACGGGGAACAGTCTGCCATGGAATGTCACCAGGAGATGTAACAGCAGGAACGACGAGCAGTGTTACGCTGAAGAGCGAAAGAAACTGGTACACCTGCCTAATATCGTGTAGGGCCCCTGAGAGCAAGTCGCAACACGACATGACATGGACTCGACTAATGTCTGAAGTAGTTCTGGAGGGAACTGACACCCTGAATCCTGCAGAGCTGTCCATAAATCCGTAAGAGTACGAGGGGGTGGACAGCACAATGCAAGGCATCCCAGATATGCTCAATAATGTTCAAGTCTAGTGGCTAGCGCTAGCGGAAGTGTAAACTGACAACATTGTTCCTGGAGTTACTCCGTAGCAATTCTGGACGTGTGGGGTGTCGCATTGTCCTGCAGGAATTACCCTAGTCCTTCGGAATGCACAATGGATATGGACGGATGCAGATGATCAGACAGAATGAGTACGTACGTGTCACCTGTCTGAGTCTTATCTACATGTATCAGGGGTCCCATATCACTCCAACTGCACACGCCCCACACCATTACAGAGCCTCCACCAGCTTGAACAGTCCCCTGCTGACAAGCAGGATCCATGGATTCATGAGGTTGTCTCCATACCCGCACACGTCCATCCACTCGATAAAATTTGAAACGAGACTCGTCCAATCAGACAACATGTGTCCAATCATCAACATTTCAATGTCAGTGTTGACGAGCCCAGGCGAGTCGTAAAGCTTTGTGTCGTGCAGTCATCAAGGGTACACGAGTGGGCCTTCGGCTCCAAAAGCCCATATGGATGATGGTTCGCACGCTGACACTTGTTGATGGCCCAGCACTGAAATCTGCAGCAATTTGAGGAAGGGTTGCATTTCTGTTACGTTGAACGATTCTCTTCATTCGTCTTTGGTCCCGTTCTTGCAGGATCTTTTTCCGGCCGCAGAAACGTCGGAGGTTTGATGTTTTACCGCGTTCCTGACATTAACGGTACACTCGTGACTCGCTCTTTACCTAATTGGAAAGTGCCTGGCTATCTCTAGGTTGTGCAAGGCAAGTGCTTTGCACTATTCCTGCGCTTCCTAATTTGTATTTTAGGTGGGCCTATTGTTTATTTTGGCCTTATTGTGTGATGAGAATTTTATGATGGTTAACATACATTGCTGTTGCGGTTTTTACTGCCTTAGCAAGTCGGGCCATCTTGTGTTGCCCCTTCTATGTGGTATATTCCCGAGGTTCGCGACCAGCCTGTTTTCTGACTGCTGTGACTTCTCGTAGAAAAGTCGAGCAGACTTTTATTCTATCCTTTATTGGCTGCACTCCTGTAATATTATGTAACTCCCTAGTGGGGAAGTCACGGGGGAGTTTCATGATCATCCTAAGTATTCTACCCTGGAGGCCCTGCAATCTTCGGATGTGGCAGTCAGCCGCGTTGCCCCACACTACTGCCGCATACTCTATTACCGGCCTTATAAGGGCGAGATACAGCGTAAACCGCAGCGTGTGTGTAGGGTTGTCTTCGGCTTCAACATTGGGTACAGAGCTCACAATCTTCCATAGGCTTTCCCCCTAATATCCCTTATGTGTGGCACCCACATGAGGTGCCTGTCCAGTGTCACCTCGAGGTACTTCGCGGTGCGAGTCCATGGGATGGGGCCTCCCATGATCCGGACCGGCTCTAGGTCAATGGGGATTCTTTTCCTCGTGAAGATGATTGCCTGACTTTTGCTGGCATTGTATTTGAGGCGCCACTTTGTGGCACATGTGCTTAGAGCGTCCTATGCCGTCTATGCGGCGGCGCAAGAGGTTTGCATTCGTGCTTGTGGCATACAGCGCGATGTTGTCCTCGTATAATGCGAGCGAGAGACTGTTAGCCTTTGGCGTGTCCGAGGTATATAGGGAGTATAGTAGGGGTCCGAGAACAGAACCCTGCGGTACCCTTGCTGTAGATATGTCCGCTACCGCACGGACATTGAACGTTCGTCCACTCAGGTAAGACTCGATGAGCGACGTGCCGCAGCAACGTCGGAGATTTGAAGTTTTACCGGGTTCCTGATATTCACGGTACACTCGTGAAATGGTATACGGGAAAACCCCACTTCATTGCTACCTGGGAGATGCTTTGACCCATCGTTCGTACGCCGGCTATAGCACCACGTTCAATCTCACTTAAATCTTGATAAGTTACTATTGTAGCAGCAGTAACCGATCTAACAACTGCCCCAGACAGCCGTCTTATACAGGCGTTGCCGACAGCAGTGCCTTTTTCTGCCTGTTTACATCCACTGTATTTGAATACGCATGCTTATACCAGTTTCTTTGTCGCTTCAGTGTATATCTCCATACTTACTCCACAAGTCACTTACGGACCATGTTAAAGTGTGCTAGCCATTTCATATTCCGTTTGCACATGAAGCGAGGGAAAAATGATTATATGCCTATATATGAACGCTTGTTATCCTTATTTGACCCTCGGAGTCCTTAAGCGAGAGGGAGCAGAACAGTTACTCAGGCCGGAAATGACGCCTGTCTCGCAAGTGTTCGTGACATGCGAACTCCTGACTTTATCATCATCTTCCTGCAATATAGTTCGCTATTTGATGATAGTCTTCCGACCGAAGACTCGTCTGATCTACTTCTTGATTATTACTCTGCAATTCACAATTCACTGTCTGGCAGAGGATTCATCGAACCACCTTCATGCTATTTCTCTACCCTTCCATTTTCGAACAGCGCGCGGGAAAAACCAACACTTACATTTTTCCGTGCGAGCTCTGATGTTTATTACGATGATCATTTCTCCTTATGTAGGTAGGCGCCAACAAAATATTTTCATGCTCTGAGGAGAACGTTAGTGATTGAAACTTCATGGTAAGATCCTGCCACAACGAGAAACGCCTCTGTTTTAAACCATTTCACGTACCATGTCCGTGGCAGTCCACAGTTGATGCAGCTGTCCATACTGCTCTATATTTTGTGCAGGCCTCTTCATCACCGAATAAGTCCTGCAACCTAGACCCTTTTGCATCTCCTTACTGTACTGATCACTTTATCTCCCTGTATGACTTTTACCCCCCCCCCCCCCGGACTTAGCTACAATATTAAATTGGTGATCCCTTGATATATCAGAATGTGTCCTAATCCCTTCTTTTCGTCATGCTATACCACAAAGTTCTTTCCTATCCAATTCTATTCAGTACGTCTTCAATAGTTACGCGATCTACCCATCTAATTTTCAGCATTCTTCTGTAGCACATTTCAGAAGCCTCTACCCTCTGCCTACGAAAGGCATTAGGTCTGCGCCTGGCGCATCGAGAGATGACCGGGCACACGAGAAGTGTGTCAACATGCCGAGGCGTCGGATGCCGTTTGAGTTAGAAAGCTGTCACTTGCCAAGAAGCAGCAGCCGCCGCACACAAACCCTTCCAAATCACTTTGCATCATACCTAAGAAGCTGTTACAGTGCATAATGCATTTCATTAATGAAACCACCTGCCTTGACGGATGCTGAGAAGAACCTGTGTGACGAGCTCACCGACCTAATTCCTGGAGCGTAACCGCATCAAGTGGCAACGAAACATGCGATGTTCGCTAACGTCAAATCTAGTCCCTCAGTGTTTGCGGGCCCAGTTCAATTAACCGTTCTGAAGTAACTAACAAGACACCTATAAAATATACTTCAAGACACGCGTGGCTCTGGCGATACAACATTAAGAGCAAGTGTGCTCCCTTGTGGGGCCGTATGTCCCGCTGGATCGGGAACCGAACAGCTTACATTGACTTAAGTAAATGTAAATGAGAAGAAACCGCACCTGTTGTGCCACGCAACATGACACAATGGTTAGCCATGCTGGATTCGCATGTGGGCGAATGACGATCAAACAAGATTCCGTCTATAGACAGAGCTTTACCGTAGTTTACCAAAATTGTTAAGATGAAAGCCAGGATCGTTCCTTTTACAAGAACACGGTTGGTTTCCTACCCCACCCACGTCATGTTCGAACTTTTAACTCTGTGTCTAATGACTTCGTCGCCCATGGGATATTAAAATGTAACCATCCTCCTCACCTCCCGTTAAAAGATCTCTTCCAGTCCGTCCTGTCTCGCCACTCCTTCTACTTAACAACTCTATGGAGAAACACAACAATCCAAGTCATGGTAATCAGATATTTTCGTCACAGAAGCTACTTTCTGTCTTCTGGTGTCTTAAATACTAAGTTCTACGTTTGTATTTTGTGATGAATGCAAGTCGCCAGGAGACACTCGTGGAACTGACGCAGGTTAGTGTCATTTTTTTCATAAACTTTGTTTACTTAGCTTAGGGTATTCTTGAATTTACATGCGATTACCGGTAGGATTTGTTTACACTTTTCAATCTAAAATTCTTGACCACGGACAAAATTAACCACCATTACCACAAATGCGCTGATACACGAGCTCAATAAACTATCACAGTATCCTTAAGCTTGGCCGTTCTCGCTGTTATCATAGGGTCGGGAACGTGACAAAAGCTTAAATTCGTTTAAGTAAGAATCTCTTAGAGGTTTATTATATACATAACAATGTATGTCTGGAAGTCAGCCAGCGTGAATTTTGGCAAACAGAAATATGCGAAGTGCTATGCTATGTCTGTGGAAATACATCATATTGCAAAAGTGGAAACCACTGTAGTACTTTCTCAGACTGAACTTGAACCACTGTAAACGAACGCGATAGTGGTAAGACTTCATCCGTACGGTAAGTAAACCGATGAACATTGTAAGCGTACAGCTCCTTCAGCACAAAAGTCTACGTACATTGAGACTGACGAGTGAGAAAGTCGTGTAAGAGGCATGTGACCATTCTATAAATTTGAAATTTTTATTTATACAATGATGTTATAGTCGCTGGAGAAAAATGTAGTCACTTTATGTTCAGTAACTCAACTTCATTTACGCGTTTCGAATAAACTGACTTTCAGAATATCAAAGGAGGTGAGGGGTCTCATACACACGGTAACGCGTCGTGTACAAATAACCTATTACAAATCTGTACCATTGCAGCGATGGATGAATAAAAATTTCAAATACGTAAAAAGAGTTACCACATCACTTACCTATTTCGTACTAGTTCAAGGATATCGGGCCAGCAGAGTGGTATAAATAGTCATTACAGTTACAAATTTATTAAAAATTATTATAACTTTCATATGTCATACACGAAACTCTCGTTGATCCACCCCTCAGTAGTCCAGCCTCTCACTAACTCGGCTCATAACCAGCCTCTGGTCGCTCAGACATAAATTACGCATATAACAACGAATTCTCGTGTGCAGTAATGTAGTTAATGACAGTGTTAAACAATGCTATCCATATCTTTAATTGTAGCTTTCTTTACAGTTCAATACCACGGCTTCTAAAAGGAAACACATTGTGTTAGACCTCCAGCGGAAATCGAGATCAGAGATAAGTTGAAGTGAACTTCTTTGCAGAAAGCCATTGCGGCTGAGTTCAGTGTTGGGCAACAACAATTTATGACCAAACTTTAACAGACGAAGTGATAATCAAGGGCGTACAGCAAAGTTGTGATGAGACTGATGAAGAAGAGGGCATAGGAGAGAACATTAAGGTATCTCCCGCTGCTGGTGCTAAAGCAGCTGGCATATTCCTGGAATACATAATGCAACAATCAGAAATGTGTAATACCGATGTAATACTTGTAAAGCCATTGCGTGATAAAGCATACTACCGTCGCGTATCATTGCGACAACAAAAAATATGGAAAATGTTTCATTGTGAGTGATACAACTGTGTATGTACACACTCAAGGACTAAATTGTCTATGAACATGAATGTATCTTTGGATTTAATAAAGTATAATCCCTATGAGTTTACACTAAATGTAAGATAACCAATAGTCCGGCACTTCCCTAATCCGGCACCCATGTGTGCAAGCAAAGGCCGGATTAGCAAGAGTCTAGTGTACCTACAACAATTTTACCGATATGGTGCTTTCACTTGTGTCGCATATTATTTCTCTGGGGTACGACTGGAACAAGAACTTCTCCCATACGGTTTAAATGAGAGGGAGATTACATAGTTATGTGTAAAAATAGATTTCTCTAAATATAACGGCTGGAGTATTACGTCAAGCTGCACGGCGATAAGGAAAATATATGCTAAGAGAATGGCACATCCATTGAGTTTACCCTGTAAGACAGCGATAAGTACTATCTCGAAACACGCTCCGCCTACTCCGGGTTCGCAGAAAATTAGAGCAACTACGCCAGACTTGACAAAGAGCCTAATTAACGCAATCTGTATAGCAGAACGTTGCATTTCATATGATCACCTGCAACTTGTCACGCTCGGTAACCTAAGACGAGTACCGTCTTAGTAATTTGTTACCGAACAACAACGCAATTACGCGTAAGATTTTTTGGTTCATCTTATCGTTTCCCCGAAGGTAGCCAGTCAATGGCACAGTGCACCTAGTAGCTTGGTGTGTTTATAATGCTCGCGAATATATTTTTTGTAAGTGTGTTACTACTAAGAAAAATGTTTGGAACACTATGACCAACAGTTTTCTGACCTAAGAGACGGAGAAATTACTATTTACTTTCAACCAAAGGAAATAATACTCCAAAATGTTTGCAAAGAAATCGATGTCATGTTCTGTACTTAACTTGATCAGGGCACTGTGTAAGCATTCGTACACAGCATATAGCTAGAAAGATTTCTGGGACAGCCAACGCATTCATGGAAGAATTAATTTATGCTATTCCCCTATATTTACTATCTTCTGTGTTATGATCAAATGTGTGTTGACAGCTCTTACTAAACTTCCCAATCAGCTTATTCAATTTACAAGAGTGCGTACTCTTCAAGCCATTACTTTTATTACTACCAGCTAGCACCCAAAATAGTCGCCGTTTGGAGTATATAATTAGCAGCTACATGCAATGGAAGTTTATCCGGGCATACGCCTGTAGAGGTGGTCTCGCCTACGTACAGATATCTTAAGATCCGGGAAATATGATACAGAAATTCTTTTATATGTTTTGAAAGTTCCGTGCAGTCGTTTCTAAGCACTGACAAAGTGATCAGCCTGCTGAAAGATCCCTCTCTTCCCAAAGAAGAAAATCACGTGGGAGTGAACCCGATCCTCTAAGAATACGTAAACGCAACCGGTCACACGTAACTTACACGGCGATTAACAATCAAAGAGAGAGCCACAAAAGCATTTGTGAGACCATACTGCCGTGCCGATTGTCTTGCATTTTTGTACGAACGTTTGTATAGTTGGTGCTTTCGGTAACTTTTCCTTCTGAACACGGGAGTTCTATATAGTCACAAGTGGGGTGCAGCAAATTTCCATAAGTTTATTAACAATGGTGTCATTGGTTCGTTCACGCTATTTTGGCACAGAAACAGGAAAACAATCTACAAATTTTGCTATTTCAGAATATTTACACCCCATATCCACCATGAGAGAGTAGTCAATACCCATACACTTTTCTAATAAATAAAGTGCTTTGTTTTATCTACAATAGCAATGATAAATGCATAAAATAACTTGTAAATTTGCTTGTTTCCCCATTTCAAAGAGCACACTACGTGACATGTTATGATGTAACGCACTATCCCCAATGGGTACCTCAGTTAGTCCTTTTCTTCTTCG
Source organism: Schistocerca cancellata (assembly GCF_023864275.1). Lineage (NCBI taxonomy): Eukaryota > Metazoa > Arthropoda > Insecta > Orthoptera > Acrididae > Schistocerca > Schistocerca cancellata. The sequence continues at coordinate 498,143,824 of NC_064627.1, read as the reverse complement.
CGGTGATAAATTTTGTTTAATTTTTTGCTCTCATACATAGCCATGATTCGTGGATTAAGGTGTTGTTATAAGCATAGGAAAACACTGAACCAACCGATGTCATCTACTTACACTGACCCAGATCATCAAAATGGCGGACGCATATGCGTAAGATACGAGTCATAACAATTGTACAGGACGCGTAATACAGGAAACTGCGGTCTTACACGCATTATACATACTGAATGTCCAATAACAAAGCTTTGCATTATGTTCTGCCAATTTAGGAGTAACTATTTGCTAAGCGGAAGCCCACATAATCAGTATCATTTATGTTTCGCGGTTCAATGCCCCAAGGCAGTGAACTCTTGTGAGAGATAAGATTACAACTGTAACCGCCTGCAGAGTAACCGAATAAAAATCAGGTAATACGGAGCGCTTTGACCCTCGCCTGGAACACCAAACACTCAGGCAGCCTGGTGCCGTGTGTGTATCGTGCGGTGGACAGCGAAGGTGGCTACATGCATTTGTCTCAACTTTCTGTTGTCTTATCTGGCACAAGGCGCTCCCTGGCGCCAGGCACGCCGAGACGTGAGAAGAGCACACTTCAACGGCTCTTCTAGACAGACTTCTTCCGTATCTCGCTTGCGGCGCTCGAAAGCTATAAACCTCTAATGGATAAGATACGTAAGCACGTCTGCAACTCTTCCCTCCACTGGGATCATCATCATCATCATCATCTCCTCCTCCTCTCTCTCTCTCTCTCTCTCTCTCTCTCTCTCTCTCTCTCTCTCTCTCCCCCTCCCCCCCCCTCTCTCTCTCTCTCTCTCTCTCTCTCTCTCTCCCCCTCCCCCCTCTCTCTCTCCCTCCCTCTTTTTTTCAGGTCAGTGTCAGGTAATCCAACAATGACATATTTCGGAGAACAAGCACTCTATAAACAGTAAAACCCTTCGCTAAAAGTCACCGCCTTTTCCACTCTACTGTCTCTGGTACAAGACAATCTAAAACTGCGACTAAGTTTTAGTCTCAAAACAAGCAGTTAAAACAAAGTCACTAACGAACGGGTCCAAACCAGTAAATCAGGATGTTGTGGCTGGCTGATCAGTACTCAAAAATTAGATGAGTCAGCCACCGTGGGGCATATTGAAATCTTCTGATAATTTAGGTACACGATAGAGAGCTTTAAATCTCCTAGCAAAATCTTTCCACTGCCGCCTACAATCTAGTGAGTATCAGTTGCTAAGAAGATTGCTGCTCTCCAAATTGTATCTCATGTTGAATTTTGCTTCCCTCAGTCAAAACAGAGAAACAAAAAGGTAGCACTATAAGAATTAATTCACTGCATCACCACCAGAGACAGAACTGCCACCAGCTTTTAGAGGTGTAATATCAACTACCAGCGCTAAGTCCTAAAATAGGACAAATTCATGTTTACATCGCGATCATTGCGTTCGGATTGCGTTGAAACGTTTAATGTGGGCGAAAATAAAGTCAAATATCGGCAACGTCTTCTGGTCGGATGAATAGTCATAATAGGTGTCTAACAAATGGGGGAGGTGGAATAAATGTAGACCTCAGAGCGTCTTTTACGGAACTGAAAAAAGTCGCTGAGTAGTTCTATACGGTCATGTAAATGTCTTGGTGTTTCTAAATTGAAGTATCTATAGTATGCTAGGACCTAAAAAGGCAGCTGTAACATACGAATCAAAAAAGTTAACACTCTCGTCACTGGAAACTTCACGACACAGTGAGACAGTGCAGATGCCTAACGACGAAACAGGAAGGGATGTTTGTTTAGCTTCTCTTTCGCGGTGAGGTCATTTGATATGGTTTCCAAGCTTCGCATGTGAGTGATAGGGGTAGGAACTGGCTGAGGGGATTTTTCAAGGGGCTGCGTCGAGTCGTCTGAAGCGCTAAGTCAGGGGAAACCTACGGGATGGCTAAGATAAAAGAGGCAGCTTTTATACTTACCGGAAGCTATCGGAGTGTTATTTCTTAGTGATCAGTGCTACGCTATCAGTAGTCAGTTTCAAGTTTGTTGTGAATACAATTCTGCAGAATGCATTTTTATCTATATCTTTTGTTGAAATTTTTTGATGTAAATCGTTAAATGTAAGGCTCACGACAAAATATCCAGAGACAGCCGCTCCTGCAGAAAGGGTTGCGCAGAGATTTATCACTAAATTTCGAGTAACAGGTTCAGAAGCTAACGCCAAACATAACCGTGTAAAGAAAGTATACTCGCGGGAAAATATTGGACGTGTTCACCGAGACTATGGTATTAAGTCCACAGAAATCAATTAGCCGTCTATGCTTCCAACTAAAAATCGAACTAACGTCATGCCAGAAAAAAGTTGAAGCTGTTCCATTTCCGAAAATGCAAAGTAAGAGTGATGCGAGCATTAAAATCTACAGATTATGCACAACGACAATATAACTACGAATGGCTACTCACGCTTGTTGCTGATGGTTATCTCAATCCAAACCTTTACTTCAACTCTCAAACCACGCGCAATTAGCAAACATACAATCCCAGGGAACACTTTGAGGTGTCCCCGTATAATCTGAAAGTAGGTGTTTGGTATGCATTTTCAGGCCAACGGATTATAGATCCCATCTTCTTTAACACCACCATGTACTCTAAAGTCTATGTAACGGCATTGTTGCAACCATTCACAGCGCAGCTAAGGGACGAAGAACGAGAGTATGCGTTTTCCAGCAAGATGGCGCTAAGGCACATACTTCATGGTTTTCGATGTCGTACGTCCATGAAGCTTAAGCAGAACAACTTACAGTTCCCGCACGTTTATGGCCTCCCAGATCGCCCAATGTCTACCTGTGATTTTTATCTGTGGTGTAATTTAAAGGGTGAAGTCTACAGAAAAAACCCAAAGACATCTGAAGAGTTGAAAAACATTCGGAATGGGATTGAGCAATCACACTATATGAATTGGCAAAAGTTTCCACAAACATGTTTAGACGTGCAGAGTTGTGTATCGAAGTTTATGGCTAACATTTTCAGCACCTCCTGTGACCTACTGAATGTTCAGTTCGTAGTTTTCATAATCATAATTTACTACATCGTATTCTGTATTTACGATAAACAAGTGAATTGTCTGTATGTTGTTTATAAGACATGGGGCCTATTTTATTCTGGCCACCCTGTACAAATGGATGGAAAAATTATTATCTGTGGTCTTAAATACTGCGCCATATTCCACAATGTAACAAGGCACAAAGGTTGTCAACGAACAGTGAACAGAGGACTGGACCACCAGTTCGTACGTTTGAACAGTTCCCGATTCTGACGCTGGTAAACTGATTGGGTTACATACGCTTTACAGATGATTTCCCGCGTTTTCCAGTCTTTAGGCTGTGAGTGCGTAAACAGCGCACTCGGAGATATCTTTTTTTCCATACAGCCTGCGGGAATGCTCTTGCAATTGTAGATTCGTAAAAAAGCAATTTCCAGTCACTTACCCCCTAAATTACTGCTGCGTTTAGTACGCCAGCATCAAGGACAGGTGTAACAACAATCGCCGTCGAATGGAAATTACTATTGTCATGAAAGCTACTATATTCTGAACTCTGCAAAGATAATGTTTTTATTCCTCATCCGCGGAAACGACAGCGTCAAGCACCAATCAACGTGCCTGCACCACATGCTGTAGAGCCCTGCACAGCAGACAATGTCGCCCCGGATCGATGTTATTTGAGAGCGGCTATTGTGCGTTCTGCAGACGGGCAAATGAGCCCGCTTGGAAAGGTGCCCCATTCTGATGAATACTTGCGGAAGCCTCCAGACTGCCATGTTCCTGAAACAATAGAGCGGCGCACAACTCCGGCAACCTACCGCCCGACTATGGCTTTCGCAATCAGAGAAACACAAGCAGCTCTCGTACGCGATAGATTCAACACCGCGTAACGAAGTACTATGAGCTCGTATGAAGTCGCCACACACAGAGCTGACTGCATGAAGCATACGACAAGTCTGACCTCTGTAAAGAACACTGAACACGTCCTCACATTTCAAGTCGCAGAACACGACATATCTAACTCGTTTGCGTTGAGAGAAGAACAATTATCTAGGGTTTCACATAAAATTGAATTTCTCCGATTTTCTTAGTCATGGATATTTTGCAAGAAATTCATGTCTGAAAAAATAAGTTGCCTGATTTCGTGGGACGTTTGCTTTCAGAATTTTTGCAGAAAACCATTCCTTTATACACAACAGTTATCCTGAAGGGACTGGGACTAGAGCGTGATGAAATACCATATTTTACTTTGAGGATGTCAAACTAAACACCTTTCAGCCGTCAAATTTCCAACCTTATTTTATTTGGCAACCAGTCTCAGCGTTATACTACGCCATCTTCAGGCTCCTGACCGACTTTTAGAAAGGATCTACCTCGGTTGTGATCTAAACAGGGGCCAGCAATACTCGTATTAGTAGATACTTGCTACAGGATCACTTCATCTATCACTTGCCGACCTGTAGCAAGTATCTACTAATACCAGTATCGCTGGCCCCTGTTTCGATCACAATCGACGTAGATTCTTCCTAAACGTCGGTCAGGGGCCTGAAGATGCCGTAGTATAACGCTGAGACTGGTTGCCAAATAAAATAAGGTTGGAAATTTGACGGCTGAAAGGTGTTTAATTTGACATCCTCTATCGAACAACCTAGTCCCACACTCATCTCTAAGTGGGACATACAGAGATATTTTGCTTGACTTTAAATTTAGGCATTAGGTGAGGAAACAATCTGAGTAGCTGCGTAATGTACACACATTTGTTAAAATTAATCCTATCCACTCAAAGGGTGTGCCTGGTTTCCCTGCCAAGTGACGGAGTCTCACATAGGTATCCGTTGCACGCTCACAATTAAAAATAAAAATAACTGTTTTGTCCCATGAATTTGTCAGACATGTCAACTGTTTCTATGCCCGAGGCTTCACGGGACACACATTACGCCGGGAAAACTTCAAGACCCACAACTGTTATATCGCCACCTGGATGACAGCATTAGCAGACACTTCTTTCACTGCTCGAGATAAATTTGGTTAGAGGCTCTACTTCACATATCTCGTACCCACAAAAAGGACTTAAGTTTGTTGCAGTATATTTCATGTAGTAGGAAGGTCCGACTCCAAAATACAATCACTTAACAGTCCGTTAAAATCTGAATCAACGACTAAGTGACGATGGCCAGTGGACTTGGTCACGAGGAGTAGGCAGTGGCAACACTTTGGGAGCACGGGGTAAGGGCAAACTAAATAGCATTTCCTAATAAAATCTCTCTTATTTTACTTTATCGAGATTACCACGACTTTACAATTAAAGGTACATACTTCAGAAATTCATTTTAGATGACGTCATTTTTTATTTGGAAAACACGCAATCCAAAGTAGCACCGTACGCAACACGTGATCCCTTCTTCATCGTTTCATTACCGATAAATCCGAAGCCGTAGCAATCAAAAGAAACGCAAAATAAACTTTTTACACTTTTGCTGCGTTGGCTCACTCGACATAACGAGAATGGCTCGATACAGCAGTCGAGAACAGAAAATAGCGTCTCTGGACCATGGAAAGGACAAACTGTTGCTCTAAATAGACCAATCCGGATCTCATGGTTCCTTTTGATGGCAGGCCTGTATCTGTCCCTCCCCACTTCGATGGCCCAAATCGATGATGTCCTCCTCCTCCTCCTCCCTCTCTTCTCTCGTTGCTGTTCTCTGTTGAGAGCGTCACAAAACTGCGCCCCCACGGAAACGCCACCCAAGGCACGGCCCCAGCTCCCATTCTCTAGTTACGCCATCGCGAACAGAGTTAAAATTCCTGTCAGGGAACAATGATTAAACTTTCTTATAACGTCATTAAACCATCTTAAACCACCACGATAGCAGCCTATCCTTGTACTTTCACAGTGAGCCAGTGTATCCTGCCTACGATACAAACTACTCTACATTACACACCCAGCCATTCGCATTTGGGTTTGAATATCGGTTAATTTCTTGTTGCCCACATGTAAGAGGGGCATTCAATAAGTAACGGCACACTTTTTTTTTTCTTTTTTTTAAAGCAAGTTGGTCTTATTCAGGATTCCAATACACCATATATTCCCCACTCTTTTGGCTACAATATTTTTCAACATAATCTCCGTTCAATGCGACGGCCTTGCGCCACCTTAATGGGAGGACCTGTATACCCGCATGGTACCACTCTACTGGTCGACGTCGGAGCCAATGTACTGCTTCCTGTGGAGTGCATCCTTCACTTGGTCAAACGGATGGAAGTCAGGCGGTGCGAGATCCGGACTGACCCATGGATGACGACCAACAGCCCAATAAAGTTTCGTGAGCTCCTCTGGGTGAAGCCTTGTATTGTCGTGATTGGTCGATTACCTCCGATGATGATGTCCGCACGTTCCAACATTGGGGGAGTCACAGCTGCACAGGGAGATTGGGCAGGTTTGCGGACCTTGATGCGATGATGACATACTCGCCGTGCTCTGGTTTTCCGCCAAAAGAAACTTTCTAACAGCGCTCTTCTTGGAACGCCGCCTTTACAGACGCCATTTTGAAAGCTACGAATAGCGCCCCCCCCCCCCCCCCCATCAGAACTTCATGAAACTGTAGGGGCTGAACGGGGAATATTCCATGATGTCTCTCAACAAATTCCGTAGTGTTTCATCCAAAACTGGCCGAGGGCAAAAAAACTGTTGCATTACTTACTGAACGCCCCTTGTACATACATATTCTGTAACCCACTATCCAATCTGTAGCAGATCGTAATTTGCATCACTGCTAGGAACTCCATTTCTTACTTGCTAACAGAGCTAAGGAAAAACAATTGGCCGCACAAGTCTTTACGAGATCACACTTTGTGCTTATGGCCATTACGCGAGAGTAATCATGTAGGTGGCAAAATAATTCTGTACTCTATCGCTAATGCTTATCTTTCAAATTCGTAAATAGCAGTTTACTTAAAATCTCTTCTTCCCGTCGAACCTAATGGAAATTTCCGTGAAACTCTTTTACTGTTCCTGCTTCTGAATGCATCACCTCGCTGTGCACTGTGGTGTGTACTCATTGCTTGCTGATCTCTGAGCTAATGCACAGAAATTGCCCATTCGGCAGCTGGTGAGATGGTCTTCGAGGCAGGGATGTGGCCACAGCTGTGCCGCAGTCAGTCCCACGAGGGAGACTGCCTCCAGGATTCCTCGGGCGCTGATGTCGGGCACCGGGGCGCCCTCAGGCAGCAAGGCCGCAGAGGGTCGATAGCGAGAATATGTGGGCTACAGCCACACCGTGCCTCACCAGCCCGCGGCGCATTAGCGGCCTCTGCCACGACCAACCACTCCCATTCTGCAGCTCGTTGCTTTTCTGCATCTAGTGTCACAGTTTAGACCAGTACGATCACGCACTTCTGTCACAACACGAGTGGAGCAGTGAAATACGCTGGTCTGAATGTTTTCATTCGTCCCAATACTGTGAAATGATGGGATGCAGATGATTGAATTTATGAATACTGTAATATCTGAGCAGCTGGGGACAGAACCGCCATATAAGCGAATTATGGGCATAATGCACTGTGATGTGTGAGATGAGGGAATGAAATAAAAGCAGCTACACCTCAAATATGCTGTTACAATTGTTACAGCAGTGTGTTATTACTGTACAACTAATACACTGCAGGAAAATTGGAAACTGTTTGTGACGTACCTTCAGCAAAAAGCTTCTCTGATTAAATGGAGTCATCGACACTTCTTCCGTGTTATGTGACAATACTTTCTCTCGGAACCATAAAATGTATTAACCATTTAAATGGTTAAGGTTTTATACATCGGCATAGAACTTCCCGGCGCTTTAGAAAAATTAATCCCCCCTTTCCCCCCCCCCCCCCCCCCCAAAAAAAAAAAAAATGTTCAAATGTGTGTGAAATCTTATGGGACTCAACTGCTAAGGTCATCAGTCCTTAAGCTTACACACTACTTAACCTAAAATCATAAGGACAAACACACACACACACACACACACACACACACACACACACACACACACACACGCGCCCGAGGGAGCATGTACGCTGCGTATTATGAAAATATAGATTTGAATTCCACAAAACACAGCACGTTAGTTTCCGACGCATTCAAATCGAGATAGCGACGCGCTTTAGTAAACCAATCATAGCTGATGTCACGTGATCTCGCCAGCCGATGATATACAGAGCATAGAACAAACATCACTGTTCAGTACCGCGAAAACACACAGGAAAAGTTAATGGTTTAAATTAATATACGTAGTATAGCGACAAGAAAAGCTAAGCTTTCACATATAATATTGGCCTTTTTCCACGTGTTATACTTAAATATACATCACACAAATGTGCCAGCAAAATTTTAAATACTACATAGACGTCTGGACTCTAAATTCTTCTAAGTGGCTGGCCCTCAGAGTGTTAAGTTTTAAATGAGAATCATACGCTCTGTAATTTCAGAAATTCAAAGCACAATCGCACACGTAACGTAATTCATCTTGCGTAAAATGAAACTTTCAAAGAAAGTAGCGACTTCGTTTCAAATAAATTGATTGCCTCTGCGGAAAAGACTAATGAAAGCCAAATTTCTTTAGCAAATCGACAAAAATAGCTTCAATGTTCTGCAAAGCAATTACTGCTTGACTGCCAAAAACATGGAAATAATAAAATCAGGAAACTAAAACTAACAACATATTTTAGCCTTCCATAAGTCTGTGAAAGAATTTTAATTCACTTGCTAGCCTCGGCCACAGAAATCCGTCTTGTTTTCATTTGACATGAGAGTTGTAAATGAAGAAGAAAAGATCACTAAACATAAACACGGGCCATGTGGAGACTATCGGTCTCTCCCCTGCAACTTTAAGACTGCTCTGCGCATGCGCGAATCTGGCAGCTTGTGCTCGCCAGATGAATTTTTCTGGCTACTGACTGGCTGCTTGTTGCTACTGCTGATACAGTTAACAGTCGTACTTCAAGTAGCCATTAGCGGGAGACGGTAATGCTCATACGCGACTCAACTACGCATAAGCACGAGCACGCTGGCAACTGCTCAAAGAACCTTGTGACGTCACGGTCGTTGGAAGCAGTTTGTTGTTATGAAGTATTGCATAGTCTTCGTCCTAATGTCTTTCACACATTTTGATGTTGGCAGACACTTGTGTATGCACTGTGTTTTGTTGTTGGAAATGGCGCATTTCCTTTGCAACTTCAAGTTTATTTTGATTTTCTTTCCCTCGTTTATGTTTTATTGCTGCAGTATTATTCTGCAGCAGCGGACTAAAGCAAAATCCTTTGTTAGCGTATCAGTTCTTACCAGTCAAAATTGCAAAAATTTAACTGAAAACTGAAACAATGAAAAACTCCCGGAATTCTAAAAAATCATGGGTTTTTCCCGGTTTTGTCCTGAATGAAAAAATCCCGGGTTTTTCCCGGATTTCCCGGGGCGTATATACTCTGCTGTAAAACAATTAGACACACAACTTGCAACCGAACGTAGCCTAATGAATTCCGATGGTAGATGATATTACTCGGCTTTGCATGGTGTTAGTCTGAATTGACTTTTCGGTGCGGTTCGAATCAGTAGCTTCATTAACAATACCAGTAAACTCACCACCTTTCTTTAAAGAATCTGATTCTCGTGTATAAAACATCATTTAACTTCACATTACTTTTCAAATAAGTTGATGTAAGTATTTGAGATAAAGGATGTAAGCGACGATAAAACATTAGAAAATATTTGAAATTACATGTAAAGTTTGTTGGAAGTCGCTAAATACTCCCATTCTCAAACAGGCGATGAATCAAGTCCACATATTTGCGCGACGTAAGTTACGCTGCTTCACGACAGGTGAACAGTTGCTAACTGTAATGCTTGTCTTACTGCGTTAAATGTTTAATATAAGATTATACCTCCTAAACCACCAGATTGACAGCATTTTCAATTTTTAAATTCGGGCAACATCATTATAAAATATTAATAGTCAAATTATTGTTGTCTCTGGAAGCTGTTACATGGGCACTCTGCACTAGTATAGAGGGGGGAGGGTGCTGATGCAATTTTAATATCAAATTGATATGCAAATTAAATTGGTCGATTTATTACCCCCGACCACGCCCACCCCCAGGTGACTCCACATGTTTTCCTCAGCCTGCACATGCATTTCCAACCCCTCCCCCATCCCCACCCCACTTCTCCCCACCTACCTTATAGGTGGGAATTTCTTTGTCCCAGGGCTGTGCTGATGTCCCACCCTCACTCGGGAATTGGCGGGAAATTAAAAATGGCGGTACCCTTTCCGGGGCTTGAACCCTGGCCCTTCTGGACAGAAAGCCCTAGTGCAACCACCATACACATGGAAGCTGCGCAGACGTTGGAGATGAAGGTTAAGTTGGCGTACTCTATTTTGGTTGGGAAACTGAAGTGAAGATGTCGTGATTATGTTATTAGTTATAAAGATTGGGCCTAATTACACAACGCTACACAAGGGCAGCCTAAAATCCCAATACAGCTCAAAAATTGACGCCGCCATACAACAGTTGTTATCCTGCTAGGGAAAAAATTCACAGTATCATTCTAAACTAGTGGTAGACGTACACTCTACCCTTCACCTACAAGCTGGCGGGAAAACGGGTTGGGTGTAAGGTACTATACAGGGTGTTACAAAAAGGTACGGCCAAACTTTCAGGTAACATTCCACACACACACAAATAAAGAAAAGATGTTGTGTGGACATGTGTCCGGAAACGCTTAATTTCCATGTTAGAGCTCATTTTAGTTTCGTCCACCTCCGCTCAATGGAGCACGTTATCATTATTTCATACGGGACACTCTACCTGTGCTGCTAGAACATGTGCCTTTACAAGTACGACACAACATGTGGTTCATCCACGATGGAGCTCCTGCACATTTCAGTCGAAGTGTTCGTACGCTTCTCAATAACAGATTCGGTGACCGATGGATTGGTAGAGGCGGACCAATTCCATGACCTCCACGCTCTCCTGACCTCAACCGTCTTGACTTTCATTTATGGGGGCATTTGAAAGCTCTTGTCTACGCAACCCCGGTACCAAATGTAGAGGCTCTTCGTGCCCGTATTGTGGACGGCTGTGATACAATACGCCATTCTCCAGGGCTACATCAGCGCATCAGGGATTCCATGCGACAGAGGGTGGATGCATGTATCCTCGCTAACGGAGGACATTTTGAACATTTCCTGTAACAAAGTGTTTGAAGTTACGCTGGTACGTTCTGTTGCTGTGTGTTTCCATTCCATGATTAATGTGATTTGAAGAGAAGTAATAAAATGAGCTCTAACATGGAAAGTAAGCGTTTCCGGACACATGTCCAGATAACATTTTCTTTCTTTGTGTGTGAGGAATGTTTCCTGAAAGTTTGGCCGTACCTTTTTGTAACACCCTGTATTTACTCATTGATTTATTTACTTATTTTGGCAGGAGATATATTATTAACGAGTTGCTGGTGTTTGACAGAAAGGAGTTTAGTAAGTGTATTACCTTTAAGCACACAGTTGAGGACCATATCTATCAATATTTCACGTCAGAGTTCGCTACAGACGCCTGCTCGACAATCACCCTGCAGCCCAGGTAATAGAAGCCTAGGTAACTGAAGCCAATATAGGCTACCACAACTGATTGAAAGAATGCAGTCACTGTTCTAATTACACTTCGAAATTGTTGTGAAAAAGCCAGCACTCCTAATCAATGGGTAATAATGCAACACATGTACTGGAGATTCGGAAAAAACAAACACAACTACTGTAAAAACGGACCCCCGAAGATAGCAGAAGGGCAGCTGTGTCCTCGTCAATGAGCGCTCATGAACTATTCAACTTGGAGGTAGTCTTACCCCCCATTCCACCTCTCATCCCTCCCGCTCTCCTTCCCTCCCTCCTGCCCCTCACTGAAGGCAGGGACAGAGGTCTCTGGTGGTCCACAGAGAGATCCTTCTGGTGGTATTGATATACTGTCCCCCAGTCCGCAAAAATTAGTCACAGATAGACAAAAGACAAGAACAAGACATTTCATGCAATCTGTTAAACATATTTCTCGGAAAGATTGAACCCCCATGGAAAAAAAATGACTTGAATAACAGGAAGCCCTCAGCCTAAAGCGACAACAGACTCCTCATATCTGGGAGCACAATCTTCCTCAGCTGTGACCGGAGCAGCCTGCAAGGCGTGGCACGAGCTCGTGGTCTCCTTGAGGCGACGGTCCTTCGCCAACACATAAGGGAAATGTAGCGGCACAGGCCCGCTCCCACACGCTGCCCCTGGTCGGAGCGCAGCTGTGTTCAGTGACCACACACAGTATACATGCCCCCAAAGCCTCCCGCGGCCAGAGTTCTGCGATGGAGAACACTTATTTAACGTTAACGTATCTCATATAATCAAGCATCTATTAAAACGGAGAGTACAATGGGGTGATAAATATCCTCTTTTCAGGAAAATAGCCACAACCCACTTTTTTTTAGATTAAGAGCAAAATCATTATAGTTTTTACGTCTGACTGCAGTCTACAATTCGCATCTTTGCTACACCCAACAAAGCGCACCGCCGCTGATTACTTAACTTCCACTATTTTGCTCCAACAACTATCGATCACCACATAATATCCTCGTTGTTTCGAAATCATCGGAGTAAAGAAAAAGAGAATTTAAACTCTGACGTAGAAACGTATATGTTAAGCAATTTCTGTCAGCTTGATAGGCAAATTACACGACCTGAGAGCATCCCTCGCATTCAAATTAGTGTCTGTAAATAAACTGTCATGCGTGCGTGTGTTACAAACATTTCAGACATGTGAAATAACATTAGCGAATACAATTTTTCGCGCCATTGTACACATGCCAGAAAAAAACTATCATTTTACATTCGACAACTACAAGCTATAATTCAAGAGGACGGTGCTGTTTTGTACAGTATGGCAAGTCCCATTACATCAACGCGAAGCTATATTACACCTGCTTATTTTACGAAACAAATCGTGAGAGCCTGTCTTGTCACAGAACCTCCTGTAAGATTTTACCGCGTCTTTCTTCCGTCACATCAAAACCAATTACCATCTGCGTGCTTGCATTTGACATTTTTGCTCCATAATTTCCTCTACCGACATGTCTGTAGAGTTTCTATCATAGATTATATTCCGGCGTTCTAGTTTTGTAATCAATCTGATCATCACAGCCTGTTTCACACAATTTTCTCACATTGGGGGACAAAACTGTCATTTCTAGGTTCCGGAACGAGCTATAATTCAAGTAGTGTCCTTTATAATTAGAGGTTACTAAGTATGAAGTAACACAGGACTTGCGGTAACACCTGTGTTTCAAACACGCAATCATGACGATAATAATAAAAACAATCATGATTTCACGATAATAGATACATTGATTTCTATCAGTTTTATGAGCAAAATCGGTGTTGTTTTGAGAGAACTAAATGCACCCAAACTCTAACCAGTTATACCACTCCTTTTAATAGAACTCCCTATAAGATTTTACCACGTCTCTCTTTCGATACATCGAAAAACAAATATCGTCCGAGTGTTGACATCGAACATATTACATATACACATATCGCTCCAATGGAGCACATGGCCAGTGCTAAAAGTCGCTTGCACAGAGCTGCATAAGTTTTGTCGACTGCACTGGAGGAAGATCATACCCAACCGATCATCAGCCACAAGAGGGGGTTCCTGTATTGCTCCTTCATAAGCAGTTTAATACATTATTTTTTCGGCTGTGACACATCCAAGCAGTTTACGACTACAGTTATGTACACCACCCTACACTTTGTTTTTCTACCATGACTTCCAAGTATGTGTCAGCTGCTAAACAGACATTAACACCTTTCAATCTTTGGCTCTCACAGAATGCTGAACATCGCATGGTGTAAACTATGCAGCTCCTGCAGCACACAGGTTGGCAGAAATGACATACAGAGGCGATGTTTCTCATTGACGAAAATGTGGAAGACATCACAACACATGGAAACAAAGAGATTGCGGCATTGTAAAGCATTTACAACAGCTATCCGAAAGTGATGAGGTATACAGTAAATCTCATTTTCCACAGCAACCGGGTAGTAGACGTCTCTGTGTTCCGGTTTGATGAGCTTTGTTTCCTTGTTTTGCAGTCACGTACACGACTATTGTTCCAGTGTTAGCTATGGCCCGAAGGTGCCGTTCACAACATGCGTGAGACAGCAGAAATAAAAAGATGTACTGTTATCTCATTGGTGAAAAAAAATCCTGTTGAGGGCATCGCACCATATGGAAATAGGACGAGTCTGCAACATTGAGGAACGCTTCCAAACAACTGTCTGAAGTTGATTACCTCTGCATTTAACCCTTTGAACGGAACATCGGTCTGAGATACCGCCATAGTTGACATTAACAATGCTAACGGCGCTGCATTGTTCGTGAGGGTGGGGAGAAGCCCAGTAATCTTCAGTCGGGTCCCGAACCGCAGCTGGCCAACAACGTATTGTCGGCGCATGCATTGTTTTCAAGTAAGTAGAATTTTTGTTACGTATTGTCGGTCTGTGAGACCGTATTCCGAAAAAATGCATTCCCCTCCCGGTCTGACAGACCGGGTGTTCCTAAAAGTGTCAAATTTTTGCCGGTCTCCCAGACCGGTGTTCCTAAAGTATCACGCATTTGTCGGTCTGTATGACCGATGTTCCACTCTTTGAACTCTTCTGTTTTCTGTGTAGCAACATTTCATCTATTTGATTGAAATTTTTGCCACCACACGATGCTTAATACTTTTGTGTTCATAGAAGAACGAGAAAAAAGTGTAACAACTCGTATTTAACGTTTTAATTTTTCCTCTTTCCGTTTTTCACACACATTCTCCAATTTACCGCGCAAACTTATTACAGCGATAGAATTATCCCCATTAAATTTCGTTAAAACTCATTTTTCCCTTTTTCCTTGCAGGTTTACAATGGAAGGTCCGAAATATGTTTCAAATCGGTCGAAAAGAATTGTAGCCCTTGCACGCTCTCAAAATTACCTTGAAGAATCAGACTCTGAAGTGGATTCAGATGAATCATGCATTCCAGATGAGGACCTTACTATCCAAGATCTTCGCAATGAAACAGATAATGACGATGACTCTCCCAATGATGATGATCGCGATGATGAAACTATTCGAGAAATATTTGAAGTCGAAAATACCGCAGTTCGCGAAGAAACTGGAGAGCAACCACAGTCTGACATAACTTCTGGTGGAAGCAGACTAATCACTCCACAGAAGCCTGCTGATGTTGCTAGCTCATCTACGCGTTCTGATGACACTCTAGATGAGAGTCGTCTTCCAGTTTCTTACTACGGAAGAAACAAGTGTTTCACATGGTCATCAACTCCTGTTCGCTCTAAGACGCGAACAGCAGCATCCAATATAATAAAGGTACGGCTATCAAAGATACAAGGGCCTGCTCTTACCGTGGGGAAAAACCCACTCCCAGGTGAAGTGTGGCGCCTTTTGTTTACTGACGACATGATTGAGACGATTGTAAAGCATACTAATGAAAAGTTGGCCAAAATTCGTTCTGTTATTGAACTAAAAGAAAGTGTAGCTTACAGAGACACTACTGTGCAGGAAGTGAACGCTGTGATTGGAGTCACAGTTCTTTGCAGCATATTCAAATCTGCGAGGGAGCCTATGACCTCGCTGTTTTCCACTTCGGTCTTGGGGAGGCCAATTTTTCGATCAATAATAACAGAAAAGCGATTAGGAATATTGCTTAGGGCATTTAGATTCGATGACTCGAGCACGAGGGAACAGAGGGAAAAATATGACCCAGCTGCTGCCATTACAGACATATTTAATAAGTTTATTTGGAACTGCCAACAAATTTATAGCCCTGGAGCGCATTTGACAGTTGATGAAACTTTGGTGCCTTTCAGAGGGAGGGTTAAATTTCGTATATATATGCCGAATAAACCGGCTAAATATGGCATTAAGGTCATGGGTCTGGCAGATGCACACAATGCATATATTTACAATGCCTACATCTACTCCGGCAAAGGCTGTGATGGAGCCACACTTTCTACAGCAGAAAAGAAAAAGAGCATTCCCACGCAGTCTGTAATCCGCCTATCTAAAGGGCTGTATGGCACAAACAGAAATATTAGTTGCGACAATTGGTTTTGTTCTGTGGAACTTGCCCAGGAGCTACTAGCTCACAATTTGACATTAGTTGGGACACTAAAAAGAAACAGACCCCAGATACCAGCAGAATTTCAAGCAAGAAGCGATCGTGAAATTGGGTCCAGCCTTTATGGCTTTACGAAAGAAATGACTCTGCTTTCTTATGTCCCAAAAAGGAATAAGGCAGTCCTACTTCTTTCGTCAATGCATCATTCCAATTACACTGACGTTTCAAATGATAAACCTGAAATCATATCTTTTTATAACGCCACAAAAAGTGGAATAGACATGCTAGATATGAAGTGCAGTGTTTATTCTACTAATCGCAAAACAAGAAGGTGGCCGTTGGCTATTTTTTACCACATGGTGGCCATGGCTGGATCAAACGCAAGTATACTTTATGGACTTTTTGGAGAGAAGAAAACCGTATCACGTTTTGATTTCCTGAAAAGAGTTTCTCTATATTTGGTCTACGATTTCGTAAAATCCCGACTGGCAATCTCCAATCTGCCTCAAGAGCTACAAAGTATTATTTCATCTTTAGAAGAAGAGGCAGCAAAAGAAAAGCAAATCGTTAGCCAACGGAATAAATTTGTTGTTCGAGTTGATGAGTGTCCGACGGACACACTTGGTAAAAGAAAAACCTGTCGATTTTGTCCATATCAAAAAAAGAGGAAAACTGCCTACAAGTGTATTTCTTGCGAAGAACCAACGTGCTTGGAGTGTTCACGAAAAGTGTGCAAGACTTGTGCAATTAAAAATAAAAGTTAAATTTTTTCTTTGCATTACATTTTAGTATTCATTTTCTTTGTGTTGTAACTATAATAATGTAAAAAAAAGTATTTCTAAAGGAGTAATGTGTAAACAACAAAACACTGCAAATTAAAGTTTTTCCTAGTAATAAACTTGAATTTACTGGTATTTTAACAAATATTATGGTTCAAAAACCTATTATTATGTTTAATTACACCTTAAAGAGAGAGAGAAGCAACGTAGAAGTGCGGAAAAGTCATAAAAATAGAGAAAAATACACTTTAAATGTCCTAGCGGTCTAGCAGACCGATGTTCCATCTTACCGCCGAGTAAACGATGTTCCGGTTAGAGGGTTAATCCCATGCTCCACAGTGAGTGTTAGCAGATGTCCAGTGTTCCAGTGAAAAGTAGCAGATGTCCAGTGTTCCAGTGAAAAGTAGCAGATGTCCAGTGTTCCAGTGAAAAGTAGCAGATGTCCAGTGTTCCAGTGAAAAGTAGCAGATGTCCAGTGTTCCAGTGAAAAGTAGCAGATGTCCAGTGTTCCAGCGAAAAGTAGCAGATGTCCAGTGTTCCAGTGAAAAGTAGCAGATATCCAGTGTTCCAGTGAAAAGTAGCAGATATCCAGTGTTCCGCCAAGGTTCCCTCCACCTCAACCAAGTGCTGTCAGTCAATCACTGTTCACCAATCAACAGCGTACCAGTGGAGAGAGGGGCGGAAAAGACACTGTTGAGAGTACTGTGATACACACCCCATTTGATAGAGCGATTAATTTTAGCAACTTTACCAGTTGTTCCGTAATTTCAATGCCAGCCAGTGGCACAGTAGAATGCATCCCAATTTCTGTGTCATCGCTAAATCACCCATCCACTACTTTGCAACTACAATATACTAGATTGCAAAAGCAACTACATGACTGCAGTACGTCCATGCGACCATATAAACCGAAGTATACCACACAGCGTCCTATACCGATACAATTAGATTATCTACATACTTCCAGCGCATTGATTATAGAACGAAGTTTACGATTATGATTGGCTGCCTTTCCAGTGTGGTGGGGGTCACAGTGTATTCACGCATTTATAAGATGAAGTATGAGATTGTCCTTGACCAACCCACCCTGCAACACCAATCTTACCCACGGCACCCATCCAAAAGCACAAGATGTCTCCAGACGCATGTGTGTCGAGGAGGATAGCGCCCCTTATCGGTGTGCAGTAGACGACATGAGAGTGCTGTGGTGATGTACCAGACAGTTAAGAAGAAAAGTGTGGTTTATCCACGTTGGAGCTCCAGATGGATGG
Source organism: Schistocerca cancellata (assembly GCF_023864275.1). Classification (NCBI taxonomy): domain Eukaryota; kingdom Metazoa; phylum Arthropoda; class Insecta; order Orthoptera; family Acrididae; genus Schistocerca; species Schistocerca cancellata. The sequence goes on along the minus strand of NC_064627.1, from coordinate 498,125,576 downwards.
AGTTTGAGAAAAATTTCGCGTAAATCAACCTTGTTATCACTTCTGAAGCATTATTCCACACTGAAGGTACTTGCATGAGAGAAATGACCGTAGAGCATAAACACACCGTCCAATGGTTACATGCTTATGCACCTAAAAATGATACATTGTTAATGCCATACAGTTTCCGAATATTAGTCGTGCGGAATGCAACGCTCTTAATACTCTAATGCAGGATATATTTATCCAGCATCAGATATACAACCAACCCGCAAGTTTCCTACCCCAAACACTATAGTAACAAACTTTAAAATGAAAAAAAGTATTTCCTTCTGCACTATTCTGGTGTCCTAGGATGGCATAGTCAGTGTACATCCACCGTTCGGGCTGCTTATAAACCAACTAGAACGAAGTCTGGAGACTGCTGTCCTGTCTCCTAGGAAATCAATATATTTTATGCGTCGGAAACGTACGTACCCTTAATCACAGTTCCTGCGTCAGTCATGCACATTATTATTATTATTATTATTATTATTATTATTATTATTATTATTAATATTAATAATAATAATAGTAGTAGTCGTAGTAGTAGTAGTAGTAGTATTGGTTTTGACGGACGCGGCTATGTCTCACTAGGAAATAGAGCGAAGAAAAACAGGCATGAACATTTTCGATAGCTGATACATTGAGGTACCACCCACACTCTGCTGCACGAAAATACACATGAAGAAGCAGCAACTTCTTACGAGGGAGTATTAGCACCACGATCAGTAGCGAAAGGAGATTTAACAGTCTTACTACTGTTTACACCCCGCCTCACACTACATGCAACATCGGTTCCTCCTACAGAACACACTAGGGAATAGCTTAAGTCTGATAAACGCATTGATTCTTATACTTAATGAATAACATTTTTGAGAACCGGCCGTAATTCGGTAATACACATGGTTGACTGCATGTGTGAGAACACAGTTATGGATTGGGATACATATGTTTTGCCTGGTTTAATATGGTGCCTGTGTGTAATACTTTCTGTAGTATATGTTACAACAACCCACGTAGTTGGCAGGGGGAGGGTGAATGTTAAAAGTTAATGCAGCCAATGCATAATTTTTAAGTTTTCTCGGGCTTTAGTATCCGGGTACCGCCAACCCACCTCCATTCCATGCATTTCGTGGTACTTTTTCTCTAATTTGATGTATTCTTAATCAATTTAAATGATTTTACAAGTTTTTTGCGGATTTATATATTTCGTCGTATTTCCCTCAATTTAATGTATTTTTGTACAATTTGTCGTAATTATACTAGTTTTTCTTCGATTTTCACCGATTTTGCCATTTTTCATATTTCTTTTGATATTTTTCCGTGTGTATATGGTCATAATACCGTGATACCCATACGTTGTTTGATTTTATACAAGGATATTTGCGTGTCCTACACACCAGCATACTAAAAAATCCTACGAATTTCCCTCTTCCCTACGATCTACACACATGCATTGTGGATAGGAGAATCACGAAAAATATAGTAACACTCATCTCATACCTAGATGAGACTCAACAAGTGGTGGAGACTGAAAACTCGTAGCCTGAAAACAAATCCGTCTACTGCTACGACACATCAGAGCGCTTGTCTGCAGACTCATGTAGCGACACACTTGATAGAGTTTATGCTCTTATTGCTTATCAGATGGGCTTCGCTACTTTTCTATACACCTTCCTACCCTGATAAGTACCCACAACTTGTCAGGACATCTACGGATTCTAGATTTCGGTTATTATTTTTATCCTAGTTATAAGTCATTTGTCAGTTGACAGTGTGTCGATTGCACTTAGTTTAATGAACTGTGCTTCCCCTCCCCGTACCTAAAAAGTGCGCACCCCCGGCAACATAATTTATAGACGAACAGTTATGCATTCGAATCGCAACCGTCCACCGCTGACAGCTCTACACACATACATATAGGGACTATGCACGCATATTACTGATAGCGAAGTCTATTTCAACCACATGCATGTTATTTTCGATAGTGCTACAGCCACACAAATAGCGAAGAACTCTTCACAAATGGATTCTTTAGGGGATGTAAGCACATTTATATTCATCCTCCTAACAAGCGTAACATCTACGAGGAAAGTTGTGTTACCAACATTTCGTAACATTATCTAGATTCTCCAGTAATAACAACAAACCATGGCATCTTGCTTTTGCCTATCACGCCTCCTTTTATACTCTTTAACGATCCACAATGATGGCACATAATCATCCGAATTCCACTATTTTGTGTCCGAGATGTCCGCTGGATGGAGTGAGACAGTCCTTCATATTATTCTTATGTACGGTACAGAACAGTACATTACTCAGATGGTATAGTACTGTTTCGAATGCGCCTGGTCACTCACAACCAAATATTCTACAGAAGCAATGCATTTCCTCTACTTTTTTGTGTGTGTCTATACCCATATATGTGTTGCGGATAGCTCCAATAAACCTGACGTCCTCCCACTAGTGGATCCACCGCACATTATATCCGGAATGGCGCCTAGAGGACAACCTGCAATGCAGTACATCTGTCTTAGGGTTCGAAGGTGGGTTTATGGCAGCCATCCACGACACTCACATGAACATAGACGTACAGAAAAACGGAGCAAGTGCATTGCATCTGTAGAATATTTGGTTGTAACTGGGCAAAAGTTGTGAACTTTTAAAGTTCTGTATAGCAATCACGCAAGAATGTGGAGCATTGCCGACATGTATACAGGAAGACGTGAAGTGCTTTAACATTAGCACCATAGAGGAGATACGAGGAAAAAATAAAAAACCCCGAATGCTCTCGCCTAGAAGAACTGCAGGAAGGAACTGAGCTAATAGTTAAGCCATAGAACAGGTATTACAGGAAAATTAGATATGTATTAGAATTCGATATTATACCTTCTTTATATTCGTTAAATTATGGTTGGAGAAAAACTAGATGATTCAAATACGGATTTAAGTTATAAGTTAAAGATTAAAGTGGACACTATTAAAACAACACCTAACAAAAATAAGGAAAGAGTTGTTTTGTGTGAGTAAATGTATATGCAAAAGTTACTAAAGATTTTATATGAGAATATTTACCTGTCTTATTCGCTAACCTACCAAAAATCCCAAGACATGTCCTATATACAACGATCTATGTGCATGTATTTCAGAGGGAGGTGGCTGGTTGGATGATCTTGAAAAGTAGTTGAAACTAGGTAGCTAAAAGCGTAGTGACCCCTTTTCTTACCTATATTAGTGCGTCTGCCACTAGTTCCGAGTGATATTGTGAAATTTTTCCCCGCATGATAACACCAGTTGTATGACATCGTCAATTTTTGAGCTGTATTGCGATTTTAGGCACGGCTGGTGTAGCGTTATGCATGTAGTTGTGCAATTCGATCTTTATGACTAATTACATAATTAGGACCGATCTTTACTCCAGTTTCCCAACCGAAATAAATAAGTACCCTAACCTAGCCTTCCTCTCCTGCATCTGGACAGTTTTCATGTATTGTTTTGGTGCACTTGGGCTTTCCATCCAAAGAACCAGGGGTTGAGTCCCACAAAGGGCATCGCCATTATTAATTTTCACAAATTCCCGTGTGGAGGGTGGTATGTCAGCACAGCCCTGGGACAAAGAATTTCCACAAAAATTCGAAATTCCCACCGATTGGGTAGGTGGGGGAGGGGCGGCGACTCACGCGCCACCTGAGGGAAACACGTGACATCATCCAAAGGGCGTGGGAGGTAATTAATTGATCAATTTAATTTGGATATAAATTTTATACTAGAACTGGGACAGCACCTCCACCTCCCTGCTATTCCCTACAGTTAAGACTGTGCACGATGTACAGTGTTCGCCATTTAGTAATATAGATGATGATGGTTATTATTATTATTATTATTATTATTATTACTACGTCTGTTCTAATTCGATAATATCGTCAATTATGTCCACCAAGATTTAAGAAGTTAGTTTTGGCAATAATTTGCTATGATCCGAACTTTTAATGTTATAATGGTGGTTTTATCTCGTCATGGAATATCAAAACATTTTTCAGTCATGCCGCCAAACAATTCCTTATTTTGAAGCGATATCTTGATCAAAACTGATTAAGATACTTCATTCCGCTCAGTGCTGATTCAAGAAGTTACAAGCCAGAGAGTGTGCAATCAAAGCGAAATACCCAGGACCACGATTACAGGTAGTAAACATTACAGCGGTGTGAGTACGGCTTATGTCTAATGTTCGTAGTGTCTGTATCAATCACGAGCCACCCAAGAGACACTTCAACAATCAAAAACTGATAAATTCTACTAGTCGAACTGATATCTGAATTGGAAAGGAAGTGTTACGTTGCACGCATAAACATTTATCTTTGTCCGTTACCTAGAAGTGCAACATTCGAACGCGAATGACGTCCATAGGTCATAGGTCACATCAGCGCGATATCGGTCTTTTCCAGGACACTCGCGGACAGTGTGGGCGCCAGTATACGCCGACGAGGACTTAACAATTTAATGCAGTTTTGTATAGTCGCATGCGTCCAACACTGACGTGACTTGAAATATACATGCCATATCCGCATAATATGCCTCACTCTCATTGGCTCACCGCCCGTTTATTAACAAGTGCAAATGAATATCTGCAATCTGACACCCTCCCCCCTTTTGTCTTTCACAAGTAACGTCTGTTCAGACTGCACGAGCACTACTACAACATTATCAGATCAGAGAACAGACTGACTTTGAAGATTTAATTACGACGGCAGTCTTACAACAACGAGAGTGGCTGTTAGACGGGCAAGTAAGTTCTTTGCTGGACTCCAAGAACAAAGAAAACACCGAGACAGCGACTTCACGGAAGATGGGTAGATGTCAGAAAAAATGAAGGAGCAAACCTATGAACAACTTATACCTGAAGTCTGCAAGGCATGGGAAAGCCTAGCAGAGGCCGTTGTCTGGCAGTGGGTGTCAAATGGTTCTTGATGGGTCTCTAAATTAGTTGGGATTCCTTAATGCACGATGAACCAGAACTCCACGGACAAACTTTGAGATGGTAGTATGGACCAAAACCAGAAAAGTGTCTAGTAAATATGGGCTCTAAAATGCATACCTTAAGAGCTATGAGCAATTTTTCAGTAGAAGAGAGGTGTTTCACAGCAGCGAAGTTGACTAAGTGCTCATTGTTCTTAAGGTATGCATTTAGACACTTTTTTCTCGTTTTAGTCCGTACTTTCACTTCTGAGAGTTTTTCGGTAGATATCTGGTTCACCCTATATTGCTTTTCAAAATATGGACAGACATACACGACACGGTACCCGCACATCATTGAAAGCTGAAATACCGTTGTCGGTGCAGATAGTTAGGGCTTATTGTCTGCTTAACGACCTGAATAGCTACGCTGATAAACATTACAGTGTAGCACGGAACTATTACACTGATATGGAATTTCTTACACAGCCAGCAAAATCTAATGAACAATTCCACGGCGGCTCCAGACATGCGTCATTATAAAACGCGCGCGCGCGCACACACACACACACACACACACACACACACACACGTGTCATGTTGTATCTAACGTATGGTTCTTCAACATTTATTCTACACATGAATTTCCGATAGGCTCTCAGTGCAGTACAACTATGTAGATGATCTTATGACGAAGAGGGAACGGATTCATGCTGAATACTGTGGAAAGTGTTGCATCGACCAACAAGGCGATGGGAGTATATCATGTAACTGTTAACCCAAGGGTCAGAGACGTCTCATTTGAACACAAATACAATGACTAATTTTATTTGCAAAACTACTTACAAACACTAAATCCCTTTAAACCAAACCAATAACTGGATAAACGTTCCACATTTCCCCGTAGTATTTGTAGTGTAGAAAGCAAGTCAGAAGTGTGTCCAGTATGAAGACTGGAAAGGGATTACAACTCACGTCGGCAGTAAAGTCAGTCGTGTATTTTAGAAGGTATCTCCTAGCAAGTGATACGCAGCTGATTCAGAAGCATTCAAACCCAGGAAATAGTCGAATTCTAGCAAACAATAAATAAATAAATAAATTACATAGATGAATGACTGCTCAATGTTTGGTTACAAGGACCCCTTGGTATCCAGTGGCTCATTAACATAGTTCGTGTAGTTTTGTTACTCTTCTTACCTTTGTGACTGTACTGCACTAATGATACGTGCATATGAAAATGTGACGTTCGTTATGCAAACATATCCACTGATACAGAGCACTGGCTTCAAACATAATTAAATTCATTCTTGTGTCTTCTCGTCCGAACTTCAATTATGTTCTGCCCAGTTTTGTCTTGGGATCTTATTCCGGTGCTTAAGATGTGCGCCCCACGATGCCGGGGTAGTCGCAGTATAGTTTTACGCCAATTTTCTACGCATTAGAATTTCCTGGGATTTTCGAATGTGGAAGGTAGTCCAGGCAGCATCGTTTCGGTAATCATTTTGACAAGTATTACGTATTGTAATGAATAAGGCGGCGATCATGAAGTTTCCGTTCCGTTCCAAGGAACCCTGGACACCTTGCCTACAATGCCTTATACAGCTGCATCGAAGACACGCTTAATTGCATACAGGGTGTTACAAAAAGGTACGCCTAAACTTTCAGGAAACATTCCTCACACACAAATAAAGAAAATATGTTATGTGGACATGTGTCAGGAAACGCTTACTTTCCATGTTAGAGCTCATTTTATTACTTCTCTTCAAATTACATTAATCATGGCATGGAAACACACAGCAACAGAACGTACCAGCGTGACTTCAAACACTTTGTTACAGGAAATGTTCAAAATGTCCTCCGTTAGCGAGGATACATGCATCCACCCTCCGTCGCATGGTATCCCTGATGCGCTGATGCAGTTCTGGAGAATGGCGTATTGTATCACAGCCGTCCACAATACGAGCACGAAGAGCCTCTACATTTGGTACAGGGGTTGCATAAACAAGAGCTTTCAAATGGCCCCATAAATGAAAGTCAAGACGGTTGAGGTCAGGAGAGCGTGGAGGTCATGGAATTGGTTCGCCTCTACCAATCCATCGGTCACCGAATCTGTTGTTGAGAAGCGTACAAACATTTCGACTGAAATGTGCAGGAGCTCCATCGTGGATGAACCACATGTTGTGTCATACGTGTAAAGGCACATATTCTAGCAGCACAGGTAGAGTATCCCGTATGAAATCATGATAACGTGCTCCATTTAGCGTAGGTGGAAGAACATGGGGCCCAATCAAGACATCACCAACAATGCCTGCCCAAACATTCGCAGAAAATCTGTGTTGATGACGTGATTGCACAATTGCGTGCGGATTCTCGTCAACCCACACATGTTGATTGTGAAAATTTACAATTTGATCACGTTGGAATGAATCCTCATCCGTAAAGAGAACATTTGCACTGAAATGAGGATTGACACATTGTTGGATGAACCATTCGAAGAAGTGTACCCGTGGAGGCCAATCAGCTGCTGATAGTGCCTGCACACGCTGTACATGGTAGGGAAACTGGTTCTCCCGTAACACTCTCCATACAGTGACGTGCTCAACGTAACCTTGTACAGCAGCAACTTCACTGACGCTGACATTAGGGTTATCGTCAACTGCACGAAGAATTGCCTCGTCCATTGCAGGTGTCGTCGTCGTTCTAGGTCTTTCCCAGTCGCGAGTCATAGGCTGGAATGTTCCGTGCTCCCTAAGACGCCGATCAATTGATTCGAACGTCTTCCTGTCGGGACACCTTCGTTCTGAAAATCTGTCTCGATACAAACGTACCGAGCCACGGCTATTGCCCCGTGCTAATCCATACATCAAATGGGCATCTGCCAACTCCGAATTTGTAAACATTGCACTGACTGCAAAACCACGTTCGTGATGAACACTAACCTGTTGATGCTACGTACTGACGTGCTTGATGCTAGTACTGTAGAGCAATGTGTCGCATGTCAACACAAGCACCGAAGTCAACATTACCCTCCTTCAATTGGGCCAACTGGCGGTGAATCGAGGAAGTACAGTACATACTGACGAAACTAAAATGAGCTCTAACATGGAAATTAAGCGTTTCCGGACACATGTCCACATAACATCTTTTCTTTATTTGTGTGTGAGGAATGTTTCCTGAAAGTTTGGCCGTGCTTTTTTTTAACACCCTGTATACGCTGCTCCAAAGCCCTCAAACGGAAACGTTTTAATCGCCCCCTTATACTAAACTCAACGGATCATTAAGTTACCCATGTGGCAACAATACTCTGTTTTCTAATTTCTCGTTATTCGTTCTTTTACTCTGGACAGCTTTGAGCAGTGTTATTAACAGTCAGTGTGCAAGTTTTCTTTACAAACTAAACACAATTATGTACTAAACACGATCATGTACTGATGTGCGGGCTTTCTTAGCGTAAGACAGAGATAACGGTAAAGCGGTGCAAAGAAACGGAACGAGCTACAAAGAAACAACAAAAGATAATGAGAATTTGAGCACCCTTGTTCTTGGTGCCTTTCGAACCCAATTCGACAACCATTAACTATGTAACCACCTCCAACAGTCAAAATTTCAGTTCTGATGAGGTATAGAATCAAGCAAATATGACCAGAGGCTAGGCACGTACTTGCTCTGGCATACAGGCCTATCGCTAAAGTACTAAAAACTACAATGTAATTCATGTGGCCAGTAGCAATCCAAGTCCGGCAACAAGATTCACTGCTGGGCATTAACACATCAGCCACTTCTTATGTAACTACGTTCAACCTTCCTAGTTTCTCAAGATGACTATTTTCTTGCAATGAACGATTATGAGCTCGAATTTGGTGTTCTGCCTCATCTCCGGTTTCCCTCTGCCCCCTTCTCAACCGGCTATTATCGGCCTCCATGCTCTGTAAAAACAGTGCCTTGAAAAAATTGTCTTAGCTGTGAACGCCCACTCGTAGTGGGCCTGTATGTGAACAACCACTTGGGTTCTGTACAGGATTGCCAGGTATCTCGAGTCAGGCAGGACTGCTCAAATTTCCTGTTGAAAACTCATCTCCCGATTAAACCTCATCAGAATAGGTAAAAATCCAGAAAGGGTAATAGTTCACAATAATTGGCCTGCTCTGTTCAGTATGCAAGTGTAAGTTAAGAGACGGGCTTATAAAAGTAATAGAAATTAAGCTTTTATCCCGAAGAGTGCAAATGCGGCAAACCAATAACCGTTAAATTGAACTTATTCACATTCATTCAGTAGAGAGTCAAGTGGATCAACACAATCCGTTCATGTCAGTGTACAGCTCGTTAAACATTTTTACAATTTAATTAATCGTCAAAAGTAAAAAATTAGTGAAGCGTCAGTGCCCCGTAAGTACCAAACGTTGAAAGTGAAATCAAAATATCACAATGAATGCTGGAGGATTCAATTCGGCTTAAACAGAGGTAAAGAGGATTGTAAAGCTCACTTTACTTTTTGCCCTTTATTTTATTTTATATCAAGAAGGCGAAAATGACGTTAAAAACGAGTACTGGAACACAGAAACCCTCCGTTCACAAGTCGGTCTAGAAAACGCAAATAAATATTTTTTTTACCTTCTGTGCAAGCATGGAAAAAAGGTGGTAAGCTGCGGCAGCCTGATAACCAAGTGCACAAGTTTTTTTCGCTCATTTTCTACTGGGTAGGCACCAGGGCCTCTATAATCTTTTTTCGCTGCCATGCAAATTGTGCGAACCTGTTAAACGTTGTCTGTCTGGTGTTTTCTGTACCCCATTCCAACGCATCTCTTCCGAAAAGAATATTTAGCCTCACGAAAAATCTTGGCAAGGTGAGAGGAATCCTATCTCACTGGTCTCATTAGAATTTGAATTAGTGACGAACTACAGATGTCATAATACAAAGGCAGCTGAAATGCAAGCAGAAATATCAGTAAAGTGAAATACCGAGCTTACAGTTTTGCTTCAGTTCAAACTTTGTCATTTGTGTCTTTCCAAAACCAAGGATTAATAGTAAATCAGTAATTATAGGATATACGTTTGAATTTTAGACCTGGCTACTAGGTTCGTACAAAATCACGACTTAGTTTAGAAAAATCTTGGTAATCATGGTTTGGTGTGTTATGCCATTTTTTTAAATGTTTAAGGTACAAAGGACTATTTCTAGCAAAATAAAAAATATCTGGAAAATTCCGATGTCCGAGTTCGAACGACGTTACTTTCAGCATTTAAAATTGTGGAATGAATCAAATCGACGACTGTTCCATAGTAACTTCTTGCACAATTTGCCTTAACCCCTGGGGCATGGGAGCTGCCGGCCAAGACGGCGACAGGGAAAGGAGGATGGAGGGGCAGAGGCACGAAAAGTTGGCGACGCGGCGGCCGCGGTGATCGACCACGGCGCGCCTTGTCTCGCGCACGCCTATCGATTCCGGCGGCTCCAGCTCGGCTCCAGTAGGAGGGCGGGGACCGCACACTGTGCCATGTGGGTCAAGGAGGAGGCTAATTGGGATGCAACACGGTTACGCCGTCTACCGTCCCAGCACATGCCAATTCCTGCCCACCTTCCAGCAACGTAAGAGAGTCAAAGGTACGGCGGCAGTGTACTGCTGCTGGACATACACAGATACAGTATCATCTGGAGGGGAAGAGGGGGAAGGGACGGGGTGGGAGAGGAGAGAGAGAGAGAGAGAGAGAGAGAGAGAGAGAGAGAGAGAGCGCTAGCTAATAACGCTTTCCGAAAAAATTAAGCAGAACCACCTGGGTTACCAAAGGTCTGAGATGTGTAATAGAAGGTATACAGGGAGCGAGTAACGCAACGCAAACAGCAGTGGACTCCCACGTCGCCTGCTGCTGTTTGTACATGTGCTACACGTACAAAGGCGCTCCCTGTGCTCTCCTCTCCCAGCTACAGCCGTTGACTTAAAGGGGAAATCGTGAGTAACGCTTGCTTTAAGTATGCGCAACTTCCTGTCCGCATTTCTATACCTCGTTCGTGCTACTGTTAAGTTTTTGATGGCTCTAATTTCACAGTCCGGTATGAAGATTACGGTCATTCTTCACTGGCGTCAATACCTAATCCTCTCTCAGTACGGAATACCGGTCGAGAGTGAAAGTGGATCCCTGTAGAATTTGCTTAAATTGGTAAAAGCTGCAGTTTTATTAAAAAAGAATTCTCAGTCCATAACGTGGCCATGCGTCCATGACTGAATGGATGAGGCTATTGTCTCTTTCCCGCTAATGATTTTTTCATTCATCACAAATTCTTGAACACAAGCAAAACGCGGGTGGAAAAACAGAGGTGGTTGTTTTTGGGCACGACATAGATAATGAATAACGAATGGGATTGGCGTAGAATTCATGGTTACAGAAATAAATAATAGAAAATAAGAGAAATTTGCTATAAAAATATTACAAATCAAACACGACGTTTCGAATGGTGTGTGTGTTTTGGTTGAGCCATTACACATAATTACATTTAATTTTTTTTATTCGCGAGACAAACATTTTTGAATTAAAGGAACGCTCACTAAAATAGACGGATTATAATTGTAGCAGCCAGTCTAAAAGATCATGTCACACAGTTTGGGTTGGTCGGTTGGTTGGTTAAGGGACTAAACATCGAGATCATCAGTCCCCTGGTCAAGAGAAAGGTCATCTGTAGTTAATGTTGTCTGCCGCAAATTTGATCGAATTGTGAAAATATGTATGAGTGGTAAAATCGCGACAGTGAACGCAATACTGACGTCAGAGCTGACAAATAAGCTTCTGACCCCCGCCAACCCGATTAAGGAACCACGACAGTTTACGAATTAAAGAATGCATTTTAGCTGAGAGGATTCGTAACAATAAAAGGGAGAAGGCTAAAAACGTTATGAACATTAACTGGATCAACAACAACAAAGACGACGACGACGAGAGAGTCCCTTGGCACTCAGCATGTGGCGGAATTTGTCCCTCCCTGATCCTTTATAGTCAAGTTGTTAGAAATGGGAACAGGACTCACTATTTCAGAGTATAAAAGTATGTTGACCGGTTCTTTCGTCATCAGTGAGTATCTAGGGTAAGGAGTTGCCTTCATCGGAGTGCTTCTCCTAAATTGTGAAATAGGAGGCAACAGAAAAAAATGGGGAGGTGCGAGTAGGACTGCCAAGACATCAGATATCGGTCACGGGAATTCTAAGATTTTTTGAGAGTGTTTTAATTTTAAGTTTGATGTTGGATAACAAATGAAATATTTTTTCGTGTGATATAATTACATATTAACAATTTTCCGGTATTTTTCTTTATTTGTCTGGGCAACCTTGCTTCTTCCACATTTCATGATTGTAAGTCAATGAGTGAGTTGTCAGTATCTAAATATGGAAGTGGTGGTGGTGGAGGAGGAGGAGGAGGAGGAGGAGGAAGGTTCCTACGGCATCAAACTGCTGAAATCGTCGGTCTCTAGGCTTACACACTACTTAATCTATAAAACAAATTTCGCTAAGGACAAGATACACACCCATGCCCATGAAGGACTAACCTCCGACCGGGGCAGCCGCTCGAACCGTGGCTAGGGGCCTCAAACCACGCGGCGATTTAAATATGTGACATAAATGGCCGCATATTTTGATTACACTACCTTCGGAACTTACATTTATTACACCGCCAAGGGACCACAGATGTTAGTATGTGAGAAATTTCAACTTGATACCTCTACCCATTCATGAGAAAAGGGGTTTTAACAGACGCACATACGTAATAAATGAAAAGATTTTTGTTTTCGTTTGAGACAATTACAAATTTGCAGTTTACAGATTTTCCACTTACCTTTTAATGTTAAACCTCGTTTCTTGCCAAATGTAATGATTCTAGGCCAAAGGGAAGTACATTATAGGTTTAGATGTGTGACTTTGCAAGTATCAAAATATGTAACATAAATGGCTGTATATTTTAGTTGCACTAGCTTAGAAGCTTCAGTTTTGTAGATCGCCAGGGGACTGTGGACTTTAGTATGTGACATGAATTTCAACTTGATGCGTCTACCCCTTCCTGAAAAGGATACTAAACAGTCGGAAGGGCGGGCGGACGGACGAATAAAGTGATCCTATAAGGGCTCCGCTTCTACCAACTGAGGTATGGAATCCAAAACGGGCAAACCGTATCTAAAACCAACTTAAACGAAGAGGGATGACCAAGGCAGCTCGCGAAGGAAATAGCGTCAAGGGTCCCCCAGACTTATAATGCGGCAGGGACCGCGCAATCCCAAACACACCGCTGCCGTGCCCACAGTAGTGTAAAACGTTGTATCTGAGAATAAAAACCATATTCTTGGAGAAAAAGAAGGTCTCGTTCAACTGTCCGTACGTCGTCAGCGAATATCAGAGGCACGGAATTCAGAAGACCATGCTTAACACAGAGTGCCAGAAGGAGGGGGCATTCCACCAGTATGGAAGCTGTTGTCTACTGAGCTCCACAGCAACAAAGTGGGGATGCATCATTACATAAGATAAAAACTATGGGTTAATCTGGTATGACCAATGCGAAAGGGATCTAAGGCGACGAATTTCTTCCAGAAGGAACGGTAGGAGGAGCGCCAAGCAGTAGTAGTCTCCTTGATAGTGCGGAGTTTTAATTAGAGGGGGTAATAGCCCACAAGACTATGTTCCACCTCCGAGTGAGGAGGGGACAGATTTGCATCCACAAATCTGCACCTGTGATCATCAAAGCGAATGTTGGGCTAGTAATCGCTTCTCTGGCCAAACTCTTGGCAAATTCATTTCTCGGGTCTCTGGGAACCCAGAGACAGACAAATGAGCAGGCAGTACGACTAGGATCAGAGAAAAGATCGTGAGTAACAAATATAACCGCCAGCAGGCTGCTCAGTGAGTCAGTACAAATTAAAATGCGATCGAGGGACGTTTGTTTTATTAAAACAACGGGCTCTGTTAATGGCTGCCCGCCTCTGTAGCGACAGACCAGGCGGTGTTCGATTCCCGAAACTCCGAGATTTCTCCTTGGCGAGAGGGCTGGACCAGAGTGCACTCAGTCTCCTAATGCCACCTGATTAGCTGCTTGACAAAGATGGCGGCTCTAAGATCTAAACATCGACAACTAACAGGGGTGTGGTTTGCTGACCCCATGTCCTACAATACCGCATGCGGTGATGAATGGCTGAAGATGATACGGCGGTCGGTCGACTACTGCGTGGTTTCAGGGCCTGGCCATTGATGGCCACCAGCTCCGCAGTAAAAACGCTACACGTTCTGAGCAACAAATGTTGTTCCTGAGCCGCGGGAGATGTGGGTATAATAATGATTAATAAAACAGAAATTCTACAAGAGATGAAGCAAAATAGTAGCAAACACGAACATTCAAGTCTCTTTGTATTTACGAAAGAAATGGCAGTGGCTGGTTTTTCGCCAAATAAAAAGTGTATAGTCCTCCGAAGTACCATACAACATGATAACTCTGTACATGAACAACATCAAAAAAGGAAGCCTGAGGTTGTGAAATAATACAACCAACGAACGTTGGCGTGGATGTTACGGATCAGCCAGTGCACAATTATACATGCACAAGACATAAGAAATTTTGGCCCATAGCTCTCTGGTAGAACAATGGACGCATGCACTCTAAATGCCTTCATTCTTTACACAACACAACAATCCGCACACCACGAACGGCGCTTGCACAAGAGGAGACTTTTTATCAAGAAACTTCAATGAGTAGTTGGCAGAAGGTCTTCCAGTCCCTTCCAACAGAAATCCATATACCCATACATGGAGTTCATTACTATCCCTCAAACACGAAACAGCAGTAGTAACAGCACGGTCGGCCGTCAGAAGAAGAGGGGATCAACTATTTCAAACTACAGAAAAACAAAGTGTGTGCTGTAAGCGTACAAAACGTGTGCCAGGACCAATTCAGTTGTGCACCTACTGCAACAATTAAGGCAAAGCTTTTTTGTTTAATGATTTGTTCTGCCGGCCGAAGTGGCCGTGCGGTTCTAGGAGCGGAGCGGAGCGACCGCTACGGTCGCAGGTTCGAATCCTGCCTCGGGCATGGCTCTGTGTGCTGTCCTTAGGTTGGTTAGGTTTAATTAGTTCTAAGTTCTAGGCGACTGATGACCTCAGAAGTTAAGTCGCATAGTGCTCAGAGCCATTTGATTTGTTCTTTGTCAGTAGCGTAGTCACAAATTAGTGAAGAGTTTGTGATAAATAATACTGGTGGCTTACGTTCAATTTTCATAATGTAATTTATTCAACGAAAATTCTTCATGATTAATATTCTTCTTTTTAACTTCACAAAACTGCTAAAAATTATCTCAGCTGTCATATTACACTGATACACCTTAAAACAAAATATTCGTGCATGATGACAAACACGAAATACTTGCTTGCATTTAAAACCTCGTATTGGACACAACGAGTCCAATGAACCCAGGTTATGTGCATGTGCACGGAAGGGTTAAATAAGCCATTGCACTACATCACTTAAAAAAAAAAAAAACAAAAGGCATGTGAGGGCCTGTGTGGGACAATTCGACGTAGAGTAACGGGCCTTAGATGAGAAAGGGTACACCTGAAACACGAACCAATTTTTACTGATGTACGCGATAGCAAGCGTACATCTGAATATACACACACATCAAAAAAGTTTTGCATCACCTCGGTTCCCAGAACTCCTGAAGACAGACACTGACTATGGATATTATATAACAGACACAGTCCCTTTGACTGTTGAGAGATGTCACTAAATTCGCCCAAAGATGTAAACAACCATGCATGAGCAGTGCCTATTAAACGGAGAGGGTCCGACATCCGATTAGTTCCAGTCATTCAAGCAGGAAGGGGGTACACGGCTCGTGTTGTCTGTAGTTCAACCATGCCTAGACGGCCAATACGGCAGTTCGATCGCGTCTGCACTGTTACTTTGTGCCAGGAGGGGCTCTCAACAAGGGAAGTGTCCAGGCGTCTCGGAGTGAACCAAAGCGATGTTCGGACATGGAGGGGAGACACAGAGACAGGAACTGTCGATGACATGCCTCGCTCAGGCCGCCCAAGGGCTACTACTGCAGTGCATGACCGCTACCTACGGATTATAGCTCGGAGGAGCCCTGACACCAACGCCACCATTTTGAATAATGCTTTTTGTGCAGCCACAGGACGTCGTATTTCGACTCAAACTGTGCGCAATAGGCTGCAAGATGTGCAACTTCACTTCCGACGTCATGGCGAGGTCCAGATGGGCCCAACAACATGCCGAATGGACCGCTGAGGATTGGCATCACATTCTCTTCACCGATGAGTGTCACATATGCTTTCAACCAGACAATCATCGGAGACGTGTTTGGAGGCAACCCGGTCACACTGAAAGACTTAGCGACACTGTCCAGCGAGTGCAGCAAGGTGGATGTTTCGTGATGTTTTGGGGTGCCATTATGTGGGGCCGACGTACGCCGCTGGTGGATATGGAAGGAGCCGTAACGGCTGTACGATATACGTGAATGCCATCCTCCGATCGATAATGCAACCATATCGGCAGTATATGGGCGAGGCATTCGTCTTCATTAACGACAATTCGCGCCCCCATCGTGCACATCTTGTAAATTACTTCCTTCAGCATTTACGACATCGCTCGACTAGAGTGGCCAGTATCTTCTCCAAATATGAACCCTATCGAACACGTCGTTGAGGAGTGGGACAATCTGGACCAATAGTGCCTTGATGAACTTGTGGGTAGTATGCCACGACGAATAAAGGCATGCATCAGTGCAAGAGGACACGCTACTGGGTATTAGAGGTACCGGTGAGTACAGCAATCTGGACCACCACCTCTGAAGGACTCGCTGTATGGTGGTACAACATGCAATGTGTGATTTTCATGAGCAATAAATAGGGCGGAAATGTTGTTTATGTTGATCTCTATTCCAATTTTCTGTACAGGTTCCGGAACTCTCTGCAACGAGGTGACGCAAAACTTTTTTTGATGTGTGTATTACAACATGCTATATATCAAACGCTGTGAGAGTAACGAACACAGATATTACTTTTGGCAACTTGAGGAAGTACAATTCACAAAGTATTTATATACTATTTCCCTTCGACATGGCATGGCAGACTGCAAACGACTTGCGTCTCTGTCGTACATAAGGACTGTGTTTAGCGCGTGTATTTTACGGGTTGTATTACCTATCTTTGTTGCCTGAAGGCCATATTAACCAACCTACCTTACTTTCAACTAAAATTTCTACTGCTATAGTGCTTTTAAACAGATGGAAATACGAAGCGTCCATACTTTACGTTCGGAATAGGAAGACAATGTTCCGAGATATTTCTAATCAATGTGGCACGCGAAATCAAGTAATTCAACAGATTCTGTTTCGATACCACTTCGTAATAAGTTATATAAATCTTCTACGTTTAGTATAAGGTGCTGTCATAACAGCGCTTATCACGTCGCCCATATTTCGGAGAAATCATTAAAACAGATGTTTAAGGTGGAAAAGGCGTTATAGTGCAGGCTTTGGTGCACTCTGGCAGTGTGATTACAATTACATGCTTAATTTTTTCACGAATTACAACTCTAATAATTATACGTAAAAAGACTAACGTTACCACTTGTGGAATTTCAATATTCTCGTCCAGTGCTAGTGCACACGGCAGATCACTTCTGGACAACAGCAAGTAAGAACGACAGAAGTAGCAATTCATAAAATTTTCTAACAAATCCTACAGGCGACAGACAGAACAACGGCAACCCGCTATTCTAGTACACACTGCGCCATCAGTTTCGAAATGTAAGAGTTAGAATGCTGTGCACCTGCTATTTGCCAACATCCACTAACGGATGCAGGAGATGTCGCCAGTTCCAAGTACGTCACTTCTCTGACCTTTGCACTTAAATACTGCTTTGGTTTACATTACCTTCGTTTGAGGCGCTTACAGACATAGACAATATCGTCGAACAGTTCAGCCCTATCTGAAAACTCTCACGAGCTATACACCGTCAGTATTTTTCATAACATATCTTATGTTTCAGTTTCAGATATATGTGTCAACTTCGGAGATTACTAACTACCCTTGAAGCACAAACTACACCTGCCTTGTAAAAAAAATTACTCCTTCACAGTATGAAATCGGCAAACTTCTGAAATCCAAACAATAAAAAGGTAAAAGCTATATTCGTTGTTCACTTAAAATGTTCCCGTAAGATTTGAGTTGACGTACAACGTAACGATACGAACTATTAACACCAGCACTGTTCAAGATCATTAGCAAAACGTGCATTTCTCCTTTAAGGCAAATTCATGCTGAAAACTAATTAAAAACATATTCGCCAATGCTCTGACTTGTGCGCTTGAAGATTCTCAGACCGAAAATTTTATACTGCTGCGTGTCACATGGAAAATCGTGGTCAAGACAGCTCCCGTAGCCTCTTTGTAAATGATATTCGAGCCGTGTTACAGAGCCTCGTCGTCACAATGTCGCCCTCGAGCAGAGCTTACCTGACAGCCACTCGAACCCCTATTTCTATGTCTTTACACCGTACACTAAAGCGCTCGTTCAATGATACAAAGCTACAAGTAACTGTCGCAATTCTCCCAGGAGCAGCAGTAAGTATTTTTGGGAGAGGGAGAGAGGATGGGTAACTGTGCAGTAACATTATTTGAAGCTAGAGCCACTGAAACAGTTTTATAAATTAAAAACCTGAAATCTCACTTAAAAGCGATATAGCTTCTCAAAAATGCTTCTGCCATAAAGTTCAACTTGGGGGTGGGTGGAGGGCGGGAAAGAGGGGGAGGCAAGTAATTCTAATATCATTGCCAGTGTTCAGTAAAGCTGCGCTTTAACATCGTTTCCACTTTAGTCATGTGTACAATAGAATTGCTCGAAAATATGGTCGACGTGAGAGAAATACGCTTATTCCTAGCATTTGTGCTGCTACAATATCAATTTATATTATGTATAGTAGATTAATATCATACAACATTTACCGTTTCAGAAACAATCTAGTTACACCAACAGCAAGCACTAAAAGATTAAAATGTGTTATGGATTGTAATCCACTGTAAAGGCGCGAACAATATCGTACTGTAACGTATGACCGACATTCTTCGTGAAACGCCACCAGGCGTGAATCTGCCTCACTGTCATCCTTTCAAATAACACAAAAAAACGATCCGCTTTATTTACGTTTCTGTATATTATTCGTTACTGTTGTGCTATACGTCGGGCTATCAACCAATTATATCAACAGTTTTAATTCACAAACATCAATAAGTAGTACACATTAATAGCGCCATTTACATTTACCCAATACGTGCGCCCGTGCACCGATTAACTGCATTTGGCTTTCTCTGAAATACAAAGGCCACCCACTTGAAAGCTAGTCTTATCAGATGAGTTGCAAGCCAGGGTTTTGTCTACCCTATGCTTACTCTTAACTCAGCGAGATACTGCTGAAACCTTAAGTTCAACCTCCAGTCTGAATCATAATGAAGTGTAAAATTAAGCTCGTACACAAAATACTAGTGTAAAAGTAGAAGTCAGTGACAAAGAATTCTGGAACCGAAAACCGCATCTCTGAACCTATAGTCTCACACCCATGAAGCCTTCTAACATCATTGTAAGGTACTTCCTTGCCAGCAGGTTGACTATGAAGTGTCTTATCGCCTCACTCTGGATTGTTGTATAAGTGAACTGTAGTAGAAGTCATTTGCAAAAGAGGTCTGACATGTCTGGAGATTTGTTTGTAGAGTGCGTTTCAGAGTTTCCCAATGAACAATTACTTTCGATGGAGGTGAGCTGTGACCCTGTCGTTTCTAATTCACAGTACTATCGCTGACATGAGGCCCAGGCATGTGTAACACACACTGATAAAATTTCCGAATAGTGAGTTCTTCAATTATGCACTATTCCAACTCATTTAACTCATCCTCTAGATAATGTGTGTATGATAGTGAATTTTGCTTCTACTCGTATTTGCGTACTATCGGATGTACACGTCACGTTGAACACGTTCGGCCACCACTCACATCGAGAATGACTTCTTTACAGTGCAGTGTGCGCTGGTTGTGAAACTTTCTGAGAGGAAAAAAGATAAATTGTGGCGTACTGGGGCACAAATACGGACTCTTGGCAGACTAACTTTGGACTGATACTGTAAAGATTGGAAATTAGATAAGCCAATTGGTAGGCTGGAATTCGTTCTTATCATACTCTTTCCTTTTTTAGGCTTGTGCGGTAGACGCGAATTAAACAGTCTTCCATTCTTCAAAGGTAACGTGATTTGCATCAGTCTTCGAAGATTTAATGCCCTGGTAAACCACACACGGCAACACGCGACAGACTACACACGCAATGGGTGGGGCCCGACCACGCACCGCAGCTTTCCTCTGCGTGCTTTCCGTGCCTAGCTAACGGCCCTCAGTTGCCGCCTGTTCAGTATTCTTTCAGTGGAAACATGCGTGAAGATATTATTAAAAGGGACGATGATGATGATGATGATGATGATGAGCGTTTGGCGTCATTGGCCGGGAGGCCCCTCGCGGGGCAGGTCCGGCCGCCTTGGCGCAGGTCTTATTACATTCGGCGCCACATTGGGCGACCTGCACGCCGGATGGGGATGAAATGATGATGAACACAACACAACACCCAGTCCCTGAGCGGAGAAAATCTCCGACCCAGCCGGGAATCGAACCCGGGCCCAGAGGACGGCAAGCCGTCACGCTGACCACTCAGCTACTGGGGCGGACGACGATGATGATACGGGAGATGTGATATAGAGGGAAGAATTTGACAGCCAGTTGAAAGACCTGAGTCGAAACAACGGCCACCGAATAGACATAAATCTCAAAGAATTATTGAGATCCTTGGCAGAACATTCGTGGCAAAACTATTCTACCTAGTGTGGAGGATACGAGAAAGGCGAAATACTTTCAGATTTATAGAATAATTTAATATTTCCTGCTGATAAGAAAATAGGTGATAGCAGGTATGAATATTACCGAACCATCAGCCTAGTAAGTCATGGTTGCAAGGTTGTGCCACGAGTTATTTGTAATGTAATGGAAAGAAAAAGCCGACCTCGGAGAAATTTACGAATCCGCGAGGCAGTACTGACCCTACGACTTACCTGACAAGATACTCTAAAGAAAGGCAAACGTAGGTTCATAGTATTTGCAGATTTGAAGGAAAATTTTACAATGTTTATTGGAATACACTCTTTGGAATCTTAAAAGTAGCAGGGACAAAATGCAGGGAGCGAAAGTTCATCTAAAACTCTTACAGAATCCAGACTACAGTTACATAAGTCGAAAGTCGTGACAGGGAAGCAGTAGTTCAGAAGGTAGTGAGACACGGTTGAAGCCTGTCGTTCAATCTATACATTGAGCGAGCAGTAAAAGAAGCAGAAGTTTGGAAAGACGATTAAAGTTCAGGAAGAAGAAATAGAAACTCAGGTTAGCCGATTACATTATGTCAGACGTAAAATACTTCTAAGATCAGTTGGACGGAAATCTAACCTCCCGAAAACAGTTTTAAGTGAACAACAATAGTGTAACAATGATAATGGAACTTAGGTTGTCAGGTGATACTGGTAGATTAGGAAATGACACAGAGTTGAAGATGAAATTTGCTATTTGGGTAGCAAAGTACATGATGGTCGAAGTAGAGAGCATTTGAAACGTAGACTGGCAATAGCAAGAAAAGCATTCCTGAAAAGTGAAATTTGTTAACATATAATATAAATTTAAATGTTAGTCTCTTCTGATAGTATTTGTCTGGAGTGTAGGGTACACAGTTCAGATAAGAAGAGAAGCTTTTGAAATGTAATTTTACGGCAGAAAACTGAAGATTACCTGGGTACTTCAGTTTGTTGATGAGGTGGTGCTGGGATAAATTGGTGAGAAAAGAATCGAATGGCGTAGCTTGACTAACTCAAGGGATCGATTGATAGCACATAACGTGATTCTAATCGAATTAGGATGCAGTAGTTCTGCCCAGATGCATGGACTAGCACACGATTGCCTAGCGTGGGGAGCTATATGAAACCAGTCGTGAAACTAAAGACAACAGCTACAACATTTTTATGTTAATAAATTAGAAGTTTTGGACTGGACTGGTAAGCGAATAAAAAGCATTCACTGTGTGGTCAGCAACGATACAGTGTGCGTTACTCAGATGAGCACGAATGGACCTCGCATGTGTCCGGCGAGAAGTATTTACCTCGGTTTCCAGGCGACGAATTTAAACGCAGAGTGTCTGCAAGGTCTGTTTTTATGGTTTGGAATTAATTACGACCTACTGAAGATCGAGGTTATGGAAACAATTTTGGCCGCAGTTTGCTACCTACAACAGGACAACAGTTTTGAATTTGGCCTTTTCTATCTTCAGCAATATTTATGCTCCGCAAACAAAACTACGATCATGGCATCGAATTTCGAAGAAAATGTGATTCTGCTGGACTGCTCTACTGAAAGCACTCGTGGCTGCCGCATCGCGGTCGCGAAGTGGGGCCGAGGCAGTTTCAGGTAAGTTTTTAGCCTGACGATAATTTATGGATTTGTAGTTTAGCTTGACGATGTCCACTATGGGAAAACGGTAGTTACTGTTATTCTAAAGAAGGTTGGGTTATCCCGACTGAAACCTAGGTAAATTCTAGGTAAACGGTGCAACTGAAGCTGTTGATTATTAAAACTAAAAAATAATTCAATATGCCCTAGAAAAGTATGTTTCGATCAAGGTTTTAAGGGATGGGAAAGACCCACCGTGGTTTAATAGCGGTGTTAGAAAACTACTCTGTAAACAAAGAGATAGATTCACTGATTAATTGAGGTTATGGGACTAAATGGCCAGGTCATCAGTAATGCGATTCCATAGTTACACACGGAAGAGAGAGGGTCCGCTAAAAGTGGACGGATCCAGTCAGAGAAGTCAAACTATACAACGAGGAAGTTTAAACTCACACTGTATAAGGTATAAAGCGTAGCCTAAATCTAAAAACTGCGAAAACAAAGGGAAAAAAAGCGAACTTTGCAAGGGGGAGTGGTCATGGGTCCCAGACCGAGAAAACAAAGGCTCCAGCCACACATACCCTGCCCCTGCTCCAGGAATAAAGCAAAGCCTTATATCTGAAAATAAAAACCCCTTTCACGGAGGAAACTGAGGACCAGTTCAACCATCCGCAAATTATCTGCTAATACTAAATTTAAGGAATCTGGAGAACTATACTTACAAGGGAACCTCCCCATCGCACCCCCCTCAGATTTAGTTATAAGTTGGCACAGTGGATAGGCCTTGATAAGCTGAACACAGATCAATTGAGAAAACAGGAAGAAGTTGTGTGGAACTGTGAAAAAATAAGCAAAATATACAAACTGAGTAGTCCATGGGTCACATAAGCAACATCATGCACAATGTGAGCTCAGGAGGGCCGTGGTCCCGTGGTAGCGTGAGCAGCTGCTGAACGAGAAGTCCTTGGTTCAAGTCTTCCCTGGAGTGAAAATTTTACATTATTTATTTTTGCATAGTTATTATCTGTCCGTTCGTTCATTGACGTCTCTGTTCACTGTAATAAGTTTAGTGTCTTGTGTTTTGCGACCGCATCGCAAAACCGTGCGATTAGTAGACGAAAGGACGTGCCTCTCCAATGGGAACCGAAAACATTTGATCGCAAGGTCATAGGTCAACCTATTCCTCCACAGGAAAACACGTCTGATATATTCTATGCGACACTGGTGACGGCATGTGCACCACATGACAGGAATATGTTGTCGACCCACCTAACTTGTACACTTGGCGATTCTTCTACCTTGCCCGATTTAGGTTTTCTTGTGGATGTGATAATCACGCCCAAAAAAGAGATGAAAACGTAAGAGTTTGTCACATAAACTGAAAATAAAAAATAAAAATTTTCACTCAATGGAAGATTTGAACCAAGGACCTTTCGTTCCGCAGCTGCCCACGTTACCACGAGACTATGGCGCTCCTGCAATCCTATTGTCCTTAATGTTCTATATGTTACCATGAACTACTCAGTTTGTATATTTTGCTTATTTTTTCACAGTTCCACACAACTTCTTCCTGTTTTCTCAATTGATCTGTGTTCAGTTTTTCAAGGCCTATCCACTGTGCCAACTTAGAACTAAATCTGAGGGGGGTGCGATGGGGAGGTTCCCTTGTTAGTACGAAGGGCCAAAAGATCGGGACATTCCACCAATATACAGGATACTATCAGTCTGACTCCACAACCTCATTGTGGGTGTGGTTCGTTATGCAAGAGGAAACAATGAATGACTACGGTATGATCAATTAGTAGACGGCATAAGACAGCGGACTCCTTCTGAGAGGAGCAGAAGGGAGAGCACCAAACTGCAGTGGGCTCCCTGATTGTGCTGAGTTTATTACTGAGAGCAGCGTCACAACAGATGTCATTCAAATTTTGGGCAAAGAGAGAGATGACGTAAAACCGCATATCCACAGCTGGAATCATGAAAGTGAGTGAATGGGGGGGGGGGGGGGGGGTGTAAGTGCGTGCTTCTCTAGCCAAACGGTCAGCCAGCTAATTCCCTGGGACACCAACATGACTTGGAACCCAGAGAAAAACAACAGAGCTGGTGGCACGGCCAAGGGCAGAGAGAATGTCATGTACAGCGGAGACCAAAAGATGACGAGAGTAGCATCGGGTAGATAGCCTGTAGGCTGCCCACGAGTCCGTACATATTAACACACTGTGCAGGGAGACCCGAGAAACAAAATGTAGGGCTCTGTTATTGTCTAGTAACTCTGCTGCGAACACATTACATGATCCTAACAATAAATGGTGTTCTAAGTCAGTAGGAGACATGAAAGTGAACCCCACCTTATCTATCTACACTCCTGGAAATGGAAAAAAGAACACATTGACACCGGTGTGTCAGACCCACCATACTTGCTCCGGACACTGCGAGAGGGCTGTACAAGAAATGATCACACGCACGGCACAGCGGACACACCAGGAACCGCGGTGTTGGCCGTCGAATGGCGCTAGCTGCGCAGCATTTGTGCACCGCCGCCGTCAGTGTCAGCCAGTTTGCCGTGGCATACGGAGCTCCATCGGAGTCTTTCACACTGGTAGCATGCCGCGACAGCGTGGACGTGAACCGTATGTGCAGTTGACGGACTTTGAGCGAGGGCGTATAGTGGGCATGCGGGAGGCCGGGTGGACGTACCGCCGAATTGCTCAACACGTGGGGCGTGAGGTCTCCACAGTACATCGATGTTGTCGCCAGTGGTCGGCGGAAGGTGCACGTGCCCGTCGACCTGGGACCGGACCGCAGCGACGCACGGATGCACGCCAAGACCGTAGGATCCTACGCAGTGCCGTAGGGGACCGCACCGCCACTTCCCAGCAAATTAGGGACACTGTTGCTCCTGGGGTATCGGCGAGGACCATTCGCAACCGTCTCCATGAAGCTGGGCTACGATCCCGCACACCGTTAGGCCGTCTTCCGCTCACGCCCCAACATCGTGCAGCCCGCCTCCAGTGGTGTCGCGACAGGCGTGAATGGAGGGACAAATGGAGACGTGTCGTCTTCAGCGATGAGAGTCGCTTCTGCCTTGGTGCCAATGATGGTCGTATGCGTGTTTGGTTCCGTGCAGGTGAGCGCCACAATCAGGACTGCATACGACCGAGGCACACAGGGCCAACACCCGGCATCATGGTGTGGGGAGCGATCTCCTACACTGGCCGTACACCACTGGTGATCGTCGAGGGGACACTGAATAGTGCACGGTACATCCAAACCGTCATCGAACCCATCGTTCTACCATTCCTAGACCGGCAAGGGAACTTGCTGTTCCAACAGGACAATGCACGTCCGCATGTATCCCGTGCCACCCAACGTGCTCTAGAAGGTGTAAGTCAACTACCCTGGCCAGCAAGATCTCCGGATCTGTCCCCCATTGAGCATGTTTGGGACTGGATGAAGCGTCGTCTCACGCGGTCTGCACGTCCAGCACGAACGCTGGTCCAACTGAGGCGCCAGGTGGAAATGGCATGGCAAGCCGTTCCACAGGACTACATCCAGCATCTCTACGATCGTCTCCATGGGAGAATAGCAGCCTGCATTGCTGCGAAAGGTGGATATACACTGTACTAGTGCCGACATTGTGCATGCTCTGTTGCCTGTGTCTATGTGCCTGTGGTTCTGTCAGTGTGATCATGTGATGTATCTGACCCCAGGAATGTGTCAATAAAGTTTCCCCTTCCTGGGACAATGAATTCACGGTGTTCTTATTTCAATTTCCAGGAGTGTATCTTATCAGTGTAGAAGATGGTGGCACTCCGAAACTATACAAGGATGGCACGTACAAGACGATGGAAAACCACAAGGGCGACAGAGACCTCAGGACCCTGTAACAGGTCGTCCTAATCCGTGGTCTAGGCACCATCCAAGGGGGTGGGAGTGGGGGAGTGGAGAATTACACGGGGCGCATTCCAGTGAATGGCGATGGAGATCCTGACAGAAGAAAGTGAGACCCATTCCAACTGGCAATCCCACCCAGGGGTGCTTACCAGGAGAGAGGCATCCTCCGTTTGCAAAAGAAGACAGAGTACACGAGATGGTCAGGGAATGTGCAAATGGCGACTGCGTAAGAAACCAGGAGTTGGCTCTGTCGTATTGTAGAGGGGAATCCACACTTCTGCGAGGAGACTGCCAACGAGACTAGTGTGAAAGGCACCAGTAGCTAGACATATCCAACAATGGTGAACAAGGTAAAGTATTTTCAGAATGGAAGGGGCCATTGAGATATAATCTAGTCTGGACAAGACTACAGCATTGTAAAGATGGAGAAAAGTAGCATGATCTGCACCCCAAGATGTGTCAGGAGGTGGAGAGCTTTAAGTTTCGGCAAGCATTTAGTCTTCAGGTGGCGAATATGTGGCAGCCACGTTAACTTTTTATATAAAAAATAAGGAACAAGAAATGGGACATCGAGGAGCTGGTCGCCTAAATAAAGCTCTGGATTGAGGTGTACTGTGGATTGACTACAAAAATGCACAACCCGCGTTTTGGAGGGGGAAAACTGGAAGCCATGGGAGACGGCCCATGCAGAGGCCTGTCGGACGGTGCCTTGGAACCAGCGCTCAGCAAATGCTACAGAGTGGGAGCTCCACCAGCTCCAAAAGTCGTCGACATACAATGCTGGGGTAACCACAGGCCTACCAGAAGCTACAAGCCCATTGATGGCTATGAGGAGGAATGTGACACTTAACAGAACTCTCCATCACTATACGGAAGAGAAATGCATGCCTTCTCGATCATATTAAACATATTACACACTGATGGCCCTTCACTGATATGTTGTGATAGGAACTGTCGACGTACCCACCGTGCTGCCACTTTGCAACAGTTGATAATGTCCCTATGACGTGATGACCACAGACCGTCCGATACTCTGTTCTGTTGTACGTCAGCTGTGACAATGAGAGTCACCGTTCCGCAGTCATCGCTGCAATATTAATGTTTGCTGGACGTGCGTGCTGTTAAAGTCTGACACACACTCGTTCATCATGGAACCGCTGACGTCACCGGCCAATCGCTGCGATATCACGTCTGGACCACAGGCCTCAACGAGCTGCGCATGTTTTCCGCACCACGTGCTCACTCGGAGCGAACAACTGCTCTAACTGGTTTCTTATAGGTCTGAGACCTACTTGTGCCAGTAAACATGCTGCAAGCCTTATGGAGTATAAAACGCCACGGAAGTAACATTCATCTGTGTATTTTTGTATTGGCATGTTACAGTCGTTAGCACACACTAACACAGTACACTGCACACTGTACAATTTCTTCCTGTTTTCGTTAATTCTTTACCTAAAAATATGTAAAAATTATCTCTGAAGCCACTAACATTCCTGATGAGAATGGCCTTATCTGGATATATTAGGGCAAAGTGGGAAGTTGATAACAATAACATTCTTTTTATTATGTTGGTAGAGATTGCGTAAGAACCGTGGTCAGACGTCAAATTCATCTGCGGAATATTTCCTTTTGTATGATTTATTAAGGGAATCGTGTTGTGCACTTTTCATGGTAAAAGGATGTCGTATAACCAATGACAATTCATACAAAGTCACAGAGGTTTATAAGGAGTATTTTCCTAATTTTTAAAAGCTGAGAAATGGGTAGCGTACTTATCTTGTAATACAGGTAAAGGACATCCCAAAATATCAACAATAGATTAAAACAGCCAAGTAGTCTGTGATTAAAGGCGTATGAAACAGTTATAAAAGGCATACCAATACGAACGTCTTACGCAAAGAATTAAGTAAGGGGGAAGTTTGAGCAAGATGGATAAATGTGTGTTTTGGTGAAAGCCAAGGTCGCTTGATTTTAAGACCTTTATTCCGATTACCAGTTTCGACAGACTCGTGCTGTCATCTTGTGATTGGCATTACACAGTATAACTGGTATTCGGTAATCTGCACCATATACAATCATTTTTTGGGATTTTATAAAAACTTTTACATACCTTTGCATACATGTTCATATGCATATGTCGTCGATATTTTGAGAACAATGTGTGTATATAAAGTTAAAAACTTCAAATTGTTTGTAATTTATAAAACAGAATGCTCCCAGAAGCGTTGTCAAATGAATAAAAGGTAGAAGTACAACATCCGTAGCACCAACAGAGTTAAAACTACACGCCACGTCGACCACCTCAAGTAGACTAAACCGCGGCGCCGCAGAGTCCTTGTGACTTTCACGTAGACCTAAGGTGGTGCCGACGTGTTAACAGGCGATATACTGAAGTATTTTTACATTAGCCTCATGAAAATTTTTACACAATTTAAAAAATGCATTTTATATACTATAGGAATCACAAAGGTAAATAGTTGTACCTGTTTTATATACACAGATATGGCGCATTTCACTAATATAAATTAAATGTTTGGAAATACGTAACGGTAACAAACATTCGCAATCCTCCTACACTGTCATTACGTGTTACAAGGGGCTCAATAAATCACAAAAGCCCATGAGCTCGCCCACTGTACGCGATGATCTTTTTATTTATCCCCTATACATACAATTAACTAATCCGTACAACCCGAGTCATACAAAAAAATACTGTACGCACTATAGAACAATAAATCGAAAAATCACGGGGAGGGGGTTGAAGGTTGGGGGGCCGTGGGGGAGGGGTGGATAGTGTGGGGAGGGGGTGGGGGGAGGGGGTGGGGGGACGGAGAAGGGGGGAAGCGAGGTAATACGGGAAGGGGGTGGGAAGACGAGGAACCCCATCTCCACGGCCTCCCTTCCTCCCCTCCTAACCTCCCATCCCCCGATTCCCTCCCCTGGTTTTTGGATTTATTGTTCTATGGTGCATACAATAATTTTTTTGTATGTCTAGGCTTGGATGGATTAGTGAATGGTATGTATAGGGTATGAATACAGAGATCGTCGTGAACAGTGGGCGAACTCATCAGCTGTTGTGGTGTACTGAGCGCCTGGTAGGACATAATGACAGTCGAGGAGGATTGCAAATGTTTGTTACCTTTACGTTTTTCCATACATGTGATTTATATTGGTGAAATGCGCCAATCTTTGTATATGATCCAGTTGTGAAAATTTACCTTAGCGATTCATATAGTACATATTTTTTTTTAAATTGGGTAAAAACTTTCATGAGATGTCAAAATACTTCAATATATCACCGGTTAATACGATGGCGCCGCCTGACGTCTACATGGCAAGTCGCATGGGCTCTGCGGCGCCTCAGTTTAGTCCACGTGAGGTCGTCGACATGACGTGTAGTTTTAACTCTGCTGGTGCTACGAATGTTGTACTTTAACCTTTTCTTCATTTGACAACCCATATGGGAGCATACTGTTTTATAAACGACAAACCAAGCAGAGTTTCTTTATGTATTTACACTTTGTTCTCAAAATTTCGACGACACATGTATGTGAACATATACGCAAAGGTGTGTGTAAGTTTTTGTAAAATTTGGGACAACCCAAAAAATGGTTGTAGCTCGTGCAGATTACCTATTTTCTTTTCATACAGTGTAATGCCAATCTGAAGATTATATCACGATTCTGTCGACACAGGTAATTGGAATAAAGGTCTTAAAATCAAGTATATATGGGAATCGATCTTTTAAGTTACACATGTTGTTGGGGATATATATACTATATATCTTCCCTAACAATATATGTAAGTTACGAGATGGATACCTCATTTGCTGCATTCACGCTCAAAGTAAGAAGAAAGTCAATTTCTCATTAATGTTGGAACGGCTTTAAAAATAAAACATTGTGTGGCTATTTATGGCTGCAGATGAGACAGGGGATCACCTCACACAAGAATCGAAACGGCAAAATAAACAGTGGGCATAAATGGCGACGAAGAATTATCTATCACGCAATTTATACAGTCAGTGTTCACGATCCACAAGGGATCCTTCTAACCGATTGTCTTGCAGACGGTAGAGTACTAAATAGCTCACAAATAATAAGCAATTTTTATAACCAACCTGAACAGAAAGGATATACGAGAAGAGCTTTCGATTGGACAAGAATAAAATCAGAACAATGAGCAGTAAAAAAAAAAGCCACAATGGCATTGCGAAAACCGAGAACAGTGCGAGAGCTTTAAAGTAACGATTAGATCAGTCACCCTCTACGTATATTAGTCCGACTGACATACTATACTTATCTAAACCAATTTATAGGTGGCTTTCGCTCAGTGAAACAGTACTAGATGGTTATTTTGCACGTCTTCGAAAGCAGCATAACAAATTTGGAAACTGGTGAGTGGGGAAAATGCTGGATTGAGATGGAAAGGTACTATAGCGAAAAATAAGTGAATTCTTTTACTTAAGAAAATAGTGTCGTTCACTGGCATACCGAGAAATTTTCAACGTGTTCTCTCATGTCATTCAAATTTGCTACCACACTTCTCTGTCTAGTGATCAAAACACCCGCTATCCCTACCATCTATAGTTTTCCACGCACCAACATTTGAACCGGTAAAGCAGTGATTAAAATGAAGCGACGCCCTCCGCAGGTGGGTGAATTAGAGCGGAAGAAATCAAGCAGCCAGTGAGACAAGTAGTGTGTCTTTGTCCGGAGTGAGGTGGTCCGGTGATTCGGCCAATTACTCCGCAACCCAGAAAGGAGCGACGGGCGGCAAGGCGAGTTCCCGTTAATTCGCTTGTTACTGCAGACGCAGAGCGCAACTCCTTAACGAAGTGCTGGCGGTGCAGCACAAACCACCGCGCCCGGGATCCCCCCCCCCCCCCCCACTTCCTCATAGACCCGTCGCAGCTTCCGCTTCTTATTTTCGTCTCGCCTCTACGAATACCCGACTGTGCCGGCGGGAAACACAATCAGGCGAGGCAGGTGTCGGAAATAGCTTCGAGGCGAAGACAGACTACCGGAATTCAGTGAAATCCTCCATATGCTGGTCGACTACATCAAAGTTACCATCAAAGCGCGAGCCACTTCCACAGACTGTATAGAGTCCGAGTAACGACAGGGGCTGAATTACTGTGGAACATCTTTCCCGGGTGACCAACGGATTAACGTTCCGCCACAGTAGGGAACATTTGTGTGCATACTACTGAGAACGCGGACATTCCCCGCAATTCCAGTTATTATAATGGACGCTCTTCAGGGTCTGTTGTCGCAACATGTACCGGTATACTTTGTCGGAATAGCAGGAATTTCAGGAAGATAAGAATGCTTGCACACGCGGGAGATAAGGAAACTTCGAGTGTGAAGTGCGAACGTTACAATGGGGCCTAGGCGACAAACCATTCGCATATGTGAACAGCATTTCACTATCTAGGTACGAGTCTGACTTTTCCACGAATTTACCATATTTTCGCTTTCATTCTGTGATGATTATCGAAGGAACTTTCCCTTAGGCGATTAAGCCCAACCCATTTATATATATATTGATTTCATGTTGCCAACTCTTCCATTACAAAAATCGTCTATGAATAAAATCATGTCTCTTGCGCTAAAACCTGTTTTCTTTTTGTTCTGGATTCCACTAATTTATTGTCAAAGAGTACCATAAGAACACGAACGAATTATTGTTCCTACCATGCAAACCCTCTGCATTAAAGAGACGTTGCGAAGTACCTATGAAGAGCCTACAATCTTTCACATTTTGAAGTCAGCCATGGCGGTATAGTAGCAATCAATGTCGATCTCTATAGAAACTGTAGAGGGAACAAGTTCCCTAAAAGGGGGATTCCAAGGTCAAAACGGTTGTGCTATTTTATTTCATCTAAAGCCTAACAATTTTGCTAAATCCTACGGAAGACCCCAGTTCCTGACTACATAGTTTGGTTCATATTTTGAAAAAAAAAAAAAAAATAAGGGGGGGGGGGACCATCATGGTCTCATTTCATCGGACGGGATACTGTCCCTCCGAACAGTTTCTCACACGCTCCTTATAGTAAATCGTTAAAATGTACACATTATACACACGAAAGCACAGAAGTACAGTAGCTTGCATAACGAATGAATGCTTACATCACACGTACACTCCCACAAAAATGAAACTAATTTTGGCACTGGAATGACGCAGTTCTTCGCGAATAAATTGTGTTAATGGTTGGGATGGTCCCACTGTAATGTTCGGACGTGTCACCAACACCTTGCAGAATACAATTAAGAATATGTCGTGGTTACATCTGGCAACGCCGAAGAGCACAACTGAATAGTAAGACTACATCAATACGATTTAGTTTTCGTGGTAGCACATTGAGTACATATTGACGTTATAACGATGGCATCCACGTCTGAATGGTTGGACATTCGATAGAAACATAAAAATATGTGTATATAGCTCGTTTTACCGCGCGACTACATAGCGTAAGGAATACAGATGCCACAAACAAAACTAAGGAATGGCTGGATGGAGAATGGGGTTCGATGAACTTTTTTTTACACTTTGTCACGTGCTGCTTCTCATCGATGCTAATACTGTGTGAACAACAAAAGTAAATTCTCGAAACTGTGTTCTCAACTTAACGCTGTTTAATGAAAACGCGTAATCATGTTACTAGCAAGTTCTAATTATCATCAAAGATGCCTGTCACATAGGAGACTAGTGTGAGAAAATTTTTGCGGAAAGAACCACAAACAAGACAAGGTTGTAAGAGAAAGTACTCAGTAAGGAAAACTCACTGCGCTAAGGGAGTTGGAAACTCAATTCGGCAACAATTTTAAGTGGGAGTTCGTTAAGAGTGTCACTCAAACGCAAGTCGTAAGGAGGCGTGTCCCGCGAGCCCTAAGCGAAACAGGAAATTGTCTAGGAAGACATATGTTTGTGACTGTTTGAGATCTGGATCCTCCACTATACCCCACAGGACAGGAGCAAGAGCACGAAAGATGGCTGCTAATGAAAATACTGGTTACCATCATTTTTGTTATCTTTTTGTATTCAAAAGTATGTTAATCCTCGATTTTCTTCACGGTATTGGAACTAAGAATGCAGTACATCGCTACACGCCGACCGGCGACATGGAAACTGCACCAGTGAACCACTGGGGCAAAACAAGGGATAACTCAGGGAACTACTTAGATAAGATTTGGTTGTTTGGTTGATTTGGGGAAAGGGATCAAACAGCGAGGTCATCGGTCCCATCGAATTAATGAACGTTGGGGAAGGAAGACGGCCGTGCCCTTTCAAAGGAACCATCCCGCATTTGCCTGAAGCGATATGGGAAATCACGGAAAACCTAAATTAGGACAACCGGACGCGGATTTGAACCGTCTTCTGCGAACCTTCCAGGAGTGTTAGTCCTGCAAGGTTCGCAGAAGAGCTTCAGTGATGTTTGGAAGGTAGGAGACGAGTTACTGGCAGAATTGAAGCTGTGAGGACTGGGCGTGGGACGTGCTTGGGTGTCTCAGATGGTAGAGCACTTGCCCGCGAAAGGCAAAGGTCCCGAGTTCGAGTCTCGGTCCGGCACACAGTTTTAACTCTTAACTACAGTCGTGCGTTCCCTGGGACCGCGCTACTTTTCACACACCTGTTTCTAGGAACGCTATTGACCTTGAAGAGCTGGGCGGCCCAGTAGCTTTCTTATTCTCAATCTGCTGCTTGCTGTCACGGCAGTAATTGTTGCAATTGCTGTGTTTGGTTTTGTTTCGTTGAAACGACGTCCACGGAACTGCACGACTGTGTCAGTGTAAGTCAGTGACTGACTGAACATTTCTCCTTTTCGTTGTGGTTGTTTAGTTCTTTGCACCTGTCTGTGACAATAACTTTGGAACTATGTCAGGTAACCCTGGACCTTCGTTTGTGAGAACAGGCGATCCAAATTTTGAAGAAAAACTTTCAAGAATTATTGATTGTCTGGCGAGAGTGAAAGTGACGAGGAAAGGTCTGAATGAGAATCACATAGCGATGAAGATGAGGATCGTGCTAGGAAATACTTCTATGGCAGAAACAGATTCAAGTGGTCGGCAGTAGAACCAAACAGGCATGTCAGAATTCCAGTTCATAATATATTGAAGATACCAGCACTTCGACACAAACTCAGAGGACAATCACAGATCGACCCACTGACTGCTCGGAGCTATATTTTCAGTGATGATATGCTGAACGAAATACTTACATGGACAAATGAGAAACTTGAAAAAAATCATAGAAAATACACGAATACGGAGAGAACAGAAGTCAGACCTTGTACAATGTCTGAAATGAAGAGTTTCATCGGCCTTCTTATATACACTGCAGTATTCAAATCGAATAACGAAGAAATACGTTCTCCCTTTTGTACTGATGGGACTGGCCGTGATATTTTCCGTATCACTATGTCATCAGCAAGATTTGCTGTAATTCTCAACTGCCTGAGATTTGACAACCCTGATGACAGGAGGTTACGTAAGGTTTCTGATCCAGCAGCTGCTGTAATAAACATTCTACATAAATTCAACGAAAATTCGCAGCGATCCTATATTCTTGGGGCTAATGCTACAAGTTGATGAAATGCTAATCGGTTTCAGAGAACGCTGTAAATTCAAAATGTATATTCCATCTAAACCGGCGTACCGCCTGAAGCTTCAATGCCTCGCCGACTCCAGGACTAACTACATCTGTAACACCTACCTCTACTGTGGAAAAGGTTCTGATGGAGCAGGACTTTCCCCAGACGAGAAGAAATACGCCGTTCCCATTCAGTTGTCCTCAGATTGTACAAGCCAATAGCACATACTAGCCGAAACATTACTGCTGATAACTGGTACGTGTCAATCGAACTTCCAGACGTGTTACGGAAAAATGGTTTGACCACAGTGGGAACAATGCGGAAGAACCGAAAGGAAATTCCAGCATCTTTCTTGCCTTCCCGTAGACGTGAAGTTCGAACAACGCTGTATCGATTTACTTAACATATCACGCTCATTTCGCATGTGCCTAAGAAAGGAAGAGCAGTAATTCTTATATCAACAGTGTATCACTCCATAGAAGATGACGTGGAAAGTAAAAAACCTGTAATAATATCCACTATAATAACACAAAGGGTGGTGTTGAAATAACACAAAGGGTGGTGTTTATACTGTAGACTAAAAGTGTGCCAAATATTGTTCAAGTCGCCGCACACAACGCTGGACCATGGACGTGTTTTTCCGTATTCTTGACATGAGTGTTGTCAATGCATATATTGTTCATTAGTCATTCAAGGAAAGAACTGTGTTTACCAGGATGAACTTCATGAAAGCCCTAGCGAAAGAACTGATCGAACCTTCACTGCGCGAAAGGATAATGAATAAACGCCTCCCACGAGAATTGAGATTTTCTATCGGTCGAGTTCTAGGAACTGAAGTACATCTCCATGAAGTGCTGGAAAAGGAAGACAAACTACCTAGGGATGGAAGGAAGACATGTCGCATTTCCCCACCAAAAAATAAGAGAAAGACAAGTTATTTGTGTCGCAAGTGCAAGGTCCCAATTTGTTTGGAATGCTCTTGTGAGGTGTGTCCGCAGTGCGTGTAAGGTGGTGCGAAATGTGGCCACTTTTCAGTAGTGCAGATTTTTTTCTGTTTAATTCGCTGTCAGGAATACTCGTTAAATTTAACACTGATGGTACTTGATCAACATTAACCTGCAACAACCAAGTTTCAAGTAACTAACTACACTTAGATATTTCGATATTTGTCCATCACTGTACAATGAGAATTTAGAGTGCAATATGAATAGGTCTTTTTCACAGCACCGAAACAATATTTTGTGCATACGTTACCATTTATGTATAACTGAAGGATAAATATGTAGTACTAAATTCAAGAAGTAGCGCTAGATTGGTGATTTTTACGTATTTTTCCCGCCTTCTGAACGCGGTCCACGGGACCGCACGACTGTAGTTGCGTGAGAAGTACTCACGACTGTGATTATGGGCTAATCTGCCAGGAAGTTTCCTATCAGCGCACAATCCGTTGCACAGAGAAAATCTCATTCTGGAGTATGTCCGTTATTGGATGACGTTAGCATCGTCATTTCCTCTATAGATCAGGACACGTAGAAACAGCCTATTCAGATAAGAAACATTTCTGTGAAGGAGACTGTGTAAAAAATTAAAATTCTTTTGTAATTTAGTCATCAATAACTTAGTAAAAATAGCTTAGTACCAACATAAACCTGATACCATTGTTCACGCCAGCAGTGAGTACGAATATCTCCTATTCCCATAGTATAGGTCTGTGACATATCCTCGTCAAGGCGCATCTTCAACTGGAGAGTCTTTCCTTCCAAATACAGGATAGTTTCAATTAATTTTTCACTACTTGAGATGGCCCCATGAAAAACTAGTGATCGTAGGAAAATGAAACTTTGTAGAAACATTTGTAAGGGCATGTGGAAGAGAAATAACGAATAAACCACTGAAAGAAACATTTTCATTTCCACATGAGTGGGTAAAAGATGAGTAATCTTGTGGCACTGATGGCCGGGAGGCCCCGTCCGGGTAAGTTCGGCCGCCGAGTTGCAAGTCTTATTTCAGATGACGCCACATTGGACGACTTGCGCACAGGTGGTGGTGAAATGATAAGGACAACACAACACCCAGTCCACGAGCGGAGAAAATCTCCAACACGGTCGGGAATCAAACCCAGGCCCGCTGCATGGTCGGCAAACACGTTACCACTCAAGTAAGCAGCGGACACATGAGTGGGTAACATTTGTTAATTGCGTAGCATGTTTACGTTCCAGGTTACAAAAATTGCTCAATGTGACGACCACTTGCGTCCGCGACAGGCTGGAACCTCATTACAGATATCATTTCACAATTTGTTCGCATTACTCTTCGAACGGTGGACCAGGAAATGTTCAGCTGTCGTGACAGCTCATGCACTACTTAAAGATCGCACACTGCTTTCTCAGCCATGGCAGCAGTAATTTATTAACAATTTATGATGCAACTGGCCGTCGGCCTCTCCCGGGATCAGTTCCCAAAAGTCCAGATGCTTCTAACTCCCGAATCATGTTCTTCAACCCCAGTACAGAAAGAGGACCTTTCCGTACTCCATTAATGCGTCGATAGTCGCGATGAGCAGCTGCACTATTGCTGTCGTTTTGATACAACATCTTTACGAGGAACGCCCTGATCACTTTGTCCAGACCCATGTTGACTGTCTGCAACTCTAATCCACATTGATGTGTTTCATCCTACATCATCTTACAAGTACCGGCACTTAACCGCAAGTTATGACACACACACTGCTAACAAAACAAATTCTGCAACGCATGGTCTGAACAAATTCCTATAAAGTTGGGTAACCATGCGGTGAATAGTTTTCCGTCTACAGCGGCTCAAGTAATGGGAGTTTAATTATTACCATCCTGTACCGCTGCAGCGATTACGGATATCTGACGAAATGACTGTACGAGGGTTCCCACGCTACAGGGGCTGCAGGTGACATACATGACGTCTGGCGCATTCAACAGAGCCTGGGGGAAGCCAAGTTGCAGCGTGAGAAATACATACGACGCGAGACTTGACAGTAAGGAGAAAACCTGTAATTCATGCGCGAATGGTACTGTGATTTTTAATTATTTATAACAAAAAACGGCAATCGTCGAGGTGGACCGCAGGCACAACTAAAGCGAAATGGACTTCTCATTTTTCGGAACTCTTAAGATTGGAAATACTGAGAGAAGCCACTGGAAACTTGAGTGTTAAAGAGAGGTGTGATCAGGTGGCTCAATCACAAGGGCACTGTACGAGGAAAAGTGGATCTGGATAGGATTCCCAGTCCTACATGACATTTTAAACTTTCCGAGAGATTATAAACAGTCTGACACACCGACTCTAGACGGACATGGTACAGTCAACAATTAAGATACCCAGCTGAGAAAAGTTAACGCCACGTAATCTGAAACATCAAGATCTTAAATTACTTTATGACCTGATCAGTTTCGTTTCTATATTGACAATTATCACGCGTGTTGCAAGCGTATAACAGAAAACAATAAAAAGAGTAAAATACCACCTATAATCTACGTTACATACCGATCAATATGTAAATATTTATCATCACGTGTGCTGCGCATTTTTGTATGCTTCTCAGACGTGCGTGAAATGAAACTTTACTGAAAAACTATAAATGAAGTTTACGTGAATTACTATATATACACACTTCATTTATAGTTTTTCAGTAAAGTTTCATTTCACGCACGTCTGAGCAGCAGACAAAAATGCACAGCACACGTAATGATAAATATTGTCATATTGGTCGGTATGTAATTTAGATTATAGGTGGTACTTTAAAATGTTCGTCGCGCTTTTTTGATTGTTTTCTGTTATACGCTTATATATATGAGTGAAAGGATATGAAACTTCGTAACTAAAGCGGTTAAAATCAGCGTATGCCACTATGCGATAACGTATGAGACATCTAGGGACGCGAAATCAATGTTTTCAACTTCTCCTAAAAAATTCAAAGCTGGTCTCTCACAGACAGGATGATGCTCAACGTCTTTTTCGACGACCGATAATAGATGCTCATCGAACTCCTCAAGCACAGAAAAAGAGTTAGCAGTGATGTGTATGATGTGTACTGTGAGACACCCTACAGCCTACGAAGTCCGTCAGGAGCAAATGCCTTGATAGCTCGTGGAGGGAGGGAGTCTGTTCCAGGATAACATTAGTTCACCACACTCCAACGTCACGCAAGTGTAAGGCCAAGTTCAGGTGGAAGCAGCTTGAACATCCGCCCTACAGCCCGAACACGTCGCAGTGCGACTTCCATGTTTCTGGTACGCTAAAAAAATCTCAGAGGGAAGCGCTTCAACTCTGACGGCGGACTGAAGGTCACAGTGGAGCGTCGGCTCCTGTTCACAGCCATAGGAATTCTGGGAAGAGGGAATTCTTCGGCTCTAAATCAGTGGGATAGTTTTTCTCAGACATCCGGTGAATACTTATGAATATACACTTCAAATAAACCCATAGAGTTGTTTCGTACTTATCTGTTGAATACACTCATAATACCACTCATAATACACTGAATACACTGAAGACCACAACAACAACAACAACAACAACACACACACAATACAACTCTTCCACCTATCTTCATGAAATAGAACATGTGTTTGGAGGAGGAGGACGCGTACCACCCAACCTTTGCGGGAGACAAGGGAATACATCCCACAATACGAAAAAATGGACGACTTTGACTCAGAAACAGAATTTGTGAGTACGAGCAATTCACGTTAGATAAAATCTGTATAGTACTAGCAGTTTCAGCTTTGGTAAGCTCAACTTTATGGTTAAACTAATGAGTCATTTCTCCAGGTACACCTGATCACATACTCTGATCATTAAAAACTGGAAACATAGGAAAAAACGAAATGTCAGGCAACACGAAAGAAATTTGATATTTGACATACGTCATCAGTCATCACCAAACTGGGGTCTCTCCCTGGCGTCATGGGATGATGCCCAATCCGCAGGCGAGGGAAGACTAGATTACTCTGTTAAGCCTTTGTGGCTTAGAAGGAGCTACACCACGGCCAGCTCGGGTTCCACTGACTTCATCTTTATTATTTCCAACCCGCCCTCCTCTTAATAACTCCTTATTGTGCTCCTCAACAAATAAGTTTCTGGAAGTAGTGCAGTTTGAAACGGTAGGTTATGATGCACCATCTCGGCTACTGTATCCATCCCTTCGTTGTTCCGAATTCGCAGATACTCTAGTATCTAACAGAAAATCATGCGCTTCACATGATGTTGAAGATGAGGGAAGGTATCCTAGATGGTTGTGACTGGGTTATCATCATCATCATCATCATCATCATCATCATCATCATCATTTAAGACTGATTATGCCTTTCAGCGTTCAGTCTGGAGCATAGCCCCCTTATACACTTCCTCCATGATCCCCTATTCAGTGCTAACATTGATGCCTCTTCTGATGTTAAACCTATTACTTCAAAATCATTCTTAACCGAATCCAGGTACCTTCTCCTCGGTCTGCCCCGACTCCTCCTACCCTCTACTGCTGAATCCATGAGTCTCTTGGGTAACCTTGCTTCTCCCATGCGTGTAACATGACCCCACCATCTAAGCCTGTTCGCCCTGACTGCTACATCTATAGAGTTCATTCCCAGTTTTTCTTTGATTTCCTCATTGTGGACACCCTCCTGCCATTGTTCTCATCTACTAGTACCTGCAATCATCCTAGCTACTTTCATATCCGTAACCTCAACCTTGTTGATAAGGTAACCTGAATCCACCCAGCTTTCGCTCCCATACAACAAAGTTGGTCGAAAGATTGAACGGTGCACAGATAACTTAGTCTTGGTACTGACTTCCTTCTTGCAGAAGAGAGTAGATCGTAGCTGAGCGCTCACTACATTAGCTTTGCTACACCTCGCTTCCAGTTCTTTCACTATGTTGCCATCCTGTGAGAATATGCATCCTAAGTACTTGAAACCGTCCACCTGTTCTAACTTTGTTCCTCCTATTTGGCACTCAATCCGTTTATATTTCTTTCCCACTGACATTACTTTCGTTTTGGAGATGCTAATCTTCATACCATAGTCCTTACATTTCTGATCTAGCTCTGAAATATTACTTTGCAAACTTTCAATCGAATCTGCCATCACAACTAAGTCATCCGCATATGCAAGACTGCTTATTTTGTGTTCACATATCTTAATCTCACCCAGCCAGTCTATTGTTTTCAACATATGATCCATGAATAATATGAACAACAGTGGAGACAGGTTGCAGCCTTGTCTTACCCCTGAAACTACTCTGAACCATGAACTCAATTTACCGTCAACTCTAACTGCTGCCTGACTATCCATGTAAAGACCTTTAATTGCTTGCAAAAGTTTGCCTCCTATTCCATAATCTTGTAGAACAGACAATAACTTCCTCCTAGGAACCCGGTCATATGCCTTTTCTAGATCTATAAAGCATAGATACAATTCCCTGTTCCACTCATAACACTTCTCCATTATTTGCCGTAAGCTAAAGATCTGGT
Source organism: Schistocerca cancellata (assembly GCF_023864275.1). Lineage (NCBI taxonomy): Eukaryota > Metazoa > Arthropoda > Insecta > Orthoptera > Acrididae > Schistocerca > Schistocerca cancellata. Next base: position 498,084,107 of record NC_064627.1, on the reverse strand, counting down.
CCTGACAACCTCTAAGAGGCCTAAACCCACACTGATTTTCATCCAATTGGTCCTCAACTAATACTCGCACTTTCCTTTCAACAATACCTGAGAAGATTTTACCCACAACGCTGATTAAAGAGATACCTCTGTAGTTGTTACAATCTTTTCTGTTTCCATGTTTAAAGATTGGTGTGATTACTGCTTTTGTCCAGTCTGATGGAACCTGTCCCGACTCCCAGGCCATTTCAATTATCCTGTGTAGCCATTTAAGACCTGACATTCCACTGTATTTGATGAGTTCCGACTTAATTTCATCCACCCCAGCCGCTTTATTGCACTGCAATCTATTGACCATTTTTTCCACTTCCTCAAATGTGCTCCTATTTCCATCATCATTCCTATCCCATTCTACCTCGAAATCTGAAACATTACTGATCGCATTTTCACCTACATTGAGCAACTCTTCAAAATATTCCCTCCATCTTCCCAAGGCATCCACAGGATTGACCAGCAGTTTTTCTGACCTGTCCAAAATACTTGTCATTTCCTTCTTACCTCCCTTTCGAAGACTGCTAATTACACTCCAGAATGGTTTTCCAGCAGCTTGACCCATAGTCTCCAACCTGTTTCCAAAGTCTTCCCACGATTTCTTCTTCTATGCTGCAATTATCTATTTGGCTTTGTTTCTTTCTTCAACATAACTTTCTCTGTCTACCTGGGTTCTGGTATGTAGCCATTTTTGATACGCCTTCTTTTTCCTTTTACAGGCTGCCTTGACTGTATCATTCCACCAAGCTGTTTGCTTCTTCCTACTTTTACACACTACTGTTCCAAGACATTGTTTAGCCACTTCTAGTACTGTGTCCCTGTACCTTGTCCATTCCTTTTCCAATGACTGTAATTGGCTACATTCAACTAACTGGTACCTTTCTGAGATCGCTGTTATGTACTTGTGCCTGATTTCCTTATCCTGAAGTTTCTCCACTCTTATCCTCCTACATATGGACCTTACCTCCTGCACTTTCGGCCTCACAATCCCAATTTCACTGCAGATTAAATAATGATCAGTGTCATCAAAGAATCCCCTGAATACACGTGTGTCCCTCACAGCCTTCCTGAATTCCTGATCTGTTACTATATAGTCAATGACAGATCTGGTTCCCCTGCCTTCCCAAGTATACCGGTGAATGTTCTTATGTTTAAAAAAGGAGTTTGTGATTACTAAGCCCATACCGGCACAGAAATCAAAGAGTTGTTTCCCATTCCTGTTGGCCTCCACAGCCTCTCCAAATTTACCCATAACCTTTTCATACCCTTCTGTTCGATTTCCAATCCTGGCGTTAAAATCACCCATGAGCAGAACACTGTCCTTGTCCTTTACTCTAACAACTACATCACTGAGTGCCTCATAAAAACTATCCATCTTATCTTGATCTGTCCCTTCACAATGCGAATATACTGACACAATACTAATTTTCTTGCTAGACACTGTCAAATCTATCCACATCAGTCGTTCGTTCACATACCTTATTGCAACTACGCTGGGTTCCATTTCTTTCCTGATGTAAAGCCCTACACCCCATTGTGCTATTCCTGCTTTGACTCCTGACAGGCAGACCTTGTATTCTCCCACTTCCTCTTCTTTCTCACCCCTTACCCGAATGTCACTAACAACTAAAACGTCCAGCCCCATCTTACTTGCAGCCTCTGCCAGCTCTACCTTCTTCCCAGAGAGACTGGGTTCTCTGTTGGATAAATGCATAGAATATTCGAAGCTCAATTTCAGCTCGTGTTCCATTGGCCTCAGGATCACATGCATTTTTCCGCCATAAACAGCGATTCACTCCATCAGTGGATCCAGCATAGTAAAAATAAGTGCTTTGTCGCATCTACAATAATTTAGACATCGTCAGTATGGAGCTGGCTCCATCCCAGTTAACGACTGACATTCTTTCAATAAAATTTTTCTGGGTTTGTGACCGCATTTTTTTGTTTTTTTTTTTTTTGTTTCAGGGCGCAAAACTTCTATGGTCATTAGCGCCCAGCCCGTGACTTAAGACAGTAAAAAAACCGAAGTTAAAAACCAGCAGCAATGGGAACAAAGTCATAAAATTGGAGAAACTAAAAATAGAAGGAATGCTTAAAAATCCACTACAGAAAGGGGGTGGTTGTCCCCAAAAAAAAGCTTCAAATGACTGACGTCATTTCACTGTCACTAATAAACTGGAGAACGCGGTCGGCTGAGCGCGTGTCATCTGCTAAAATCGACGATAGATCAGGCGATAGCTGTAGACGGGAGCGTAACGGATTAAAATAGGGGCAATTCAATTAAAAGGTGTCTTACCGTCCACAGCTGAAAGCAGTGGGGACAGAGTGGGGGAGGATCGCCGCTTAAAAGATGTCGATGGCTAAAAAGACAGTGCCCTATCCGGAGTCTAGCTAAAATTACCTCCTCCCGACGACGCGTTCGGGAGGAAGAGGTCCAAGCGCAAGGAAGGGCTTTCACTTCCCGCAATTTATTACGCGAAAGTGTTGACCAATGCGCATGCCATAAATGAGCAACTTTGCTCCGTAGATCGGTGAAGGGAAGCGACTGAATAGCTGGCCGAGGAAGAGAGACTGCAGCCTTGGCCGCTATATCGGCCGCCTCATTCCCACAGATACCAGCGTGTCCCGGGAGCCAGAGGAACGCCACCGAGACGCCCCCCAGGTGGAGCACGCGCAGACAGTCCTGAATCCGGTGGACCAGATGGTGCACAGGGTAAAGAGCTTGGAGACTGAGGAGAGAGCTGAGAGAATCTGAGCAGATAACGTACTGTATCCGCTGATGGCGGCGGATGTAGTGGACAGCCTGGAGAACAGGGTAAAGCTCCGCAGTATAAACCGAACACTGGTCGGGAAACCGAAAGCGATTTGGGGTGTCGCCAACAATATAGGCACTCCCTACACCTAACGATGTTTTCGAGCCGTCGGTGTAAATAAATGTGGCGTCCGTCATTTGTGCACATAGAGCAGCAAATGCCCGACGATAAACAGTAGGGGTACCATCCTTGGGAAATTGACAAAGGTCACGGAGCAGGCAGATCCGGGGACGGAGCCAAGGCGGTGCTGTACCCCAAGTTGTCAAGAAGGTTTTAGGAAAGCGGAAGGAAAGAGAATGGAGCAGTTGACGGAAGCGGACTCCCGGGGGTAGTAGGGAGGAGGAGCGGCCTGCATACCCTGCATCAAAGGAGGCGTCGAAAAAAAGGTCATGGGCTGGATTAGCAGGCATGGAAGACAGATGGCTAGCATAACGACTCAGGAGGACTGCTCGCCGATTGGACAGCGGAGGTTCAGCAGTCTCAGCATAAAGGCTTTCCACAGGGCTAGTGTAAAAAGCTCCAGACACTAAATGTAATCCACGGTGGTGGATAGAGTCGCGACTCCGAAGAATAGACGGCCGAGCAGAGGAGTAGACTATGCTTCCATAATCCAATTTCGAGCGCACTAAGGCGCGATAGAGGCGGAGAAGGACCACTCGGTCCGCTCCCCAGGAGGTACCATTCAGGACACGGAGGGTGTTAAGCGATCGCAGACAGCGAGCCGAAAGATAGGAAACATGGGAGGACCAGCACAGTCTTCTGTCAAACATAAGACCCAAGAATTTAGCGACGTCTGAAAACGGAAGGTTGACAGGACCTAGATGTAAGGAGGGCGGAAGAAACTCTTTACGTCGCCAAAAATTGACACAAACGGTCTTACTGGGTGAGAAACGGAAGCCGGTTTCGATGCTCCACGAGTGGAGGCGATCGAGACATCCTTGAAGACGTCGTTCAAGAAGGCTGGTCCGTTGAGAGCTGTAGTATATCGCAAAATCGTCCACAAAGAGGGAGCCCGAGACATCAGGAAGGAGACAATCCGTAATTGGATTTATGGCGATGGCAAACAGTACAACACTCAGCACGGATCCCTGGGGTACCCCGTTTTCTTGGGAGAAAGTACGGGAGAGAGTAGTGTTCACCCGCACCCTAAAAGTGCGCTCTGCCATAAATTCGCGAAGAAAAAGGGGCAGCCGGCCTCGAAAGCCCCAAGAGAACAGTGTGCGGAGGATGCCTGTCCTCCAACAGGTATCGTATGCTCTCTCCAGATCGAAAAATATTGCTACCGTTTGGCGTTTCCGGAGAAAATTGTTCATGATATAAGTGGAGAGAGCAACAAGATGGTCAACTGCAGAACGATGCTTCCGAAATCCGCATTGGGCTGGTGTTAAAAGACTGCGGGATTCCAGCCACCAAGCTAAACGGTAATTCACCATACGCTCCAAAACCTTACATACACTACTCGTGAGAGAAATGTGGCGATAGCTAGAGGGGAGATGTTTGTCCTTTCCAGGTTTCGGAACGGGAACGACAACAGCTTCCCGCAACCGTCTGGGAAAGGTACTGTCGGTCCAAATTCGATTATAAAGGCGAAGGAGGGAACGCAGACTATGGGTTGATAAATGCAGCAACATTTGGACATGGATACCATCCGGTCCTGGGGCGGAGGAGCGAGAAGAAGAGAGGGCATGTTGGAGTTCCCGCATGGAGAAAACAGTATTGTGGCTTTCGTGATTTTGAGAGGAGAAAGCAAGATGTCGCACTTCCGCTGCACGTTTCTTCGGGAGAAACGCTGGCGGGTAATTTGAAGAGCTCGAAATCTCAGCAAAGTGCTGACCCAACGAGTTAGAAATTGCGACGGGGTCCACTAAGGTATCATGCGTGACAGTGAGCCCAGAGACCGGGGAGAAACTAGGCGCGCCTGAGAACCGTCGAAGCCGACTCCAAACTTCCGAGGAGGGAGTGAAGGTGTTAAAAGAGCTAATAAAGAATTTCCAGCTTGCCTTCTTGCTATCGCGGATGACGCGACGGCATCGCGCACGGAGCTGCTTATAGCGGATACAGTTGGCCAAAGTAGGATGGTGACGGAAAATGCGAAGAGCACGTCGCCGCTCACGTATTGCGTCACGGCATGCCTCGTTCCACCAAGGAACTGGGGGGCGCCGGGGCAATTCGGAGGTGCGTGGTATTGAACGTTCCGCAGCTGTAAGAATAACGTCGGTAATATGTGTGACCTCATCGTCGACGCTGGGAAAGCGACGGTCATCGAATGTCGCTAGAGACGAAAAAAGTGTCCAATCGGCTTGGGCAAATTTCCAGCGTCGCGAGCGCATATAAGGCAGTGGAGGCTGCAGTCTAAGGACACATGGAAAGTGGTCACTCGAGTGTGTATCATCAAGGGCGAACCATTCGAAGCGCCGAGCTAGCGGAACAGTACCGACCGCAAGGTCCAAATGAGATAAATTTGTCGTGGAGGCAGACAAAAATGTGGGGACCCCAGTGTTGAGGCAAACTAGATCCGCTTGGTGGAAGACGTCTAGCAATAGAGAGCCACGTGGACAAGGATGTGGAGATCCCCAAAGCGGGTGGTGGGCATTGAAGTCCCCAACCAGCAAATAGGGTGGAAGCTGACCAAGAAGATGAAGGAGATCAGCTCGTGCCAATGGTGTGGATGATGGAATGTATACAGTACAAAGAGAGAACGTGTATCCAGAAAGGGAAAGACATACGGCGACAGCTTGGAAGGAACTGTTTAAGGGCATTGGGTGATAATGGAGAGTATCATGGAGAAGAATCATGAGTCCTCCATGGGCTGGAGTGCCTTCAACAGAGGGGAGGTCATATTGGACGGACTGAAAATGAGGGAGAACAAAGCAGTCATGGGGACGCAGCTTTGTTTCCTGAAGACAGAAGATGACCGGCGAGTACAATCGTAAGAGGACCGACAATTCATCCCGATTGGCTCGAATGCCGCGGATATTCCAGTGGATAATGGACATAGGGTGAACAGAAAATGGAGGAATGTGACCAAGGGTGCTGTCAACTCAACGACTGCTCAGAGCTTGCGACCGACAGCATGGAATGGCATTCAGCCGAAGGCAGAAGATCCTGATCCATAGGTTGGTCAGGAGCAGCCCCTGCCACCAGCGATCGGCCAGTTGACCGGCCACCAGCAGTGCGCCTCGGCGACACAGAAGACGGCTGAGGGCGATTTCCGCCAGGTGGTGCTGTAGATGGGACACGCCTTGGCGGAGAAGGAGAGGAACTGGGTTTCTTTGTAACCTTCTTGGAAGTATGATGTTTAGATGAAGGAGGAGCCGATGGTTGTGAAGTTGCGGTACGTAAAAACTCGTCACGAGTATGCTCTTTTTTCGAAGACTTGGCGTCGGACTTTTGGGCTCGAGATTTAGCAGAACCCGACGAAGGGTGAGCCATAGAGTGGGCAGGCGAAAGTGATGAGGTTGAACGGGCGATCTTTGCGCTGGCCGATCTGACGACCGTGGTACTAAAGGTGAGGTCGCAAGTCTGCGTGGCCGCCTCCTTTGTTGGCCGAGGAGAAGCAAGGACAGTGCTGTATTTTCCTGTCTGGGGCACGGTGGGCTGTCGACTGGCGAATAATTTTCGAGCAGCAAAGGTCGACACCTTTTCCTTCACTCTTATTTCCTGGATGAGCTTTTCGTCCTTAAAAACAGGGCAATCTCGAGAGGAAGCAGGGTGGTCACCCATACAGTTGATGCAGCGAGGGGATGGAGGTGGACAAGCACCCTCATGGGCATCCTTGCCACACGTAACACATTTGGCCGGATTGGAACAGGACTGGCTGGTGTGATTGAACCGCTGACATCGATAGCAATGCGTAGGGTTTGGGACGTAAGGGCGAACGGAAATTATCTCATAGCCTGCTTTGATTTTCGATGGGAGTTGAACTTTGTCAAATGTCAAGAAGACAGTGCGGGTTGGAATGATGTTCGTGTCAACCCGTTTCATAACTCTATGAACTGCCGTTACGCCCTGGTCAGACAGATAGCGCTGAATTTCTTCGTCAGACAATCCATCGAGGGAGCGTGTATAAACGACTCCACACGAGGAATTTAAGGTACGGTGCGGTTCCACCCGGACAGGGAAGGTGTGGAGCAGAGAAGTACACAGCAATTTTTGTGCCTGGAGGGCACTGTGTGTTTCTAACAACAGGGTGCCATTCCGTAATCTGGAACAAGACTTTACAGGACCTGCAATTGCGTCGACACCTTTCTGAATAATGAAAGGGTTGACCATGGAGAAGTCGTGACCTTCATCAGACCGAGAAACAACAAGGAACTGTGGCAACGATGGAAGAATCGTCTGTGGCTGAGACTCAGTATACTTACGTTTGTGAGCAGACATAGTGGAAGGTGAGGAAACCATTGCGGAAGAATCCCCCATGATTACCGGCGTCTCCGATGGCGCGCTCCTCCCTTGTGGGGGCCCTCTCTGAGGGCACTCCCGCCTTAGGTGATTGTTCACACCTCAGGTCACACCTCCTGACAAACGGACGGAGGGACCAATCGGCACTTTCGGAAGGTATCAGCTCGGGTAATCACCCCTCCCTGGGCCTGGCCGTTACCAGGGGGTACGTACATGTCCTACCTGTCTACCCGGGGCGGGGAATTACGCGTTACCCCGTCACCGGCTACGCACAAAAGGCGTGGGTCGGCCTTCAGACACGCACAGGGAGGAAGAAAGAGAAAGGGAAAGGAAAGAAGAGAGGTCTCAAACGCCGCAGCGGAGAAAAGGGAAAGAGAAGAGGTAAGGAAAAGAGAAGGACAAAGGAAGGAAGAAGACATAAAAGCAAGGAAGGCGAAGAATGTAGTACATTTACGAGCGTCCATCTCCGGACGTAGGCACAAACCATACTCCCAGATGGGGAGAAAGGGAAGGAAAGAGCCAGAGGTGAGGTGAGGAGGGGCGAAGATAGGGATGGGGAAGGATGCGGAAAGGGAAGGTATGCAGCCCGGAAAGGAAGGAAGGCCACATTAGCTCGGGATCCCGTGCTCGCTACGCACGTATCCACAAAAGAGTTGTGGACCCCCTGGGGGGTTGTGACCGCATTGTCAATGTATATGAAACTACCGACGCTTCGGTCCCTATTGCAAGCGACCTCCTTCCGGGTGTTTTTGTTTACTGCTTCAGTAACCAAAAAACACCCTGAAAAAAGGTCGCTTGCAACAGGAACCGAAACGTCGGTAGTTTTATATACAATGACAATGCGGTCACAAACCCAGAAAAATTTTATTGACTGTGACAATGGCCGCGGAAGCCTACGCTTAGACTGAAATCCATTCACACGAAGGTTTAGTACTTAGTAAGGATACCAAACAGCTCTGGTATGCGGGAGCGAGTCGACTTTTCCATGGTTGGGCGGACAAACTGATGGACTGCGGTTGACATCGACTAGAAGAAGACAAGCAAGATAGCCTGCGGTTGATCTTTGATTAAAAAAAGAACACCGCACTCCTGCTACACCACTAGCAGCTGACACCGGACGATTAGTGGCGGCTCACCAGTCTCAGCACAGAGGTACAGATATTTGTCACGGAGTTGGTCCCACAGGTGTCTAATCCTCCCCACTCCACACAAATGGTGGAAAGCGACACTGATCTCTAGACGTATAGGACTTGCCTGTCCATACACCCAGCACCCATAATCCAGGCGAGATGGCACTAAAGAGTAGATGTGCTCTCCATTATCTGCGACTAATGTACTTAATGAGGTTTAATACTTGGGAGGCTGCGGGAAGGAAGAAAAGGTAGGTGTGTGGGTGTGTGTGTGTGTGTGTGTGTGTGTGTGTGTGTGTGTGAGAGAGAGAGAGAGAGAGAGAGAGAGAGAGAGAGAGAGAGAGAGAGATCTGTAGGAGACAGGCGTTAACGCGCTAGCCTTGAGAATTCGAAAAATTATTAACACTGTCAACGGACGCCGACGCTATCGCCCACATCCGAGGTACAAATTCGTAACGTTGGCACTGTGCTCATTTTTTCCACAACTGCCACCAGCCATTTACAGCGTCGCTACAGCACACTTTAAAAACTCACTCTTTATAAAATTCAGAAGCCTTTTCTTCGATTTGTGTTAACGTTGCGGTTGAAAATCCGTGGTAGTGACGAAATCCATTTTGTTATGTGATGTACAATATCGTAATGGCTTCATTATGGTTTAGATGAGGAAATTAGGAAACACATGAGGCACTGGTAAAAAGAGAATAGGACATCAAGTCTTATTATTGTTCGTGCAACTGATAATTTTACAGTTCAAAAGTATATTTTTAATTTTTGTTTTGAGTAACAGCTGTCTGAATAAGCTAGAATATTTCAGTACGAAAAATTATCTACGGATGAGACCCGGGGCGTTGTGAAGCAAGAATGGATTACAAAACTACATTTAAGGCTTAACGCAAACTTTACAGCCTAAGAAAAACACTGACATAACGTGGTGAGTGTGGAATCAAAATATTGGACATGAGAACGTCAGCCTGTCTATTATGCAAATGGAAGAAAAAAAATTAAGTCCTACAATCGAGCTTTGGTCATATAATTTACTGTTTCACTGGGATTAGTGATATACTGATATCTTCATGTCACTCTGATCATATCTAGAAAAATAAATACGCTTCCTCATACTCATGGTATCATTCAGCATGTTTACAAACGATGCTCCGAATAGTTTCATATACATACAAACTGTTCTCTTAGTCGTGACGAACCTAGAAATGGTTCAAATGGCTCTGAGCACTATGGGACTCAACATCTTAGGTCATAAGTCCCCTAGAACTTAGAACTACTTAAACCTAACTAACCTAAGGACATCACACACACCCATGCCCGAGGCAGGATTCGAACCTGCGACCGTAGCAGTCCCGCGGTTCCGGACTGCAGCGCCAGAACCGCTAGACCACCGCGGCCGGCCGACGAACCTAGAGACACATCTTTAACAGAGTACAGCTCAATGCGTTTGGACTAGGCGCGCAAATGGTTGTCTAGAAAATATCGCCAGCAATATCCACCGCAAAAGAAATCCACGTCAGTGCCCCACAACACACGGCTTGAAGAGAAGCTTCCTCAGATACATGCACCCACTTTTTAAATAATTAGTGTATACTCCACACAATACTAACATTTAAAGCCCAACAAACAGAAATCTGACGATGGCACAATATACCACTTACAAGGAGGGGTCCTCAGGGATGCGTTCAACGTTTTGAAACAATCTATTCGGTAGTTGGTTGGTTGGTTGGTTTGGGGAAGGAGACCAGACAGCGTGGTCATCGGTCTCATCGGATTAGGGAAGGAAGTCGGCCGTGCCCTTTCAGAGGAACCATCCCGGCATTTGCCTGGAGTGATTTAGGGAAATCACGGAAAACCTAAATCAGGATGGCCGGACACGGTATTGAACCGTCGTCCTCCCGAATGCGAGTCCAGTGCCTAACCACTGCGCCACCTCGCTCGGTAATCTATTCGGTAGTGAATGTCATGGTCTCAGTTAAAACACCTTAGAGCCATTCATCAAAGTGCGCCTACATTTGCGAGGCACCGACACGAGAAAGAATTTCGCTTAATACTACAGAACCTTAAATAAAAAAGTGTTGTGAAGCGTGGTCGTGTAGTGCATTGGTTGTTGTTGTGGTCTTCAGTCCTGAGACTGGTTTGATACAACTCTGAATGCTACTCTATCCTGTGCAAGCTTCTTCATCTGCCAGTACCTACCGCAACCTACGACCTTCTGCATCTGCTTCGTATATTCATCTCTTGGTCTCCCTCTACGATTTTTACCATCCACGCTGCCCTCCAATACTAAACTGGTGATCCATCGATGCCTCAGAACATGCCCTACCAACCGATCCCTTCTTCTAGTCAAGTTGTGCCCACAAACTTCTCTTCTCCCCAATCCTATTCAATACTTTCTCATTAGTTATGTGATCTACCCATCTAATCTTCAGCATTCTTCTGTAGCACCACATTTCGAAAGCTTCTATTCTCTTCTTGTCCAAACTATTTATCGTCCATGTTTCACTTCCATACATGGCTACACTCCATACAAATACTTTCAGAAATGACTTCCTGACACTTAAATCTATACTCGATGTTAACAAATTTCTCTTCATCAGAAACGCTTTCCTTGCCATTGCCAGTCTACATTTTATATCCTCTCTACTTCGACCATTCATCAGTTATTTTGCTACCCAAATAACAAAACTCATTTACTACTTTAAGTGTCTCATTTCCTAATATAATTCCCTCAGCGTTACCAGAGTTTATTCGACTAAATTCTATTATCCTCGTTTTGCTTTTGTTGATGTCCATCTCATATCCTCCTTTCAAGACACTATCCATTCCGTTCAACTGCTCTTCCAAGTCCTTTGCTGTTTCTGACAGAATTACAATGTCATCGGCGAACCTCAAAGTTTTTATTTCTTCTCCATGGATTTTAATACCTACTCCGTATTTTTCTTTCGTTTCCTTTATTGCTTACTCAATATACAGATTGAATAACATCGGGGAGAGACTACAACCCTGTCTCACTCCCTTCCCAACCACTGTTTCCCTTTCATGTCCCTCGACTCTTGTAACCGCCATCTGATTTCTGTACAAATTGTAAATAGCCTTTCCCTCCCTGTATTTTACCCCTGCCACCTTCAGAAATTGAAAGAGTATTCCTGTCAACACTGTCAAAAGCTTTCTCTAAGTCTACAAATGCTAGAAACGTAGGTTTGCCTTTCCTTAATCTAGCTTCTAAGATAAGTCGTAGGGTCAGTATTGCATCACGTGATCCGATATTTCTACGGAATCCAAACTGATCTTCCCCGAGGTTGGCTTCTACCAGTTTTTCCATTCGTCTGTAAAGAATTCGCGTTAATATTTTGCAGCTGTGACTTATTAAACTGATAGTTCGTTAATTTTCTCATCTGTCAACACTGCTTTCTTTGGGATTGGAATTATTATATTCTTCTTGAAGTCTGAGGGTATTTCGCCTGTCTCCTACATCTTGCTCACCAGATGGTAGATTTTTGTCAGGACTGGCTCTCCCAAGGCTATCAGTAGTTCTAATGGAATGTTGTCTATTCCGGGGGCCTTGTTTTGACTCAGGTCTTTCAGTGCTCTGTCAAACTCTTCATGCAGTATCATATCTCCCATTTCATCTACATCCTCTTCCACTTCCATAATATTGCCCTCAAGTACCTCGCCCTTGTATAGACCGTGTATATACTCCTTCCACCTTTCTGCTTTCCCTTCTTTGCTTAGAACTGGGTTTCCATCTGAGCTTTTGATATTCATACAAGTGGTTCTCTTTTCTCCAAAGGTCTCTTTAATTTTCCTGTAGGCAGTATCTATCTTACCCCTCGTGAGATAAGCCTCTACATCCTTACATTTGTCCTCTAGCCATCCCTGCGTAGCCATTTTGCACTTCCTGTAGATTTCATTTTTGAAACGATGTATTCCTTTTTGCCTGCTTCATTTACTGCATTTTTATATTTTCTCCTTTCATCAATTAAATTCAATATATCTTCTGTTACCCGAGGATTTCTCCTAGCCATCGTCTTTTTACCTACTTGATCCTCTGCTGCCTTGACTACTTCATCCCTCAAAGATACCCATTCTTTTCTACCGTATTTCTTTCCTCCATTCCTGTCAATTTTTCCCTTATGCTCTCCCTGAAACTCTGAACAACCTCTGGATTAGTCAGTTTATCCAGGTCCCATCTCTAAATTCCCACCTTTTTGCAATTTCTTCAGTTTTAATCTACAGGTCATAACCAATACATTGTGGTCAGAGTCCACATCTGCCCCTGGAAATGTCTTACAATTTAAAACCTGGTTCCTAAATCTCTGTCTTACCATTATATAATCTATCTGAAACCTGTCAGTATCTCCAGGATTCTTCCATGTATACAACCTTCTTTTATGATTCTTGAACCAAGTGTAAGCTATGATTAAGTTTAGCTCTGTGTAAAATTCTACCAGGCAGCTTCCTCTTTCATTTCTTCCCCCCAATCAATATCCACCTACGTCGTTTCCTTCTCTCCCTTTTCCTACAGCCGAATTCCAGTCACCCATAACTATTAAATTTTCGTCTCCCTTCACTATCTGAATAATTTCTTTTATTTCATCATACATTTCTTCAATTTCTTCGTCATCTGCAGAGCTAGTTGGCATATAAACTTGTACTACTGTGGTAGGCGTGGGCTTCGTATCTATCTTGGCCACTGGTTGTGGAAGAAGGTTGTGGGCTCAAATTTTGTCAGGACTTGACGTTTTTTAATTTTTGAATCTTTTTCGAGACAATTTTTTATTCGGCTATTTGGTTAAAACGTATTTTTTTGATTATCAATACTTTGCCGCGTCATTTTAATTGTCGTACTGACTTTCTTATTTGCTCTTATTTCTTCTATCACGTTTTTCTTTCATATGGAATCTTAGTCCACGTGATTCTGCTTCTTATTTATCTAATCATAATATTTAAACGTTTAATAAATACCGATGAAAGGATGAAATAACCTACGTATATTGGTTGTGCACTGGTATTAAAAATGTAGTTTTCGTTATAAGATGCATATTTTTTGGGTTGTGAACATCACACAAACATTTAAAAACAAATTCTTGTTGCGCTATGGGCACTAACGTAGATGCAAAAATGCAATGATTAACAGGGTAAATTAAATTGAAGTTAGTAAATACACTCCTGGAAATTGAAATAAGAACACCGTGAATTCATTGTCCCAGGAAGGGGAAACTTTATTGACACATTCCTGGGGTCAGATACATCACATGATCACACTGACAGAACCACAGGCACATAGACACAGGCAACAGAGCATGCACAATGTCGGCACTAGTACAGTGTATATCCACCTTTCGCAGCAATGCCGGACTGCTATTCTCCCATGGAGACGATCGTAGAGATGCTGGATGTAGTCCTGTGGAACGGCTTGCCATGCCATTTCCACCTGGCGCCTCAGTTGGACCAGCGTTCGTGCTGGACGTGCAGACCGCGTGAGACGACGATTCATCCAGTCCCAAACATGCTCAATGGGGGACAGATCCGGAGATCTTGCTGGCCAGGGTAGTTGACTTACACCTTCTCGAGCACGTTGGGTGGCACGGGATACATGCGGACGTGCATTGTCCTGTTGGAACAGCAAGTTCCCTTGCCGGTCTAGGAATGGTAGAACGATGGGTTCGATGACGGTTTGGATGTACCGTGCACTATTCAGTGTCCCCTCGACGATCACCAGTGGTGTACGGCCAGTGTAGGAGATCGCTCCCCACACCATGATGCCGGGTGTTGACCCTGTGTGCCTCGGTCGTATGCAGTCCTGATTGTGGCGCTCACCTGCACGGCGCCAAACACGCATACGACCATCATTGGCACCAAGGCAGAAGCGACTCTCATCGCTGAAGACGACACGTCTCCATTCGTCCCTCCATTCACGCCTGTCGCGACACCACTGGAGGCGGGCTGCACGATGTTGGGGCGTGAGCGGAAGACGGCCTAACGGTGTGCGGGACCGTAGCCCAGCTTCATGGAGACGGTTGCGAATGGTCCTCGCCGATACCCCAGGAGCAACAGTGTCCCTAATTTGCTGGGAAGTGGGGGTGTGGTCCCCTACGGCACTGCGTAGGATCCTACGGTCTTGGCGTGCATCCGTGCGTCGCTGCGGTCCGGTCCCAGGTCGACGGGCACGTGCACCTTCCGCCGACCACTGGCGACAACATCGATGTACTGTGGAGACCTCACGCCCCACGTGTTGAGCAATTCGGCGGTACGTCCACACGGCCTCCCGCATGCCCACTATACGCCCTCGCTCAAAGTCCGTCAACTGCACATACGGTTCACGTCCACGCTGTCGCGGCATGCTACCAGTGTGAAAGACTCCGATGGAGCTCCGTATGCCACGGCAAACTGGCTGACACTGACGGCGGCGGTGCACAAATGCTGCGCAGCTAGCGCCATTCGACGGCCAACACCGCGGTTCCTGGTGTGTCCGCTGTGCTGTGCGTGTGATCATTGCTTGTACAGCCCTCTCGCAGTGTCCGGAGCAAGTATGGTGGGTCTGACACACCGGTGTCAATGTGTTCTTTTTTCCATTTCCAGGAGTGTACATATAATTAAAATCACATCAACAAAGATTCCAAATTAAAAACCACAGAAAAAAATTAGAGCAAATGAATAACTTAATACGACAATGAAACGCTACATCTAAATACATTCTCCACAAGCCACCGTGTTGTTCATGGTGGAGGGTACCTTGTTCCACTACTAGTCATTTCCTTTCCTGTTCCATTCACAAACAGGGCAAAAAAAAAACACTTTCATGTCTTGTCATAACTTACGTGAAATGTACGTTGGTGTCGGTAGAATCTTTCTGCCATCACCCACAAACGCCGTTTCTCTAAATTTTCTCAATAGTGCCTCGCGAAAAGAATGTCTTCTTCCCTCCCGATATTCCCATCTGAATTTACGACGCATCACCGTAATATTTGCGTGTTGATCGAAACTGCGAGTAACAAATGTAACAGCCCAACTCTGAACTGCTTTCCTGTAACCCGACCTGGTGCGGGTCCCAAGTACTAGAGCAGTACTCAAGAATGGGTCGCATTAGTGTTCTACACGTGGTACCATTCGCCCTCCCTACATAATCGTTCCATTTCACATCGCTTTGCAACTTTACGCCTAGGTATTTAATCGACGTGATTGTGTCATGTAGTAAATTAATAATATTCTATTCGAGGTATTTCAAGATTACAGGATTGTTTTCTCCACTTATCTGCATTAATTTACATTTTTCTACGTCTACAGCAAGCTCTTATTCATCACACCGGCTAGATATTTTGTGTACGCCTTCTTGTATCCTCGTGCAGTAACTCCACATCTTCCTGTTCACCAAGGTATCATCAGCAAACAGCCATGATTGATGCTAATCCTCTACGTCAGGTAATTTATTTATAGAGAGAATAAAGGTGGTCCTATCATACTTTTACCGGGGCACTGCTGAAGATACGCTTGTCGCAGAATTAGAAGTAAAAATAATGCATTTTAACCAATTATTAGAATAAAAATACTTAAGTCATTTCAGTAACGATTTACACATCTACATGTCTACACTATACCTAACACCTAATGGTGTAGCAGATGGTTCTTCGAACCGTTTTCAGACTGCTTCTCTACCGTTCCACACGCTAACAGCGTGTGGGAAAAATGAACACTTATATCCTTCTGTACGAGCTCTGTTTTATTTTACTACGATGATCACTTCTCCCTATGTAGGCTGGCGACAATAAAATATTTTGGCATTCAGAGGACGAAATTGATAATTGAAATTTCGTGCAAAAATCTCGCCGCAACGAAAGACGCCTTTGTTTTAATAACTGCACCCCGCCTTGTCTACTCGTATTTCATATTTCAACTGAAGGTTCCTCGATGTCTACATACAAGGACATCAACACGGTTATGGTTGCGGAAGGATCGAGTAGCAAACAATCTCAAAGTTTGTCGGGTTCAATGTCACAGCCGTCCATTATCCGCATCGAAGTTTTGTGGACTTTCTTCACAATACACCAATAGTAAGTGCGTGACCATTTCCCATT
The DNA here is from genome assembly GCF_023864275.1 of Schistocerca cancellata. Taxonomy (NCBI): domain Eukaryota; kingdom Metazoa; phylum Arthropoda; class Insecta; order Orthoptera; family Acrididae; genus Schistocerca; species Schistocerca cancellata. The sequence goes on along the minus strand of NC_064627.1, from coordinate 498,067,652 downwards.
TGGCGAAGCACTGGGTCATCTGAACAGGGAGCGGAAGAGAAATCGAGCTCGCGTAGCGCACGTCCAATAAATTGGCGCTCCACATAACTTTTAATCACTGCCGTACTGCTGGCTGCTCTCCTACATTTCGGCTTACGCAGCAATACAAGGTAAACGTCCAGCACCACGTACTGACAACTCGTGCGATACACTCTGCAGCGAAGTTCTCACCCAGCCAAGGACACTGCACAATTGATAAAGCAATCACACCACCAAAGTTTTGCGGAAACTTGTGTGTCACTGAATTTATTCTCCACAACCAAGTCACCGTCGTGTGCAACTATTTCTTTTTATTTTAGTAGTAAAGATCTTTCTAAAGGTTGTGGGTATTACATGACTCTCTTGTCCTTATCTGTACTACAAAAGGTAAAATTGGAGTTTGCCGTCTAATCGATGTCTATCTCTCAGATTCGGAGCACTAGCTCTGACTGTGATAAGGGAAGGAAACTACCATGGCCTTTTTAAGAAACAATGATATACAAACCAACTTGGAATTGCAACAACAAACGTGTAATGTCGCAAAAATTGTTAACTGCGATACTAGAAGGCAGGTGTTAGCCGGAAGACCTAGGCCTATATAGATTAAAAACCATATCCAAATGTCCTTTGAGAGTTGACGAAATTGAAAACAGGAACAAAAAATCTGCTGATCAACGCGAGCTGTCGTCGTCTTCAGTCCAAAGACTGATTTGGTGCAGCTCTGCACCCTAGTCCACCCTATTCCAAGTCTGCCTCATCTCTCCTTAATATGTATTACAACCTACATCCATTTGAACTTTGTTACTGAATTCAAGCTTTGGTCTACAATTTTTACCATTTCACACTTCCCTCCGTTATCAAGCAGTTGATTCCTTGCTGATGGCTAGGCTCCAAATCTCTTCAGGTCTGAACTTATTATCCATGTTTCACTTCCGTGTAAGACTAGACACCGAACAACAACCTTCAGAAAAGACACAGTAACACTTAAATTTAAATTCAGTGTTGACAAATGTCTATTTTTCGGAACTGTTTTTCTTGCTTTCGCCAGCCTGCAGTTTAAATTCTCTCTGCTTCGCTCATCATCAATTATTTTGCTGCCCACGTTGCAATACTGGTCTCCTACTTTTAGTGTGTCATTTCCTAATCTAATTCGCGCACCCTAGCCCGAGTTAATTCGACTACATACTATTACCTTTGTGTTACATCTGTTGACGCTCAGCTTATAACATCTTTTTCAAGACGCTATCCATTCCATCCATACTCTTCCAAGTCCTTTGCTGTTTCTGACAAAATTACAGTATCATCAGCAAACCTCAATAGTTTTTATTTCTTCTCCCTGATCTTTAATTACCTCTCCAAATTTTTCCTTGGTTTCCTTTAGTGCTTCCTCAATGTACAGATGGGGATTTCCTGGGGGCTAGGTTTCTACCCTGTCTCACTACCTTCTCAACTACTGCTTTCCTTTCATGTCCAATTCGTGTTAACTGTATTCTGGTCTCTCGACAAAAACCCGAGACTTATTTTTCCAAGGTCAGCTTTTACAAGGGTTTTCCTTTTCTTCTCTAAACAATTGGTGTCAATATTTTGAAACTATTTACACCGACAGTTCGGCAATATTCACAATTGTCTGCGTTTGCCTTCTTTGGAATGGGAATTATTACGTTCTCGTTGAAGTCGGAGGACATTTCGCCAATCTCACATCTTGCATACAAAGAGGAACAGTTTTGATATGGTATGTTCTCTCAGGCATCTTGATAATTCTGAGAGAATGTCTTATACTCCAGAGGCCTTGTTCATCTAAGGTCTTTCACCACCATGTCGGATTATTCTCGCAGCATCATATCTCCTTTATTTGCAATCACTTCCTCTTCGCTTTCTACAGTATTGTCTTCGAGTTCATTTCCGTTGCATAGCCTGTTCCTTCCACTTCACATTGGCTTCGTATTGGCTTTCCATCAGTTCTCATTACTTACACAGTTTCGTTATTCCATGCATCATTTTGTACAGCTAATCGTAATGATGTGGAACGAGTCATTTACATCCACGTTACACATTCATATGTAGACATGGCTACAGGCTCACCAGTTACAAGAACATCCTACCCACAGCCTTTATTCCACAGAATAGAAGTTATTAAGGAGAAACTTTTTCAGTTCGTTTAAGAATTCAACTTTGTTGCCTGTCGGTCATTTTACATCTTTGGGTAAACGATCAAAAATGGTGACTCAGTGTGGACCCCCTTTTGTGCTAAACGAAACTTAATGTGCAATAAGGAACGTAATTTCTTTTTATTCTGTATTGAAATTATGTACCGTCACTGTTCTCTTTAGATCGCTCTATTTTTTTCTGCAGACAGCGTCTATCTTTCCCCGATTCTACAGCCTTGCAACTGTCGTTAAGTCGTATCTGTTTGGCCATTTTGCTCTTTCTGTCCATACTTTGAAGTCTGTACTCCCTTTTGGTGGCTTCATTTCCTGCATTTCTAAATTTTCGCCTTTCATTAGTTAAAAGCTCAATACCTCGCGTGTTATCCAAGGATTTCTACCAAGACTTCTGATTCTTCCCGTTTAATCCTACGATGCCTTCATTATTTCATCTATCAAAGCTATCCAATCGTCTACTGCCGTACTAATTTCCCTCCTTCTCATCTTAAAATCTGATACCGAAATCCATGCCTTCTAATTATATAATATGCCTGAAGCTTTCTGTTGTGTCTATGTCTTTTCCACGTGTACAACCTTTTTCGATAATCTTTAAATCAGTTGTTGGCAATGATTATTTTACGTTATGTGCAAAATCCTACCAGCCGGCTTCGCCTTTCATTCCATCCCCGCTGTCCATGTGCTATTATTTTTCCACCTCTTCCGTTTCCTACAGTAGAATTCAAGTCTTTTATCACAAATGTTGTGCCCTTTAACTATCTGAATAATTTCTTTTAACTACTCATACATGTTTCCAGAATGGCAGAAGTAAAGCTGCGAGGACGGGGCGTGAGTCGTGCTTGGGTAGCTCAGTTGGTAGAGCACTTGGCCGCGAAAGGCAAAGGTCCCGAGTTCGAGTCTCGGTCTGGCACACAGTTTTGATCTGCCAGGAAGTTTCCAATCATACATGTATTAAATGTCTCCATCTGAAGAGCAAGTAGGCACATGAACATGTACTATAGTGGCAAGTGTGTGCTTTGTGTATCTTGGCTGTCGATAGTATCTTACCCATATTCCTATTTTCTGAATCATTATTAGACCGACTCTAGCATTACCCCTATTTGCTTTTGTATTTATAGCCCTGTACCAACTTCACCATAAGCCCTGTTCCCCGTGTCACTGCAACTCACCAATTCTCACAATAACTTCAAATTATCCATTTCCCTCTTTAAATCTTCTAGCCTACCTGCCTGTTTAACGAGAAGGATTTTATATGCAGAATAATTTAACCCAAGATGACGCAAAATCATTAAGCCACAGAGCACAGCTGCATGCCTTCACGGGAAGTAAGGGCTGTAATTTTCCAGTTTCTCCTTGCTTACAGTCGTTTGCATTCTCAACATAACACGGCCATATTGGCCAATGTTACAATGCTATATCAGTCAAAAGTCCAGGATGCTGCCGGCCTTGATACTGAAAAGGCTACTACCCCCTCAGGAAGCGTAATATTGATTGTCTGTGCTCTTTAGATGCCTCTCCGTCTTGGATGCACCTACTGTATGGACATCTGTACTGTTGAGACACACACATCTTTGCTCTTTTCAGTTCCTGAAAAAGATGCTAACCCTCTTCAGGTACCATAGGACTGTGTGGCCTCTCCAGAGATCTCTCCATTTTGGACGCAGCTACTGAATAAATGTACCGTTTGCGCACCCCTACCTTTTTGCCCCTTGCAACTACTGATAACGCCGCTACTCCTCTTCAGAAACTACAGGACTGTCTAACCTCTCTATTGACACCTCTCCATTTCCCTTATCTAATGAGGCAGTAAACGTTCTGGGTGCAATGAAGAGTTCATGGCACACGGAGAATGGTGCTCTGTAAACCTTCGAGATCGCATTTCTAGGATGGAATCTCCTGGCTTGAAAAGTGTCGGATGAATTGTATTGACGTGAATAGGGCTTCTGCCTAAAATAAAAACATTCCCGGAAAAAAAAATCACTGCCAGCCCGGCCGAGAAGTTCTCATTTAGCACTATTCACTGAAGGCTATGTCGTTAGATGAAACAATGTAGGAGAAACCATGGAAGATACACAAGAAACTGAGACGACAGTAGACTGAAAAATCCTGTAACCTCTGAAACCGTAAGCTGTATATAACTTATAAACCTTATACACTGAGCGCACAAAAGCCACGCGATACCTCCTAATATACCGTCGGGCCCCCCTTTGAACGACGTAGTGCAGCAGCTCGACGTGGCATGGACTCAGTAAATCGTTTGAAGTCCCCTGCAGAAATACTGTGCCATGCTGCCTCTATAGCCGTCCACAATTGAGAAGAGTTCCCAGTGCACGATTTTGTGTACGAACTGTCCCATCAAAGTCCGATGAGATCCATGTCGGGCGATCTGGGAGGCGAAATCATTCGTTCGAATTGTCCAGAATGTTCTTCGAACCAATGGCAAGCAACTGTCGCCCAGTGGCAAGGCGCATTGTCATCTGTAAAAATTACGTTGTTTGCAGCCGAATATAACTATTTCCAGTCAATAAACTGTTCAGTTGGACAAGAGGACCTAGTCCGTTCCATGTAAACATGGCTCACAACAAAGAGCCACCACCAGCTTGCACAATGCATTGCTGACAACCTGGGTCCACGGCTTCGTGTCGTTTGCGCCGGCGTCGAACCCTACCATCAGCTCTTACCAACTGAAATCGGCCTCCTCTGCCCAGGTCAAGGTTTTCCAGTCGTCTAGGGTCCAGCCGATGTGGTCATTAACGCAGGAAGGCGCTGCAGGCGGTGTCGTGGTCTTAGCAAAGGAACTCGCGTCCGCTGTCTGCTGCCACAGCCCACGAACGGATACGTTTCTCGTCCCTCTCACATTAATTTCTGCGGTTATTTCACGCAGTGCTGCATGTCTGTTTGCAATGACAACTCTAAGGAAACGCCGCAAGTCTCGGTCGTTGAGAGAAGGCCGTCGGCCACTGCGTTGTCCGCGGTGAGAGGTAATACCTGAAATTTGGGATTCTCGGCACACTCTTGACACTGTGGAACTTGGAATACTGAATTCCCAACGATTTCTGAAGTTGAATGTCCCAGTGCGTCTAGCTTCAACTACCATTCCGCATTCACAGTTATTAATTCCGGTCGTGTGGCCATAACCACGTCAGAAACATTTTCACATGAATCACTTGCGTACAAATTACACCTCCGCCAATGCAATGCTCTTTTATATTTTGTGTACGCGATACTAACACCATCTCTATATGTGCATATCGCTTTGCCATGACTTGTCACCTCAGCATAACACTTGCACTGCAGAAGACAACGAGAGAGAACGCAGTCTCCCGTGAAACAAGATTAAATGGCCTTGGTGGCGACACAAAATGAAGAAAGAAGGCAAAGAAGAAACGCTAAGCTAGGCCGCATACGCAGGGGCAGGCCGCACGTGGTCACCGTGTGACGTGGTGGGCTCAAGGCGTCGGCGAGAGCAAGGTGCGGCGTCCCAGATAGAGCTTGGAGCGGCGCTCCCATATGAGGCGTCGCGTGGTCGTCGGCGTCGCCGACGCGAGCCAAGGTCACGCCTCCGCCCGCCCACTGAGCTCTTCGTAAGCCGCCGCGCGAGGCTTTCACTGCTGACTTACTTTGCCTGTTGCCACTGCTCTTGCTACAAGAAACTAATCACTTGCTACCCGAAATCACCATCATTTATCCAGTCTCCAAGACACTGACAATAATGGTCTAATCGTGAACACCAAATTACACTGAGGTGACAAAAGTCACGGAGATCCTCCCAATATCGCGTCGGATCTCCTTTTGTTCGACGTAGTGTAGCGAATCGACGTGGAATGGTCTCACGTCGTTGGAATCCTCCTGAAGAAATATTGAGCCATGCTGCCTCTATAGCCGTTCACAACTGCGAAATTGTTGCCGGTGCAGAATTTTCTCCACGAACTGACCTCTCGATTACGTCCCATAAATGTTGGATGGGATTCACGTCGGGGGATCTAGGCGGCAAAATCATTCGCTCGACCGTCCGGAATGATCTTCAAACCATTCGGGAACAATTGTGGTCCGATGACATGACACATTGTCATCTATACAACTTCATCGTTGTTTGAGAACATTAAGTCGATCAATGGTCGTAAATGGTCAAGTAGCCGAAGATAACCGTTTCCAGTCTATGATCGATTCAGTTGGGCCAGAGGAGCCAGTGCGTTCCATGGAAATACAGCCCTCGCTATTATGGAGCCATCACCAGCTTGCAAAGTGCCTTGTTGACGTCTTGGGTCTCTGGCTTTGTGGGTCTGCGCCACACCCGAATCCTACCATCAGCTTTTACCAACTGAAATCGGGACTTATGGGACCAGGTCACGGTTTTCCAGTCGTCTAGGGTCCAGCCTATATGGTCACGAGCCCCCGAGAGGCGCTGTAGGCGATGTCATGCAGTTAGGATACGTTCTTCGTACGTCCCACATTGATTTCTGCGGTTATTTCGCAGTGTTACATGTGTGTTAGCACTGACAACTCTACGCAAACGCCGCTGCTCTCGATCGTTAAGTGATGGCCGTTGGCCACTGTGTTGTCTGTGGTGAGAGATAATGCCTGAAATTTGGTATTCTCGGCACACACTTAACACTGTGAATCTCGGAATATTGAATTCTCCGAAGATTTGCGAAATGGAATGTCCCATGCGCCTAGCTCCAACTACTATTCCGCATTCAAAGTCTTAATTCCCGTCGTGCGGCTGCAATCCCATCGGTCACATTTTCACATGAATTACTTGAGTACAAATGATAACTCCGCCAACGTACTCTTGAGTACGCGATTTTGCCGCCGTTGTGTATGTACATATCGGTCTACCCATGACTTGTCACCTCAGTGTATATTATAAGTGTACCCCTTCCGCGTGTTCTGCCGTAGCACTATGTTTACCTAGGAGCTCCCAAAGCGTGCTTGCGTGAACGGAATTCTCAACACTGTTTATGACGTTCCATGTATAAACGCCAATATCGATTACGGAATGCTTTTCTAGCTACCACATTTTCTCTTCCACAATCGATTTTCGCTCCTATGTAAGCGTTCACACACGCTTGGGTTGTTAGGTTCAGTCTTATTTTTAAAAATGTTGGCTAATCTAGATGGAGTAGCTTAGGAGAAGCAATATTTGATTGAGGAAGAAGTTACACAACTACCATATTGAAGCAAAGAGAAACAGGTATCATGCTCACTACATCGGAAGCAAAGGACACCACACGCGAGCGGCGGGTTGCAGTGATTATCCACAGACCGCTCGTATGAGGGGTTAATCGCAGAACGCCGCAATCGATAGATGGTCGCTCTTAATTCTCAAGCAATATGACGAATCGCAGGCGAGGAATAGGTCATATGGCAATAAAGCTGAATGGCGGGATTCGTTTGTCTAGTTACTAAGAGTCGTTCTCGAGTTCGGCACCGTTTGGCTAAACCCATGTGAAATAAGGAATGTATAGTTATTTACGAAGGGCAAACCACTCTGAAAAGTTAAGCTGAAGGCAATGTTGGCATGACTTAAAAAGGAATACAAAACCAAAACAATGGTTTTCTTCGATTTTGCAATTTGTGTTACAGAAACAGAAATTCATACGAATCACAACAATATACTGGGCTCCCCCAACTGATTATTTTGAATCCTTACGGCACAACTACACGTATTACTAACCTTAACTTCTACCAGAATGGGGAAATATTAAGTAAACATTTTAAATTAAACGTCGAGGGAATACCTAGTCTACAATTATGCTTAGGTTAAGGGCATTGTCATTTCATATAATCTATTACCTCTCCCTCAAAAAAACTTACAACACGAATGATGGGAGCAGTAGTGCTGCTTTGATACTTTATTTTCTCCAAGTATTGGTCGACATATGGATATATTTGACCTGGGTAGCAAAACCGGTACAGACCTACACATAGTAGAGCACAACGGTTCCCGAACTTTGTCTTCCGGATGCTATGTCGGATATAAACAAGGAATAGGGCTTGTCTATCGCTGGGGAGTTCAGCATTCTCCAGGATCTCTTCTTGTCCGTCGTCCTTTTGGTTTAATAGTGCAATGAATTGATCTTAATATCTGTTAGTATCTTCTCCGTGCTTTCACCTTTCATACATAGTTCCTCGAAAAGCATCATCACTATGCTGTCTTATCAAGGAATGTCCAGGTAATTAGTATGCTATTAGTAACGCCTCGTTCACTTCATATTTCTGATTCGCTCCTTTTATATTCACCCACATCCAACCTTTTAATTCTTCTAAATGATGGTTCCACGTCTTCACAATGTCCATGGTTTAGGACAAAATAAGGCAACATTACAAACAAAACACTTCACAAACTCTTTCCTTTCATATTCATCTAAGGATCTCTCTCTCTCTGAAAACTTTCCTTTCTTGTTGGAGTTCTTGTTTACGCATTTCATACAATCTTTATTTTGCATTCAAAGTACTTAAAAAGGCCTTCCTGTTGCACAGTCTCTCCCCTTATTCATACATTTATCTTCATACAATGTTGTTCTTACTGTTCTTAACTTCCTTCAAACTGTTACGTATCGTCTCCTCCTCCTAAGAATGACTTCCAGTAAATCCAAATAATATAACATTTTATTTCCACCTACAGCTATTACTTCGTGGAGATATTTCTTTACCGCTCGTTCATGATAAATGTTGAATATAATAGGCAATAACCCACTTATCTCAGAGCCATGCGGTAGTTCGTCTCTTCCCACTCAGTTTTTTTTTTTATTTTTTATTTTCAGACTTTGTGTCACACACAAATAGCTCATCATAATCTTTCTTTCCAGCAGTCTCCATATCCTTGCTCCACTTCACTCTATTATACACATATAAAATAAAGCTAACACAGCCTTATCGTTTTCAACATATTTGTTAGCAACTATTCTCGTAAGTTCAGCACCATCCTTAAAATGCCTGCAGCGGTTCGAACATCTTTCATAGAAGAATGATATAAATTGAAGACTACTTTAAAAATGAATCTCTCATAAAGCTATCAATTCATACCAATTCTGCGACAAACAGCATAAAATCCATATGCTACTTTACTCTCAACAGAATAGTTGAACAGATCGCATATGTCTTGACCGCAACAAATTTTGTCACAAGGGTGCGGCTATGTACTAAAATTGTTCCAGAACATATTCAAATGGCTTTGTGTCTTTCACTCTATTTACATACAATGAAACACTTATGAATATTGCAGCAATCTACTATCGTTATACTGACATTGCATTAAAACGTTTTTGGGACGCCTCAATGAAGTTCTGTGCCTATGCCTATGTCTGGCTAAAAGGCATAGAGAAAGCATCCATAAACTGACTGCCAACTACTGGCTCTTGAAACGGTAATTTTAGCCAGGGAATGACTAAACTAGCGTACTGAAAGGTCCATGCGCAACAGAGACAAAGAAGAGAAACAAAAATGCTCGGAAACTTCGCGAATAGTCGAGCCACGCTGTGCCAAAGTTACGAAACCTGCACGTACACTCATGACATAGCTTTCGTCGCGCCGCTCCTTATCAACCAGTAACCCATTTTCTAATGTGCAAATGATAGCCGTGCTGTTCGATGACACCTACACCACAGTTCTTTAAAGTAATACTAGTCGAATTAGTGCCTGCTCTCGACTGCTGTGCGCCTTCTTTCCAAGGCGGTGACGCCCTGGTGACTAACATGCTCTTCCTGTCTTGCAGCTACAGCGCGCTAGCAACCATGTCTGAAATGCAAAGAATAAGAAATTATAAGCTCTCTGAGAAGACTGTCTCAGATGCAGCAATCTTGCCACTTTATGGCTGGGCGTACCCGTTATCCAGTAACGAAAATATGACTGACAGAACCAGCAAACTTGCCTATGATAAGTGACACGCGAATCACTGGCACACCACACCAAGTGATTTCATTAGTTGCATATACTAAATCATGAATCGCTCATAATCATCGAAAGTTTTCCCACTAAACTACAATTTCAGCATTTTATTAAAACTTTACGAAGAGAAGTTTAATATTTTAACTGCGAAATCCTCCTAGTCTTTGGTATTATGAAGAGAACTATGAGAAACAAGTCTGTCTACCTGGAACATGGGCAGACTCATTCGTTTCGTTGACCCTTCCAATCAGCTCCGACGAACTTTTAAAAAGCATTTTACGTAAATAGGGTGGAAGAGATGCAAGAGGTGATCCGTAGTGCTTGCCTCGTGCACTACATAAGTAACACTCCAAATGTTTCGATTTCGCAGTCTTTCTTGCAGAAGAAACAGCAGGGCCCCAAGGGATGATTCGTACCTGTCTAAGACAAAATACACAGGTTTCCAGTATGAGTTTAAATGGTCGCTAGGAAAATACTAAGGTATAATGCATAGCGGTTAATCTAGTTTCTCCTTATTACATGATAAAAATACTGACTACCGAAGGGCTTTCATAATATATATCAGGCGAGAAGAAGAAGGATTGGAGCGTGTCCACTATCGAAGACGAGGTGTTTCAGAGACGGTGTAAAAGTAGTTCAGACTGTAGACGGCTAACTTTCAACAGTATCACGCAGACATACAACTTCAGCGATTTATGGAACAACGAAAAATCTAAATTTGGATGCCGGATGTGGAGTTTAACATAGTAGCTAATGAATGCGATGACCAGACCGAGTCGTCGTCCACGTAAAACGAGTTGTTCCGCGTTATTATCTATGCAACAATACTGACTCTAAACCAACCGTTCTCAGGAAATTTTCAATTTGTTGTGTAAACAAGCAAAATTCTTTAAAACCCTTGGGAAAATAAAGAAAACATGCTATGGATAAATTGCTTTTCAACAGATGGAAAATCTGTTGCGGAGCAGCAAAACCCAAGCGGAAAAAAAATTCATGAAAAATAATTTACGAGTAACGAATACTCGTTCTATGAAGAGGGCACTAAAATAGAACTCAATTTTGCTAAACTGGAAAGAGAAGAAGGACGATTTTCTATTTTCGTAGCTGATATTGCAAGGAGCCAATGTTACGAGGGTAGATAAATGTCTGTCGCTTTTCTTGCTGTACCACGTTGTAAAACATGGTATCAAAGTTGGTTTTGTGGCTCTACCTAGTATACAGACTTATCTCCATACTAAAGAATAACACCTGAACTAAAATACGAACATATTGACTGACGCTGTTTTTATTTGCTCAATTTCCTTAAACTGAACACACTCTCTTGTCCCCCCCCCCCTCTCTCTCTCCCTCTACAACACACACACACACACACACACACACACACACACACACACGACGGGCGGAACGTGAAAAACAAATGGGGAGAAATTAATCTACACAGTAAAACAAACTCAGTGAACCAAGAATTCCTTTACTGCAGAGAGAGAGAGAGAGAGAGAGAGAGAGAGAGAGATATCGAATAGAAGTCTGAAAAACCGCATGGCATCGATCCCCAATTTTTGTATATGGTATCGTTATTACTGCAACTATTATATTATTATCAACAATAGCACGCACACATTCTTTTTGCTGTCGAAATGGGGCTGAAATCCTCAAGTGCTTGAATTAATTCAAGCAACGATTATACATTTTCCAATGAACTGTCTATGGTCAGAAGTACCACAATTAAAGTAGAATATCACATTTTCCGTGAGAGCATACAGGTTCACGGCGTCAGTAATCAAACGATGTACTCCGCAGGCCACTGCCCGGGGCCAACGTGCTACTCTCGAGTTCAAAAATTAATGATAAAGATTTTTCGTTGGATGGAGGGCGGCAAGAAAGCAGATTAACAATATGAGATGACAATTTGGGGCTGGTTTTCGAACACTTCTTAGGAAAACCTTTTTTCGTACACGACTAACTTTCCAGTGTATCCCAGTGGAGTATGTTGAAAAATTCTGTGTTCCTTATTCTGACAACGCAATTTATGACGTACCCAAAACTATAATGAATGTATTAGATGAGTTTTGGCGCTCTGTCTCATTGATCGTAATCTAAATCATGTACGGCTAGTGAATCTATGCCGCTCTTTACATTTTCGGCACTGTTCCATGTTAAAGCTCTACGGCCACTTGGAAACATCTGTTATTGCGACATAGTAATCAGTGATGGTTTAGTGTTCTTCCTAACATGCATGTATTGGATAATGGTATCTCTGAAACAGAGGCTGCGGCCCCAACTAGCGCGGCAAGCGAAGCATTGCACCGTCCTTTGAACTCAGCTTTGGTGCCGAGTTTCGTTCGATAAACTGAGCACATTTAACACTGTATAAGAACCCAATAATTTCCACAGTTGTGTAGCATGTTCGGCTTCTACTAATTATTTAACGAGTAACTAGTAGCCCAGAACATAATGTGCCTATGATACTGCGCGTCGTAGTACTACATTAAAGCAGTTGGCATGAAATGTGGTGCTCAGTGAATTTCAGTTCATTCATCTAGGCGAATGACGAGCTCGATCCTCCTGTGTTCGTGGCACGCACAGATGACCGCTCACATTAATATCGTTAGCAAGTGTGTGTTCTCGCGGGTTCATATTCAGAATTTAACTGACGCGATGGAATGTGGAAATAGCTTCAGAACGTCAGTTGTAAATGAATAGCGCCGAAGACCAGAGCTGCTGACATGTATAGTATGAGGGTCAATCCCAGAAAGACGACTTCGCTCCCATCCCAATATAAAAACCGTACTTTATAAATTAACAACCATATCAAGACTAATTCGGTTACATGAAGTTCAAGAGTTCAAAAGTATCGCCAGCCTGAACATGGTACGACATGATTCTTCAGACATCATGATCACTACGTTACTGTATTTGTTTCAGTTAAAAATGCGTTGTTTGTGAGTACTATAGGTTGCTTTTGCGATCTGGTGGCATTGTACGTTGCTGGCTGAATAAGTACTGGTGAGGCAGCTGAGAATCCTTGTAGGGATCACTTTCGTAGACTGGGCGCTACTGGGATAAGGCAGTGATCGTACATGCCTTTGTTGAGTAAATCATGCTAGTTTATCTTAATTCCATTTGAAGAAACCGTAGAGAGCCAACATCAAGAGGCACATATGAAGATTTCACTTTCTGGTAATATAAATGGGTTGTAGCAAAACAAGAACGGCACAATTCACAGCCACTCATGTTACAACGCATTTCGTAATCCAGATGCAACATCGGTTTGTAAATAATACTTATTCAAAAACAAATTTTGCAGAAAGGTTCTCATTGGTTACTACTAAAATGTCAAGGCAATAAAAAAATATTTGCTCCAAACATTTCTCAGCAATGGTAACAAGTAGCCTACATCACATATCTTGTAAATTACCACTATACCCTTCCTCGCTCGACCCGTGGAATATATTTACAGGTCCTTAGTTCTAATGGGTTCTTTTCTTTTAGGTCTCCAACAGAATGTTCAACAGTCAAGAGTGTACAGGCTGAACTATTCGTCAAACAGATGGACCTCGATGTCGTGGATGTGAACCTCAACGCAAGGAAGGTTTATCAAGCCACAAGTTGACACAGAAGTGTAACACCTCACAGCGACAAACTTATGCAATATGATGATTTTTTGAATATTTTAATGATGATAATCAACCATGCTTAGTCTTAGGTTATCAGGATCGTTGCATTAACACTAATCACGTAGGCCTAATTAGAAATGTGAATCTGCGACAGCTAATGTGTTAGTATATGGTCACTTTGTAGGCATCGTAAGAAATATGTGGAACAATTGGCTCATTGTGGTTAATGCCCGACAGACTTGAGAAATTGTTCTGAACATATAAAAAAATTTTATTGTCTACAGCACATGTAGACACGATGATCTGTAACGCACACAAAGCTTTTTGAAAGTAGCAAGAGTCAAAGTGTAAGCGTGTGCATGTGATACTTTGTCTTCCCACGTTGCAGTATGTGCTAATTATTTTCATGCCTTACTAAGTTTTATGTCTGTGCATCTCAATCATAATTTCGGCTACGCGGCTGCTAATGATTTTGTCTCAGACAACGAAAGAAAAAAAAAAATCGCATTTACATCTGCATTCAATTTCTATGTGTGTAGGAAACTGTAAAATGAGATGCACGTACCTAACAAACCTGGTGCATGAATTATAATAGGGGAGTTATGGTGCACACGTGTTCATGTAGATAGTGTTATCACCTGTTAAATGTTGAAACAATAACAAAAAACATTTGTTATTCTAAAGTAAATAATCCATCATCTGGGGGCAAAAAACACGAAAGATTTGCTATTTTAGATACACTGCATTTGAAGTAAATTAACTCAGTGTGTACTAGTACCAAATGTAATACGAAGGGAGTGATAAATGAAATTAGAACATTCAAATTAAGAGTCATCCAGGACTTAAGCAACCCAGCTCTGTGCAGATCAAAAGGAAATTATAACTCACAATATTGATACCTAATGTCTAAGATATACAACTAGGCCTGCTGCATAGGCTATGTAAAGACAATTTCATCATAAACTAATACCAAGTCAGAATACAAAAACTTAAACCGTATTACGTTTCTTTTATACAGTTTGCCGTTCTCGGTAGTGTTTTCACTGAAGACTAATATAAAGTTTTAAGATTCTTTGTCATTCGATGACCAACTGTGTCAGAATAAATAGTGCTTTTATATCACCTATCACGTACTCCATAACCAACGTCGCTATCGATCTTCCAGAAGTCTTCGGGCAGTGCTGTTCACATGAGGATGGAATACAATGAAACATACCTGTCTTGTGTCATAGGCGTCCTGCAACTCCAAACTGGCACCAACTCTGCGACGGTCTTCACTTCGATCCATAATGCTATCATTCACTCTTCAATATCACCGTTTCTCGAGCGTAAGCTCTCAGCTGAAAATAATATAAATATACCACTCCACACTCAATAACTTTCACAAGTCATGATCAGCCCTTCTGTCACCGAAACGCCTTGACCGACCTACACACAACATTTGACAGGCACTGAAATATCATTCAAACTGAGCCAATCTGAAATCTCCGAGCGCGGTTTTCTGCAGTCGCTAAATAATTAATGTAAAAACACGCCATTTTAAAACATCAGAGAAACACAGTGCAATGTCCTTTAACATCCTCCGTAAATCCACTTCCCCAAACTTTAATACCTTCCACAATACAAAGCTAAAATGGGAGAAATACATGTACTGGGCAATACCCTCTGAGCCAGAGACTTTCCACACAATGTCAAAGCAGTTCACAAACTTGAAGATACGCCACAGCTATTGACATACCAAACATCAACAGTATATCACGTCAGTGTATCCGTCACGACTAGTCAAATATCGAGCAATCGTATCGCTCTACATGGGGAAAAGATTGTATGACACACCTGTAAAAATGATCAAGGAACAAAACCTGGGAAAAGTTGTAGTTACGTGAAATGTATTCAACTTTAAATACATGTGAATGTAGTGAAACTTCTAAGTTATTTGCGATCACAACTATTCTTGGGCAAAAAGACAAATTCACACCTACCCTCACGTCACTTCCCGTCAAAACATTAAACAACATATTACAAATGGCTGCATTCATACAGGCCGTGAACGTCACGTCACTTCAAAATTTCTCCAGAAGAAAGCTTAGAACGTGACATTGGTAGGACGGGGGAACTGTGCCTGTTAACATCGGAAGTTAACCTGTACTCCTCGCGCGCAAACCTAAAATAGTAGTTTACTTTGTACTTTTGTTTCTTCATAATATTTATTTTCTTTCTTTTCTTGGCAAATTGTAAATGTTTGATGATGATTTGGATACTTTTTTCCACTGAGTGCTCTTCCATAAGCGAGGCCAGGTATCTGAAACTGTAAAATTAATTAGATATTTCTTTAATGGAATAGGGCTAACTATGTTTCTAATTAGGAACATTAGTTGATGAAGAAATTTTCAGTAAACAATATTTTATTAACTAAAAAAGTCAACTCTATAGAAGCAGAAAATACCAGTGTTTATGACATTATTTGCCCTGTAGGAAAGCAAACTTAATGGATCAGGCAAACAGACTCTATGTTTTCCCTTGTGTGATATCAGTTACTGTGCAAGTAGCAGACGCAAGAGATAAAAGATGAATCTTTGGTTTGAAAGAGAATACTTATTATCAGTGTAGTGTTCTGTACGTTACTTACGATTTGATGCGCAATAAAGTTATGTACTGTGTAATCATCCCTGTCTGCAGTTTATATGGAAATTACTTCTTGCCATCTAATTGCCGATAGTCTGAGCTCGACCTGACTCCTTGAAGATTGAGAGATTCAGATCTGAGAGTTTTTTCTTTTTAGAGTAATGATGGACATGACCTCCCAATCGCCAGGGACAGAAGTTAAAGTGGAACAAACCACATCTCTAGCTATGTTGCAACGTTCAAAAGCTGACATAAACCAGCAAAATCTGCATTCCACTACCCATTCTGATCATGTCAACCTCCCACTATTTTCGTTTAATTGCCTATTGACGTAGTTCACGCACACAGAGCGCATTTTTCAACAACACGGAAAGCACACCAACGACGAGAGGTACATACAGGGGACAGTAAAAACAATGTGAACATCTGAAACTTCCTGGCAGATTAAAACTGTGTGCCGGACCGAGACTCGAACTTAGGACCTTTGCCTTTCATGGGCAAGTGCTCTACCAACGGAGCTACCCAAGCACGCCTCACGCCCCGTCCTCACAGCTTTAATTCCGTCAGTACCTCGTCTCCTACCTTCCAAACTTCACAGGAGCTCTCCTGTGAACCTTGTAGAACTAGCACTCCTGGAAGAAAGGATATTGCTGAGACATGGCTTAGCCACAGCTTGGTGGATGTTTCCAGAATGAAATTTTCACTCTACAGCGGAGTGTGCGCTGATATGAAACTTCCTGGCAGATTAAAACTGTGTGCAGGACCGAGACTCGAACTCGGGACCTTTGCCTTTCACCGGCAAGTGCTCTACCAAATGAGCTACCCAAGCTGTGAGGATGGAGCGTGAGTCGTGCTTGGGTAGCTCGGTTGGTAGAGCACTTGCCCACGAAAGGCAAAGGTCACGAGTTCGAGTCTCGGTCCTGCACAGAGTTTTAATCTGCCAGGAAGTTGCATATAAGCACACACTCTGTTGTAGAGTAAAAATTTCATTCTAGTAATTTGAGCATCTGTACTTACTTGGGAATGGTTTATTAATAAGGGACTGGACCCTCATTTGCCCATAACACAGCTGCAATTCTTCTTGGAATCCTGGCATAATATAATGATTGTATAGTCTCCGTGGAATGTTACACCACTCTTCAATCAGAGCCCCTTCTAATTCTTGTAGTGATGAGGGAGGTGGAAATCTGCTCCTGAGTCTGCACTCCAATACCAGCCACAAGGGTTTGATGATGTTCAAGTCTGGGGACTGTGCTGGCCAGGGAAGACGCTGCAGTTCAGCTTTGTGCTCCTCATACCGAGACTGTACTGTTCAGGCTGTGTGAATAGGTGCATTATTGTCCTGAAATATGGCATCATTGTTGGGGAACAACATTTGAATCATGAGGTGCACCTGATTACGTACAATGTTCACATAGTCATTGGCTGTAACACGGCCTTTGAGAGTAATGATGAGACCAGCAGAGTACCGTGATATGGCTGCCCACACCATCACACTTCCATCCCCATGTCTAAGCGTTGGAACTGAGGAATCAGGTTGTAGGCTTCTTGTAGCGTTCTCCAGACGTAAGCCCGGCCTGATGTGGGAAATAACGAAAATGTTGACTCGTCTGAACATATGACGTGTTTCCACCGGATCAGCTGCCCAGGATTTATGCTCCCAACACCATGTTTTACGCTTCTTTGCGTTGGTTATCATCACGAATTGTTCTGGTATAGCAGCACCTCCCCGAATATTCGCTTTTTAAAGTTCTCAGCGGACAGTGTCGATAGAGATGGGGTCTTGAAGATGACTATTGAGCTCTGCAATCACTTTAGCTGCTGTAGTTTTGTGTTGTTTTGACACAATTCGTGTTAGCATACGACGATCTCTTGGGCGTCTCTCCGAGGCATGGGGCACAAAAAAATGGCTCCTGAGGATTCTGAGGAGTTACGCACCACTCAATGTCCACACAATTCCCTATCATTACTCCACGCCTCACGTGACTGACTGTTTCTCATGGTCAAGCGTTTAGTGGAGGTCGAGTGTACAAAAGCATTTTTTGCGAATTGCGGTAGTGCTGGAGGATGTCCAGAAGAATGGTGTAACAGCGTCTTTTGAACTTTACCAGTACAAATTTTGAGCTGTATTCGTTAACACCGCAAATAGTGTTCCAGCAAACGAGAGATGCAGTTTATGGGATATGTAGTCGCATCAGCCAGTCTGTCACTGCTTCCTGGATGTGTGGGTGCATTGTAGGGTATACCTCTGCCGACAAACTACAGAGGATTTGCAGATTTTTGGGAAAGTTAAATTATTACCAGTGACGCATTCCAGGATTGGCAGGTCAACAAGAAATACTTACTGCACTGCTCTCTGGCAAGCATATGACCTTGGACTTCTATGATGTAAGCGGCATTTCATAAAGTCAAGCAATGTTTGGCACAGGTAGCACAGTTGGCTCACTATTACAAATCCAAACAACAAAAACTGATCTCTGATGGTGCCATGCCATGCCATGATATGATGTGAAGTGAAAGTCAGTGTGAATTGGCTTAAGGTTCCTTTGAGAGTATGCTGATAAATAGCCCTATACTTAGCTGTCATATGCAACTGCTCACTTGACGAAAGATGCATACTAAAAGAGTGGGAAGTTGTATAGGTCATGCAGATACTCAAGAAAGGAAAGAGGAGTAATCAGTTAAATTACAGACTCATGCTTTTTACATCGATCTTCAATGGGATTTTGGGAAATATACTGCATTTGAATATCATGAAGCACATCGATGGTAAGTGCCCATTGAGGCAGAATCAGTGTGCATTAAGAAAATATCGTCCTTTCGAAACAGAACCAGCTCTTTATTCGCAGGAAGTAATGATTCTCACCAGGGGATCTCAAACTGATTTCATATATCTAGATTTCCAGAAGAGTTAAGGCACCATTTGTCATAAGAGACTTAGTCCCCCCAGAAAGGTCACAGTACATAGTAATCAAGAGAATATCATCGAGTAATTCTGAAGTGATATCTGGGGTTCCCCCTCTGCTGTTCCTTTAATATATAAACGATTTAAGAGACAATCTGAGCAGCCCTCTTAGAATGTTTGCAGAGTCTGCTGTTATTTACCTTCTACTAAAATCAACAGAAGATCAAAATTTAGACACAATATCTGAATGGTGTGAAAGGGACAAGTGCCTCTCAAAAACGAAAAGGGTGTGGGCATCCAAACCAGTACAAAAAGAAATATGTTAAATTTCGGTTACATAATAAGTCACACAAATTTAATGACAGTCAGTTCAACTAGATACCCAGGAATTACGAGCAACTTAAATTGGAACGATCACATAGATCATGTTGTGTGGTAAGCAAACCAAAGAGTAAATTTTATTAGCAGAACAGTTAGAAGATGCAACAGGTCTACTACATTCAAGAAGTTTAATGTAGGCAACCTCTGCCTACACTAAACTTGTTCATGCTCTGCTAGATTACTGCTGTGCGTTATGTTATCCTTACCAGATAGGATTGACAAAGACATCGAAATAGTTCAAGAGCAGCTCATTATGTATTATCGCGAAATTAGGGGATTACCATGGATATGATAAGCGAGTTGGGAGAGGGGGCGGTCATTGAAACAAAGGTGTTTTCCATTGCTGCAAAACCTTTTTACGAAATTTCAATCACCAAATTTATCCTCTGAATATGAAAACATTTCATTGTTTCCAACCTGCATAAGGAGAAATGATCATAATAATAAAACAAGAGGAATCAGAGCTAGTACAGAAAGATTTTAGTGTTCATTTTTCCCACACACTGTTAGAGTGTGGAACAGTAGAGAAATAATCTGACGGTGGTTTGAAGAACCCTCTGACAGGCACTTAAGTGTGAATTACAGAGTAATCATGTAGATGTAGGAAGCAAGATTGTTATCTGTTCTACTGTATATGTAATTGGCCTTTGAATAGACATGACATGGCAATGACACTGATTCAGTAAAAAGAAAATTATATAGCACTCTGGTACAAAACTACCCTGTTGATGAGTTTTTTAATGATGATCTGATCATTTGGTAAGGATAAATATTAATAGCATATGTATTCAGATATTTTATAGTTCCAGTAAATGTCGCATTCCATGTACAACCTATTACAGTTATATGCTTGATTAGTGTCGTGTTCAATAAATCAGTGATTTGACATGTATGTTATGAGACAATAAAATTCTGATTCTTTAATTAACAAGTGCAGAGCCAATGTATATATTCTGTGCAAATCATTGGTATTTGTGTGTGTGAATCATTGAATTTGTCTTTGAATCTGTAGCATATCATGTACTGTAGGCTAGCTGAGTGGATTATGTCTGACGTTCACAAATAAAAATAAAAAAACTGAAACAGTAAGATACATGGCTGATGGAAATGTATAGCCCATGACAGTATTCCTATTGTAAACCTTAGTACCCACTAATTCATTGTTCAGACTTACTGCCACAATTGTTTATCACAGTGTTTTTGGTGGACTATTCACCTTGCCACACAATGAACCGTGGTCTGTATCTAGATTTGATTGAAATGAAAGAAAAAGCTGAAAATTGAAATTTCTGCTTTGTTGCAGAAAAAGTTTCTTTGGGACATGGAATGAAAGGTATGTCCCTCGCTGAAGAAACATTTCGGAACATGTTTTACTCTTTGCATAAAACAATAAAAACCACAGATTTGCTATTTAAGTGCTTTTCGCAATGCAGTATTTCCCAAACGTCCGCTTATGATAGCGTAAAGTTCAGTAACTCACTGTCCATTGCTGGAAGAATGTGCAGTGAATTCTGAGTGCAAATAGCAATTCAAATTTGAGGGAAGCAGAAGCTGACAGCCTGAAATTATCGCTGTTTTACAAAGTACATCCCCAATCATCCCCAAAATCTTTCGAAATTTTCTCTAGTTGTCAGCTAGGAGTTTCTGAATGGCATCTATCCCCTATGTTCAAGGTGTCAAGAAGATCATGCCCATGTCAGTTTCCTTCTTTAAAAAGTTCACATATCCACAAATGTTTATGAGCAGTGCTGCTACATTTCGGTTGGTGCACACGAAATGTAGCTTAATCACAAAGAGTGCAAAGAAATAATAACTGAATATGCACAAGTTGCATCCGCACTGACGGTGCCACACCAAAGACGTTCCTTCTGTTGTCGATACATCAAAGTATGTAGAGTGTTACACATACTCTCACATTGCTGTGACTACATCACGCTGTGCAGAGTTGTGGATCGAAGAACGTCTGCTGTTCGCCACCAGATGGCAGTGGCATCGTTTTCAAAGCGGTTGTTGACGAATTCATTATAGTTCAGACCATTTGCTCGAAATATTTTTAAATTATAAACACAAATCTTCCTCATAAAGCAGTCCGCCTATTAGTAAAATCCATATCCAGATCCCTACAGTATTTCCTGAGATTAGCCCAAATGTACAGAAAGACATGAGCAGGGGACTTGAATTTGTATATGAAGGGCTTATTTCATCTGCAGATTTTTCAGCGCTCATTTAACTTTAGGACTCTGTATCTCAGAATGAACAAAAATGGACTTGTACCACTATTGAAAAATCCCTTCATATGTGGAGATTACGAATGTTACTATCTTTAACATAACTCCCAACAAATGTACATTCGAGAAGGAACAAATGTTATCATAGTATTAAGATATCATTTTACATTTATTAACAGAATATAGCGTTCTACGTTACGACACTGCCACAAAGTACCATGGGAGATGATTTCAAATTTATTAATAAAAGAGTGATATAGAAGGATATATATTACCTCTCCTAAATGAATTGCAGTGGACTGGGTCCTCATAAAAATATGGCAATAATAATCTTACATATCGTTTTGCATATCTATACATTGTAACAGATAGACATCACAAAAGGCACAAATGGTAATAATAATAATACCCATACTTGCACTGCCCTACTAAAACCACCAAAAACGCAGTGCAACAAATTGAGATAAAAAATGTGATGAGATACTGATACACTAAATACAGAACATCTCCTTCTACAGCATTTGATGCGTGAATATATATATATATATATATATATATATATATATATATATATATATATATATATATATGTGTGTGTGTGTGTGTGTGTGTGTGTGTGTGTGTGTGTGTGTGTGTGTGTGTGTGTGTGTGTGTGTGATACAAAACAGCACAACACAGTAAATATCTAGCTCTGTCTCCTCCCCTCTCTTTCTTTCCACCTCCTCTTCTCTATCTCTCTGATGTTGAGCCTTGTTTATTGTTATTGCCAACGAAACATTGACTGGTAACTTAAATCGTTCAAAATGATTGGGTGGCTCAAATGGGATCATTGATGTATGGGATATGAAAGACCACTCCTGTTGCTGGATCTGTGAGGATAGTAAACAGTATTTATCATACTTTTACTCCCCAAATAGGTCGGATTACAAAGCTTTGGACAATTTAGATTCTGTAGTAGTATTCTAATCATAAGCCAGTAAACCACAAATATAATGTTCTTGTTTCCTGTTGAAAGACTACAAGGAAGAAAACAAAACATTATGCAATTATTCTTACACATTTTATTTAAAATTATATATCTGGAGAGGGAATGTATATGGAAGAAACACTCTGTCTATTGTTCATATACACTGCTATGGTAGTTAAATCTGACTGTGAGAAAGAAAACGAAACTGCATATATTCACAGCGCAGCACAGTATTTTTTTCTCACAGTCAGTTTCAAAAGAAGACCTGCACACCACTGAATAAAGAAATATATACCCTGTGTCTATGTCTATTGTGTAAAAATTTGAAGTAAGTCAGTCAAAAAATTTTGGGATTCTTGTCGACAACATTTGTCTATTATACATTATATATGCATTTACATATTATATGTATATATTTAAAAATAGATTCTGTCGATCCAAATGTTTATTAGAGGACCATGTAAAAATTTGAAGTGAAATGGTCAAGAACTTTATGAGATTTTTTGGTAACATTATTTCCCTTCTATCTACATACATATATAGCATTTGTCCATACAGCTGTTTATTAGAATACCGTATTGTACAAAAAATAATTTGAAGTAAATCAGCCAAGAACTTTTCAAGATTTTTGCTAACAATGTTTCGATTTTGATATATTACTTATACATAATTGTGTCCTCTATATATTAAAATACATAGCTTATGTCTTTCCATACTTTAATTAGGGCACCTTTTATATATTAGAGAGAGAGAGAGAGAGAGAGAGAGATTTTTGGCAGCAGTTAAACAACGACTTACAGTACAGCTAACGGACAAAGAGGAGTCATATGGAGTACCAAGTCTGAAGATAAATTGAATAAAAATTGGAGGTGTCTTGAGCATCAAGTATTGTTGTTGTTGTGGTCTTCAGTCCTGAGACTGGTTTGATGCAGCTCTCCACGCTACTCTATCCTGTGAAAGCTTCTTCATCTCCCAGTACCTACTGCAACATACATCCTTCTGAATCTGCTTAGTGTATTCATCTCTTGGTCTCCCTCTACGATTTTTACCCTCCACACTGCCCTCCAATACTAAATTTGTGATCCCTTGATGCCTCAGAACATGTCCTACCAACCGATCCCTTCTTCTAGTCAAGTTGTGCCACAAACTTCTCTTCTCCCCAATCCTATTCAACACCTCCTTATTAGTTATGCGATCTTCCCATCTAATCTTCAGCATTCTTCTGTAGCACCACATTTCGAAAGCTTCTATTCTCTTCTTGTCCAAACTATTTATCGTCCATGTTTCACTTCCATACATGGCTACTCTCCATACATATACTTTCAGAAACGACTTCCTCACACTTAAATCTATACTTGATGTTAACAAATTTCTTTTCTTCAGTAACGCTTTCCTTGCCATTGGCAGTCTACATTTTACATCCTCTCTACTTCGACCATCATCAGTTATTTTGCTCCCCAAATAGCAAAACTCCTTTACTGCTTTAAGTGTCTCATTTCCTAATCTAATTCCCTCAGCATCACCCGACTTAATTCGACTACATTCTATTATCCTCGTTTTGCTTTTGTTGATGTTCATCTTATATCCTCCTTTCAAGACAATGTCCATTCCGTTCAACAGCTCTTCCAAGTCCTTTGCTGTCTCTGACAGAATTACAATGTCATCGGCGAACCTCAAAGTTTTTATTTCTTCTCCATGGATTTTAATACCTACTCCGAATTTTTCTTTTGTTTCCTTTACTGCTTGCTCGATATACAGATTGAATAACATCGGGAGAGGCTACAACCCGGTCTCACTCCCTTCCGAACCAATGCTTCCCTTTCGTGCCCCTCGACTCTTTTAACTGCCATCTGGTTTCTGTACAAATTGTAAATAGCCTTTCGCTCCCTGTATTTTACCCCTGCCACCTTCAGAAATTGAAAGAGTATTCCTGTCAACACTGTCAAAAGCTTTCTCTAAGTCTACAAATGCTAGAAACGTAGGTTTGCCTTTTCTTAATCTAGCTTCAAAAATAAGTCGTAGGATCAGTATTGCCTCACGTGTCCCCACATTTCTACGGAATCCAAACTGATCTTCCCCGAGGTTGGCTTCTACCAGTTTTTCCATTCGTCTGTAAAGAATTCGCGTTAGTATTTTGCAGCCATGACTTATTAAACTGATAGTTCGGTAATTTTCACATCTGTCAACGCCTGCTCTCTTTGGGATTGGAATTATTATATTCTTCTTGAAGTCTGAGGGTATTTCACCTGTCTCATACATTTTGCTCACCAGATGGTAGAGTTTTGTCAGGACTGGCTCTCCCAAGCCCGTCAGTAGTTCTAATGGAATGTTGTCTACTCCCGGGGCCTTGTTTCGACTCGGGTGTTTCAGTGCTCTGTCAAACTGTTCACGCATTATCATATTTCCCATTTCATCTTCATCTACATCCTCTTCCATTTCCATATTATTGTCCTCAAGTACATCGCCCTGGTATAGACCCTCTGTATACTCTTTCCACCTTCCTGCTTTCCCTTCTTTGCTTCGAACTGGGTTTCCATCTGAGCTCTTGATATTCATACAAGTGGTTCTCTTTTCTCCAAAGGTCTCTTTAATTTTCCTGTAGGCAGTATCTGTCTTACCTCTAGTGAGATAAGCCTCTATATCATTCATTTGTCCTCTAGCCATGCCTGCTTAGCCATTTTGCACTTCCTGTCGATCTCATTTTTGAGACGTTTGTATTCATTTTTGCCTGCTTCATTTACTGCATTTTTATATTTTCTCCTTTCGTCAATGAAATTCAATATTTCTTCTGTCACCCAAGGATTTCTATTAGCCCTCATCTTTTTACCTACTGGATCCTCTGCTGTCTTCACTACTTCATCCCTCAAAGCTACCCATTCTTCTTCTACTGTATTTCTTTCCCCCATTCTTGTCAATTGTTCCCTTATGTTCTCCATGAAACTCTGTACAACCTGTGGTTTAGACAGTTTATCCAGGTCCCATCTCCTTAAATTCCCACCTTTTTGCAGTTTCTTCAGTTTTAATCTACAGTTCATAACCAATACATTGTGGTCAGAGTTCACATCTGCCCCTGGAAATGTCTTACAATTTAAAACCTGGTCCCTAAATCTCTGTATTACCATTATAGAATCTATTTCATACCTTTTAGTATCTCCAGAGTTCTTCCATGTATACAACCTTCTTTGATGATTCTTGAACCAAGTGTTAGCTAGGATTAAGTAATGCTCTGTGCAAAATTCTACCAGGCAGCTTCCTCTATCATTTCTTACCCCCAATCCATATTCACCTACTACGTTTCCTTCTCTCCCTTTTCCTACTGAAACGTCCCCTTTGAACAATTATACAAGACTGTGCTTAAACTGACACACAATGTTTTTAGCGCAACGCAATCTGACTTTCAAAAATCCCTACAAAAGAATGGCCCTGACTAACATTAACCTATACCTTTCACAAATCACTTACCTCACAAAAATATTCATTACTCGAACTACTGCAATACAGCGAGCGCCACTACTGCCAGCTAAGTAAAAGATTCAAACTACGGAAGGCACTAACTACTGATAAGCATAGTTAGCAAATGAAAGATTTTAATAGAGAACAAACAATGTATTTACCTTAATAATCATAATTGACATCCAGTCTTACAAATTTCAAAACTCCGCCATCTCTCTCCCCACATCCACCACTGCTGGCGGCTCACCTCCAACTGCGCAACGCTACGCGCTGTTCACATCCAGCTGCCGCTGCCCAACACTACAATGGGAGACAACAATGCAAACTAGCCACAGACTGCACACAGCACAGCCAGCGATTTTCATACAGAGCGCTATGTAACGTTGCCAATAAGAAAACATAAATCGCCTACTTACACTACTACCGAATTCCAGTCACCCATGACTATTAAATTTTCGTCTCCCTTCACTATCTGAATAATTTCTTTTATTTCATCATACATTTCTTCAATTTCTTTGTCATCTGCAGAGCTAGTTGGCATATAGACTTGTACTACTGTTGTAGTAATTTTTTTTATTTCATCATACATTTCTTCAATTTCTTTGTCATCTGCAGAGCTAGTTGGCATATAGACTTGTACTACTGTTGTAGGCGTGGGCTTCGTGTCTATCTTGGCGAGAATAATGCGTTCGCTGTGCTGTTTGTAGTAGCTTACCCGCATTCCTATTGTTTTATTCATTATTAAACCTACTCCTGCATTAACCCTATTTGATTTTGTATTTATAACCCTGTATTCACCTGACCAAAAGTCTTGTTCCTCCTGCCACCAAACTTCACTACTTCCAACTATATCCAACTTTAACCTATCCATTTCCCTTTTTAAATTTTCTAACCTACCTGCCCGATTAAGGGATCTGACATTCCATGCTCCGATCCGTAGAACGCCAGTTTTCTTTCTCCTGATAACGACGTCCTCCTGAGTAGTCCCCGCCCGGAGATCCGAATGGGGGACTATTTTACCTCTGGAATATTTTACCCAAGAGGACGACATCATCATTTATTCATACAGTAAAGCTGCATGTCCTCGGAAAAAATTACGGCCGTAGTTTCCCCTTGCTTTCAGCCGTTCGCAGTACCAGCACAGCACGGCCGTTTTGGTTAGTGTTAGAAGGCCAGATCAGTCAATCATCCAGACTGTTGCCCCTGCAACTACTGAAAAGGCTGCTGCCCCTCTTCAGGAACCACAGGTTTGTCTGGCCTCTCAACAGATACCCCTCCATTGTGGTTGCACCTACGGTACGGCCATCTGTATCGCTGAGGCACGCAAGCCTCCCCACTAACGGCAAGGGCTATAGTCCATGAGGGGGCCTCAAGTATTAGATTTATTTAAGCGTGTGGCTAGGGCCCCCCATCAGGCAGACTGGGTGCCTGTCTTTCAATTTGACTCCACTTCGGCGACCTGCAGTCGATGAGGATGATAGGATGATGATGAGGACAGCACCACATCCAGTCGCTGGGTGGAAATAATTCCCTGACCCAGCCAGGAATTGAAGCTGGGCCCAGAGGATTGACAATCTGTCACGCTGACCATTCAGCTACTGGGGGCAGACAAATATTAGATGAAAGTTCCCAATCATATTACTGAAAAAAATAAGTTAGTCTGGAAGTAGGAAAGTGGGGAAGAAGAAGCCATACATGACAACTGGTTGTATATTCATGCAATTTTAACTTTATAACACAACAAATCTGACAAATGAACAAAGAAAACGTGAGTTGCGTGTAGCTTTTCAACAAATTCCTAGGATTCGAAATGAAGGACACTGATGTTGCAAAAAAAAGCAAAATTGGAAAATTCAGCCTCTGTTCTAGTGGATTCTGGGGTCTGTGGCATTCCTGAATTTCTTGAATCTGAGGATGTTAATCTATAAATAATCTTTCAAGATCAAATACGTGTAAACAACTTTTTTATAAGGTAAAATACAAACGATATATTGAAAGCCAGTTAACCTTCAGATGATAACCTTCCTCAACTATTTCGCAACTTCAGAAATAATCAATCACTGAAAAGCTTTGTTATGAAAGGCGAAATAAATAGCTCAAACTGATATAAAAGTCACCGGTTGCAACCTAACAATTGGCAGCTTTATTGTTGCAGTTTTCCTAGCAGCAAATCTAAAATGTCACTTTGAACTCCTCCTGAAATTTGCAAACAATATGATAGAGTCACTTTGTATTTCTCGTAGCTGTGTTACTTATACATCTCGCCTCTGCGTTATTTTTCTGCCGCTTTTTATCAGAGGATATGCCGTACAATCCAGCAAACAAGGGGGTGCATAGCAGACCGGTTGTGTGGTCAAGCAACTCGTAGGCACGAGAACGCGCATGCGTACATGTGTTCTATCCACTACTTTTTGTGTGTGTAGTCTTATTCCCATGTGCCTGCGCCCTGCAACTGTTCACAAGGAAAGTGGCATCGTGTGGACTTCGCAGGCTTAATACAAAAACCTACAAATTTAGAATCTACTGTTTGTGTTTTGGGAGAATCATGATTGAAAGGTCGATGTCAAAACTCCAATTGACGGCTGCCTGTAAGTGATGCGGACGTGCTGCATTGGACATTAAATATTACTTATACCAGAAATTCTGATATTATGTTTGTAAAATATCTGCTATTACACAATCACTACGTTTACGTGTGACACATCTGCCGAAAGACGAAAACCGAATTTCAGCAACCGTTTCTCGCTGTCGTGTGTACACGTTATTGTCTGAAGTGGATTCACTATCACAGTTAAATATGGAGCCTGAAAAATCGCTGTTACAGTTTCTTGTTCAGTCAGCACAGTGGCAATTTATCGTAAATTAAACGAGTGTAAAAAGCTTCAGTTTAACATTTCGACTTATCCTTCACTGTTCAAAAAGCCACTCCATCCATATCAGCAGAAAATTTTTAAAAACATGACGAAAGCTGACCAGCGTAAGTGAGCGAAAATCGATTGGGGAAATGGAACTCCGGACACTAGAAGTTGATTTACATAAACGATTTTGAAGCATGTACAAGACCACCCACAAGCGGTATTAGGAAATCGGTTTACGAAATCCGGTTTTGGGAGCCCTATGTGAACGGGGCGTAAGGTGTTTAGCTAAAAGGGCAAATAAATAAATAAATAAAATACTACGTGTCTTTGGCCACTCTGAATGGTCATAGTACACTTCAAAGATCTTCGTTAATTGTGTAACTTAGATTGGAAGACAGTTGTTTAGTTGTTGTTGTTATAGTGTTTTGTGTAAGAATTGTTGAATCTGGTGGGTTTGGTATTTTGTTGAACAATGACTACCGCTGCCAGACCTACCTTCGAACCTGCCCGTGGTGGGCAGGGCAGAGGCGAGAAAGATTTGAGTGCAATTTCAAGACAGTATTCGAGCAGAGATTTGCCATCTCATAATAAACTGAAATACAGGTAAGATATAGCAAGCCCAGTGGATATTTTAAACGTTTGCAGAGATTTACCTTTTGCGTTCTACAAATGTATTGACTAAATTCTTTAGTTAGTTTCAGTCGTAGAGAACAGATGTAGTTATTCATGAGCTTATTCTTACTCTAAGTATCTAATAAATTTTGTATGTCGTAAGTGAATAATGAATTAAAGATCTGCAGCCAGTAACAGCATAGCTACAGACATCGTGTGTTTGGTGTGTTTAAAAGTAATGACAGTCATGAGTCAACGTCTGTAGCCAACATGTACGGTTCACGATCTATACTTATAATTTTGCTTGTATGCCTGTAGCATCTATATACGTTTTGCAGTCCATATTCATATATCTGTTGATATGTAAACATGTGATGTAGAACACCAGTAAATGCATGTGTAAGCCTACATACATAATGACGAGAATGAAATATCACAGTGGCAGATAATTTGTCTGTTTGGCCATATACCTTTTTATACCAGTACCTATGAGAAAAGGATATAGCCTACTGAAATAATGCTTCATTAACACTTTTATGATGTATGTGCCTGTCCGCCGTTTATAGTATTAGGCTGAGTAACAACCTGTTAATGGAAGTTTCTGTTCTTGTTGAAACATGCATCCTATTCAGCCTTAGCATGGAATAAGGTTTCTCTCTCTCTCTCGTCCTCATGTTTTGAAAATAAATGTATTAATTATTTTCACACATCAGCACTGTCTCTGGTCTCTGTGCTATCTCTACACTTCCTACTTGTTTGATGTGCATTTGCATTTGGGGGATTCCATTGTTAAGAGTGGGACAGTGGCACAACATTTTTCAACAGTCAAAAGCTAATATAACAAAAAAGTACAAAATAGAAGTAAATTAAAGAGTGATTGATCACATGAATAGTTGTTTTACCTTCTATTTAATTCCCGATGTCAGAAGTTTACAGTGTGAGCTGTTACTCGTCTTTAAAACTTTGTCTTTGGTGGGACAGTAAATGGTCTCAGCATTGAATGTCCACCAACAATTAACAAGAACTGTGAATTTTGCACATATTTTCTTTTGAAAACATTGAATTCCTGCTATCAAAACAATTCACTACATGGCAAAATATCAATAGATGTTACATTATTAATAATTACTTATGAAAATTGCAATCGAAGAACATCGCAGTTTTTATGAGTTAAAATTAATTTGATCATATTTATTTTATATGAAAGAGCAGTTAATGTATTTGGAGCTCACTTCCCATGTAAATGATTTTGTAGAAAAGTTTTGTTTCCTGTGTATAACTTAACAGTATAGTACATTAAAGTCCTGGGTAGCTAATAGTTTTACTTTAAGTAAATCCACAACCAAAAATGAACTATGCGGCTGACTACTCATCCAATTTCAATAATGTTTAAATTTCCCGAATACTCATAATGCAGAGTGTCCTTAAATGTTTAGACATCTGGATTTAGGAAACTAGCAAGCTTAGTCAAACTCAATGTAGGATGCATTCTTCTTGTCAAATTTGAACACCTTCAGTGAATCCTCTACTGATCTCGTACACACAGTCTGTATTTCTCCATATTTTTCAACAGCTCTCTATGTGCAGTTGCAGTGTACCTGTATTTGGCTGACTACCTTCTTGCAGTTTGAAACTCAGCCAAAGTAAATATTCCTGGGATGAACTTTTTCATAGCAGGTTCTGAGCTTGTAACTTCTTTGAGATAGTATGTCTGCAGGTCATGGAGACATGATCAATCATCATTCATCTCAGATTCTGTGTAGCTGAGAGAATATATGTAGCGTGTAAGTTGAAAAAAACTTGATTTCACTGGTTTTTCTCCATGGCATAGTCCATATCAATCAGGCAGTCTAGAAAGAAATCTTACCTTCATAGTCTCGGATGTTATTGAATTTAGCATATGTTAAAATGAAGGACTAACTAAGGAAAGTATTTTTCTGTTAAAAAAAACTGCTCCAAAATACAGCCTTCCAAAGATGACTTTCGGCATACCATTTTGAAGATGCGAATTTAGGAAACATTTGTAAAATACTGTATCTCTGGAACAGTTCTAGATTATTTCTTTTTTTTTTTAAGACAATTGCTTTATGATTACAATGAAATGATCCATTTGGACTTATTTGTCAAAGTTATTTTACTACAGTGTTCTGAACATTTTTTATAATTTATGGATTTTTTTTCCAAAAATGCCAATACATAAAATTTTGATTTTTTTTCTGGTGATTAGTACCATATAGTTCTACATTCCCTGAAAAGGAGAGCTTCCACTTTTGGGTTGAATAGGTTTTATAAACTACTGAAATTTTTGCCATACATACAATGTGTTTTATGACCACATTGTCACATAACAGATTGATAAAGCTGTATTTAACATTTAGTTTTGTAAGATGAGCAGGAGACTCATTTTTCAAGCATTTTAAACAGTTCCAAAATGCATGTGAAAGGTCCAAAGACTCAAAGGTTAGGATTTTTACAACTTCTGTGCAATCTATTTTGTACTGAAATTAGCCAGTGAATGAACTAAAAATGTCTTACACTTCTTCAGTATTTTTGTTTGATACCTTCCTGCTGAACCAATAGGAACTGGAGCACTTAACAATCTTCAAAACATTGTGAACAGGAAGTAAGCACTGATAGCATTGTTGCTGTCCTTCAGCTGGAAACCTATAAGTAGCAGGTGGTCCATGTGGTACGGTAGTATAAAGTTCACTACAATTTCATTTAACTCATAATTGGTGTCTGTAATCTCTGCAATCCAGCGGTCACAATCATACACACACACCACAAACATCCCCCCACTCAGGTTTTGAATCTGATTATTATCCAGCTGTTTCTGAAGTGTTGGCCGAACAAATGGAATTTCTTCTTTGTTGCTCTTTAAAGTGTGTGCAATTTGTATTCGCCTATTACTTTGAGTCCAAAAATGTGCCTTTGAATTCCTTTCATGGGAGTAGTTTGGTTGGACCATTCTTCATTTTTCTGCTCACAGAATTCTTCGATTTCCTCTTTGGATAAAATAATGAGGGCTGTGGATATGTAACATTTCATGACTCTTGTAAAATCCTCAGCATTTTTGGTATTGGTTTGGAAAGATTATGTTTTATAGCATGGTGTTTCAGCACCACTATCACAAGGCCCCTTCCTGTGACCAGTAGCACTGTATACCCAGCCATTTGGCATGAGCGACTTACTCAATTCAAACAGCTGGTAGACTAATGATTTTTAAAATGGCTAGGAGCACCATCAGAAATAATGATGATCTTCTCTGCCCCTGTTTGCAGTTGAAGAATTTTACGCATTGCTAGCAAAGCTTGTGCTGAGTCGTGTCCTGTGTCATCACTTCTAACTACAACACTTGTGGTTTTGTTATGAAAATATGTCACTCCTGTAAAAATTGAAACCTGGTCATTACTCCAATGATACCCTTGCATGTCTTGTGGGAGAGTTATGGACCATTTCTGAGCAAAACCACAGTGAAGCACTAAACATAGTCCTTCACCTTGTACACACCCTTTCACTTCTGCAGCGCATTGTTGTTGCAATTTCTTGAGATGCCGCTGTGTTGCTGCTTTCACTAACCATTTACCAAGTTCATCATTGAAACTGTCAAAGGCAACAGTTTTCTTAATTAGTTTATTTCCCTCCCATGTTGCATATGTAATTTCTGCAGAGTTACCTGCTACGTCTTCCAGGCCAAGTGTCTGTAAAGATAGTCACCACGTTCTTGAAACAAACAAGTCTCTCACTTTATGTCACAG
The DNA here is from genome assembly GCF_023864275.1 of Schistocerca cancellata. Classification (NCBI taxonomy): domain Eukaryota; kingdom Metazoa; phylum Arthropoda; class Insecta; order Orthoptera; family Acrididae; genus Schistocerca; species Schistocerca cancellata. The sequence goes on along the minus strand of NC_064627.1, from coordinate 498,034,178 downwards.
ACTACTAATGACTTCACATGCCCAACCAATGTGTAATATGTTATGTGCTCCAGTAAGTTCCCAAACAAAGTTCAAAATTATGCAGTACACACACAAACAGACATCTCTACGTGGCCATTGAACTACCCTCTTAGGTCATAGTGCATAAAATTTTGATCTTCCAATATGTGAAGTTGTATAGTTGCTCTTGTTAATTTGCAAAAGTTTCTTTAATAGTGCAAGTCATGTACCTCTTCACTTTCAGAACTTTTTGACCTTCAACTGTTACAATTATTGTGTCTTTTTTGTCGGCACTCTGGTGAGAACAGTCCCCTTTATCTCCCAGATAAAATGACTGCACTATTTGAACTTGAGCTGCTTCTACAGGACCATAATAACGATCTGGTCTTTGAAGACTCATTTTACATACCTCACATTTTGTGATTTGTCTACCGTGTACTTTGATACTGATGGAATGTGGTTCAAAATTGTTTTATTTGAAAATGTCTATGGAATAATAGTTACACTTGCACCTTTTCACTGTAGGATGCACAATATTCAACAGCTGAATTGATATTTGTGAAAAATTCCTGGCAAGAGGTGCAAGAGTACTTTGGTTCATTTTCTTCTGAAGATGGAATTTCTACTTTGAAGAGTGTGGTCAGTTTTTCTATAGGCTAGTGTATTCATCCATAGCTTTTTTGATTACTCTGTGCTTTCTTGATGCATAGTGCTGATGACTCGACTTCACTGACCGCTGTTTCTTAACAGGACTAACACCTAACTCTCTAGTTGACTGATTCAGGGTATTTAATTCTTCCTCTATTGGTACAAAATCTGCATCATGTGCACCATGGGAGGCTTCACCTTGTTCAGATACTATTGTTGTTGTTATTCTGACAAAACATTCATAACACAGACATCTTCACTTTGAAACAGAGTTTTCTGATGAGAACACATACTTGTTTGCCTTATATATCACTCTTTTATGGATGTGCAAACAGTCACCACACTTCACTCTCCTGTGGCCCCAGTCAGAAGACATTTCAAACAGTGCTTTTCACAAAATACGCTGCAACTGTGTCAACTGGCAAATTCCTCACGAAAATGCAGAACTGACTGGATGGTTGCGGATTTCTTAGAAGCCTCTTCAGTAAACAAATTAGCAATGAATAACTACCATACAGAATCCTGCAGTGAACAACCACGACAAAAAACTGACAAGAAACTACAACAGAGTGTAATAAATATCTGCAACAATGAAAGTGAAAAGAAATAACTGCAATAAAGACAATAGAAATAAACATTGTAACAAAGAAATTAGAAGAAACTACTTCAGTGAAGACATACGTTACGCTTGAAAGTTAAAAAAAAAAAAAAAAAGAAAAGACAATTTTTTAAAATAATACCTGTCCAATTTAAAAGTTCTCCTTGACGGAGAATATAGTACTTCATGGTACTGATGAACAGAAAAAAATCGAACTTTTCTGGATAGGTATTTTTGAGAAACAATTTTTTTCTATAAGTTATAAAAAAATTCAAAAGGCGACACTAAAATGTCTTTGATAGATATGTCCAAGTGGAGGATACCATTGTAATCTTAAAGCAATTATCTTTCAAATAAAAAAAGTTCTAACAAAATATCTAGAACTGTTAAGAGATACAGCATTTAAAAAAATTTTCCGAAATTCACTTCTTCAAAATGGTGTCGCCAGTGTCATCTTTGGAGGCCTCTGTCTCAGGCCACGAATTTTTTTTGGAGAAAACAAAAAATGTGTTTCTTACTTACTCCAGAATATTAACATATGCTAAATTCAATAACCAGAAGGTATCCCCCCCCCCCCCCCCCTGCCTGAAGTGATACAGATTATGCCCCCCTTCAAAACAAAAAAAAGTTTCTCTCATTGTCATTTACATGTAACATTTCTGCACGCTGACTTTTCCTAGGTTGTTGTATTTTCAGCAGATTACCCTATGTAAGTTTGTGAGATTAAGTTTTCTTGTCTACTAAGAAATTCTGTTTTGCTCTCTTTTTAGGCAGGCTTTTCCATACATTTTTTTGCGACAGCTGATTTTTTTGCGGCATGCTATGGCCACCACGTCTTCCATTCTGACTGTATACCATATTTCCTGTTTTCCTTAACCACCATGTTTTTTTCTGCTGTCTCTTGTCCTTCATATACATGTCTTTATGTTATAGAAAATCATTTCTGCCCTTTCATATTCTTTTCGTGTCATATTACTAGCTGTTATCTTCTGCATGCAAATTGAAGAAGTGAAGGTAAGCAGTCACCATATAGTTGAGTCTTTGGACAGTTAAAAAGCATGTAAATGAGAATGGAAGTGGTGCTAAGCTTTCAGACAGTGTCACCCTCCAGAGCTCTCATATCAATTTTCAGTGAATTTCAGCATTGTGTGTACATGTTAATGCTATACTCTTTCACATGTTTAGGTATTCTGGAGATTGTCATTTAAATTTGTTGAGATTTCTTATCTCACGAATTTACTGTTGCTGTAATAATCCCTGTGTAGCGAAACAGGCTGAGTAGTGGAAATTTACTGCCGTTAACGAAATATAGCACAATGTTTGGATAGAATGACATCTTCACATGGTTTGACTTGATGTGCTACGGATCACTTTTATGGAGCCAGAAATGCCTGTTTCTTGAGTGTTTTCAAGCCTGTGCTGCTTTCTTATAGAGAACATGGGCAAGGAACCACTGAGGAACTCAGATCACGAGACTTCCGCAAAGAACTGGAGGAAAGAGAACGTGAGAAAGAAAAGAACAATGCCAGGGATCGCCGAACCCAAGAGTCCAGTTCACAGTGAGTTTTCATACTTGCAAGTTGTTTATTGGAATGAGGCATATTTAATGATAATTGACAATCAATTTGTTTCTTTACTAGCAAGAGACCCAAGCTGGACCAGGTCCCTGCTGCAAGCCTAGATGCGGATGATCCATTAGATGAAGATGATTCAGATGATGGTGACAGTGATGATGATACAGCACAGTTGTTGGCTGAGTTACAGCGAATAAAAAAGGAACGTGCTATGGAACAGGCAAAAAGGGTGACTATCTACGCAACGTATTGTTGAGGAACATGTTCTGTAGATATTTATAATATAGACTGCAAAGAGATGTGATTGACACTGTGAGCTTGAAGATATGAGCAATGGCTTCAGTGTTGACATTAGTCTACTTTTATAGCTTTTTTGTGGTAATAACAAGATAGTATTTTGGTGGAGGGTTTAAGCTCAAATCCTTATCCTGTCATTGTGTTTCTTATTTGTTGCAGTGTCCTTGAATCACTTGAGTTAAAACTGGGATTTTTATTTTAGGAACACTCCCAATAGTTCCTTCAGAACTTCTACTAATTTAATTCTCCTTCATAATTGTATCAGTGTTGCTGGGACTTTGAACATTTATTTAATTAATTTAAGTTCATTGTTTTGCTGTTTAAGTTTCCCTTTTCATTTCATTGTCATCACGTTGAATTTCAGATCCATCTCTACAAGGACTATATGGTCTAGTTTTGATTTTCGTTATAAACTCTGGACGTGAACGATGATAAAACATTTCCCTTTGCTCAAGAGCAATAGTGATAAATAGCAACCATAACAGAAATAGTACATTTCTTTCCCTTCTGCTGTTTTTTCAGTGTTCTTTCACTTTCATTTTGAAGTTTCATTCAACCCTCTTTCTCTACACTAACATTTTTCTGTTAAGAAATAAAATGAAAAGTTAATAACAAGAAAGGATTTATTTAGAACAAGGAGTGTTTAGGTGTTATATAATGTCACAGTTTGTCTCACAAATCTAGAATACTCAAACAAGATGATTTTATTTGTGAAAAGCATGAAATAGTGAAAGTTCCAGCAGTTTTTGAATGTTTAGGAATTTCAAATGTATGCCATCTGTGAGGTAGGCCTATATGTTGGATCATTTACTTGCAAATCAGTCTCAGAGATTCTAGCTTAGATAAAACTGATTATGAAGTCCTCATGTTAGGAAATGCGAAACATATGCTGTAGTCTTCCCTGCTCATTCACGGTTGCCTCTTGTGTGTGTGCCATCCTTTGGAGATATCTTTATCGACCATGGGTTTTTGGGCTACCATGTCAATTTTCCATTGCTTTGTTGTGAATTTACAACATTGTTATGATTTCCTGATTCACACTAAAGGTTATGAGTATTTATAAAGTATGATATTAAATATGGCTGTATTTGAACAAATTTTGTTGACCGTCATAGTATTCACATTACTAGTAAGTTCTCCGTCTATAATAACCTCAATGTTGCTTGGACTTTGTCCAAGTTTTTTGCAGTATTATGCTTCAAGTAAACAGATGACATAACACAATGAGCACCAGTTTTTATACTTTTACCATATATATATTCAAAGTATCTTATTACTGTTGCATTTTTTGACACCAGCTGAAAACATTGCTACGAGGATTTGTCATTGAAACTTCCTGATATGGAACAGTGTCAGATGACAACAACAGGGAATGGTCTTTCTATAGATGATGGAGAGAAAGAAAGAGGTTATAAACCACTGGTTAAAACTCCAAATATACTCGTGTTTGGTTTAAGTCTAGCTATTGCTACCCAGTCAGAAAATCCCCAGTAGCATACCCAAATAATCTCCCGCTTTGCTTGATTTTTAGTTATTTCTTTGCAAAGTCATTTATTAGAATCAGTTATATAATAATAATAATAATAATAATAATAATAATAATAACAATGTTCTGCCAGTCGTAAAAGGCGACGAAAAGAACAAACCACTAATAGGGCTAACCCCCCCCCTTTTAGTGCGATTAGTTGGTTCAGGACAGAACTAAAGAAGCCTCGGACAAGTGCCGTCATGGTCGGGGACGACGCTTGAACCCTATGCCCGCCCACAATGGTAACGACACTGCTAGCCAACTGGAAAATGATTTAAATCCAAATAGAGGTGTTTTGCAGGATATGCTTCATGCAACCACCCTAGAAGGAAAACAAAGGCAGATGATGAGATGGTCAGATGAAGTTAATCGACACCTCATGTTCTGTTATTACTAAGCAACAAACCTAGGAACCAACACAACTGGATACAGATCACAAGTATACACAACATTTATTACCAGATACCCAGAATTAAAATTTTTAACTGAACAACGTCTAGCTGATCAGATCCGTGTAATAATAAAAAATAACTGGATACCCCAGTCAGAATTAGAAAACATCAAACAACAAGTACAACAAATACTGGAACAAAATAATGTGTAATCAGAAGAAGAAGAAAATACAGTAATGGACTCAAACATCCCGGAGCAAACAAACAAAGAACAACATGCATCAATTAAACAATCAGAGGAAAACGAAATCTTAAGACAGCCACCAGAACAAGCACAAATAGAACACAAAGTGACACACATGTTAGATATAGAAGAGAAATTTCAGCTGACATATATAGAATACAAAGACACAAATACAGACATTAGACCATTCTTGCATAGACCGCCAAATAACCCACAAGTTGAAACAACAATAAAAACTATCAACACAATCATAAACAACAAAATAAATGAAAACACAACTATGGAAGAGTTACAACTACTGGTTTATATAGGAGCACTCACTACACTAAATATACACACTAGGCAGAGATCAGAACCAACCAACACACAGAAGAAACCCACAAAACCGGCATGGCAACACAGGCTACAGATCAGAATAGAAAAACTGAGAAAAGACATCGGACAGCTAACACAATTTATAGGAAATGAAATGTCAGAGAAAAAAAAAAAAAAAAAAAAAAAAAAAAAACGAAAAAGGTTAGGTAAAATCTCACAACAAGAAGCGATAGAGCAATTAGATGAAAAGAAGCAGAAATTACAAGCATTGGCCAAACGACTTAGAGGATACAAAAAAAGTGAAAATAGAGGGAAACAGAACCAAACATTCAACACAAACCAAAAGAAATTTTACCAGACAATAGATAACACACACATTAAAATAGACAATCCACCAAACATAACAGACATGGAACACTTCTGGAGCAACATATGGTCAAACCCAGTACAACATAACAGGCATGCACGGTGGATACAAGCAGAAACAGACACATACAAGATGATACCACAAATGCCTGAAGTGATAATTTTGCAACATGAAGTCACCCAAGCAATTAATTCTACTCACAATTGGAAAGCCCCTGGAAAAGATAAAATAGCAAATTTCTGGCTAAAGTAGTTCACCTCAACACATTCACATCTAACTAAATTATTTAACAGTTACATTGCAGACCCATACACATTCCCTGATACACTTACACATGGAATAGCCTATCTGAAACCTAAAGATCAAGCAGACACAGCAAACCCAGCTAAATATCGCCCCATATCATGCCTACCAACAATATACAAAATATTAACTTCAGTCACTACACAGAAATTAATGACACATACAACACAGAACAAAATTATAAATGAAGAACAAAAAGGCTGTTGGAAAGGAGCACGAGGATGTAAAGAGCAACTGATAATAGATGCAGAGGTGACATATCAAGCTATAACTAAACAAAGGTCGCTACACTACGCATACATTGATCACCAAAATGCTTTTGATAGTGTACCCCACTCATGGTTACTACAAATATTGGAAATATACAAAGTAGATCCTAAATTGATACAGTTCCTAAACATAGTAATGAAAAATTGGAAAACCACACTTAATATCCAAACAAATTCAAATAATATCACATCACGGCCAATACAGATTAAGCGTGGAATATACCAAGGAGACTCATTAAGTCCTTTCTGGTTCTGCCTTGCTCTGAACCCACTATCCAACATGCTAAATAATACAAATTATGGATACAATATTACTGGAACATACCCACACAAAATCACACATTTGCTATACATGGATGATCTAAAACTACTGGCAGCAACAAATCAACAACTCAATCAATTACTAAAGATAACAGAAGTATTCAGCAATGATATAAATATGGCTTTTGGAACAGACAAATGTAAGAAAAATAGCATAGTCAAGGGAAAACACACTAAACAAGAAGATCATATATTGGATAACCACAGTGACTGCATAGAAGCGATGGAAAAAACAGATGCCTATAAATATCTAGGATACAGACAAAAAATAGGAATAGATAATACAAATATTAAAGAAGAACTAAAAGAAAAATATAGACAAAGACTAAAAAGCTATAAATACTTATGCTATACCAATATTGACCTACTCATTTGGAGTAGTGAAATGGAGTAACACAGACCTAGAAGCACTCAATACATTTACACAATCACAATGCCACAAATATAGAATACATCACATACATTCAGCAACAGAAAGATTCACATTAAGCAGATAGGAAGGAGGAAGGGGACTCATCGACATAAAAAAACCTACATTATGGACAGGTAGACAATTTAAGGAAATTCTTTCTAGAACGAGCGGAAACTAGCAAAATACACAAAGCAATCACTCATATAAATACATCTGCTACACCACTGCAATTTCATAACCACTTCTACAACCCTTTAGATCACATAACATCAACAGATACGAAGAAAGTAAATTGGAAAAAGAAAACACTACATGGCAAGCATCCGTATCATCTAACACAGCCACACATCGATCAAGACGCATCCAACACATGGCTAAGAAAAGGCAATATATACAGTGAGACGGAAGGATTCATGATTGCAATACAGGATCAAACAATAAACACCAGATATTACAGAAAGCATTTTATTAAAGATCCCAATACCACAACAGATAAATGCAGACTTTGCAAACAACAAATAGAAACAGTAGATAACATCACAAGCGGGTGTACAATAGTAGCAAATACAGAATACCCCAGAAGACATGACAATGTAGCAAAAATAATACATCAACAGCTTACCTTACAACATAAACTTACAAAACAACACGTTCCCACATACAAGTATGCACCACAAAATGTACTGGAGAATGATGAATACAAATTATACTGGAACAGAACCATTATAACAGATAAAACAACACCACATAACAAACCTGACATCATACTCACCATTAAAAAGAAGAAATTAACACAACTAATCGAAATATCCATACCCAATACAACAAATATACAAAAGAAAACAGGAGAAAAAATTGAAAAATGCATCCAACTGGCTGAGGAAGTCAAGGACATGTGGCATCAGGATAAAGTTGGCATTATACCAATTATACTATCAACTACAGGAGTCATACCACACAATATCCACCAGTACATCAACGCAATACAGCTACATCCAAAATTTATATATACAACTACAGAAATCCGTAATTATTGATACATGTTCAATCAACCGAAAGTTCCCAAATACAGTATTACAAATACCATACAGTTAAAAGGAAGTGACGCTTGATGAAGGTCTGCGTGGCTTTCTATTTTTGACCAGACATAACGTCTGAGAAAAGAAAGAAATAATAATAGTAACAGTAAATTGAACAGAATTAAGAATAGTTACTGTGTTACACAGGCTGATTATAATTAAACTTTCACTACTTGGGCCAGTGTAGACAGAAAATACGTATGAGTACCCAATTGTATAGGAATGACGCTCACTCAGACTGTACGCAGCCAAATTTGCGTTGTTAGTAGTGTTAGTGTCATGACTAGCTGTTAGGATCCAGTGCTAGTATGGTTATGTAGGCTTGAAACACAAGTGTGCATTACAGTTGCAGACAGTCAACAAGGTTCTGGACAAGGTGAACAGGGCTTTACTTGTGAAGCTGTTTTGTCAAAACAGCAGCAATAGTACTGCTACTCCTCACAAGTATCGGCGCAAAAGGAATATGGAGAGGCCTCCTTCCTCACTAGGGTTGAAGAACATTATTGGGAAGTTCAAATTAACGAATCATTTGGGAATTGCTCCTGGGAGAGACTGACTGTCAGTTGCAGCACAAGTTCTTGATCAAGTTATTGTTGCCATGGCTGAGAATATTGGATGCAATGTGCAATCTTCAAGGAGTACGGGACCTTCACAATAGCTTAACATTCCGTGGTCCACTTTATTTCAGGCAGCAATTGGGCAATCACTAGTGTGGCTCCAGGCTGTTGTGGATGCAGGTGATCACACCGAGCAAAATTTGTAATCTGCATCATAAGCATGATACACAATAAACAGATGTTACATTCTCGTATGGAAATTGTGTTTCTTTCAATGGTTTATGCACTATTTCTCTTTTCGTATGGAAATTGTGTTTCTTTCTATGGTTTATACACTATTTCCCTTTGGCCTGTCCTTCCAATGTTTCCACAAATTTTCATTGTACAATGGTCACTCTTTCTCATGGCGGCCATTTCAAGTGCTGAAAGCTTTATTATAACTCCCCTGTATTGAGAAATGTTTATTATCTATTCTTGCAGCACATTTTCAAGTGCAGTTTCGTAATTGAGAATGCGATGTGATCTGTACGAAGACATACTTTGAAGAGTGCTTTATTATGACCATTGTGGATTTGATATTATTGCTCATAAGTTTATCAGATGGTTTGGGAATTTACATGCCACACAAAAGGCACTGCCATATATAGACACGTATCAAGAAATTAATAAGTGGCAAAGAACAGGCTTGCAACTGAATGTGGGAGCTACAAAGTAGTAATTAAGTTTGTCAATAGACAGTGTCACCTTGTTGGTATCTGATGTGGAATTCTTTGCAGATTTCTGTCTGATGCTCCAGTAGTCCTAGATCTCCATCCTGCTCTGATTTTAGCTTTTAACAATTTAAGGAAAGCTTAAAAAGTTGATGAAAGTTGCATCAGTGATTTTTCTGGATGTTGAAAGTGATAATGCTTTCCATTCAGAGCTTGCTGATTTGGAAACTGTTACTCCTAATAAGCTAAAGTTGCTTAAAACTATTTAGACTACTTTTGATTTCAGAGCATAGAGCATTGCTTCAAAAATTCATTCACAAAGTATCACTGTGATCTCAGTTGACTTATATGTTCACAAAAACTAGGTTTAAATCAATTCTGGATTGACAAGGAAACTTTAGTTTTCCTTGTGAAAATGGTACTTATAGTAAATGCTGAAAACTTTCATTATTGTAGACATCCTGGAAGAACCAGGAACACATCCATAAGAATGGTCACAGTGAAACATCCTCTCACATATACCAAAAATTATTTTTGTTGAATTTGGATTTCACATTATTGAACTTCATTGATAAAGGTGTGTGCTTGGCTAGATCGTCATTTTTTATATAATTCAATGAGAAAATTATAACTGAATATGAACACTCAGTGGTTTAGTAGTGGGTCCTACAAACAAATCAAGTGGAAGCTTGAGAAGTCACCTCCTTTCATCAATCTTTAAAAATGCATGGGAATTGAAAATAACAGGTGTCTGTTGTTGTTTATCAGGAGAAAGGAGAAAAAGATTGGTAAGATGTTCTCTTCTACACATATAAGAGACCAGAAAATGAGACATGGACATGGGATCTGGGGTGGGAGGAACTATATCATGACATGTGTTCAAAAGTACATTGCTACATTGTTAGTGGTGACAGTGTTAGGAAAATGATTGATTGCTACCCACCACATAGTAGAGATGTTGAATCCCTGATAGGCACAACAAAAAGACTGTCAAACAAGTAAGCTTTTGGCCAAAAAGGCCTTTTTCTGAGTGAAACAAAACACACACACACACACACACACACACACACACACACACACACACACACACACAAATGCAGCTCGCACAGGCATGACCACTGCCTCTGGCTGCCCAGGCCAAATGGAGTAGCTGCGCATGATAGGGGTAAGGAAGGGGATGGTAAAGCACTGCTTGTGGGAGCATACAGGGACAAGGTGGAGAGAGGGTAGGGAAGTCAGGTGCAGTGATGGGGGGGGGGGGCAGCGGAAAAGGAGAGTAGTAAACCAACTGTGTATCAGTCCTTTCGAAAGGCCTCACCTTTTGTCCCACTCCCAAAATCAATCACGCAGGACTTGTTAAAAACCTCCCCTTTTCATCTCAGTCCCTAACAGTGACCCCATTCCAGAAATCCAACAGGATCTCCAGTCTCTCCTCAGATCCTTAGGCCCATCCCAGAACCTCTCCCCAGAATCTCTCTCTCTCTCTCTCTCTCTCTCTCTCTCTCTCTCTCTCTCTCTCTCACACACACTCTCTGTCTGTCTGTCTGTCTCTCTCTCTCTCTCTCTCTCTCTCTCTCTCTCTCTCTCTCTCCCATCTCTTCCTCATTTGTACCACTTCCCACACGCCAGTCTTCTACATGCTTCCTTAAAATCCATAAACCCAACCACACAGCACACCCCATCAGGGCCGGTTACTGTGCACCCACTGAGAGAATCTGTGCTCTTGTATACCAACACCCTCAGTCTGTTATGCACAACCTACCCTTCTGTATAAAAGACACTTACCATTTCCTCCACCGACTCTCCACAGTTCCTGTTCATTTACCATACAGTGTCCTGCTCACCACTATTGGTGACATGTCCCTTTACACTAACATCCCTATCGCCTTCCCATCATTGAACACTACCTTTCCCAATGCCCGACAGATTCCAAACCTACAACCGACCTCATCCCTGGTCACCATGACCAACTATATCCCTACCCACAATTATGTCATATGCCAACCTGTTCATGGGCCATCTAGAGGAATCCTTCCTTAACCACCCAAAATCCAAAAAACCTCACCAGATTCAGATTCATTGATGACATCTTTGTGATCTGGATTGAGTGAGGACACCCTGTCCATATTACTCCAGAACCTCAACTCTTTCTGTCATATTTGCTTCACCTGGTCCTCCACAACCCATCTAACTTCACCTTCCTCGATGCTAACTTGCAACTCAAAGATGGCTACATCAGTACCTCTGCCCATATCATACCGCTCAACCAACAGCAGTAGTCCGTCCGCCGCTCGTGGTCTCGCGGTAGCGTTCTCGCTTCCCGAGCACGGGGTCCCGGGTTCGATTCCCGGCGGGGTCAGGGATTTTCACCTGCCTCGAGATGACTGGGTGTTTGTGTTGTCCTCATCATTTCATCATCATCCAGGAAAGTGGCGAAATTGGACTGAGCAAAGATTGGGTAATTATACGGGCGCTGATAACCACGCAGTTGAGCGCCCCACAAACCAAATATCATCATCATCACAACAGCAGTAGTCCCACTTCGACAGCTGCCACCCATTCCGTACCAAGAAGTCTCTTCAATACAGCCTAGCCATCTACATCTACATCTACATCCATACTCCGCAAGCCACCTGACGGTGTGTGGCGGAGGGTACCTTCAGTACCTCTATCGGTTCTCCCTTCTATTCCAGTCTCGTATTGTTCGTGGAAAGAAGGATTGTCGGTATGCCACATTTGTAGTGACAACCAGTGCATCTCGAAATATACCAAGGCCACATGCCATAATTACCCTCCCAATCTTGTACAGAAACAGCTCTTCTGTGCCTTATCTCCCCAGTCACCCCCCACCTCCTGAAGTCCCACCTCTGGCCAGAGAGGAGCATTCCCCTTGTGACTCAGTACCACCCTGGAATGGATAAACTGAATCACATTCTCCGCCAGGGTTTCGACTACCTCTTATTGTGCCCTAAAATGAGGAATGTCCTACCCACTGTCCTTCCTGCCCCTCCCACAGTGGTATTCTGCCACCCACTGAACTTATACAGTATCCTTGTCCATCCCTAGGCAACTCCTGCCCCCAACTCTTGCCTCATGGAGCATATCCTGTAATAGACCAGATGAAAGACTTGTCCCATATATCCTGTCACCACCACCTACTCCAGGCCGGTCACAGGTATCACCAATCCCATCAAAGGCAAGGCTACCTGTGAAACCAGTCATGTGATTACAAGTTAAGCTGCAGCCCCTGTGCTGCATTCTGTGTGGGCATGAAGTCCAAAAAGCCGTCTGTCCACACGAATGGCCACTGATGAAGGTGGGAACTCTCCCTGCAATATATCCTGTGTTCACATAACCCTCCTGGCCTTAACCTTCATTAGCCTTTGTCCTTCACCCACCTAACCCCTTCCCTGTTACCACTATTCCACCAACGCACCCAGTCTGTTTACTTTTCTCCTTCTCTGCTGCCCCTCTCCACCCCCATCCCCTGCCCTCCGTCTGACTCCCTGATTGCACGTAACTGCCCTGCCATCTCTCCATCTTGTCCGTGTGAGCTCCCAAAAGCAGTGGTTTACAGTCCTACCACCCCTACCCTGTTATCCCTCCCCACCCCAGCCTCCTCCCTACTCCCACCGCCCAAACTGCTTCTCTTATCATGAGCAGTTGCTCACCGTATGGCCTCGAGCCAGAGACAGTAGTCGTATGTGCGTGAGAGCGCGCGCGCGCACCTTTTTCGCCGAAAGCTTACTTGTTTGACAGGCTTTTTGTTGTGCCTATCTGTGACTCAATCATTTCCACTGTAACACGAGTAATAATCTATTCTTTTCATAATAACATTATGAAAAGGATAGTTTCTACTCACCATATAGCAGAGATACTCAGTCACAGAAAGGTACAACAAAAAGACTGTCAGAAAGTTAGCTATTGCCCAACAAGGCCTTTGGTGTATACGACCCGGGACAACCGGGAGATCTGGGAAAAACCCGGGAATTTTTTCATCCAGGAGAAAATCGAGAAAAACCCGGGAATTTTTCATTGTTTTAGTTTTCAGTTAAATTTTTGTAACTTTGACTGGTAAGAACAAATACTCTAACAAAGAATATTACTGTATCTCGCTACTGCAGAATAATACTGCAGCAATAAAAAACAAATGGGGGGGGGGGGGGGGGGGGAATGAAAAATAAAACTTAAATTGCAAAGGATATGCAGCATACACAAGAACAAAACACAGTGCTCATATAAGCGTCTGCCAACAGCAAAATGTGTCTAAGTCTTTAGGAAGACTATGCAATGTTTCATAACAACAAATTGCCTCCAATGAGCGTGACGTCACAATTGTTTACATTAGATTCGTTTGAGCAGTTGCGAGCAAGCTTATGTGCATGTGAGTCGCGTACGAGTTGTACCTTCTCCCGTTTCTGGCTACAGAAGTGTGGCAGTTAGCTGTATAAGCAATAGCAGCAAGCAGCCAGATGCTATCCAGAAAAATTTTACTGGTGCGTCTAAGCTGCCAGATTCACGTAAGCGCAACAGGCCTGGAACTACGGGGTGGGGACAAACCGGGGCATCTGCCCCAGGCGGCAGTTTCCGGGGGGGGGGGGGGGGGCATATTCATATTATTGAGGAAAAAGACCTTGTTTCACAAAGCGCCTAACAACCAGCGCACGTTGGTATATCGATTACTCACGTGATTTTGAACACATCCCTGTTGGTTTTTGAAAAAATTCTGAGTTGATTTCTCAAAGAATCGTAAGTTGATTTTTGAATGCGTGCATAGTGTACCTGATGTCTCTGCCATAGGAATCCCCGTCGGATCTAGAAATAAACTTTCCTGCAGAGAAAGGAGACCGGTCTATACATGTAGAGTAGAATAAAGCCGAACGGGTGAATGCCAATCACTGTTTATGTGGTTGACTGGGTTTGCAAATGATCAGCGTTGTTATAACTACTAGGGAATTCGATAGATTCAGACTACCAGAGTGGAAATAAATGACTAACAGGAATAACAGTCAACAAAGATTGCGTATTGTCTCCTCTGTGTATCCAAGAAAATGAAATTTTGACAGAAAATTTTTGGCCAGACAGCTACACTACTAAGGGCCATTAATACATTCCCTGGCTAGCAGCCGCTAAAGTTCTATTCTGGGAGTAGCGCGGAAAACGCGTTGTACGAACACGTAATAATGGCTAACCGGAGAATAAATGTGGGATAACTAAACCGGTGATGGTGGCAGGGTTAGTGAAGTTAACCAGAGAATAAGTTTTGATAATGGCAAGAATAGTTACAGGATTAGTGATGACATGATTGTTTGTTAGAACATGGAAGGAGAAGAAACAGGGACTCTCAAAAATCACGGAAGAATATGACGATTCCAAATTTATATTAAAATTTCGTACTACTATTTTTCGACCTCATGCTTCAGAAGCTAGAGAGTATGAATGAAATGTGAAACTATTTCCTAACATAAAACCTTTTGCTTTTAGTACGCTTAATAGGCATTTGATATTGGTACTTCGTGAATTATATTCCGTCGTGTTATAAAAATGACTATTTGTGCCAAAACAGTCTTGTTTATTTGGTGTGTGTAACAATTGCTGCAGTATTAGGCAGGCCTATTTCGTTTTATCTATCAGTGACAAAATACACGTAATCATATCGAGAAACCTCATCAGTTTTGGGTACTATTTGTATCAACAGCTTTTGTAGTATTAGACAACGACATTTTGTTTTTTCATGCAGCAAAACATTGACAAACATTGATGATGTAATAGTTTCTTTCCCAGAAAGGAAAGTACGCCATATAAAGCTGTGGCAAGATTAGAGAGAAAAAAAAGGTAGGACTTAAAAGGATTGAAGAAATGTGCTCTACTGTCTTGCATGTCTCTTTTCTTTACTCGTTTTATGTATCCGATATTTAATTTTATGTCACACAAAACAGCACGTTATTAGCTAATAGGCAGTAAAGCCTGCAAATTTTCTGAAGAGTTCTTGTTCTGCCGGTTACAAATAATCCCATCGATTATTAATTGCGAGATTTTTTAAAAGAGGGGCATGATGTCAAACCAGCCGACTGGGAGCAAGAGAGGTACCAGAGAACATTTTAATTTTCACTGGCATGAATATAGTTTGATGGCACCTATTAAAATATTACATGTTTGAATTCCACAGAACGAAATACAGAGATGTGCGATGGAAGAATGCTGTGTGAAGAGGTGTGGCACTGCACTTTGGCACACTTAAGACCAAATAAAATGTCTTTACATGTGACCCGTGTTTACCTTAAGTGATTTTGCTGTTTCCTCTTCGTTTATTGCTCTCACATAAAATGAAAACAAATCGGATTTCTGTGGCTGGGAGCTATCAAATGAATTAAAATACATTCACATAATTACGGAAGGCTAAAATATGTCATTAGTTTCAGATTTTATTTTGTTTCCACCTGTCTGACAGTCAAGCATTACTCGCCTTGCAGAACAATGAAGTTATTTTTGTCGGTTTGTTAAAGAAATCTTTTCTGCTGAGGCAGTCAATTTATTTGAACAAAGTGTTTAATTCCACACTATTGGCTAGTTTCAACTGTTCACTGCATTTCAAGTTCACGATTTCATCTCCTAGCACGTATGGCATTATGCCTTAATAAAGAACCAAACATGAGATAATACAGTACTGGTACTCCAAGAAATTTTCATCTCAATCTGAACTCAAGAATGTGCACTTTAAGCAGAATGAAGCATTTTATTTTGGTTCACAAAATTCCCATGCTCTCGGAGTATCCTCTAATGTTTTGTTTCTTTTATGACATAATGTAAGATCTTTTAATGTTGTACACGTACGAATGTACTGGCTTCCTGCGTCACCCTAGTGGCAAAAGTGTGGCGACGCCTGTTATCTGGCGCTCTCTGGCAACTGCTGAAACGAATCTATTTCCAACAGGTCGCGGAAAATATTCCGAATGGTTGTTTGGAAAGCATTACTTTCAAAGTAAATTTCTTTTTATGCAAGATGAACTCTGTGCGCGAATGTCCGATGAATTTTTTAAATCACAGAGTCTTTGACTCTCATTCAAAAATCAAATCTTTGACGACGACCATTTAGAATATTTTTGAGCCCAGAAGATAAGACATTTATGTCGTCGTTAAAAATTTTACTGGCACATTTGTGTGATGTATCTTAAAGTGTAACACGCAAAAAAAAGATCAACATTATTTGTGAAACCTTAGCTTCTCTTGCAGCTTATTAATCTTAGAGAACAATATTATACGTAAAAACTTTTCTTTTCTTGTAGCAACACTGTGTATATTAATTTAAACTGTTACCTTTTCCTATTGTATGTTCGCGCTACTTAACAGTGATGTTGCTGTTGGCCGACTACATCACGTGTCCTATGCTGTAATCGGCTGGTGAGATCGCTTGACATGAGCTACGACTGGCTTACAAAAGCGCATCGCAATCTCGATTTCAATTCTTCGAAAAGTAACATGTGGTGTTTGTGAAATTCGAATTTATACTTTCGTAATACAAAAATATGCAGTGTACATGTTGCTGCACATCGGACATCTTTCCAAAACATGCTTTTTCCCATGAGTTTTGTTTTCAAAAGTGCCGGGAAATTCTACACCAGTGTATAAAACCACAACCATTGAAAGGATTGATAAGTTTTACAGTTTTGAGGAAAAGTATGCTGTTACTTAACAAGGAAAAAGTGTATTTTCATCCGGGAGAAAGTGTATTTTTAATGAGGAAATCCGGGAATAATCCGGGAATATTTTTTCCTTGTCCACATATACACCCTGACTTGAAATATTGACCAGAAAATCCTTCAGTATCGTACATTGATTTGTTATGCCATTTACTGTAGTGTTTTTACTGAAATACTATAGCTCTTGTGCAGTGTATCCAAACTTTTTTTTAGCAATTACGACATGATACATAATGTAGTAATTTTTTCCACTCATCACAAATAAAAGCTTTGTTCAAAAGTTATGTAATTCTCTGTTTTTCCATCAGTGTCTACTTATTGTCTACTTATTGTATGAGCGTAGTTTTTTCCTGGTATCACTTTATCAAGACAGATGTTTCGTAAATGTTCTGCTAGAAGTCAGAAGTAACTTACACAGTTACACTGAACCATCAATTAGCATCTGATGACACTACTTTTTTGGTTGAAAATCAAGAAAAACTAGTTGCATTCTTTAAGACACTAGGAGATAGACATGTCAGTGCTGAATTGGAATAAAATAAAATTTGATGATTAGTGGGCTAGCCTCAAATGCGTAGGGGGGAGGGAAGGGGGGGGGGGTGGTTGTTGGGTGCAGATAATAAATGGGCCCAAGATACAGTGTGGATGGGTTATGGATCGTGCAAGGGTAGAAGAAGGTATAAGTGAAACACAATTCGGTTTTAGAAGTTCCCTCGGTACAAGAGAAGCATTGTTTGCTTTTAACATATTAGCGCAACGATGTATGGAGGTTAATCAGCCACTATATGTGTGCTTCCTGGATTATAATAAAGCATTTGACAAAGTTCGTCATGATCATCTCATAGAATTGTTAGAAAAGAAAACACTTGATAAGAAAGACATCCGCATTATATATAACCTCTACTACAATCAAACCGCAACCGTGAAGGTAGAAAATGAGTTATCGAATGATATAGAAATAGAGGGGTGTGAGACAAGGTTGCGTTCTCTCACCCTTATTGTTTAATATGTATTCAGAAGACATATTCCAGGCAGCTCTATCAGATGAAATAGCTGGCATTAAAGTGAATGGGCTAAACATTAACAATGTTAGGTTTGCTGATGACACTGCACTACTAGCTGGAAACCTCAAAGATCTACAATTACTTCTTGACAAAGTCGCAGAAAAAAGTGAAGAATTTGGCTTGACTCTTAACGTAAGCAAGACTAAGTTCATGGTGATATCTAAAACACACCAACAAGAAAATCTTACAATCAATAGGGAAAGAGTCGATCAAGTACGTAAATTTAAATATCTCAGAACAATTGTAAATGAGGAGATTGAAAGCTCAGAAGAAATTAAATCGAGAATAGGACAGGCCAGAAGTATCTTTAATAAGATGAAAAATGCATTCTGTTCGAGAGACATTTGTTTAAACACAAAAATGAGGTTGCTAAGATGCTATGTATTCTCAAAATTACTATACGGAATGGAAGCGTGGGCATTGAAAAAGAAGGACATGAACAGTTTAGAAGCTTTTGAAATGTGGGCATATAGAAGAATACTTAGAATTAGTTGGGTGTCGAGGATTACTAATCAAGATGTCCTAAGAAGAATGGGAAAGGAAAAAGAATTAATTAAAACTATTAAAGTAAGGAAGCTACAATATTTAGGCCATGTTATTAGGGGAGTAAATTACAAAATATTGCAAATAATACTAGAAGGGAAAATTTGTGGGAAGAGAATGAGGGGTAGAAGACGGACATCCTGGATTGACAATTTAAAAAATTGGTACAACTGCTCAACGTCAGAACTCCTTAGATCAGCCAAATCAAGATCAGAAATTGCCATGATGACAGCCAACCTTCTTAGAGGAGACGGCACATGAAGAAGAAGGGTATTCTCTGGCAGGGATACACTCAACAAATACCACATGACATTGGTGTTGGTTTTTTGACTTCCCAAGTAAGCATCATCAGATCCCTTATTTAAGTGCTGCCACAGTGTGTTGGGTTAGTGATTATGCCCAAAAGCTAAGGGAAGGCAAAGCGTAACAAAAAGGCATGGGAGCTCTGTAAGGTGAAGTGAAATAAGATAACACTCTGGTAAGACACTGGACTCTTATTTGGGAGCACAGCAGTTCATGTCTATGTCCACTAATACAGATTGAAGTTTTCTGTGATTTTCGTAAATAGTATAAGGTGACTGCTAGGACGATTCCTTAGAGAGGCCACAACTGATTTCCTTCCCCATTCTGCATTTATGCTGCATCTCTAATGACCTCATGGTAGTCAGGATGTTAAACTTTGCTGGTTAAAGGGATACGTATGAAACACTTGAAAATGTTTGAAGAGTCAGGAATACCATGGAAACTAATCAGATTGTCTAGAATGTGCATTGTAGTGTGAAGGGACTGTTGAGGACAGGGAAACTGAATATTTTGCTGTGAAGACAGGACTGGAGTATGTTGAATCTGGTATTGGAGGAGACAGTAGCAGAACTGTGAGTGTAGACGGTGAGGTGAAATTGTTAGATTTTGTGAAAAATATTTTTCTTATAGCAGAGTAGGAAGATGAACAAACAAGGACAGCTAGAGTGTTAATAGAGAGATACAAAATAGTAGGTTTGAAGATCAAAGAAAAGAAAATGGAGTTTATAGTAGTAGCAAAGGAGAAGATAAAGAAATAGCAGAGGTAACAATGGAGACACATAGCATGCTGTTCAAGAAGACTAGATCTTCAAATACCTGGGAAGAATTAATAATTAGAATAACAACATTGGGAAGGAAATGTGGAACCATATAAATTCTAGAGAAAGAAGCGTGTTTGCAGTGAATGAACTATTTACCGGTAAACTGCTAACAAGAGTTTTGTAACTCTGAATTTACAAGACAGTTAATGTATAGGGCTGAAGCATGGACATTGTAGAAAAAGATGGAGAAGAAATTTATTAACATTTTGGACAGTGTTTCAGCAAGGAGGTTTCAGAAGACGAAAAAACATTGAAATCCGTGCACTGTATGATGAGGTGCATGTGACAACGGTATTAAGAAACAGGAGAAATGAATTACCAGAACATTTACTGAAAAGGGAAGAAATGATGGTTAAAAAGAGTGCGAAAAGGAAACCCAGAAGGAAGGAGACTCTTAGCTAGACAAAAGTTGAGGTGACAAGGATTAGTCAGATACGATCTGGACACCATGAGAGGTCACGGAATATGACCAGAAGTAGAAAAAAAGGAAGAGGTTAAAGTTTGAGTTAGTGACCCGAATTCGGTTCCTGTGCTCATCTGGGTAAGGGACAGTTCTCAGGAATCAGATTGTACCAGTGAATGGAAGATGGATGCTTGTTAGATTGGAGCAGATAGTAAGTGCAAACAAATGAGTGAGTGAGTGGGGAGAACAAAGAAGAATTTTTTGTATTTAGAGTGGGGTTTTGAGCTTCCTGTTCATCCTATACACATTATTTTGGCTGCACATGCCAGGAGGTTGTTTAGACATTATTATGCATAGTACCTGGCTCTCACACAACTAAGTTAATCATGGACAGTCAGGATTGATATGCAGGACACATCTTGTAACAAACTTGTATGGATAAAATTGAAATAGGTTATGCATGCACAAAACTTGGTTGTATGAGAACTATCTCTGCTGCTGATAATTTTTCTCAACTAACTATAAGGAGATTATTTTTGCGTGTATTCCGTTATTTTCAGCTGTTTCCTGAAGCTGAGGACTTTTCATGGTTGATTGAGGATTTAATTCGATTCATACGAAGGTCTGTTTTTAAAGTTTTTCTAAATTACACAAAGAAGAAGCTTTTTGCCCCGTCATTTTATTGTTTCTTTAAATATTCACTTTTAAAATTTATACACTTAAACACACATAAGGCTAGTAAGACAGTAATTTGATGTTTTCTTCCATGAAATAATAAATTGTTTCACACTGTGTGTGAAATGCGGCGTAGTGATGACAAAAAGTGGTGCCATGTTTTTGGTTGTTTGTCCTGATTTTTTTTATGTTCTATGGTAAAGAAATAGTTGTACATAATTAGGCATTAACTGTTCTGTCCTCTGAAGCAACAAGACCAGTGTAAACAAAAAACAAATAATCTTTTTTATATGCTTCACGGTTTATCAGTCTGCAGCTTGTACAAATATAGGGTGTATCAGAAATGATGGTCAATATTCAGGGATATGACAGGGATGATGATTTGAAACAAAAAAGTCAAGTAAACATGGCCTCTAAAACGCACATCTTAAGAGCTTTGAGGAATTCTTGATCTTTGATACTGTAAAACAAATCTCTTCTACTGCAAGCTCTGTGTTTTCCATATTTTGGAAAGTGGTAGTATGAACCAAAACAAGAAATAAATGCCCAGTAAACGTGTGCTAAAATGCATACCTTAAAAGTTATGAGCACTTGTTCTGGACATTTTTTTCCTTGATTTGGTCCATACTACCACTTCTTAAAATATGGAAAACAAAGAGCTCGCAGTAGAAGACATTTGTTTCACAGTATTGAAAATCAAAAATTGCTCATAGTTCTTAAGGTATGTGTTTTGATGCCCTTGTTTACTTGACTTTTTGTTTTGAATGATCATTCCTGTCATATCCCTTAATGTTGACCATCACTTCTGAAACATCTGTATATCTGAGCTCCATCTCGTGCTATGATGATGTACACAAATTTCACATTTCCTTGGTCAAATTTTTTGAGTATTTCCTTACATCAGTTGGCACAAGCCTGTTTGAGCTTTTGGAAATTGTGGGGATTCTGGGTACAGATCGTTTCACAGCTAAATGCCATGGAAAACTGAATGTACTGCAATCTTTGGTATGTGTAAGTATGGCCCTGTCTCACAGTAAGTCACATATTAATCTTCTTCAATCATCAAAATGAATTTTCAGTATGCAGCAGAGTAAGTGCTAATCTGAAACATCCTGGCAGATTAAACAGATTACAATTGTGTGCCAGACTGGACATTGAACTTAGAACTCTTGCCTTTCATGGGCAGATGCTGTATCAGCTGACCCACTCTCACAGCCTTACATTTGCTGGTACCCCATTTAGTACCTTCCAAACTTCACGGGAATTCTCCTGCTTGTTTCACAAGAGTAGCATTCCTGGAAGAATGATATTGTGGAGACGTGGCTTACACCCAAACCTCGAGATGTCAGACATTCAGATTGGTACCAGACGTTTTGTGTTGATAGAGTATCAACCAAAACACCGATTTAATTTGTGCTGTGTGCTATCAACCTGTAGAAGATGCGTTAGCAATAATTAGAAGTAACACCAAACCTAGCTTAAGCTTTGTTAGTTGAATGTAGCAAACCTATAAGAGTACATTTGTATAGATAGCCGTGATGTTATCTATACAAATATATGCTATAGCTTTGCTACATTCAACTAATGAAGCGAAAATGGATTGCCAAAAGAACATCGTTACAAACTTCGAAACATACTTTTACATGCCAGAGAAATGTTCTCCCATATAACAATTTCATGCATAAACCATTAAAAAAGGTCTCCTCTTTAGTAGGTTTCGAACTCGGGATCTTCAGTCCATCAATTTGACGAGCTACTGACTCACCTGCCACTGTTCTTCATACTTACATCTCACAGATATGCTTTTCCTATAATCTGTAGTTCTAGTGTTACTTTTAATTACTGTTTACGCATCTTCTACTGGATTCAGCACACAGCATGAACTAAATTGGTGATTTGGTTGATACTCTATCAACATACATTGTTTGGTACCAATCTGAGTGTCTGACACCAGGAGGTTTGGGTGTTAGCCTCAGCTTGGAGATTGTTTCCAGAATGAACGTTCACTCTGCAGCATATTGTGCACCGGTTCGAAACGTCCTGGCAGAATAAAATTATGTGGTGGGCAAGAACTCGAATGAGGACCTTTGCCTTTGCAATGTCTCTGCAACATCGTTTGTGTTGGAAGGGCTAGTCCACAAGGTGTGTTGGAAGTGCTAGTCCACAAGGTATGCAGAAGAACTTCTGTGAAGGTCAGATGGTAGGAGATAAGATACTAGATACTAATGGAAGTCAGGCTATGAGGGCAGGCCGTGACTTGTGTTTGGGATAGCTCAGTTAGTAGAACACTTGCCTGCGAAAGACAAAGATTCTAGAGTAAAGTCCCAATCTCACGTACAATTCTAATCAGCCAGGAAGTTTATCTTCAGTCATGTTGAGCACAGCATCAATATTTTTTTGAAATGCTTGATTTTGGTCAACCTACATAAAGTTTATCGCTTACAGAAGAATGCCTACCAAGACATTTGACACTGGTGCTGAACACTTTTCTGAAGGTTATTGATAACTAAAAGTACAACAAAGCAATTTGAGGCATTGTTCTTGAGTTAGGCATTCACAGAAATCATAATAAACCAATGCAATGAAAACCATTAGATGGAATTTCCATTTTTGCCCCAATGATGGTTCTTTAAGCGCACTTTGGTGACAAACTACTTGGCCAGTTTATGAGCTGTTACTGTTTTAACAACAATAAATGACAAATTCTAAAACACTAATAATATCACAACTCAACAAGACTATCTAGCATTTGTTTGTAAAAAATTGGATGGCAATTGTGTTATATGCTGTACATTAGCAAATGTTGAGTCTCTTGTGAATTGTTTGATGGTCCATTGTAAATTCTGTGCACAGCACATACTGTTTCAAACTACAAAAACTGGTTGTTGAAGTAAGGATCAGTTTTAGATACAGAATTTATGAATATGCTTTTCATTGTTTAGATTGCGAGAGGAAAACTTGATGAACCTTGTGCATTTTAGCAATTGTTGTTTTAGCCTGCAAAGTATAGTTATTTTACGCAGTTTTTAACAAACTCTTTATTGTTAGCCAGTAGTTTTAACGTGCAACTTTTGGCACACGGGGAGGTGAGCCTGACTGGAAAGAATCCACTTCACAGATTAATGATGGGTGCTGGTGAGCCGGCCATCCTGAGTGTGGCTTTAGGTGGTTTCCCACATCCTACTACCAGGTGAATACCAGGCTGGTACCCATGACCCATCTCAGATACAACTTACTCTAACAAACATTTCTAACATTCTTACACTTGCACATAGTATAAACTCTAGACACAGTCAGTTGTGGGGTGAACTAAGAGACTTGGATGTTGAGTCTCTTCACACCCTTAATCAGCTACTAACAGCAGTAGCTGGTGGAAAATACAATATTTTTACCTGCAACTTTTTGTGAGACTTGAGTGCAAAATGTCATTGCTTATATATTTAATTTCCTTGCAGTTAATTTGCTGCAATGGATAGGCTCACAGCCCATTGGAGGTAGCTGCGAAGAATTAGAGCTGCATTTGGACCAAAATATCTAATGGTATCAGGAGTTTAATATTGTTGAAAGTGAAGTATGACAATGTTATAAAAAGGATTAAATGCTACTCACCTTTTAACATTGTAGCGTAGATATTGAGTCGCAGATATGCAGAACAAAAAGACTGTCAAACAAGTAAGCTTTCAACCAAAAAGACCTAAATCTGAATTGGACAACATACACACACACATGCAAATGCAACTCACACACATACAACCACAGTCTCTGACTGCTGAGACCGGACTGACAGGTTGACAACATACACATTCACACACATGAAAATGCAACTTGTGCACACATGACCACAGCCTCTGGCTGCCAAGGCCAGACTGGCAGGTCTGTTTTACTCGCAGAAATTAAAGCTGTCCTCTTAGGTTCCTGCCTATCCACACACTCAGCTGCAACAATTTAAGCTGTTCTCTTAGGTTTGTGCCTAACCACACCCTTGGAAATCGCTATATATTTGACGGGTCATATGAGTTGCAACAGTTTACGCTGTTCTCTTAGGTTCCTGCCTAACCAGACACTTTGAAATTGCCACATATGCCAGAGTAAACAACCAAATATTTATTTCATCCTTCATTCTCTAATCAGACAGAAATGTTAAATAACATTGAATATTGCACAACGTGCTTGTGTGACATTCATAAGAAAGCCTGGCAGTCTGTTAACAATATGACAATGAAAAGTTAGAATATAGTGTCTCTTGAAGGAATTGACATTTTATTAACTGATATTTAATGATGAGGGTGACATGTTCATGGCACTTTTTCAGTGTGCTGTTGCCTTGAAACAACATACTGCAAGTTATAATTCAAGACAGCTAATTATGGCAAAATGAATATGGCACCTGCCACATCGATTGTTGATATTGCATGGGATATCGGAATGACCTTACATTTGCAGAAAGTCCTGCGAGACAAGTGTTACCCTTGCTGATGTCATTATTCAACCTCACGACCAAGCAAGGTGATGATGTCCAGCCATCCAGAGATAGGTTTTCCACCATTTCCTAAAATCACTCTAGGCAAATGTTGGAACAGTTCCTTTGAAAGGGCACGGCCAAATTCCTTCCCCATCCTTGACATAATTTGAGCTTGTGCGCAATCTTTTTATGACCTCGATGTTGACGGGATATTAAACCCATCTTCTTTCCTTCCTTCAGTGTGAAGCTCAGAAGTTGTCAAAAACATTTTTAAGGAAGTTAGTCTCCTTTGTATTAAAAAAAGAAGTTATAACAGTGAAGCATTGATATTGCTTGAAGTACAAAAATTTGCTTTTATTTATTTGTAATTGCTATATTATTGAAGTATATTAATATTTCCACAGATCTAGTAGGACTACAGGGTGAGCACTAAGAACTTTATATTTTCAAGATTTCGTACAAACTGTTCTAAGACCTTGTGCAACATGTTACTTGTGATGGACTCTACCGCAATTGCAATTTCCTGCCATAACTGTGGCAAGGATTGGATTGCGGCCATCTGCATCACATGTTGAGCCATATCCCAGGCAGATGTGTGTTTAGGTGTTATGTGTGGAAATGAGGATGTGCACCATCTTGTTGGAAGATGAAGTTATTGAAATCTTCTTGCAATTGAGGCAAATGCCACAAGGAAGCATGTGAAGTAGAAAATACCTGTGGCAGTTTTCTCCATGAAAAAGGAGCTGCAAATCTTCTCCCTCAGCATTGTGTAGAATTGATCTTTGGCAAATCTCCTCTTGTACCGAGGAGAAATGAGAGTTTTCTTTTCCCCAAAAATTAACATTGGGCTGATTAACTTTACCAGTAGTGTGTGAAACGTTGCTTCATCACTAAAAATTTTATCTTTTTTGTGTCATCATTGTCTATTCTTGCCTACATCTTGGTGCAGAAGTCAGATTGTGCAGCATAATCTCCTGCAGTGTGTGGACCATCTGCAGTCTGTATGGTTGGCTTTTGAAAATGGTTGTTTGTGGGATCTGAAGTTCACGACTTAGTGGGCATTTTGATTTCTGTGGTGTTTGCTGGATTACTGCTCAACCATGATCAGTATTTTGCTGCAACACATGAGGCCAACCATGACTTTTGCCTGTTTAAATGCAGCCTTTTGTCTTCAAACTGTTTGTACCAGGCAAAAAGGAGACTTTGCTGGTGGCTCCTGGTGGAAGTGTGAGAGAAATGCTCACTGAACAGCAGTTATACTGACTCACTTTTGCTATCTAAAGGACACACTAGCTCTTCTGTTGTGGTGTAGTTGCCACTTTGTTCACTAGCACACACTGGTGGTAACAGCTTGCAACAAAAGAATTGTGCCCATACATAAAAGAAACTTCCAGACATAGTCTATAGTCTATTAACAGGTGTAGGTGTGAGGCTAATACTTTGTACTGGTTCGTTTGCATGAATTTTGAAAGTTAAAAGTTTTTCTCAATATGAATACAGATGGTAAATAGGTATATTTGTAAATAGGAAAATTTTGTGGATCAGTTATACATTATGGTAGTCTTTCTGGTTTTTCCCTTTAGAAACTTTGTTTTGTGTATGTACCTGTAGTGGTTTTTTTTGTGTTCTTGTGGCCTGTGATGTGTGTGAGCATTTCTGAATTTACCTGTTGTAGATGAATATGCATTAACCAGTTTGATCTCACCCCCCCTCCTCTCTCTCTCTCACCCCCCCCTCCTCTCTCTCTCTCACCCCCCCTCCTCTCTCTCTCTCTCTCTCTCTCTCTCTCTCTCTCTCTCACCCCCCCTCCTCTCTCTCTCTCACCCCCTCCTCTCTCTCTCTCTCTCTCTCTCTCTCTCTCTCTCTCTCTGTGTGTGCGTGTGTGTGTGTGTGGTGTGTGTGTGTGTGTGTGTATGTGTGTGTAAAGACAATGACATTCTTTAATCAAATACTTCTAAATAATTATAGGAATCTGAGAAACGACAAGAAGAAGAGAGAATAAGAATGGAGAACATTTTGAGTGGAAACCCATTGCTGAATTACTCCGCACAGATGCAGAAGGCAGATTTGAAGGTGATTAAGACATGCTGTATCATTGTCACATGTATGGAGGTTCCTATGAAAAGTGCATTTGTTAATTTGTTCTTCTTTACAGGTCAAGAGACGTTGGGATGATGATGTTGTATTCAAGAACTGTGCCCGTTCTGAACCAGAGAAGAAGAAAGATCAATTTATCAATGATTCATTGCGTTCAGAGTTTCATAGAAAATTCATGGAGAAATATGTGAAGTGACTGTTTCTCTGTTTGCCTCTGAATGTGGGATTACAGAAATGCAGTTTTGGTTTCTGCACAGTTGTGAAAGACAAATTTTGAAAGTACCTCTTGAATCAATGTGCAAAGGTGTTGTTGCAGTGGGACAACGAGTGGTTAACTTGAGAAGACCTGCAAAACCATTAATGTTTAATTATAGTCTCAGTTTGTAAAAGTAAATGTGACTCGCATGGGAGGGAGCTACTTCTTGGTTATAAAGAAATTAGAAAGTTATATAAAATAATGAATCAAATGAGCTTAAATACAGCCATTTGTGTGTGATACATGAAACCATATAGTGTTTTACTGTTTGACAATTCTTTACTATTTTGTGATGCCAAATACTGCAATGAGCATTTATTTCTAAGTAGACAAATGGTGTAATTATTTGCAGACTGTCGTTTATAGTGCAAGTGTCTAATAAATTATTTCTGATACATTTAGACCATTATCAAGCCTTTTTATGTCACTAGTTACTGATGACAGAAATAACAACTAGTCACTGTACATATTTTACAATGAGTCAGAATATGTTCACATCATTGTCTGAAATGTATTATGAATGATTAAATCTGTGGCATGCATTTTTCATTTTCAGTATGATTACACATAAAATATTGCAGATTTAGGTTACTGGTTTCTTTCTTATGTTAGTGGTTTCATTTACAAAAGTTGCCGAAATGTGTCTTTGATAATGCAGCAGAGTGGAGGCTGTAACAAAATTTCTTAGCAGATTAAAACTTCGTGCCAGAAACAATCTCTTTGTTTCCAGAATTAAGGACAGTGCAGTAGAATTTGTAAATATTTTATAGCTTTTAGATATAACACTTTTGGGTTACCAGTGTGGCATAAATGACTGCTGTACATGTTTCAGTGTCCCAGTCATAAAATTTAGTACTATTGGTTGTTTCAAAGAATATCCTACCTATAGCCTTTCAAAGAAGAGCAGGCTGCTGCTGGCTTCTCACAATGCCATTGTAATGTGAATTGGTATTGACAGGTCCAGCAGCAGTGTTGTGTCATCTAACAAAAGATTTCCACATACATAAGGGTTTTTTAAGCAATGTAAGATACAGTTCAAGGTTATTGTACTCTTTAGCATTCCAGCTTGAGAATGACTGTCATTTTTGTATTACTAGTATTTCACTGTTATGCAGCTGAATCTAGATAAACAAGAGTTGAAGGGACTCTGATTTTTTTTCCTAACTCATAGGTGTTTTTCACTTATATACATTCAAAAGTGGTTTCTCTCAGTTATAGAGGTTTTCCTTAACCCACATGTAGCATCTGTGTGTCTCACTTATAGAAGTTTAAAAATAGGTGGGGAACAGCGTATAAAATGCATACAGAATTAAGAAACACATTAATGGCTAATGACATAATTATCTGAACAAGTATTATGTACAGTAATACACTTACTGTATTTTGTGGACTATAAGATGCACCTCAAGTTTTAAGCAGTTTTTTTTTAAATAACATTTTTATAATCAGATTGCAAATCCAGACTTAAAAAAATCATCCTTTTAATAAAACCGAACTGACTGTAAAAATCCCAGAAAAGCGTCATCTGAACTTTCTTTTTCTTTCTCTTTGTTGTCCTCTGTATATAAGAGGTCTTCAGTGCCATTGAAAGTGTTATTTATGCCTCACTTCTTGAAAGATTCAACAATAATGTATTCTCTCACTCTAGACCACGACTGTTTTATCCACTGATACATTTGTGTGATTGTAGGTAGTTTTAAAGCACCCTTCACCATGAATTCATGTTGGGTTTCATCCAGCATCCATTTGTCCCATTACTCTCTCATATATGCATTTTAATTGTTGCAATTATAAGCCCTCCCAGAATAACACAAGCTCTGTATTTCCCTGTCTCAGTTTTCTCTCTTCTTCAATAAAGCACATTGCCTTCTCTCCCACACACTCTTAATCCACAATTTCATACTAGCTTCTTCCATCCAACCCTTGTCATTTATGTGAACACCACCACCTGGCAGTATTTCAGAAGGTTTTGGCATTGGTTTGTTTTTAAAAGTGGTCATTGGATTAAGTTTAGTACTGTCAGCACAACACTCCACTGCACACCGTCAGGTGGCTTGCGGAGTATGGATGTAGATGTAGATGTAGAACATGAAAGGATAACAGTGTAGTGCATTTTTTCATTTCCACTTGTTTTCATAGTTGCAGTTTAGCACCTTTCATGTCAACAGTTCTGTTACTTGGTACGTTAAATGTTAGAAGAGTTTCATCCACATTTGCTATTTGGCTTAGTTCCGCACTATTTTTCTTTCAATATTGAATAACATAAGTGCTGAAAATATATTTTCTCTTCATACTGTTGTGGCATTTTGTGAGATATTTTGGTTGTAATTCACAGCTAAGTCTCTGACTCTTAATAAACTTGCAACACCAACCAACTCTATGCTTAAAGTCTGTTAATTTCTGCTGTAGTGGTAGCTTATGAGCGTGTATTTGAATCATTTTTGTATTAGGTAATTCCAATGCCATTTTGATTGTGTCTTTGAATCCATTTCAATACGTCATCTTATAGTTTTGGCCGTTTTGCATTCAGTTCTCTATTTGCACATTTTTTTCAGTTCTTGTGTACTAGCCTACCAATTGCGAATAATTTTTTCTGTTTGTGGAGGGTCGAGATGCTGCTCAGCTGTTCTGTTTCTGCGTTGTTCTGCATATGCTATTACTATGAATTTATAGCCCGTGTCATATGAATACCTTTTATGTTTTTCCATTTCAAAACTAGCTACTTACAAAAGCATTGTACCACTACTGATAATACAGTTCACTTTCAATTCAGGTCCATTGTCACTGTTAACTGCAATGGTGCATCATAGGCTAGACAGTTTTCTGTTTGTGATGGCAGGGTGAGAGGGAGACAGTAAGCTTGTGAATCCTCGCAACTCATGTTCGTTGCATTGGTGCATCACTGCTGTCAGTTGAATCCAGTGCTACCAGATATAGTTCTTCCACAGCATATAGTATAGGGCCATTTTTAAGATAGGCAGGAATTTTAAATCAAGCACTGGACATTTTTACACTAATTTTGAGTATAAGGTGCACCTGAATTTTAGAGGCAATTTTTTGAATGAAAAATGCATCTTATAGCCTGTAAAATACAGTCTTTAGAAAAATCCATCAAGTCTCTTTATTATTTTTTTTTGTTTTGTTTTGAAACTCTGAACCTGTTTTTCAAGCTTGTATATCTTTTTTAAAAATTCAGTGGTCAGAGTCCATACAGAATTTTAAAAAAATCTATGCGGTGTGTCTAGCATATTTAAAACTTCTTACTTCTTTGGAAGGTGCTTTTCTACCTCATCAAAACACCTGTTTGATCATTGTCATTTTTACAAAAATGTCTCAATGTTTAGTCTGACACCAAGCACATTGTCGTCCACTCCTATGAATTCTGAGGGCATTGACATTCCTTGTTGCTAAGCCCGGTTTCAACACCAATTTTCTCTGCTCCTGAGGCTTTGTTGCCCATGCTGATCCAAAACCCAGCCTTCTTGATAGTAACATCACTTACCACAGACATTGCCCCCCCCCAGCGAATTTCATAACAATGAGAAAATTTACCTCAAGGACAGTGTCCTAGTCCAGGACAGTCAGAATGTGTCAGACTTCTTTGTGATAATAATGTTTAAAAGTCTGTGTGATTTCTTGGTCCAACAGCTGTAACTAAGTGGCAGTATTGCAAGTAAAGAAGATGACTTCAATTTTCCTGAGAATGTGGTCAGAGCAATGGATTATAAAAGGTTTTCTTCCTATGTTCTTCATTTGGTTATAAACTTACTTCAACATCCCTTGTCATCCAGGCATTTGTTTTACTATCATAACCAATGGGGCGAGTTTTACCCTTATAAATGATTAAATTAGTATACCATAACTTTGACTCATCCTTTCCCTCCACCTTCAAAGCAGAAAATCGATCCGATTAGAAAATTAGACTTAGTTGGACAGAAGTAAAAAAGGCTTCCTGTTTAGTGAAGAGCACAGATCACAAAAATCACTTTCAGCTGAGCTGATTGGCTGGTCCTACTGCCAGTTACTACAACTGGCACTCATACTCCTTCAGTTGATTTTATGGGACCCAAAAGTTGGCACTGCAATAGTTCTATACACACATTGTTTGATCGTGTTGTGAACATCATTATGGGGGGCCAATGACGAGCATCCCCTGTCCATGAGGAGCTGCATGGATCTCTGATGCAATAGCGAAATGACAGCCTGTTGGGGAATTGGACGTTATGTCTCTTGACCAGTTATGGTACAACTACATGGAATTGAGCCTTGGAGATAACAGTAAGTTGCAGATAAATACATGAAATACGGAAGAATAAAAAAATATGAAACTGGTTATTTTACAGGTAAGAGTGAAAATACAATGAAATTTTAACAGAGGCTAAGTATACAGCAGTCTGCAAAATCCTGTTGATGCTAGGCTTATCGGTCATGGGTGTTTAGGTGAATTATGCAAAGTATCATTAGATTCATTACAGCATCGCAAATTGAGTGTACAGATTTTTTGATTGATAAATAAAATGCTCATTAATATTTTTAAGGAACTGTGGGTCATGGCAGGATACAGGCTGACTTTACTTTTTGGATGATAGGGTAACATTTTGTTCACATTAATATTACTGTATTGTAGTTCAAGAAAGCAATCTATGGTGTGGTGCCAGGTACAGGATATCTGGGCTGGCGATGTGCCACTGTCACGCTGTACTCCAGTGCTAGTACAGTATATTAAGCTGTGTAGCAAACTCACCTTTGAAACAGAGATAATTTTGATTTCTCAGTGTAGATAAGAGGCAGTTTTTTCATCCAGTAATGTTTGCGAGTTAACTCTGTAGCACTCTTCTCTTTTAAACATAATAGTTTTATCAGGAAATCACTTAAAAAAGTCTTTGTTTTCATTGTAAATGTCATCTGAATGATACTTGTACTAAATAATTAGCAGATCTTCAGTTTACTGCATAGCTTTTCCCAGCCACTTGTTGAAAAACCTGTATTCCTCAGTTTTATTTTGTCAAAGTCATGTGCTTTTCCTTTCACTAATGGCCAATGTATGGGAATGTTTTTATCAAGGGTTTGTTGAATTCATTCCCTGAGATGCTCCTCAGTGTTGGGAATTGCAACAGCTCTATTTTTGTAATATTTTCATGTCCCTCATAGCACTAAGATATTGTAGTTTGTCCATCTTTGACAATCTTTTAAAAGATGAGACGAGGTAAGACAAACTCACTTAAAATCACACTTCATGGCATCTTGCTCTTGAAGCACTCAACATTCTAAGTTTGTCACTTAAGTTTTTCACTTTGACATCATGAGAGTGCAACACAGCTTCCTCAGAGATTGACACTTGTCAAATAATTCGTCTTTATCTCTAAAAGCATTTTCTCTGTTCAGAGAAACTGTAACCAAATCTTTGTCTGTCTGGCATATCAAAACATGCACAACACATTGCGTTTCTCACAGTATTTACAAATAAAGAAGTATTTGTATACTTAAAAATATATCCAATTTTGAAAGAGCTTAATAACAGAAATATGTCTAATGTATGTATATTCCAAATGTTCACTAAAATAACTAGTTAATAAATTGTTTTGCCACGTTTCCCTCAAGTCAACCACATATAACACTTAAGCTTTGTCTTTTTAATATTTATTACTCTTGAATATGTATCAATTACATATGTGCCTATAATGCTTTAAATAATGGCATAAATGGCTGGTTTTGTAGACCCTACACGCTTTAAGGTGGCTGGTCTCTAATTGTTGAGATGATCTTACTTATAGAGATGTGGACAAGAAAAAATAATTTTCATTAGAAGGGTATCTACCTAGAAGTTAAAGGGAGCAAAAATGAAGGGACCTGATAACTAGTATCACTTATAAAAGAGTCCTTTCTCTTACCTAGGTTCAGTTGTGTCAGTTTATTTATTATGACTGGATACGTGCTGTAAATGTTAAGGAAGTGCAAGAATTCTTGCCAGGGCCTCATATATCAGCTGACTTGTTCCTATCTACAGCTGTCATCTGTCATGATTATTGTAACTCGTCCAGAAATAAATTCAATAACCTGCTCCAATAACACTTATCATTTTTGAAAGACAGTGGAGCTATATCTTTCTATTCTTGAATGTTTCCACAAATATTATCTTTGGTTCATCTTTGTATCACACTGGAAAGTATTGTGGAAATGCAAGTAATTCAAGGAGTAAACGTAAACACACATTTTGTAGTTGAGATGTTGAGTGATTATCAGGCACGTAAGCAAGGTTCTTCAGAGCTAATTAATAAAAACACTGTCTTGGCCGACTACATTGTCTTCATGCTGTGTATTGATTGGATTGTGTTAAATGTATT
Organism: Schistocerca cancellata; assembly: GCF_023864275.1. Classification (NCBI taxonomy): domain Eukaryota; kingdom Metazoa; phylum Arthropoda; class Insecta; order Orthoptera; family Acrididae; genus Schistocerca; species Schistocerca cancellata. Next base: position 497,999,896 of record NC_064627.1, on the reverse strand, counting down.
TTGTATCAAATAGCTCCAAAGAAAGAGATTGTCCAAAAACTCTGATACATTTTTTTTCAATACTTTTTTATGTGCTCATCGAAAAAAGCCGTGACTGTACAGTGATTGGCTACCTTTACTCCTTCAATCATCAGCACGTCTTTCATTTGTCAGTGGCAGGTGTGCATCCGTATTATGCTACTTGGTTTCTTCTGGGAGTTTAGAGAGATGAACCAATCTGGGTGTTGATGTTTTTTCTATAATCTGGCTTTGGAGTTTGTTCATGTGACTGAACTTTCAGAAAACTCCCTCCTGAGTTTTGTTGTACCTGTGTAGCTGTGTGTTGCTAATGCACAATTTCTCTAAAATTAATTTAGTGCAATTTCATAGTCATACGTTTTTAGGACACACAGATCTTGTTGTTTCTGGTGCATATTACTTCTCATGATTGTTCACTGTTTGGTTTCATGTGCATTTCATTTGTAGGTAAATTCGTGTTCTACTTAATTCATTGAAGTCCCCAGTTCTTTAATCACAACAGAGGATTCACGTGAGTGGAGGCCTTTGTGCATTGAGTCCATTTCAGTACTTTTTTTTTGTCATGGTGTGAAAACTATCAAAGTTTCTGATATCTCTTATCAGTTGAAGCACTTTCACACCCAAAAACTTTTATTAAAATAAACATTGCATCTATACCAGTGAAAATAATTTTTGAAAATATAAAGCAACTGGATGGATAAAAAATATACTCTCCAAGCAGTGGCAGGAGTGTGCGCACATATAAATGTTACAAAAATTTGCAAGCTTATGAAGACATTGGCTGCTGCTCCTGGTAAAAGCTTTGAAGGGAAAGGAAGAAGGATGAAAAAACAGGACTGGTACAATTTAGGAAATGGGGAGAGTTTGGAAAAGTTGCCCAGAACCCCAGGTCAGGAGAGACTTAGTGAATCATTGGGGAATGCACCAGACAAAATATGAAAACCTGAGGGCTTAAAAGTGGAAGATGGGTACTTGTAAGACAGAGAATACTGACAAAACAACTCTTGCACGATATTTTCTCAGTAATCTCTATTGCTTATTATCATATCTTCCACTTCTAAGATCTAAGGTTTTTCAAATCTCATTTGATGCACTCCCCAATAATCAGTTATTTTTTAGCTGTGTATCTTTTTATTACCAATCCTCCAGAATTTGACTTTTAGTAGCGCCAGGGCCTCATGTGTTCTGATAGTATGTTGAAAACAGTCTGAAGGTCTCTTTTTGTGAATCTCTGTGCAACTTAACTTTTTGCCATTTAAATTTGCGTAATGTTTTGTACCATCTGCTGATAATTGGCCCTTTTCAAAGGCTTTGTGTTGTGTTTCTGTACCAATGAGGTAACACTGAGAGAGCCAACAGTGCAAATATCATGAATCGTGGAGCTTGCTGTACAGGGCTCGCATGTGTCTCGACACAGATACATGTAGAGTAGGTGCGAACACATCAAAGGATATCTGTGGTCAGGTGACACCAATGAGAAGGGAAGGAGACCCTTTTTTCAGTAGCTGCAGGGGCAAAAGTTTGGATGACCGTGTAATCTGACCTTGGATAAATGTTCTCTGTTTTCAAATCATGTAAATTCAGATAAAGTTCTCAAGCTTCCAACAGCCATCACTGCCATCATCACCAGAAGTTTTAACTTCTGCTTCCAGTATAGGAAAGGTGTTCTCCTGGTTTACATAAGGCAGCAGCATCCAGAACATTCCAAATGCGGGTAGGCTTAACACATATGCAGGAAGCCGAGTAAAGCAGTGTGTTGCAGCACTTACCCACTACCAGTGTGATGATGATGTCAGCAGATGTAGGAGCTGGTGCCATATTTGAATCTGCTCACCTACCAACCTGTAAATGTCAACTCTGATACTGTTCTGTGTCCAAAGCCTGCCCCCACGCCCTACCAAATGTGTACCCCAGTTCTCCACTCAAGTTATTGTGCTGTATCATTTATAGTAGAATCCCGCTATCTTTTTGCCTCCTCAAGTACGTATTATTTTCCAATTTTCTACATTGCGTATGGCCCTTGTTGTTCAGCAAAGCATTTTGTGACTGTGAATAGTTTGCTAGGTACTAAGTATTCTACAGATGTTCCGACCTGCTTCAAAGATTCATGAAAATTACGCCATGTTTTAGATTCAGTTGCTGAATACAGATGTATGTTATTTACTGTGGATGCAGTGGTATTAGTGTAGGACAAACCACCCACAATTGCCAAGCCCTACACTGAACACAAAGTACCATATAAAACAATGAGGACTGGACACGTTTGCTACAGCAGAACTTTGTCTATAGAAGGGCCACAGAGGGCCACAGAATATCACATTAGGAGAAGAGACTTTTGGTACAGGCAAGTACACATTAAAAAAAATCACCCAAGGTTTAGTTATAGCACAATAACTTTATAAGAGGAAATGAGTACAGAGTTATCACATGGGGGTAGGCTTATGATGCTGAACGGAAGCAGAGGAAAATGCTTGACAGTTACAAGATGGTGGGGTGCTTGTTCCTCATGCCAGCTGTTATCGTTGCATTGGTGCTGTGGTGGACTACTTAACTTTCTGTGCACATGTTAATTCATCCCATCTCTAGAATGTTCTGGATGGTACTGCCTCCTGTATACGCTATGTGATCAAAAGTATCTGGACACGAGGCTGAAAATGACTTACAAGTTTGTGGCACCGTACATTGGTAATGCTGGAATTCAACATGGTGTTGGCCCACCCGTAGCCTTGACGACAGCTTCCACTCTCGCAGGTGTACATTCAATCAGGTGCTGGATGGTTTCTTGGAGAATGGCAGCCTATTCTTTACAGAGTGCTGCACTGAGGTGAGGTATCAATGTCATTCAGTGAGGCCTGGCACGAAGTTGGCGTTCCAAAACATCCCAAAGGTATTCTGTAGGATTCAGGTCAGGACTCTGTGCAAGTCAGTCCATACAGGGATGTTACTGTTGTGCAACCACTCTGCCACAGGCTCTGCGTTATGAACAGGTGCTCGATCCTGTTGAAAGATGCAGTCATCATCCCAGAATTGCTCTTCAACAGTGGGAAGCAGGAAGGTGCTTAAAACAGCAATGTAGGCCTGTGCTGTGATAGTGCCACGCAAAACAAGGGTTACAAGCCCCCCTCCGTGAGAAACACGGCCACACCACACCACCACCGCCTCTGAATTTTACTGTTGGCACAGCACATGCTGGCAGAAGATGTTCATCGGCCATTCGCCATACCCACATCCTGCCATAGGATTGCCACATTGTGTACCATGATTTGTCACTCCACACAATACTTTTCCACTGTTCAGTTGTCCAATGTTTACGCTCCTTACACCAAGCGAGCTGTCGTTTGCCATTTACTGGCTCAATGTGTGGCTTATGAGCAGCTGCTCAACCATGAAATCTATTTTCTCACCTCCTGCCTAACTGTGACAGCACTTGCAGTCGATCCTGATGCAGTTTGGAATTCCACATTGCGACCCTCTTCAACTGCCGGCAGTCTCTGTTAGTCAACAGAGGTCGGCCTGTTCGCTTTTGTGCTGTATGTGCCCCTTCACATTTCCACTTCACTGTCACATCAGAAACAGTGGATCTAGGGGTGTTTAGGAGTGTGGAAATCTTGCGTACAGATGTATGACACAAGTGACACCCAATCATCTGACCATGTTCAAAGTCCGTGAGTTCCACGGAGCGCCCCATTCTACTCTCTCACGATGTCTAATGACTACTGAGGTCGCTGATATGGAGTGCCTGGCAGTAGGTGGCAACCCAATGCACCTAATATGAAAAACATGTTTTTGGGGGTGTTTGGATACTTTTGTCACATAGTGTATAAGGTTGACATTTCCCATCAATTAAGAGTTTCGACTCCTGAAAACAATAGCAGCAACTGCTGTTTAAAGCTAGTGAATGTTATCTTAATTGATGAGACTTGAAAACCAAGAACATTTTATCCGTTTAAGACTCTATGAAAGACTGACGATACGTGATGTGGCCTTGTAACACTATATAAATGGCATTTCACTGTTGGAACTGCAGTGTGACTGAAAGCAAGGGGAAAGTACAGCTGATATATTTCCCAAAGACATGCAGCTCCTCTGTGTTACGTGATAGCATCCTATTGGGCAAAATATTTCTCAGGTAAAATAGTCCCCATTCTGTTCTCCATGTGGGAACTACTCGGGTATGTTTGTTATCAGCATAAGAAACAAATCTGGCATTCTACGTGTTGAGTGTGCAATATATATTGTTGCCTTCAGCGTACTTAATGTATGATTACTGTATGATGAGTTGTTATTCATAATTAAATTTAATGTTTCAAAAAATGAGTTGACATTTAATGAAATAGGATGGAATCAGACACAAAGAAAGCAGTACAAATTCGTACAAAGGAATTCATGCATTAGTTATGCTGCAATTTTCAATTTTACATGTGAAAGTCAAGACCACATGGAGTGAGATAAAAATTGGATAGGGCATCCATTTAATTGTAAACAGATAATGGGATGATACTGATTATCACTTTTTAAGAACTGATTGGCTGGTTTTGGAAAAACCAGCAAATTAATTCTTGAACAAAACTTACAAAAACTGCTTTTCTTCCATTTTTTGCCCTTCAAAATTGCTCACAACTTCACCAGTAGACATAATATGCTGTCTGCATCTCACTGTATGTTATCTCTCTTATTCATTACATCAAACCATGTCTTCATAACTCTTCTCTATCAGTGTGTAATTTTTGTTATCCTTCATTAACAAGAGTTCCAGTTATCTCCCTCCTGGTGCCATACCGTACAGTTATCAATTTTTAAAATTAATTTTGCTTTGCAAAATTATACATTTGTTTTTTTTTTTTTAATCTGGTGAATGTCCTGTGGTTCATCTCTCTCATCTGCAACCTTTGTCTCAGCGTGTATATGCTTGTGGACAACAGTCTCTTGTAACCAGTGGTTAAAGCACTGGGCTCACATTTGGGAGGAGCTGGATTCAAATCTCTATCCAGCCACCCAGATTTAGGTTTCCATGGTTTCCCTAAATGTATTATGACAAATGTCAAAATGTTTACTATAAAAATAGACATACTTTTCCTTCAACATCCCTATCCTGTTCCAGACAGTGCTCCATGTCAAATGATCTCTTCAATGGTGCGACTTTCAGATTGAGTGGCAAAAGAAAGTGTTGTCAATTCACCTATAACAAATTTGGTTGGTATATTATGATTTTTCTTCTTCTTCTTTTTCTTGTTCTTCTCCTTCCCCTTCTCCTTCTCATTCTTATTTTATAACAATAAAGACCTGAAATTTAAGTATGTAAATAATTCCAAATTCAAATTTATAAAATCATTGCATGCATTTTGTTATATGTACATTATCTCAAAAATACATTTATATCAAAATTGCACAAAATACGTGTCTGGAGAGGAAGACACAATAGTTATAATTATGCTATATCACATAGTAATGCAACTCCTCGTAGTATCCAATGATCCGGTGGTTTGTCACTAGGGAGCCACAATGGAGTAATGAATGTCAAATCTGTTCGATTTGGCTTTTTGTAAACTGGACACTGAAAAAAAAAGCAGGTTATTAATACAATACCTAAAGTACTCAAGCAACATGTAACTTCAAGGGCATAAGCACAAATACCAGTGAAAAACATGAACAGGAAGGGAAAAATTAATAAAATGTTTGAAATAGCTCCAGATGACAATTCATGAAGCAGTGTTAATAAAGCTCAACAAATCTGGAGGTAATAATAGTGTGTAGGTTCTCTAGATGGCCTACACATATAAATAAATATTTGTGATGATTCTTATTTGCGCCATCCCCAAGCGGCAAAGACATGAAAGGGAGGTATGATTATATCTGAGTAAGCTGACAGAAAACTGATAGCTATACTATAAATTCTTGTATGTACCTCAACTGTTTTTTTCACCTATCTTGGTGCCTGTCAGTCTTCTGAGCTGGTGTGATCAAGATGTATGTGCTTGCACCTTCCCAATATTGCATTAATTAAAAGTTGTAATATGCAGAAGCTGCAAGTTTTCATTCTCCTACCGAGCTACGTCGTAATTTCACATCCTGGTATGACGAGGGCTTGCATTTTAAAATGGAGCTTTTTGGAGAAGAAGTCAATACGGAGAGAGAATAGGCGATGCGGCCATGCCAGCATCATCGTACATTATTGGGGAGACAAGGTAAATATCAAGCCGTACACAAAAACACCAAGGAATTAATTTTCAATCAATGTTCCAGAACTGCCACAACATTTCTTAACCCGCGAGCAGCCATGACTGCATGCATTTCTGGACTTACAATTTCTGGTGTGGCTAAACATTTATTAGTATAACTACATCAGCTCTGAACGGTTCACATTATCTATCCCCCTAACCACTACAATACATACTAGAGAGTCCTATGTGGAACAAATAATGAAAGAGGAAGAATAACCCCTCAATATATAGATGATGTGTAGGGCAGCTGACAGGCTATGGGGGCTCTTATATGACACGTTTTAATTTCTTTTATAATTTTTCTTGATTTTTGTTGTTCCTTTAATCCATTCCATGTAAAAATGAGCTGTGTGAGGATAAGGGGCAGGGGTGCCCATGTGCCTTCAAAAATGGAAATCCACAAAAATGAAACCACCAACATTGCAAAATATCGCTTCTGCATTATTAATTCATTGCCCAATATACATAGTTTGTTTACCTCAGTCTCTCTGACTGAGGCATTCTTGTGACACAAGTTGTGTTAGTTTGATTACTTTGTGGATCAGTGACTCCAAGACACAGAGACGATGAAGCAAGCTGAGCCTTTCCCTTTTACAGCTTGCCCCAGACCACATAGTATTCTTTCACTTTCGAGGTAGAATAGTAGATGGAGGAGGACCAATGTCTTCATTTTTGCTTCAGGAGAAGATTTATTTAGTTGGGTGTTACTCCCATGAAACAAATGATGCAAACTCCAAACAATCGAACAAATGTTAAATCATTTTGTATTACGGTTTATGGGTGCTTGAATTGGACTGTGATTAGCAATAATGATCCAAGATCCAAAACCTCAAACTGAGGTATTGATCCATTTGCAAACCATTTCATTGTAAAATCTGTAATAGCTATCATTTCCAAAACTTGTAGAAATGTAGGCAGTTATGTACACTGTATTAAAAATGTCTCTTGGATGATTATTGCTGAATTAGCAAACTATTATTGTGGGTCAGCAACAGTAAATTGTGAATATTCTGATGTTGGCGATAGTAACAAACACATATATAAACATAATACATTTCACAGCAGTATTTATTTCTTTCATACTAAAGTAAATACAATACGGAGAGATGTAACATGAAACATGTGTTAAACTGAATATTCTGCTCACGCCTTATGCAACTTTTTTGACATCATTGTATATCTTCTTCAAAATCAACTACACTATTAAATCTTTTGATGTCATTAATGACTTGATCATCTCAGATAAGAGAATGATCAACATGGTTGGCATCACTGGGTATCAAGTGCAACATAGATTTCAGATCTTCAAGTGTAGGTTTAGATATGGCATTCTCTTGAGGAGGGGTTCAAAGAGTTCACAAAAGTTTGAGTTACAAGGTCTTCCCTGCTGTTTCTTTTGCAGGTCCACATTGACATAGGCATCATCATTATGGTCTGCTTTTATGTACAGCCTTTATGGAACTTCCTTTTTCAACATTATTTTCATATTTGTGTCCAGTTAGTTGTTTCCTGTCGTGTCAACCTTATGATTCACAATATGGTTCTCCATTTTAGAACCTTCAACAAAATTGTTGGTCTCTATTAAAGTTACAACAAGGGGATTTCTTTTCCTACAAGTATTCATAACATCTAGATAGTCACTTGGTAGGTACATGCAATGCTGACTATTCAAAACTCATTCAACATCACTTAAATATGCATTTGACAGAAATGTGTGCCTAGGAATCAGAAGCCGTAGAGAAACTGAAGTATGAGATTGATAGTTTTGTCTGCATCGAAGTGCACACCAGTTGTGGGGAAAGTGACGATCTGTTGGGAAAAAGCACAAATTCCAACATGGGTAGAGAAACTGAATACCAAAATTAGAAGCTTTGTATTAAAAATGGAGCAACTACAAAAACATGCTGGAAGACTGTTAGACATACATAAATGGAAATAAATGATACTGTTCAAAAACTTGAACACATTTGTGACATTGCAATGCTAATGTTTTAAATATCATAACTACTGAAGAATAGTTTTCCATCTGCTTCTTTAATTGCCTCATCCTCCAAGAACATTGGCAATCAGAAGCACGATCTGTTGTTTATCCATGGCTTTTCCAAACAGGTATTCTGTGCTCAGTTCAAATCACTGCCCTAGGTTCTTTAGCCAAGATGTATGTACTGGACCATGTCTGCTATCAATATTTCCTTGAAGATTACTTGCAGCAAGTTGCATTCCTTGTTCCACATTATATAGACAAAGTATTAGAGTTTTCTTTACTGAGAATTTCTAAATGTTTGTTTATACACTGTAGAGCTGCCACATTTGTGATATTATCTATTCATGGTACTCTTGATATCCTTTAAAACACCAATACTTCAAATGGCTCCAGTTTTGTACCTAATACTGCAGTAAGTGTCCATGACTCCACTCCAAAGTGAGTAGGATACTGAACATGTCACATCAAAGTAGTCAAGTGATAAGTGTAATACTTATGTCATGGCTTTCAGAATTTTGTCAGTTCCTGAAAAGTGCTTCTGGCCTGTTCAATACTGCAGCAAATTTACTGAGAGAAGACCCAGTAACTGTTGATTTTACACCTCAAATATTTATATGATGAAATTCTTTCAATCCTACTGTTACTGGGTGTAACAGTTATTGAATTTCATTTCAATTTCTGCTGACAACCATCCATCTTGTCTTCTTGACATGTAAACATATCCTCTCTGTATTGCTCCCTTTGGCAATGGAGTTTATAATTCTTGCAGATATGCCATCCTGGTTGCAAGTAAAACAGTGTTATCAGCGTATATTAACTCCATTAGCCACCACTGCTTGATAGTTTCCATCAAGAGCATCTCAGAAAATCTTTTCATAGTAGATGTTGAAAAGTAATGGGGAGAGAATGCAGCCCTGGGAAACTTCTTTCATAATCAGTACTTCCCATAGCTGACCACTGTACACACACCAGCACTTTGGTTCCAATAGACATTCCCAATCAACTGGATATCACAACCATCTAGCCCCAGTTGACCAAAACTTGCACATTAGTTTGTCATGCTGGATAGTGTCAATGGCGTTCCCATAATCAATGAAATAAGCATAAACATTGACATAAACATCACGAAGCTTTTGAGTCAATACCTGAATGCTCCCTGAGTCCCAACACAACTCCTGGATCCAGTCTCCAATGCTCTCATTACAATTACAAGATATTCTGAAATGCAGTATTTTAAGGAATAATTTGAGGGTGCTACTCATTAAACTGATTATTCCGCAACGATTGCAACACTTTGCATTGTGTGTTTTGGGAAGTGGTACAAACACAGGTTTAAGCCAGTCATGTGGTAAGATTCTGTTTCGATAGATACTGTTGAACAAACCAGTCAAAAAGGAAAGAGACTGTTTAACTTTGGGGTGCTTTAGTGCTACATTGCGCATTTTGTCAGGACCTGGTGCCTTTGTATTTGACGATGTGGCATGCTCTACTTCTGCTTTTGTGATCCATATCATCACTTTCCCAGTGGTTAGAAAGATGACTATGTTTCATGCATGGAATCACTCAGCAGCTTGAGAAAGAGTGAAGAGCTGAGAGCAAAGCGAATATGAAATCCACCAATTTTGTAAATAATTTTTTTGTAAATTCATGACATAAATATATTAGAATATAAAATAAAATAAAAATCAATTCCTCATTCTGTGCTGATGACTTTGCTCATATTTTGGTCATTTAACTGGCTGTTCTTCGAATCTTTTTAATCATTTTTTCATCACAGCAATTGGTGAATTGGTGACATTTTCATGTAGTGTTGAATCAGAGTTACTTGTTTTTGAGGTAGATATTCGAACACTGATAACACTGACACAAAATTCCATTGCCTCAAGTAAGATGAGAAAACATCATCAAACAGTAATGACCCCAAAGTTTGCTGCTGCTGTGGGCTTAGTCACAGGGAAGTAGTTCATATTCTGGTAGCTACTACCCATGTGGTATGGCAGGCATTATCCATATGAAATTATCCTCTTAAGTGTTTTTGAGAGGAAGATGGGCTATAATAATCTTAAAAAGATTTAAAAATGGTCTGGAAATGATGTAAATAAATTCCATTGCAATTAAGTATGGAAAAACAAGGAATACTTGGGTCAGGTCAATGTGACTTGAACACTTGATTTTGATCTGGATACTTCAAGAGAACAGCAATCTCGAGAGCATTATACATAATTTTTAGAGTTCATTGTGATTTTTCTTGGCAAAGCAGTATCTCATGGAGTTTCTTTCCATGCCCCAGAGGCTATCTATCAGGGTGGAACGTGAAAGGCATTTGTTATTTGAAAATGTTTGTGTTCCATGCTGAATTTGAATTATCATTACAGTTTATGATATTTGTATTTGCCTGTCATTGTGTATATCTATTGTGGTTCTCTGCCTCTCCCACAGCCAAAGTGCCATATATAGATTTCAGCATTGTTTCGCAGCTTTATAAATATCAAACTGTTGATTGTGATGTCTCTTGTGGGGCTTTCCAAAAATGGAAAAATTGTCTATTGTTCCTGTCTCCTGAATCTGCCGTCTTTGCATCTTTGGTCCTAATTTGTCTTCTGATTCAAAAATCAAAATGTTCAATACATTTGAGCATTAGGGGGAACCATCAGAAGGAAAAACCTATAGAGTTCAAGTAGGAATTGATCAATTCACAGAAATAGTCAATAATGGCATTGATCAGCCAGTTCTTAATAAAAGAAGACTACTGTATTTACTGGATCTGACCTGAGTGACTGAGTTCTTTAAGGGGAGTACATATGGCGGAATTGGTCAAAAAGTGACATTTTCGGATTATTATCTCTTATTAATATTTGATCTCTCCTGAATAATTTGATGCAATATTTGTCGAAAAATTCCAATTGGAAGTGTAGTTTTTATCATTTCAAAGCTAATAGTGCGTGCGTAAAATTATCCAGTTGTTCTGCACTGACTTGCCTCAGTATCTCTATCTCTTGAACTATTCAATCTAGAAGGCTGTGGTTTTCAGGTATTTATTCCTTGAAATCATGTTAATGTTCGTGTTAAGAGGTTGGATGCACTGTGTAAACAGAAATGGCAGTATAGCACATGCATTTTGTTTATTTACTTTGTGGTTGTCGTGTTTCATAAGTTTTGAACTGAAAACATAGTGATTTGGTGTGTTATTATACACTCTTATACCTCTTTTCAACATGACAAAAAGAAGGGATTGTTTTAAGAAGCAACATTTCCATGGAAATCAGCATATCACAAAATCTGAATCCAGTGTTGATCCTGAAATAGATTTTTCACAGACATGTGATAAGGACACGCCTACTAGTGCTTCGAAGAGAAAACTTGGAGACCATGAGGATTTATTTATTGGCAAAGATAAAAAATAGTTTAGCTTATGTTCTTTTAGATTTGAGTGTCTTAGGACAAGTTTTGCAAGATGCTGTGTCATGTAAGGTTTGTGGTGGGCAAATTAGCATTTCTGAGGACTCATCTGCAAAGACTGGACTGGCTAACAAACTTGATATTCAGTGCTAAGCTTGCAGGCTCTTGACATCATTTTGGACTTCTGAAAAGTGCAAGAATGACTTGTTTGAGAGCAATGTTAGATTCCTGTATGGAATGAGGTGCATTGGGAAAGGATTGGCTGCAGCTGAAGTATTATGTGCAATGCTGAACTTGCCAAACCCACCAACCAGATCAAGTAAGTACACAGAAGTAATTGGTGAATGTGTCAAATCTGTTGCTGTTGCTTCTATGAAAGCTGCTGCTAAAGAAGCAGTAGAATTAAATAACACAACAGACTTATCTGTGACAGTTGATGGCACATGGCAGAAGAGAGGTCACACATCAAAAAATGCAGTTGCAACTGTCACTAGTGTTGACACAGGTAAAGTTTTAGACATTGAAGTGCTAACTAAATACTGTCATCAGTGTAAATCAGTTGATGAAACAAGTCAAAGCCAAAAACAAATTGTGCTAAGAATTGTGAGGGAACTAGTGGGGTTATGGAGGCTACTGCAGTTGTTTCTATGTTCAGACGTTCACAACAGGAGAGAGGTGTGTGTTACACTGAGTACTTGGGGGGTGGTGATTCAAAAGCTTACAAATCGGTAGTGGAAAGCCAACCTTATGGTAATAAGCAGATTGTTAAGATTGAATGTGTGGGCCACATTAAAAAATGGATGGGAACACGTCTCCAAAAATTGAAGCAGACAAAAGGAAAAGAGAAGGTATCAGATGGAAAGACTCTAAATGGTAAAGGAAGACTTACAGACTAAAACATTGATGAACTCCAGCATTATTATGGAATGGCAATAAGAAACAATACACACGACCTACAAGGGATGAAACGAGCAGTGTGGGCTACATTCTTCCACAAATCTTCCACTGATGATACACCTATACATGGTCTTTGTCCACCTGGTGCTGATTCATGGCGCAAGTACCGCAAAGCTCAGACAGCGGGTAGCGGGGAACAATTTAGGCGCAAAAATAGCATACCATCTGCAGTGCTGGAAGCTATTAAACTAATATATAGAGAATTAGCTCATCCTGACCTTCTTTCCAAATGTCTCCATGATCGAATGCAAAACCCGAATGAGTGTTTCAGTAATGTAATTTGGACCCGCATACTAAAAAATGTCTTTGTAGGAAGAAAAACTCTATGCTTGGGTGTTTGTGATAACATTTAATGATGGTATAAAGGAAAGAATTGGGGTACTAGGGGAACTTGGTATCACTCCAGGTGCTAACACACTGCAAGCCTTTCAACGAATGGATCGACTTAGGATCTTGAAAGCCCAGCATGCAGCAGAGGAAATGACTAAAGAAGCAAGAGGCAGGAAAAGAAGGGAGCTTCTAGGTTTGCAGGATAGTAAAGAACAGGCTCCAGATAATGCTTATTATGGGCCTGGCTGTTTCTAGAAGCTGGCAAGCCTCCATGTGTAAGTTGATATCAAATAAAATGTTTGAACTTGATTTGCCGGAAATGACATTTTTAAAATTATTTGACCCGTATCTTTAATTTTACACTATGTTACCACTTAGTATACTGCAGCTACTGAACCTCCCAAAACATCTCTACCCCTAACGGTTTTTTACTTACAGAAGAAAAAGTGGACTTTTAAAAGAAAATATTGACCAACATTTTTAAAAAATCATAACTAGCTAATTATTTCTCTGTGCATTTTGATTCTGGTTCAGTAATCAGAAAATGAGTGATACTATACATCCCAAAAATTTCAGATCTCTATCTGTCACAGGTTCTGAGATAATGGGTCATCAATATTGCAAATTTAACACTGTGGGTATAGGATGTATGTACTCGCCTTAAGACAAATCTTTCACAGTGGCACAAAAAAATTAAGATTTTGTCAGTGACCTACTCTTGGTCAATAAACTGAAAGTTACAAATGATCTGGCAGAAGAAGGTGGAGGCGGCATTTTGTAAAGTATATCTAATATTGCCATCAGCTTGTGGGGTATAAAAAATATTTTTTAAAAGAATAAGGATCTTTAAAAGAAAAGTTAATTTTTTTCATCATATTTCCTTCACAAACATTGTATGCAGTAATGTTTTAGATTGTATGTTTAAAGTTATTACAATAAATTTAATAATTAATTTTAATCAGCTGCTTTTGTGTGATAGTTTTAGATAAAATGTAAGTGAGATTTTTATGTGAGTCTTCATTTAGGAACTGGTGCCTCCTTTTATTATGGAGCCAAAGTTACACAAAACTCTTTTTTTTCATGCAGTAGTACCAATTTGGGGATGGCAGAAAGAAAAAAGAAAAATTTCACTGTTAGTAACATAAACAAGGCAGAAAATATTGCTGAGCTTTGTGACTGAGGGATGATGGGGACACAAAAGTTGAGAAATGAGACTTTGCAGATTCAGTGCCACTTATTACTAAAATTGGTAGCTAACGTCAGTGTAACTTTTTGTAATTAATTTCACTCACTTTATTACACACAAAATTTTCCCATTGTATATGATGACACTCATTACCAGGAAAGTCATGCTAATAATCAATTACTTACCATATACAGTTTAGGATCCTTAGGTGCTGTGCTGTTAATTGCAAACACATGGACTACTGGCATATTGACAAACAACTGTTTTGGGCGAGACTCGACTAGTTTTACAGCTCTTTTATTCCAGCCACAACCTTCAAGAAATAGACCATGCACGTATACACCCTCCTGTAAAATAACGATACAAAAAAGAGAAATGAGATCTAGTATAATGGGGGAGATAATAGTAGATGTTAGTAAATAGCAGTTTTGGCCATGTGTGTGTGTGTGTGTGTATGTGTGTGTGTGTGCGCGCGCGCTACTTCTGCTGCAACACCAATGAAACCTCAGTTACGGAAAGGAATAATTTATGAAATCTCAAGTGAAATATCAACTAACCCCTTAGTTTAGACCAAATTTTTGCTTTTTTATCTACCACTTTGCCAACAACAACATTAATGGCTGTAAACAGATGAGACAGATCAACAAAATACTGAATTTGCTATGGAACATAACATCAGTGACCTATAAGATTGTTTATCCATAATTCTTCCACTAAATTTTGTTTGCATTTACAGCACATGTTTTCTCTCAAGTTCACCTCTTACAATATGTTTCTTTCCTGTGCTTGCTTATCTTGACCTTCTTCTCACATGTGCTGTTTTCTTATAGAATGCAGTTCAATGTGATTGGATGTACAATTTTTATTTTTACTTTGCTAACTTTATGGTTTAGTGATTGGGTTTTGATTGGCTGTCCAATGTTAACCACACAGTGTATATGTACTGCAGGATGCCTTATGTTACATAAATATTTTTGATATTAGAATGTCACCCTGCCTGGAATTTCTCTTCACTGCCAAGAGGTCCCATGCTTTGCAAGAAATTCATACCTTGTCACTGTTACAGACAAACATGAAATGTGACTTATTAGCATGTGACTTATCAGCTTTCACACCTCCAGTATCAAATGGCATTATTCCTCTGTTCACACTAATGTTTGTACCTTATGGCTGGACTTAGATCTTTAGGTGTTGCACTTTAATTTTTTGCACTGTTTAAATGGTTGTAAATGATTTATCATGAAATGAATACAAACATCCCTGATTGTGATTTTGTAGCACCTTTTTTTGACACCCGCACCTATTGTATCATTTCTTCTTCTTTCACTTCTTTAACTCTTTCATGATAGATTTTGTTTGCCCTTTCTTTGTGACCCACTGCTGAATGCTTTGGCTTGAAAAAGTTTCTCGTGGAAGACATGTACTCAAATGTTCACATTTTGGTTTTCAAAAAATAGTAAGAGATGTATATCTCACTGGACCTGGCACAGAAGAGTTATTCCAAAAATTTGAATTACCTCATAAAATATCAGTTCAAATATCAGCGATTTCATGCTTCATTTACATTTTCTTTATTTCTTGCCCAACCCATACCATGAAACGTGTCCCAGTTGAGTATCTTTCTTCTTGATTATACTATAAATGTGTGCTTCATAGCATTCTAAATAATTTCTCATGCCCTTGAGGTTAGACATATATTTTAGTTTCTTCATTTGAAATAGGCATACATCTGTACTGGGGCTATTTAGTCTCACTGGACACCCTGTTTACCATTTTTAAGCCTAAAAACTCATCTCCAGTCTCCTTGTCACCATCCCCACAATAAGAGAGGAAAGCTATTTCGAAATAAGCTTAATTTTTTGATGATTTATTTCTATTGTAAAGCTTACTGTTTACATATCAACTGTCAATCCTACAGTAGCAGAAAAGGTACCTTAATACTTTCTGCATAAATGTTTTGACACTTAACATATAGCTGAAGAAATAAATATAATGTCCTAATGTAAGACACCATTATCACATCGTCATCAATAACAAAACAATTTTTTCTAATAATAATAATAATAATAACAATAATAATAATAATATAAAATGAGTAAGCAAGACAATATTTGTGAAATGGTAATAAAATCACATTTAGCACCACGAGGGGGGTGCAACATATACTAAGAATAGTGAACTACAATGTGGCAACAGTGTAGTGAGAAACTGGCATTTTCGAGTTCAAAAAGTAGAAATGATTTTTTTACAATAAAGTGGAAATTTATTGCATGTGGTATTCCTCTTCCAAGCTCAACACTCCCGTTAAAAACCTATATCTGGAGAAGTGTACCAAAAAGTCTGTTCCCAGTGAGGGTGCTTTAAGAAAGGTACACCTTCAGCTGTTATATAAAGAAAAACTGTCACAAATCAGATGAATAGTATCTGATGGTACAGTATATATATTCTAAATGAAATAATTAACAGGCAGAGCAAATCTGTATAGAATATTTTGTGCGACTACTGAGTGGAGAACAAATGAAGACAATGATTTTGTTTGCTGGCAGCCAGAGACAGTGGTAACATGTGTGAGATGTGTTTGTGTGAATGTGTGTGTGTATGTTTTCCAATCCAGAAGAAGAAGGTCTTTTGGCTGAAAGCTTACTTGTTTAGCAGCTTTTTGTTGTGCCTGCTGGTGACTCAACATCTCCACTATACTGCCATTATTCCATCCTGGATTTTCCATTGTTTAGTAGTATGGCTGTATGATTCAAAATTCAATCATGTCCTGATTTTGATTAAAATAGTTTGGGAACACAAGTTATTGGTGTAGGTCTTGAGGGATTTGGTATTAGAACATACATGTTTACTATAGGTACTTTGAGTGTAAGGAAGGGTGCTGTCTCTTTCACATTATCTCTATTTTCTTCCACTTATTAATTTTTAATTACATCATTTTTACCACTTTCATTTTCTCATTATGTTCTAGTATGTCTCAGGCACTCAATATACTCATCTTTTCTAACACCTCTGAATTGAGATTGGTACAGTGTTTACTAATGTGCTATATTTGACCTCCTATTCTTTCTGATGCTTTTTCCTTCACTTTTGCTTCCCTTCCACCTTGTAATAGGCGAATCCCACTTGACTTCAATTTGTAATAGATTCTTTCCTTACCTTTCCTATTCAGTCTCCCTTTGCTGAAGAGGTAAAGGCTCATCTTTCTGTCTCCTTGTGGTTTTAACAATTTTCTGACTTCAGTTTTCATTTTCATGCAGTTAACTGCCTTTTGTTGTTGTCCATTATCTGCTACACTATAGCCTTTATAGTCTCAGTTAGAATCCAAGCTAGCCAATAGCAGTCCCTGTCATTCATACACTGTTAACTACAGCACCTAGACCTGATGGAAGTGTTTTAGATCATTTCTAAGATAAAATTTAAGCAAACTGGTAATTGCAGGTACATAGTGGAAGCTTAGTGAGCAGTACTATCATTTATTTGCAAAGAAACTCACAACTGGTGGAATTCGAACTTCTTCCAATGCGAGCTTTGTCACCTCATTGTGTAAGGTAACAACGTCCAATGCCCAGCCCTTATGTGCTCTTGCTACCTCCTGTCTCATTGCTGTCAGGAAACCTGCAAATTTAAGTGGATTATGAAAATTTTTGTTTCATACCTTACTTTAAACTGTGATGATAATGATAACAAATGGCACTGAACCATGGACTAAATTAAATATACAAACATCTCTAAAATATTTCAGATTCAATTACAAAAATGTATATTGATTTTTAACATCAATTTTTGTAATTAGGGAGATCCTTAGAGTTAAATTAAGTACACCACTTCCGTATTTTAAAATTTTATGTATCAGTTCAAACTTTGCACAAAGATAGATAAATTGATAAAGTCAAAACAAAACTTTTTTAATCCAATATTTTTTATCTGTTGTTGAGATAAAATGATTTGAAGTAGAGCTAAATGAAACGTGTAAAATTTGTTCTTGCATGAAATGAACGCACAGAAATGATTTCTTACAATAAAATTAAAAAACTCACTTGCAAAAATTTAGCTTCATGCTGATTTCAGTGCACCATCCCGATATATTGGGACCATCACCATTATAGAGTTATGAACCTCCTTGTTCCAGCATCCCGACAAAAACCAATTTTGTCCCAATTTTGCAAAATACTGTTACGAGCTTGGCTCAAGTACTGAAGTAATGCCATCTGTTAGCTCAACATGTAAAAGCAGCTATCTGAAATCCCGGATTGGGTGATGACTGAAAACCATCTTTATTTATTTATTTATTTAGTCCTTTGATCACTTGTAGTACAATGTACAAGATGATATTGGACTTAATTCTGGTCATTACAGTAGAGAGTTTTTCAGGATTACAGTATATACAGTTCTATGTGTTATACGTTACATGAGTTACAGCTCTACACATTTACTGCAGGTCCGGTATTCATTTACTGACTGGATACGGTGGTACTGTAAATATTTTCTAACAGATCGTTCGGAAGTATTAATATTTAGTATACATTTTATTTAATTTGGCAACTTGTTGAATAATTTTATTCTCAAGTAGCATGTACCTTTCTGATATAAAACAGTATTAGTTGGAAGTAAATGCAAATTACCTTTTAATCTAGTGTTGTGATTATGTAAGCCACAATTTTTTCTAATACCATTATCATTTCCAATTACATTTCTTTTAATATACATTAGAATGAACATACGAGATAGTGGTAGATCTTTCAATGTTTTAAATATTGGTTTACATAACTGTACAGTTCTGCTCCCTATAATAATCCTAATGGCATTTTTTTTTTTTTTTTATTGTGAAGGTCCCGAGAGGTGCTAGTGAATTCCACCAGAATCGGAGTCCACATTTTAGGTATGCATTGAAATATGCATAATGGGCAGACATTAGATCCTGTTCATTTATGCATCCTTTTAGAGACATTAAAAGATAGCAACCTGTATTCAGCTTGAAATTAACATGCTCAATATGTTTGTCCTATTTTAGGTCACTTTGAATCCATATGCCAAGAAATTTTGTTACTTCTTTATTAATGATGGGTTGTTGGTTGACAGTGATATCTGGATAACACAGGGTATTGTTTTAAGAGCTATGGAAATTTAATGCTACTGTTTTTCTGTTATTTATTATAAGCTAATTCACTGCGGATCATTTACTTAATTGATTTGTAAAAGAGTTTACTTTATGTTGGATATCATCATTTTTTTGCTGCATTTACTAATATTGTTGTGTCATCAGCAAATAGAATTATTCTGTGTGATTTATCATGCACATCCACACACAGTGCCACACAAAACAACAAGGGCTGCAAGCCCCCTCCATGAAAAACACGACCACACCATAACACCAATGCCTCCAAATTTTACTATTGGCACTACACACGCTGGCAGATGACGTTCACCGGGCATTTGCCGTACCCACACCCTGCCATTGGATCGCCACATTGTGTACCATGATTCGTCACTCCACACAACATTTTTCCACTGTTCAATCATCAAATATTTACGCTCCTTACACCAAGCAAAGCATCATTTGCCATTTACTGGCTTATGAGCAGCCGCTCGACCATGAAATCCAAGTTTTCTCACTTCCTGCCTAACTGTGACAGTACTTGCAGTGGATCCTGATGCAGTTTGGAATTCCTGTGTGATGGTGTGGATAGATGTCTGCCTATGACACATTACGACCCTCTTCAACTGTCGACAGTCTCTGTCAGTCAACAGATGAGGTTGGCTCGTACTCTTTTGTGCTGTATGTGTTCCTTCACATTTCCACTTCACTGTCACATCAGAAACAGTGGACTTAAGGGTGTTTAATAGTGTGGAAATCTTGCATACATATGTATGACACAAGTGACACCCAATCACCTGACCATGTTCAAAGCCCATGAGTTCTGTGGACCTCCCCATTCCACTCTCTCACTATGTCTAATGACTACTGAGGTCACTGATACGGAGTACCTGGCAGTAGGTGGCAGCACGATGCACCTAATATGAAAATCATATGTTTTTGGGTGTGATTTGGGGGAAAAGTGAACACCTGAATTATTACATGTGAACTCTTAATTGATCTTATTTTATTGTAGTGGTCCTTACTCCCTATGTAGGTGGCTTTCAACAAAATATTTTTGCATTCAGAGGAAAAGGTTGATAATTTAAATTTTGTGAAAAGAACACCTTCATTTTAATGATTGCCAGCCAGTTTGAGTATGATATATCTCTCTCTCTCTCCCCTATTTTGCCATACTACAAAATGAGCTGCCACTGATTGAAGTATTTCAATGTCTACCATCAATCCTATCTGGTAAGGATTTGATACCCTTCAGCAACTACCCAGAAGAGGACAGACAAGCACAGTGTAGGTAGTGCCTTATTGCATCTTCTAAGTGTTGTGGCAATGAAATACAGTCTTTCATTCGGCTTCCTTACAACATTTTCTGTGTGATGGTTTCCATTTAAGTTGTCCATAATTGTAATCTGAAAGTTTTTAGTTGAACTGACAATCTTTAAATTTGTGTAACTTATCATGTAACCAGATTCTTACAGGCTCCTTTTAGAATTCCTGTGCAGAATCTCAAACTCTTTATTGTTTAGAGTTTATCGCCACCTTTTGCACTATATACATATCTTGTTTAAATCATTTTGCAATTGTTTTTAATTTTATAATGACTTTACTAGATGTTAAATAGCAGCAGCATCTTGAAACAAGCAAAAAGGGCTGATCTTATTGTGGTCTAAATCGTTTATATAGATCAGGAACAGCAGAGGGCTTGTAACACTTCCTTGGGAAAGTTTGATATCACTTCTGTTTTAGTTGATTACTTTCTGTCAGTTGCTATCAGCTGGGACCTTTCTGACATTATATTATGAATCAAGTTACATAACTGCAACAATACTCCATAGACATGGAATTAAATTTACAGTTGCTTGTGAGGAATGATGTCAAAAACCTTTTGGAAATCTAGAAATATGGAATCAATCTGAGATCCCCTACCAATAGTACTCATGGCTTTGTGTGAATAAAGAGACAGTTGTGTTTCTGAATCTGTGCTGCCTCTGTGTCGTTCATTTTTTATTTGTATAGTAAAGAATTCCACAGTTTTGAAAGTAAAATCACTTTAAACGTGGTAAAAAGATGTCATGATATAGCTTCAACAATAACAGATATTTTTACAGACAAAACACTACTGCAAAGTCTGGTTGAAATTTGTAGGGTATCTGTGATGATCAACATTGGGGAGGGAAAAAAATTCAACATTCTCTCGCAGTTATTATGCAAAAATACCAAAATTTAATGTTGTATCCTACAGCTACTTTTTCAACACATTTGTAACTGAGTGTATCTCATATCCTTAAATGAATAATTTTACTAACTTTTTGACCACCTGCAACATAAGAAAATAGTAATGACGCTGATTGAAATTAATGTATCAGAATTAATATATTTTTGCTGAACAGATAAGAAATTTTTCATACATGTTCATTCATATAAAACCTGGTAACAATCCATGTTTTTAAATTGGAAGACTCATGACAAATGGGATTTAATAGAGAAGCCAGGGTAGGTAAGAAAAAAATACAGTATTGTGTAGTATTTATAATAGCATCAATGGCCTCCTCATAAGCCAACCTGTTAATGGTCCATCTAAAGGAAGCTATTCCAGCCACCCAAGGTCTTAACCCCCTTGTATTGTTCCAGTTCAGTGATTCATGATCTGGACCCAGTGCCATGACTTTCTATCCTCATTCCCCCATGATCTTTACACCCTCGCTTCCATTCATTTCATGTGGTACATTTCAGCTTAGAGTGTCATTTTCCCGCCTGCTGACCCTCAATACTTGGATGACTGTAAAAATCTTTGGGCTTTATAAGCTCACCAACCATCAATGGTACCTCAAAAGTCTCTCTTATAAAAGTAGCCACCAGAGGAAATTGTATCTGCAATGATGAGCAGTCCCTTGCCCTTTATGCTCAAGGTCTTACTACGGCCTTAACAGGTAGGTACCACCCTCCAGTCCTAGTCCACAAACAGATCTCCTATAGCACATACAAACATAAAAAAAAGGATTCACGTTCACAAAACTTAATCATTCACTACATAATGTCATCATTTATAATTACAAATCATATTCAGTTTATCTGGAAACTATTTATTTAAAGAATTATTGACTATGATAATGGTGTAAGTTGAATAAATGAATTAAAATTATTAAACATTTTTGAAACCTACAGAACACACAGAGCTGATATTTTCTATGAACAAATAGCTAGTTATTTGTAAAATAATATACCTCAGTTGAAAGTCCTTCAGTGCCTCTTTTCAGCAAGAATTTTAGTTTTCCTGAAAGCTTCCTATTTTAAAAGTTTCCATCTACCAGAAAAAAATTATGTTATTTTGACTGTTAAGCATGATTAATTCCTAGAACAAATGTCAGGATTTGGTTTTCATGATTTTTTCTGACCTAGAAAAAATGTTTGGCTGAAACATGCATTGTTGTCACAATGTAATTCCAACTACACTGATGGAAAGAGTTGCAACACCAAGGGGGAGTTGTGCGATGTAAGTGAAAGTTGGTAGGCCTGTTTCTACCTATGAAAGATGATGTCTATTCGAATTTCATGCCAGTTGCATAAGAGTGGTGTTAGTAGTGTGTAGAATGGCTATGAGCATTAGTTACCTTTGAGACTGGACTTGGTGAATTGATGTTAGTTAAGAATGCCTTCAAGGCAACAAAGACACCATTGTCAACACCTAACTGAGTTTGAACAAGGTCATGGAATAGGGCTGTGAGAAGCTGAATGTCACTTCTGTGATTTTTCAGAAAGACTAGGCAGGAATATAGCCACTGTAGGTGATTGCTGGCAGCAGTGATTGTGAGAATCTAAGGGCTGCAAGAAAACTAGGCTCTAGATGACCATGTGGCACTACCAAGAGGGGAGACCATTATGTTTGGCAAATGGCTCTGGTGTATTTTACTGCATCTACAGCAGCAATTTGAGCTGCAGTTGGCAACAAAGTGACACAATGAACTGTCACAGATTGGTTACTTTATGGACAGCTTCAAGCCAGATGGCCTGTAGTGAGAATTCCATTGATCGCAAACCACCACTATTTGCGACTTCAGTAGTGTCAAGTGAAAGTTCATTGGAGGGCATGTTGGAGGTCTGTTGTGTTTTCTAATGGAAGATGGTTCTGCCTTGGTGCCAGTGATGGCCATGTATTGGTTAGAAGGAAGTCAGTTGAAGGCCTGCAACCAGCCTGTCCATGTGCTAGACACACTAGACCTACTCCTGGTGTTACAGTATGGAATGTGATTTCATATAACAGCAGGAGCACTCGTGGTTATCCCACACACCTTGACTGCAAATTTGTATGTCAGTCTGATGATTCGACCTTTTTTTGCTGTCATTCATGAACAGGATTCCACCGGGTGTTTTCCAACAGGACAACACTCGCCCACATACCGCTGTTTTAACCCACCATGCTCTATAGGGTGTCAACATGTTGCCTTGGTCTGCTCAATCAACAAATCTATCTCCAATTGAGCACATGTGGGATATCATCAGATGACAACTCCAGCATCATCCACAAACAGCATTAACCATCCCTGTATTGACCAACCTACTGCAACAGGCATGGAATTCCACCCCACAAACTGACATCTGGCACCTGTACAATGTACTACACAGTGCATGCACATTTGCATGCTTACATTCAACACTCTGGTTCCAAAAGAATGGAAGGTAACACAGGTCACACCTATATCCAAGAAAGGAAATAGGAGTAACCCATTGAATTACAGACCCATATCACTGACCTCAATTTGCAGTAGGATTTTGAAGCATATACTGAATTCGAACATTATGAATCACCTTGAAGAAAATGACTTATTGATACATAACCAACACGGATTCAGAAAGTATCATTCTTGTGCAACACAGCTCTATATTCCTGTGAAGTAATGAGTGCTGCTGACAAGGGATCAAAGATCGATTCCATATTCCTAGATTTCCAGAAGGCTTTTGATACTGCTCCTCACAAGCGACTATTAATCAAATTGCATGCATATGGAGTATTGTCTCAGTTGTGTGACTGGATTCATGGTTTCCTCTCAGAGAGGTCACAGTTTGTAATGATAGATGGTAAATCATCGAGTAGAACAGAAGTGATACCTGGCGTTCCACAAGGTACTGTCATAGGCCCTCTGCTGTTCCTGAGTTACATAAATGATCTAGGTGATAATCTGAGCAGCCCCCTTAGATTGTTTGCAGATGATGCTGTAATTTACTGTCTAGTAAAATCATTAGATGATGAATTCCAATTACAAAATGATCTAGAGAGAATTCCTGTATGGTGTGAAAAGTGGCGATTGACACTAAACAAAGAAAAGTGTGAGGTCATCCACATGGGTACTAAAAGAAAGCCAATAAATTTTGGGTATACGATAAATCGCACAAATAAAAGGGCTGTCAATTCGACTAAATACCTAGGAATTACAATTACGAGCAACTTAAATTGGAAAGACCACATAGATAATATTGTGGAGAAGACGAAACAAAGACTGCACTTTGTTGGCAGAACACTTAGAAGATGCGAAAAACCCACTTAAGAGACAGCCTAAATTACACTTGTCCATCCCCTGCTGGAATACTGCTGTGCAGTGTGGGATCTTTACCAGGTATGATTGATGGAGGACATCGAAAAAGTGCAAAGAAGGGCAGCCCGTTTCATGTTATCATGCAATAGGGGTGAGAGTGTCCAGTGACAGTATGATATGCAAGTTGGGTTGGCAGTCACTGAAACAAAGGCAGTTTTCTTTGTGGCAAGATCTATCTACGACATTTCAATCACCAACTTTCTCTTCTGAGTGCGAAAATATTTTGTTGACACCCACCTACGTAGGGAGAAATGATAATCATAATAAAATAATAGAAATCAGAACTCAGGCAGAAAGATTTAGATGTTCATTTTTCCGATGCGCCATTCGAGAGTAGAATGGTAGAGAACTAGTATGAAAATGGTTCGATGAACCCTCTGCCAGGCACTTAAGTGTGAATTGCAGAGTAACTACATAGATGTAGATGTACATTGGTTATTAATGTGTCAGCATTTCATGTTTGCAATGGCTTATCTTGTGCTTATATTAACCAGTGAACTTGCAATGTTTATTACTTAAATATGTCACCTAGACAAATGTATTCCCAAAATTTCATTAGTCTACATTAATTATTTTTTAGTGTTTTGATTTTTTTTCCATCAGTGTATTTTGTTAATTCTCTCATTATGCAAACTGTAGTTAGATGGGTACATTACTTTGCCCATTGTAATTATGTATCCTCTAAATTTGCTCTCTTCTGTGTCAATAACCAATACATATCTTCATAATTTGTGATCTATCCTTACACAAATATAGAAATGAATGTAATGGTCTATGCCACAGGTAATCTTTGGGAGTCATTTACTTTGATAACATCAAGTAGGCACTTGTGTTGTGAATTAATATTTAATGAAAAGCTAATAAGGAACATTCATTTTAACCTATATCGTTACATGTTTTGTGTTATTCTGTTGAAAGGTGCGATTACACACCTGGAGTGTGCCCCATGCTGTGAGGTTTCTAGGCTTACCCTAAGCTCTTAGTGCAGATAGCTACCACTGTATTCATCCACTGTGAAATATCTACATGTTTCTATCCCTATTAGGCTTACATACAAATGCTACTTTCGTTATGTGTCCGGCAAGAATGACATAGTACACTGTGCAATGTGGCTGAATGGCATTTACATGTTCCAACACTGGAACTGACAACCCTTCACAAATCCTCTACTGCAAAACACATGATGTACACAGGTGCAATGTGCCAGAACAAAAGCATGTGACAGTCGGTTAAGAGTGCCACTGTGCCTGTGCAGGAATTTCCCGAGGACATGGAATTAAGTCATGCAGAGATGCAATCAACTGCAGCAGCACACATAGCATTTGAGTCTGCTGATGACTGTGCTGTAGACTTTAATCACTAAGACAGTATGCCTCCCACTCATGAGCAGATGACTCCCACATACATCTCGCGAAATGACCATAATGAGAAAAATCAAATAAATTAGAGCTAATAGAGAGGTTTACCAACAATCATTCTTCCCATGCACCATGCGTGAGTGGTACAGGGAAGAGGGGATCAGTTAATGGTACCAAAAGTATCCTCCACCACACAAAAGTTAGGTGGCTTGCCACTTATGATTAGGCGGTTTGCAGAGAATGATGTATGAGGATGGTTTGGAAAGTTCTCAGAATCATCACGAGAGGTCAGCACTAGTGCAACAAGTTGTTCATGTGATATTCATTGGACTGTTGCCCATAAATATGTGCCACGTCAGTGCTCTTGGAAGAGAGCTGTGGTGGTGACATGGCTCTGTTGTTGTTCCTGTGTAGTGATTTGTGAAGATGGAAAAAAATGAGATTCGACCTGTGATTAAGTACTTCATACAGAAAGGTATGAAAGCAAAGGACATTCATGTTGATTTCCAAAATACACTGGGGGTCTCTGTTCCTTCATATTCAACTATTGCCAAGTGGTCAAATGAATTTAAATTTGGTCAGGAGAGCTTAGATGATGACCTGTGCAGTGGTTGACCAAGATGTGTCACTACTCCAGAAATCATTGCAGAAGTGCACAAAATGATCGTGGAGGATCACCAATTTAAAGTGCATGAACTTGTTCACACTTGCCAGATGTCATCTGAAAGGGTATATCACATTTTAACTGAAGAATTAGAAATGAAAAAATTATCTGCAAGATGGGTGCCGCGACTCTTAACGATGGATCAAAAACACATGAGAATGGATATATCGGAACAATATTTGGCCCATTTTAGGAGAAACAAACAAGATGTTTTGCACCAGTTTGTGACAACAGATGTAACTTGGGTGCACTAATATACCCCAGAGACAAAACAACATTCAAAGCAGTGGAAACATGCTGATTCTCTGCCACCAAAGAAAGCAAAGACAATTCCTTTGGCAGTAAAGGTCATGGCATCAGTGTTCTGTTATGCGAAGGGGATTCTGTTTGTAGATTATTTCCCCACTGGGCAAACAATTTCTGGAGGATACTATGCTAACATCCTGGACAAGTAGTAACAAAAGGTATGTGAAAAAAGGCCAGGTTTAGTGGGAAGAAAGTCATCTTCCATCAAGATAAAGTGCGCCTCCACGTGTGCCTTCACTATGGCAAAATTATATGAACTAAGGTATGAATTGTTGCCACACCTGCCTTATTCACATGATATGGCTTCATCAGACTTCCATCTCTTCCCAAAACTGAAAATTTTTCTTGGTGGAGGAAGATTCACCTCATATGAAGAATTGATAGCCAGAGTTGACAAGAATTTTGCAGGCCTGGAGGAAACTCATTTTTGAGATGGAATCAAGGCACTGGAATATCGTTGGACCAGTGCATTTGTCTACAAGGAGACTACATTGAAAAATAAAAAAAGCTTTCAGTGAGGTAAGTACTTTTTCCTATTCCATTCTAAGAACTTTTCAAACCACCCTCGTAGAAGGGATGGGGAAGAGGAAACGTGTGCATTATATGTTTGAATGTGTATGCGAGTGAAGCCAAAAGTTTGATACACACACTCCTTCCCTTTAGAGGACCAACACTGGAGGAAGGGCAGGGAGGAGAATTAACAATGCTCCAGCTCTGATATTTGCAGAGTTTCAGACATGCATGTTTTTTTAAGCCCCTACCATACAGGCTGCCCTACACAAACGGTGTGTTGTGTGGGAGTCATATCTGTTTGCTATACTGCCTGCTTTCCAGGGCAGCCTACAAATCAGGGACAAGAAACAGTTTTCCAGCATAACCCCCCCCCCCCCCCCCCCCCCCCTCCCACAATGTGTAGACTGTCCAGCACAGGCATGTTGTGCTGGAGCGGTATTGGCCTGCTTTGCATGGGAGCCTAACATCACGGGACAAAAAGGGTTCCCAAGCCCTTGGCATATGGGTTGCAGTGCACAAGAGGTGTGATGTGGGAGTAGTAAGAGCCTGTTTTATTGACCTCATTTGCAGGGGCTACATGTGTGGATGGGCATACCTGGGAGAAAGTTGAGGTGGATACAGGAGATGGAGAGAGATGGGGGGCAGGAGATGATGGTAGGGAGAGGGGGGATGGATAGGGAGAGGGGTGGCAGGAGGGTATGTGGAGACAGGGAGGGGGAGGAGGCAATGGACATAGAGAGAGAGGGGGGAGGAGGCTGAGAACTGGGAGGAGGAGACTGACAGATGGGGAGGCAGGGAGATGATGGGCACAGAGGAGAGAGGAGCAGATGGACAAAGAGATGTGCACATTATATGACATTAAGATACACTTGCAAAGCAGTGGGGAAAAGGCTAGTATACAAATAAAGCCAAGTGTGTGTATGTATGTACAAGAACTCCTCCCAGGCCACTGGGCAGAAGTGAGCCAAATTTGACATTTGAACTCCTTGCCACAAGTGGATTGATGTAGAGGGGGGAGCAGAAAAATAAGCCTAATAATCATCAAATTTTCTATTTGGTTTGAACTGCCATTGTGATCTTCTGATCTTCTTCATTTTATCTTCTTGTGATACAAAGTTTTTGAGTATTAGTTTCTTCCTCTGACTTAATGAATCTTCTGAAGCATTATTGATGTCTTCTCTTGGTATAGCATCATACTCAGCTTCTTATTTGTCTTCTCCCACTGAACTCATGATTTATTCATGATTCTTTATTTCAGTTTCTATATCATTAACATTTTTCATTGTAGTCACATCTCTACTTATTACATCATCATTTGCTTCAGGGTCATAAAGTCTATAGCCTTTTGTGGTGTTGCTATATCATATTAAATCATGCTATGAAATCATTTCTTTTGGCTTTTCCCAATTTTGTCCTCGTAATTTTAGAATTGGGCATCATATCTTTGCTTCCAATTATTCTGAGATTATGAAAGGTTGGTTTCTTGCCAGCCCACCATTCATAGGACATTTTATTCAATAAACTTGAACCCTTTTACCAGTGGCATCTTGTGACATTCTGGGTGTTCACAAGTTATTAGATTCAGATAAATCTGACAATGTGAAATTAATAGCTGTATAACAGTTATGCTTATCAACAAGTTTATTCAACTACAACTGCCAATAATGTGGCAGAACTGCCAGAAAATATTAATATCTTTGCTTTTTTTGTACTTCGTTTTACTTACTTTGGTTGTTGACTAGTTGGTGTGAGACATTCATCATGACTGTTACTGTGATTGTCCAAAACTATTTCTTTGTGATTTGATTTATCTTTAGCCAATAAAAATATTACATAGTGAAAGTAAATGATGTTTTCTGTGTTATAAGTATAACACATGCCATACTGGTGACCTCCGACGCGCAACATACGTCCGATTCGATAATGTGGCCGTTTACTACTTTACACATCACTCACCCTCCACTCCTTTCGGACTACAACATGATACTAATGGTGTCTCTACACTGCCTTTCTATGGTTTCCTACGCACAACGCCATCAACAACTGGGATAAAATTGGAAGATAAGTACAATGCCGTGGAGTTTTCTCCGTCATCAACAATGCCGTTGTGGACTCTTTCAACATCGTCAGTGATGTCACCTGCTATGAAATCTTTTTCTATGTTCATCTATAACAAACCAATCATGAGTGCTGTGCCTAAATTTGTGACTCACAGTGCATCGTATGTACAACCTCCTGTGACATGTAGTGTGCAACAGTGCCCCAACACTATGAACCTCACAGACTTTTCGAGCCCACAGATCACTTGGAGCTCCCCGTATATTGCTGATAAATCGGTTTTGGACACATTCTCTCCCCACCCACTACAAGACTCACTACAAAAACAGATGGGTACAAATTTCAGTGACAACAATTAGTGGTTGGACAGTCGTCCCGCCCCGATTGTTTCCGCAGCCCCGGCTGCGCCTGCCGTGCCTCCAGCACCAGCCGTGTTTAAACCAGATGCCGCGAATGCCGCAAGTGACAGGTTCATAAACACTCCGCCACTCCTGTCTGCTGTGCTATCGAATCTGTTACATCCACAACACAAGAGTGAGAAAATTCCTAAATTACCAAGGTTCACGATGGACAATCCACATACGTGGTTTATTTTAGCAGAGACTATATTCACTGCCCTAAACATTGATTCAGACAGTGCTAAATTTACTGCACTTATTAAAGCCCTAGAGGACCACGCTGAGTGGGTACAGGACTTAGTGCTGTCAGCGGCCCCCGAAAATCGTTATGCACTGGCAAAACAACAGATCTGCGAACGTCTAGCTAAGACTACGCAAGAGTCTGTTTTATACATACTGCAAGATGTACATCTCAAAGAACGTATCAGAGCAGTCTTCGATAGCAAAACTATGCCAGATGAAGCTCTACTTTCTTTCTGGGTTGGAAAGCTGCCGCAAGCTATCCAACTGCAGCTCCTATCACACGATCAGGAACCTCTACAAGCGAAATTATTTCTGGCCAACGCCGCATATAAGATAATCAACAGAAGAAAGTTATCTACGTGTGACCCCCTCAATATTATACCTCCCCCTCGTGGCAGAGGCCAATCTTTCCAAAACAACAGACAGAGTACACTGGCTGAGCACCAGATTCCACATTGTCCTTCACCATCCCATACCACAGCTTCAAGTGACGTCCTTCACCCGGTAACAACACAGGATCAGCAAGTTTATCCTCTCTGCTGGTATCACTCCATTTACGGTAATACAGCCAGAGATTGCCGCTCACCCTGTGCAATGCGCTCAAACATGCACGGTGGGTGGCTATAGGCGCACCGGTCTGCACTGTGACGTCAAGTCGCCTAACAGATCACAGGCTAGTACTTCCGAAGTATTCTCTCGGATGATTGTATAACCAGGATATAGCTTCTCAGAAATCGTTTTAGTGGACACTGGTGCTGATGTGAGCATCATTCCACGTTCAATGGTCACTTCTACAATCACGCATCCGCCTCACCAAATCAGAGCAGCCAACAATTCTTCATTAAAGGTTTATGGTGTTCGCAACTTCGCATTTACTTCGATGATACACATAATTATGAACGGACATTTTCGGTAGTAGAAATCGACTTCTTAACTGCTCATAACTTTTCTTTGGACTTAATTACACCTGCCCTCTGCTCAGTGGATTTTAAACAAAAATTTTCGGCGAGATTTTCCCCATCCATGCCGACAGAATGCAGCTCGAATACGTCCTGTCAACAAGACAAAGAGACAGTTTCTGTTCTATCTGAGGAGGTCAAAGCTGCCGTAGTGAACTTAGTTATGCAACGCCTTGAAATCGACCAACTGTCTGAAGACAATGCAAAGCTACTTCAACGTTGTGATGTCCTGACTGATGAATTGCGCAGGTTTAGAGAGGAGATCAAGATGAAAAGTAATAACACGCACGAAACTACACAGGACCTGCATACCACACTGCTGTTTATACGCAGCCACAGCAGCACCTGCCATGACCCGGACAGCGAAGACGGCAACCCACTCAGCAACCCCGCACCCTGCGCTTCACCGTCCACCTTTCACCAAAATACAGAGGCGACAGCTGTTACAGGCGACACCGCGCATACGCGCACAACGATTCCTTCGTGCAGTAACACCATAGTCAATGGAACCCCGCTGGCTGTCGCACAGTGCAGCTCTGCGGACGACACTGCAGCTTTCACTGAACTACTGTTCAATGATAATGTATTTCAGGTTAGTTCCCTTTCATACTTACCGTGCACCGACGATAACGTCGCTCCTTCCTGTGTCCCTCCATGTGTTTTGGCCACACCTATTCACAAAATCAAGGCCATTACTATGAGCGTCTGTCACAGGCTTAACACAACTGAGGGACTGCCTGTCTGTTCTAGCCCCCGACGCCTCAAAGCAAAAAAACTTACCACTGCCAAAGAATGAAAGAATGTATTAATGAACTTTAACGCTTGGGTATCGCCCGCCCCTTGGACAGTGCGTGGTCTTCCCCAATACATTTCATTCCCGGTAAAGGACAATTACTTTCGACTCTGTGGAGACTATAGGCGTTTGAACACCAGAACAATACTTGATAACTACTCTGTCCCACACCTCCACGATTTTTCACAATCCATGTTCAGTGCCAATTTTTTCTCTGTGTTAGACTGCAAAAAGGCATACCATCAGATTCCAATGCACCCAGAAGATATCCCCAAAACCGCTATCATCACCCCATTTGGACTATATGAATATTTGTTTATGCCTTATGGATTGAGGAATGCCACCCAGACCTGGCAAAGATTCATTGACACCATTCTACGTGGCCTTAATTTTTGCTATGCCTGCCTAGATGACATTATTATTTTCTCCACAACTGTCAAGGAACACAAACAACACCTCCAACAGGTTTTTGATAGATTGGCATGACATGGAGCTGAGATTAATCATGACAAATCCCAACTGGAGAAGCCAGAGGTTATTTTCCTGGGACATTTGGTCAATAATGAGAGCATTCGTTCCACCTCAGATAGAGTGCAACAAATACTTGACCTTCCCCTGCCTCAAACCTATAAAGAGCTATGTAGATACCTCGGAATGGTAAATTTTTTTAGACTCCACATTCCACATGCAGCATCTCTTCAAGCCCTTCTCACTGAGGCCTTAAAGGGAAAGAATACCACAGGTGACAGACACATAGAAAGGGATCAGACCATGCAGTGAGCCTTCGACTCGCTTAAGTACGCCTTGGTGAATGCTATTACCGTGTCTCCCCCAACCTTGACGCCTCCCTGACAATAACCACAGACGCTAGCGATAATGCCATTGGTGCAGTTTTGCAACAGACCCTACCAACAGGTACCACACCCCTGCGTTTCTTTTCAAAAAAGCTCACCGAAACACAAAGAAAGTGGTCCACATTTGATCGTGAACTTTACGCCATTTATGAGGCCGTAAAGTACTTTCATACAGATATTGAAGCCCGACTTGTGACAGTTTACACAGATCACAAGCCCCTTGTCGAGGCTCTCCCCAAACCAGCATTAGATGTACTCCCCAGAAGGTTTCACCATATGGATTTGGTATTACAATATGTTTCAGACTTTCGATATGTCAGTGGTAATGACAATGTTGCAGCAGACTACCTGTCACGCCTGTCCTCCCTGAAGACATCTATTGATCCTCACTGCTTACATGAGCTTCAGCTATCTGACCCAGAGATATAGCACCTTTTTTCTGACTCTGATACTTCCTTACAAATTGCTCTACATCCCTTCCCTAATGATGATTCCTCTTTGTATTGTGACATTAAAACAGGTCATCCTCGTCCTATAGTCCCTAAAGCTCTTAGGAAAGACGTTTTCTACACAATCCACAATCTCGCTCACCCGAGCATTCGCACGACTACGCGCCTCATTACAGAGAGATACGTTTGGCCTAATGTAAAAAGAGATTGTAATCAGTGGGTGAGAGCATGCATACCTTGCCAGAGAGCCAAAATACACAAACATACCAAGGTCCCATTAGGCAAATTTACTGTGCCCTCAGGTAGGTTCCGTCATGTCCATTTGGACATCGTTGGTCCGTTACCGATATCTAACAACTTCCATTACTTACTGACCATGATAGATCGTACCACATATTGGGCCGAGGCTATCCCCATCATGGACATTACGGCTGACACTGTAGCTAACGCTTTTGTACACCATTGGCTTTCTCGTTTTGGTTGCCCTACTTCACTTATCACAGACCAGGGGAGACAGTTTGAATCTAATCTGTTTAATCACCTCTGTCAACTGTGTGGTATCAACAAATTCAGAACTACAGCCTATCACCCGCAATCTAACGGCCTAATAGAACGATGGCACCATACCCTGAAGGTCGCTCTCATGTGTCGTTCTTCCTCTTGGACTGAGGCACTCCCCTGGGTCCTTTTAGGTTCGAGGACGGTTTTCAAAGAAGACCTTAAAGCGTCAGTTGCTGAGATGGTATACGGAGAAAACCTCACACTTCCGGCGGATTTTCTTGATGACCCTACTCTACTTCCCGAGGATCAACTTCCCGAGTTGGTACGACAGGTTCGAAAGCATATCACCAAGTTACATTTTCCACAACCTCGATCACATGCTACCCCTCCGGTTTCCATTCACCCACACCTCAGTTCTTGTAACTATGTGATGCTTAGAGAAGACGCCATGCATCCACCCCTTGCTCCATCCTACACTGGCCCATACCGGGTCCTGCCACGCTCTGAAAATACGATCCTCTTTAAGAACAAACCATCTGTCGTGTCCATTGAGCACTTGAAACCAGCATGGACCCTTAATGACACCGACATACACGATAATGAATTTGTTTTGCAGGAAACTTCAGAGGCCTGTCCTCTCCCTTCTCTACAAGCTAATCAAACACTCTCTGCAAGTCAAGGCCCCCCTCTTCTATACTTCACGCCTCTGAATGCCAGCAGTAATGAACTAGTGTTTCAAGTGAACTTGAGTGACTATGATGTGGACTCTATAGAAATACAACTTGTGGACACTTTTCTTTTTTTATTTGAAATTCAAAACAATTCTGTGCCATCTGACCAGAAAGACATTAAGCTATTACAATGCTTCAATGTGGCTCCTGGTACTTCACAAAATGACATTTCAGCCTATGTAGACTCCAATAATGTTTTATTTATAAGAGTAACCCCCCCCCCCCCCCCCTCTTCTCCTTCACCTTCCCCGAATCCTCCTACCCCTATTGCTATCACCCGTGTGCTGGCCGCACCGTACGGCCACCTCTCAGACTTCAAGATTACGTCTTGCCTTAAATGTTTACCTTCCCTTTATCACTTACTCCTCATCACTCTTCCTATGCACTCCACACACCTCGGGGGGAGGCTCTGTGGCAGAACTGCCAGAAAATATTAATATCTTTGCTTTTTTGTACTTCGTTTTACTTACTTTGGTTGTTGACTAGTTGGTGTGGGACATTCGTCATGACTGTTGCCGTGATTGTCGAAAACTACTTCTTTGTGTTTTGATTTATCTTGTGCCAATAAAATTATTACATAGTGAAAGTAAATGGTGTTTTCTGTGTTATAAGTATAACACACACCATAATATTAATAACAACAGTAATAATAATAATAATTTATGTAGGAGCACTCACTACGCTAAATATACACACTAGGCAGAGATCAGAACCAACCAACACATAGAAGAAACCCACAAAACCAGCATGGCAACACAGGATACAGATCAGAATAGAAAAACTGAGAAAAGACATTGGACAGCTAACACAATTTATAAGAAATGAAATATCAGACAAAAAACGAAAAAAGTTAGGTAACATCTCACAACAAGAAGCGATAGAGCAATTAGATGAAAAGAAGCAGAAATTACAAGCATTGGCCAAATGACTTAGAAGATACAAAAAAAAGTGAAAATAGAAGGAAACAAAAACAAACATTCAACACAAACTAAAAGAAATTTTACCAGACAATAGATAACACACACATTAAAATAGACAATCCACCAAACATGACATGGAACACTTCTGGAGCAACATATGGTCAAACCCGGTACAACATAACAGGCATGCACGGTGGATACAAGCAGAAACAGACACATACAAGATGATACCACAAATGCCTGAAGTGATAATTTTGCAACATGAAGTCACCCGAACAATTAATTCTACGCACAATTGGAAAGCCCCTGGAAAAGATAAAATAGCAAATTTCTGGCTAAAGAAGTTCACCTCAACACATTCACATCTAACTAAATTATTTAACAGTTACATTGCAGACCCATACACATTCCCTGATACACTTACACATGGAATAGCCTATCTGAAACCTAAAGATCAAGCAGACACAGCAAACCCAGCTAAATATCGCCCCATAACATGCCTACCAACAATCTACAAAATATAACTTCAGTCATTACACAGAAATTAATGACACATACAACACAGAACAAAATTATAAATGAAGAACAAAAAGGCTGCTGCAAAGGAGCACGAGGATGTAAAGAGCAACTGATAATAGATACAGAGGTGACATATCAAGCTAAAACTAAACAAAGGTCGCTACACTACGCATACATTGATTACCAAAAAGCTTTTGATAGTGTACCCCAGTCATGGTTACTACAAATATTGGAAATATACAAAGTAGATCCTAAATTGATACAGTTCCTAAACATAGTAATGAAAAACTGGAAAACCACACTTAATATCCAAACAAATTCAGATAATATCACATCACAGCCAATAAAGATTAAGCATGGAATATACCAAGGAGACTCATTAGGTCCTTTCTGGTTCTGTCTTGCTCTGAACCCACTATCCAACATGCTAAATAATACAAATTATGGATATAATATTACTGGAACATACCCACACAAAATCACACATTTGCTATACATGGATGATCTAAAACTACTGGCAGCAACCAATCAACAACTCAACCATTTACTAAAGATAACAGAAGTATTCAGCAATTATATAAATATGGCTTTTGGAACAGACAAATGTAAGAAAAATAGCATAGTCAAGGGAAAACGCACTAAACAAGAAGATTACATATTGAATAACCACAGTGACTCCATAGAAGCGATGGAAAAAACAGATGCCTATAAATATCTAGGATACAGACAAAAAATAGGAATAGATAATAGGAATATTAAAGAAGAACTAAAAGAAAAATATAGACAAAGACTAACAAAAATACTGAAAACAGAATCGACAGCAAGAAACAAGACAGAAGCTATAAATACTTATGGTATACCAATATTGACCTACTCATTTGGAGCAGTGAAATGGAGTAACACAGACCTAGAAGCACTCAATACACTTACACGTTCACAATGCCACAAATATAGAATACATCACATACATTCAGCAACAGAAAGATTCACATTAAGCAGAAAGGAAGGAGGAAGGGGACTCATCGACATAAAAAACCTACATTATGGACAGGTAGACAATTTAAGGAAATTCTTTCTAGAATGAGCGGAAACTAGCAAAATACACAAAGCAATCACTCATATAAATACATCTGCTACACCACTGCAATTTCATAACCACTTCTACAACCCTTTAGATCACATAACATCAACAGATACGAAGAAAGTAAATTGGAAAAAGAAAACACTACATGGCAAGCATCCGTATTATCTAACACAGCCACACATCGATCAAGACGCATCCAACACATGGCTAAGAAAAGGCAATATATACAGTGAGACGGAAGGATTCATGATTGCAATACAGGATCAAACAATAAACATCAGATATTCTATCTATATCCGAATCCCGCTCCAGCTACTGCCGGGTCTGGGTGCTGACGAGTCCTCTCCATTTGGCTCGGTCCTCCCACCACTTTTCTTCCTCCACTTGCTGCCAGGTCACACCTCTCCTTTCAACAGATATTCTCACTCCCATTTTCCACCGTGTTCTTGGGCGCCCTCTAGGTCGTTTCCCATCCATCTTTAGTTCTTCCATAATTTTGGGGAGTCTCTGCCCATGCATCCTCTTAACATGCCCATACCATCTTAATCTCTTTCTTTCAATTTCCTCTCTCATACTTTCTTGTTTGAGGTCCTTTCTAAACTCTACATTCCTTACTCTGTCCATTCTTGTTTTTCCCTTTACTGCTCTGAGAAATTTCATTTCCCCTGCTTGCAGTCTGCTCCAGTCCCTTTCTTTCATTGTCCATGTTTCTCCACCATAGGTGACAATAGGGAAGTAATAATTCTTATACATCAGGAGTTTTGCTCTTTCTGGAACTTCATTATTCCAAATCAGATGTTTTATTGTTTGGTAGAAATTGCCTCCCTTCTGTAACCTCCTATTAATTTCGTTAGTTATTCTTCCATCCCTAGATATTTCACTCCCTAAATAAGTGAAACTTTCTACCACTTTGAGGGGTTCTCCATTCAAGGTAATATTTCCATTGATTCCTTTCTCTCTTCCAAATACCATTACTTCACTCTTATCTTTATTTATTCTTAATCCATACCTTTTCATTATTTCCTTCCACGCATCAAGCTGTAACTGTACATCTACCTCTTTATCACCCCATATTACCATATCGTCTGCAAAAATCATCTTTTTGTCTTTTTCTTTTACTATATCTTTAACTGCCCTATTCATTCCCTCCATCACAACATTGAAAAGCGCAGGAGATAGAATACTTCCTTGCTTAAGTCCTTGTCTTATTTCGAAGTATTCAGAGTTCCCCAATGGTGTTCTAATTCTACAATTGTGGCCTCTGTACATTGTCTTTATAACATTAATGTATCCATCTTCTATATCTATCTTCTTCAGTTCTTCCCAGAGTCTTTCCCTGTCAACTGAGTCATATGCCTTTTCTATGTCAATAAAAACCATTATCACCCTTTTGTTATACTCCCAACTTTTTTCCATCAGTTGACGGATAGAAAATATCAGGTCGATTGTGCTCCTTCCTTTCCTAAACCCATGCTGTTCTTCACTCAGCTCCTTTTCTATCTTTTCACTTATTCGATTTAGTAAAATTCTTTCAAAAATCTTGGCTGTATGACTCATGAGGGTTATTCCTCTGTAGTTTTTACAAAGTCTTTTATTGCCTTTCTTGAAGATGGGAACAATGTCTCCTGTTCTCCAGTCGCCAGGTATTTTACTATTTCTCCACACGCTTGATAGTACTCTATACAGCCACTGCATTCCCACTGGACCTGCTGCTCTTATCATGTCCACTGATACTTCATCAGGTCCTGGGGCTTTCCCCCCATTCATCTTCTTCACAGCTTTTTCCATTTCTTCCTGTGTAATTTGTCCTAATTCTGCTTCCCAACTTCTCTCAATTTCTCCATTATTTGTTGTTTCCTCATGTACCTGGTCCTCAGCGTTTAACAGCTTCCTAAAATGTTCTTTCCAGAGATCTTTTATATTCCCTGGATCTTCAATAATGGTACCGTCCTCTGTTTCCATCTTTACTGGTACTTCAGAAGCCTTCCTTTTATTTTTCATCATTTTATAGAACATTTTCTTATTGCTCTTCACATCTTCTTCAAGTTTTTTTGTAAACTCTTCCCATGCCTTTTTCTTTGCTGTTTCCACTATTTCTTTGCACTTCTTCTTTTCCTCTATATATCTTTTATGGTCTTCGTCATTTTTAGTTTTCCACCATTTTCTCCATGCTCCATTTTTTCTTCTAACTGCTTGGATTGTGGTATCATCCCACCAACTTGTCTGTCTTATTTTTTCCTTTCCAGATGTTCTGCCACATACTTTTTGTGCTGCTTCGACTAAAGTGTCTTTGAATAAACTCCATTCTTTTTCTACATCGCAGAAAACTTCTTTTGGAAATTTTTGTGTTATTAATTCTCTGTACTGTGCACAGAAGCCCATTCCCACACAGTAAACAACCAACCTCAAACACAAAGTGCCATTTGTGGAAATGATTAAAATCGAGTAGTAATGTGTACCAAGATGGTTATTTTACTAGAATACAAAAGAGGCACTGAGATCCATAATGGCCTAAAGCACACTGTCATCAGATATTACAGCAAGCATATTATTAAAGATCCCAATATCATAACAGATAAATGCAGACTTTGCAAACAACAAATAGAAACAGTAGATCACATCACAAGTGGATGTACAATACTAGCAAATACAGAATATCCCAGAAGACATGGCAATGTAGCAAAAATAATACATCAACAACTTGCCATAAAACATAAACTAATAAAACAACACGTTCCCACATACAAGTATGCACCACAAAATGTACTGGAGAATGATGAATACAAATTATACTGGAACAGAACCATTATAATAGATAAAACAACACCACATAACAAACCTGACATCATACTCACCAATAAAAAGAAGAAATTAACACAACTAATCGAAATATCCATACCCAATACAACAAATATACAGAAGAAAACAGGAGAAAAAATTGAAAAATACGTCCAACTGGCTGAGGTAGTCAAGGACATGTGGCATCAGGATAAAGTTGACACTATACCGATTATACTATCAACTACAGGAGTCATACCACACAATATCCACCAGTACATCAACGCAATACAGCTACATCCAAACGTATATATACAACTACAGAAATCCATAATTATTGACACGTGTTTAATAACCTGAAAGTTCCTAAATACAATGTAACATATACCATACAGTTAAAAGGAAGTCACGCTTGATGAAGGTCCGCGTCACTTTCCATTTTTAACCAGACCTAAGGTCTGAGA
Organism: Schistocerca cancellata; assembly: GCF_023864275.1. Taxonomy (NCBI): domain Eukaryota; kingdom Metazoa; phylum Arthropoda; class Insecta; order Orthoptera; family Acrididae; genus Schistocerca; species Schistocerca cancellata. The sequence goes on along the minus strand of NC_064627.1, from coordinate 497,959,526 downwards.
AAAATAGAAATAATAATAATAATGATAGTAATAATATGCATAACTTATCTGACAAAAGAATGAACTGTTTTTGTGGAATTTTGTTATTTTGTACATAATGAAGTACAATTTAGGGCAATAATGAAATAATGTGTAAATTGTTGCAATTCTCCACGTCTCATTTTTAGTAAGAGGGCATTTTTGTGCTTTTCCATTTTTTCGGACGAATGTACGAATTTACTTCTGGGCTGAAAATCAGGTATTCTTACATTGCACCCACACAACAACTTGTGCTAACTGTACAATTCTTTGTTAAATGTTCATTTGTAGTCACACTTTTTGATCTTGTCACTCTCTCAATCAAAGCTTCTATTCTCAGAGGCCCTAGTTCCTTTGTGGCTAACTTTTCCTGTTAATTTACTTTTCTGTTTCCACAATGAGATTTTCATTTTTAAGCAGAGTGTGCACTGATATGAAACATCCTGGCAGATCAAAGCTGTGTACCTGACTGAGACTATAACTTGGGACCTTTGCCTTTTGCAGACAAGTGCTCTACCAACTGAGCTACCTAAGCACAACTCATGACCCATCCTCACAGCTTTGCTTTTCTGTTAGCATTTAAACAGATTCAACATAGTTCATGTTTACACTGTGCACAGAAGCCCATTCCCACACAGTAAACAACCAACCTCAAACACAAAGTGCCATTTGTGGAAATGATTAAAATCGAGTAGTAATGTGTACCAAGATGGTTATTTTACTAGAATACAAAAGAGGCACTGAGATCCATAATGGCCTAAAGCACACTGTCATTGATCCCACATATAAGTGAATATTAGAGATCCAGTGATACAGCTTTTTGTGAATTTTTGTATATACACAGTGTGGGCCTACATCACAGATAAACCCTAATCACCATAAGATCGACAGATTTCAGAAGCATGAATAAAATGCAACAATCACACAATCTATGGTGATGTGCTTTAGGCCCTTAAGTGGCCTCAAGTGGATTAGTGTATGATAAAATGCATAACTTAATATACTATAGCTCATTCACAAACCTACAAAATAGGTTTACTGTCAGTACATCTATTGTGGTCTGATCTAATTTTAGTACAGTATATAGTGAGTGAATCTGCATGTCTGAGGAGTGTGCTATCATCTAGCAGGATTTATCCATGTGAATGGGGATAAAAATGCCATAGTGTGCTACCATATGGTGGCACTAACATAAACTTCTAGGTGAGTGGCATCATGAACCATTTTTCATCTACATAGCAGCCACAACTGTCTTTCACCAACTGGGCAAATATACTGCATTATTGACAACTTCAGCTCAAAAGCTTTTGTTAGGTTTACCATCAAATAGTAAACATCTTGCCTTTTCTGCCACAGTTTAGTTCAACCTACCTGCTAAACCATTTTGTTTTGATATACACTACTGGCCATTAAAATTGCTACACCATGAAAATGACGTGCTACAGACGCGAAATTTAACCAACAGGAAGAAGATGCTGTGATATGCAAATGATTAGCTTTTCAGAACATTCAAACAAGGTTGGCGCCGGTGGTGACATCTCCAACATCCTGACATGAGGAAAGTTTCCTACCGATTTCTCATACGCAAACAGCAGTTGACCGGCGTTGCCTGGAGAAACGTTGTTGTGATGCCTCGTGTAAGGAGGAGAAATGCGTATCATCACGTTTCCGACTTTGATAAAGGTCGGATTGTAGCCTATTGCGACTGCGGTTTATCGTATCGCGACATTGCTGCTCGCGTTGGTTGAGATCCAATGACTGTTAGCAGAATATGGAATCGGAGAGATCAGGTGGGTAATACTGAATGCCATGCTGGATCCCAATGACCTCGTATCACTAGCAGTCGAGATGACAGGCATCTTATCCACATGGCAGTAATGGATCATCAACAGATGGGGACGTTTGCAAGACAACAACCATCTGCACGAACAGTTCGACGACGTTTTCAGCAGCATGGACTATCAGCTTTGAGACAATGGCTGCGGTTACCCTTGATGCTGCATCATAGACAGGAGCGCCTGCGATGGTGTACTCAACGATGAACCTGGGTGCACGAATAGCAAAACGTCATTTTTTCAGATGAATCCATCTTCTGTTTACAGCATCATTATGATCGCGTCCGTGTTTGACTTCATCGCGGTGAACGCACGTTGGAAGCATGTATTCGTCATTGCCATACTGGCATATCACCCGGCGTGTTGGATGGGGTGCAATTGGTTACATGTCTCGGTCACCTCTTGTTCTCATTGACCGCACTTTGAACAGTGGACGTTACATTTCAGATGTGTTACGACCCGTGGCTTTACCCTTCATTCGATCCCTGCGAAACCCTACATTTCAGCAGTATAATGCACGACCGCATGTTGCAGGTCCTGTATGGGCCTTTCTGGATACAGAAAACGTTCGACTGCTGCCCTGGCCAGCACATTCTCCAGATCTCTTACCAATTGAAAAAGTGTGGTCAATGGTGGCCGAGCAACTGGATCGTCACAATACGCCAGTCACTACTCTTGATGAACTGTGGTATTGTGTTGAAGCTGCATGGGCAGCTGTACCTGCACACGCCATCCAAGCTCTGTTTGACTCAAAGCCCAGGCGTATCAAGGCCTTTATTACGGCCAGAGGTGGTTGTTCAGGGTACTGATTTCTCAGGATCTGTGCATTAAAATTGCGTGAAAATGTAATCACATACCAGCTCTAGTATAATATATTTGACCAATGAATACCCGTTTATCATCTGCATTTCTTCTTGGTGTAGCAATTTTAAGGGCCAGTAGTGTATAACTGTTATTCAACTGATGTATAACCCCATGATTCTTCAGCATGCTGTCAAAACTCACACAACAGAACTCTTTCCTATTATCTGTTTTCACTGTTTTCATTTTCCTTTCTTGCTGGTTTTCCACTATTTTGTCTTTAGGAAATACATAAATTCTACTTGGCTGTTAATCATCTTTCAAAATGAGGAAATACTTTGTATCACCTAACAACACAACTTCCATTGGTCCACAAAGATATGCTTGTATAGCTTCCAGTAGTTTAATAACTCTAGTGCCTTCATGTAGAAAAGGCCATCTCATTTGCTTGCCTTCATTATACATCAGTTGACCAGAACGCTATTGCACATGGGAGTGGGGGCACTTCGGTCAGCTTACATAAGTGAGTTTTTGTTGTGATATTTCACAAGAATGCTCTGAACTACTTGATAGTATATGCAAAAATGTCTTGCAATCATTTACAATGTGATGCATTTTCTGAAATCACCATTGTACTGGTTTACTGTAACATCATTGTGTATTTCTGATAATGGCGACAGAAGGCCGGGTGCAATAATATTCTGGTAGGGTAGCACCACACAGTTTTGTTTACAAATATTTATGTTAATATCCTTACACAATACTCCTCTAAGAGACAATTTTTCATTTTTATAAGGTCCTTTGCATTTAAATGGCCTAATATTATATGCAAACTAGATGCAGTAACCATTCCTAAAAGATTATTTCTCTTGTCAATGTTCAGTTTATAAACACCAGTTATAAGATATACACTTGCAACTAATTCTTGACCATCACTAAATTCAACTGGGTTTCCTTGTTCAATCAATCTGCTTACAGATACTAAATGTGTTATTTCTGGAGAAAAAACAACATTTTTCACTGTGATATCACAGAAAGTCTTTCCAACTACTGCTGTTAATTCAGCTTCCTCAGAGCATAAAACAGGGATTTCAGTCTGATGCGTTGTCACCATTTTATGCATGCTAACATTGTTCACTATATTCTTCTTACAACTTTTATTTGCTGTGAGATGCACACTAGCAGACACATAGAAAGACCACTTAAAAGAACTGTACTGAAGATGTTTGAGGTTCTTTTTTGTCTGATATAATTCTTCTCATTCTCAGGGCTCTTACTTTTAAAATGCCATGGCTTTTTGCACTTATAACAAATAACTTCTTTCTTGCCACAGACAACACCTTCAGTTTCTGCCATAGGTCCCCTGTCATTTCTGTTTCTTTTATGTGTAAATATAAATATGGACCAACAGTAAGAATTATTTTCCCTTGGCAATGGTAATTTCTGTTTGGACTACTTCTGAGCATATTTTGCCAATAATTCGATGAGCACATCCTCAACTGCAAACACATCTCCATAGGTCACACATCTTTTTAGCTTCAGCACATTAGTCAAATAATTTGACACCATCATTGTCAAGTAAAACAATTTTTCTTTTGAACAATAGTATTCCCTGGACTTCAAATAGTAACACATTATTCCTGATCTCTTAACTGCTTTCAGTGACAATTATTTGGATACCTGGGTTCATAAACTGTTGAGAATTCAGTCACATGAACATTTTTGCCAATTACTTGAATTGAGAACACTGGCAGACATATCATTTGACACTTTATAAGACCACTTCATGTTAAAATAAACCCACACATTCTACTGCACTCAGTGCTACAAGCTACACAATGAACAGACATGACACCTAAGGCACATACAACATGACAGGACATGACCAAAGCAAAGACACTCATATATAAAAGAAAGACAAACAAAAGTTTGTGGCTCACAGATATTCACTTGAATGCTTTGATCAAGCTCATCATATGTGTACTGATCTAATGTGATGGGTGAAAGCAATTTTGCCCCAGATGCAAGGACTGTAAGTTTATAAATTGCTCAGCAGTTATCACACTAAACACATAAAATGAATAATATTTCAGTAAAAGGCTACTTCAACAATTCATAAATACCTTGGGGATTAAAAAATCCTGTCATCCAAAATGATACAGGACGTTTCACCCATATCCAGGCAGAAAACTGAGCATTTCGTTCTAGAAGCTCTGTGAACCAGAAGCCTAAAGTTGAAGAAGCCCATGAACCTCTTTTCCATGTAGTTGGTACACGGGCATCATAAATATTATCTAATGCATCTCTAAGTGCCTGTAAAATTAAAAATAATTGTTTTGTAAACAGGGACAAAAATTTATTAAGTTTTTTTCAATAAAGGAAGGCTAGGGTTCAACATCCCATTGATTACAGAGATTAAGCATGGACTGTAGAAAGATGGGGACAAACGTTAGCCACAGCTTTTTTGAAGGAACCACTGTGGCATTTGCATTAAGCAATTTAAGGAAGCACAGACGAATTAAATCTGGATAGATGGGTGGTGATTTGAACCTCTATTGCTCCAAATGCATGCCCAGTGTTTTATCCACAGTGCCACATCACTTGATCCAAGCAGTTATGGAGAAGCTGCAAGTTTTTAAATCTTTGATAGTTTTGGCGCTTGATTGATTCTAGGTAAAAGCAATCAGGAATGCAAGTAAATTTGTTGCACTTCAAAAATAAAAGTGGAAAAGTACAAATTAATATAGAAATCTAAGAGTTAAAGAGGACCAAGCATTTCTGTAATGATGCATTTGTCACTTCAAGGAAATGTTAGATCTATTATACAGCTGATTTTTACATAATACTAAGTAGTTAGCATTTTTAAACCAATTGTAGGGATATGTGACATCACTTCTAGTTCAATCTGTCTAGAGAAATATATTGATAGAGATGATCATGATGTTATTATTAAGCATAAGAGAAAAGTTAATACTTTGACTTCACTGACACTGGAGTGTCCCTGGACAATTTTCTGACACCACATCAAGACAGTTATGATTTGAGCAAGACAATAGGCCCTGGACAAATTGTTCCATTGAACATCTAAACTGACACAGAGAACAGTCCAAAAGGGACATAGCGTGTGACTACGCAACAGAAAACAAAACACTACTGTTTTTATCTTTGATTTATTGTTGTTATTTTGGGAGGAAGGCATGATAATATGGGCATCAGAAAAAAAAGGAGAGCATGGCAGATAAGTTAAGAAATTACACCAATAAAGATGCAAGATAACATAGGATAAACTTAATAAAAAATTAAGTAAAGTATGACAAAAAACATAATGACTTCCAAAAAGAAAAATGTTGCATACTATGCTTATTAGAATAAGCTCACTGGACAACAAGATATTCTTATCTCTAAAACTTAAATTAGATGGATATCAGTTCTGAACTGTAGATTAAAACTGAAAAAACTGCAAAAAGTTGGGAAGTTAAGGAATGGGACCTGGATAAACTGAAAGAACCAGAGACTGTAGAGAGATTCAGAGAGAGAATTAGGGAACGATTGACAAGAACAGGAGAAAGAAATACAGTAGAAGGAGAATGGGTAGCTTTGAGAGATGAAATACTGCAGGCAGCAGAGGATCAAGCATGTAAAAAGACAAGGGCTAGTAGAAATCCTTTAGTAACAGAAGAGATATCGAATTTAATTGATGAAAGGAGAAAATTTAAAAATGCAGTAAACGAAGCAGGCAAAAAGGAATACAAACATCTCAAAAATGAGGAAACAAAAGAAAAGTTTGGAGTAGGTATTAAAATCCATGGAGAAGAAATAAAAACTTTGAGGTTTGCCGATGTCATTGTAATTCTGTCGGAGACAGCAAAGAACCTGGAAGAGCAGTTGAATGGAATGGACAGTGACTTGAAAGGAGGATATAAGATGAACACCAACAAAAGTAAGGCAAGAATAATAGAATGTAGCCATATTAAATCAGGTGATGCTGAGGGAATTAGATTAGGAAACGAGACACTTAAAGTAGTAAATAGGTTTTGCTAATTGGGAAGCAAAATAACTGATGATGATCAAAGTAGAGAGGACACAAAATGCAGACTGGCAATGCCAAGGAAAGCGTTTCTGAAGAAGAGAAACTTGTTAACATTGAGTATAGATGTGTCAGGAAATCTTTCCTGAAAGTATTTGTATGGAGTGTAGCCATGTACGGAAGTGAAACATGGACAATAAATAGTTTAGACAAAAACAGAAGATTAGCAGACATATGTCATAAGTATAGCAAGAATTACATTAGATCACAGCAGTTTTCCAGCTTATCTGTTGAGAATCAGTGTTGTGAACAACCACTAATGTGTCTGCAACAGCAAATCTATTGAAGATATAGACCATGTTTTCTTTGCATGTTCCATATATGAAGATCATACAGAATCTACATCTACATTTACATGGATACTCTGCAAATCAAACTTAAGTGCCTGGCAGAGGGTTCATCAAACCACCCTTACAATAATTCTCTATTATTCTAATCTCGAGGAACACAGAAAAAACGAATACCTATATCTTTCCGTGTGAGCACTGATTTCTCTTATTCTATTATGATGATGATTCTTCCCTATGTAGGTTGGCGTCAACAAAATATTTTTGCACTTGGAGGAGAAAGTTGGTGACTGAAATTTCATGAGAAGATTCTGCCACAATTAAAAATGCTTTTGTTTTAATGATGTCCACCCCAAATCCTATATCATGTCATTGGCACTCTCATTCCTATTTCGTGATAATACAAAATGTGCTGCTCTTCTTTTAACTTTCTCAATCTACTCCATTAATCCTATCTGTCAAGGATCCCAGACCATGCATAACTAATTCTCTTCCAAAATGTGCCATATTGATATTCATGTGTCCCAAGCACTACAAATCATTGGACTGTCTCAACACAGGAGGACTCCATGCGTCATGAACAGTGTTCAGTCTGAAGGAATCTCGACAGGCACTGTTCCTCTCTAAGGTTATCAGTCATGTTGATGTTACACCACTGTAGCCAAACAATCATTTCCTCCTTTGCCACTGCAGGTGCCTTGTCAACAACAACTGAATGGCAAGGAGCATTAGCTGGAACAATTGTTGTCAGATTTCATAGATTTTGAATAAGTGATTCTATGAACTACTCTGTAAACCTAGTGTGGTTCATTTCTTCATGATAATTCCTGTCTCCGTTCGGGAGAAATCCTTGCGAGGTGCCTGCATGACAAAGAATAAGTCTGTCCCCCTTCTGGAAGGCATTGCCATTGTTCCTTTACCTGAGTCATCTGCCCAGCCCTGCTTGACCAAGTGGCCAGAATTGATCCACATTTCATCAAGCCACACCACTCCATCAATATTCATGCCATGAAGCTGTCTTAAAAACTGGCATCAACCACACACCTATATCCTCTCTGTTCATCAACAGTTAATGGTCACAAAAATATTCACATGAAATCCTAGGTCATGCAAAACTGTGAACAATAATGTGCGACTGCCTTGGAAATGACATGATTGCTTACATGTGACCAATAAGTTTGTGAGTTTCAGATTTTCCTTTGTGCAATAATAATCATAACCTTGATGATAAATTGCATTGTCAGTAAATAATCTATGTTGGTAATCTGCTTATCTATATATTTTCCCCCAACAGTTTCAAACTTCAATGTTTTTCCAGCTTCCTTTTTATTTTTTGAATATTTCCTTGCCAATTTGCAGAGTAGTGTTTTTGTTTATGTTCAGAGCTGCAGCAGTTTTAGCGATTACCGTACACTTTAACAGAGAGCAACGGTCCACCATTAAGCTTTTCAGTCTCAAAGCAGGCATGTATGTAATGTACAAACCATTTATGTCGACTGATCTTGTGTGGCAATCCCCTGGCCAAGAGGACGACATATAACCTTTCCACTTCTAACTTTCAACAAATAACAGTTACAATAAATGCAACAATAGCTCCTGCAACTGTGAAAATGACAAAAAAATCACAAGATGTGACAAGACAACAAGCTGCTTAAAAACACAGTGCTAGCAGAAGGTACTGTGGTGGTGGGGTGAAGATTTGGCAATTTTTGGTGCTTGCTGAAGCTACGAGTGTCCTGGGATTGGTAGAATGTGGTCCATGCCTCCTGCATGGGCTTCTCTCACCTCCCGCCCCACTCCATTACTTCCATTGAAACTGTCAATCCTAAAGTAATTTTTAACAACTATAGTGTAAAAAATGATATAAAATTGGCTAATCACAAAATCAGTGCATTTGGGACATTTATTTTACATACATAAGCTTATGTCCATTATTCCAGTTGTTTACAAATAATATTACATGTGTCAGATAAATTTGCTGTTAAAATTAGACCCTAATTTTGTAGCTACTATTTAAACATGCTGTTGATGTTGTTTGCCTATTATGTTTCATCAACTGTATCAAAAGTCAAGTATGTTTTGATATATTGTGCATTTTCAAATTTTAACTGCTACAAAAAATGTCATTAGTAGTATGTCATCAACTGAAAACTTCTAGAGGGTGCATCTGAGAAATTTGGTGGATCATCTCAGAAAATAAATGAAACAATAGTTACAGAGAGTGCATCTGAGAAATTTGGTGGATCATCTCATAAAATAAATGAAACAATAGTTACAAACAAAATGTGTTTACTGGCCTTCAAAGCAATTACCATTAGCTACAATACACTTCTGACATTGGTTGTAAAGCTGTTGGAAACTGTGAGTAAATGCTTCTAGTGGAATCGCTTGAAGAAGTGTGGTCATGCACTGATACCCACAATGTCTGTGTGCTCAACTTTATACCTCAGTGCAAGGTGATTGTTCTTCAACACTCTCCATATTCTTCAGATTTGGTGCTGCAGACCTCTTTTTGTTTTGCTATCTTAAATTAGCCCTGAAAGGCTTATGCTTAACCGACATTGCACATGACCACAGTGACTTGAGTGATTCTACAAAAAGAGTTTGTTGACAGTTCCTAATAGCTTGGTGATTACTTTGAGGTTCAGTGAAGGTACATTGTCTGTAACTCTTGTATCCTTTATTTTCTGAGGTCATTCTCTGAACATTTCAGATGGACCTTGTTCAAATTTTGACAATAGCATCCTTACTCATTTTTCTAACTTCAGTGTACACATGAATAAAGGCATATTTTTGAGAATTATAAGAATTTTATGAGTGTCATGCATAACATATTTCCCTTAACCGGAGTGAAGCAGCTTACATAATTAGTGCATTATTTTCACCTTTTTCTACTTCATCAGTTTGTCCTAAGCAAGTATTTGAAAGTGTATGTTGCAATGATTTCAGTTTTGTTTCATAAATTTGTTAGTGAGCATAACCTCATCAAAATAAAAGTTATATTCAAAGTTACAAGTAGCACCAATAAATCATAAAATTTTATCCCATATTTTTATCTTGTTATAACAAAAATCACTTTCTTGCGTGTTAATTACTTCAGTTCTTAAAGGGAATTTATAATCCTTATAGCAAAACAGATCCTGAAATTAAAAGAGAATGAGCAAGCTTATTATTCACTTACTGCTCTGAAAAACATTACACCACACAAAATGCTGCCTCACAGTGTGAGTGCTCTTGCTCTTCTTGTGACACAAGATAAGTTAGTTGCTGTTAGTAAGCAGTTGGGAATCTCCTTGAATGTGGTCAATGGATGTGAATGGATGTGTTAACACTATGTCGTCTGGCGACACCACAGTGGTGTTGTGCACGAAATAGCGGTCAACGACCGGCGACACCACAGTGGTGTCATCTGCATAGTATCACTCAGTGGCCGGTGACACCACAGTGGTGTTGTGAGTATAGTATCGCGCAGTGGCCAGCAACAGCATTTTAGTATCTTTTGCATTCTGGTGGTGTTTTTTAGGTAACAGTATGTTATACACAAGTTTTTTGTTTGTATAAGTACTTGTGCCCTTTCATCATGGTGGACAAAAGAGACAATAGGATTATTTACGATGAATGCATGGACATCTTGTCTGATGTTCTGGACGACTTGGCCGATTGGGAAGAAGACAATGGATATCAAAAAAAATGACAGTGAAGAAGAATCTTAGAGAGATAGTGAAATACGTCCAAGAAGAATTCGATGAACGCTACAGTTGCCAACTGATTTGGCTGAATCAGGTGAAGAAGACAGTGCACTGTGGTCAGACTTTGATTTACCGAGGACCAATAATAAGTTTGAAGGATCCCCGGGTGCAAACATATTTCCCAAAGATGCACAGAGTGTCAAGGATATCGTAGAGTTATACATTGGGAACGATCTGATTGAATATATAAGCAACAAAACCAACAAGTGCTACAGTCAAAATTGCAATAGAAGGAAACTGCATTAAAAAAATGCCAAATTTGTCGATGTTATGGGACCCGAACTTAGGAAATGGTTTTGGCTTGCTATCCTTATGGGAATTATAAAAAAAGCACAGATTGATGATTTTGGGCAATGAATCCATTGATAGACAAACCAACATTTCGCAAAATGATGTCCCCCAAACGATTCAGACAAATATTATCATTTTTACATTTTTCCGACAGCAACAATAAACCAGATAATGCTGACCGGCTTGTCAAAGTGCAATTCATAATTGATTATTTTTCCAAAAAGTTTAAAGAAACGTTTAATCTAAGTCAAACCATCTCAATTGATGAAGGAATGATACCATGGCCTGGACGGTTAAATTTCAAAGTTTACAATCTGTCGAAAATTACGAAATACGGCATACTCATTCAGGTACTGTGTGATTTGAGTATGGGATACATTTCCTCATTCAAGATATATTCCGGTGCTGGACAGCCTTTAGCAAAAACAGTGATGGAACTATTGTCACCTTGTGATGGAAAGTGGCATCACCTCTGCATGGATGATTATTATAAAAGTGGAGCAGAGAAGTTACTTGAAAAGAAAATTCAAGTTTGTGGAACATTGCAGCAAAATAGAGGATTTCAGGATAATTAAAGCACGCAGGCTTGTTCTGAGACACCATACTTGTGTTTGAAGCTTTTCACCATCGGAAGGTGACAAGTGGCCGGCGACAAGCCAAGTAATCCGAACTATGTAGTGCTACCGGCGCCAAGGAAATAAATTTCTACGAGACGTGCGGATGGCAATGTGATAAGCAGGCTGCTATCAGACACATAACAGAAAAAACAAAGGTACCTGAAGTACTATCATCTCCCACACATACCGTCCCCTCTCCAGCAAGTACAGGACCTATCACTACTCACCAACTTGACAGTGAGTTGCATGTCAGTGATAGGTCTAGGGGCCTGTACAGGGGAGACAGGGAGCAAGGAGAACTCAGGCTTCTACACTATCTCCATAACCAACAACTGATGATCACTTGACAAAGCATTGGGATGATTTGCCAAAGGAGATAATATAATGACACTTTTCTTCTGCTTTATATATGAAGCCTAAATCACTATATCTCTAATGACAACTCAAATATGTTTAATATAATTATCCTATAATAACTGCAATACGATTATACAGTTTCTCAACATTGGGCAATTTCATTTTATTCTTGTACTTTGTCTTGATGGGCAATACTCTTGTCAGAGAGTGCCCTAATTAGGTATCCTATTGTCCTGTAGTTAGGACAAACAGACAGAATGACTGGCTAGTACCTAGCATCAGGAGGCAAAATTCTAATACTGCTGAAAGACAGACTCTTGGAACTACAGTATGTTCCTAATTATTTGGGCTAGTGTGGGGAAGAAGATGCATGAATAATTGAAAAATACTGGTAATCGAGATATTTTCAAATATGTATTCTTTGTTCAAAATTTTATCCAAGTTCTGTGCATAGATACAGTAGTCCTGTTTGTTTCTTAAAATGTCTTTGATGTTAGTTTGTTTCTGAGAGGAGCTGACATTTTTTTACACAGAATTTCGAATTTTTTTGCAGCTGTAATGTCATTGTACTGAAACCCCCTCTGGCCCATATAGCCTAGAAGTGTGTTACAATGACTTACAAAGTCACTGTCTTCATCCCCACATTCACATACACTGTCCTCTTCTCTGTTTTGTTGTGCAGTAGCAGTCACAATTTCAGCGACACTCATGTACTGGAAGCCAGGTTCATATGAGTTGATTTTTAGCAAGTCAGTCAAGTCTTCATCATCGACATCTTCAAAACCCCCATGATCAATGCATGTAGCATCTAGAATTATAAACTTCTTTGAGAAAGCCATCAAATCAACCTCATCAACTAGTATTGTCAGTTGACCAGCCCAGAAGTGCCATTTTGCCAATGCAATTACACCTTGGTCCATTGGCAGTCACGTAAAGAAGGTAAAAGCTTAGTCAACACGAGACCATCATCAGACGTGACAATCCTCTTACTGGGATATGAAGGGGCCTTATCAACCAATAAAGCACCCTTCTGTGGCAATCCTTTCTAATCTACAAACTGTCAAACTTGAGTACAAAATGAGTGTTGAGCCATTTTTTGAAAATTTCGCTATCCATACATGCAACTTTTTGGTTTTAATAATGCACAGGGAGATCCCTAGATGTGATATCCTTGAATGCTTGGGGTGTTTTTGATTTTTCAATCACTTGAAGCTTCACTTTGTGGTTTCTAGAAGCATTACCAGTGCACAAAATTATAATGCATTCTTTAGATGACTTATATCCAGGAGCATGAATTTTGTCTTAAAAGAAATGGTTCTGGTTGACAGACATTTCCAATACAGACCATGTTTGCCTGCATTATAAATTTGATCTGGTGCAAAATTATCTTATTCCACAAATTTCTGGAGCTCTTTCCGAGACGAATCAGCTGCCACAACATTTGAACTAAACTGCTCTCCTTGCATAGTAAGTTCTCGAATCCCATGACATTGTTTGAATCTGGTTAGTGATGCAGATGAGACATTAAATTCTCTCTAATCCTAGTGGTTCATGAAAAAAATAGCTTTTTTGGTGCACATCACAACTGAAGCAATGATACCCTCTACTCAATTTTGCTAAACCATTGCAAAAGGGCAGCATCTAATTCATCAAATGTAGATCTCTTCATGCTTTTTCATGCAGTTTTTCCAAAACAATAATCACATTTCCCGACAAAATCCTGTATTTTCTGCTTATTATTTTTAATGTCCCAAACAGTCAGCATTCCAATACTATAATCAGCACTTAGTTTTGCAGCAGTTTCCCCTTCTCAAATCATTCAATTAATTCTAATTTTTGTTTTAATGTCAACACATGTTTCTTTTATTTCTCTGTCATCTCTTTTGCAAATCTCTTTTAACTTGCATCACTGACACTTACACACCAATTAACATCAGAAAACTGAGTTTGTTTCCAATTTAAGTAGAACATGCTGGCCGATAACAATGGAAATGGGATTTATTATCACAAGGTGGGTTGTTTATTGCTGTTTGCTAGAGAAAAATATTGCACGTCTTTTATTTTTATTTACGTATATTTTTTAGATGTACAGGTATTCTGCAATTCGGATAATTCATATATGAATAATCAGGATTACACTGCATTAGTTATTTTCTCAGGGACTGAAGAGAGATAGACTGGGAAATGTAACACTTCTTTACTGTTCACTCATGATGTCATAATTAAAAAGTGTTTTCAGGTAACTAGTAAATACACATTTAATGCTGATTCAGTAGTTAGTTGCTAATTGCTGTTCACAGTCTCTAATAATGCTTAGAACTAACACTCCTGGGACCCTAAGCAAACATGAGGGCATTCAATAATTTGAATTTGCATAGGATACATTCAGAAAACTTTTTGAACCTAATATGTTCTCCTTTTAAACAAGAAAACTTTATCTTTTATAAATGCACACATTCTGTTCCTATTAATAGTTTTAGACTGTGCTGCAGTTTATAGAGCCAGAAGAAACTAGAAAACCTTATTTTGCACTAGATAAAGGGTTCCAAATCCCTGCCTGCAGTCATATATCAATGTAATGGATCTCGGAAGGGATACAGCAATGTAGTGGCAATAATTTTTATGCCTTTTTTTTACACTGAATTAGTTTATTTGTAGTGCACTCTGATGATCATGTACATCTTTTATTTATTTGTGAAAATTAAGTGTCAGAGCTTTGCTGGTAGTTTAATGCAGTTCAGTGTACCTCAAAGCACATGACCTCTAAAGAAAAAGCAGGAAATTATATTCTGTCCAAATTCTCTATTGAATGGTAAATTATTTTCAATAAATAGGTGAAGGCAGTAAAAACATAAAATTAGAGAAGAAAGGATTGAAATATTTTCTAACCTGATATCATAGTAATATATACTACCTACAGTTGCAGAGCGACTAGACTATTAATCACTTTCTGTGAGAAACTGCACATATTCAATACATGGACTTAACACAATTCATAGTCCCCTCCAGCTTTGTAAATAGGTAACAGTTATTCCCAGGTGCTACAGAGAAGTAATAAGCAGACAGTCCAACATGCATACATGCTTGCATGTACATCAATGTAATTTTAAGGTCACAAAACTTCCAATAAGGGTACTTAACAGAGAAAATAAAATTTGGAGGCAAAATTATAATTATTATGTGCATTTTTTGTAGGTTCAGAATATGTAGCATACCTCATTCATTATGATTGTGCCTTCTATAGCCAACAGGAGATCTTTGAGTGTAGCACGCACCAGTTTGATAACTCGTTGCATTCTATCTATCTCCTGTCGTAGAAAAATATTCATGGATGACAGACTCCCCATAATTCTCAACCTGTAACAAGCATACATTACAAGTGAAAGCAGCATAAGATTTCACTAGATAAAAGGCACTGAACTTGGCATTAATTTTATCAACTATCTGTGTTGAATAAACAAATTTTCCTAAATGTGGTTGATGTACATAGCTATATTTGCATTATCAGAATTAATAATATGGTTTTATGAGCCATTTTAGCTTAATTTTCTAGAGATATGCTAAAAAACTAATTGGCTGCCATGGCAGATAACAACTGAAATGGAAAAGTTGAAAATAAATTACTGAACATCACACATACAACTTCAGTAGCATTCTGCAACT
The DNA here is from genome assembly GCF_023864275.1 of Schistocerca cancellata. Taxonomy (NCBI): domain Eukaryota; kingdom Metazoa; phylum Arthropoda; class Insecta; order Orthoptera; family Acrididae; genus Schistocerca; species Schistocerca cancellata. The sequence goes on along the minus strand of NC_064627.1, from coordinate 497,943,821 downwards.
GCAACACTTGCCTTTCTTTGACATCATTAGGATCATAATCAGGAGGTAGCTTTTGTAACATGTCAATTGCCTGGCGAGCAACAGCAGCTTCTCGTGTTTCGCCTCCTGAGCCACCAGATTCCTTGGGCTGTATACTTAAAATTGTGTCCAGAATCATTTTAGTTGTATTGCTCTGATATCTGTCAAACAATAGATGGTGAAAGAAATAAAAGCTATAGAAGGTAACACAAAAGAAACAATGACATCCATATTGAATTGAAAGCAGTCATAATACAAAGTTTCTGTAAAGGAAATTATCAACACAGAAACTGATGTTAAAAATATTTTACTTTAAACTTACGTAATGTCAGCATTTGCATGAAGACCATATACTTGTGGGGGATCAATGGGAGGCATATCATCTATTGCCTGAAAGTATTCTTCTAGGTTTTTGAACTTCATAATGCCATAGCCTTTGAAAAATTCAAATGAGTCTGAAAACATGTCCTCCAAAAACCACACTTTGGCAAATGTGTTCAGTAATCTTTTGTCAAAATCATCTGTAACTCGGCCACCATACTGGACTTCACCAATCATGTACCTGAAACATTTAAGAAAAATTTTATTTTGATACCTGCAGCAATTAGTATACAAATACTTATAAACTGAATGCTGGTTTTCTGTTTCCGGCAGGTAGTAGCAAACAACTGTATAAAAATTATTCAGTTTCATTTATTTATTTTTTATTAGTTTAGAACCACCAAGCAGTGTTGCAGAACTAACAAACGTGAAAGGTTAATTCTGTTCAACATGCCTGTGTTTCTAGGATAATTAAATAGATCACTTGCATCAAAATAGTTATGATGAGTTTGACTTAACTGTGGTGCAAGATGAGCTTATGGCATTGAAATATGAAAAATAAAGAACTCATGAGCAGATTATTAGAGGAAGTTAAAAACTATCTACAAATATTGCATCATATGGAGGAAATGTATTAAGATGGTGAGCAGAGAAAATAACAGTAAATATTAGGAAAAAAAGAAGAAACTTTCTGAAAATCATACTCTATTTTCACATAAAGTAAATTAATCAAACTAGAATGGGAACACCAATGAATAGATTCTTTGTCACCCTGTGTGCCTTTTTCCTGCATCAGTGCAGGGTCAGCATGGTCAGTTTAAGGGTTGACCAGGTGCCCTCCCCATTGCCACCTCATTACCTCTGCAGTGGTAGGTGTCTACCCAACTGTCTGCATACAGTTATTCATGTGAAAGTGAGCAAAAGTTTTCTAAATGTTTGTGTATTGCGTAACCAAGCTGGGGCATGGATACCAGCCTTGCATTCACCTACGGGATTGTGGGAAACTGCAGGAAAACAACATCCAGGCTGGCTGGCACACTGACCCTTGTTGTTAATCCACTGGACAGATTCAATCCAGGGATAGTGAACCTCTCCATCCTGGGAGCAGAGCTTCAACATGCAAGGCTATCTGGGTAAGTAAATAATAAGTAGATTATTTAAAATTAAAGTGAACTTTCTTTTCTTTCACTCTTCTGTCCTCCATCAACATAGTTTTTCTTATCAGTTCTCTTTCATTTGCATATGTAATTTATTATTTATTTCTTATTTGCTTCCTTCAAATTTAGCCCCTTATCTTCAATCTTTCAACCACTGTCAACTCTTAATATTAATCTTTGCAGTCACTCTATCGTTATTTCTTAATCATTTCTTGTGATTTTTGACTTCCCGAGTCACAGTTTGGAGAAATATTTTCTCCCTTCAGAGCTAGTGCACATACCCGGATACTCTTGTGGGGCGGCGGATGGAATTATTGAATTTATAAAAATGTTCCTATTATTTATTTAATGCTGTTGTTTGCTGTTCTCAACACTGGCTCTCTAACTACAATATTGGCAACCAGAAAGTGATTAGCAAAACGTGAAGCCTGTAATTAGAATTCCTAGTGCCCACTTCATCTGAGAAATACATTTATAGCTACAGCTTATAGCTCTGAGGAATTAGGAGATTGTCTGGGATTCATAATCAAAAACCATTCTCTCTAAAATGTTCACTATATTCTGAAAGTCACAGACCAAAAAGAATCCACACGATCCAACTACCAGAGCAGTTCAGAGTCTAATATGCTGATGCAACTATAACTGTTCAAATTAAATGTTTAAGTGAATGCTCGCCATAATTTGATGATAATGTTCATCAAATGCCACACTAAATAATGGTAGAATGTCTGTCCCACAACGGCACGTGAAAATACGACATACGCAAACTGAAGATAGATCATTAAAGTCATCCCAGAATTAACACTTCACTCGAAAACGATTTCATGGTTACGCGTATCCCGAGTAACTTATTACGGCATCCGAGGCTGTTTATAGCAATGATACCGACGCGACGCGACTCCCGGCACTGGTGGTGCGCTAGTCAGCGTCTGGAGAGAACTGGGGCCTTTCTTCCTCGCACAGCATTCTTACAGATAAAGCCGTGGTGCGGACGGCTAAGGGAATGCCTGATCAAATCCGCTCTCCCGACTAGCCGCTGGGCTAGTAATGCACCACTTTAAGTTATTGAATAAATCATTGCTTCCTTTGCTGATGGCCAATGAAGCTCTCAATTTAAATGTGCAATCAGCACACAGGTAAGTAATCATAATAAAAGTCTGACGTGGCTAAGCCAAATATTTTGGGCGAGATAATTAATTTAATTACACTACGTGCAGTAGACGAGCTCTGAACTTGCCCTTTGGAGATACGCTATCGCTATAGTTTTATAGTTATTCAGTTGAAACTTCTTACATCTTTATGATTATAGTGGATCTCCCTTCTACTTAAATTTAAACATCCTAGCTTTATTTATTCGCCTACTTAATCTATCTTGCTTCCTTACTTTTTAAGACAAAAACCAGAAAATCATGAATTTCAACTAAAATTTTAATTTGTGAGATCCAGAATACTGTTTCTACTAAATTATTATCCAAAAGGAATTTAAATATAAATTTTTAAGTTTCTAGCTCTTTTATGTTGCGCCAATGATTTTTACAGAAAAACGTCCAAATTTCGAAAATGGTTAAAGTTATTGAACTGACATTCAACACATATTGATTTAGTATTACTCCTGACATGCTAGAAATGTTTCAGGTTATTTACTTGTTTTTTAAAGTATTGCGCAACATTTATGACATCAGAGCTAGTTACAGCGGACTAGGCTGCCACACAATGGAAAAACTGATGTGAATTTTATACGGCGTGAGTAGGCTGCTTCCCTACATCACCCTCTACTTAATTTTTTTTTAAATGTAAATGGGGGAAAAAGATTAATTACAAAAAGGGAAGCAAGAGTACTGCTTAACTCCCTATGAAAATTAAAATTGAAATGTAAACATATAGAAATATTAAAAGAAAACTGATTACCTACTTCAATTATTTAAATTGCTGGCATGTTCACTGCCTCTTAAGCAACATTACCACTCAAAATTTAAGCAAAATCAATTAAACACTTTGGCATACATATTGCCTTAGACAGACAAACACATAACATATGTAAAATTATGAAAATCTTAAATCCATTAAATACATTTTTACATACACAAATTCAAAGAAAATAACACAGTTATTCACGATACATAAACAGATAATTATATCTTAGCAGTCTTTTCTAAACCTGAAAGAAAATTTCACAAATCATGACAATTTCATTTTTACACACATAGTTGTAGCCGGTTTGGATGGCGTTCTACACTTCCATTCACAAGGGTAGAGGAGGGGAAGTTTCTATGGAGTGTGTCCTTCACATTCACTCTAAATTTCATGGGGAAAGGGGAGTGGTCAGTGTGAGTTGTGTCCAAGTCACTCCATGCTTTCACGCAGCTACCAGGCTGCCATTATCTGGTTTTTCCCGTAGAACAAATAAAAAGAGTGCCTCAGACTCTGTTCAGTTAATATCTAAGGGTGGGTCACAATGAAATGGGGATATATACATTTTACATTTCAAGATGTTACTGGAACCAAGTTAGCAGAACTTTTTCAATTTTACTCTCGTGGTTACTTAACTGTCATAAAATCAATAAACAAATGGCTCAAAACGCCGTTAGTCATGTACTAGAGAAAATTTATGCTCAAGGCATACAATCATAAATCCTATTTAATTTCAATTTATTATTTCTGGGCCGGAACACTGAACCAATGCTCCGTACATTCCTGATGCATTTGTATTTTATTTACTTAGCTGACTCATCTTCGATCACCTTATTCTTAGAGATAGTATATTTGATTAGCAGTTGTCTTCCCAGCTTCTTTGTACATGTGAGTAACTTGTGGTAATAGTACAGTTCTGAGTGTTCAAAACACACTACGTTTAGTTGACTACTAAATCCACTTATTGGTCCTCTGCTGCTGTGTCAGTTCCACATCTGCAATTATGTACTTACTTCATCAAAGTGTACTTATGCTGAGCTATAAATAATGTTTCACGTCTGCTATTATGTTACTAAATTATGTTGCTAGTGTATGTACTTATTTAACACTCACTCTACTAACATTTAACACATAGGATAGCACATTTATTTCATATCTATAGTGTATTGCAGCTGATCAGTTTGCTCACGTGGCAATCCATTTCCACTCGATCGGACGCTGAAACCACAAGTAGTCTCTCTCGGCCTACCACTAAAATGCATTAAGTAATTATGGACGAGCGTAATGCTAAATCCCTTAAACCTATAGGACACCATGAGCGGCTCTGTCTCATCTAACATAAGGGTACCTATAGTTGCATTCACGCCTCCAACTCGTAACCTCAATACATGTAGGTGTGTTCTGTCACACACTACACCAAATTAATGGCCAGCTCCAACCTTATAAATACTTCAGGGACGTGTCCTTCATGTCTTAACCACAAACACTACTCAACTCTATTACACTGCCATTCCTTGCTACACAAGGTGAGTTCATTCTTACAACTTATCTGCATATTTTTCATAACACTAAGCAATCTCTTTTACTATTAATTAGTTAGCTCTACAGCATACAATAGGTTTCACTGCCACTTCAGATCCTGCTTGTACACAAATTTGTATATCTTTTTAAATTACTGTTGGTGGACCATTTCCAATAAAACAACAACTTTGTACTTATAATATTACCAAGGTTCTATACATACTTTTTACTCAAATACTTTTGTATCATAATTACATCATACTTCTCTATTGTTTATGTCACTGTTAGGTTTGTCACATTAGGTAGTTTCTTCACTGTCGGTGGATAGAATGGTTACAGAACTCATGGCTTAATAGCCATGACAGAAAATTTTCGTATTGCAAAGAAGGAGTCGAAACTTTGGTGGATAGGAAAGATGAAGATAGAGTGAGACCTGAAATGGGAAAGAAGATCTCACCCAGCTGGGACTGCACAGCTGCCACACTGTGTAGAGGTTACAGAACAACCTCCTCCCTATAGAATTCATTAGTTTATTATTGGCTTGATAACCATAATGGAAAATTTAATGTGTTGGAAAGAAGAGGTCGAAATTTTAGATGGATAGAAAAGATGAAGAGAGAGTGAAATCTGAAATGGGAAAGAAGATCTCACACAGCTGGGACTGCACAGCTGCCACACTGTGTAGAGGTTACAGAACAACCTCCTCCCTACAGAATTCATTGGTTTCAGAAAACTTTCGTATTGGAAAGAAGGCGTAGAAATTTTTGTAGATAGGAAAGATGAAGAATGAGTGAGACCTGAAAAGGAAAGAAGATGTCACACAGCTGGGACTGCACAGCTGCCACACTGTGTAGAGGTTACAGAACAACCTCCTCCCTACAGAATTAATTAGTTTATTATTGGTTTGATAACCAAAACAGAAAATTTAATGTGTTGCAAAGAAGAGGTCGAAATTTTAGGTGGATAGAAAAGATGAAGAGAGAGTGAGATCTGAAATGTGAAAGATGATCTCACACAGCTGGGACTGCATAGCTGCCACACTGTGTAGAGGTTACAGAACAACCTCCTCCCTACAGAATTCATTAGTTTAATGCTGGTTTGATAGTCATACCAGAAGATTTTAGTATTTGGGAGTAAGAGCCAAAATTTTGGTGGATAGGAAAGATGAAGAATGAGTGAGACCTGAAAAGGAAAGATGATCTCACACAGCTGGGACTGCACAGCTGCCACACTGTGTAGAGGTTACAGAACAACCTCCTCCCTACAGAATTCATTCACTACCTATGAACTTCTTTAGGTTGATCACGTTCCTGAGACCTAATATCTTTTTACTCTTAGGGTACTCTAGCCTATATGCATTGGCATGTGGTTTTCCTATCATCCTGAAAGGTCCTTGGTATACAAACATGAATTTCTTTGTTTCTGCATTTATTTTCTTTGATATTTCCTTGGTTTTGACAAGGACTAACTGACTTATTTCAAAACTGGTGGGTACAGCTTTTGCGTCATGACACTTCTTTCTTTCTTCTGTGTTTAGCTTACTTTTAATAAGATTAACACCTTCATCCCAATATCTCCTATTTTTCAGAACTCGTATAGGCAGCTCCCAAGTTTCATCATTAGTTACTACATGTTTATCAATAAAAGGTACCGTAATTACTCTGGTTATCGGCAAGACCATTTTTAACTGGCTTCTTTCAAAGTCAACAACACTCTGATATTTCAACAAGAAATCTATGCCAATTAAAACCTCTATACTGAGATTATTTACAATTAAGCATGGATGATCAATTAAATTACCATTAATATCAAAGGGCAGTAAAGCTTCTTGCTTTACCGTTTTTGACACCTTGCCAGTAGCACCAATTATTCTTAGTCCTGATACCCTCATTACTGTAAGCTTGTCTTTACCAGGTAATGCATCAAAGAAGGACTGAGATATCGCACTCACCCCACTTGCACTGTCTAAGAGACAACTTACATTGATACCCAACATACTCACCATATTTATAGGGTGGCTTATTCTAGTTGGTACAGGTGGTTCCTCAAACTCATCCAATAGTTCCTTTTGGATTTGTCTCCAACTAAAGTGATCGACATCTGTCTTCATTACATTTATGTCAAAGTGTGTAGGGGTTTCCTGAATTACATTTTCAGCTGCCTTTTCCAGTCAGTCTATTAATTTCAAATCGAAGCACCGCACGACTTCATTACATTTAGTTTGCTGAACATGACCCAAATTACTGTAGTCTGAGCAATTCTGCGCCTCCAGACCGGGCATAACATTAGTTACAGCTAAACCACTTTCACTATTACCGTCGGGTTCCTTCTCAAGTGACAACTGGTCACAGCTACCAGGTTCATCGACCCCCAACAGGCTATCCTCTACATTCTCACATACCTCCTGTCCTAAATCTATTAGTACAGTATCAACATCCTGCACAGGCACTTTAGATAAGAGCACATCATCCTCATTATAAATATAAGCATGAATTTCTTCTGCTTCTTCACCTGACAATTCAGTATTTTGTAGCTCTTCCCTACCGTTACACTGCTGCGCCTTCTCTTTCTCTTCCCACTTAGAAAGCGTCTCTAACACGATATCTATCAAATACTGTGAGTGATCTAATATTTCTGCTGTATCCTTAGATGCTACCGACTCCTCATCCACATGTTCAGTCTGAGTATTCTGATCTGTCTTTCCAATTACTGTAATTACTGGCTTAGGAAAAGTAACCGCCTGGTGAGCGCCAGTGTCCTCATAGACGGGAACTAGTTTTCCTGCCTCGGCCTACTAATGTTTCCTTTATTTCCATTATAGTTAACTGGCACAGCATTGCTTTCCGCACTGTTGTTTACCTGCATAATTTTGTTCGGAACAAAATTACTATCATTTGGATGCCATTGTTGGTTCTGATAATTATTTCTCCAATTCCTACCTCTCTTAGGATGGCGAACACCTACTGTTCTGATGTTTACATTGCCATTCTGCTCGTTCTTAAAATTACTACTAGTGTTATTAGCATTTCTGTTATTACGTGCTTGCTCCTCATTGGCAGCCACACGCTCTACATGTTCCAAATATTCAATGAAACGATCCAGATTGTCTCTAGGGGCAGATATAATTCTAGTTTGCCAGTACCATGGCAGTTTGGCTTCAAGACCTAGTATTATCATTTCAGGTTTTAGCTTTTTGGCCAAATGTGACAAACGTGAGATTCATGACCTGGAAAACTCTTCCTTGCCTACATTGAAGCATTTTCCACTCCAAAATTCTCTCAACACTTCATTTTGCTTATTACTAGACCAATACTCATTAATGAAAGCTGTTTTAAATTCCGCTAATGTTTTACACTTCAACATAACATCAGCTGACCAACGCTTGGCGTCACCTGCTAAATGGCTTCTAATAAATGAGATTTTCTCTTGTTCAGACCAAGCTGGTGGAATCACATCTTCAAAATCATTCCAGAAATCTAGCGGGTGGATATTTTTATCTGGATCGAACCACAAGAACTGCTGACACCCGATAAAAGCGGCGTTTACAGCTACAACTTGTTGTATATTACCATTACCAGAAGTTACTGAAGCTACTTTACTCTCAATGTTAGCAATGTTAGTACAAATATTTTCTACTCTCATTTCAACATTATCTACTCTTTGCACAATATGAGTAGTATCAGTTTTGATTGCGTCTACTTCTGCTTGACATATGTTTACTTTTATATTAACATCATTAAACCTATCTGAGCACAGTTCAGATTCCGCCTCTATCTTTTCTGTTAACTTGTGCTCCAGCTTCGCATCTTCCATTTGGAAGTCTCTGCGAACCGCAGCAACTTCGGATTTTACTGTTTTATACATTTCAGAAAATTGTTGAGCAACCTTTTTCTTAATATCCTCATAATTGTAATCAATTTTATAATTCAAACTGTCCAGATCCTCTTTCAACTTATTGCAGCCAGTCTTGAAGGAAGCTTCGAATTCAGCTTTATTGGATTCTAATTTATTGTCCATTGCCTCAAACCGTTTATTAAAATTAGTTTGGCTGGCCACAATCTCATACTTTAATTTAGCATTACTGGCTGACAATTTTGCATTACTGGCAGCTATTGCTTGTAATATAACATTTAAATCAATAGCCCCAGTATCTTTGGGTTGCTCACTAGCTGGTTTTTTATCTCACTCAGGTGACGAAAAACTAGCTCCAACACCAGAATCATCAAAACTAAATGAAACTTCTGATCGATCAGTCATATCTAACTTATCCTTTTTAAACTCTACCACCTCTGATGACTGTTTCGTTTTTAACTCATCAGATAAACTCTACCACCTCTGATGACTGTTTCGTTTTTAACTCATCAGATAAACTATCATCCAATAAATTAACAATTTCTAATTTCTGCTTTACTACAGGGGTCTCTATTATTGAGTCATTGCCCCTTTTCACACTACTGTCAGGAGACAATACTTCATATTTCACTTTAACATTACTATTTTCATGCATATTTACACTTGAACCGTTGTCTGGATTTACAGTTCCCTAAACAGACATAGGTTCTAATTTAAGTTTAACCTCAGTTTCTTGTGGCGGTTCCATCGCCGACAGTCTTTTAGTGCAGGTTAGTAAAATTTTTAACAGCTTTTCACTTAACTTAGTTCCTTCTGCACGACGTATGGCATTGCCGGCGTGGCGTACCAGGATTACTGATGTGACACGGCGCGTTGAAATGCAGACGGCACTTTGACGGCTGCTGTGTGTTTGCGTGGCCCGCAACTGCAGGCACGGCTCTGGTTGCTCCGGCGGATGACTGCGGTGAGGCGAAACTGGCTTCTCGTGATGCCGGCAGCGCCGCTAGACTCAGTGCCAGCTCCGTCAATCCAGATATGTTGTTAATCCAATTGTGTCGTCCACATGCACACGTAACACTATCACTGTTCTATTACTCAGTTGCGTGTCGCATTTCACTACCAAATCCGAATATTTAAAAATCACTTTCACTTTTACTCAGTTTCTTTCCCGGCCGATTAGCAACATATGTGGGGCGGCGGGTGGAATTATTGAATTTATAAAAATGTTCCTATTATTTATTTAATGCTGTTGTTTGCCGTTCTCAACACTGGCTCTCTAACTACAATATTGGCAACCAGAAAGTGATTAGCAAAACGTGAAGCCTGTAATTAGAATTCCTAGTGCCCACTTCATCTGAGAAATACATTTATAGCTACAGCTTATAGCTCTGAGGAATTAGGAGATTGTCTGGGATTCATAATAAAAAACTATTCTCTCTAAAATGTTCACTATATTCTGAAAGTCACAGACCAAAAAGAATCCACACGATCCAACTACCAGAGCAGTTCAGAGTCTAATACGCTGATGCAACTATAACTGTTCAAATTAAATGTTTAAGTGAATGCTCGCCATAATTTGATGATAATGTTCATCAAATGCCACACTAAATAATGGTAGAATGTCTGTCCCACAACGGCACATGAAAATACGACATATGCAAACTGAAGATAGATCATTAAAGTCATCCCAGAATTAACACTTCACTCGAAAACGATTTCATGGTTACGCGTATCTCGAGTAACTTATTACGGCATCCGAGGCTGTTTATAGCAATGATACCGACGCGACGCGACTCCCGGCACTGGTGGTGCGCTAATCAGCGTCTGGAGAGAACTGGGGCCTTTCTTCCTCGCGCAGCATTCTTACATATAAAGCCACAGTGTGGACGGCTAAGGGAACGCCTGATCAAATCCACTCTCCCGACTAGCCGCTGGGCTAGTAATGCACCACTTTAAGTTATTGAATAAATCATTGCTTCCTTTGCTGATGGCCAATGAAGCTCTCAATTTAAATGTGAAATCAACACACAGGTAAGTAATCATAATAAAAGTCTGACATGGCTAAGTCAAATATTTTGGGCGAGATAATTAATTTAATTACACTACGTGCAGTAGACGAGCTCTGAACTTGCCCTTTGGAGATACGCTATCGTTATAGTTTTATAGTTATTCAGTTGAAACATCTCACATCTTTATGATTATAGCGGATCTCCCTTCTACTTAAATTTAAACATCCTAGCTTTATTTATTCGCCTACTTAATCTATCTTGCTTCCTTACTTTTTAAGACAAAAACCAGAAAATCATGAATTTCAACTAAAATTTTAATTTGTGAGATCCAGAATACTGTTTCTACTAAATTATTATGCAAAAGGAATCTAAATATAAATTTTTAAGTTTCTAGCTCTTTTCTGTTGCGCCAATGATTTTTACAGAAAAACGTACAAATTTCGAAAATGGTTAAAGTTATTGAACTGACATTCAACACATATTGATTTAGTAATACTCCTGACATGCTAGAAACGTTTCAGGTTATTTACTTGATTTTTAAAGTATTGCGCAACATTTATGATGTCAGAGCTAGTTACAGCAGACTAGGCTGGCACACAATGGAAAAACTGATGTGAATTTTATACAGCGTGAGTAGGCTGCTTCCCTACACCCTGTACCCTCCACCTCAGAAAAAAAGCTTGACATTTAACTGTATGATACTCTTAAGTCTGAATGTGTATTATATATCTAGAAACAAAGATGATGTAACTTACCAAACTAAAGCGTTGGGATGTTGATAGACACACAAACAAACACAAACACACACACAAAATTCAATCTTTCGCAACCAACGGTTGCTTCATCAGGAAAGAGGGAAGGAGAGGGAAAGACAAAAGGATGTGGGTTTTAAGGGAGAGGGTAAGAAGTCATTCCAATCCCGGGAGTGGAAAGACTTACCTTAGGGGGAAAAAAGGACAGGTATACACTCGCACACACACACATATCCATCCGCACATATACAGACACAACCAGACATTTGTAAAGGCCTTATTGCAAATTGATGTGAAATGTAACAAACATGTGAGAAATGTAGTAGGGAAGGTGAATGGTTGACTTTGGTTTATTGGGAGAATTTTAGAAAAGTGTGGTTCACATGTAAAGGAGACTGCTTTTTTAGGACGCTGGTGCAGCCTATTCTTGAGTACTGCTTGGGTGTTGGGGATCCGTAGCAGATTGGACTGGAGAAAGATACTGAAGCAATTCAGAGGCAGACTGCTAGATTTGTTAACAGTAGGTTTGAACAATGCATAAGTGTTATGGAGATGCTTTGGGAACTGAAATGGGACTCCCTGGAGGGAAGACGATGATTTTTTCGAGGAACACTACTGAGAAAATTTAGAGAACTGGCATTTGAAGCTGACTGCCAAGTGATTCTACTGCTGCCAACATACATTGCATGTAAGGACTGTGAAGATAATATGAGGAATTAGGGCTCATACAGAGGAGTATAGACAGTCATTTTTTCCTCTATTTTTGTGAGTGGGACAGGGAGGGAAAGACTAGTAGTGGTACATGGCACCCTCTGCCACACACCATATGGTGGCTTGCAGAGTGTGTATGTAGATTGGAATCTTTCATTTAAAAGCTGTAGTGACCTTTATCAAATCTGATTTTAGTTCAGAAAGAGGTGAAATATACAACAAAAACCTTTTTGAGTGAACTATGGTGGTCAACGTCTAACACCAGGATTGGTATCATGGCCACCCTTAGCCACACATCATCAGTCTCCTAGCATTCCCACACATTCCTAGATTGCTACAGCCACCTGCTAAGGCAGCAAGCTTTTTCTTCAAATGCTGGCTTCTGCCACAAGCTATGGATTCTGCTGTATGACCGGATACCAGGACACTAAGGTCACTGGCGACTGGCTCAAGGTTTGGCAAGGCCTCTGTCAACCTAGCTGCACCCACTCTGGCTCTTCTCCTTATAGTGTCAGCACTGGTTTGGTCCCGTGTGCATGTTCCAAGGGACATGCCAGTGGTGACATGCTTGAGGTTGAGACACTCACCATTAAGTTTAAAGATCCTCCTGCGCTGTGCCATTTCCACACCAGTTACAAAGCCCAGTGAGTAACTGAAAGTTTACACTGCAAACAATCTGACCAGTGTGTGTTTTGTGCCCACGTGGGTACTGTATGAGTCTACCTGTTACTGCCATTAATGCAAGTGTGACAGCCCTGTGAATGTTGTTCTTGGTTTTGCTGCTGATATTTCCTATGAGAGACAATTAATCCCACACCCCGCATCAGCAGCAATTCAGTGAATACCCTGGGTTGGAATAGCAACCTTGTGCAGCTACTCTCCTTATCTTACCGTGCACCCATTTACCTCCAGGGACTATTAATTTGTGAGACTAATTCATGTTCTTTCTGTGTAGCAATTCGGTTTTAAATAAAAGTGTCATTTTTCTAACCAAATGTTGAACTGTTGTTTATACAGCACCTATCATGCCACACTCCATTGCATTGTATTCAGTTTTAGTAAATTAGATAGGGAAAAAATCCCACCAATGGTGATAAAATCTGGTGACTTAATTTTCAAATTATGATTGCCGTAGGCCAGCTTGTCCTGTTATCTGTGCATAACAGTCTCACACACATGTGTATCCCAGCAGCAACTTAGTTAACATGCTATGGACACTTCCCCTCACGTGTGTTCCACATGTTTGTCCCCTGTGCAACATAGCTTCTGCCCCCTGGCCCAATTGATGCCTTGCCACACATGGCCACTGCTCCATTGCCACACGTCGTCATTGCTGACCTGACCACAGACCTTGCAGAGCTGGAAAGCAGAAACACCACCACTACACATGGAACTCGCAGTGATGCGACAGCCAGCAGCCTCAATCCCAGTGTCAGACACTGTGCTGCTGCCTGCAACCACCTCTGCAACTGCTGCCACTGTTCCTACCAGCACCAATCCGTCAATGTCCGATTCCCTTCCTGCTGCCACCACTCTGTTCACCCATGCTGTGGCTTCCCTCTGCAGACACCCCCGCCAACTGTGGTATCACCCAGGACAGCACAAAGTTCACTACGGAGATCAGCCTGGAGCTGACATATGCGATGGAGGTATGCCATGTCGTCCCACTGCCTCCAGCCACTGACCACTATGAGGCACTGTGGTGCTGCCTCATGTTGCAAGTAAAGATGCAGCAAAGCCTGATCCTACTTTCTCTTCAGCAGTGCAGGGACTGGCAAGCCTTGTAATTCTTGCATCAAACATCAGGAGCCTGACAGACCCAAACATGGTCTCTGATGGGTTCCTATACAATATTGATTGGCCCTGATACAAACAGCTGTGGCATCACACACTGGCCTCCTCCTCACTGACAACACCAGCCTTGCTGACAGGATGTGTGAGATGCTGGCCTCCCTGACTGCCACTGCTGCTGCCAAGCATCAACTCCATCCCCGCTATGCACACTCGTGTGACCGTCGTGCTCCCTCCCTACAACAAGCTCACACTCGCTGCTGCTAATGACATTACCAATTGCTCACATACCTGCTGGCCCGCAGCTCGGTGCCCAGCAGCCGAGAGTATATGACATGCTCGCCTGCCTCAGCACCAACATGGCAACACTTCAGGCAACTGTGGCCCACCTCATTTCCAACCACCACCCTCTACACTGCACCAGCTGCTAGTCCAATGGCAGCTACCACAGCTGCAGCTCTAGCCTCCCTGCTGATACCTCTGATGACACAGACAGCCTCTGTTAGTACAGTGAACACTTCAGCCTGGACATTGCAAGCTGCAGAGAACCTGCTCTTGGCACACAAATACAAACAGCTGTCAAGATTAGGCAGGCCCAGCTGCTCCTCAGCCTCCCACCATCTGTTTGTCCATGACACTTGCTCCAACACACTGTTCCTGATCGACACTGGCTCTCAGCTGTGTATCTTTCCACGGCATCTTATACAGGACCCAGGTGCCACCTCATCCGTCCCCCTGATGGCAGTAAATAACTCCACCATCCCCATCTACGGCATACATCATGGTATCCTCGACCTCAGCCTGCAACAATACCTTTCCCTGGATCTTCACTGTCGTTGATGTCACTGGCCCCATTAACAGAGTGGGCACTACTGCCTGCTAACTGATGCTGCCGGCCGCCACCTCGCTTACAGCGATACGAGGAGATCAACGAAGTGCACCACTCATTCTGCTGGTTTCTTTGATGTGAAGCAGGTGGCGTATTCTGGCCCATACAATGACCTTCTGGTGCAATTTCCTGCACCCACACATCCACTGAGCATGCCTTGAGAGGTTCGGGTCCACAGCTCATAGTCTAGTGGCTAGCATTGCTGCCTCTGGATCATGGGGCCCTGGGATCAATTCCTGCCAGGTTGGCGATTTTCTCTGCCTGGGGACTAGGTGTTTGTGTTGTCCTCATCATCTCATCATGACACCGTGAAAGTGGCTCGATTGGACTGTGTAAAGATTTGAACTTTGTTCGGGTGTTGATGACTGTGCAGTTGAGCGCCCCAAAAATCAAACATCATCATCGTATCTCTACAGTGAGACCACCCCAGACCACTCATCTTCTGCTGCCCCTAGCACCACACAAACTCAATAGTTCCAAGGCTGGGTTTAACGAGCTGCTTGGCACTGGTGTGCTGCATCATTTGAAGAGCCTATGGGTGTCCACCTTTCACCTTGCCAAGAAGGAGGGTGACTCCTGGCATCCAGGCATCAATTACTGGAAGCAAAATCCCTGCACTATCCGTGACCAGTGCTCAGTGCAGCTCCTATACAGCAACAACAACGTTCTGGCTGGGCCTACAATTTTCAGCACAATTGACTGCATCAAGGCTTTCACCCAGATTCCACTCACACCTGAGGACATCCAAAAGACTGCTATCATTATGCCTTTGGTCTCTATGAGAGCACCTTCATGACCTCCAGCCTCCATAATGCTGCCTAAACGTGTCAGTGTTTCTTGGACTGTGTCTTGTGAGGCTTGCCCTGCTGCTTCGCCTACTTGGACGAGATGCTCATCAAGGTGGTGCCGTGGATGCCACAAATGGAAGACAGCTTCTCTGCCACCAAGCATGCCTTGGTGGATGCTATCCTGCTTCTCCAACCCCATCCCACTGCTCCTTGCCATCATTATTGATGTCAGCCAGATGGGCACTGGTGCTGTCCTGTAGCAACACACCAGCGACACCTGGCATACAACAGAGAGCTCCTTGCCATCCATGAGGCAATCAAATACTTTTGGCTGTCAATGGAGGCCTGTCACTTCATAGTCTTTTCTGACCACAAGCCTATCACTTTTGCCCTTGCAAATGTCTATGACCAGTGCTCATCACATCAATTCTGGTGGCTGTTCTTCGTGCCTTAATTTACTGCTGACATACATCATGTCGTATGAATTGACAATGTCATCACTGACTACCTCAGCCGCATCTGCATCATTACCTCTTCCCTGGACTACAACTCTCCCACCTATGCATGGATGCCACTTCCAGACTCCACCTTCAATGTATGCTGGCTTCCAGCTCAGACAGTAGTATCTGGTGCAGTGTATCCTCCAGCTAACTATGCCCACCTGGTTGCACAACCTGGCACGCATGCATCCACCACTCTGGTACAGCATCATTTGCATGGCCAGGGGTACTGCAGGACCTGAGTCATACCTGCCTCTCCTCACCTGTCAGTGAGCCAAGGTTGGCTGCCACATACACACCCCCCTTCTTCCCTGATGTCAGCTATCACTTTGCCCACGTTCATGTGGACACTGTGAGCCATTATCTTCTTCTGACAGCTGCCACTACCTCTTCACCTTGGTGAACAGACTCACCCACTGGCCTGAGACAATGCTGATACACAATTTCACAACTGCCATGGTAGCCACTGCTTTCGTCTCCATGGGTATTGCCCATTTCAGCTGTCTGCTGGACAGCAGGCGCCAGTTCACGTCAGCTCTCTTCTGGGCACTGTTGTACCTATGCGATGCTGACTGGCATCTGATGTTGAGCTACCTTTCTGCCTGTAGCATTGTGATGTGGCTCTGTAGCACCTTGAAGGCCACCCTCACTTGCCACAACAGAAGGTGGACCACTGTGCTGCTGCTAGTACTTCGTAGCCTCCGCATCACTCACAGGACCGACCTTGAAACGTGAACCACTTGACTTTGTTTATGACCAGCTGCTTGCCATACTAGGTGACTTCCTAAGGCCTGCTGCCCTGGCAACGGATGGATGAGGTCAGCCTTAATTCATTGCCAGCATGCAGGACTGCATGATCTGTCTGTGGCTCATCCCTCCCTACTGCCATGGCTAATGCAGGACATTTATTCACAGTGACCTTGCCTCATGCACCCATGTTATGATGCACATTGACACTCCTCAGGCCCACTTTTTGCACACTACTCTGGCCCCCACCATGTCCTGAAACAGAATGCCACGACATTTAACCAGCACAACACCACTACCATTATTTCGATTGATAAGCTGAAACCTATCTATATACTGCCTGATCTCACAACAGCAAGCCCATCTACCACATTTGTCAACATCCCTCAGGGGCACACCTCTGCTGATGCCAGTGCTGCTAATGATGTCAGCCCCCTGACAGCACCAGTACTATTGTCGCTCATGCCGCCACTGCGGACATTGAGCCAAAAACCTCTACCACCAAAGCCCCTGAGGCACTTGCCTCACATCACGACCGGGCTCATTGTGTAAAACTAAGCTCGCTACACAGGTGCCACCGCCGACCCATCAACCACCAACAACACAGGCGCCAGCATCCCCGACACCCAGGGCACTCATGTGCTGCCCCTCCATCTCACTCGCAAATTATGCCCAACACAACGATTCCGGCTCTGACACAGCCAGCAGCCGATTGAGCCCTTGACACAGTCCCCACTTCTCCCAGACCAGCGTTATTTTGTGCACTAACAGAGCTGCACCCCAGGACTGCCACTGCCAGTCTTCACACCGGAGGCATCAGCGGTGCATGCCTGCCGCACCTGGCACCTGTGTTTTCAGCTGTCAAACACGGCCACCCAGCCGTCAGCGCCTACCTGCAAACCGCCTGGAAATGCCACCACAACCCTGCCTCCACTCCCCACACTGTCAACTGAAGTCAGCATCTTCTCATAGCTGTGCACATAGCACAGAACACAGCCCCAAGCTGAACAGGCCTTGCACCCCCCACTCCCTGTGCCGTCAGCTTACTCATTGCTTGCGCTCACCATCGGCACCATGCTAGAGCTCACTGTCATGCAGTGGGCAAGCACAACTGACAGCTGGCTGCCCTGACTACCTCACATGTGGAGCCCCAATGTCTAGCAGTTACCTCAGTTGCATGACCAGCACCCACAGCATCAATTCCACCACCCACAGTCTCAACGCTGGAAGATGCCACTTCATTGGTACCAGCTTTCATTGGCACACCTCGCTCGTCATAGAAACTCCACTTTTGTTAGGAGGGGGAAGGGAGCTGTATGGTGGCCCTTAGCTGCACAAAGACCCTAGCTTTCCCACACATTCATAGATTGCTACAGATGTCTGCTAAAGCAGTGATTTTTTTTTTCACGTACCAACTTCCCTCACAATCTGCTGATTCTGCTCCATGACTGGATAACTAGATACAATGGTCACCAGCTACCAGTTCAAAGAACATTTTCTGGGTCTGATGAGGCTTCAGCCATCCTAGCTTTGCCCAGTCCAGCTTTTCTTCTCATGGAGTCAACATCCATTTGATCCCTCACCCGTATCTCGACAAACATGCCATGTGGTGACGTGCTTGAGGTTGAGACATCCACAGTCACCTCTAAAGATACTCCCACACCACACTGTTTCCACAACCCCTACAGAGCATTGTGAGTAAGTAATAGTTCATGCCACAACCATTGAAACTGGTGTGTGTTTTGTGCCCACGTGGGTACTGTACGAGTCTGTCCATCACTGCTGTTAATTCACGCAAGATAGCAATGTGAACTTCA
The DNA here is from genome assembly GCF_023864275.1 of Schistocerca cancellata. Lineage (NCBI taxonomy): Eukaryota > Metazoa > Arthropoda > Insecta > Orthoptera > Acrididae > Schistocerca > Schistocerca cancellata. The sequence continues at coordinate 497,925,037 of NC_064627.1, read as the reverse complement.
TTTTTCATCTTGCCACCAGTATTTCTCACAAGAGGCAATTAATCCCGCATCATGTAACAGTAGAAATTCAATGTTGCGCTGCCAGATACTCTGTGTCAAGTTGGCGGCTTTGAGCAGTGACTACTATTCTTACCACACACTCTTTTTATTTAGCACCATAAAATTTACCAGGTGATCTTCTCCAAGAGCCATTAATTTGTGAGACTAATTCATGTTCCTTCTGTGTAGCAATTTGGTTTCTAATAAAAGTGTCATTTTTTCTAACCACTTGTAGAACTGTTCTTCATACACCACCTATCATCTCACATCCCATCACATTGTATCCAGTTTCAATAAATTAGCTAGGAAAATGATCCCCACAGTATTACATGCAGATGTAACATATTTCTTCTTGACAACTTCTTCTATATGGCAGAGGAATACTTGAATTGAATTAAGAAGTCAGTTAAGTACCTGTAATTTGACAGCCTGTAGCTAAATAAAGCTCTTTTTACAGTATTTTGAGAAGAAAAGTTGCTACTCACCATGGAGATGCTGAGTCGCAGGTAGGCACAACAAAGAGACTCTCACAATTAAGGCTTTTGGCCATTGGCCTTTATCAACAATAGACACACACATGCATGCGTGCACACACACACACACACACACACACACACACACACACACGTGACAGCAGTCTCAGGCAACTGAAACCACACTGCCTTGCCTGAGACTGCAGTTTTGTGTGTGTGTGTGTGTGTGTGTGTGTGTGTGTGTGTATGTGTCTATTGTTGATGAAGCCCAATGACTGAAAGCTTTAATTGTGAGAGTCTTTTTGTTTTGCCTATCTGCAACTCAGTATCTCCACTATATGGTGAGTAGCAACTTTCCTTCTCATAATATTGTTCCATTTCATCCTGGATTTTCCATTGTTTGATAAGGATCTTTTTTCATGTTTTTCTAAAGGACATGATACGCACTACATATTTTATGATAAAGATGATTAATGTTGTTGCCAAATCACATTCCTCAGTGACTTAAATGATTTAATACATTTGATTTTTGGTAGTGTCTGGAATAAAAATAATTTTGTTTATTGGTATTCAAAGGGTCTTGCTTTTCTCACTATATTGCTGCAAGTATGGATGTCTCTGATATAAAAAATGAGACAGAGAAGAAATTCTTGAAAACAGATAGTATTTTCTGTGATTATCCTCACTTAAAGCCAGTCAACTGAATTATATACACCTACACAGCGGCAGATGATACATCTTTCCACCCACCTGATACTGTCAGGACATCATGGCATGGACAGCATAAGACACCAGGAATGTTGGGGAGTCATTCTGATCCATGATCACTCAACTCCTGATTACAAATCATGTAAATTTCTTAGAACTGCATTCAAATCATACACATCTCACTGTATATTGGAGTGCCCACATGAGCTGGAGCCACATATACACTCTCATGTATATGAGTATTCCTGATACCCGTCTAATTCAATTCTGGTGTCCAGGGAACATTATATTTCTGAAGATATATGCTGATGATGATCAAATGGATGCATACGACTGTGCAGTAGGTACATGTGTTACCTGCAGATGACAGATGATGGTAGATATATCAGATCCTCCATATCATCCTCTGTACCCTCCCCCCCCCCCCCCTTTTCCACCACCACCACCACCACCACATGAGAATACTTGCAAGATACTGTTGGCAGTATTTATGATGTACTTGTATCCTGCCATCATCATGTACCAACGTGAACCATGACTTATTAGCCCAAGTGAACTTTTTCCATGCTTTGTGAATTGAAAGATGTTTTTGTGTTCATGCAAATATCTATACACCATGACATGTGGTAAGCAGTAGTACCCCTACTGAGTATTGACTTCCGTCTCCCAAAGACACAGATCTGTAATATGCTGCATTATGATTGATCTATCTGCTGTTACAATCCATGATAGTAGTCTGCAGTCTCTGCCATTGTCACATGGTTGCAGCAATTGACTCTGTTGATGGCAGTTTTCTCTGAACTTACTCACAATATAAGTTTATCTTGATACACTGACATATGACAAAGCCAGTGGCTGCATGTCCTTGGAGCTGGAGTGTCCCATGTGATTGGCACCTACAACCTTAGCCATGTTCAAGTGCTCTTAAATTGGTGTCTTCTCATTCGTGTGCCTACACCAACAGCTAATCAGAAGGTCTAACAGCATCTCAGAATGAAAAGAAAAACATAAATATGAAAAGACAAACACTTACTTCTATATGGTAGACCAATGGTACATTGGCCCACACAAAAGGTCAGGTAATCACACTAGCTTCTGAGTTTTGGCAATCTCTCTCTCTCTCTCTCTCTCTCTCTCTCTCTCTCTCTCTCTCACTCACTCACTCACTCACTCACACACACACACACAAACACACACACACACACACACACACACACACACACAAAAGCACCTAACTGCACACTTATATGGTCATTGTGCAGTGGAAATTTATACTGTAATTATAATAGCCGCAAATGTAGTTTCTCTGTGTTTCAGTTTAGAAATTAACACAGCATATCTCAGGGGAAATGCACAATAGTCACTGTCACTGAAATGGCACCAGATGTATCAGCTGGTACTTTTGAGATGCAGGCACCTGGGCACGAACTGGTGAAGTGGAAAATATCAGTGCTCAAACAATGATGCCACATACAGCTCATTTGTGATGTGAAATTTTCACTGTGGTTCTGTGGCCAATAGTGATCTTGGCAAAGTAGGTGGCTAGATCAATCAGCTCCATTACACAAATAGAAATACAGTACTTAAGGAGAAAGAAGACTGGGATATACACTCCTGGAAATGGAAAAAAGAACACATTGACACCGGTGTGTCAGACCCACCATACTTGCTCCGGACACTGCGAGAGGGCTGTACAAGCAATGATCACACGCACGGCACAGCGGACACACCAGGAACCGCGGTGTTGGCCGTCGAATGGCGCTAGCTGCGCAGCATTTGTGCACCACTGCCGTCAGTGTCAGCCAGTTTGCCGTGGCATACGGAGCTCCATCGCAGTCTTTAACATTGGTAGCATGCCGCGACAGCGTGGACGTGAACCGTATGTGCAGTTGACGGACTTTGAGCGAGGGCGTATAGTGGGCATGCGGGAGGCCGGGTGGACGTACCGCCGAATTGCTCAACACGTGGGGCGTGAGGTCTCCACAGTACATCGATGTTGTCGCCAGTGGTCGGCGTTAGGTGCACGTGCCCGTCGACCTGGGACTGGACCGCAGCGACGCACGGATGCACGCCAAGACCGTAGGATCCTACGCAGTGCCGTAGGGGACCGCACCGCCACTTCCCAGAAAATTAGGGACACTGTTGCTCCTGGGGTATCAGCGAGGACCATTTGCAACCGTCTCCATGAAGTTGGGCTACGGTCCCGCACACCGTTAGGCCGTCTTCCGCTCACGCCCCAACATCGTGCAGCCCGCCTCCAGTGGTGTCGCGACAGGCGTGAATGGAGGGACGAATGGAGACGTGTCGTCTTCAGCGATGAGAGTCGCTTCTGCCTTGGTGCCAATGATGGTCGTATGCGTGTTTGGCGCCGTGCAGGTGAGCGCCACAATCAGGACTGCATACGACCGAGGCACACAGGGCCAACACCCGGCATCATGGTGTGGGGAGCGATCTCCTACACTGGCCGTACACCACTGGTGATCGTCGAGGGGACACTGAATAGTGCACGGTACATCCAAACCGTCATCGAACCCATCGTTCTACCATTCCTAGACCGGCAAGGGAACTTGCTGTTCCAACAGGACAATGCACGTCCGCATGTATCCCGTGCCACCCAACGTGCTCTAGAAGGTGTAAGTCAACTACCCTGGCCAGCAAGATCTCCGGATCTGTCCCCCATTGAGCATGTTTGGGACTGGATGAAGCGTCGTCTCACGCGGTCTGCATGTCCAGCACGAACACTGGTCCAACTGAGGCGCCAGGTGGAAATGGCATGGCAAGCCGTTCCACAGGACTACATCCAGCATCTCTACGATCGTCTCCATGGGAGAATAGCAGCCTGCATTGCTGCAAAAGGTGGATATACACTGTACTAGTGCCGACATTGTGCATGCTCTGTTGCCTGTGTCTATGTGCCTGTGGTTCTGTCAGTGTGATCATGTGATGTATCTGACCCCAGCAATGTGCAATAAAGTTTCCCCTTCCTGGGACAATGAATTCACGGTGTTCTTATTTCAATTTCCAGGAGTGTAATTACATGGAGTTATCTTTTTATGAAAGGAATAAAGGTAACCTTTCATTATATTACTGAACCGATGAGCAGTCGGCAGTTACATAGTCCAGATTTAAAATACAAGGATGTGTTGGTAATCTGTCATTGGTACTCATTGATATGAACAGTAAAGGATGCTTTTATTGCTCTTGTGTCTATAAAATACACACATGAGCATCTGCTCTCAAAGATGTACAAAATTAGTCTGAATAACTATTAAAGATATCACACTTGCCACTGTTCTTTTGTTCTACTATTCTAAATTGTCTGTACTGATACTCTTTTATTGTTCCATTGCCTCATGCTGGGGGGGGGGGGGGGGGGGGGAGGGGGGAGGTCCCCACAGTCTCACAAATGTAAATGTTGTTATGAATAGAAGAGAAATTAATATAGACAGTGGAAAATCTAGGACAGAATTATGACAACATTATGAAAGGATAGATTGCTACTCACCATATAACAAAGATGATGAGTCGAAGATAGGCACAACAAAGAGACTGTCAAACAAGTAAGCTTATGACCAAAAAGGCCTTCTAACAAATACAAAACACGTGTGCTCACACACACACACACACACACACACACACACACACACACACACACACACACACACAAGCAAATGCAACTCACACACACATGACCACAGTCTCTGGATGCTGAGACCAGTGAGCAGTTTCTCATGATGACGAAGCAGTCTCAGTGGTGTGGGTAAGGAGGAAGCTGGGGTGGGGAGGGAGAGGGGTAGGAGGGTAGGGGTGGGTGACAATTAAGTGCTGCTTGAGGGAGCATACAGGGATGAGGTGGAGAGAGGGAAGGGCAGCCAGGTCCAGTCAGGAGATTAGATAGAGGGTAGGCAGGGGAGGGGCAGTGGAAAAGGAGAGAACTAAAAAGACTGTGGGTGCACTGGTGGAATAGGTGTCTGTTTAGTGCTGGACATGAACTGGGAAAAGGGATAGGTGGAATAAGGGCAATGACTAATGAAGGTTGAGGCCAGGAGCGTTACAGTAACATAGGATATATTGCAAAGAGAGGATGTTGTGCAGACAAATGGAAATGAGCGTTTGGCGTCATTGGCCGGGAGGCCCCTCGCGGGGCAGGTCCGGCCGCCTTGGCGCAGGTCTTATTACATTCGGCGCCACATTGGGCGACCTGCACGCCGGATGGGGATGAAATGATGATGAACACAACACAACACCCAGTCCCTGAGCGGAGAAAATCTCCGACCCAGCCGGGAATCGAACCCGGGCCCGGAGGACGGCAATCCGTCACGCTGACCACTCAGCTACTGGGGCGGACTGCAGACAAATAAGTCCAGCCTATTACCCATAACCAACCCTCCTATATAAACACTACCAACCATTTCCTCCACTGACTCTCCACAGATCCTGTTCCTTTACTACATGGTGCCCTACTTGTCACTACTGATGCCACCTCCATTTACACTAATATCCATCATGACCATGGCCTTGCCACTATTGAATACTGTCTTTCCCAACACCCAACAGATTCCAAACCTACAACCTCCTCCCTGGTCACCATGACCAGCTACATCTTTACCCACAATTATTTCTCCTTTGAAGCTATCACCTACAAACAAATCTGGGGTACAGCAATGGGCACTTACAGGTCACTGACTCTCCACAGTTCCTGTTCCTTTACTACATGGTGCCCTACTTGTCACTACTGATGCCACCTCTCTTTACACTAATATCCATCATGACCATGGCCTTGCCACTATTGAATACTGTCTTTCCCAACACCCAACAGATTCCAAACCTACAACCTCCTCCCTGGTCACCATGACCAGCTACATCCTTACCCACAACTATTTCTCTTTTGAAGCTATCATCTACAAACAAATCTGGGGTACAGCAATGGGCATTCACAGGTCACTACTCTATGGAAACCTATTCATGGGCCACCTACGGGAATCCTTTCTAACCGCTCGCCTGGTTCTTATTAATTGATGATATCCTCACAATCTGAATTGAGGGTGAAGACATCCTATTCACATTCCTCCATGACCTCAACACTTTCTCCTCCATTCACTTCACTTGGTCCTTCTGAACACAACAAGCCAGTGTGTTCCCTGCCGCTGTTGGATAAGCAGCTGCAGCAGCAAGTCGTATACTCCTAGCTCACTCATTTGTTACATAGTTTAATTCTTAATTTCTGTGCGTGTTTTTGGTACTTGCATTGTTTAATTCACAAATTTCGGGTGTATTATAGTATTTGAGAGTTGTAGCATCGCGTTTTAGTACCTGAATAGTGTAAATTCGCGTAGTCGTCTGTCTTCTGTTTTTGTTTTGAACGGCCAGTGTCGGTCGGTCACAGTCAGTGTGCTCCCTGCTGCCGTTGGATAAGCAGCTGCAGCAGCAAGTCGTATACTCCTAGCTCACTCATTTGTTACATAGTTTAATTCTTAATTTCTTTGCGTGTTTTTGGTACTTGCATTGTTTAATTCATAAATTTCGGGCGTATTATAGTATTTGATAGTTGTAGCATCGCGTTTTAGTACCTGAATAGTGTAAAATCGTGTAGTCTCCTTCCACCACCGAGCAGTGTGTCAGCGGTGCGCAAGTAGCAGCATTACTGCATTTACTAGGCAATCTTGTATTTTAATAACCGTTTAAATTTTGTGTCGATTTGTTTTCGCTCTCTGTAGATTAGTTCAGACGATCTTTGCGCAACAGTTTTTAGCATGGATAGGGACTGCAACTGCTGTGTTCGGATGCAGGCTGAGTTGGCATCCCTTCGCTCCCAGCTTCAGGCAGTGTTGGCTTCGGTCAGACAGCTTGAGGCTGTTGCCAATAGGCATCGCTGTGGGGGTCCGGATGGGGGTTTGTCGGGGACGACCAGCTCGTCCCACGCATCCCCCGATTGGACTACGACTGTGGTTGCCCGGGATACTGCTCGCATTGAGGCTGATCCCTTACCTGTGGTAGAGTGGGAGGTCGTCTCAAGGTGTGGCAGGGGGCGAAAGACATTCCGGAGGGCTGAACGGAAGGCCTCTCCAGTTTGCCTGACGAACCAGTTTCAGTCTCTGTCTCAGGCTGATACTGATCTTCGGCCTGACATGGCTGCTTGTCCTGTTCCAGAGGTTGCCCCTCAGTCTGCAAGATCCGGGCGGTCACAGAGGGTGGGCTTACTGGTAGTTGGGAGCTCCAACATCAGGCGCGTAATGGGGCCCCTTAGTGATATGGCAGCAAGAGAGGGGAAGAAAACTAATGTGCACTCCATGTGCATAACGGGGGGAGTCATTCCAGATATGGAAAGGGTCCTTCCGGATGCCATGAAGGGTACAGGGTGCACCCATCTGCAGGTGGTCGCTCATGTCAGCACCAATGATGTGTGTCGCTATGGATCGGAGGAAATCCTCTCTGGCTTCCGGCGGCTGTCTGATTTGGTGAAGACTGCCAGTCTCGCTAGCGGGATGAAAGCAGAGCTCACCATCTGCAGCATCGTCGACAGTACTGACTGCGGACCTTTGGTACAGAGCCGAGTGGAGGGTCTGAATCAGAGGCTGAGACAGTTCTGCGACCGTGTGGGCTGCAGATTCCTCGACTTGCGCCATAGGGTGGTGGGGTTTCGGGTTGCGCTGGATAGGTCAGGAGTCTATTACACGCAACAAGTGGCTACACGGGTAGCAGGGGTTGTGTGGTGTGGGCTGGGCAGTTTTTTAGGTTAGATGGCCTTGGGCAATTACAGAAAGGGCAACATCCTCAACGGGTGCGGGGCAAAGTCAGGACATGCGGGGACCAAGCAGCAATCGGTATTGTAATTGTAAACTGTCGAAGCTGCGATGGTAAAGTACCGGAACTTCAAGTGCTGATAGAAAGCACCGAAGCTGAAATCGTTATAGGTACAGAAAGCTGGCTGAAGCCAGAGATAAATTCTGCTGAAATTTTTACAAAGGTACAGACGGTGTTCAGAAAGGATAGATTGCATGCAACCGGTGGTGGAGTGTTCGTCGCTGTTAGTAGTAGTTTATCCTGTAGTGAAGTAGAAGTGGATAGTTCCTGTGAATTATTATGGGTGGAGGTTACACTCAACAACCGAGCTAGGTTAATAATTGGCTCCTTTTACCGACCTCCTGACTCAGCAGCATTAGTGGCAGAACAACTGAGAGAAAATTTGGAATACATTTCACATAAATTTTCTCAGCATGTTATAGTCTTAGGTGGAGATTTCAATTTACCAGATATAGACTGGGACACTCAGATGTTTAGGACGGGTGGTAGGGACAGAGCATCGAGTGACATTATACTGAGTGCACTATCCGAAAATTACCTTGAGCAATTAAACAGAGAACCGACTCGTGGAGATAACATCTTGGACCTACTGATAACAAACAGACCCGAACTGTTCGACTCTGTATGTGCAGAACAGGGAATCAGTGATCATAAGGCCATTGCAGCATCCCTGAATATGGAAGTTAATAGGAATATAAAAAAGAGAGGAAGGTTTATCTGTTTAGCAAGAGTAATAGAAGGCAGATTTCAGACTACCTAACAGATCAAAATGAAAATTTCTGTTCCGACACTGACAATGTATAGTGTTTATGGAAAAAGTTCAAGGCAATCGTAAAATGCGTTTTAGACAGGTACGTGCCGAGTAAAACTGTGAGGGACAGGAAAAACCCACCACGGTACAACAACAAAGTTAGGAAACTACTGCGAAAGCAAAGAGAGCATCACTGCAAGTTTAAACGCAGCCAAAACCTCTCAGACAAACAGAAGCTAAACGATGTCAAAGTTAGCGTAAGGAGGGCTATGCGTGAAGCGTTCAGTTAATTCGAAAGTAAAATTCTATGTACCGACTTGACAGAAAATCCTAGGAAGTTCTGGTCTTACGTTAAATCAGTAAGTGGCTCGAAACAGCATATCCAGACACTCTTGGATGATGAAGGCATTGAAACAGAGGATGACACACGTAAAGCTGAAATACTAAACACCTTTTTCCAAAGCTGTTTCACAGAGAAGGACGGCACTGCAGTTCCTTCTCTAAATCCTCGCACAAACGAAAAAATGGCTGACATCGAAATAAGTGTCCAAGGAATAGAAAAGCAACTGGAATCACTCAACAGAGGAAAGTCCACTGTACCTGATGGGATACCAATTCGATTCTACACAGAGTACGCGAAAGAACTTGCCCCCCTTGTAACAGCCATGCGCAAGTCTCTAGAGGAACGGAAGGTTCCAAATGATTGGAAAAGAGCACAGATAGTCCCAGTCTTCAAGAAGGGTCGTCGAGCAGATGCGCAAAACTATAGACCTATATCTCTGACGTCGATCTGTTGTAGTATTTTAGAACATGTTTTTCGCTTGAGTATCATGTCGTTTTTGGAACCCCAGAATCTACTATGTAGGAATCAACATGGATTCCGCAAACAGCGATCGTGTGAGACCCAACTCGCTTTATTTGTTCATGAGACCCAGAAAATATTAGATACAGGCTCCCAGGTAGATGCTATTTTTCTTGTCTTCCGGAAGGCGTTCGATACAGTTCCGCACTGTCGCCTGATAAACAAAGTAAGAGCCTATGGAATATCAGACCAGCTGTGTGGCTGGATTGAAGAGTTTTTATCAAACAGAACACAGCATGTTGTTATCAATGGAGAGACGTCTACAGACGTTAAAGTAACCTCTGGCGTGCCACAGGGGAGTGTTATGGGACCATTGCTTTTCACAATATATATAAATGACCTAGTAGATAGTGTCGGAAGTTCCATGCGGCTTTTCATGGATGATGCTGTAGTATACAGAGAAGTTGCAGCATTAGAAAATTGTAGCGAAATGCAGGAAGATCTGCAGTGGATAGGCACTTGGTACAGGGAGTGGCAACTGACCCTTAACATAGACAAATGTAATGTATTGCGAATACATAGAGAGAAGGATCCTTTATTGTATGATTATATGATAGCAGAACAAACACTGGTAGCAGTTACTTCTGTAAAATATCTGGGAGTATGCGTGCGGAACAATTTGAAGTGGAATGATCATATAAAATTAATTGTTGGTAAGGCGGGTACCATGTTGAGATTCATTGGGAGAGTCCTTAGAAAATGAAGTCCATCAACAAAGGAGGTGGCTTACAAAACACTCGTTCGACCTATACTTGAGTATTGCTCATCAGTGTGGGATCCGTATCAGATCGGGTTGACGGAGGAGATAGAGAAGATCCAAAGAAGAGTGGCGCGTTTCGTCACAGGGTTATTTGGTAACCGTGATAGCGTTACGGAGATGTTTAACAAACTCAAGTGGCAGACTCTGCAAGAGAGGCGCTCTGCATCGCGGTGTAGCTTGCTCACCAGGTTTCGAGAGGGTGCGTTTCTGGATGAGGTATCGAATATATTGCTTCCCCCTACTTATACCTCCCGAGGAGATCACGAATGTAAAATTAGAGAGATTAGAGCGCGCACAGAGGCTTTCAGACAGTCGTTTTTCCCGCGAACCATACGCGACTGGAACAGGAAAGGGAGGTAATAACAGTGGCACGTAAAGCGCCCTCCGCCACACACCGTTGGGTGGCTTGCGGAGTATAAATGTAGATGTAGATGTAGAAGCCACCTTCCTTGATGTTGATCTCCACCTCAAAGATAGCTACACAGTACATCTGTCCATATCAAATCTATCAACTACCAGCAAAACCTCCGCTTCGACAATGGCCACCCATTCCATACCAAAAAATCTGTTCCAGAGAGCCTAGCCACCCATGGCTGTCACATCTGTACTGATGAGCAGTCCCTCTCAAAACATACCAAAAGTCTACTGAGACCTTCATAGATCATAATTACCCTCCCAACCTTGTACAGAAACAGATCTCTCATGCCTTATTTCTCCAATCATCCCCCGCAACCTGCAGTCCCTCTGTCTGGTCACTGAGGAGCATTCCTTTCATAGCTCAGTACCACCCAGGACTGGAACAACTGAATCACATTCTCTGCCAGGGTTTCAACTACCTCTCATCATGCCTTGATATGAGGAATGTCCTACCCACTATCCTTCCTAGCCCTCCCACAGTGTTATCCTGCTGTCCACCAAACCTACACAATATCCTTGTCCATCCTTACACATCCTCTGATCCCAACCCTTGCCTTATGGTTCATATCCCTGTAATAGAACTAGAAGTAAGACCTGTCCCATACATCCTCCCACCACCACTTATTTCACTCCAGTCACATGCATCACAAGTCCCAGGACTACCTGTGAAACCAGTTATGTGATATACAGGATAAGCTGCAACCATTGTGCTTTCTATATGGGCATGACAACCAACAAGCCATCTGTCTACATGAATGGCCACTGACAAACTGTTGCCAAGAAACAGCTGGACCATCCAGTTGTTGAGCAAGCTGCTCCACACAACATTCTTAATTTTAATGACTGCTTCACCCAGCCTGTGACATCTGGATCCTTCATCCCAGCATCAGCTTTTCTGAATTACATGAGTGGAAACTCTCCCTGCAATATATCTATGTTCCTGGACCTTCCTGGCCCAACCTTTGTCAGACATTGTCCTTCACCCACCTATTTCCTTAACTTTTTCCACTCCAGCACTACACAGTCCTCTATTCCACCAACACATCCACAGTCTTTTTACTTCTTTCCTTTCTCTCTGCACCAACCCCCAACCCTCCCACCCCTCTTGCCACCATCAATTCTCTTGACTGCATCTAGCTTTTCTACCCTCTCTCCACCTTATCCCTATATGCTCCCACACAAGCAGCACTTTACCATCCCGCACCCCTACTCTGCTTCCCCTACACATCCTGGCTCCAGCCTCCTACTTACCTGCACCATCCAGATTGCTTCTCCCATCATGTGCAGCTGCTCGCAGTCTGGCCTTGGCAGCCAGAGACAGTGATAATGTGTGTGTGAGTTGTGTTTGCATGAGTGTGTGTGTGTGTGTGTGTGTGTGTGTGTGTGTGTGTGTGTGTGTGTGTGTGTGTGTGTGTGTGTCTAATTAAGAAGAAGGCTTTTTGGCGAAAAGCTTAGTTGTTTGATAGTCTTTTTGCTGAGCCTATCTGCAACTCAACATCTCTGCTAGATGGTAACAACCTGTCCTTTCATAAAATGGAGAAATTAAAATGGTATATACATGTCAGTCACATTTATTTTAGTTCCAGATAGTGATGAAAAAGCTCAAGAAATATTATACCATTTTTGGCAACATGCTGAGAAGACTGAAGATGTGAAATATATGTCAAAAGACAAAACTGACAGAACAATGAAAAGGATGTATGCATCCAATTAACCTAAGAAAACATTGTCAATTGGTAGTTATTCATTACATTTATATATTTTACCCATATAAGGTCAAAATATTGAATCCCATCTTTTGAAATCTTTTTGCAGAACAAGATGATTTACAGTTCTTCCTTTCAATCATCATATGAATGCTGGGAATTATAGATATTAAGATAAGAGATTGTAGAACAGTGAATATGCTAGCATCTTTCAACAGAGGAAAGGCAACCGGACCTGATGGCACACACAACTGATTCTATACAGGTCATGTCAAAGAACTTGTTCCTTTTCCAATGGGAGTTTACCATAGGTGTCTGGAACAATGGATGGTACCAAATGAATGGAAAAAAAGCAAGGTCATTCCAATTTTCAAGAAGGGTCTTCAGATGGATGCTCCAAAGCAGTTAAGAGCTAAAGTGTTGTAAATGCCACAGATCATTTACACACCTCAGAAGTGTCATAGGGCAGACATGCATAACAGCAGGTCCTTGCTTGGGATGGGCTTCAGGTAACATTATTGTTCATATAGAAAGGTTTTTAATTTTTCCATGACTGAAATCAGTAGGCCCAAAGTTATGTACAAAGTTTGTATGAAGTAGTAAAAACAGCAGTTGAATAGTGTTGGAGCAGTGGCTTTCAACAAAGTAATTGCTTTTCGTCTAATATAGGAATACACAAATCTGCAAGTGATTTCCACAGTTATGAGTGTGAGTAATAATTTGTTGTTAGTATCCTTAATGGATGTTCCTTACAATGTCTGCTTCTACATATTTTAACACTATAGGCTGGGTATTGACTGAGTCACTAAGTAAACTGGTCAATTGTCAAGCTGGGTACTGATCTCTTTGGTTGAAGCCTTCATGCTCTGTTCCCACAAACACTACTTCTAAGCGAAATGAAAATCTCTTTTATACCATCTGAAATATCTATACTTAGATAATATCATAACAATAGATATATTTTCTTCTGGTTTGCAAAGTCTGTTGAAATACCATAATTACAACCATGTTTGAAAATATGCAATAATCCAAAACTAATAGACTGCAAAGCAATTTAAATCACAACAGCACTCAATTTGGTCTGACAGTGACCAAATTGCTAAATAGCCATCTGAATTACTAGACAGTAGAAACTGAACATAAACTGATGAAATACATAATGAGCAAAATTAATTGTAACAATAAGTAATTACCTCTTTTAAAATCTACTCTCAACAGAAAGCTTAGAAGATGGAATATCCAGAATACATTTCATATTTTATGAAACTTGTTGGATTCAGTTGATATTAAAATATCAAACATTTAAACTGCATCATATTTCTGGATTGAGAACCATTTTTGCAAACCGAACATCTACCAAATTTTTGATTTTGAGTTATATATGAATTCACATATTTTAAAATGAGAGGATTTGATTGCACTTGTTAAAATTTAACAAAACTGAACATATATGCAATTAAACACACAAGAAATACTGAAATTTTTTGCAAAACTTAACATCTATTGAAAAAGAGACCTTTCCAAAACTAAACATCTACAAGACACACTGATTTGCATCCATTTTACAGCAAAATTTACAGTGCTTTTTTATGTTTATAATGATGACTTTTAATATGTTCTATTGACAATGTTTGTGACCATTCAAGACTGGCAAAATGTTTCCATTTGATGACTTTCATAGGTAACAGAGGCACAATTTACAATTTGTTTGCTCTTCAAACACTAAACAGCAAACACAAGTACAAACTTTGTATGTTAACAGTGCAAAGGAAAGTTACTTGCATTATTAAAAATTTATAACCTGGGGGTCTGTGCATATCAATGTCATCTAAAGGAGATACATTGATATATTATTTAATACTTACTTTCGATGGATTCCTACCAACTAGTGAAGCAGATTATTCATCTCCCATTCAAAAAGTACCTCATGGACATAAGAGAGGAAGGAGTGATGACACATCAAGAAGCTGAAAGAGGAGTATTTGATACACTCAACAAGGTGCAGGTGAGCCTGATTTTGCCTATACTCATGGTCTGATATACATTGAAACAAGCTCCAAATTAAGTTGCTGTCAGGTAGCAATGCTTTTGCAGAATTTCAACACAGGATGTACATTAGTACTAATGCAGAGCAAGATATATTTATTTTGATATCTATTAAGGTTAAGATTAAATGTTCTGGATGATGCAGTGAAAAGCAAAAGATCTGTTACTTTAAACTATTTCATAATAAAAATAAAAGGAGAGGAGATTGAATTTTATGGTGCCCCATTAAGGAAGGCAACGGAGGTATCAGGAGCCACAATAGGAAATTTAGCTAGCAGATACCCCCTAAGACAACAAAGATGACACACCACAAAGGAATTATTTGAATGCGATGGAAACTGGTAGATGTGATGTACATGTACAAATAAACATATGAGTACAATCTCAGAACAATTGAATGATGTATTTGAAAGAAAGAGCTTCACAAATTGAGGAAGTCAATAAAACATTGGTCCACTTCTGGTTTTTACGCAAGCAATTATTAGGGCTAGCAGTGGTTGATAATGTTGTTGGGTGTTCTCTAAGGGATATCGTGCCAAATTCTGTCCAATTGGCATGTTAGGTCATCAGTAGTCAGGAAAGGATTCTAGATAAAATAGGAGTACAGGGTAGACAGAAGAGTGGTGTATAAATTAAGCAGGATACTGTACCAAATATATAAACACATTTATAAATTGTGTAATGAATAGTGCACAGGTATATGCATCAATGTCAAAATCTGGTGGTTAGGACATGGTTTCTGAAGAAAGAAGTGTACTTGATAGTTCCCATAGAAATAGAACATTGTTGGTTTTAGGCTTACTCCAAAGAGGGACTTTTCTTGATTTGTGGTGATCTAATTTCTATACTGTGTGACTGTGTGTGTGTGTGGGGGGGGGGGGGGGGGGGGGGGGGGGGAGGGGAGGGGGATATCATGATCCACATGAAATTAGTAGAAACAAATGTGGCTAGAACATATAGAATGCAAGAAAAGAGATAAAAAGCGATCTGAGGCAAAATCACACTCACTGTCCCTCAATCACAACCATGACTACCCACACAATCACACTAGCTCACATCATGGAAGACATCATTAAAATTTTCATATGTTCTAAAACTATTTAGTAAATCAAAGTAAGACAAGAGGAAAACAAAAATGTATTTACAGGAATATATCACTGACTCATCACTTACAATGAACACAGATGAGCCTGCCATCAAGGTAATACATTTAAAACATTGCCCTACAATTTTAGGGAACAAGTCGAACAATTCACAAAACTTTAAAATTCATACCACATCAGTTTGATTTTCAGTTAAAACTGAGGCAAAACTGTTGCCTTTTAGTCTGAGAATGAAACAGCATTTGTCTACCCTGCCTAACTTAAATGAAGAGTAGACCAAATAGGCAGTGCAACTCAACTTCCTTTAGCTAATTAATTGGATGGAGATTGCTGTTTGTGTTGCTGCAATCTCAGTAGGCTGTTAAAAGTAGGGTGTCAGAATCAATTTTTGGGGCCTGTGGAGGTAAAGTCATTCTGTAGGATTGGCTTGCCCTCTGACCCACAAATGAAGTATGTCCCAGGGAAGGATTCTTGAGGTGAGGAGTGGGATAGGTCTATCTTTGAGGTCTATTTTATTTCTTTCTTTCTTTAGTTCCAATATTTTTAGTCTTTTCTTTCCTTTATTTCCTCTCCACCATAAGTGTACATAAGTGTAAATTCAACAGTTTCCATTTCTGAAATCCTTCTCCTGTCCGGATATTAAAATCTGTTTCACAGGGTTACCAGAGGCATAACATGCATATAAGTAGCCTCTGTACATAATTAAACGAGGTTAAGATAGAAATGAAAAGGATACTTACTTGATGTCCAGTGTGCATAGTTAAGTGATGGATTCTTATCCTGATATAACTAAAGAACTAGTGTATAAAATTAAAGGTTAACAGGTTTACCAGCACTGTTTGTGGCTAGTTCATGTAAAGTGAGACGCAGGTTTTGATTAAATCACCTTATGAAAATGTGTTAAATGTTTTAAAGTTTTTAAGTTGAATTATATGAAGTTGGTATGTCATACAAATGCTATGTGTAAATAACTTGCAGTGCAAGAGTTTTAAAATGGGTAGAGTATAAGAGGAATTCCAGAATGAGATTTTCACTCTGCAGCGGAGTGTGCGCTGATATGAAACTTCCTGGCAGATTAAAACTGTGTGCCCGACCGAGACTCGAACTCGAGTCTCGGTCGGGCACACAGTTTTAATCTGCCAGGAAGTTTCATATCAGCGCACACTCCGCTGCAGAGTGAAAATCTCATTCTGGAAACATCCCCCAGGCTGTGGCTAAGCCATGTCTCCGCAATATCCTTTCTTTCAGGAGTGCTAGTTCTGCAAGGTTCGCAGGAGAGCTTCTGTAAAGTTTGGAAGGTAGGAGACGAGGTACTGGCAGAAGTAAAGCTGTGAGTACCGGGCGTGAGTCGTGCTTCGGTAGCTCAGTTGGTAGAGCACTTGCCCGCGAAAGGCAAAGGTCCCGAGTTCGAGTCTCGGTCGGGCACACAGTTTTAATCTGCCAGGAAGTTTCATATCAGCGCACACTCCGCTGCAGAGTGAAAATCTCATTCTGGAAACATCCCCCAGGCTGTGGCTAAGCCATGTCTCCGCAATATCCTTTCTTTCAGGAGTTCTAGTTCTGCAAGGTTCGCAGGAGAGCTTCTGTAAAGTTTGGAAGGCAGGAGACGAGGTACTGGCAGAAGTAAAGCTGTGAGTACCGGGCGTGAGTCGTGCTTCGGTAGCTCAGTTGGTAGAGCACTTGCCCGCGAAAGGCAAAGGTCCCGAGTTCGAGTCTCGGTCGGGCACACAGTTTTAATCTGCCAGGAAGTTTCATAAGAGGAATTATTATTGCCATAATTATTTAATGCAAAACTATGTTTGGAATGACAAGTATTCTTTATATAGCACTTTAATAGAGTTACCAGGACATCATTCATTTAAGGCTAAATGTATACAGTGTAACATATCACCTTTTGGTAAAGTGATGTGTTACTCAACGTCTACCTGACTGATGAATGATGATTGTCACAGTGAAAGTATTTGTTAATAATTAATTTGTAAGAATTGTAAACTGTTGGGAAGTTGTATCATTTATGCATATGGACTGGCCCTCACAGACACCGTGTGTCTCCAAGGCAGGATGACAATGGCAACTTTAATATGTGTTGCGGTACTTTCTGCATGGGAAGTTATTCTGTGCTATGATGTCCCAGCTCAGAGAAGTGGGGCATGGCATCAAGATAATGGGCATGCCACAACAATCATGCTCACATCAGGGAAGAAAAAAAGAAGATTCATCCTATTTTTGACACTGTACAGATTTGTCAATTGTGAACAATATACAGGATTAATGTCACATCGGCATAAATGAAGCATTACCTTACCTACAATATTCTAACTGAAGATGTAATATTAACTATATTGAACAGAACAGCTTTCTATTATTTTGGTAGAGAGAATTGATAAATGACTGGAGTTTCCAGATACCAGCACAGGAGCAGCTGCAGTGGGGAAGATGTCCATATCAAGAATAATTACACACTTTGTCTGAACAGTATTTCAAAAGGCAGCAGTTAAGAGTATAAGAGTGTCAACACTCACAATCTGAACATATGCTCCATTTCAGATGAAAGGTAACACTTTGGGAATGCATTACCATGAAAATATAAAGAAGATTTGTTAGTAAACACGAAGATGCCATAACATTGTATCCTAATGCTGCTGTGTGTCATCCCAGTATGCTCTAAGCACTGTGAAGAACTTTTGCTTGATCAGCTATCACAACATAGCGCTACAGGCATTATCAGCAACAAACCAAGACACGAATGCAATGGGTACAAGTCACATAAAACATGTAGTATTGCACAGGTATTTTCTTGGTAAACATCATGTTTTGCCAGAGCAATCAGCTTTTATGGTTGAACAGTGTTATGCCAGTTATTCATATGCACATATTATAGATGTATTTCATGGGAAATATCAATATGCTGCAGTGCCTAACAGTTCAACAATAACAAGATTACTCACTCACTTCTGGGAATGTTGATCGGTTGCAAAGAAGAAGAGAGCCAGGATACCAACCATTCTGATATATGTTAAACTAAGGGATGTGATGCTGTGTTTGCCTTCAAAAGTTGGAGGGAGCTATCTGTCCAATTTCAGATTTTGTACAGCAGTGCTTAGAAAGCAATACTGGAGTTAAAATATCATGCATATCATTTTCGTAGCATGCAGCAACAGAAGGCACCAGACACAGAAAAGCATCTGGCATACTGCACATGGGGATGAACAAGGGCACCCAATACCACCCTTCAGCTTTGACCAATGATGTCATATCAAGCCGCAAGATGCAGCATAAACATGATTTCAAGATGATGACCAGCAGCCTTAAATGTTTCCATGGCACAAAGATACAACAACACAAAATCATACAAATTCCTTATAGTAAATACTGAAGCTAATGGGACTACCATGGAAAGGTGGGGCTTTAGGTTGGAGACAAAATAAACTCCTAGTGAAAAATCACAAAAACTAACAAAACTCAGTATTGGCAACCAGAGTTGAGTTGTATAGCTCAAATTGAATCAATACTACTACAAAAATCCTAAAACAGATCACAAAAATCCTAAAGCAGATCAAACTACAAAATGCCAATAAGCAAGATTAATATACACAGCAAAAAGTTGCAAAACTTAACGAAAGGTGGTATCAACATCAGTCAACATGTACAGTACCACAACACCAAAACCTGCTAATATGATGAATATTGAAAACATAAACTCACCAATGCAGGTAAAACAGACTCCATGATACGTACCAATCAAATTCAACATAATTACCAACAACTAACACCAAACTAAAAATTCATAAAAATTTGCAGTAACACCGATTTTGATACAGAAGAACTGTACAATGGTGAGTGTAAATAGAAATACGATACATACTGCAATAAAAAATGAACCTATGAAAACATACTTACTGATCAAAGACAGTCAACATATAAAGCTAACAATCTAGTGACAATAGAAACAATATGTTATCAAAAAATCTCTCAAGTAGAAAGCCTAGACTTCTTGAACTAGGAACTTCTCCATGGAGAACACCATACATTGTCTCTCTGACAATAGAATGTGCAGCAACATAGGTCAATCTCTGACGTTCTCCACAAATGTAATACAGCACATACTTGGTAATAAACCAAACAACTGAAGAAATTTAAGCATGCTCACCATGTTGTCACCCACTGCAACATGCAGGAAGCTGCTTGTGAACTTCATGGTCACTTTCGTAACTAATAATAATAAAAAAAAGCATAAAATTAAATCTCCAGCCATAAACTAAAATACTGCAATAATAACCCCAAACTTGAAAATGAATCTATTGCCCATTACTGACAACATCAAAATGACACACAAATAATCCACCACAAACTCTTGCAATATTATTATCACAAACAGCACTAAAAGAGTCCAATATCACTAACAATTTAGAAACAAACATCCCACACTAGAGCATGCCACCACACAATACCTTACAAATACACTGTACCGCTATGATGTCATGCAATGCAACACAGTTACATCATGGTTAAAATGAGATGGGTAGTATTGAACATCCAAGTTGATCCATACATGGTTTAGGGAACTTGTTGACATCCATGTAATTGTAGAACTGGACCACATTTTCTTCACTGATGAAGTAAAGTTTCACCTTAGTGGACATGTGAACAGCAATAACATAAGAAATTGGTCAACCAGAAACTCACAATACATTGTCAGAAAATTGGAACAAGGTGTGCTACATCATTTTGTTGAATAGAGTGTGTGTGTGTTGGGGCTTATGGGCACTCAACATCAAGGTCATCAGCGCCCTGACACACATTAAAGGGAACGAATGTGGACAGACCTAATAAAACTGAAACACACACGCAAAGAAAGCAGGAAAAGAAGGAAAATGCGACATAAGAAAGTAGAACGTAAGGAAAGGGAAAACATAGCAACAAGAATACCACAGTAAATTGTCATTGGCTGGCCACTTACGTAAAATATGGGCGAGCTTGTCACACAGTGAGCAAATTACGATCCTCTCCCTAAAATCTTTGTAAAAACATTTGACATAGCACAGAACTTTAAAACTTTAACCACATTCATCCAAGTGTTGCCTAAAAGAGATGGCAGGTCTGCTGGCAAGTCAGCCGTGGCCCGCTGGTAAGAAAATAAAACGCAATCCAATAAAACGTGGCGCACAGTGACCTGGATGCCACAAGCACCACACATTGGAGGGCCCTCCCGCCGGAGCAGGGAATAGAGGACCCTGACTTCCTTGAAACTATAGTGAACAGCTTTGTGTACCAAGACATAATTATATAGCTTATTTTGCTTCTTGAGATAGATCGATGTTATCGTTGGTTGTAGCTGGACGGTGTTACATATCACACATCTAATGAAACAATTTATTCCTTACACAAATTTTGTGGTGATGAAATCATATTTAAAGGACTATGGTCCCTACATTCTTCTGATTTAACATCCCCAGAATTCTCTCTGTGGGCTATCCCAAACTAAAGGTCTTAAAAAGGGACAGAACACACTGGCAGAAATAAAGGTTAACATAACAATGGAGATTAACAGCATAGTGTGACATAGAGTGAATGTGTTCTGCAAAGTGCCTCAAACACGGTAAAATGATTTCCTGCAAGTATTACTGGTGCTACGGGAGGAGGCAACCATTTTCATTAGACTTTTCAATAACCTTGTACATTGTTCAACAAAATTTTGTATTATTATATCTGTAGGTACCATTCGGTAAGAGAATTTCCCATCTATAAAAGTGAGTAGTGATGACTGCAGTCAGACACTCATATTAGATGTATATTCTGTGTTGTAAGTATGGCTAGGAAGAAAGCATTAGCACTATATAACACAAGGAGGAAAAATGTGCTGGCAATGCACTGAAATGTTGCAAAGCAGAGTAATACAACAGCTGATGAGCTGAATACATTGATTACTTTGCAGCTTTTGTTTTTATCATTTCATGTACGTTGTCACACCAGCATCATTGTTGGAGTTGTCAGGCACCAGATTCAACAGTGGTCAGCTGACACTACATGTACAATGGTCTTCTGGTACAGGTTCACTATTGCACCACATCCTGCTATGGTGGAAAAAAGCACAGTCACAAACACAGTGCATGACTGGTTTCATGTTAGTCAGCAGCTACAATGTGGTGTCTGGAGACACCTTTATTGCAAACAAATGCTTGCAAATGAAAACGTGGATTAACAACTTACCAACAGCTTCAACTTTGATCAGCAGTTACAATGGGCAATTACAATGTGAATCAACAGCCATGCTCACCTGCACGTGGTGAGTACATTGTACTTTTCATATATGTGAAACTTTTTTTTACAGCTGTTGTTCGATTCCTGTCTGGCATATTTTATGAGTTTTAATGTAGAAGTGAGCACGGAATCTTTAAATAACAACTTGCAACATCAAGCAGCAGTTGAGGTTTTGATAATAACTAGAGACTGCGTCAGTTGATTGTGAATGCACGTATCAGCTGTGTATGGATTGGTAAAATTGTACTGCTGGTGGCAGTGAAAGGATGCTTCACTAGTTCAGTTACAACATAAAATCTATGTTTGTGAAACTGCAGTTAAAAATTTTACTGCAGAGAATAATAAAATAAAAACCTTATTATAGTGTGTCATTATATATCGATGCCAACCGACACATCCTGGATGTCTTTGAGAGTTGGAAAACTGAAATTAGAGTCAACAGGCCTGGGAACTTGTATTATTCATCAGTCACCTACCTGTCACCAGTCTGAGCTGTTGCATACTCTTATTTTTCTTAGGAAGCATTCAATATACCATAAACAATCAGAAGCAATGTATAACAGTTTCAGTTCAAGGATGACATATTGTGTCAATCAGTTCTGAATATGGTTAGGCAAGAAATTTTGGTATTATGTATCATCAGTAATGCAGTAAGTTTAAGGCATGCGAAAGGACTGTAAGCACATATCTAAACACAGAAAGCATATTTTTCTCAATTATAAATGTTTTGCTTTAGATTACACAAACAGAAAAAAGCGTAAAACATTGTGTGGAAAAGTAAAACTTACCTAAATGAAATTTTTCACTTAGGCTGTACTTTTATTATTATTCTGTTAGTTTTGGCTTTTTCAGACATTTCCAGTGTGTAGCTAGAAAAATGTGCCATATATATACAGAACAATAACAAAAATTAGGCCTAAGTGTAAAAATTCCACATACATATTACAAAGATATGGCTGTGGTACCCATGACGAAAAGATGAATCTTACCTAACAGTATTCCAGCTCACACCAGTCTTTGGATCCATATCATCCATATGATTTTGTATAAATAAGGTGCATGCATACCAATCAGCACTGTTAAATTCATATGGAATATTCCAACCAAGTGGACCAAACTTTCTTCGCCCTTGTACTACAGAATGTAAGAAGGAGATAGCATATAACATGGGCAGGTATTGTGGTTGGTTGGTATACTCAAGTACATCTTGGGATACTGTTCCATATGTGCGGCGCAGTCCAGCCCTCATCCCTGCCACACAACAATATGGACATAATTATTACATTCATATTCTACTTGGAGAGTTCCCTGTATCATAAAACAGGTCTATTCTGTAAATCAACAAAATAAACAAGTAACTTATTTATTTCACGTGTCTGTTTTCTTTAGTCAATGGGTGTTTATTATCAAATAAACAAATGCTCTTTATCCACCGAAGACACGGCATGAAAACTTTGGTATATGTGCTCTGATACCAAGCCATGTAGGTCAATGTCCAAGAGTCGGCAGTAACCCATGTAACTGCACTGACAATCTGCGACTGACTCCGAGGCACACCTCCCTCAGCACTCAGCAGATGTGGCTAGTGCTTCCATGCAGCAACATAAAGGACACCGCATGGACCCAGAATGTAGCCTGTCTATTAGTTCAGTTCTGTGTGTGTAGTCAAAGTATTGTCCTTGAGATTCTGTTATATTGAACTGGCCTATCTCAATGACTTTCTTTGGATTGTACTCTGGACTTGCTGTTATTCAAGTTAAGCAAAAGAAGTAATTTAACATTGTATGGGCACTTCATCATTTTCCTCTCTGTCTTAAAACTCACTAATTCCTTGGCATCCACCATTGGGATGACCAAACACGAGGCGATGAGGGAAAAATACATTTGGTTGCTACTTACCGTACAAACAACTGGTGATAACATTCATCACGTGTCTTTCTTGTATAACTGTGGTCCTTTGTCAAGTTGCCTGCTCCTTTGCTTCAGCATTGTTGAGTGTTTCAGAACATCGGCCCTGCAACTGACTGTGTTTTCTCAAAATATACCAAGGATCTTACTGAAGCCTTCACTGACCGTAATTATCCTCCCAACCTTGTACGAAAACAAATCTCCCATGCCTTATCTTCCCAGTCTCCCACTCCCAAGGTCTCACAGTTCGGCCACAGAGGAGCATTCCCCTCATAACTCAGTACCATCTGGGACTAGAGCAACTGAATTACATTCTCTGCCAGGGTTTCCATTACCTCTTGTTGTGCCCTGAAATGAGAAATGTCCTGCCTACTATCCTTTCCACCCCTCCTACAGTAGTATTTTGCCATCCACTGAACCTACGTAATATACTTGTCCATCCTTACACAACCCCTGCTCCCAATCCCTTACCTCATGGCTCATACCCCTGTAATAGACCTAGATGCAAGACCTGTCCCATACACTCCTACCACCACCTACTCCAGTCCAGTCACTACCATCACCTATCCCATCAAAGGCAGGGCTATCTGTGAAACAGTCATGTGATTTACAAGCTAAGCTGCAACCACTGTGCTGCATTCTATGTAGGCATGACAACCAACAAGCTGTCTGTCAGCATGAACGGCCACCGATAAACTGTGGCCAAAAAGCAAGTGGACCACCCTGTTGCTGAACACACTGCCAAACATGATATCCCTCATCTCAATGACTGCTTCACAACCTGTGCCATATGGATCCTTCCCACCAGCTTTTCTGAATTGTGCAAGTGGGAACTTTCCCTACAATACGTCCTATGTTCCCATAAGCCTCCTGGCCTCAGTCTTTGTTAGTCACTGTCCTCACGCATCCAGCCCCCTCTGTTCCCATTCCAGCACTACACAGCCGTCATTTCACTGCCACACGCAGTCTTTTAATTTCTTTTTATTTGTCTCCTTTCCGCTACTTCCCCCCCCCCCTCTCCCCACCTTCTCTCCTGCCCTCCATCTGAACTGCAGTATTTCACTGTCTGCCACCCCACCATACTATCCCTCCCCCCCTGCCTCAGCCTCCTCCTTACCCCCACCAAGTCACCACTCCCATTATGCACTAGTGCTGCTGCTGCTCACAGTGTGGTTTCAGTTGTCTGAGACTGCAGACATGTGTGCAAGTTGTGTTTGCATGAGTGTGTGTGTGTGTGTGTGTGTGTGGTGTATATTGCTGACAAAGGCCTTAATGGGCGAAAGCTATAGTTGTGTGAATCTTTTTGTTGTGCCTATCGCGATTCAGCATCTCTGCTATGTGGTGAGTAGCAACTTTCCTTCTCTTATATTGTTACATTCCATCCTGGATTTTCCATTATTTGATTTGTGTCTTCTTCTGCTTTTCATAGGCTGATCTTCCTAGTGATACTAATCTGTACTTTCTTTAGTAGTTGTGGTGTATTTTGTGTTCATATATTTTTTGTGTGTTTCATCATGGCTAATCCTCTGAAAGAACCATAACTCAGATTGTTCATTTCCAGGAACAGCAGTTGCAGCAGATCATGGAAGTGAGGACAACACTGCTTGCTCTGCAAGCAAACACCGTTGGTGCCACCACCAGTGCTACCACACCAAGTAGCACCTACTCCCATACCACCATTCTGTGCATTTGATTCTACAGAAGAGAAATTGTTTGATTACTACACAGAGCTTGACTCACACTTTATGGTGCATCATGCTGAGTGTAGGGACAAGTGACCTTATTTTCTTGCATTAGTCGGAGCCTCTGTGTTCATTATTCTGCACACTTTCTCCCACCACACATCCTGAAAGTGTTCCTTAGGACAAATAATTGCTGCTCTAGGCAAGTAATTTGATGAACAGATTAATGTGGCAGTTGCACGTTACAAATTCTTTCACTTGCATAGGTAAGCCAATTGGGCGCAGAAACAGTGTGTGCCTTACAAGGATTTACACACCATTGCAATCCAATTTGGAGTGTGGATGTTATTATAGTGATGCCATGATTAGGGATGTCATTATTCAAAATGTGTCAGACCTCACTTATGCACATGGACTCTTTAGTATCCTGATCCTAGCTCATAACAGGTATTGGAATAAGTGGAGTGTCAGTACTCGTGTGATAGTGTAGTGGTAGACTCTGATTCCACTCTTATTTGTCAGTTCAGAGTAATTGTAAACAGGTAGTGCTGAAAGTTTGCATGTCGTGCCATACAAAGCCTCAGCCAGGGATCTTAGAGCAGTGTTGTAAACAAAATCATTGTGCTAGGCAGCAGGCTATCAGAGTTAAATCCTGCCATCAGCATTCCTCAGTACACAAACCATAGATGTGCCCCTGATGTGATGCTAAATGTTGATGTTGTGGAAAGCACAGTCATGTTCAGTCTGACTGTTTGCAAAAAGCAAGTCCAACAAGCATTCTGTCTCAGTCAGTGGATATACATGCAGTTTTTTGCAAGCCAAATAGTGTTTCTCATGTTCATCAGTGCAAGTCAAAAGCAACAGTGAAGAATTTACATACTTCTTCCATCCCGCATCATGCTAATAAATTGTTTGTCACTCTTCAGATTGCCAAATACAAAATATGCAGGCAACTGGACATGGGTGCATCTGTGATTCTTTTGAACAGAAGCACATATGAACTGATAGGCAAGCCAAGCTACATAAATCACAGGTAGGTCTTTCTTGTTATGATGGACATGAAATTCCTGCCCTATGTATTTGCAGCCTACCTGCCACATTTCATAACCTGACAAAGACAGATGCATTCACAGTTTTGTGCTCACCTGAAAGTGAAAATATTTTTGGCACTGACTCTTTCAATCTGTTTGGTTTGCACATTCAAGACAATGTTCTCCCTGTGAACTCCTATATGCCTACAGACAAGGTAGCTGAACTCTATGATGAATTTAGAGACTTTTCAAAACAGCCCAGGCAAAATTAATAATTTCATAGCTCACATTACCATGAAAGGTAATGCACAACTACTGTACCACTGGTACAGAATCTGATAGGGATTCCAACAGGCCCTGGAGCTTTGTTTAATTTTAAAGATTTCAGCTGCTTCTCAAAATAACTAACACTAATACTTATTTCACCCACCTTTTTAGTGGTACAGAGATTACTTTGGGGCAGTTCTCTTGGGTTTTCCTTTGTAAAGGAACATTTGAAAATAGAGTTAAGCATTTCAGCTTCTGCTTTGCTACCTACAATTTCAATTCCCATCTCATTCATAGGGACTGGACAGCAACTTTGGTGCCACTAACAGCTTTACAGATGACCAGAATTTTTTTGGGGGTTTTGTGAACGATCACTTGACAATATTCTGCTATGGAAGCCACTGAAGGCATCATGCATTGCTCTCTTGACAGCCAAATGTGTTTCATTCACATCTCTCTATCAATAGCCCTGTGCTTTGATTTACACCTTTTATGCAGTAACCTCTGCTTCTTCAGTAGTTCCTTCACAATAATGTATACCCTGAAAGGTCCTTCTCATTGTGAAGTGTTCTATTGCATACATAATCATCCTGTGCATGGTAAATTATTCCTTTAAATTTGAGCCATAGTTCCTTTACATGATCCTGCCCTGTGCTGAAAGTTTCATGTTCCTCATTGAGACATGAATCTACTGAGTTTTATCTATTTTACTGAATATATATATCTTTCTGCTTTGCACTGTGGTAATCATTGTTGCCACAACCATGTCATGGCCACTGATACCACTTACAATGTGGACATCCTCAAAGAGGCCAGGTCTGTTTGTTGCCATGAGATCCAATATATATCCATCATGAGTGGGGTTACAAACTATCCTGTGTTACAGGATGTTTTTTGTTGCCAACAACTAAACAAAACTGTCATTTTCCCAAATGATGGTTGGATGCTTTACATCTCCACCAAAGATTACTGTATGACTGGGGAACTTACGTGCAAGTGAACTTAGGTTTTCTCTAAAGTTCAAGTGAGTGATGACCACACCATTCCACCCTTAATCCAACAGTGAAGCAGAATACTTTTTCAGGACTTTCCAACAACAGATGAACAAGTTATGTGCTTCCCATATACAGGAGTAAGCCCCAGTGTACTTCCTCCCTTTCTACCATTCCCTGCCACACAATGGCAAATCATCAATGGACCTTTTGCATGGATGGTCAGCCCTTCCTTTGCATCGTTCTAAGTTTAATGTTTATAATTCATTCTTTTTCATACTTTTGGCCATTCACAGATGCTGGGAATGAGACAGTATCACCAAATCCTTGGGCTGCTCATTGTATGTTGCAGTGGGTCCCACCAGGCTACAGAGGAGCCATCAAAACCAGTTTCATTTGTGTGGGCTGTGTGGTCTTGCCACAGTTTCTACTTTGCATATTCAGTGCCCAGGAAGACTTCACAGCCTCAGCCATCTTCAACTCCCTCAGATCCTGTGCCACTGGCGCTGGACAGGGAGCCAATGGACATCAACCCCACAGTACCGTCACTGCCACTGCAGTGCCAGCAGACCCAGTATGGGAGGTAGGGGCCCTTTGCCTTGCTGCCTTCCAGCAGGCTGCAGTGGACCCTCCAGTTACTGTTGTGCCTCCACCGGTAAAAGACGATGCTCTGTTCAGGGCACAGGTGCACACTCTATAGCTGGTTTTTTTGGTTGCTGTTTCCAGCTATTCACAAAAGGGGTGTCGGGGTGTGGGCAGAAGCTTGTCACTGGCTGAAGTTCTGTCTCCTGCCTCCTCAGTGACACTTGTGCTCAGACCCTCCCCCCCCTCCCCCCTCACTACCCTCCCTATTGTCTGCAGCAGTAAAAGTACATGACAATAATTAGAAGTTTTGGTAGGGGAGGAATGTGATGATGTGTGCTATTAATACCATGCTACAAAGGTCCACATCTAGAAGTTGGCAGTAAGCCATGTGACTGCACCACCAATCTGCAGCCATCTCCAAGACACACCTTCTTCAGTAGAAGTGGCCAGTGCCACCAAAGAGCCAATTTAAAAGGACGCTGCATCAACACTGAATCTAGTCTGTTAGTTCAGTTCTGCCTGTGCAGTCAAAGTGTTGTCATTCAGCCTATGTTTTTGTTGTAGGTATCAGACCAGTCTGCTTTAAGGACTTGCTTGGATTGTGCTCTGGACTTGCTGTTAATCAAGTTAAGTAAAAAAAGTTATTGGACTCTACGGGTGCATCTCATTATTTTGCCCTCTGTCTTAGAATCCATCAACTCCTTGGCATCCACTGCGTGGACAACCAAACAGTAACCAGTTATCTAAAATGAAAAGGCCAAGTTTACCAAACAACCATTCCTTCAGACATTCACAACTATTGATCTTTTCCGTACGATGAGATAACTAGACAGATGAGTTGGAAGAATTAAACAAATCTTAAGAATTGTAAACTTTGAAGTAGTTTCATTAGATATATGGAGATTATATTTTCAGGTGCCATCTAGATTGGGACAGATTAATAGTGACAAAACTAAATTGAAAGACACAGCATATAAACAAGCAACAAATTATTTCAATGAAGTACTGGGATAATGAATGGCAATGTGCACTAAAGAGTGGTATAAACACATAAAAAGTGCAAAAAACAAGGGATGTTCACTACTTTTCTGGTTAAAACAACCTGGTTAATGAACGAAGTTCTTCATATGTAAGACATATTGCATAGTTTTATGTTGTAATTCAATACAGAGGACAAGGCCTCGGCAAAACCCTGTACAGTGAAATGTTATATGTGTTATCTGTTCTACTGATTACTGGTCCAAGCAGATATTAGTTCCAGTAAGATGGAGGATAACCCGTAAAATATTTGCTTTCCTGGCATTCATGTAAAGTGTTGATGTTCAGATCTCCAAGGACAATGGGATTTAAATTTCTATAACCTGACACTAATTTACTCAAACTCCCTCCAGTGATTTCAGGAAAGCATCAAAATTTTCACAAGAGCTACATATATATGTATGACAAAGAAAGGCACAGTGCAAAATATGAATTTGAGAATTGCAATTTCAAAATCTTTGTCATCCCATAACTTGTTCACATACAGCACTTTTTCAGTGGAGGCAATAAACTAACATTTTCTCGAGTAAATGGCAACACCAACACCTTTCATTATGTGTCCTACAGTAGAATGTTGACCAGTTATAGACTTCTAATTTGAAACAACAGACGTTATCTACTAATTTCTGGTATTCTGTAAGAACAACAACAACAACAAAAATGGTGCCAATCCTGTGATAAATGATTCAAAACATGTATTTTGTTTCCTAAACTCTGTACGTTATAATGCAAAAATGGTAGGTTACTCTCTTGTGAGTTTAAGTCTGTGTGAGGTGTAGTCTTACATGAATCACATACACTGGCATTAATTTCCACATGCATATCCAATATCTGTTCTGTATTGTTAATGGTGGCCCAAATCTGGTTGGAATTATTCCTTTCACTAATTTCCCTGTGTGTCAACATTTAGGGCTATAGCTTGTTTGTTTCCACAGCTGCTTCTTCTACCTTGATAGTGAGGTGATTTCATGTAGGGATCCTTAAATTGTGTGATCTGTGATGTGTTCATCAGAGAATGGGACCTTTGATTCCATCAAGAAATAGGCTGCCCTTTAATTTGTCCTGGGGTTGCTGCGATGATTGCTTCAGCAGTGTGGTGAATTATGTATCTAATACGACACAGTAATTCCTGGACACACAATGCTAACCCACAATCAGGTAGCCTTCCTTACTACTCATTATGGTGACCTACAGCTGGGCACTGCTCTGTTTAAGAGGTGAATTCAGGTGAATTTGTAGAGCAAATCACTGGTCACTTCCTTTTCATTGAGAATTATCTAAGAGGACATGGCAAAGTAATAAACATCTGATGTTAGTATATCAAAATATGTTCACTGAAGTCTTAATAAAAGAGCACTTGATCAGAGAGCTCTGTCATTATGTCCATGACAGCTTTTTGATTTACAGTTATTTGAGGGGGTCAATAAGGCAACAATTAAGTGCCCATGAAGGTTGTAAGTTGTTGGTGAGTGTGTGACGGGGGAAGGTGCAACCATCCTACTTGTTCTTCTACCAGTCCTCATGTCAACATTTTTCGTTTTCTTTATTTGATGCAGTTTTATGAGTGACACATATCTGATGATTACAAAGATTACTTTCTTATTCAAGCTGGAATTTATAAAGTTTTTATTACTCACTGTGCAGTTTTCAAATTACTGATGTCTATCTAATATAAGAAAACCAAGGAAAAATTTGGAATAGTAATTAAAATTCAGGGAGAAGAAATAAAAACACAAAAGAAGGGATCAGTTGATAGTACACATTCTGAGACATCAAGGGATCACTAGTTTAGTATTGGAGGGAAACATGGGGGTAAAAATCATAGAGAGAGACCAAGAGAAGAATACAGTAAGCAGATTCTGAAAGATATAGGTTGCAATAGTTATTCAGAGATGAAGAGGTTCGCACAGGATATAGTAGCATAGACAGCTTCATCAAACCAATCTTCAGACTGAAGACCGCAACAACAACAACAACAACAACAACATAGTGTAATTAGTTTCACTGGAAATAATTTTTATGAGGAAATATCCATAATTTAAGATTCAGAGAAAACATATGGAGATGAAATTTGCTGTGGCCTGTTAGACACTTCTGGCTCAATTGGCATACCTCATTTTAACGTCCTCATTCTCCTATCTTCTGTAAACATCTTACTTTTTCTAAAAATCCTTATTTCAAAATTGTTTATAATGGAAGTTCTCATGCTGCAGAATGTTTGAATCTTAGGTAATGTGTATTTCCAAAAGTCAGTACCATAGTTTTGTAGCCCAGACTTTCCTGATTTCAAAAATATCTATTTTCACTAGGAGAACTTGCTAGTTTGCAAATTATTTGAGCTAGAAAATTTCATTTTTAGTCATTTTTGGTAAGCTCTGTGAATCCTCATGGAAACAGAAATAATATAAATAAAACAGAACTCATAATTTTGCCTTCCTGCTAACATAAATCTAATAGTTAAACAGTTCCTTATTATAAATTTATATCTTTGGATTTTGCTCTCTTTACAATTATAATTTAAAATACATCATACTCTGAATTTTATTATTATATGCTTCTAGAAGTAGTTGTACAGGACCATTCTAAAGTCAGTTGACACCTTATAGCTAAATTATCAACAGCTCCATGTCACTCTGTCTGTAAGTAGCAGGCATTTTTCATGTTAACAAATTTTGTGTCACTTTTAAAGTCAGAATCTGACAGTCATATTGTACAGTTCTATATAAATCATTCACACGTGACCACTGTCATTGCTCAGCACCAAGAACTGTCTGCAAATGTGTCTGAGAGGGGAGAAGCTCACAGATAACATTTGTAATTGGATCTTAACACCTGTAAGTGACAGCGGCAATGTGTGTGTGAGAGTTGCGCTTGTATGAATACATGAGTTTTCTGCTTATAATGACGGACTTAGTCCAAAAGCTGAATAATTCTTGCATTTTTTTCATTGTGCCTGTCCGCAACTCAATGCCTCTATTACATGGTGAGTAGCAATCTGTCTTTTCCATATTGTTGTTTTCCTCCTAACATACATATATGTGAGAAGAAAGCAAGAAGGAACCCTTTACCAAATATTTTGGGTTTGGAATTATGAGATTTTTTATGTTCAGTATTAAATTCTGAACAATTTGTAGAAAGCAGACTTCTATCTCTAAATTGCAGTGAGTTTCGGCTGGCTGAATATTTTTGATGGGAAAGGGGTGCTTTGACATAATGAATTTTAAAGTTTCACTTTATTGCCACTGTTTGATTTTATATATTTAAGAAACAAATTCTCCATATATATTTCCCTTAAAATGTCCTTTATTGAATGGCTCAGACTTTTTAACATATCATTACACATTAAGTAGTTAATCCCTTCAGATCTACAGCACATTACAGTGCCCATAAATTTAAAACCAAATACTACGGTCACAAAATGAGAAAAATCAGCAAACCTGGCGTTCTTTTTTTATTTTTTTGGCAAAATGTTGGTACTTTTATTTTACATAATGGAATCTTATGGGCCATTGGGCCCAGAACCACCAAAAATTTTAAATTCACAAAACCCCCAATAACAGATTACTAAAATCATTTATTTTATAGTCCAAAAGATCCGATGCTCAGCTTCTAAAAAACTTCTGTCTGAAGAGGTTAAAGATCTGTCACCTTCTCTGTTGGTTCTGAAATGTCTGGTGGGTCAGGTTTTTCCTTGGAATGCTTATTGTCACTGCCCTGAGATTCTCGTTCAGTTTCTAGTTCTGCTTCAGGACACAAAATGACTTTGTATTCCTTTTAGCCTTAGCTACTGATGTTTTTGAAAAGATAATCCTTTTATTGTCTTGTCACCCCTACTGGAAGTGCTGTGCCAGGAAACCCAATAGGTCCATTATCTTTGGGACAGATGTGGAGCACAAATTAATTTTATCAATATCAGTTTTGCCATGCACACTACCTTTGTAGCTCACACTGAAAAAGAAGTTATGTTTAATTGCCTGAGGTACTGTGTTAGCATTACTATTCTTCAAGAATTTAGCTATTCAT
This sequence comes from Schistocerca cancellata, assembly GCF_023864275.1. NCBI lineage: Eukaryota > Metazoa > Arthropoda > Insecta > Orthoptera > Acrididae > Schistocerca > Schistocerca cancellata. Next base: position 497,891,581 of record NC_064627.1, on the reverse strand, counting down.
ATGTATTCACAGTGCTTTACTTTTTTTTCATTTCCAACAGCAACAGCAGGGTTACCATATATTGTGGGTGTAGATTTCTCAAAGCAGTCAGCGCATTCTTGTGTGGAAGAGACATTAGTGTATTGTGGGTGTAGATTTCTCAAAGCAGTCAGTGCATTCTTGTGTGGAAGAGACATTAGTAGCTCTACGTCTTTTCTTTAAAAGTGCAAGTGTCCAGTCACATGCAAATTTTGTGTGATCTATTGGCGTGAATGATAAAACATTTCCCATTTTTGTTACTACAGATTTTCCAAGTGAGCTATCCTAATAAAATATTGCTTTTGTTCTGTCCCACACAGTTGTTGGTGTAAAGAACACTATGTCTTTTCCATGACTGTAAAGACTAACAACAATGTTGGATACCTTTGTTGTTCCTACATAACTCTAAATATTCCAGTTCTGTATGGGACCAAGACATAAATAGGATCAGGCTGTAATGGGTTACTGTATATGTGAAACTGATGGGCCATGTTGAAACTGCAGTGTACATAAGTTTTATCACCATCTTCAAAATTTTTCTTAGGTTTTTTGATAGTTCCTTTATACAATTCCCTTTGTTTGCATCAAGTTGTAGATAAGATCTCACTTTTTCAACAGTTTCCATTTTAGTTTCTTCAGGCACTACGGGAAATGTGGTTCCAGATGTGAAATGCCTCTGGCAAAATGCACAAAGATCTGTTTTGGGATTCATGACAACTATTTCTGGGCAGATATTCTTCCAAATATTATTTTGAGGACTGCAAACTGCAAATTGGCAACATCTGTAGGCATTTATAACCCTCATTTAAAAAGGGAACCCTTGTCTTGTTTGGCATTATTGTAATCACAAAATGTTCTTACTTCATACAAAGCTACTCTGAGCTCCTTAAAATATCTCTAAAATTTAGGAGATGCTATTTTGTTAAGCACTGAATATTCAGCTGCGAGATGCAGCAAAGTGGCCTCTTTTCAGGCCAACATTATCCTTAACAACAAGAAGTCAGTTTTCAGAAGACTAATATAGAATGCTTTTAATAATATTATTGAGTCCTTGTGGATTCAAACAACTTTGAAACTGACACGAGCATGTACGGAATGAACTAAATAACTACAACATCAACAAAAACAAAAATGGATATTTTGGACATTATCAAACATTTTTGCTTGTATTGAAGGCTACAGTTCTCCAAACTTTGAAAATCGATGTTGGAATAATAACAACACCATGAAAAGGATAGATTGCTACTCACCATATAGTGGAGAAGCTCAGTCACAGACAGGTGCAACAAAAAGACTGCTAAACAAGCAAGTGCAACTCGCACACAAATGACCACTGTCTCCGGCTGCCAAGGCCAGACTGCAAGCACCAGCACATGATGGCAGAAGCAGTCTTTGTGACGGGGATAAGGAGGAGGCTGGGTAAGGATGGGGGATGGATAGCACCTTAGGAATTGGGGCGGTAAAGTGCTGCTTGTGGAGCATACAGGGATCAGATGAGGAGAGGGTAGGGCAGCTAGATGCAGTCAGGATGTTAGGTGGATAGCAAGGGAAGGGGAGGGGGGGAGGGAAGAATTGAAAAGGAGAGAAGTAAAAAAGACTGTGGGTACATTGGTGGAACAGGAGGCTGTGTGTGCTGGAGTGGGCACAGGGAAGGGGATAGGTGGGTTAAGGACAGTGACTAACAAAGGTTGACAGCCAGGAGGCTTACAGGGATGTACGATATATTGCAGGCAGAGTTTCAACCTTGGCATTCAGCAAAGCTGGTGTTGGTAGGAAGCACCCAGGTGGCACAGACTGTGAATCAGTCACTGAAGTGAAAAACATTGTGTTTGTCAGCTTGCTAAGCAACTTGGTGGTCCAGCTGTTTCTCAGCCAAGTTTATTGGTAGCCATTTGTTGTGTAGTGATGGATGAGAAAATTGTGTAGGTTCGGTGGGCAGTGGAATACCATTGTGGGAGGGGTGGGAAGGGTAGTTAATAGGACATTCCTCATTTCAGAGCACAACGAGAGGTAGCTGAAAACCTGGTGGCACGAGGGGAATGCTCTCTGTGATCAGATGGTGGCACTCTGGGAGGTGGTAGCTGACTGGAGAGATAAGGCATAGGAGAGATGTTTCTGTACAAGATAGGGAGGGTAATTACAATCTGTGGAGGCTTCAGTGAGATGCTTGGTATATTTTGAGAGCGACTGCTCGTCACTACAGATGTAATGACCATCTGTGGCTAGGCTGTGAACTTCTTGGTATGGAATGGGTGGTAGCTGTCAAAGTGGAGGTTTACTGGTGGTTAGTAGGTTTGATATGGACAGAGGTACTGATATTGCCATCTTTGAGGTGGAGGTCGACATTGAGGAAGGTGGCTTGCTGAGTTGAGGAGGACAGGTATAGTGAATGGGGGAGAAGGTGAAGAGGTTCTTGAGGAATGTGTATAGGGTGCACTCACCCTCACACCACATCACAAAGATGTCATTACAGAATTACAGGTGAAGAGTTTGAGATTCTGGATGGTTAGGAAGGATTTCTCTAGATGGCCCATGAGGTTGGCAAAGGATGGTGCCCACTGTCAGAATCCAGATTTTTTTTGCAAGTAATGCCTTCATTGAAGTAATTGTGAGTGAGGATATAGTTTGTCCTGGTGACCAGGAAGGAGGCTGTAGGTTTGAAATCCATCAGGAATTGCAAAGGATGGTGTTCAATAGTGGAAAGGTGTTGGTGATTAGGGATATTAGTGTACAGGAAGGTGGCACTGTATGATAAAGGAACAGGAACTGTGGAGAGTAGGTGGAGGTAATGGTTGGTATTTTTATGTAAGAGGGTAAGTTGTGCATAATAGGCTGAAGGTGTTGGTGTAAGAGAGGGGAGATTCTCTAAGTGGGGGCACAGTAACATGCCACAATGGGTCTCCTGGGTGGTTGGGTTTATGGATTTCAGGAAGCATGTAGAAGATAGAAGTGCAGTGAGTGGTAGGGGTGAGGAGAGAGATGGATTCCAGGGGAAGGTTCTGGGATGGGCTTTAGGATTTGAGGAGAGAGTGGAGATCCTGCTGGATTTCTGGAGTGTGGTCACTGTGATAGGGTTTTAAGGTAGATGAATCTGACAGCTGGGAGAGTCCTTCCATCAGGTAATCCTTGTGCTCAAAACAACAGTGAAGGAGCCTTTGTAAGCAGGTAGGATTATAAGGTTGGGATCAGTTTTTAAGTGATCGATTGTTGTTGTTTCTGTGGATGTAAAGTTAGATTGCACTCTGAAAAATTTGGGGAACAGTTGGTGAGGTATAGTTTGAGGTTAAGAAATTCTGAAAAGTTGACAGTAAGTGATTTGTGGGGCACAGGATGAGGATCACAGTTGGAAGGAGGAATGAACACAGTCAGGCAGGGTTCAACATTAGTCTTTGGTTGAGTCTGATTGGTAGAGTTGGTGGCGAAAAAGTGCCTCTGTTGGGATTGGGAGAAAGAGAAGTCCAGCATGACTGAATTTGGGAATGGGATAAAAGTTAAGGCCTTTGATATAGACTGATACTTCTGTGGGGCTAAGGCTTTTGGATTGAAGGCTCATGACCTCATTTTGGGTCTGTTTAGGTTCTGGATTCTGTATGGTGGTGGGAGGGAGATTTTGAGGAGGGGGTAAATACAGCAGGTCTGCAAGGCAGAGTTTATTAGCTTGGAAGGCATGTGCATTACTATACTCTATTTCTATCCTTTTCTTTCTCTTCTTTCCTTTCTTTTCTCATGTTACCTTTCAAACCACACAACATGCTCTAATTTACAAGCCACTCTATCTGCTGCCTGATTCGCACAGAACTCACTGCACTGAATGTTGGTGTAGCATCTCATGACCCACATAACTCCTGCTGATATCATTAATCCTAGACCTCCCAATTGATCACTCTTTTTGTGTCACTCTTGCATAATTTTGTATGTTATTTTCTGTATGTTTCTGTGCCACATGAACTTGTCCCTAATCCTACCAATCCCTCCTCAACCCCTCTGTTATTCCTGTTTGTACATACTGACTTCACCTAATCTAGTCCCACCTGATGTCCCTCTTCCTCATACATATCTGTCCATAGACCTGGAACCCATATTATAATCTTTTTATTTATTTTTATCTTTGGTCTCATTGTTTTTTCATGTCAATATCAGTTCACTTTCAGCCTTCACTATTGGCCTACTCCCTCAGGTCTCATCTTGTTATCCATGCTTCATCTGTTTTGTTCTTTTTGTGATTTTTCCCACGTATTACGACATATTTTTGCAAATTTTTTCCAACATATATCAACATCATTTACATATTTTACGCATTTTCTTCCTCTGCCATGGGCCCTTGCTGCTTCCATCTGCACCAATTCATTAAATTTTTCGTATCCCTAGCCAGAATACAGCCACACATACTGTTCCCGTCTTTTCGCTTGGCTCTTGGAAGCCCCCAAATGGCCTTACCATCAAATTACCCATCTCCAGTTACAACCCTTCCTTCCACAATGACCTTCACCTGTCCAGATTCCACCAGTCCTTACCAACAGAGCCCTGCAAAACAATGTAAATCAGGCCCAAACATCCTTGCAATACTTTCACTCCATCCACAAAATTATCCTGCTGTGCAATCCCAAATTTCTGAATCCCATCTTACACACTGGAACTCTTGCCCTCCAAGAACTAGAGCAGTATGCACAATGCCACTCAACAATCTCTCCACCCTGTTCACTTTCCCACCTCGAGCTACCACTACCCACCACATCTACAATAACCTACAAACCTCCCCCAAACCCCCTCATTGATGGCAAACCCTGTGTCGCAAATCTGCTACATTTACCCCACCCTCGAAAAACTATTCCCATCACCATATAGAATCCAAAACCTAAACAGACCTGAAACACAGTCATGAACCTTCATTCCAAAAGACTTAGACCCACAGAAGTATCAGTCTATATCAAAGGCCTTACCTTTTGTCCCACTCCCAAGTTCAGTCATGCTGGACTTCTCATTCTCCCAGTCCCAACAGTGGAAGCACATTTTTGCCACCAATTCTACCAATCAGACTCAACCAACTGTTGAACCCTGTCTGTCTGTGTTCACTCCTCCCTCCAACTGTGATCCTCATTCACTACCCCACAATACACTTACTGTCACCTCACCAACCGTTCCCCAAATCTCTCAGAGTGCACGCTAACTTCAGATCCACAGAAAGAACAGCAATCCATTACCTAAAAACTGATCCCAACCTTATAATCCTACCTGCTTACAAAGGCTCATTCACTGTTTTGAGCACAAGGATTACCTGACAGAAGGAGTCTGCCAGCTGTCAGATTTATCTATCTTAAAACCCTATCACAGTGACCACATTCCAGAAATCCAGCAGGATCTCCACTCTCTCCTCAAATGCTAAGGCCCATCCCCAGAACCTCTCTCCTCACCCCAACCACTCATTGCACTTCTATCTTCTACATGCTTCCTGAAATCGATAAACCCAGCCACCCAGGAGCCCCACTGTGGTATGTTACTGTGTCCCCACTGAGAGAATCTCCTCTCTCTTACACCAACACCTTCAGCCTATTACACACAACCTATCCTCTTACATAAAAGATACCAACCATTACCACCACCTCCTCTCAGCAGTTCCTGTTCGTTGATCATACGGTGCCCTGCTTATCATTATCAGTATCACCTTCCTTTACACTAATATCCCTAATGACCAGTGCCTTGCTGCTACTGAACACTACCCTTCCCAACGCCTGACGGATTTCAAGCCTACAACTTTCTCCATGGCCACCAGGACCAACTATATCCACATTCACAATTATTTATCCTATGAAGGCAACAGTTGCAAAAAAATATGGGGTCTGACAATTGGTACCATCTGATACCAACCTCATGGGCCATCTACAGAAATCCTTCCTAACCACACAAAATCTCAAACTCCTCACCTGGTTCGGATTCAGTGATGACATCTTTGTGATCTGGATCAAGGGCGAGTGAACCCTATCCACATTCCTCAAGAACCTCAACGCCTTCTCCCCATTCACTTTACCTGGCCCCCGTCAACTCAGTAAGCCGCCTTCCTCAATGTTGACCACCACCTCAAAGATGGCAATATCAGTACCTCTGCCCATATCAAACCTACTAACCACCAGTAAACCTCAACTTTGACAGCTACCACTCATTCCATACCAAAAAGTTCACAACATGGCCACATATTGCCATTGCATCTGTAGTGATGAGCAGTCCCTCTCAAAATATACCAAGCATCTTACTGAAGCCTTCACAGATTGTAATTACCCTCCTTTTCATGTATAGAAACATCTCTTGCATGCCTTATCTCTCCAGTCAGCCACCACCTCCCAAAGTGCCACAATCTGGCCACAGAGGAGCATTTCCCTCATGCCATAGGGGTTTCAGCTACCTCTCGTTGTGCTCTGAAATGAGGAATGTCCTATAAACCACCCTTCCCACCCCTCCCACAGTGGTATTCCACTGCCCACTGAACCTATACAATATCCTCATCTGTCACTACACAGCAACTGCTCTCTACCTCTTACCTCACAGATCATATACGTGTAGTAGATCTGGATGCAAGACCTGTCCCATACATCCTCCCAACACCACATACTCCAGCCCAGTCACAAGCATCACCTATTCCATCAAAGTCAGGGCTACCTGTGAAATCGGTCAATCTAAGCTGCAACCACTGTGCTGCATTCTACATGGGTATGACAAGCAGCAAACTATCTGTTCACATGGATGGCCACCAATAAACTGTGGCCGAGAAACAGCTGGACCACCCAATTGCTTAGCAAGCTGTCCAACACAACATTCTTTACTTCAATGACTGTTTCGCAGCCTCAGCCATCTAGATTCTTCCAACCAACACCAGCTATTCTGAATGCCAAAGTGGAAACTCTGCCTGCAGTATATCATACATCCCTGTAAGCCTCCTGGCCCTCAACCTTTGTTAGTCACTGTCCTTCTCCCACCTATCCCCTTCCCTGTTCCCACTCCAGCACACATAGCCTCCTGTTCCACCAACATACCCACAGTCATTTTACTTCTCTCCTTTTCCACTCTCTCCCCCATCCTCCCTCCTCCTTGCTCTCTGCCTAACCTCCTGACTGCATCTAGCTGCCCTACTGTCTCCCCATCTCATCCCTGTGTGCTCCCATAAGCAGTACTTTGCCATCCCCCACTCCTATCCTGCTACCCATCCTCCTTCTTGCCCCAGCCTCCTTTTTATCCCCATTATGAAGGCTGCTTCTGCCATCATGTGCTAGTGCTTGCAGTCTGGCCTTGGCAGTCCAAGACAGTGATCGTGTGTGAGTTGCGTTTGCATGAATGTGTGTGTGTATGTTGTCTAATGCAGAAATAGGCCCTTTGGCCAAAAACTTACTTGTTTAGCAGTCCCTATGTTATGCCTGTCTGTGTCTCAATATCTCCATTATATGGTGAGTAACAATTTCCTTTTCATAATATTGACATTATTTCATCCTGGACTTTTCATAATGTTGTTGTACTGCTCCAACCTTTGTGCTCTCCATTGCACATGTATAAACTAATCTAGAAGTAATTATGATAATTATCTCTTTGAGAAGATTAGCAGTTTTGTAGTCTGACTCATTTTACATCACTGAAGGCTCTCCTTTATAACGGGATTGACAGACCATGATGTCTGAAAGAACAAATTTAAAGCATCTGATTTGTTACTTTGAGTTTACTAATGTTTTCACTATCAAAAACACATGAACTCTCTTCTACATATTGGGTTTTGCCAAACAGTTGATAGAAGCCTATGGAGGTGAGTACAATACACGCTGCTCACAAGTAGTGAAACAGCAGCTGCCACAAGTCACCAGTATTTTTGTAGACTAGTGTATTGTGGCCACATTTGTGGAATTAAAAGCATCTAATTGATTTTGCTATAAATGACGGTGCCTTATATTCTGGCTTTCACATGAAGACAGTTGGTTTCTCAAGTTCTTAATGACTTTTTTCATTAAATTAAATTTATTGCAAGCTCCCTTACCCCCCAAACCTTTGTGTAGGTCTAGTGTTGCTACATCCATAAGTTCTCTGCACACCACAAATCCCTCTCTAGCAGTCAGCTCTTTTCTGAGTGGACATTCTTTCAAACACATACTTTCCGTTATGTTGTTTGATGTAGACTAATGTATCAAAAAGAAGAATTTCATTGGTGATGTGCTTTATAGATTTTAAATTCCTACCACTGCTCCTAGTATTTATGGATTGCTGGAGGGAGTTGGCACCATGCCTGTATACATGAGTCACCTAATTTCCATAAATTCCCAGGAGGGTGGTGATGAGCTCATATTCAATCACATGCCATGTTCAATCACATTCCATGTTCAATTACATGCCAGATGTGTTCGATCAGGTTCAGTTCTGGTGAGTTGGGGGGGGGGGGGGGGAGGGGGCAGCACATCAATTGGAACATGCCACTGTGTTTCTCAAACCACTCCATCACACTCCTGGCCTTGTGACATGGGGAATTATCTTTAGGAAAAATACCACTGGCATTGGGAAATATGATAGTCGTGAATGGGTGTACCTGGTCCGAAGCCAGTGTACGCGTAGTCTGCAACCAGTGTATGATAACCTTTGGCCATCATGGTGTTTTGCACGCACTCCATGGAACCCATGGATGCCCACATGAAAGTTCCCCAGAGCATAACGGAGCCACCACCAGCTTGTCTCTATCCCACAGTACTAGTGTCAAGGAGTTGTTCCTCTGGAAGACGACGGATTCATCCCCTTCCATTGGCATGATGAAGAAGGTATCAGGATTCATCAGACAGTGTAATGCTCTGCCACTGCACCAACATCCATTGCCAATAACCACGTGCCCATTTCAGTCACAGTTGTTGATTTTGTGGTGTTAACACTGGCACATGCATGGGTCATCGGCTGCGAAGGCCCCTCGTTAGGTGTGTTCACTGCACTGTGTGTTCAGACACACTTGTACTCTGCCCAGCATTAAAGTCTGATGTTAGTTCCATCACAGTTTGGCATCTGTTCTGTTTTACCAATCTGTCCAGTCTACGGCATCTGAGATTTGTAATGAGGGATGGCTACCCAACACCAAGACGACGGGACATGGTTTCACCTTGGTTTTGTCACATGTTGAAGACACTCACAACAGCACTCCTTGAACTCCTGACAAGTGTGCAGTTTTCAAAATGCTTGTGCTGAGCCTCCAGGTCATCACAACCTGCACTCGGTCATACGATAGATCACAGGTTCCCTGTTCTAGGCATGGACAGCATGCTCACTGGTACTACATGCACCATGCATGTGTATGACTAGAAGTCAATCCTAACCAGGTGATGCTGCTATCACCTGGATGGGTTTATATCAACAGCAGCTCATTGATCATAATGTTCTGGCTGATTAGTGTAAGTCCTGTTATTGTCCTTGATCTGGATAAGATGAAGAAGGCTAAGCTATCCTACTCTCTTCCTAAGTTGAGTATTTGCACTCTCTGCCAATATGTTTTGTTGTTTTAACTGTTAAGGCCCATGTAGTTCTCATTAGGTGTAACAAAAATTACAACCTACTGAATCAAAACCTCATATACTGAAGGAAGCCTTATACAGCTTGGTTGTGGCATAGACTCCAGATTGTATGCTAGTGAGTGTTTTATTTCAACATTCATTCACCTCTTAAGTGCACTTTTCACCTGGCAGCTGAGTGTTTTACTTGATAAAGGTTTTGCACATTCCTTGTAATTCAGATGATGAAACAGAAATCTCTGCCTCCAATAAATACAACTATCAGTCATTGCATTTTGTTCACATGCATAGAGATTTTACACAGTTTAAGGGGGATGGTAGAAATGACCTACCACAAACTGAGGTACCTCAGGTTGCTATGCCAATGCCCTGCCACCAAAGGTTGAACTCCATGGGAGTTGCATTTGCAGGTATGAGACAATCATGGAGTCCCTTTTCTATGTTGTAATTCTCTTCATTTTTAAGAATATAATAGCTGTGCAGCCACATCAGAAGCAAAAATATGTGGAAAGGCCAGACAAACACATGGTTACTGAAGTTTGGTAGTGCCTTTACAGTAGTTGCAGGGGCAGCAGTCTGGATGATTGACTGATCTGGCCCTGTAACACTAGCCAACATGGCCTTGTTATTTTGGTACTGCGAACAACTGAAAGTAAGGGGAAACTACAGCATTTATGTTTCCCAAGGACATGCAGTACCACTTGGAACTGTAATATCCAGGATTTTACCTTGGTATATTTATCACAGGTTAGCACCTAACTGACACTGTGACTGTTCTGACACAGTGGCAAGATATCAACTACACACTTTCACAGTCAAGTATGAATAATGAATAATATGAACTCCATTTAGTTACATAACCACTACACATAGTGAATATTCAGTTTCTATATCTGGTTGAACATAGTACCTGTACACTTCAATAACTGATAGCTACACAGAACTGTTCTCATTTTAACCAAGTAATACATGCTACATAATTATTATGAGATGATAAATGCGCATCTTGCTAACTAGTCCCAGACTGCCTGTGGCATTACATATTATGCCCATTTATAGATGCGCATAAGAATTAAAATCAAAATTTGTTTTTACATATTAGTAAGTAACATGAAAGAGAGCTTAAATACACAAAATTATAATGCATAAAAGAGCAAATCTGTTTAAGTATGACATGTATTACAAGAAAAAGGTAATTTGTAAATACTATTTTACGGAAAAAAATTTTACTTCTGTGATGATTCACAGAGCCCACCAAAACCTACTAAAATGACATTTCCTGAACAGAACTAAAAAATTAAAAGTTCTTAAAGTCGGCATTTTTGGAATCAGAAAAATTAGGAATGCAAAACTATGGGACTGAATTCTGGAAATAATCACAAGTTAAGGCTCAAACATGAAAATTTTCATGACAAATAACTATTTAAATAGGAAGTTTTTGAAAAAAAGTTACATTTGTTGAGAAGAGGAAAAAGAGGGCTTTCGAATGGACTATGTTGAGCTGTAACTAAATAGCCGATTCCATATTTCTAGATTTCCGGAAAGCATCTGACATGGTGCCCTATTGCAAGCTTTTAACAAAGATATGAGCATGTGGAGTAAGTTCACAGATATGTGAGTGGCTCAAAGACTTCTTAAATAATAGAACCCAGTATGTTGTCCTCCGCAGCGAATGTTCATCAGAGAATCGTCAGAAGTGCCCCACGGACATGTGATAGATCTCTGTTGTTCTCTATAAACATAAATGATTTGGTGGACAGGGAAGGCAGCAATCTGCCATTGTTTGTTGATGCTGTGGTGTACAGTAAGGTGTCAAAGTTGAGTGACTGTAGGAAACTACAAGGTAACTTAGAAAAATTTTCTAGTTGGTGTGGTGAATGGCAGCTCGCCATGTAAGTTAATGTGGGTGGGTAGGAAGAACAAACCTGTAATGATTGGATACATTACTAGTAATGTCATGATGACACAGTCAAGTTGTTTAAATATTTGGGGGTAATGTTGCAAAGTGATATGAAATGTAATGAGCATGTGAGAACTGTGGTAGGGAAGGTGAATTGTTGACTTCAGTTTATTGGGAGAATTTTAGGAAAATGTGGTTCACCTGTAAAAGAGACAGCATATAGGACACTGGTTTAACCTATTCTTGAGTACTGCTTGAGTACTTGGGACCTGTACAAGGACTGAAAGAAGACATTGAAGCAATTCAGAGGTGGGCTGCTAGATTTGTTACCAGTAGGTTCGAACAAACTCGTAAGTGTTATGGGGATGCTTCGGGAACTCAAATGGGGATCCCTGGAGGGAAGGAAACATTCTCTTTGAGGAACACTATTGAGAAAATTTAGAGATCCAGCATTTGAAGCTGACTGCCGAACGATTCTACTGCGCGCCAACATACATTGCGCAGAAGGACCAAAAAGTTAAGGGACGAGAAATTAGGGCTGATATGGAGGCACACAAGCAATTGTTTTTCCCTCACTCTATTTGCAAGTGGAATGAGAGAGGGAATGACTTGTAGTGGTTCATGGTACCCTTCGCCATACACAATGTGGCTTGCAGAGTACCTATGTAGATGTAGATGTAACTATTTGCTCACTGAAAATTTCAACTCTACATGTTCTAAAGGAAACAATACATGATTGTTCTTGTAAATAAACTATTTACAGGTAAACTAGTTGTATTATTGTCATCATAAAATTACATTATGAATAATTAGTACATGTACTAAGTACATAACAGAAAGAAGGGAGACAAAAATTATGTATTTAAGTAGCAGAATTGTAGAAAGTGGAGCCATCATATTGTATGTCTTGATGTGATGGCATCTGACCTATTCCACAATATTTTACCTAAGAGGGTAATTGTTAAGCCATACAAGATGATGACTCTACTTGCTACAATTCTGCAAGCATTTGGATCTCCAAGAAGGTGCTACATAGGAAGATGTCATCATCAAAAGAAACAAAATTGTTGTTCTAAGGATCAGAGTGAGGAATGTTAGACTCCTTAATCAAGTACACAGTTTAGAGAAATAATAAAAAAAAAAAAAAGGTTGAAGTTAGATATAATGAATTTAGTGAAGTGCAGAGGCAGAAAGAACATAACAGGAAAAGGGAAGCAGTGGTTGAGAAAGAGTGAGACAAGATTGTAGCCTATCCCAAATGTTATTGAACTTGTACATTGAGCTAGCAGTAAAGGGAAACAACAAAACATTTGGAGATGGAATTAAAGTTCAGGGAAAAGACATAAAAACTCTGAGGTTTCAATGACATCATAATTCTGTCAGAGACAGCAAAGGTCTTGGAAGATCAGTTGAACGATACTGATAGTTTATTGAAGAGAGATAGTAAGAAGATATTTAACTTACAACAAAAGAAAACAAGGATAGTGGAATGTAATCAAATTAAATCAATTTACACTAAAGGACTTAGCTTAAGAAATAAGACATTGAAAGTAGTAGATGAATGTTGCTATTACAGTACTGGTTAGAAAGGATATTAAATGTAAACTGAAACAGTGAGACAATCATTTCTGAAAAAGAGAAATTTATTAACATTGAATTCTACTGTGCAGAGATGCATCAGACCAGTCTCCTTACTGAAGGCCACAACAAAAAAAACTGTTATGGGTGTATCACAGGTTCTGCATACTGGTAAACTGTCAGGACAGAAAAAAAAAAAAAAAATGTGTAATAGCACAGTGTACAGGCCATTAACATGTAGGGATTGGGGAGTGGGAGGGGGAGGAGGGGGAGAGGAGGAGAGGGGGGGCACTGGGTATGTGGATGCATGCATGCATGCATAGGCATTTGGTCCATTTGGTCAGCACTTTCTAACACTGAGCAAAATGGTGCAATGGCAAATCAATAGACTTGCATATACCTGGGTCCAGTCACCCAAATTTAGGTTTTCAATGGTTTCCCGAAATAAATAAAAGATAAATGTCATAATGGTTCATTTTAAAAGGATACAGCCAATTTCCTTCTCATTTTCGTTATAATGAGCAAACTGCATCTCTCAATACTGCCTAACAACTGGGACAGTATCCAGCATCTGCCATGCTATTCACATTCATTTGCGAAGTATTGAGGTATGACATTCAGTACTCTTGTTGCTTCTTTTCTTTCTTCTCTATCTCCTCTATTAATCTCTACATTAAGGATCCCAGACAATGGAATGGCATTCCAGCAGGAGTTGGACAGTCTTATAAGTTATGCTTTCTATGAATTCTTCACAGGAATTTGACTGACATATGCTTTCATGAGAGTTAAATTTCATCTCAAGTCACTCTGAACTGTTGTGACTGATCTACTGGTGGCTTATTCTGCATAAAATGAGCCAAACAGTCATTTTCAGAAAATCAGGAAAGTGAAAGCACTAACAAAATATAAAATTTAATGATTTGAAACTCACTTTTACTGTATTCAAGATATTTAGTTATGAATTATCAAACAAAAGATTGTAGTTTAATGCAGTCCATGAACACCATGGAAGTTTTTTTACACTGGCTGAACCGATTTGCTTTCTGTGAAATAGGCAATACAACAATAAGCAACTTGCTATGTAACAACAGTCTTTAATATTTTTTTCAGGTAAGCTTTCTTTTGAATTTTTTTCTCTTTTTGAAAGTGACAGGGATTACTGTCACACCCATGACAAAAAAGAAGATAAAGTTTGCTTCTTGTTTCAACAAGTACTTCATAATTTGTAACATTCTAGGAAAGTGAGGTTAAGAAAATATATTAACTCCTAAACCTATTAATTTTTGGGAATAACTGTATTTTATCCAGGAATGTTGTCACAGGTGTGACAGTAATATTTGTCATGGGTGTGACAATAAAATGATGTTAGTCAAGCTACTCCCGGTATTCATGATGTAAAATCTGTTAAAGGCACCAGTAGTGGAAAATAAGAATAGGTTCAGAAGCCATATATGATGATGACTTACTGTAAAGCCTATGAGGAAATTTGAAAATACAAATCCTGATACTCCATTAGGAAAGTCAACATGGCCACGTCACTGATCAGAAACACCACATAATGTGTGTGTATGCAATTACCATGCAAATTTTAAATTTCTAACTGAAAGTATTTCACACGTGATTCCAGATTTTCCCAATTCTACTAAAGAGTTGCTTCAGAAAATTACTTGTGATGTACAAAATGTGGATTTTATGACAGGAAAATGGAGAAAGTATAAGCAGGACCTGTCATTGTGCTTGAATAATGAAAATCAAGATTAAATTCTGTCATGGAAGCAGTGGAATGATTGTGATGGAGTGCCAAAGTTATGGAAAATACACTGAGGCTGAAAACGGTCAATGAAGAGTTAGAGGACCAGATGTCAATGTTTAAAAGGCATTTCTGTATAAGGGAGAAACAAGCCAAATATTTTGGGTCTTGTAAGAAAGAGCTTACAAAGAGTAACATTGCCATGCAAGTTGACTTTGCCGAGAAATTTTCTTTCATGTCGCAGGATGAAATTTAGGCTGCACATTCGAGCCATAAACGAATAACATTATTTAACTGATATGTATGAGATAGTCTAAAGGTTTCTTCTTATGCAACTGCAACTCATCACCTTTCACATGACAAATTTGCAGTTTGGTGTTTTCTTTAAAAAAATAATAGCACATCTAAAACAGCAGAATCCAAATTTACAAAAGTACATATGTTTTCTGACAACTGCAATGCTCAGTTTAAAAATAAATTTACATTGTCCTACCTCAGCCACACCAAAACATGTCTGGACATTTTTGCCTTTTCACACGGCAAAGGGGCTTTTGATGAGAGAGGAATCAGAATTCAGAAATTTGTAATGAATAATGCAAAGAAATTTTCTGGTTATGCTAGTGATAAACTGAATGAAGTATATTTTCTCTTAATTTCAAGCAGTGATGTGGACAAGGTAAAGGAAACAGTCAAGGTTTTGGGAAGATGTAATTCCAATTCCTAAAGTGCAAACTAACCATTATTTTAGAAACTATGACGGTCATTATGTTTAGGCTGCAGAAATATCTGTCAATGAAATGACAAGATATGAAGTCTTTCAGAAGATCCCTAAATGCAAGAAACAGCCAAAATTTTCTGATGTTTACCAGATTCTAAAGAGTTTAATGTTGAAGGTAATCAAGCAACATCAGAAAATAAAGTACAGGCAACCATAAACCTAACTAAGGGAATTCAAGTTGGAACCTTTCTGATCATAGAGCTTCAGAGTGAGAAGGGAAATGCACAGAATTTTGTTGCTGTTTGCCAATCAGAATGTGTGGCCAATGAAATCAAGCTTATGTTTTTAAAACCATGTGAGAAAAAAAAATTGCTTTTGTGCTAATGGAAATGAGATTTCAATTGTTTCTTTACAAAAGAATGTTGTTAAAATTTTGAATCCTCCTGCAATTCAAATGAAAGGAAATCATGCATTTTATTATTTTATTAGAAAGTTATTCAAGTATGTATTTCTGTGTATATTTCTTTGTTTTGTTAAGTGTTCAATCCTTTATTTATTTGAAAAAGACATTGCTTCATTCTCCATAATGTGTAATATGCTGAAGAAATGAGAGGATGTTTCAGTTACAAATGAGTTGTTCCTTAGTTTCTAGTAGTAGTAGTGGTAATAGTAGTAGCTTTATTCATCTGTAGATCTCTTGTTACAAGGCTATAGGGCGTATAAAAGTATTTACAAGTTTAGATCAATTTAAAATAAGCTAATTCGTATGTACATATATTTACAGACTTTTAGTTAGAGACAATCATTATATTTACTCCTGGTATACAACACTATTTTTACAAATAACTTAATAAATAATGTAACGCCACACGGTACACTCATATCTCACTATCAGTCACTGCACACATTATACGTACATTGTGTCATAACACTTCACTCGCTACACACGCGCACACACACACACACACACACACACACACACACACACACACACACAGATACACAGCCACATACACACACACACATATACACACTGGCGGTCTTTGGGCCATTTTCTGTACTGCAACTTCCCATTTGCTATCCTGAAAAACTGAGTCAGCATCCCTCCATAATGATTGAGATGTTGAGCTCAGTGTCATAACACTTCACTCACTACACACACACACACACACACACACACACACACACACACACACACACACACACGTATACACACTGGAGATCTTTGGGCCATTTTCTGTACTGCAACTTCCCATTTGCAATCCTGAAAAACTGAGTCATCATCCCTCCATAATAATTAAGATGTTGAGCTCAGAAAGAGGAAGAGGTGTTAGTATTGTGTTGTGCATAGCTTGGGGGTAAGTATTTCTAGAAAGGAGAAAAGAAGGAAAAAACATAAATTGAAGGTGTATGTTCTCTTAAAGAACAGACCATTTTAAATTAATTTAACACCAACAACACTTTAATCATGCAATGTGATTCTTTGTGCTGCCAAAAATGTAATTTTAATCCATTTTCTATCTTTATTTCTGTGAAATATTGAAAGAAGTTTGTACACGTCACACCCATGACGTTATTATGTCACACCCATGACAACAGAAATTATGCTGTTATTTTGAAAATAATGTTATGTTCTTTCTCATATTTTCATGGCTAATAAACAAAATTATAGTATTATACACTTATTACATTGTTTACATACAACCATTTGATTCACTGCTTATTTCCTGTAAAGGTCAAAGTGTTATGTTGTACTTCTGAATTTTGTCACACCTGTGACACATGGTTTTTGGTTAATATTGATACTTTCATCAACTACAAAAAAAAAAAAAAAAAAAAAAAAAAAATTATATTCAGACTTAGTAAAATAATCAGTTTCCTTTTAAATGATATAAACTGAAGGAGGAAACTTTAAAATGGAATATTTTAAATTATTTTATAGTTAATTTATAGAGTTCACGTGTCAAACCTGTGACTATGGAATCAGTGTGGCTTAGTTCCCATTCTGGAATTACATAACGTAATGTTTCTTACTTGTATTACATTTTATTACATTGTATTATTTTGTATTATAATGAGAGATAGTTCCTAGCCTTTGCATCAAACACTGATCATGTGCAAATCCCGCTGCAGCTCCCATCTTATACTGATGTCAGTTTTATTCACTGTAAAATAGCATCATCTCTATAGTCACAGGGAGCTACATACACGAACTGCAAAATGATTTACATGTATCATGGGTAGCAAACTTCCAAGAGTTAGGTCCTATAGTATTTTTTTCTATTGGTTGTATCTCCTAACTGAAGACAATGTACTGGATTTGTCTCCTAGTAAGTCTTCAATCATTTCACATATCTGGATTGACATTGTATAGGCACAATGACATCATGCATTATGATATATATACTCTGATTTGTAACACAATTTCTAAATTACTAGTAAAATATAATTTGCTTGGCTCATTATTTGGACTTCAGCGATACAGGCGTGAACCATTTATTTATTTATGATGGGAGATGTGTTGACATCAACAAATCAAGATTTCTGTTTATTATGATTCACTGAAAAATTAGTAGTAAATGGTCAGTGGAAAATTAACTGAACTATAAACTTATAATGTTCTAATTTTATGTTCAGAAATTTTAAAAGATGGAAAGTAATATGATGATAATAACTTTGCATGGTGAAATAACTACTAACATGGCCTTTTTAGTATAGGAAAGTTGAAAGAAAGTACCTTGTGGAGGGTCATTTGTAAATTTGATGGAAATTTGTAGCAATGAAATTGGAAAATTAGCATGAACTTCTGTAGTAATCCAACAACGAAAGTTTGGATCACAACTTTCTATTTCTGATAGGTTAACAAACAGCTCTTGCATATAATCTAATCCCAGATGGCAATTCTGAAGAAGAATCCAGCTTCCCTGCAAAAGAAAAAAAAAAAAAAAACAAGCAAAATTTAGTTCAGAATCACAAATGGTTGGGTAAAAAGTAACATGATTCCAGCTGGTAGTAAAAAATAACATTTTTAGAGGTATTCAATAAGAAAATAATTTACTGCTTGAACACTATATGATACTATACTATTTCTAGTGGTCTCTCCCATCAGAATTTCAAGTTTTTGTGGAATTTGTGGGCAGGAGAAAAACAGGAGGAGTGAAGATGTGAGCCAAAAAATAAGATATTTTATTTATCAGCAAAGTCACAGAATAAATTATTTTGTACTTATGTTTATAGAGAGAATATTTCTGATCTCATGTGACAATTTTCATAGGACTTATCCATTATGTATCACCACAGTTTCAACTAAATATTGACATGTTTCTTCCAACAGAGCCATAATTAATTTATTACATTATCAGTGTTGAAATGCAGCAGAATGATGTATAAAACAAGGAAGCATATCCTGTTAACAGGAAATCCATAATATTTCAAAGATTTTACAATTTCTATATGTGCTTCTCATTACACTTATTCCTTAATCGTGATGAACCTACAAATTCAATTTTTTAAATTTTTTATGATATGGGGACAATGTGAAAATTTTTGTTCCAGCAGTGTGTATGTGTTTTATAAACTAGCTTTTTTCCTATAGCTTTGCCCACATATGCTTTCAATATGTAAATTGAACACATTTCCTTCGCCATCTCTCTGTGTCCTCCTCTTCCTCCTTCCATCTCTCCACCTCATCCTCCCACCTCGATTTATCTATCTCCTCCTCTCCACTCTCTCTGACTCTTCATCTCCTCCCACCTCTCTTTGTCTGTTTCCTCCAACTCCTTTTTCTGACTATATCTTCCTCCCCCTTCCTGCTGACCTTATCCTCCTCCCCCTCTCTTTCCATCTCCGCCTATCCCACTTTGTTTTCCACCTGTCCACTACCCCTCTACACCTTCCACCTGCCTCATGCAGCTCCCGCTCCCCTCCTCTATCAATCTCAACCTGCTGAAGCCATGTTCATTGGAATGTGTAGCCCTGCAAGACAATTAAATAAAATGGGCCAATACTACTCCCACAACATGCCTGTCATGAATGGCAGACTACACATCAGGGGCATGCAATCATTCATTTGCCCCTGACGTATGGGGCACCACACAAAGGAGGTCAATAAAGCAGGCCGATACTGCTCCAAGACAATACATCTGTCATGCAAGGCAGCCTAAACGTTGTGGTCCAGAAAACTGTTTCTTGCCCATTAGATGTAGGTTGCCCTGAAAAGCAGGTTGATCTGGCAGGCCAATAATGTTCACACACAACATGCCTGTCGTGTAAGCATCCTTTAAGCCAGAGGCTGGAAAAAATGTGTTTCGGTTTGTATCTCCGCTCCTATTGGAGCTGGTACTCATGAAGCCTGCTATTTCTGTGCCAAATTTGGTTGAAACGGATCCAGAGGTTTGGGAATAGATCCTGGACATATGTACGTATGTACACGGATGCAGTTGTCCTTACTTGTGGGTTTTATAAAACCTGCAGTGCCTTCAAGTATCATACACAAATTATTAGTCCTACAGAAAGATCAGCAGAACCTTTTGGAGGAAATTTAATGTATTTAAATTGGGACACGTTTTCCCTAGAGGACATAGTTTTCAAATTGTCCAACAAAAATCGTAAAAAAGTGGCCCTAAAATGCATGTTTCTTGAATAATTTGTAAACTACATTAAATTTACTACAAAAAGGTCATGAGCATTTTTTTCTATAGGACTAATAGTTTGAAAAGTAGCGATGAGACAATATAAAAATTTCACTTCCCCAAGGTAGAGAGGGGCAGCATCATTTTAAGTGATGGCTGATGTAGACAGCCACCAAAGCATGAGGATAAGCCTTCAATCCAGCATTTACTGGTCAAGGCACTTTCAGTTTTTACTGTGTGAGCCGTAGGGCTACTTAGAAATATTTTTCGGATAAGTGCAAGGTACCACCCCTAAGTGCCATATGTCTTGCACAACAGACCCTTTAATGTTCACAACTTCTTACTAACTTGTCAAGTTCGCTTTTAGCTTGGTGGGGACAGGTATACATGCATTAAGGCAGCATAGTATTACCGTATTTACTCGAATCTAAGCCGCACCTGAAAATTGAGACTCGAAATCAAGGAAAAAAATTTTCCCGAATCTAAGCCGCACCTTAAGTTTGAGACTCGAAATTCAAGAGGTGAGAAAAGTTTTAGGCCACACCTCCAAATCGAAACAAAGTTGGTCCATTGTAATATGAGACACAATTTAGGTCGAATAAATGACGATACAGCTACAGTAGTTTGGTTCGAGTCGTAAGCTTAGCAGTTAAGCTGCACCAGGTAGCCATTGCTAGGCGTCAGTCGCTCCGTCCGTATTTATACGGGTACCCTTCTTTTTTCACGTGCTTCGTCTGGTTTGAATTGACTGCTTATTTTTCCTTGATCTGATAAGTGCCGTTCTCTTTGTTATAGGTGTTTACGTCACTCTAAGCTGAAAATGCATTACTGTACTGTCATGCATTGTTTGTCGCATTCTGATAATGAGTGTTTACGACTTGTCACCGTTCGCGGCATGGCTTGCTTTTGTGCGCGCTACCGCCGCTTAGGCGCTTACAATTAAAAAAAAAAGAGAGAGAGGAATCGTCTCATTATCGAAACAATGACAAGAGACTGCTATTTGTTGTTACTTACACTGCTGCTTTCTTTGGTAATGGTCAACAAGAACCAAATAATAGGCTGCGTATGATAGAAGATGTTCTGAACGAGAGTTTAGCAAAAATTTTTCTGTTTGAACATCTTTGCAGACGCTTCTATAGTACATTATATTCTGCACAGAAATTAGTCATCTTAGATTTAAAAATCTAGTCAATTGCCGTGCTTCAATTCTGACTGTATCACTATTAGGCATAAGAATAATACGAATAAAAACATTACATGATATGTAATATGTATATTCTTCCTCGTTTGTTGTTGCCTCACTCTAGTTTCGTATTTTATTAGGCAGACAGGATTTAAATGAGATAGCAGCAAATACGAAAGAATGCATGGTAAAATGTTTATATTCGTATTATTCTTATGGTGAAGAGAATACTGCGTGTGATTCACAATTCATAAAAGTTCCTATTAGCAACCATCTCTTCTGACAGGTAGGAAAAAATTCAGAACGTAGAGTTGGCCATATTGACAAACATCCCAAACAGTCTTGCCAGTCGGATTTTCGTAGTACATAGAAATGCTGCTACAGTCGAAGATGAACAATACGGAATTTGTATTTACTTCGTCGGATAATGTACGAAAATGCAGTGGTTCGAAATTCGGGGCGGAGAAAAAAGCTCGACTTACACCTTTTTTTAATTCTTTTTACTGATGCAGATGCCCGTGTAGCGCTACACATATTCGAAGGCAGAAGTTAGTTGTGGCGGCACCTACCAACATTTTTCAGAACTTCTACTTACTTTGCACTCGATTCTAAGCCGCAGGCGGTTTTTTGGATTACAGCAAACGGAAAAAAAGTGCGGCTTAGATTCGAGTAAATACGGTAGCCATCAGTGGAAGGGTATTGTTATAAATTTTAAATCTTTTTAATTTAAATGAAATCAAAATATCCTCAGGACATGTAAAAATAAATTATTATTTGAAATTAAATGTTTTTAAAATAGCATGAAGTGTTCTTACATTTCAAGGGGATATTTTAAAATTGGAATTATTTTTCTTGACATTGTCTGTATCTTTTTCAGTTCTCATCCAGAGATGCAACTGTGGGACTAGCTCATCTCTGCAAAAAGTGTTTTTTGAAAAGGTTGCAGGTTGGATAAAACCCATCAGTAGGGGCAGCTGAATCACCCTTTATATGCAACAGAAAAATAAATTAGACTTAGGCACAGTTGTGTTTCATGTCAGTATACCTTGAGCAATGATTTTCCAATGAGTACATTCTAGCCCTGAGTGTCTTTCTGGAATATCTAAAAGATACCCATCTAAATTTGCCTTAAAAAACACCCGGTGTGTGTGTGCGTTCACTTTTTTTCTTGCAGTTGGTCCAGAAGACTTGCATAGTACTCTCCAGTAACTGTTTTATACCTTGCAGAGCAGTCATGAAGATGGAACCTCTCTGAATTACAGAATCACACTGGCTACAGACTGTTAAGCAGATAAAAGTTACTTACTTTGCCTTCATTCATGCAGACTAACTAGCCTTTATCACTTGTTTTGATTGCTGTTTCTTTGCTGGCAGAAGTGGTGACCATACACTCTCCCACAATGGAGCAAGTAATTAGATGGCTTCTTTTTAAAATGGTTTAATATTGTTAAAACATTAATTTTCACATTTGTCTTTGGTCAACATTTGACAGTTTTGACATCCTTTTTGTACAAAGCTTCCTCACAGTTAATTATTAATGTAAAATTTTCATTCCAGTATGGCTATGGCATTAACTACGTCACACACCTTTCCTTGATGATCATCCAAAAGCATATATTCATATGTGGTTACCATTTTGAGACATTTAGTTGAATGGACTCCTTAAAAAGCCTTCATTAACTTTGCATGAATTAAATGATAATTAATACAAAACAGTTTTCTGTTTTGAACTTAATTCATTCATAAAAGTACGGTTATTTGTAACTGTGGATAACGTTGCCCCAAGAGGCTTGAAAAGACAATCACATTTTTGTGAAATCACATTTTACAAACCAAGTTAAAGACTACAACCACTATCCATCTGCAAACACATACAGTGACCACAACTTGGTCCTCATGGCAATTTCATTCCGATTCAGATGTCTGAAGAAAAAGACAGCAAAACAGAAATGGGTAATAGAAAATTTGAAAACTGAGGGACTGGTAAGGCATCATGTACAGGAAACAAACAACCTACCTAAAATTTTTTAACACTGAAGAGGGAAATAAGACTGGGAAAAAATTAAATATGAGACATACAAATCAGCAGAAAAGCTAGAGAGAAAAAGTAAACCTTAAAACAAAAGGAAATGAGTAACAGCAATGTTATTCAGTTTATAAAAAAAGAAGACAATGTAAAAACGTAACTGGTGAATAAAGAAAAGCTGAATACAGAAGACTGAGGAACTTAGTCAATAGAAAGCTAGAAATGCAAAAGGAAATTTTCTTGAGGAAGTGTGCAGAGAAGTATAAGAAAACATTTGAAACAGACTAACTGATTCAGCCTACAGTACAGCAAACAAATTTTTTACAAACACAAACAAGAATCTCGAGTACAGTAGAAGACAGAGGGAAAAATATTGTTTGGTGAAGTAGATAACATGCTACAAGAATTTGATAAAGTTCTTAAAGATCTACAGGAGACCAAGCAATGTGCATTGATGATGTGGCATAGAGCACCATAAATATCGATATTTGTTCAGTGCGTAAGTGTGCTATCTTTGAGGGGAGGGCTTTGGGCAGGATGTTGGACGCTAACGGCAGTTAGCCTCCGGACTTGGTTGGTTGGTTTAAAGATTAAAGGGACCAAACTGCAAAGGTCATCGGTCCCTTGTTTCATAAAAACACAGAGCACAGTGAAACCATCCACCAGTCAGGCGAAGCACTAAAATAAAAATTCCGGGGGAAGAAAAGCCCCATGGTCAAAGGTAAGACAACACAGAAAACGGAGCACAGCAACAAAAACAACATAGAGAAAAAAGGCAGAAGGAATTAAAACTGCACAGCAGAGGACTGTGGCTGGCTGATCACGAAAATATATCTGTGTAGAAGCTAAGTGTGAATAAATCAGAATCTGAGAGAATTCTAGTTGTTTACCTACAACTATTCCATATTCCCTCACTGGTGACCCCGTTTTTTGTGTAATATGCGTCCGAGTTACCGCCCAAAGGTTATTTACGTGCCTACCACGACGGGTTTCTCCGCGATCGCGAGGGCCTTTGTTCAGCTCCAGACAATGGCCTTTCAGCACTCAACGCCGCCCGGATTTCAGCAACACCTCTCCAGCACTCCTGCCGTCATAGTGGACATGCCGCAAGAATCTTCAGAATCCTTCAGCCAGAACATGCGGTGGAATTCATCGGTTTCTTCCAACCGCCAACGGTCGTGGACTCTGGCTTTGTTAGCCTAGACCTCTCCACGTGTTCTCTACAGAGTGTTGGTCGGAACATTCCTACTCCTGTGTCGAATGCACAATTCAATACAGTTCGTGGCATCGAGTGAGGTTTTGCTACTTTGGAAAATCCAGTAGTAAATTCAAACTCAAATCAGTTCCCGCCACGTGTGTATCCTTCCGCGCCGGCTAGTCAACAGGTGTTCAATGCTCACCAAACAGCAAATATCACACCGAGTGTGCATCCTAGTGGACGTGTGTGGGATCCTTGTGTTGCTTCTAATCAAATCAACAATTCTGTGCTGGACAGTAATTACTCTGACATGTACAACCAGCCCCACCACTCACAGTCGAGCGAATACTGTGTGCATAACGGACATTCACCGGCGCACTTAAGTATTTGTGGCTTCTCTCCGAGCTACCACGTCAATGAGAATGCACATTTTGACTATGATCCTCACACTGTTTGAGCATCCGTCACTTCTCAGCCCCCCCCCCCCCCCCCCACCAGCGTCAAGTGAATTTCGCGATTCCCGCATTACGGGACGCCAATATTTCGGACTCGCTATCTTCTGCATGCTCTACTTCCGTCCGAAGTAATAGGCGCACCTCCGCAGTGACTGCAGTGCTGAATCTGCCGAAACTACCAGACTTCAAACCCACTCACCCGGAGTTCTGGTTTAACCTGGTTGAGCAAATATTCAATGTCTGTGCTTTGGATGACGATGCACGCTTCACCTGCCTCATGAACCATCTTCCCGACCGCGTCGATTTAATTTACGATCTGGTCAAAGCACCCCCCTTAGCAGGGAAGTATGCTGTGGCGAAACAGAGGATACTGGAGCGCGTCTCTAAAACCAGGAGAGAAAATGTGCGACAGCTCATCTACGAAGAGCGTCTCGGCGACAGGTTTCCGTCCCAGCTGTGGCGGTGCATCCGTCTTCTCATCGATGAGCAAGTTATGACTGATGACATACTCGCAGAAATCTGGACTGAAAAGCTGCCTTTGCCTGTCCAGACTGCAATCTCTGCGTATGAAGATAGGCCAGTAAATGAACGTTTACGCGCCGCCGACAGAGCATACTCCGCCAGGCAACGTGAGCTCCGTGCACTGCATTCTGGACGTGACCGCACTAAGATGCTTTCTGACACCACGCCCTTGTCTGGTGCTGCTAATAACAAGTTCGTTAAACTAGCCGCCCTGCCTGCACCTTCAACACCCCGCAACAACAGTGCATCGGCCTCTGTGGAAGACTCTGGGGCACGTACTGCATCACCTAGCAATTACCCACAGGAGCACAGGCCCACCCAACCTTACTGTTTCTTCCTCGTGAGATTCGGGAAGCAAGCTCGCAAATGCCAGTCACCGTGTTCTTACCCAAACTCCAACCGCAGGTAGGCTACGGTGCCACCTCCTGCGACGTAAACAACGGGCACCATCCCACGTTGCACTCCGTTTCGGACAACAACAGTAAGTGTGGTCGAGTCTATGTTCGCGATTTACGATCAGGTGTATGTTTTCTGGTAGACACTGGCGCAGATGTCTCTTTGCTGCTGGTTCGCCTAGCAACCAATAAATTGCAACCACACAAAACAGTACTTCGTGCAGTGAACTTGTCTCCCATACAGTGTTCACGTTCCACTTTGTATACAGTGAAACTTTCGCCCGAGTGCAAGCTGGAGTGGACGTTTCTAGTGTCAACAATTGAAGAACCTATTCTCGGAATTGATTTCCTCAAGCATTATCAGTTGTCACTAGATTTTGTGAAAAATACTGTGTTTTACCCCCCCCCCCCCCCTTAACAAACATATTCCTTTCGCTCCGCCGAGTGACAGTTCGGCTAACACCAAACATGGGTGCTGTGCTAAGAAGTGTGTAAACCTATCCTTGAAGCTGCAATCTTGGACAAACAAGTGGCTAGTGGAGTGCGCCAAGTCTTCGAAGTTGCGGATGGAACGTACGGAAATGTTGCTGCATCTCCGCAACATACACCACGAGTTGGCCTCCACACAACAACGCCTCGCGGCACTACAAGCAGACGACTCGTTGGCTACAGACAAGGTCAGTCCATGCCAATCTGGTGTTCCCGTGCCCGCGCACGTTAACGACAATGTTGTGAACTCTGTAGACTGCGTCAGCACCCCCTTTTGCAATGATAGTGTATGCCCGAGTGCTCATGCTCCTTGCGTTCCGAATGGACAATTAACTTGCCAAGTTCGTAGCAATGAACTACGGTCATCTGCTGTTCGGCCACGCCCACTCGTGCCTACAGCGCTCGTAGCAGCACGGCCCGCTACCAAGAACCAGTGTACCAACCTCGCCCATGTTAACACGCGTGTGGGCTTTACGCAGCCTGCGAGCGGTTGGCACACCTGTACTTCCGTGCCCTCAGCGCCACAGCTTTACCCGTCCGCGACTGCCTGCTCCACTTCACGGACATCGGACTGTCATGCCGCGCCACGTATTGCAGTGGTCACTAATGGCACAGTTCATCGGTTACGTCTAACCGATCGGCCGCCCATATCGCAACGCCCACGCCGCCTCAAGCTGGAATTTATGAAAATTGCAAAAGAACAATTGGATGATCTATTACAAAAGGGAATAATTGAACCTTCTTCCGGTTGCTGGGCTAGTCCTATCCTGTTTGACCAAAAGAAAGAGAGACTATAGGCGTTTAAATGCCCGCACCATCATTGATAAATATCCGGTCCCACACATTGCAGACTTCAATCATGTGCTTGCAGGTGCAAAGTACTTCTCTGTTTTGGACTGTAAGCACGCATTTCATCAGATTCCTATGGCTCCGGAGGATATTGAAAAGACTGCCATAACCACTCCCTTCGGGCTGTTCCAATACAAATTTATGCCGTTTGGGTTGAAAAACGCCCCCCAAACGTGGCAGCGTTTCATCAATCAAACTTTATCCCATCTAGACTTTTGTTTCGTATACATGGACGACATTTTGGTTTTTGCTTCTACTTTGGAACTGAGTGAGGAGCGTGTTCAAGTCGTGACAGATATTTTAGCAGCTGCTGGTATTGAACTGAACAATAAAAAGACTCAATTGCACCAGTCATCCGTCACATTCCTAAGTTGTGTCATCGGACGGTCTGACAGCACCGCAGGACAAGATCAAGCCTGTTCTCGAGATGCTATGCCCTCAGACCTATAGGGAATTACGCAGGTTCATCGGAACAGTTAATTATTGCCGAAAACATTTGCCAGCTGCTTCTGTGGTGCAGGCTCCTCTCACAGATGCTCTCGCTGGCCCACAAACTTCTGGCACCTGCCAGGTACCATGGACACCAGACATGGACAAGGCATTTAACGAACTCAAACAGCTGTTGGCCTCCGCTGTCACTATTGCTCACCCACGTGCGGACGCCAGTACTGACGCTAGTGACAATGCTATCGGTGCAGTACTGAGTCAGACATACAACGATGTTACGACCCTCCTGCAGTTTTTCTCAAAAAAGCTAAACAACGCGCAGAAGAAATACTCAGCATTCGACAGAGAATTACTTGCAGTTTACGAGGCCATAAGACACTTCAGAACTGATGTTGAGGGACGAGATTTCTATGTGCTCACTGATCACAAGCCGTTGGTTCCTGCCATAAAAAATCCTGTGGCTGATCCACCCCACGATGCTTTCGTCACATCGATTACATCTTGCAATTTACAAATGACATTCGCTACATCTGAGGAGTGGACAATGTGGTTGCTGATTTTCTCTTGTGTGTTGGTGCTGTCACAACCTTAATTGATCTAACGGACCTACCTCGGTTGCAATCGGCAGACCCCGATACCATGCAGTTAATTTCGGACCACAGCTTCTCTCTCCAACCGGTACGCTCTACTTTCCCTGGCATATCTGACTTGTGGTGTGATGAATCGACTGGTATGTTGCGGCCATTCATTCCTAAGCCCCTTCAACTCCAGGTCTTTGACAAACTACACACATTAGCACACCCCGGTGTCAAACCTTCCACCTGTCTGGTAGCTGAACGGTTTGTCTGGAGAGACATGCACTGCGACTGTCAGTCTTGGGCAAGGGCATGCACGTTGTGTCAACAGAACAAAGTTTCCAGGCACACTTCCCCACCCCTTGGCTGTTGTGCCCAACCGCCAGGCCGGTTTCACCATGTTCATGTCGACCTCGTAGGCCCTTTGCCCCCCTCCGAGGGTTTCCGTTATTTGTTTACAGCTATTGACAGGATGACTCGGTGGGCTGAGATTGTGCCTATTCCGAACATTACCTCTGAGACAGCAAGTCGAGCATTCTTAGATTCGTGGATCTCTAGATTTGGCTCACCTGTTTACCTCACCACTGACCAGGGGCGAAAATTCGAGTCTTCAGTTTTCTCTGACCTATGTATAAAGTGTGTGGTATTGTCAAAATTCATACTTCTGCATACCACCCCCAAAGCAATGGGCTTGTTGAGCGATGGCATCGCACCTTAAAGTCTGCCCTGCGTTGCCATGACTCACTAAGGACAGAAGCACTGCCCTTCGTGCTTCTTGGCCTTTGTGCGACTTTCAAGGAAGACCTCAAGGGTTCCGTAGCCGAGTTTGTGTATGGCCAACCTCTGGTTTTGCCTGGAGAATTAGTCACTCCCACCCCACTTCCACGGCCCTCTGAACTCCCTTCACTTCTCGAGCAGGTGCGCTTGCACTGCAGAAAATTCAGCCGCCACCTCCGGCTGCTCATACACCTCCACGCGTGTACATACCGCGCACGCTAGACTCTTGTGAGTACGTGTTTCTCAGAGATGACTCAGTCAAAGCCCCACTTCAGTCGCCCTACAAAGGTCCTTACAAGGTCGTCAAATGCTCTGAGAATAACATGGATCTCCTCATAAAAGACTCTGTAACCATGGTCTCACTCAACCGAGTGAAACCAGCTTTCATTGAGCCTCAGGTGAACCTCCCTGATTCTGCCCCTATTTCTCCCACTCCTGCTTCGAGCGGCCATCCATCTTCCTATACCATGGATTCGGGTATTGATTCTCCACAGCGTGCTTCTCTGCCGAGCACTGCTCCTTCTCCGCGTTCATCTAATTCGAGTGGCCAATCTTTTCGGGGCTTCACTCCTCACAGCTCTCGCAGACGAACTGCCAACCACTCGGATTCTACCATTGTGTTACCATCTTCGTGTGACAGCTCTTTGTCATGCCGTTCAAGCCATGCTGGCTCCTCGTTGCCTTCGGTCACGCTTCTTCGTCTGTCAGCTGATCGCCCAAGGTTGTCTCCTGCGCAGTCCAGTGCACCTGCCACCCCCCTCTTAGCAGATGCTTCCCCCTGCCATGGCTTTCCCACACCTCCCTGCCTCCCTACCATTGCTCATACAGGTGACACCTAAGAATTCACAACACATGTACACCCTGATGACATACATAAATTATCTGTTGTCGTAGATGGCGATACGGCATATGTGGTACTCGCGTGTGACAATGTTGAGGGAGGAAGTGCAGAATCTCGTGTGGTGCGCCGCTTTAAATTGAGCAGAAGTGCTGCGTGTGGCAATTTGCGTGCCTTTGATAGGCCTTCTGGCAAGGTGATTCTCCACCTGCCGGCTGACGAAGTGCTACACCTCCACTCCAGGACGGGACGTCGTCTTCAGCCGCCGGCGTCGCTTGCTGACTTCGCTGGCGACGTACTGGGTTTCACCCCCCGGTCTCCTACCAGTCGACCACTTCCGCCTGACGCAGAAGAACTGTACGTTACCTTCCTAACTTATCACCCCCCCCCCCCATTCACAGGGACGTACTCCATACTGTGCGGGGGGGTGGTGGTGGTGGTGGTGGTGGTGTGGTGGTGTGTTGGGGCTTATGGGCACTCAACATCGAGGTCATCAGCGCCCTGACACACATTAAAAGGAACGAATGTGGACAGACCTAAGAAAACTAAAGCACACACTCAAAGAAAGCAAGAAAAGAAGGAAAATGCTACATAAGAAAGTAAAACCTAAGGAAAGGGAAAACGTAGCAACAAGAATGTCACAGGAAATTGTTATTGGCTGGCCACATATATAAAATATGGGTGAGCTTGTCACACAGTGAGCAAATTAAAATCCTCTCCCTAAAATCTTTGTAAAAACATTTGACAGGGCACAGAACTTTAAAACTTTAACCACATTCGTCCGAGTGTTGCCTAAAAGAGATGGCAGGTCCGCTGGCAAGTCAGCTGCGACCCGTTGGTCAGAAAATAAAATGCAATCCAATAAAATGTGGCGCACAGTGACCTGGACGCCGCAAGTACCACACATTGGAGGGTCCTCTCACCGGAGCAGGAAGCCATGCGTCATAGGGCTGTGGCTTATTTGAAGCCAAGTGAGGAGAACCTCGTCCCGTCGATGGGGATGAAAGGAAGTACACCACACACGCATTGTGGGCTTGACTATATGTGGCGTAGAGCGCCATAAATATCGATATTTGTTCAGTGTGTAAGTGTGCTATCTTTGAGAGAAGGGCTTTGGGCAGGATGTTGGACGCTAACGGCAGTTAGCCTCCAGACTTGTATCTGTGTAGAAGCTAAGTGTGAATAGATCTGTATGTGAGAGAATTCTAGTTGTTTACCTACAACTATTCCATATTCCCTCAATGACATTCTTGCAGAACTAATCAAGAATGCTGGTGACAGCATGAAATAATGCTGCTGAAACTATTAGGTCCATCTATAACACAGGAGAGATACCAACTAATTTCCAGAAATGCATCATAGTTGCCATAGCAAAGAAGATGGCAGCTACAAAATGTCAACAGTATCAAATCTCAGGCAAGTTTCACATGCATTAAAAATTCTCAGGAAGATAATTCTGAGCAGGATTGAAGAGTAGGTAGAGGATATGCTGAGTGAAAATTATTTTGATTCAGGATAGGAATAGGAATAAGAGAGGTGATTCTGACACTGTACAGCAAATAAAGAAACATTAACCAACTTATATTGCCTTTGTAGACCTGGAAAAGGAATTTGATAATGCAAGATACTTTCAGAGTGCTGAAGAAAGTAGGTTTATAATACAAAGATATACAGACATTACTCAGCTTCTATAAGAACAAAGTGGCTGTAATTAGGCATTTTCATCAGGAACAAGAAGCAAAAATTAGAAAAGGGATGAGACAAGGATGTACTCTCCCTCATATATTCAATGCTTACTGTCAGGAAGCTATAGACCAAGTTTGTGAAACTACTGAAGTGGGAATCAAAATGCACAGGGAGAAGATAAGACATGATGCATAACACAACTGATGCTGCTGTGATCACAGAGTTGAAAGAAGGTCTAGAGAAGATTCTCAGCACAATGGAAAGGGTTTTCTGTAATCAGTATGGTATGAAAATAAACAGGAAAAAGAGAAAATTGATGGTTTGCAGTACTGAAGAATAATACAAACCTTTAAGAATAAGAATTGGAAAAGAGGAGTTGGAAGTGATGGAGCAATTTTCCTGTTTGGGAAGCAAGATGATAAGGGATGGTAAAAGATGCAAAGAAATTATGAGCAGACCAAAACTGTATTTAATTTGAGAAAGAACTTACTCACCAGTAAGAGCTTAAGTCTGGAAATAAGGAAATAGAAAATAATTTTTCTGGAGTGTGGTCCTATATGGATGTGAAATAGGAAAACAAGAGAGAGGACAGCTAAAATCAATGGAGATCTGATGCTACAGAAGGATCAGCTAGAGAGATAGAGTTCCAACAAAGAGATGCTGGGAAGAGTACAGGAAACCAGATCTCTATTAAGGCATACCTGAAAGATGAACTTGAAGGACATGTTTTAAGACACAATAACATCATTGGAAAAGTAGTAGATGGGGCTACTGAGGGAAGGAATTAGTACGGACATCCAAGGTTCTCATAGATGCACCAAATTGTTAATGATGTGGGATGCACTACATATGAGGAAATGAAGAGGAAGCCAGACAGAAAAGGGGAATGGTATAATGTCGCAACTCAGAGTTGAACACTGCAGAAGAAGATACAAGGCAACTGGTTTCAACTGCTATATGCAATAATCTTTAGGCTCCCTTAATAGGAGTGCATATAGTGGTTCAATCTGAAATGCTACGCAGACAGTCTGTGGCGCTCCAGACATCATCACATTGTCCACTTTGATACTTGGTTTGCTTCTAAACAGCCCATTTCCTGACTCAAGTATGTAACATGGCCAAGTGACCCTGCACAATTCATTTGGGGCACTGAGATTCTCCATGGGAGTATGGGCATCCTTAACTCATCGAGACCTCACTGATATGACAGTTGTGGGATTCTAACCCTTGTCAGCAGTAATATCAGGGAATGATAAACCTGTCTAAGTAGGTTACAATCCTGCAGCTGTTAAATTTTGATACATGCTTAGACATTTCTCCTTCTTACACAAAGCATAATGAGAGCTTCTCACACATAATCAACATTCAAAAGTGACTTTGCTTAGAAACCCACTGATTAATGTCCCATTATTCAGAGTGTCCCACTTATCTTGACTAGCCCAATAATTTTTCATCAAGAAGCAAAATTAAAATAGTATGTAGCAAATGTCATTTAGCTACCAGAGGGATGTTAATTAACATGTTTGCCTTTCTTGTAGCTTTGTACATTATGAAGATAATGAACCATTCACATATGTCATTTAGCTACCAGAGGGATGTTAATTAACATGTTTGCCTTTCTTGTAGCTTTGTACATTATGAAGATAATGAACCATTCACATAAATATAACATTATCAAAATTGTAACACAAATTTTTATTTGGCTCTCTTGTACTAGCACACAGTGCAGGTACCCAGGGTAATGTAACTCATCCACTTGCTGGAGCTAAAAGTAAACAAATGGAAATGCAAGGAACATGCACACTGTTCATTCAGTCACCTGTCTTCAATTGAAGATTTGTGTGGATAAAATGTATACCAACAATGAGAATGTAGAAATGCTACTCATCATCTATAGAGAATGTAAGTTAGTAGAACAGTAACTGCAGTAATATTTTCTCATTTGCAAAGCAGGTAGATGTAGTACAGTACTGTAGTACTTTTATATACTCTGTTGTATACATAGGGCAGTTCTTGATTAAAAACTTCATCATTGCCTTTCTTTTGTTGTGGCTGAAAGTGAGCGCATGTTATGCAGTTAGAGAAACTTCACGGAGAGAAATATCCTTACAAGAACTCGTCTTTCCAACAGATTTTTTCGCATCTTGTGACACTTCAGGGTCTTTGATGGAGACAAAAAGAGGTAGAACATTCAAAGGCGCTCAAGGTGGGGATCATGGACAGTGATACACTGGTCCATGTGTTGGATGAAAGAATTCATTGCTGCCTCCAGTGTTGCCTGCT
This sequence comes from Schistocerca cancellata, assembly GCF_023864275.1. NCBI lineage: Eukaryota > Metazoa > Arthropoda > Insecta > Orthoptera > Acrididae > Schistocerca > Schistocerca cancellata. Next base: position 497,857,748 of record NC_064627.1, on the reverse strand, counting down.
AAAGTGTATTACAAGCAAGTACAAATATGGGCAGCCACTGTGGACAGCACATCTGCAGTGATGAGAACTACCTTGACCAGTATGCTGAAGGTCTTATGAGGATGAGGGCACTATCCCCTAAACCTAGTACACAAAGAGATTTCCTATGTCATATCCTCACATAGCCCTAATCCTCCTACCAACCCCAGTTAGCTATAAAGGAGCACCACCCTCATCACCCAATGTCAAACTGGTCTTGAGCAACTGAATCCTATCCTTCACCAAGGCTTCGATTATCCATCACCATGTCTGGAAATGAGGAACATCCTACCTAACAACCTTCCCACTCCTCCTAAAGTGGTATTCCGTCACTCACACAACCTACACAGTGCATCACACGACTAGCACATGAACCTGCCACCCCCCCCCCCCCCCCCCATTCCTAGCCAGCAAATCAGCAGTATCCCTCCAAGTCGCTAACTACGCACCTGGAGCCCTCTTTCTGCCTCCCACTTCTCTCCCTCTATTTACACTACCCAACACAACCCACATCCTACCCTAGACCACCTGCTAAAATGCAATCCTGGCAGACTGTCCAGCCGACAGCACATATCAAAACACACATCCAAGCATTTGTATTAGTGATATTATGTATGAAGTATTACTGCATGGGACTGGGTGAGGTGGCCCAGTGGTTAGCACACTGGACTTGCATTCGGGAGGATGACAGTTCAAACCCGCATCCAGCCATTCTGATTTAGGTTTTTCTGTGACTTTCCTAAATTGCATTAGATAAATGCAGGGGTGGTCCTGTGGAAGGGCATGGCTGACTTCCTTCCCTAATCCAATGGGATTGATGGCCTTGCTATTTGGTCCCCTCCCCCAAATCAACTGACCGACCAACTACATGGGAAAGTGGTTGAGAAGGGATAATATTTAACACAACATTGCTGCAATGTCTAACCATTTGGAAAAGAGAGGAAAAATCACCACCATTATACTGCCCACATAATACATATATTGTAAGCTCCTCCTCCATTTCCAAAATATGACAGTTCATTTAACCCTAGACAATAAAGGGGGAAATATTACATTACAGTAATCATTTCAGCAGATACATGAATTTCAGCTATATCCACAAAGGTTCTTGCAGTAGCTGCACTGTCTTGTTTCAAGTCTTTCATATCTTAAATGATCTAGGAATTATGCTACTGAATACAAGCAATGATCCAATAAGAATGCCCTTAGGGTTTTATAAAAGAGTAAGAATGATGATATGTCTTTTACTTTACACGGAAGACTATTGTAAATTTGTATAGTGCTGTTTACTCTGCAGGTTTTATAGGCTGATGTCCTTATTGACTTGACATGAAACTTTTCATTTTGTCTTGTATCATGTTCATGGATATTAAAATTTTCATTTTCTAGTATGATAAAAAAATTATTATTATTATTATTATTATTACGTTAAATATATTTCAATTCTATCAATTTAAATCTGTATTTCATACTAGCATGTCGTGTTTCCAGTCTGGCACAGCTTTGCCACAGGAGACACGAAAGCGGTCGAAGACGTCCGTCTTCTGGTCGGCTCCTGATCGTTGTCAGAAGGAGGCTAGGTTTTGATTACGCAAAGACTTCTATTATTTGGAAAAGAACAACCCGGATTTCTTTACGTAATTAGTACGAATTTTATAATTACCTAAGGGACCTTTAATAGTGAACAATAAAATTGCATTTGCAGATGAAATCATTAGGATAAATGGGTCAGCTATGAGTTGTATAGAAGACAAGGAGCGGCCTTCTGTCTACGACCAGGATGCCGCAGTATTCTCTGCTGTAGTAAAGGCTGTTTGACATTTATAAAAATAATATGGCATGGAGGATAAAAAAGTATAAAGGAAAAGAACAGAATAAGAAGTCTGGTAAACACTAAATATATTCAAACAATTCTCACTAGCAAAATTAGGGCTACATAATTACTTTTCTAACAGTATGGTGGGATCAGATTTCAGCCTGTCCTGTGCTGTCTCCTTGGTTCACGTTTTTTTGTCACAAATTATAGTCACTACTTTTCTCCTTTCGTTGAAGACAATTCTTGCACTGTTCAACACCTCCGATAACAATAACTTGCTGATTTACAGTTTCGAACATGAATTACCTTAATTTTATTAATTAATAATGTTGTCTGCACGCTAGCAAGACCGCTCACTTTTTTAACTTAAAAGTCGACCACCTTTACGTTTTCACATAACAAGCAGAAGCACATTAAAATCTGAAGATCTACAAAAGTTTTCTACCGTCATCTTTTATTTAGATCGAAGCGGAACGACAGTTCAGCTTCTGTTAAAATGTTTCTTTGACTGCGCAATCGATGTATTAGCGTCCGCGCTAGATGCGCATCTTTACAGTTATGTAAATTATACAAAACAAATGTCTTTCAAAGGGTACTCAAAGCTTTCGTAGGACGGAAATACCAATAATATTACAATTTACATCTTTTAAATTCTTTCTAATATATTTACAGATATCTAGTATATACATACAGGGAAGAGGGAAAATTGATGACTTTTGAAAGAAGGGTTTTCAAGAATCTGTTTGTCGAACGTGCTGCATTGCTCTTACAGTTCTTTTTCGAGTTAAGAAGGTGACTGAACTAGGTGGTATATTACCTCAGAATATAATTCCGTACAGTAGGATGCTGTGGACTTGGCAGTTTGGACAGTGCTATAACTTGCTTTGAGAGGGAGTAAACGCAGACTGTAACATATTTTATTTAGTGTTCCATTAATTTTGTTTATATGAGAGTGCCATTTGAAGTTATTTTGAAGCCATAAGCCTAAAAGCTTTGTTTCCAGAGAAGATGAAATTTTGTTGGAGTTTGTCATACTGGTGTAGCATGCACCACCTTTTAAACAGAAATTTAAGAAATTTGTTTTTTGGTGTTTATCATAAGTGCCCCTCAAACCATCTATTTAGCTGTTCTGTAGTCTTAGTAACAGCTGTCTGAAGCTGACTTGGGTTATTTCCTGTAATTAGGATGCTTGTGTCATCCGCAAAAAAAGTGTTTGTTTGTGACTCAATGTTCAGGTCTAGATCATTTACATACAGGAGAAAGAGGATTGGCCCAAGAATGGATCCCTAAGGGACTCCTTTATTTAGAACTTCTGCAGCAAAGAAACATGTTGTGGTGTTTTCTTTTAGTTCGTGTTTTATTTGTATTTTTTGTTTCCTGTTCGTCAAGTAGGAAGTGAACCATTTTAGTGCAGTGCCTCTAATGCCATATACTTGGAGCTTCTCCAACAGTATGTTGTGGTCCAGTATGTCAAAGGCTTTACTTAAGTCTAAAAAAAAATGCCAGTGGCTCTTTGTTTTTGGTCTATTGCTTGCAGGGCATTTTCTATAAAATCATAGATTGCACTGGTTGTTGATTTATTTTTCCTGAATCCATGCTGAGAATACATGGGAATTTTGTTTTGTCTCTAAGCATTTCATTACTTTTTGTATGATTTTACTAAAGCCTGATAATAATGAAACTGTTCTATAGTTTTCTATATTTGTTTTGTCTCCTTTCTTATGGATAGGGACCACTTAAGCAATTTTTAAACTGTCTGGAAATGTGCCTGTCAGAAAAGATGAATTTACTATATCTGCAAGAGGAAGTGAAATGTTTTCAATACATTGCTTTATGGTGTAATGAGGAATACCATCAATCCCTGGTGACATTTTCCTATGAGCTGATGCAGCACTGATGATTTCATCTGGGGTTGTTCCATCAATGTGGATTGAAGAGGAACATGAGTGCACTTTGTTTTTCTGTTTCTTTTTAGTATCTGTTTTGTCACTGACTAACAAATTATTTTTGATCTCTGCAGAGTCATATTTAAAAAGATTTGCGATGTGTTGGGGATCAGTTATAGTCTTGTTCTTATGGTTAAGAGTGATATTTTCCATTTTATGGGACACTTTTATTTGCTTCCTTCTTTAAGACTTTCCATACTGCTTGGCTTTTATATTCTGTTATGAACTTATCAGGGGCCTTTTTTTATTTTATTTATTTATTTATTTATTTTTGGCTGTCATATCACTCTTCTGTACACATTCCTGTATGTAACTGTTTAGAAGAGGGGATATGTTATTGTTTTACCTGTATTTGAGTAATTCTCTTTTCCTCACACTTAAAATTTGGTCCCTATTGCTATCCATAGCTTTGCTTTTTTAGTTGTGCCTGTTATTTCTAGTGTTTTGAGAGGGAATGCAATTTCAAAGTAATCAATGAAGTTGCTAGAGAATTTCTCAAACTTTTTGTTAGTGTCATCTATTCGCAAAACTTCTTCCCACATTTCTCCTGATAACGGGGAGTTGAATGTTTCTATGTTGTGTGTATGAAACTGTCTTGCTGTTATAGTTCTTTTATAGTTCTGGTTGGGCAGTAAGTGGCTTTGGATGGTGACAACTTGAGCTTCATGATCACTAAGGCTTATACTTATACATTTTGTAGTACAACTTAAGTTCACAAGTATGTGATCCAACGCAGAAGCAGTAGTTTTTGTGATTCTTGGTGGGACTGTTATAGTCTGTTTTAAGTTAAAAGTATCTGTGAGGGTGAACAGTAGTTGTTTTCTTTTGCTTGTTCCAAGAAAATCAATGTTGAAGTCCCCACAAAGTACTACTGATTTTTGTCTAGATGAAGCCTGTTTAGGACATATTCAAGCTTACTTAGAAATGAGTCAAAATTTCCATTTGTGGAGCGATAAATACATGCTACAACTGTATTTGCCTCACTGACTTCAATGAGAGCCACCCCAAAGTCTGTTTCTGCACTGAGATGTTGAAACTTATTGATTGATTTATGTTTTAACCCATGCTTGATGAACATTGTGGTACCTCCATTTTTATAGCTGCTTCTACAGAAGTACTTTGCTAGTGTGTATCCTGGTATAGAAAAAGTCAATGTGGTCATTATTTAGCCAGTGTTCTGTAATGCACAGGATATTAGTAAAGTTAAGTTCTGTATTTAGTAAGTAGTTCCCCAAGAAATTAGTTAATTCTAATTATAAGAAACTATGCAAAAAAACCTTGGCTTACTAAAGGAATAAAAATATCTTGCAACCAAAAAAGGGAACTGTATCTAACAACAAGAAGGAGTAATGACCCAGAAACAGCTAAATATTATAAAAACTACTGTGCCACATCAAGAAAGGTTATTAAAAAGTCCAGAAGCATGTACATCATGTCTGAGATTAATACCTCTGATAACAAAATCAAAACAATTTTGAATATTATTACATGGGAGACAGGACAACCAAGAGTACAGGATGATGGCGTCACCATCAAAGCGAATCGAAACTTGATAAACAACAAGCCGGAAGTCGAAAACATTATGAATAATCATTTTTTGAGTGTTGTAGAGAAAATAGGATCTAAATCTTCATTAGAAGAAGCAAGGCAGTTAATGGAAGAGGCCTTACCCACACCATTGCATACAATTGAAATTCCACCCACCTCTCCATTTGAAATTAGGAAGATAATAAACTCTCTAAAGAATAAAAGCTCACATGAGATTTATGGCATTTCCAGCAGGATAATAAAAGCTTGTTCCCAAGAAATAAGTGGGATTCTTAGCCACATATGTAATAGCTCTCTGAAGCAGGGTATTTGCCCAGATAGACTGAAGTATGCCATTGTTATACAACTGCATAAAAAAGGGGATACGTCTGATGTCAACAACTACCGCCCAATCTCTCTTCTGACTGCCTTATCCAAAATTCTTGAAAAAGTAATGTATTCTAGAGTAGCTTCACACCTTTGTAAAAATAAAGTTTTAACAAAGTTGTCAGTTTGGTTTCCAGAAGGATTTTTCAACGGAAAATGCTATATATACTTTCACTAATGAAATATTAAATGCTCTGAGTAACCAGAAGTCACCCGTTAGGATTTTTTATGATTTATCAAAGGCTATTGATTGTGTAAATCATGGAATACTTCTAGATAAGCTCAAGTACTGTGGTATGAATGGGACAGGGCTCAAATGGTTTAAATCATACCTAACTGGAAGAGTGCAGAAAGTTGAAATAAACAGTTCACATAATATGCAAAAAACTGGTGATTTCTCAAAGTGGGGAACAATCAAGAATGGGGTGCCACAAGGTTCAATCTTGGGTCCTCTGCTGTTCTTAATATATATTGATGACTTGCCATTCTATATTCACGAAGATGCAAAGCTGGTACTTTTTGCCGATGGTACAAGTATACCTATAACACTCGCAGTAAGGTGAGCAAGGCTTTATTGTTGAGCAGCTGATTCGGCACAAAACGTCAGAAAAAGGAGACTAGTCCGATAAATGATTTTAACTGTTTTTTTGTTTGTGGGCTGTGGAAATTCTTTGATCGCTTGTATCTTCTTGGTATCAGGCATTATTCCGGAAGCTGATATGATGTAACACTTAATTGTATGCAATAACAGAACAAAAGTGCTTTTGATCTGTGAAATTTCATTGTAACATATTGTGTAAACAAACAGACATCTGTGTCACTATGTGATATAAAAAAAACCAGTAATCATGTAATACAACTGTATCAAAGTCATGCTGTAAGCAATACTAACAGGAACTATAATAGTGTGTTGGTATTTGCGGAGGAAGTGTGAACTTTGAGAACTGTATTAGTGATCAACTTGGACAGTGAACACTTATGTGCTGTACAACTGAAAAAACGCGAGGTACAAACATCAGCTAAACATATCTGTGTGCAGTGATCGGAAACACAAAACTGTGATCAGTGTGTGTTCGAAACTGTACAGACAACATTTTTAGTTTGGACGCTACCTCCTGTGCGCCAACAATTAATATGACGTCACGGACCACGTAGTAGCACGTTACTGCAATGGCAACTACGGTCGAACGCCGTCAAACAAAAATTGTGAAACATAGATATTCCATACGAACTGATGACAACAGGGATGTGCAGTGCTTACTTCAGCATCATATCTTCTGCATCATTCAGCACCAGTACGTGCAAACGAACACGAAAATACCAAGTAACTGAGCCTGTGCCTCGATGATGCAATAATGTTGACTAATCAATTCTTACCCACAGCCACAACCTCTTAAAAAATCCGTTCTATAACATATGTGCATTTGTTTCATGATTTGCACGAGTCAACATCCTCTCCCGTGCTGAAAACTTTAACGAGCGGTGCGCAACAATGCAGACGCACGATGCAGACAAAATAACGTCGTTCCGTACTCCACATCCTGACCGTCACCTACGGACAAGAAAGAAGACAACAGTTTCCAGCCGACGCTCCATGGCAATGGGCACGAGGCATAGCGGTAGCGACATACAGCGTCATCCATACCACACGACGAGAAATTCGCCGACAAAAATAAAAAAAAAAACCCTCAAAATATTACCAACACAATATAAAAAATTTGATGAACACTTTCATATAAAAACTATATGTTTGTTTCTTCTTCAGAAAATTTTATATTTGATGAATATATGAAATTTGTTATGAACAATCCAAACCACCCGGGTTCGATTCCCGGCGGGGTCAGGGATTTTCTCTGCCTCGTGATGGCTGGGTGTTGTGTGCTGTCCTTAGGTTAGTTAGGTTTAAGTAGTTCTAAGTTCTAGGGGACTTATGACCACAGCAGTTGAGTCCCATAGTGCTCAGAGCCATTTGAACCATTTTTTGAATCCAAACCAATTCAAAAGTAATAGCAGTGTACATGGCTACAACACTAGGAGAAAGGATGATCGTCACTACTCAAGGTTAAATATAACTTTGGCTCAGAAGGGGGTTAATTTTGCTGCCACAAAAGTCTTTGGTCACTTACCTAATAGCATCAAAAGTCCGACAGATAGCCATATAGCATTTAAAAGGAAATTAAAAGAATTTCTTAATGGCAACTCCTTCTACTCATTAGATGAATTTTTGGATATACACTCCTGGAAATTGAAATAAGAACACCGTGAATTCATTGTCCCAGGAAGGGGAAACTTTATTGACACATTCCTGGGGTCAGATACATCACATGATCACACTGACAGAACCACAGGCACATAGACACAGGCAACAGAGCATGCACAATGTCGGCACTAGTACAGTGTATATCCACCTTTCGCAGCAATGCAGGCTGCTATTCTCCCATGGAGACGATCGTAGAGATGCTGGATGTAGTCCTGTGGAACGGCTTGCCATGCCATTTCCACCTGGCGCCTCAGTTGGACCAGCGTTCGTGCTGGACGTGCAGACCGCGTGAGACGACGCTTCATCCAGTCCCAAACATGCTCAATGGGGGACAGATCCGGAGATCTTGCTGGCCAGGGTAGTTGACTTACACCTTCTAGAGCACGTTGGGTGGCACGGGATACATGCGGACGTGCATTGTCCTGTTGGAACAGCAAGTTCCCTTGCCGGTCTAGGAATGGTAGAACGATGGGTTCGATGACGGTTTGGATGTACCGTGCACTATTCAGTGTCCCCTCGACGATCACCAGTGGTGTACGGCCAGTGTAGGAGATCGCTCCCCACACCATGATGCCGGGTGTTGGCCCTGTGTGCCTCGGTCGTATGCAGTCCTGATTGTGGCGCTCACCTGCACGGCGCCAAACACGCATACGACCATCATTGGCACCAAGGCAGAAGCGACTCTCATCGCTGAAGACGACACGTCTCCATTCGTCCCTCCATTCACGCCTGTCGCGACACCACTGGAGGCGGGCTGCACGATGTTGGGGCGTGAGCGGAAGACGGCCTAACGGTGTGCGGGACCGTAGCCCAGCTTCATGGAGACGGTTGCGAATGGTCCTCGCCGATACCCCAGGAGCAACAGTGTCCCTAATTTGCTGGGAAGTGGCGGTGCGGTCTCCTACGGCACTGCGTAGGATCCTACGGTCTTGGCGTGCATCCGTGCGTCGCTGCGGTCCGGTCCCAGGTCGACGGGCACGTGCACCTTCCGCCGACCACTGGCGACAACATCGATGTACTGTGGAGACCTCACGCCCCACGTGTTGAGCAATTCGGCGGTACGTCCACCCGGCCTCCCGCATGCCCACTATACGCCCTCGCTCAAAGTCCGTCAACTGCACATACGGTTCACGTCCACGCTGTCGCGGCATGCTACCAGTGTTAAAGACTGCGATGGAGCTCCGTATGCCACGGCAAACTGGCTGACACTGACGGCGGCGGTGCACAAATGCTGTGCAGCTAGCGCCATTCGACGGCCAACACCGCGGTTCCTGGTGTGTCCGCTGTGCCGTGCGTGTGATCATTGCTTGTACAGCCCTCTCGCAGTGTCCGGAGCAAGTATGGTGGGTCTGACACACCGGTGTCAATGTGTTCTTTTTTCCATTTCCAGGAGTGTAGTAAGTGGGTAATTTCCCAACCTCCACACACACACACACACACACACACACACACACACACACACACACACACACACACACACAAATGTTGAATGTCATGTAATATTTTGTCTAATGTAATATCTTGTATAGACACCTTTTGTTAACCTGACTAGTCCACATCTTTACGAAGTGTCATATTCATGATCTATGGCACAAGTACTAAACTAATCTAATCTAATCTAAAACTTTGTTTGTTATTGACTGAATATTTTTATGGGAAACAGAAAAATGTTTGTTGCTGTTGTTTATTTGATTACCAGTACTGGGATTTGCATTAACATTTGAGATTCCTAAGGGCATTTTTATTATATAACTGACCTCATACTTGTCTGGTAAGGATCTGTCCATAAAAAACCATATGTGTGGGACAATTTTAAAGTCTCCTATGGTATGTCACATACAAAATTAAGCAGTCTATAAAATGTCCTGTTTTACGCCCTATAATGACAATAAATATCAGATTGGCAGGAACCACGAATTGGTACCAATTTCAAAAGTTTAGCAATGTTGGGTTAATTAGAAGATAACTTCATCTTTTTCATGTGGAACAACACTAACAAACAGATCAGACCCAGCAAGTTGATGATTCAACCATTTACATAAGTCTATTTATTCCAGAGAAGTCACATTTCATTTCTGTTGCTTCAGTACGAATATGACGAAAACTTTATGTGTACTGTAATGTCGCCTGTAAGTTATCCCGCATGTTGGTATCCACTCTAACAATTGCTATTCACACGATTTACATAAGGTCACATCTCGTCCCGTAAAATTACTTTTGCTTAACGTGAAAAATTGTCTAATTTACATCTTCTAATTAAGCTTTATATAAAAAAAATAATATACACCTCTATATAACTGCTTAAACATTTCCCACCTTGACTTAAACGTGTCCATCTCCGGTAACAGATCTCAACATTTAACTTGACAGTGCTGTCGGCGCGACACAATGACGCAACCACCAGAAGAGACATGTAACAATAATCAGAAATACTTCTACTCTTTGAGGAATACAAGTGCCCTCGGGAATATTTCGGCAACTATCTGCAATATCACTAATATTGCCCAGGCAAACCATATGGCTATTGCCATACCTAATATTGCTACAACCGTCTATTGCACTCTCAATGCAGCAATGTTGACGAGCTTTGTCTGTGGCAATAAAATATGGACCAGAAAGCGTTTCAACGGGGCTATGCTTTTGCTACAAGATGGACGAATTCGAGCTAGTGTTAAGCCATCCTAGTTTTACATCACACAAGGAGTAAAGTTAGAAACAACAACAGAAATAGTGCTGTGGACGCGGTTTTATTTTATTTTTGTAATAAACGTAATGCTTCAGAAAATTTAACTCATGAACTGATGCCGGATACACACCTGTCCCAGAATTTTACCACAATGTCGAAACACGATTTCCAATATTGCTCATCCCCTTAGCTGACCTCGATAGATATTGGTCAAAGTCAATAGACAGACAGATAGCAGAAAAGATTAAGAAAATAACGTTGTTCACTCATGAAAACTTTTTTGTCTCTATGATACAACATTTTTATGATTGCAGACCTTCTCCCCCAGAGACCAAAATCCTGAATTCGGCTCTGGTATTCTTAATTGCTCAGTATTCTTCCGAGCTAACCCTCATCCCTACACGAATAGCAGCGACCCGCGAGCGTGTCGGGACGGGTCTCCACCGGCTGATTGGCACATTCCAATTTGCCACAGTCGCTCTGCGCTTAGCGTTATTGTGACATTGTGTAACACATGACACAGACATAAGAATAGCTGTGGTAGTCTATACAGGGTAGTCAGAAACAGTCTGTGAGTCTCACAAGCTTGTGAGGGTGATGCGGGGTAGATTGTGCTGAGAAACAATTGTTAATAAAAATTCGGTAAGTTGCGCCGTTTTCGAGTTATTAACATTGAAGTTAGCCGAGGTCGTTGCAAGCTCGCGGGCCGCCTCGTCATGAGACGCGACAGCAGCGATCCTAGCGCATAAAGTCAAAAGTATAGCGTCCGTGACATCATTGTAGGATTACCGCACCCATTTGAATTATACTGATTTCCCGACAAGTCACGCCAACAAATTATTCCTCAAAGCACGCATTTTTGAGTGTACATTCTTGCTACGTTTTACATTAGCCGTCTTAGTTTGTGCCACAAAATCCTTTACCGACATTAGTAAATAAAAAAAAAGAATGTTCACGGCACGTAAATGAATATGAACATACGGAGATGGGTTACCAGACATCTTTAAATGTTATCATGTTATAAAAACAAGTTGTTGCGCCTATTTCATTATAAATTACCTCCAGTTTCAACAGCTGCTGTGTTCTAATACGTCTGTAACAGATACCAATTATTTAGTAATGTTAAGAAAGAACAAGGTAAACGAAATACGGCAATGAGATGGGTAATCTCAGGTGGCTGCCCACTCGTGATCTATGCTATGAAAACAACTGACACTAATTGTATCCAGCGGGCCTCTTGAATTTGCGCTCACAACAGCACAAGCTACCCTGTAACGCCCTTACAAGCTTTTCAGACCGTTTTTGATTACCTCGTATATCCCTGTAGTATATCTTCTTATTCCGCCTTATACTTATTTTTCGGGCTTACGTCATTAGCTTGTGCGTTCTTTACTTCATCACCAAAAAAAGCCTAAGAAAAGCTAGACAGGCCGTACTTGTATATATTTGGCCGGACACGACCATAAAAACCCGGACATGTTCGGTTAAGGCCACACGTCTGGGAACTCTAAATCTACCGCATCACTAAGGTGCACTGTTCACCACTAAGCCTCTCAGTACCAGAAGTTACAATGCTTCGGTAGAAGGATTGAATGATTTCAATAACGTAAGGTTAAGTAAGAATACATTTTTATTCAGATTTTATGTTTATATTCCGAACTTATAGACAACATATTGCAGTATTTGTGCTCTGTCTCATTACTAGAGTTCTGTTGCTTCAGGACGTCTCCCACAACAATAAACTGCGATCAGATGCTCCATACAGTCACTCTAATGGAGCGGGGTATGAGACAGGTAGACATCGCAGCGAATCTACGCTTGAGTCTAAGTGACGTCCCTGGAATCTGGAACAAGTTTCTATAGACAGTATCAATTGAGGACCGCCACAGAAGTGCCCGCGAAAGAAAAACAAGTGTGCAGGACAAATGTCTGCATATAACAGCAAGCAGAAACCACCAACACAATGATACACGTATACAGCGGCAGTTCCAAACAGCTACATGAGTGCACGTGTCAAAACAATACGACGTAAGACCTTAACTTTTCCCGGCGAATCGAATGTTCAAATAACTTGCCACAGGAGACTATCAAGAGTCTTAATTCTTACTGTGCTGTACCACCTAGATTATATGGCCTCCCTAAGGTCCATAAAGAGGCTGTCCCGTTGAGGCCTATTGTTTATAATATTGGTGCTCCGACATATCGTGTGGCTAAACATCTTGCTAGTTTGTTGAGCCCACTAGTATTAGGTGTGAACACCACATTAAGAACTCTGCAGATTTCTTACGTCGATTGCAGGGATTGCGTTTGAATGACTCTGATATTTTAGTCAGTTTTGATATGGTTTCTCTTTTCACTCGCGTTCCTCTCTCCGATTCGTTGCAGCTAGTTGGGGTTAAGTTTGGTGTCGAGTTAACAAATTTGTTTCGACATGTGCTGACTTCCACTTACTTTTTATTAAATGGTCAGTACTACGAACAGACTGATGGAGTTGCAATGGGAAGCCCGTTGTCACATATTGTGGCCAATTTGTTTATGGAGGACTTCGAGGAACGTGCATTGGAGTCAGCGACCTTGAAACCTGCGTGTTTTCTCAGAAATGTAGACGATACTTTTGTTGTGTGACCTCATGGTAGTGAGAATTTAAACCGGTTTTTGGAACATCTGAATTCAATCCACCCGAATATTCAGTTCACTATGGAAGTGGAAAAGAATGGATGCCTTCCCTTCCTTGATGTGTTGGTCAAAAGCATGACTGATGGTACGTTGGGACATTCTGTTTATAGGAAGCCCACCCACACTGACTTGTATCTGCGAGCTGATAGTTGTCATCATCCAGCTCAGCGTGAAGAAGTACTTCGCACCTTGGTCCACAGGGCCCATGTTATCTCAGACCCTGAAAGTTTGGCGGCTGAGCTAGCACATCTCGAAGTCACCTTTCGTCAGAATGGTTATAGTGAGAGGCAGATCAAACGTGCGTTGCGCCATCAGCCTTCTGTGCAACGGGTGAGTGACGATAACAACGAAGTGGCACCTAAGTCTACGGCCTTTTTGCCTTACGCAGGAAGCATTTCCAACAGGAATGGCCGTATTTTGCGGAAACATGATGTGAAATGTGTTTTTCGACCACCTTCTAAAATTAAGGCCCTGTTGGCGTCCGTAAAAGATGATCTTGGTTTGCGTAAGGCTGGGGTCTATCGTATTCCTTGCAGTTGTGGCATGTCATATATTGGTCAGACAATCAGGACCGTGGAAGACCGGTGTATTGAACATAAGCGTCATACACGCTTACAACAGCCGAGCAAATCCGCTATTGCAGAACATTGCCTTGACACCGGTCATCCTATGGAATACAACAACACGGATATTCTGGCTTGCACTTCAGGCTATTGGGATAGTGTTTTTTAAGGAAGCTGTTGAAATCAGACTATCAAGCAACCTTATAAACAGAGATGGTGGATTTTATTTAAATGCTGCTTGGAATCCGGCTCTGTCTCTCATCAAAAAACAGAGGGACAGAATTAGTGCTACCTCACCTGTTGGTTAATAGTAACCATCGATATTTCTGATGTTGGTTATCTTTGGTTGTGTTGACACTTGTTCTGTGTGTGGTGTCTTCCTTGTTTTTCCTCTATGAACCGAGGTATTAAATTTGCTTGTACATTTTTCCTCCCTTGCATTTGTGCCTTGAGAATGGCAGGGTGTGCTCCTGTCGAAATATCGGCGGTGCTCGACGACGTCACCCGGCAGCAAGCCCGTAAGTTATTTGAACAATACGATGTAGTCTCAATGAGCAGGGATTACGTGCCAGAAGAGCTCTCAAGGCTCATTTTCTTTGCTGTGTTTGCTGAAGGCTCTTGTCTCATGGGCCTGAGCCCACTCTTGGTGGATTAAGCAGCAGTGGGACACAACTATCTTTTTTTATGAGACCCTGTCAACACCGATATTCGTATATGGAGGCAACGCGGACAACGTTTAAACCACAATGCATCGTCGACCGCCTCCCCTTATCAATGTGGTTCAGTAATTTTTTTGCGGTGGAATCATGTAAGGCCATACGATACCCCTTAAAGCAATACATGGGGGAATGACTGGTGCGATGTATCGGGACGATATCGTTGCACGCATTGTGGCTCCATTTGGTAAACATATTGGAGCGCGATACACGTTGATGGACGGCAACACACAAGTCCAGCAACACAATCTTCTGCACCATAGATTCAGTTGGATGGAATGGCGTCCATATTCTCCAGATCCAAACTGCATTGGGAATACATGGGCCGTGCTGAAACGAGCGGTTTGCAATTGTCCTGTCACACCTGAGACATTACAGGACATCATAGGGGCCGCTCTGGAGGAATGGGACGAATTCCACAGGCTATCTGGACAATGTGGTGAGGTGTGTGCCTAACCGCTTTCAAAAGTATTTCCATTCACGAGGGGAGGGGGGGGGGGGTTTAGTTGGTTCATAAACGATGTGTCATGCAAGATGACAGTGAGAAGGCTGTGGTTGCAGTGGACTATTTTGTATGGTTTTATTTATTTATTTGCATTTACCATGTGAAAATGTGTTTATCATAATTTTTTTTCTTATGACTGAAACTGACAGTACTAAATAAGTTATGTTTCCTATTACGTCCAGTATTGACAATAAAGCTACATGCAACAGATATTTTGACCACTGTATGTGGCTGTATGTACGAGCACAAACTTTCGAACGAAAGCGGAACGATATTGTTTTCGCTTAGACACATAACTATACCTGAGCCATGTAGCGACTTGTGCTACACCTTGTGTTTAGCTTGCATTGGTTTTCCTTTTCTTCCTCTGACATGTTTGTTTTGCCGGCCGCGGTGGTCTAGCGGTTCTGGCGCTGCAGTCCGGAACCGCGGGACTGCTACGGCCGCAGGTTCGAATCCTGCCTCGGGCATGGGTGTGTGTAATGTCCTTAGGTTAGTTAGGTTTACGTAGTTCTAAGTTCTAGGGGACTTATGACCTAAGATGTTGAGTCCCATAGTGCTCAGAGCCATTTTGAACATGTTTGTTTGATATGTCGCCTGTCATTAAGTGGCTGCTTGGTTGTCTTTTCCCTCTGCTATCGATATCTGCGTTTTTGCTTCCAGGAAACTGCTATGGAGGAAGTGAGATTCTTTGACCGGTTGCAACCTCGTGTGGTGGCGCGGAAGTAGGGTGGGGGGGGGGGGGGTTGTGTGCAGAGTGTGGTGGATACGGGAGGGCAGTGTGGCTCTCCAACGCGAAGCAGGTGTGGTCGGTTGTACCGAGTCGCCACGTGATTTATGTCGGTTGTGTGTAACGAGCGGGTCGAGTTGACAGAAGAGCTCCCCGTGTGTTGGTTGTATACAGAATCGCCCCACGAGTAGTTGCTGTTCATTTAGCCTTGGTGGGACGTTAACAAGCTTCTTTAAATCCTCCGTTTCAACACTGGAGTTTAAAAGGAGACACCTAACATGAAGGAGCGGTCACCACCCGTCAACGTTGCAGAGAAGACGTGAACTCCGGTGACAGAGCGTGTTGTCGCGTGACTGTGGCGTCTTGGGTACGCTGGCGACGCGTGCGCGGTCGGATGTGTGGATCCTTGCCATCGGAGGTCGTGTACTGCCTGTTTGAGCATAATTGCAAGTTAAGTTCGTGGAAGGTTTAGTCATTAAGTAATAATTTTGTGTAACCAGCGTCTCTTCTGCCTTGTGGCCTCCGGCGACCGGGTTTCCTGTCCCCGGCACCAGTGTAATTGAAGACTGTGATCTTTCCTCCTCCTCTCGTTACTGTCCGATGGGAGGTGTAGTTTTGGCAGTTTAATTGTTTCGCTATTCTGTCGTGGGTTATGAGTAAATTCATGCTTCTTGTTGGTTGATCATGTGGTCACTCATTCAGGACTGTGTGGTGTAATGTTTCCTTGCACGAGGTTAGCTCTAATTCTGTCAGCAAGTTAAGCCATCTTATAACAAGTTTTCTCTGGCTAAAAGTCGGTGCAGTGACCAGCCTAAGAGTGGCAATGTTGTTTATGGGCGTATTTAAATTGGTCAGTATTCTGTCTACCCTGAGCATCCCTGAGTGGGTGATTTGTGGCCACCTTACACGGGTCCGTCATATCTGTTGTATTCTAATGATATTCTAGGACACTTATGTTTAAAATTTTTTTAATTCCTCCAAGTTTGTAAATTCCTTTTATTGCCATTAATCGTGTGTTTGCTGAGACCTGTTTAATTTTTTTAATGGCGGTGTTGGTAGCTTCACTACCTCACCGTACTTTATTAACAAAGTTCTGTATTTACTTTAGTAGCCTGTTTACTAATGTTCTTTAAATTTTTTAAAATTGTTGTATTGCTATAAATTACTTTGATTGGCGTTAGCGGCGTGTTTTAAAAGGTAGTTTATTGCCGTACTGCTAGCTTCTGTTTTTTATTTTTTTTAAATTTTAAACTGTTGTATTGCTATAAATTACTTGATTGCCGTTAGTGGCGTGTTTTAAAAGGTTGTTTATTGCCGTACTGCTAGTTTCTGTGTTTAAAAAAAAAATTTAGATTGTTGTATTGCTATAAATTACTTGATTGCCGTTAGCGGCGTGTTTAAAAGGCACTTTATTGCCGTACTGCTAGTTTCTGTAAGATACGAATAAAACATTTGTGAAAATTTCAACTCGACAGTAAACTACTAGAAATTTGGCCCCGTTTCCCAACTTGTGGTGTGGCTTGTAGTAACCGTAACCATATGTGTGTCAGTACCGCTGTCGGTGAGAGAAGTAAGAGCTGAGAGCGAGAGGAAAGCATTTATAAACAGGAGAGAGATAGATATTGCCTTGCAGTACGAAATATTCTCCATCCCTGGGGTCCGCAGCTCGTGGTCTAGTGGCTGGCGTTGCTGCCTCTCGTTCACTAGGTCCTGGTTCGATTCCCGGCTGGATTGGGGATTTTCTTCCCCGGGGACTGGGTGTTTGTGTTATCATCATCATCATCATTCATGACAACAGCTTGAACGGACTGTGTACAAATTGGGACTTTGTATGGGCACTGATGACCGCACAGTTGAGCGCCCCACAATCCAATCATCATCATCACCATCACCCTTGGGTACAACATCGACAACCCCTCGGCAATACATCAGCAACTCCCTGCAACGTCAGCGAGATTGCCCAGCCATACAGCAAAAATGCCGTCTATTGCACTCACAACGCAGAAATGTTGACGGCAACGCTATTGGAGCCAAATATACCGTAAAATATGGCCCATATAAACGCACCTTAACCCTAGCAATATTAAGGCATTTTCCGTAACACGCATTACCAAGGAGGGAACGTGGGAGGTACTTTGTGCCCGACCAAAAAAATTAAAAAAAGCAGAATTCATTAGTTGCTGTTGAATTATATTAACAACATACCTTTTTACACTGAAGAGCCAAAGAAACTTGTACACCTGCCTAATATCGTGTACGGCCTCTGTAAGCACGCAGAAGTGCCGCAACACGACGTGGCATGGACTTGACTAAAGTCTGAAGTACTGCTGGAGGGAATTGACACCATGAATCCTGCAGGGCTGTCCATAATTCCGTAAAAGTACGAGGGCGTGGAGATCTCTTCTGAACAGCACGTTCCAAGGTAACCTAGATATGCTCAATAATCGATGGGGAGCTTGGTGGCCAGCAGAAGTGTTTAATGTACCTGGAGCCACTCTGTAGCAATTCTGGACGTGTGGAGTGTCGCATTGTCCTGCTGGAATTGCCCAAGTCCGTCGGAATGCCGAATGGATATGAATGGATGCAGGTGATCAGAAAGGATGCTTACGTACGTGTCACCTGTCAGATTCGTATCTAGACGTATCAGGTGTACCATATCACTCCAACTGTACACACCCCACACCATTATAGAGCCTCCACCAGCTTGAATAGTCTCCTGTTGACATGCAGGGTCCATGGATTCATGAGGTTGTCTCCATACCTGTACACGTCCATCGGCTCGATACAATTTAAAACGAGACTCGTCCGACCAGACAACATGTTTCCAGTCATCAACAGTCCAATGTAGGTGTTGACGGGCCCACACAAGGCGTAAAGCTTTGTGTCGTGCAGTCATCAAGGGCACACGAGTGGGCCTTAGTCTCCGAAGGGCCATATCGATGATGTTTCATTGAATGGTTTGTACGCTGAGACTTGTTGATGGCCCAGCGTTGAAATCTGCGGAAGTTTGCAGGAGAATTGCACGGTGAACGATTCTCTTCAGTCGTCGTTGATCCCGTTCTTGCAGGACCTTTTTCCGGCCGCGGCGATGTCGGAGATTTGATGTTTTACCGGATTCCTGATATTTACGGTACACTCGTGAAATGGTCATATGGGAAAGTCCCCACTTCATAGCTACCTCAGAGATGCTGTGTCCCATCACTCATGCATCGACTATAACACCACGTTCAAACTCACTTAAATCTTGACAACCTGCCATTGTAGCAGCAGTAACCGATCTAACTGCAGGAGACACTTGTCTTCGACCGCAGAGCCGTATTCTACCTGTTCACGTATCTATGTATTTGAATATACATGCCTATACTAGTTTCTTTGGCGCTTCAGTGTAAGAGGTACTGATGTGCAAGTAGGTTTCAGACTCTGAAAATTCTTTTAGCACACTCTCAGCAGTATCAACTGACTATCAATAACGTGTAATGTGGACCTTATGATTACCACAAAAACTTACAAAAAAAACAAATTTCGTTCATTGTTGTTGACTTTTACTGTCATCGTACATTTTAAGGAGATGCTGATGTGTAAGTAACACACTGAACATGGAAATACTGAATGCATTCACGGAGGAAAATGGCGTCTGCTACCGAGAATTACATTTTTGGTTAAGTGTAATGAAAAAATTAAATCATATATGGAATCTGGTAGAAGAAATCATTAAAAATAAT
Source organism: Schistocerca cancellata (assembly GCF_023864275.1). Classification (NCBI taxonomy): domain Eukaryota; kingdom Metazoa; phylum Arthropoda; class Insecta; order Orthoptera; family Acrididae; genus Schistocerca; species Schistocerca cancellata. The sequence continues at coordinate 497,838,196 of NC_064627.1, read as the reverse complement.
ACATTTTTCATAATCTTGAAATATAAAGTAACTGACTAGATTACGGTATTTTCGAAAGGTCGGAATAAAGTATACCCCTCCCCCCTTAGTACTGCGGCGGTTAACAGCGTGAAGAAAAGCAAGGGCAGTGAGGTGTGACCTGCTGCATGCTGGCGGTGAGCAGCTTCCTGGCGTGCACCTCCTGGCCCTGCCCCATGGAGATGGCGCTGCAAGGCACCTCGAGGCGGCGGGCCAGCCCCTCGATGAGCGGCGTGGGGTCGCTGCCCATGCTCAGCAGGCACACCAGCGGCGTGAGCGCGCGAGACTCCTCCAGCATCGGCTCCATCACCGTCACCACCGGGTCCGCGTAGCGCTGCCCCAGTGACGCAGCCACGTACTTGCGCGACTGCGCCAGCGTGCGGTCCGGGCACCACGCGCGCACCAGCATCAGCCGCCGGAACACGTCCAGCGACTCGTAACCGTCTGGCATCACCTCCTCCTCGGGTGCCTCCTTATCGTACCACGCTCGCCAAGCTTTCTCGTTCACAGCCACCTGCACGTCAAACACCACCATGTATATGTGTGTGTGTGCGTGCGTGTGCGTGTGGGCACGCATGTTCACTTGCAGGTGCAGGACGCTCCCTATTATTCGGGGGAGAAAGCTTTGACGATGTTGGCTATAGTCTGATTTAAATTACTTGATAGTTGACACTTCACGTGTTGGAAGTGTCTTCCTCCAATCAGAGCGCTCAACCACAGCTGAACGGTTCGCCGTTGCCAAACTGCCACAACAAATGATCAGTTAACTTCCAATGCCTTGTCTGCCTTTTGTTCTTGTTGTAGTTTGATCTCGAATCCTGAGTCCGGCCCTTTTATTTCGCATTTCATCTCTCACTCTCTCTCCCTCTCTCTCTCTCCCACACACAGACAGACACACACACACCACACACACACACACACACACACACACACACACACACACACATTCACATACACAAAACGATGGTAATGAGCTATGCACATTTGTTACACACCACTAGCCAAAGACTACTGGATCCTTTCGCGTAAGACGCGATTCATATTCAGTTATCATCACAGAGATCGGCCTACAGTAGGTAAACTTCATACTACATGGTGTAAAACCGAACTTTTTGACGGCGGAAAATGATCGTTGCAAGTGGTTATGTAGATATATCAATATAAGAACATAATTTTAAGGTTCTCCTTGGAGCAGTGGTAATTCTTGTAATGGTACTTGAATTACGTAACCATTACGGCACCTCACCTCAGCCTCTCGATACCAGCAATATTCTACTGTGTTTCTGTAAAGTAGTTAACATATTTCTGAGACAACATTCAGATTTGATTTCATTAATGTAGAGGTACTTTGATACATCGATATGTTTATGTTGCAATGATATTATTCTTATATGTATTCTTTCTTTTGTCACTATGATCTTTGTCGTACTTGTAACTCTGATTTTTGGGCGGTTATTAGAGAGTCAAGTCTTGGTCGTCATGTTGGAAAGACGCAAATTGTAGTCAGTTTATAAAATGTGAACTTCAACAGTGAGGAAGATATTTTCATGTATGTTTTATATTGTGAAGTGATGTTTTGTGAGTTACGTGATATTGCAACAAAAGTAATAAAAAAGAAGTGTAACTTAAATTCGGAGTGCTGATTACTTTTTTACATCACCATTGTGCTAACTTGCGAAAGTTTAATCTTCAAGAATGGTTTATGAAACACATCTATAAAACTTTTGAATATCGCTGAATAACACCTAAGCCTCTTTGCATCCGAGCTTGGAATCATCACTACCTAGATTTTCGACGATTGAGCCATGAGTTTACAACGAGACCAGCGTGGGAAACACGAAAAGATGAGTGCCTAGTTTATCCATTATTTCATGAAATGACTTTATTAACTGTGCTCTAATGACACCAGCCACATAATATAACTTTGTTGTTGCCCGAAAATGCAAAATTCAGCAGCGTGATCAACACTACAAATCATAATTAATTTTTGCCCTTTGTTGTGGTAGTGTTGTTAGAGTTTCAGTCTAGGTGGAAAAGGATGCGGGTGCGAGTATCACCAGATAGTAACATTTTTATTCTTTTTTAAATCTTTACCAAAATGAATGAAATTATAATTTTCAATTAATTGTTCTCTGTGTAATTTTTGTATTTTTAGTCTTTTGATGCATCATTTTCATCGTCGTACTGACTTCATTTGCTCTTATTTTTCTTCCTATCATTATTCTTTCTTTTGGAATCTGCTCGTGTCGCCCATAACCTGTGAAAGAGTTCCACCCAGGACTGCCCATCGGTGTATATCGCATGAGCTCACGTAGCAAAAGCGAGAAGTTGCAGTCCACTTTTAGCGCTGAAACTTAATTTTGTTCTGTCTTGAGTTTGCTCGTACAGATCAACTTTAATCGCGGTGAGCAAAGCGAGCGTGATTAATAGTTCTGCCACAGGTTACTGACCGCCATTTTCTCGGATGCAGAGTGTAAAAATGCTTTGTCTACTGCTGTTCAGTCATTGGTCATTTAAAATCAACTGTGGTCAGAGCATCTCGCGTTCCCGCCATACCTGATTGCAGCAGCTACCAACATTGCTCCGCATTGCATGAACAGCATGTGAGCACTTGTGAAGTGATCCGATACGTGTTTGCGTATTGCCTTTAACCCAGCGGTTGCTGATGTGGCAACACTGCAGCGCCAAGTGACAGACGCCGACTATCAAGTAATCTTAAACAGACTATAGACTGACTAGGCTTGTCCACGAAAAATTGACCATTCGTGGGGTGGCTGTCGGGAACGGCAAGAGGCGTGCCTTGTTCCGTATGAAGGCTGTCGATGGAGCTATGAGAAGCAGTGCTGAAATTAGTATAGGGGTTCGACATTTTAAGGTATTAATTTCTATTTTCGACACAATCACTTTATGATACAATCATAACCAGTTTCGGCCTTCATGGGTCATCTTCAGATGCTATGGACGGCATTTTATGAACAAGTTTTCATCAAATGCCGCCCATAGCATCTGAAGATGGCCTTCGAAGGCGGAAACCGGTTACGATAGTATCATAAAAGAAAAAAAAAATCCGCAAACGGGCTGTCGGTTCTTCAGTATTTGTTTTGATTTCTTTCAAAACAGAATTTGGTTCTACAGCGATGTGTTTCTGATTACTTCGTATATGTATCGCACTCTCTCCACTGTATTGTGAATATGTTACTATATTCTGACAGCTTTTTGCTCACAGCCTTAATGTTGGGTGGAGTAAATGATTCCATATTTGTTTTTGTATCTTACAAAACAGAAACTGCTTTCACTACATTGCGTTCTGTGAACATTTGTTCCTGCCTAACAGACCAACTGTGCGATTGGATTGAATAGTTTCCAGCAAGCAGAATACAGTATGTCATTCTAAGTGGAGAGAAACCATCTGACGTAGTGTTACAGGTCCATTAAGTTTCAAAATATATATAAATGATATAGCGCACAACATTGTGAGGTTCCAAGAAGCTTTTTGTAAATGATACTGTTGTATAGAGAGAAATCGCAACGCTAGAAAATTTTAGCGAAATGTAAGAACAACCGGAGAGGATCGACACTTCGTGAGCGAGTGTCAACTGACCCTCAACGTAAACAAACATGTATGTGGTGTCTGTTCTTTCGGCCAAGTCCGAAAGAACAGCCACCATTGTGATCCTGCAGCCACTATCAATCAAAACACAAGAGAATTAAAGACATTATCTGCCAGTTGGCACTGATTTAAATCAATGTGAAAAGTTGAAAACTTGTGCTGGACCGGGTCTCCTGCTTATTAGACAAATGCGCTGACCACTGCGGCATCCGGTCACCGTGGTCATCGCAGCTGTACTGATTACCCTAGTACGCCTCCCACACATTCAACTTATCCACACACTATTGATATAGTGCCTCTTGCCCATTATTCTCATTGTTCGCTGCATTTCTCCGGTTTCCGCAAGATATCGAGCGTAGTGTACATCTTCACTCAAGGGAGCACTGGCCATCGTCGCCCTAATGATATATGTGGTGTCCGTCATTTCGAATTCGAATCCTGGACTGACACAAATTTTCAGCTTTCCCCGCTGATTTAAATCAATGTCCACTCGCAGCTAACATCTTTAATTCCTTTGTGTCTTGATAAACGAATATAAGTTATTGCGTATACGTTTATAGAAAGGACCGTTATTGTATAAACACATGATTGCTGCACAATCACTGGAAGGAGTTATTTCCATAAAATATCTAGCAGTGTGCGTACAGAGGAAATTAAAGAAGAACGACCACGTAAAACTAATCGCAGGAAAGACAGACGCTAGACAAGATTCACTGGAAGAATTCTCAGGAAATGTAGTCCGTACCAAGAAAGGAGGTGGCTTACAAAAGTATAGGTCGACCACTACTTGAAAATTGGTCATCAGTATGGGATTCATGCCAGACAGGATTGACAGACGAAACAGAAAAGTTTCTAGTGTTATATTTCTTTAGGAGGCATGACACCCGCTCCTCTCACCCTCACCCTTTTTTCCAAATCGATCGGCCTGCTGCCTCTGGTGGATGTCGTCAGGCGCATTCTTTAATGTATGTGACGATGTTATCCACGTTCTACCTACAAGGGTCTGAACGTCCTAGAGTTATTTCTACATACACTGTAATTTGAAAGTGATCATTGAGCACTGGGGCGGTCTAGTTAGGCCTCAAAATTCGTGATTTTATTTCATATGCCTTCTGAAGCAACAACAACTTACGACTGATCATATACTGAATCATACTGATCCTCATCTCAAAAACAAAGGCACAGTAACTAACAGGAACCCGAAGCACCTATATGTAAATCAATAAAAACAAATAGTGAGGGGTACAGAAAGTGGTGACGAAGTAGGCATTGTCTGCACCAAGAGAGACGCTGACTACATAAAAAATTTTCATCATTCGGACCAGAGCGTCGAGAGTGTACAGACAGGCCGATGTATCTCAGTGAATTCTGTATGTTTGTATTCGCATCACCTATTTATTTAGCGTCTAGTAACTGTGCTGTATGTGTATTCGAAGGTATTGTTGATTGATTAAGATTCAGTTTTAGAAGCAAGGTCACGTATTAGATAGCTGTGCGTTTATGAGTTATTCTGTTAATTTATTTATGTATTCGCTAAATGTCATATGTAAACATGAGAGTTTATTGTGAGGTAGAGTGAAGGGCGAAAGAAACTGGTACACCTGCAGAAGTGCCGGAACACGACGTGGCATGAACTCGACTAATGTCTGAAGTAGTTCTGGATGGAACTGACACCATGAATCCTCCAGGACTGTCCGTAAGCCGACCGGGGTAGCCGAGCGGTTCTAGGCGCTACAGTCTGGAACCGCGCGACCGCTACGGTCGCAGGTTCGAATACTGCCTCGGGAATGGGTGTGTGTGATGTCCTTAGGTTAGTTAGGTTTAAGTAGTTATAAGTTCTAGGGGACTGATGACCTCAGAAGTTAAGTCCCATAATGCTCAGAGCCATTTGAACCATTTTTGACTGTCCGTAAATCCATAAGAGTACGAGGGGGTGGAGATCTCTTCTGAACAGCACGTTGCAAGGTATCCCACATGTGATCAATGATGTTCATGTTTGGAGAGTTTGGTGGCCAGCGGATGTGTTTAAACTCATAAGAGTGTACTTAGAGCCACTCTGTAGCAATTCTGGACGTGTGGAGTGTGGCATTGTGCTGCTGGAATTTCCCAAGTCCGTCGGTATGCGCAATGTACATTAATGTATACAGGTGATCAGACAGGATGCTTACGTACGTGTCACAGTCGTATCTAGACATAGCTGCGGTCCCATATCATTCCAACTGCACACTCCCCACACCATTACAGAGCCTCCACCAGCTTGAACAGTACCCTGCTGACATGCAGGATCCATTGATTCCATACCCATACACGTCCATCCGCTCGATACAATTTGAAACGAGGCTCGTCCGACCAGGCAACATGTTTCCAGTCATCAACAGTCCAATGTCGGCGTTGACGTGCCCAAATGAGGCATAAAGCTTTGTATCGTGCAGTCACCAAGGGCACACCAGTGGTCCTTCGCCTCCGAAATTCGAAGTCCATATCGGTGATGTTTCGTTGAATGGTTCGCGCGCTGACACTTGTTGATGGCCCAGCATTGAAATCTGCAGCAATAGGCGGAAGGGCTGCACTTATGTGAAGTTGAACGATTCTCTTCGGTCGTCATTGGTCCCGTTCTTGCAGGAGCTTTTTCTGGCTGCAGCGATGTAGGAAACTTGATGTTTTACCGGATTCCTGATTTTCACGGCACAATCATGAAATGGTCGTACGGGAAAGTCCCCACTTTATCGCTATCTCGGAGATGCTGTGATCCTTCGCTCGTGTGCCGACTATAACAACACGTTCAAACTCACTTAAATCTTGACAACCTGCCATTGTAGCAGCAATAACCCATCTAACAAGTGCGTCAGATAGTTGTTGTCGTATATAGGCGTTGCCGACCGCAGCGCCGTATTCTGCCTACTTACATATATTGACGCTTCAGTGTACATTAAGTTTGATTATTCTTACGATTAATGCCCTGGGTTGTGTAAGTTACATCATGAATGAGCCCTGGAGAAAATCTAAAGCACCATGTCTTTTTGGTTGGTTGGTCACCACAAACCCCCTACCTCAAATTCTTTACAATGATTTAATGTTGCAGGTACATTCAGTGGTATATGTGCAAAATGTGTTGCGAATAGAGTTAGTAGTAAAGAAGTAATAAATTAAAACGTCATGCCTGATCCTGAAATTTTACTGCAGGAACAGTGGAACTGTATAGGAGGCAGTCAAATGAAGACAATATAGATAAAAGTAAAGTATATATAATGCCTACTGCTTCAACAGTAATCGCCATAACTGTTATTTCATTTATCCCTCTGTGAGGCAAGACAGTCAGTACCTTCATGGAAAAATGTTTGCGGTTACCTACGGAACCATGATTATGCCCAGACGTGCAACTGTGAACCCGCCCACATGTTGCCAAGGTTACTGCAGAAGTTTCGCTGGGAAGCCCTTACACATCCTCCATACAGTCCCAGTCTCTCCCCATATGATTTCCATACTTTTGGTGTCCTGAAGAAAAGACACTGGTAGGCGTCGATTTGTTTCGGACGAACAGGTGCATGCCTGGGCACAATCATGGTTCTGTTGGTAACCGCAAACATTTTCCCATGGAGGCACTGACCGTCTTGTGTCACAGTGGGATAAATGTATTAACAGTTATGGTGATTCCTTTTGAAATAATAAACAGTACTTTTTCCATCTGTCTCGTTTTCATTTGACTGCTTACTGTAAGCGATACCCTTTCTTCCTTTCATTATTTTGTGGGAGATATTGGTTAGGAAAAGTTTCTAAAACGTCTGAAGTTTTATATTAAGTAATTAAGTTTACTGGATGAATACAATGTGGGTAATCTGCGCACCGCGAGTTACATTACCTCAAGAAATAGACCAAATTTCAAACATTAAAAACTATATGAAGTACTGAAAACAAAATTTTCGTGTCACTGTAAGCCGTTAGATACCTGCAACGGCGACCGGGTGTCTTCAGCTGTTTCGTAATACAGATATTCTGTACACACTACAATTTGAGTAGTATCTGTTGTGCTCGATTTTGTAATGCTCTGTCAAGGGGCTGTAACTATGAACCAACACAAAATCACATACTTCGGCTTAAAAATTGTCTCGGGCTTGTTCAGTGTGTATTATGTCGTCAGATAGATTGAACTGCAAAACGCTTATCAACGTCCTTGTCTATTCGAATAAAATTTCGAGTTCTTCCAGTATTTTTGTTGGTCACCATGTCTGATACTAGACATAATCCAAAAACCGAGAAGACCAGGCAAGAGAAATAACCACATAGAACTGATCTCATGAAAGGCAGATGCCGGACTAAGACTCATTGGATGAATCCTCAAGCAAATGTTATCCATTCACGAAAGAGGTTAGCTAGAAGAAACAGAGCAAATCCAAACAGGAGGAGCGCGCTCCGTCACAGGTTCGTTTGAGTGCGAAAATATCATGGAGATTCTCATTTGTGCATCACGGAATGGTTTACAGTTTAAATTCAGAGAGCGCACGGTTCCAGGAGAGTCAGCGAATGTATTGCCTCATCTTAAGTATATCTCGTGGAAACACCACGCAAGTAAAAATTAGAGAAATTCGAGTTCATATAGAGCAGTGGTCGACAAAGTGCGGCCCGCGGGCCGCTTGCGGCCCGAATCAAGTATTCGTGTGGCCCGCGATTCTCAGCCGTATGCATCTGACAACTAACAGCCGAATCCAAAACGTCAATTAACGTTAAGAAATGTAGTTTTCATGCCTAGTAACAAAAATACTTACACAGCCAGTTACGATTTTAAGATGTGCTTAATTTTAATCGAAGTTGATGAATTCGTCCATGAGCAAAGTAAAGTTGGCCGCTTAACTTAGGGGTATAGGGGTCAAGTGGCGCGGCCACTGTTGTGTTAAGTGGGAAACGTTTGTTGTTTTGTCTTCCAGTACCGATAACTCACGTGTGCGAGCGTCTCGTAGCGATCAGCTGCTACGGTATGAATTTTGAGACGGAAGTAACATGGATTTGTGAATGCGTGTTACAGAGACGATCATCTTCAAATGTGGTACTTACTTGCAGCGAAGAACATTACATTAAAGATCTTATAATACAGTGCAATGAGTAGAAGAATATTGACAGTCAAATAGTTCAAATGGCTCCTAGCACTATGGGACTTAACATCTGAGGTCATCAGTCCCCTAGAACATAAACCTCACTAACCTAAGGACATCACACACACCCATTCCCGAGGCAGTATTCGAACCTGCGACCGTAGCAGTCTCGCGGTTCCAGACTGAAGCGCCTAGAACCGCTCGGCCACCGCGGCCGGCGACAGTCAAATCACATGTCATAGTGTCTCATATTGAATAAAGTTTGAAACATAAGTAGAGTTAGTTTTATTAACCAATCAACCATCCGTTCACACTGACAACACAAGACGTAGTCAGGCAAAGCTGTGCTACGACTTTGGGGTCGCTGAGGTTGCAACGATCTGAAATAGGGAACAGCTGAATTGAAGTGGTCTGAATGGTACCGATTTTTAATGATCACTGCATGGGGGCCAGCTGCCAACTTATCGCGTCCTTGCCACAACTAATCTACTGGACGCTCGCAACTTACCGATTTGTATAGCTTGTTGTTGTTGTTGTTGTTGTTGTGGTCTTCAGTCCTGAGACTGGTTTGATGCAGCTCTCCATGCTACTTTATCCTGTGCAAGCTTCTTCATCTCCCAGTACCTACTGCAGCCTACATCCTTATGAATCTGCTTTGTGTGTTCATCTCTTGGTCTCCCTCTACAATTTTTACCCTCCACGCTGCCCTCCAATACTAAATTGGTGATCCCTCGATGTCTCAGAACATGTCCTACCAACCGATCCTTTCTTCTAGTCAAGTTGTGCCACAAGCTCCTCTTCTCCCCAATTCTATTCAATACCTCCTCGTTGTCAGGAGAAAGAAAACTGGCGTTCTACGGATCGGAGCGTGGAATGTCAGATCCCTTAATCGGGCAGGTAGGTTAGAAAATTTAAAAAGGGAAATGGATAGGTAAAAGTTAGATATGGTGGGAATCAGTGAAGTTCGGTGGCAGGAGGAACAAGACTTTTGGTCAGGTGAATATAGGGTTATAAATACAAAATCAAATAGGGGTAATGCAGGAGTAGGTTAATAATGAATAAAAAAATAGGAGTGCGGGTAAGCTAAACAAACAGCATAGTGAACGCATTATTGTGGCCAAGATAGATACGAAGCCCATGCCTACTACAGTAGTACAAGTATATATGCCAACTAGCTCTGCAAATGATGAAGAAATTGATGAAATGGTTGATGAGATAAAAGAAATTATTGAGATAGTGAAGGGAGACGAAACTTTAATAGTCATGGGTGACTGCAATTCGAGAGTAGGAAAAGGGAGAGAAGGAAACATAGTGGGTGAATATGGATTGGGGGCGAGAAATGAAAGAGGAAGCCGTCTGGTAGAATTTTGCACAGAGCATGACTTAATCATAGCTAACACTTGGCTCAATAATCATAAAAGAAGGTTGTATACATGGAAGAAGCCTGGAGATACTAACAGGTTTCAAACAGATTATATAATAATATATAATGGAGATTTAGGAACCAGGTTTTAAATTGTAAGACATTTCCAGGGGCAGATGTGGATTCAGACCACAATCTATTGGTTATGAACATTAGATTAAAACTGAAGAAACTGAAAAAAGGTGGGAGTTTAAGGAGATGGGACCTGGATAAACTGACTAAACCAGAGGTTGTACAGAGTTTCAGGGAGAGCATAAGGGAACAATTGACAGGAATGGGGGATAGAAATACAGTAGAAGAAGAATGGGTAGCTCTGAGGGATGAAGTAGTGAAGGCAGCAGAGGATCAAGTAGGTGAAAAGACGTGGGCTAGTAGAAATCCATGGGTAACAGAAGAAATATTGAATTTAATTGATGAAAGGAGAAAATATAAAAACGCAGTAAATGAAGCAGGCAAAAAGGAATACAAACGTCTCAAAAATGAGATCGACAGGAACTGCAAAATGGCTAAGCAGGGATGGCTATAGGACAAATGTAAGGATGTAGAGGCTTATCTCACGAGGGGTAAGATAGATACGGCCTATAGGAAAATTAAAGAGACCTTTGGAGAAAAGAGAACCACTTGCATGAATATCAAGAGCTCAGATGGAGACCCAGTTCTAAGCAAAGAAGGGAAAGCAGAAAGGTGGAAGGAGTATATAGAGGGTCTATACAGGGGCGATGCTCTTGAGGACAATATTATGGAAATGGAAGAGGAGGTAGATGAAGATGAAATGGGAGATATGATACTGCGTGAAGAGTTTGACAGAGGACTGAAAGACCTTAGTTGAAACAAGGCCCCAGGAGTAGACAACATTCCATTAGAACTACTGACGGCCTTGGGAGAGACAGTCCTGACATAACTCTACCATCTGGCGAGCAAGATGTATGAGACAGGCGAAATACCCTCAGACTTCAAGAAGAATATAATAATTCCAATCCCAAAGAAAGCAGGTGTTGACAGATGTGAAAATTACCGAACTATCAGTTTAACAAGTCACAGCTGCAAAATACTAACGTGAATTCCTTACAGACGAATGGAAAAACTGGTAGAAGCTGACCTCGGGGAAGATCAGTTTGGATTCCGTAGAAATGTTGGAACACGTGAGGCAATACTGACCATACGACTTATCTTAGAAGAAAGATTAAGGAAAGGCAAATCTACGTTTCTAGCATTTGTAGATTTAGAGAAAGCTTTTGACAATGTTGACTGGAATACTCTCTTTCAAATTCTGAAGGTGGCAGGGGTAAAATACAGGGAGCGAAAGACAATTTACAATTTGTACAGAAACCAGATGGCAGTTATAAGAGTCGAGGGGTATGAAAGGGAAGCAGTGGTTGGGAAGGGAGTGAGACAGGGTTGTAGCCTCTCCCCAATGCTATTCAATCTGTATATTGAGCAAGCAGTGAAGGAAACCAAAGAAAAGTTCGGAGTAGGTATTAAAATCCATGGAGAAGAAATAAAAGCTTTGAGGTTTGCCGATGACATTGTAATTCTGTCAGAGACAGCAAAGGACTTGGAAGGGCAGTTGAACGGAATGGACAGTGTCTTGAAAGGAAGGTATAAGATGAACATCAACAAAAGCAAAACGAGGATAATGGAATGTAATCGAATTAAATCGGGTGATGCCGAGGGAATTAGATTAGGTAATGAGACACTTTAAGTAGTAAAGGAGTTTTGCTATTTGGGGAGCAAAATAACTGATGATGTTCGAAGTAGAGAGGATATAAAATGTAGACTGGCAATGGCAAGGAAAGCGTTTCTGAAGAAGAGAAATTTGTTAACATCGAGTATTGATTTAAGTGTTAGGAAGTCGTTTCTGAAAGTATTTGTATGGAGTGTAGTCATGTATGGAAGTGAAACATGGACGATAAATAGTTTAGACAAGAAGAGAATAGAATCTTTCGAAATGTGGTGCTACAGAAGAATGCTGAAGATTAGATGGGTAGATCGCATAACTAATGAGGAGGTATTGAATAGAATTGGGGAGAAGAGAAATTTGTGGCACAACTTGACTAGAAGAAGGGATCAGTTGGTAGGACATCTTCTGAGGCATGAAGGAATCACCAATTTGGTACTGTAGGGCAGCGTGGAGGGTAAAAATCGTAGAGGGAGACCAAGAGATGAATACACTAAGCAGATTCAGAAGGATGTAGGCTGCAGTAGGTACTAGGAGATGAAGAAGCTTGCACAGGATAGAGTAGCATGGAGAGCTGCATCAAACCAGTCTCCGGACTGAAGACCACAACAACAACAACAACCTCCTAAACTGATTCCCTCAGCTTCACTCGACTTAATTCTACAACATTCCATTATCCTCGTTTTGCTTTTGTTAATGTTAATCTTATACCCTCCTTTCAAGACACTGTCCATTCCGTTCAACTGCTCTTCCAAGTCCTTTGCTGTCTCTGGCAGAATTACAATATCATCGGCGAACCTCAAAGTTTTTATTTCTTCTCCATGGATTTTAATACCTACTCCGAACTTTTCTTTTGTTCTCCTTATTGCGTGCTCCATATACAGATTGAATGACATCGGGGGGAGGCTACAACCCTGTCTCACTCCCTTCCCAACCACTGCTTCCCTTTCATACCCCTCGACTCTTATAACTGCCATCTGCTTTCTGTACAAATTGTAAATAGCCTTTCGCTCCCTGTATTTTACCCCTGCCACCTTCAGAATTTGAAAGAGAGTATTCCAATCAACATTGTCAAAAGCTTTCTCTAAATCTACAAATGCTAGAAACGTAGGTTTGCCTTTCCTTAATCTTTCTTCTAAGATAAGTCGAAGGGTCAGTATTGCCTCACGTGTTCCAACATTTCTACGGAATCCAAACTGATCTTCCCCGAGGTCGGCTTCTATCAGTTTTTTCCATTCGTCTGTAAAGAATTCACGTTAGTATTTTGCAGCTGTGACTTATTAAGCTGATAGTTCGGTAATTTTCACATCTGTCAACACCTGCTTTCTTTGGGATTGGAATTATTATATTCTTCTTGAAGTCTGAGGGAATTTCGCCTGTCTCATACATCTTGCTCACCAGATAGCTTAACAATTAATAATAAGATTGGTACACATGCGTCCCGAGGTGTATTCCCTCAATGGGCTCTCCAGCAAAAAGGTTTGACGATCACTGGTATAGATCATTCTTGCCGCACATCATTCACGGCGATAGCAGGGAAGTGGGGAAGTGGCGGTGCTACAGAAATGTCCTCTGCCACACACCATCAGATGGTTTGCAGAGTATAGATGTAAATGTCGGATGTAGTCATAATTTTCACCATCTGTGCATTGTGGAGACCTATTACTTTGACTGATGGTTTGCATATACAGTATCAAATTGCTTACCTTCGGAGTATCGTCTGAGTTATGCAACTGGATTCGCGATTTCGTGTCAGAGTCACTGTTAGTAGTAATCGATGGAAAGTCGTCGAGTAAAACAGAAGTGATATCTGGCGTTCCCCAAGGAAGTATTATAGGACCTCTGCTGTTGCATATCTATATAAACGATTTAAGAGCCATCTGAGCAGACCTCTTAAATTGTTTGCAGATGATGCTGTCGTTCACCGTCTTGTCTGGTAAAGTCGTCAGAAGATCAAAACTAATTGAAAAATGATTTAGAAGAGATATCTGTATGGTGCGCAATTGATTCTAAATAAGAAAAAGTTTAAAGTTATCCACGTGAATACCAAAAGAATACATTAAATTTCGGTTACACAATGAATCACACAAATCTAAAGTCTCTCAAATGAACTAAACACCTAGCAATTACAGTTATGAACAAGTTAAACTGGAGCAATCACATTAGATAATTTTGTGCGGAAGGCGAACCAAAGACTGCGTTTTATTGGCAGAACTCTTAGAAGAAGCAACATGTCCACTAAAGAGACTGCCTATACTACGTTTGTCCGTCCTCTGCTAGAGTACTGCTGTGGGGTATGGAATCCTTACCAGAAAGGATTGACGGAGAACATGAGAAAGTCCAAAGAAGTGGAGCTCGTCTTGTATTATCGCGAAATAGGGGAGAGTATGTCACGGATATGACACGCGAGCTGGGCTAGCAATCATTAAAATAAAGGCGTTTCTCGTTATGGCGAAATAGTTTCACAAAATTTCAGCCACCCATTTTCTCCTGAGAATGTGAAAACATTATGTTGACGCCAACCTTCATAGGGAGAAATGATCGTCGTAATAAAATAAGAGAAATCAAAGTACATATGGAAAGATTTAAGTGTTCATGTCTCCTGCGCGCTGTTCGAGTGTGGAACGATAGGGAATAGTCTGAGGGTGGTGCAGTGCCAGCAGACCAGTCATGTAGATGCAGATGCAAATGCCCTCCAGCTCACACAAAATAAGCCATGATACTACAGATAAACAACAGCTGAATGTCTGCTTGTTAACAAAAATGGACCAGAAGAGAAGTTGAATTACTTCAAATGAGGAGCTACAGCAGTTTCAATAGCACCCAAACCTCCAGATGTCAGACACTGATATAGGTACCAAACTCTGTCTGTCGATAAGAGTATCAACCAAAACTCCGATTTAGTTCACGTTGTGTGCTGTCGTCTAGTAGAACATGCGTAAACGGTAATTAAAAGTAACACCAGAACTACGGAGTGTACGAAAAGCCTATCTGTGAGCAATTGATTCAAAGATCTCGCGTAGGTGAGATGGTAGAGCGTTAGATCCACGTTCCGAAGGGTCCGTGTTGAAACCCCACTGGTTACAGTTTTTTTTATAACTGTTTATGCGTGGAACTGTTATACGGGAGAACATTTTTCTGGTAAGTAAAAGAACTTTACGGAGTTTGTAGCAATGTTCTTTTGGCAGTCCGCTTTTGCTTCGTTAGTTGAAAGTAGCAAACCTGAAGGGTACATTTGTATAGGCATGTCCGACAGAACACCACACCTTTCTATACAAGTGTTTGTCACTTTCAACTAACGAAACGAAAGTAAACTACCAAAACAACATTGCTACAAATTCCGAAAAGTCCTACTACATGTCAGGAATATGTTCTCGCATATAACAGTTTCACGCGTAAACAGTTAAAAAAATGTTCAAATGTGTGTGAAATCCTATGGGACTTAACTGCTAAGGTCATCAGTCCCTAAGCTTACACACTACTTAACCTAAATTATCCTAAGGACAAACACACACACCCATGCCCGGGGGAGGACTCGAACCTCCGCCGGGACCAGCCGCACAGTCCATGACTGCAGCGCCTAAGACCACTCGGCTAATCCCGCGCGGTAAATAGTTTAAAAAAAGTGTAACCAGTGATGTTTCAGCATGGCACCTTTGGTACGAGAATCTAAGGCTCTACTAACTGACCTAAGCGAGATCTTTGAATTCATTGCTCACAGATATGCTCTTCGTTACCCCTTAGTTCTGGTGTTACTATTAGTTACCGTTTACGCGTGTTCTACTGGATGACAAAACATAGCACGAACTAAATCGGTGTTTTGGTTGATATACTATCGACGTACAACGTTCGGTAGCGATCTGAGTGTCTGACATCTGGAGGTTCGGGTGTAAGGGTGATTCTAGTGTCGGCAGGACGTACCTGTTGCAAGATGTACTGATAATGACGAAGGTTGGACAACTGCACCAGGTTGAGCCACGCCATGTCCGTGATCCACTGGACGGGTTTGGGAGTCACGGCATTCAGATCGAGCGCCGCACCCCCTTTGATGAATGTGTTGAACTCCTCGTGCGACACGTACTCCCGCTCCATGTCTACCTTGAGCGACAGCAGCAGGGTGAACATGAACTTGTGGTCCTCGTATAAGCCGCGGCACTTGTACCGGAACAGTTCGAATGTCATGTACTCTATGATGGACGCTATCCGCTTGGACGTCGCGAGGCTCTTCTCAGAGCGCTGCATGGAGATGTCGAAGCGCTCGAGGAACTGCACCAGGGACGTCTGGTACATGCAGTTGACCATGGCCATGTCGACGATCAGGAAATAGAGTACGCTGCCCCGCGTCGCCACTGGCCGGAACTCCTCACGAGCCGTGTTGATCTTGATCTCCGTCTCTGCGGCCACCGTCAGCTTCTCGCGCACCTCAGCCGCTGTGTTCTTGGTCACGTTCAGCACCTCGATCACCGTCTCGTCGTCCACCAGTGAGCCTTGCACCGTGGTTAGCTTGTACAGCAGATTTGCTTCAAGCTCCTAAAATTGGAAGAATCAATTAATTAATTTATTATTAATTAATTTATTAATTGATTCATTAATAACACACTGACGAAAATGGAAAATGTAACACCGTGAACACTTTAACCGAATGCTACCAAGGAGATGCTTCGGAATTTCTTTCCCTGTTAGATATGACGATTAAATTTTCATCCTTATGCGTGGTTGTATTGTATTGTATGTACTGGGGACCTAGAAACGAAGGAGAGGCTCTGTCCCAGCTGCAGCCGCAGTGGTCCACAAACCCACGACGACTACCGCAATCCACTTCACCCCTCCGCCGCCCCACACCCCACACCGAACCCAGGGTTATTGTGCGGCTCGGCCCCCGGTGGACCCCCCCCCCCCCCCTCTCCCCAAGGGAACGTCTCACACCAGACGAGTGTAACCCCTATTTTTGCGTGGTAGAGTAATGGTGGTGCATGCGTACATGGAGAACTTATTTGCGCAGCAATCGCCGACATAGTGTATCCGAGGCGGAATAAGGGGAACCAGCCCGCATTCGTCGAGGCAGATGGAAAACCGCCTAAAAACCATCCACGGACTGGCCGGCTCACCGGACCTCGACACAAGTCCGCCGGGTGGATTCGTGTCGGGGACCAGGCGCTCCTTCCTACTCCGGGAAGCCTTGTGTTAGACTGCTCGGCTAACCGGGAGGGCTATACGTGGTTACTTCCAACACTTTCAGTACAGGAAAAAGGCCATTCCTACAGGTGAAGAAAGCTGTGAGTACAAGCCGGCTACTGGCTGTGTCTACAGTTACTGACACGTTTCAAGTGGAGATCGCAACACATCACGTCCAGAGGACATGCACGTGCAGTTTATTACCATCTTTCGAACTTTGAGGAAGGTCGAGTCATTGGCATGAGCATCATCACACATCGCACAAACAGTTGGCTGCAGTGGAATGACTGCAGAATGAAGGGTAATGAGACGGACTCAGGACAACAGCTTGGAAAGAAGAGTACATATGAGACCTTCCAGAAGGACTGCTTCACGAGAAGATCGTAGGATTATTTGACTGACTCTGACGAATAGACGGATGACAACAGCTGAAATCGGGGAAGAGGTTACAGGCAGAGTGTCAGCACCAACCACCAGGAATAGATTACTAGAATCTCGAATTGCCGTTAAGTCATTTATGGCTGACCTCGTGCCACAGACAATAAAGACTTGAATGGTGTAAGACCAGAGGCAACTGGGACAATGAGTAACTGCCTGTGGCGTTCAAATATGAGTCTCGCTTCTGTCTGTGGTGGTCAGATCGATGCCTAGGTGTCTGTATATAATCTGGTGAAAGGTCACAGGGTGCAGTGATTCTCAAGATCCACACCATTCTCACTCTCGGAATCATGGTGTGGGGAGATACTGCATATGACAACATGAATGATTAGGTAATTGTAGCAGGAAGGCAGTATGGTCACCAACAAATTGCAAGAATAGTGAAACCTTGAATGACCAGGGTCCCAAATGGCAATTCTGGTAGGATAGCGCAAGACTCCATTCTGCAGTTCACAACACAGACGCCTCGAGGAATGTATGGGTCCTGCTGAGATGTAAATGTTGGGCTACCACTGTTTCAAATTATAAGATTTTTAAAAAAATGGGAAACATGTGAACATCTTTTGATTTTAAATGGCAAAGTCATTCAACTCTCAAGCCTCGAAAAACAGAAGGAGTTCGCGTTCGTTTGTGCTATGATGTTTAACTAAAAGTTATTTAAAAATGTTGGAATTGAGTGTCTCCTGGCAGCTATGAAGACACTGGAACCCTATATCGCCCTATAAGTCGACATTTTTTTGACTTTACAAACAGTGAAGTCAGTAGTTTTCTAGACACATCATCTTTGCTTAATCAATAACGGCATATACTGTTTCCGTAACATTTGGATGCTGAGTCGTAATAACTGTTTGTTTAGAAAGACAATTCCTCTAAATTGAAAACGTGCGGGAAAATGGGCTAACCCTCAAAGGTAAAGACTTGGAGGTAAGTGTTGCCATCTGTTGCTGGGTACAGGAACTATCGACATTGACATTGGTCTCACCTTTAAGTGATATTTAGGGATGAGACCAATGTCAATTTTGATAGTTTATGTACCCAGCAACAGATGGCAGCAACACTTGTTTCTCAGTTTTTACGTTTGTGCGTTAGTCCGTTCTTGCGCGCATGTCTGCAATTGTTTTACTTTAAAGTAAGAACAGAAGCAAGTATTGGAGAGAGTTGTACCTAAAAGATAGGATATATAGAAACAGATCATTTTTCTTAGTCGGTACTTCAGCCTAGTGACTGATTTTAGAATGAAGGAATGCGCGGTGGACACTGCCATAAGCAGTTGCCGCCATTACCTACAGTTTTTATTGTTGTTATCAAGCTCTACAGGTTTAAGTGCTGTATAAGTTATTTGTAATATATTGTTAATTCTTAAGTTACAGAATTTTATGGCAAGTAAAACTGTATATATTTTTGAAACTAGTTATATAACATGTGGACGGTAAAGCCTGGCTTGTTGATCGTGCACCACCTTGTACCTTGAAACAGTAGGTCTTTCACCATGGAACATGTGATATCTGCAAGTTATCTGAGTTTCGTTAATGTACTAATAATTCTCTTTCTCTTCAAAACGGAAATTTGTGTTAGTTTCGAAGAGCTTCAATTTTTAAATGTATTTAACTTATAAATGGTTTTCGATAACACTTGTTCTTAATTCGAGTTCGTTTACTGATACTGGTGTGTAGTAGATCAATAATGCAGTTCCTAGACTATTAAATATAGCGTTAACAATATTTTTTCGACTGCAAAATTGTCATATTTCAGAAGAATATTTGTTTCTAGGCAAATATTGGTATATATGGAAAAACCTTAATTTTTCGGTGTAATTTTTGTAATTTCAGAAAAAGATTGCAGTGCATAAAAAGTGAAAAATACAAGCCGTCATTTAAAAACCGAATGAAAAAATATGCGAATCTTCTATTATTAGAGGCGAAAGTCTGAAAAGTGCCCCAGTATACGACTCTCTTCCCTACAGTGATAATGTAAACCCTGAATACGTAATTGTCTAAAATTAGATGTGAAGTAGACATTGTCATTATGGCCGAATTCTCACTGCGGCTACAGAGCGTACTAGTAAAAGGTACACAGCAGTTTTTATAGACAGAGGTGGAACAGATGTGTACAATGTTTTTTTAATTTTTGTATCGAATACTGTGGTGAGTGCTCTGAGAATATTCATTAGTCTGCTAACGATTTCCAATGCGACAGAGAAGCTCATCCAGACTGCTCGTTATTCCAGGACCGGAGGTCCCGATTGAAAGTTTCTCTCATTCTCTATACAGGGTGACTCACCTACTAGGGGCTTTATGCAACTCGCAACACCTTCAAAAACCACACACGAGATTTTCATATCCTCTTGCTAGCTACTATTAGTCCTATGGCAAAAATAAACAGGATCTTTTTGTAGGAAATTTAATGTAGTTAATTTTGTACTGGGATACGTTATCGCTGGAGGCCACAGTTTTCGAGTCATTCAATAAAAACGCGCTTTTGTACGTTTTTCTTGAATGGCCTCCCAGTACAAAATTTAACTGCATTGAATTTACTAGAAGAAGTTCCTGTTCATTTTTTATGTAGGACTAATAATTTGTACGTAGCAAGCGCGGGAATATGAAAATCTGAAGGCGTTGCGAATTGCATAAAACCCGTTGATAGGGGCAGCTGAATCACCTCGTACATTGATAACGTGATAGAACTGTTTTTCACCTGCAGATAGAGCCTAGCGCTTTACTCTATTCAACCACTCGTCTAGCTTCAATATTCTTGTATGATGCTTTCAGATATTAGTTAAATGCTTTGAAACGTTGTTTTTGTTCATCCCCAGAAATTGCATGATATCATGTGAAATTCCACTCGCGGCCACAGTTGGAACCCCCTTACGCCATCGTCACACGAGACGAGTTAGCTAACATTACTTCCTGCTACAGTGTGGGGCAAATAAAAGTGGCTGGACGAGTGGATGCGATTGAACATGAATATATAAATATAACCACATCCCGTGACGCGTACACCACGTTTAAGGCCGCCACGTAATTCACACTGGTTCAGAGCTTACAAGGGAAACACTCCATCGCACGCCCTTCCGATTTAGTGGTAAGAGGGTCCAGTGGACAACCCGTCAAAAACTGAACACAGATCAAGCATGAAAACAGGAAGAAGGTGTACTGGACTGAAAAAAAGCAAAATAGAAACAGTGAACAGCCCAAGAACAAGAAGTGCAAAATAGTGCAGCTGGGAAGACAAATGGCGTCGTGGTTAAGGTTTTTTTTATTTTTTTTTTTTATTTTCGCTGTTCGCTTTATTCAAATTATACCCATGGCTTGGTGTAACGTCCATTTGCAACAGCGAGGTGTAAGGCAAGGACCTATAATGAAAGTTGCTTCTGCACAACTACTCTATTAGCAGCCGAATGGATGTGGCTTTCGAATCTGAACAGCAAACGTTTGATGACTAGACGACAAGTCAACCGAATCCTCCACCGGAAAACACGTCTGGTGTGTCATACATGGCATTACGTGTGTCATACCATAGGAATCTCTTATCTACACATCTTAGGTGTTCGTATGAATGTGATCAATCCCAAGGAAATGATGAAGACATTATAGTTTGTCACATAGCTGCAACAAAGGAACACGTCAGTTTCACAATCACACAGTTTCTCTTCTTCTTCTTTTCTTTTACTGTTCAACCCTGAGGCTGGTTTGCAGCAGAGCGCCATTCCCCTCTTCTGTCTGCCTTCCTCTTAATTTCCACGTACGTGTTACATCCAACGTCATCATGATCTGTTGCATGTATGATATCCTTGGTCGCCCCCGCCGATTCCTTCCCTCAATAGCTCCTTCTGCTATTCTTCCAATGATGTTCTTGTGTCGTAGGATGTGCCCTACAAGTTTGTCTCTTCTTGTTTGAATGTGTCTCCACAGAGATCTGGTTTCCTGCACTCTTCTGAGCACCTCTTCATTTGTTACTTTGTCTCTCCAGCTGATCTTCATCAACCTTCTATAGCACCACGTCTCCAGGGCCTCTAGCCGTCTTCTCTCTTCTCTTCCAATTGTCCAAGTTTCACATCCGTATAGGGCCAGACTCCAAACGAAACCTTTATGAAACGTCCCCTTAGAAAAATTAATGAATTACTGTGCTGGTAAACCCCTTACGTTATTTGATTTTCAAACAGCTGAGCAAAACTGAACGTACTCAGACATTTCTCTCTTTACTTATTCTGATCATCACTAAACTAACACGCAATGTTTTTAGCGCAACGCAATCTGACTTTCAATAATTCCTACAAAAGAATGGCCCTGACTGACAATAACCTATACCTTTCATGAATCACTTACCTCACAAAAATCTTCGTTACTCAAACTACTGCAATACAGCGAGCGCCAATACTGCCAGCTAAATAAAAGACTCTAACTACTGAAGTCACTAACTACTGATAGGCATAATTAGCAAATGAAAGATTTTGATAAAGAACAAACAATGTATTTACCTTAACAGTACTCAAAAGTCATAATATGTATATCAATTCATGACATACAGTCTTACAAATTTACTGTCTCTGATGGACACACGCCCAGATCATCCGCTCTCAAAATTCCGCCATCTCTCTCCCCACATCCACCACTGCTGGCGGCTCACCTGCAACTGCGCAACGCTACGCGCTGTTCACAACTAACTGCCCACTACAATAGAGAATTTTTCAACAATGCAAACCAGACACAGACTGCACACAGCACAGCCAGTGATTTTCATACAGAAAGCTACTTGGCGTTACCAATATAAAAACCTAAACAGCCTACTTACATAGCCCCCATGCTCCCCACAAAAAATTTTACAAATTGTTTTGGGCAGTGGCCAATACAGATTTGAAGAAATTTTTCATAATCTTTCATGATACGTTTCCTTATTTTCAGACTGATGTTGTTGCTGGTGAGTAAGTTCCTTCTCCGATTAAGTGTAATTTTGGCCTTTTGTATTCTGCTCGCAGTTTCTCTTAGCTCTGTCAAAACGTATGTTTTTAACGTTTTTTAAGTTGCGTCCCGTTCTGAAAATCTTGATTCATGAATTCCTTTGTTGTAACATAGTTCACATCCGCGTATTTGTTGTTTTCATTTCTGCGAGACGTCTGTATGGTATCTCGCCTGCTCTCACTATTCGTCACATTTACTTGCGACAGTAACGTATTCTTACCACATGACTCATATTCTATAACCAATGTATTGTATGACAACTGCCAAGACTACAGAAAGAGAACAAACAGTTCAGTGACCCGACCGACACTTCGCAATGTTGTGAAAAAATAAATATATAGCACTAGGGAGTTTTGGACACAGCTCGCCCCTTTGTCAGTCCAACAGGATGACCACGTTGCTATTTCCAGCTGCTCATTATTGCACTTATGTTGTTGGACCGTTCACTGTTTGTATTTTGCTTTTTTTTTCACTGTTCAGTACACCTTCTTCCGTTTTCATGCTTGATCTGTGTCCAGTTTTTGACGGGCTATTCACTAGGCCGTCTTACCAGTATATCTGAGGGAGATACGATGCGGAATTTCCCTTGTTAGTGCGGCCTCCTGTGTCAGTGTGAGTGGAGCAGTGCAAAGAAGACGATGGTACTCACAGTGGAGCAGTGGGTATTCGTTGTGGAAAGTTACGTGACAACAAAGTCGTGAAGACGGTGTGGTCAGTTGTCTGCTGAGAAGTTTAATGATGTCAAAGTTGCAGCAAAGAGTGCCACTCAACGATTAGTCCGAAAATGGCGTCAGACAGGATCTGTTTTGAACAAGTCAAATAATATGCCGAAATGTGGCTGCACTTCACCAGAAAATGCTTCAAAGCCCTACGAAATCAGCCCGTCGCCCGTCACAAGAGAGCGGCATATCAGGTCGATCTTTCGGATGAATATTCCACCTGGATCTACACGTGCGTCCCTACGAAGTGTCTGTTGTTCATGCATTAAAACCAGCAGATGCTCTTCGGTGCCTCCAGTTTGTTAGTGGCTGTCCACTGAGATAACAATGAATGGCTTGGACATGGATCTATTCTTAATGTCTGATGAAGCCTGGTTTCACCTAAGTGGTTATGTCAACTCACAGAATCACAGGTCCTGGACAGCGGAGAATCTGCATAACTTCCACGAAACACCATCGAAAGACTGGGGTTTGGTTTGCTGTGTCTGCACGCCGCAATATTGGTCCCATCTTCTTTCATCGGACACTGACTTCGGCACGTTACATTGCCAACATTTTGAACCCATTTGTGGCAACATTAACGGAGGAGGAAAAGACCTACAGTTACGTCCAACAGGATGGAGCAACTGCCCATACAGCCGGCCGAACCCTGGAACACTTTTACCCTATCTTCACGCCTGACAGAGTTGTTAGCAGAGATCAGCCTGGTCGCGGTCCTAGCTGGCCATCCAGGTCAGCGGAACTGTCAGTGTGCGACTACTTTCTGTGAGGAGACCTCAAGTCTAAGATGTATCGTGGCAACCTTCATAGTCTTCAAGAATTACAGCAGATTCGGATGAGACTGATGCAATTCCAGCAGTACAGCTTCGGTCTACATTCAGCAAATTGCTGATCAGGGTCCAAAAGTGCCAAGAGATGAATGAATGGTGGTCACTATAAACATCTGCTATAGTCACGTTAGTGCTGTATTACCTCCCTCTGCTGTGTTTTGTACCCTGAACTCTGTTCTCCAGTCCACTTTTATTTTCCTCATCCTGTATTTCACGTTGAAGAGCCATTCCGTCTCGTGAAACACAAAAGAAATTCTGCGACAGTTTGGCAATGTGCCACGTAAAGTAGAGCCTATAAGAAGCTAGAACGTTCCCTTCGTCACGAGCGGAAAACGTGACGTCATAGTGTACTCGTTTTGATCTGTAGAAGTCCATTATTAGACGTGTTTTATGTTATACCTTACACTCTCTAAATAAATGCTGTTTCTAAGCACCAACACATTGAATGTTTCGAGAACGAATCGTTATTGGTACGATCTGTTGTAATAAAATTACGGGAAACAGCATAATGGTGGTTAAAGAATTTTCGTATTTAGTTATCTTCGCATTACAATTCACGTGTTATGAAAGCAAGCCAGTTTAATGCAACGGCACACTGAAGATTCTTCAGAAACATATAGTTCTTGTTAGGATTTGTTATAATTAAATGTCAGTTAATAACATTTCCGTGATTAAAGTCTTTTTAGAAGACTGTAATGTAAAATATAACGTCACTCGTTGAACAGCTTCTGGGGTGTAGTTTTGGTAGAGGTGCCACATTATGGATTAGAGGACAGAGGGCTGTGTCGAATTGTATCCAATTTATTTTCACTTCGGCGTTTTGTAAACGATTGTGTGACTTTCTTATGAAACTAATACAAATAATTTCTGTAATATTTGATGTTATATCGGTGTAAGTGCATTCTCTGCCAGGAGTGAGTTTCTTCGATTTCGTGAACTTTTATTAGCTGATGTTCTTACTGACTGGACATGTACCTCTCCTTTTTGTCATTACATGTTCACGGATATTGAAGTTTTTGTCTACCACTGACAGAGCAACGTGACTAACAAATGGACAAGAGAGGGAGTGAGTCTGTTCGATGTGGTGAACTTTTATAAGCTGATGTCCTTACTGACTGGACATGTGTCTTTGCTTTTTGTCATTACGTGTTCACGGATGTTGAAGTTTTTGTTTACGACAGGAAGAACAATATAGCTAACAAATGGACAAGAGAGGAAATGTGCGTTTTAATAGAGATAACGTGGAAATTTCATGCGCGCCCATCTTCGTAAACGAAATGCATGGTTTGCGAGCTAAATAAAACCGACAACTGCCACTGGAGAGCGCTGAGAGCGCAAAAACACGTTAACCAGCTCGTTCCGTGTGCCAACGGCGCTGTGTCTTCTGACGTTGGATATCCCATTAATGTGTACGTCAACGTCAGCTGCCTCGTCCCGTGTGACGACGGCTTCAAAGATATAGAGCGCACGAGACATATAACGCAATATACGCCTCATAATTGTTCGCAGATTAATTCTCCACACTTCTACACTATTAAAATCAATCTAAAACTAAGCTCGCCTGCACCGCTTTTACTCATGAGACAAAGTTAAAAATGTCTGTACTCATATACCAGTAATGAAAGCCCTATAACAGTTTAACTACTTTCAGAAGAGTTCTAAGACTGAACAACTGGACTGTCAACTGTACGCCGCTACCAGTTCATACATTGCCTCCAGTTGGCTCCTAGCAACTTCCGGCGACAATCTCCTCCAAAAACAAAATGGGATAACCATTTCTAAGCCAAATGGTCAAACTCACACAAAAATACTGTACTTCAATTTTTCGCAGAAAGAAATGGAATTTAGTGACTAAACTTCATCAAATATGGTACTCAATCTGCCTTTAAATACTGGCTCCATGATGTCTAACGAGCGTTTGCTGCGTAGCGACAATAGTTTGTGGCCTGCAATCGTAGGCCAATTTTACAAAAGCATCCTGCAACCTACTCTAACGGAATTTTAAAAAGGCGCTCTGCTACAACAGGAATGCAGTGTTAGAGGAAAGATGAAGTAAACGTATTCTGAAATTTAGAGATTTTGGCGTCAGGCTCGGCCACTGCATGCTGTCCGACGCGTAGCGGCGGGACTCGTTGCCTCCTGCAAAGGAACTGTTTGGTTGCTTGCCAAGCAGTGCCGTCTGCGATGTTCAGGGTCGCTACTCTTCCAGACGAGTCCCTGTTCCTGTATTCCGCGACCGCGTACTGTATGGCACGGCGCATTCGGTTGATCCGATTTTTCGTCGCCGCCTGGCTGGTGACGTTCCACTCTCGGACCAGCTGGTTCTTCTCCCGGATCATCTGCAGGATGTCGGGCGGTAACTGGCGGGAGAAATCCCGCGGCTTCTGACGTCTCTGCTGCGTTTCTGCATCAGCCGCTCTGATCGAGAGATGCGAGAACGCTGCGAGTGTGGCGTCTACGCCATCAACATCAGGATACGGTACCGCGGCGAGCGTCTCTGCCAGGTGCACCTGGAAGTGTTCCCAGTCGGTGTTGAAGTATGTCTTACGTCCTTCAGGCGGTGCGGCCCCGTCCGTGCTCAGATCGATCACTGGCAGGTGGTCTGAAGACAGGGTCACATGTGTCGTTGAGACTGCGTCGTGGGTCACCCCTTTGCTGATCGCGATGTCCAGGATATCCGGGCGGCCTCTCTTGGGATAGTGTGTAGGGTCATAAGGCCCCAGCACCATCGCGTCATTATCTGTGGCCGCCTTAAGAAGCCTCCTGCCGCTGGTTGTGGTGACCCTGGAGTTCCACACCGGGTGCTTGGCGTTGAAGTCACCGCCTATAAAGATGTTGCCGCGCATTGACAACAGCGTCTAGAAGTTATGTTGTCGTAGGAGTCCTCTAGGCTTCCGGTATGCGGCGATGAAGGTCACTTGACCCACGGAGGTGCTGACTGCGACGCCTGTTGCTTCTAGTTGCGTCGGCTCTGGTAGCTGGATTTGGTAGTGTCGCAGCGTTCTTCTTACGCAGACCGCAGTTCCGCCACCTGCTGTTGGTCTACCGTCACGATAGCACCTATAGTTAGGTGCCCTCGCGTTTACGCCGGGCTTTAGCCATGTCTCACACACGAGGCACACATCCACGGCCTTGTCGCGTAAAAAGTGCCTAAATTCGCCGTCCTGCTGCCTTATGTTGTTTGCGTTCCATACGCAGAGGTGAGACCTATGACGTGATTAGGCATCATGGGTGTTGTTGGCTTCTCTTGTGGTGTTGGCCTGGTTGGCTCCAATCAGTGCAGACACGATCATCTGTGGTAGTTGGAATAGCAGCTGTTTGAACTACAGCAGCATCTCTCGTAGTTCTGCGGCCTCGGTGGTTACAGTGGTCGGAGGTGGTGGGGCCCGCGTAGGTGGCGGCCTCCCTTCTTCACGTCCACGCGTCCGGCTGGCCCTGCCCGGCCTCTCGTAGCGGTCGGGGAACGCCTTCCGCTGCGCGGCTAGGCCGCTCCGCCTGCCGCGCCTGCTCGGCGTGTTGCTGTGCCGGTCTTGCAGGCGTTTCCCCTGCGGCCACTGCCGCGGTCGCCCTGATGCTGCAGTTGCGTAGTTTCTTCCCGGCTGAACTCTCCTCGCTGGTGCCTGCCGCCCTTTTGCAGCTGCTTTTTTGAATGCTTTGCAGCCGCGGAAGCTGGCGACGTGTTCTTCATTGCAGTTGCAGCACGTGGGTGTCTCCTCGATCGGGAACGGATATTCCCGGCTCAGGTGCTCCCCAGCACACTTTACGCAGCGTGGGGACGTTTTGCAGTATTTTGCCAGGTGGTCGATTCCCTGGCAGTTGAAGCATTGAAGCGGGCCTCTCCGCCTCCTCAATTTTTCAACTGTGACCCCGCTGTCACTTCCCACTCTCGTTTCTTGGAAGATCTTCCTAGCTCTGGTGTATCGCCCAGTATAACCTGGAAGAGCGGTATGTCTGCGTTGTCTTTCGGCGACTTCATCCGGGATACTGTATTTATGGTGTACCCCTTGACCTCAAGAAGCTCCTTGAGGTACTAGGGGTCCATACTGAAGGGCAGGCGTCGGAAGACTACTCTGAGTGTCTTTGTAGGTTCCGACGAGTACGTGAACCAGTTTACCACGTCTGTCAATGAGGTCAGTAACGCTTTTGTTGTCTTCCGTGGTTCGCGTCACGATTCTGTACATATCGCGACTTGCTGTCTTCGTAGTAAAGTTGTTCTTGACGACCGCGAGGATCGCCTGTTCTGCTTCTTTAAAGGAGCCCGGCCATTTCACCGTGATGGGTGGGGGCGGGGGCCCCTTGCTTCTCTGCTGCTGTCTCCTCCTCCTTCCCTTCGAGCTCAGCAAACCGGTTTTTAACGACCATGCCTCCAGCAGTGGCCATCTGTACAGCTCTTCAATCTTCTTGCGTTTGGGTATTTGAAACCCATCCGCGTCAGTGGTCGTCTTAGGGGCTTTGCACCCTTTCGACGACGCCTTTCTTCGTGTTTGCAGCGTCGGTGCGGTGGCGGGAGCGACGGTAGTCGCACGTTTCCGGTAGCTTTCCGGACTCGTTTCCGCCGGGCTCTTCTTACATCTACATCTACATTTATACTCCGCAAGCAACCCAAGGTGTGTGGCGGAGGGCACTTTACGTGCCACTGTCATTACCTCCCTTTTCCTGTTCCAGTCGCGTATGGTTCGCGGGAAGAACGATAGCCGGAAAGCCTCAGAGCCTCAGTGCGCGCTCGAATCTCTCTAATGTTACATTCGTGATCTTCTCGGGATGTATAAGTAGGGGGAAGCAATGTATTCGATACCTCATCCAGAAACGCACCCTCTCGAAAGCTGGACAGCAAACTACACCGCGATGCAGAGCGCCTCTCTTGCAGAGTCTGCCACTTGAGTTTGCTAAACATATCCGTAACGCTATCACGCTTACCAAATAACCCTGTGAGAAAAGGCGTCGCTCTTCTTTGGATCTTCTCTATCTCCTCCGTCAACCCGACCTGGTGGGGATCCTACACTGATGAGCAATACTCAAGTGTAGGTCGAACGAGTGTTTTGTAAGCCACCTCCTTTGTTGATGGACTACGTTTTCTAAGGACTCTCCCAATGAATCTCAACCTCATACCCGCCTTACCAACAATTAATTTTATATGATCATTCCACTTCAAATCGTTCCGCACGCATACTCCCAGATATTTTACAGAAGTAACTGCTACCAGTGTTTGTTCCGCTATCATGTAATCATACAATAAAGGATCCTTCTTTCTACGTATTCGCAATACATTACATTTGTCTATGTTAAGGGTCAGTTGCCACTCCCTGCACCAAGTGGCTATCCGCTGCAGATCTTCCTGCATTTCGCTGCAATTTTCTAATGCTGCAACTTCTCTGTATACTACAGCATCATCCACGAAAAGCAGCATAGAACTTCCAACACTATCTACTAGGTCATTTATACATATTGTGAAAAGCAATGGTCCCATAACACTCCCCTGTGGCACGCCAGAGGTTACTTTAACGTCTGTAGACGTCTCTCCATTGAGAACAACATGCTGTGTTCTGTTTTCTAAAAACTCTTCAATCCAGCCACACAGCTGGTCTGATATTCCGTAGGCTCTTACTTTATCAGGCGACAGTGCGGAACTGTGTCGAACGGCTTCCGGAAGTCAAGGAAAATGGCATATACCTGGGAGCCTGTATCTAATATTTTGTGGGTCTCATGAACAAATAAAGCGAGTTGGGTCTCACACGATCGCTGTTTCCGGAATCCATGTTGATTCCTACAGAGTAGATTCTGGGTTTCCAGCAACGACATGATACGCGAGCAAAAACATGTTCTAAAATTCTACAACAGATCGAGTCAGTGATATAGGCCTATAGTTTTGCGCATCTGCTCGACGACCCTTCTTGAAGACTGGAACTACCTGTCCTCTTTTCCAATCATTTGGAACCTTCCGTTCCTCTAGAGACTTGCGGTACACGGCTCATACTGAAGGGCAGGCGTCGGAAGACTACTCTGAGTGTCTTTGTAGGTTCCGACGAGTACGTGAACCAGTTTAGACCACGTCTGTCAATGAAGTCAGTAACGCTTTTGTTGTCTTCCGTGGTTCGCGTCACGATTCTGTACATATCGTGACTTGCTGTCTTCGTAGTAAAGTTGTTCTTGACGACCGCGAGGATCGCCTGTTCTGCTTCTTTAAAGGAGTCCGGCCAAGACTTTCCTCCACCTCCATGTCCTCCGTGTCTTCAGCTTCCTCTCCGTCGTTCCCCAGCATGAACCGGGCCGTCCGTTGAACTGTGTCCGCGAAGACGTCTTTTATCTGCTTTCGTGACCCGACTTTAGGCCAGGCGACTGGGTCTTCAGTGGGCGATGTTACCCTTTCGAGTGTCTCGATCTTGGCAGTGGCGTTCATTGGTCCGCCCACGTCGAGTGCGCGCGTTACTGCGTATGAGGGCATGCCTCCTGCGATAGTAATGGTGCGCTTCTGCTTCTTGTTTCCTTTCTGGGAACGGGTTGCTGTAGGTTGCGGACTAAGTACGGCCGCCGGTAATGTGTGACCCCCGCAACTAGCTTCCTCGACCGAGGTCGAAGTCGCATAACAGCTACCAGATCCATCAGCGTTGTCTCGTGTTTTTGCATCTTCATCTTTCGTCGTCTTCCCGGAGCGAGACGTCGTAGGTAGCGAACAGGCCGTATCCGCCGGTATAACCGGTAGGTGACTTCCCCCGCTACTTGCGGCCTCTGCCGAGGCATTGGCCTCATAACGCCGTCTCATCTCCCTTCCTTTCTCCCCCTGGGTCTTCACTGGCCGGTCCGTCGTAAGCAGAGCTCCGCCGGGCGACGATCTGCCACTCTGCGCTCGTCTTCTAGTCCCAGAAAGTCAGCCACCTCGACTTCCGGGCCACACAGCCGGTCCATCCCGGTTGGGGGGCCGGATGTGGCCGTCGACAGAGCAAGCTCCCCCGATCGGCGATCTGCCACACCCTTCGCTTCAGCGTCGCGTTCAGCACGGTGCGCCATCTCTGAGCTCCCCTCCGGACGGTGGCGAGCAGCTCTCTCGCTAGCAGCCAGCCCGTTGACCGGATAGTAGCAGCAGAAGTAAGAGTTAAGGACACTCTTGCAGTCATTCAACCGTGTTAGACTGATGACCCACCGGTGTAACCTCTGTTTACAAGTCATTGGAGGCAGTTTTGAACTTCTGCTTTAACTGAAGTAATTGTGTTCCGTTAATGTTGTTGTCTCTTGGTAATAAAGAATTAAGACTTGTTTGTGTTGCGTTTTGTCCTCACAGGGAAACACACTAGAGAAATTGTTTTCATTGTCCCATGCAACCTCTTAGAGATTGTTAGTTTAATTAATTTTCATCCAGAGGAAACTCCCTCTACATGTTTAAAAATCCTCACAGGATAACCTGACGTTAAAGAGAAATATTTTTTTTCAGTGCCCCGTGAAACACTGCAGTTTATCGGTTTAAATGATTTTCACCCTGTATAAGTTAAGCACCTTTACCGCGACAACGCTAACGCAAAAAACCTACACGCAGCGTATGCTTCGACGTTCGCTCCCTCGGGTTCTATTGCGTTCGCTTACTCGCAGGTACAAATCAATATTGTGCAGACTAACGAATCCTCTGCCCAAAAAGGAGCGGAAGTAATCCGTTTGGGATGTACTGATTTATAGAAAAGATGACGGAACTGTTGGACACAGAGTTTATAGGAAACCAACATATACTACATCTACGTCTACAAAGGTACTCCGCAAGGCACCGTACGGTGCGTGGCGGGGTATACCATATATCACTACTGGTCATTCCTCCCCTGTTCCACTCGAAAATAGAGCGAGGGAAAAACGAGTGCCTATATGCCTCCGTATGAGCCCTTATTTCTCGTATCTTATCTTCTCGGTCCTTAAGCGCAATGTATGTTGGTGCGCAGTAGAATCGTTCGGCAGTCAGCTTCAGATGCCAGATCTCTAAATTTTCTCAATAGTGTTCCTCGAGGAGAATGTCGCCTTCCCTCCAGGGATTCCCATTTGAATTCCCGAAGCATCCCCATAACATTTAAGAGTTGTTCGAACCTACTGGTAACAAATCTAGCAGCCCACCTCTGAACTAAAAATGGTTCAAATGGCTCTGAGCGCTATGGGACTTAACTTCTGACTTCATCAGTCCCCTAGAACTTAGAACTACTTAAACCTAACTAACCTGAGGACATCACACACATCCATGCCCGAGGCATGATTCGAATCTGCGACCGTAGTCGTCGCGCGGTTCCAGACTGTAGCGCCGAGAACCGCTCGGCCACCATGGCCGGCGTCATCTCTGAACTGCTTCGATGTCTTCCTTCAGTCTGACCTGATACGCATCCAAAACCCTCGAGCAGTATTCAAGAATAGGTCACACCAGCGTCCTAATGCGGTCTCCTTTACAGGTGAACCACTCTTTCCTAATACTCTCCTAGTAAACCGAAGTTGACCATTTGTCTTCCCTGCCACAGTTTTCACATGCTCGCTCCACCTCATATCGCTTTGCAACGTTACGTCCAGATATTTAAACGACTTGGCTGTGTCAAGCTGGACACTTGGAATACTGTATTCGAACATTACACGTTGGTTCTTCCTACTCATGCGTATTATCTTATATTTTTCCTCATTTAGGGCTAGCTGCCATTCATCACACTAACTAGAAATTTTGTCTAAGTCGTCTTGTATCTTCCTACACACACTCAACTTCGACAACTTACCATAAACCACGACATCATCAACAAACAACTGCAGATTGCAGCCCACCCTGTCCGCCAAATCATTTATGTATGTAGAGAACCACAGCGGTCCTATCACACACACTTTCCTGGGGCACTCCTGACGATACCCTTGTCTCTGATGAACAGTTGCGTCGAGGACAACACACTGGGTTTGTTACTTAAGAAGTTTCTGAGCGACTCACATATCTGTGAGCTTACTCCATACGTTCGTACCTTCGTTTATAGCCTACAATGGGGCATCGTGTCAAACGCTTTCCGGAATTATGTGGGTTCAGTCTGTTGCCCTTCATCCATAGATCGCAGCATATCATGTGAGAAAAGAGAAAGGTTGGTCTCTTCATCCTTTATCCACTTACTAGGCACATAAATCTCCAGACCACGATTTACAAACTGCTTAAACTTTGTCCATAATTCCTCTACGTCCATCTTACTGGAACTAAGTGATGTAATTCACTGTCTACGTGAGACGCAAACAACTGCTTATCTGCTCTGTGTAGCAGAAATACTCTCCTAGCCTTGTTGACTGATTTATTATCTTTCGTAACTATAATTGCTATAATGACATGATTGCCAGTCCTCGTTTCCATACTGACACTGTCAATAAGGTCCGGTCTATTTGTATCTACAAGGTCTATTTCCATTGAGTGTGGGCTGCCGAGACAGATGCTCAAGACAGTATTCAGAAAACATGTTAAACAGTATTTCGCACGTCTGTATGTCTGCACACCACGCAGTAAATCCATAGGCATCCCAGTCTATACTCTGTAGGTTGAAGTCGCCTCCAACTAGTATTGCATGATCTGCGTATTTACGCGTTACTGACCGTAGACTGTCTTTGGATGACTCTAGAATTGTCACAGCGGCATCGAATGGCTGGTAAAAATATCAAGCAATTAACTTGGTTTCACCTACACCTGTTATACACGACCTGATAACTTCACTTTCACATTCAATTTCGACCTCAATAGAGACAATATTTTCGTCAACTGCAATGAACATTCCTCCTCCTATGGCCTCTAATCTGTCTACAAATGCCCACACGATAATGCAGGTCTAGCAATCTGTAGCTAAGACGCCACTGAGTCGACGAAGCCTTTGGTAGAGACCCTCCGCTCGGCTCCAAATCAGAGGACTCTAAATCAACTCTGGGAACAATGATGCAAACTCTGTGCTATGCTTGCACCCCAAACGCGAGGCCAGAAGTATTCACAACGTCCACCAGCCACGTGTATGAACTGAGGATGGCCTCAGAACCCATGTGACAGGCATCATTGGTGCTGACATGAGCCACAACTTGCACACGACTGCATCCTGCATAGACTATAGCCGCAGGCAAGGCCACCTCCACATGTTGGATGAGGTCTCCCGGCAGACATAGCGAGCACACATTGGCTTTCTTTCCATCCATGAACACTATCTGCCTAACGGGCTCCATAACGCGCCTAACATTGGAGCTCCCGACAACTAGTAAACCCCTCCCTCCGTGTGCCTGCTTGGACCCTAGTGAAGAAGCAGCTATTTGCCTACTCACAGGGTGAATGGGCGAGGCCAGGTGGCTAGTTTCCTCATTGGCCCTCTGCCTCGAGCGCTGTGAACTGCCTTTCACCCTGCTGCGAGGGTGGATCCACTGCACCCCTTCGGGTGCACTAGGAGGTACCACGGAAGCAGAGCCCATGGGAAAAACAAGCGACACCTGAGGTGTCCCGTGTGACAAGCCAGATTCTCGGCCACCACCACAGTCTGAAGGTGACTGACGGTAGCCAAAAGCGCATTCATCTGTTCGTGAACTGCGACCAGCTCCGCCTGCGTCCGCACACAGCATACACTCTCCTAACCATCCTAGCACGACTCACTGAGTAAACTACACTCCTGGAAATTGAAATAAGAACACCGTGAATTCATTGTCCCAGGAAGGGGAAACTTTATTGACACATTCCTGGGGTCAGATACATCACATGATCACACTGACAGAACCACAGGCACATAGACACAGGCAACAGAGCATGCACAATGTCGGCACTACTACAGTGTATATCCACTTTTCGCAGTAATGCAGGCTGCTATTCTCCCATGGAGACGATCGTAGAGATGCTGGATGTAGTCCTGTGGAACGGCTTGCCATGCCATTTCCACCTGGCGCCTCAGTTGGACCAGCGTTCGTGCTGGACGTGCAGACCGCGTGAGACGACGCTTCATCCAGTCCCAAACATGCTCAATGGGGGACAGATCCGGAGATCTTGCTGGCCAGGGTAGTTGACTTACACCTTCTAGAGCACGTTGGGTGGCACGGGATACATGCGGACGTGCATTGTCCTGTTGGAACAGCAAGTTCCCTTGCCGGTCTAGGAATGGTAGAACGATGGGTTCGATGACGGTTTGGATGTACCGTGCACTATTCAGTGTCCCCTCGACGATCACCAGTGGTGTACGGCCAGTGTAGGAGATCGCTCCCCACACCATGATGCCGGGTGTTGGCCCTGTGTGCCTCGGTCGTATGCAGTCCTGATTGTGGCGCTCACCTGCACGGCGCCAAACACGCATACGACCATCATTGGCACCAAGGCAGAAGCGACTTTCATCGCTGAAGACGACACGTCTCCATTCGTCCCTCCATTCACGCCTGTCGCGACACCACTGGAGGCGGGCTGCACGATGTTGGGGCGTGAGCGGAAGACGGCCTAACGGTGTGCGGGACCGTAGCCCAGCTTCATGGAGACGGTTGCGAATGGTCCTCGCCGATACCCCAGGAGCAACAGTGTCCCTAATTTGCTGGGAAGTGGCGGTGCGGTCCCCTACGGCACTGCGTAGGATCCTACGGTCTTGGCGTGCATCCGTGCGTCGCTGCGGTCCGGTCCCAGGTCGACGGGCACGTGCACCTTCCGCCGACCACTGGCGACAACATCGATGTACTGTGGAGACCTCACGCCCCACGTGTTGAGCAATTCGGCGGTACGTCCACCCGGCCTCCCGCATGCCCACTATACGCCCTCGCTCAAAGTCCGTCAACTGCACATACGGTTCACGTCCACGCTGTCGCGGCATGCTACCAGTGTTAAAGACTGCGATGGAG
This sequence comes from Schistocerca cancellata, assembly GCF_023864275.1. Taxonomy (NCBI): domain Eukaryota; kingdom Metazoa; phylum Arthropoda; class Insecta; order Orthoptera; family Acrididae; genus Schistocerca; species Schistocerca cancellata. Next base: position 497,802,443 of record NC_064627.1, on the reverse strand, counting down.
CTCCGTATGCCATGGCAAACTGGCTGACACTGACGGCGGCGGTGCACAAATGCTGCGCAGCTAGCGCCATTCGACGGCCAACACCGCGGTTCCTGGTGTGTCCACTGTGCCGTGCGTGTGATCATTGCTTGTACAGCCCTCTCGCAGTGTCCGGAGCAAGTATGGTGGGTCTGACACACCGGTGTCAATGTGTTCTTTTTTCCATTTCCAGGAGTGTATAAAAGCAGACGGAATCCTGAATATGCGACTTGCTACCATCCAGCTGTGTCACAAATGGGCGCTGATGTGTTAATGAGCTATGTAGCTGGATATTCAGTGAGAAGCTATTGCGCTACAGACTGAGTGAATTTACCTTCACAAAAACGCGAGATTGAACCTCTTAAACAGAAAAACACACACAAAATTTAATAAACGTACTACGAGGAAAACGCAATAAAAAGATAAGTACTTAACTTGCCGCTCTTAGATGTGAATCATCTGAGAGCTGCTACCTGACAGACTAGCTTACTACTCGGAGGGACGGTTCTTTTCAAAATAAAAGAAATTAGCAGCTACTGCGCTACAGACTGAACGAATTTACACCTACAAAAACTTACTGATAAATATTTACATGCTACCAGCTGTCATCCATCATTTTACGTTTACCACAATAGCTGCAACATCTTAAGGACGTGTTTAATCATAACGGTTATACGGACAGACAGATTCGACGTGCTTTCGACTTCGGATCGTTACCTAAACCGTCTGAAGATACTTTTAGTTCTGTGGCTTTCCTTCCATACACTGGTGACGTGTCTGCCAAAATAGGTAAGGGTCTGAAACATGAAATCAGATGTGTGTTCCGTCCGCAAGCTAAGATTAGAGCACTTCTGGGCTCTATTAAGGACGATTTAGGTCTGAGGAATCCTGGAGTCTACAAAATACCGTATGAGTGCGGTAAAATATACATTGGCCAAACTATCCGTACCGTAAATGACAGATGTGTTGACCATCATCGCCATACGCGGTTATTACAATCTGACAAATCTGCGGTGGCTGAGCACTGTCTTACAGAGGGACATAGGATGCTATACAATGAGACCTAGTGGTTGCAAACACCTCGCGTAACTGGGATTGTGTTTTAAAAGAAGCTGTCGAAATCAAACTAACCGTGAGAATGGATAACGATAAGTAAAATCAGGAATCCTGTTTTATCAGATATGAAGAAACAACGGCATCTGAATCGGCCGGCTACGAGTAATAATTTTTAACGATAAATCTTTTTTTCGTCAGTATTCACCACTGGAGGCGCTGCAACTCTTCATGCGCCAGGGTGTATCAGCAACGATTGAGCTCTTGAGCTTTACCTTAGCGCGTGCGCTTTCGTATTTTCGTTGCACGTAAAAGTTTCGTCGTTCACGGTTTGAATCAGTTATCGGCCAGAGCGCTTTAGCTTTCCTCGCCTAATGCTGATGGCCAGGTGGACCGCGGAAATATTGTGTGCAGATGACAGTTTGATCCGGCTGAAGATCCGACAAGAATCTGATCTGTTAATACGCCGGAAAGAGTACATAGTCACCCCTGAACATTGCATACGAATGCGTTTCGATGTAAAGGGAGCTTAAGAGTTTGCTGAGACTACAGAAGATCGTCATCTATGAACCATAGGTTACTACAATGAAGCAAAAAAACTCGCCTGCATCTTGCGCTTGTTGGCGGTGACGTCGGTGATGAGCGCCGTTCGCTCCGTCTCGAGCTCTCTCTTCTCAGACAGGATGACGCGACCCAGCAGCTGGTCCTCCAGGCCTTTCATCGTCACCGTGAAGTCGATGATCGATGTGCGCGCCGCTATCTCCGGCGTGTACGCCGGGTTGGCCAACTTCGTCGTGATGTACATCCGGAAATCGTCGTTCACATCCACCTCTTTGTCTCCCACTTTCACCTGCAACATGCAAATTCGTATATTTACACCTAGTATTTTACTATAAACTCACTGGATAAAATGATAGTTGCCCCCATTAAGAGAGCACACTGGTCGCTTTGGAACGCTGTAGGCACTGTAGTGTAGAGCTGGTATTGGGCGGTCATTGACACTCCAGCGCTATGTCGTGGGAATGGAGTGGCGTTCATGTGCCAGACAGTTGTATGGAGTCAGCGCATTCGAAACGATGTGGACACGTGAAAAAAATTGCAAAAGGTTCTATCTTATTTGGACACGCCCATGACCACACCACGAATGAGGCTGCCAGATTTGTTAGTGTATCTAGTCAGACTGTCCAACATATCTCTCAGGAATAGTGTGATAATTGCAGTCATATAACGTAGTGGTTGGTTGGTTGGTTTGGAGAGAAAGGGATCGAACTACAGGGTCACCAGTCCCGTAATGTAGTGTAAGAACAGTGATTGTAAAAAGTTTCTAACCGCAAACGAGTGTCACGCCCTGTCAGTGGCAACCAGTTGCAGAGATATCAGGTAATGCTGCTGTCAGTGAACGCAGGTACATCTCAAATAGTTTCCGAACGAACGGCGCAAAAGAGAACTGCTCACGGTGCTACATGCAGCTACACTTCATCAGTGGACAAAACAACAGACAATAGAGGCATGTAGTGTGGTCAGACGAGTCGCGATTTGCCTCTTTTCAAATGATGAGGCGTAGAGTGCACTGACGACCCGACGAACCTGCAGTCTCCCGAGGGCGTACTTCAGATCAATGGTGGTTCTATGATGTTTAAGGGATGTTTTTCGTGCCACGACTTGGACTCAATTTCTAAGGTTACCGCGAGTATGAACCAGGGTCTACATCTACATACACTATCCGAAAGACACCAAACAGCGCATGACGGAGGGTATGAAATCCATTCGTAAAACAGCGGCTGACCACGTTATAAAAAACATGTTAAGACGAAATGATATGGAGCGATATTGTGAATAAATTACAGAGTAGCAAATTCCAGTCTGCCATGCTTTCTTGGCCCGATTTCCAAATGCCGTGTCTAGCTTAAGAGTGTTATTTTTTGATGAATGTGCGATATATCATACACTCCTGGAAATTGAAATAAGAACACCGTGAATTCATTGTCCCAGGAAGGGGAAACTTTATTGACACATTCCTGGGGTCAGATACATCACATGATCACACTGACAGAACCACAGGCACATAGACACAGGCAACAGAGCATGCACAATGTCGGCACTAGTACAGTGTATATCCACCTTTCGCAGCAATGCAGGCTGCTATTCTCCCATTGAGACGATCGTAGAGATGCTGGATGTAGTCCTGTGGAACGGCTTGCCATGCCATTTCCACCTGGCGCCTCAGTTGGACCAGCGTTCGTGCTGGACGTGCAGACCGCATGAGACGACGCTTCATCCAGTCCCAAACATGCTCAATGGGGGACAGATCCGGAGATCTTGCTGGCCAGGGTAGTTGACTTACACCTTCTAGAGCACGTTGGGTGGCACGGGATAAATGCGGACGTGCATTGTCCTGTTGGAACAGCAAGTTCCCTTGCTGGTCTAGGAATGGTAGAACGATGGGTTCGATGACGGTTTGGATGTACCGTGCACTATTCAGTGTCCCCTCGACGATCACCAGTGGTGTACGGCCAGTGTAGGAGATCGCTCCCCACACCATGATGCCGGGTGTTGGCCCTGTGTGCCTCGGTCGTATGCAGTCCTGATTGTGGCGCTCACCTGCACGGCGCCAAACACGCATACGACCATCATTGGCACCAAGGCAGAAGCGACTCTCATCGCTGAAGACGACACGTCTCCATTCGTTCCTCCATTCACGCCTGTCGCGACACCACTGGAGGCGGGCTGCACGATGTTGGGGCGTGAGCGGAAGACGGCCTAACGGTGTGCGGGACCGTAGCCCAGCTTCATGGAGACGGTTGCGAATGGTCCTCGCCGATACCCCAGGAGCAACAGTGTCCCTAATTTGCTGGGAAGTGACGGTGCGGTCCCCTACGGCACTGCGTAGGATCCTACGGTCTTGGCGTGCATCCGTGCGTCGCTGCGGTCCGGTCCCAGGTCGACGGGCACGTGCACCTTCCGCCGACCACTGGCGACAACATCGATGTACTGTGGAGACCTCACGCCCCACGTGTTGAGCAATTCGGCGGTACGTCCACCCGGCCTCCCGCATGCCCACTATACGCCCTCGCTCAAAGTCCGTCAACTGCACATACGGTTCACGTCCACGCTGTCGCGGCATGCTACCAGTGTTAAAGACTGCGATGGAGCTCCGTATGCCACGGCAAACTGGCTGACACTGACGGCGGCGGTGCACAAATGCTGCGCAGCTAGCGCCATTCGACGGCCAACACCGCGGTTCCTGGTGTGTCCGCTGTGCCGTGCGTGTGATCATTGCTTGTACAGCCCCCTCGCAGTGTCCGGAGCAAGTATGGTGGGTCTGACACACCGGTGTCAATGTGTTCTTTTTTCCATTTCCAGGAGTGTAGTTCACACAGGAAGAATGTAGTGTTCTGGTGTAAGGAAAAGCTGTGTTACGTGCAAGAGTTGAAAACGAACCCGTTTCATGTTATGATACGAGCCGAGATGCCACCACATCTGCTCGCACTATATTTTTTGAAGGGTACTTGTTTGAAGTAAATGTAGAATGAAAGTTCTTATTTGGACATGTTGCATATATGGTTAATAGCTCAGTTCGAAGACAAGGGAATCATGGATAATGTGTGGCTGCAGCGGGGTGGGGCACCAGCACACTTTCAGATGTACATGAGTTCCTTGATGAACAATGTCGAGTGTGCTGGATTGCGTATGGTCCAGCAACATCTCCAGTCGGATTTAAATGACCATTACGCCATGGGGAATAGTCAAATATCATGTGATTCAAAGCTGGAGGAATTGCGAAAAAGTGTTGAGGAAGACTTTCGGAGCTAAACTCCTGAGATGCTCCACACGTCTCACGCAAAGCATGTAGACGCATAGATCGCTGTGTATGGTACAATGGTGCATATACAAATTTGCTGAGTACATAGTTTATACATGTAAATTCATCAACACACAATATGCTGCTTTGACCTAGGGGTTCAGAGGTTTCTCGGACGCATTGTATATCGTCTGATACACACACGCACACACACACACACACACACACACACACATGGTGTCTCGCTGAATACGATGTAGTGAAAGCTGTACCTTGTAAGTGGATCCCATCTTGATGTGATTCTTCTCGAGTACGTTGTCGAGCATGGGGTCGAGTTCCTCGCCCACGTCCTCGATCAGCAAGGGCCTTCCCAACGACACGCAGTCCTCGACGTGATTTCGGAAGTACTTGTGGGAGAGCGTGGTGATCTGCAGCTCGTTGTCCTTCTCCTTGTTGCGGATCCACGACTTGCCCTGAGTCTGTGGGTCAATCAGCAGCGGGTAGCGGGCTGCCTTGGTTACGATGATACCATTCTGTATGGACAGCTCGTCGTTGGGCAGTCCCTGCAGGTTCCATTCGCCGATCTGTCGACACCAGAGAAACCATCGTCACCAATGTAACCAGCTACTAATCAGCCAAAGCCTGAAAAGGATCTTAGTGACTTTACACCACCGTTGTTATTTGTTGTTTGAATGGAACTGCCAGCACAAATGTCAGGCTCTGAAGATGTTTTTGCAAAAAGGAAAATGTATTGTGCACTACTGTGCAATTCTAAGCGTCATGGTACACATAATTTCTGAAATACATGAATTTTATATAAGTTGACTATGTTTTTAAATTGCAGCTCATAATATGCAACCTTCAAAAGATAACTACGGTTTGTTATTGCAACCATGGTTCACATTCCTTGCCTCTTGGTGGCGAAGATATACCTTCCCTATCGATGGTGCACTATCTCTAGTGAATGTGTATTGTATGGCAAAACCGGAATCACCAGTGATGGTATACGTTTCCTGAAACTTCCATTTCCACTATACCATTACACATCAGTAGGTTCCACTAAGAAATTCGTTGATGGAGTAGAAGCTGGTAACCTCTAATAAATTCTTCAGATTCCTCTTAAACTGAACTTTATTGGTAGTAAAACTTTATATGACTGCTGGTAAATTACTGAAAATGTGTCTGGACAGAAGTATGTGTCTAAATTTTTATGAAGCATATTATAATTTCTAGTATTGAATCCATGAAACAGTGGTTAGTTTGAAAAAGAAAAATATTATTTATGATAAATTTCGTTGACGGATAAATATGTATATTGGGAACGGTAGTATAGCTATACTTATACCAAGATGCGTTTCGGGGTTTTACCATAAGCACATCAGTGAAACAAAGTGTTTTTACTGTGCATATCCTCGGGAAAAAAGGAGCTACAAAGTACAAAATTAAAACAAGTGCACCTGACTGTTAATTAAATGTATAACTATACAACTCAGAATACGTGGTAGACAAACGGTTTATTATTTTGGGCAGGGAAACTTCAACGTTGAAAATGCAGTCGATAAAAACGTTGTATTGACGAAGATCTAAGTTTATTACACTAGTTGAAGACGGGTAAAATCCGGGCACGCGACTTGGCATGAACATAACTACACAAAAAGTGGTTGGTTGCTGTATTTATTAAGTAATACAGTCAGTTTAGTTACGTAGATCTTAAGGTTTTGTAACTATGTCTTATTTGACTTCGTTGGTAAGGTGTCTTACTATACGACCACTTGACAATGGCACAAATGCTGAAAACTGATGCAGTGCTCAGTAAAATAAAAATATTCATTCTAAGTGGGTAGCGTTTTCGGAAATGATGACCTCTTTGGAATTTATTGAAGGCGTGATGCACAACTGTGAAAGACGAATATAATAAAAGCTGATCGAGATTAACGCAGTCCCTGTTCCAGACCAGCTCCGCATTCCAGTTGTGACGGACCATACAGTGCTGACTGGCTGCCGTGACAACCCCCCCCCCCCCCCCCCCCCGCTTTTGCCAAAAGGCGTCATTTGGATGCGCCGTGCAATGTGTGGGGTTAGTTAAACGCACTTCCAGCCGTTGGCAGCTTTCCAGACCGGGGAGATGCTTCTTCTTCCTCATGTTGCTCCTCTATTGACGTCACGAAGGTGAGTGCCCCCGTTCGTGCCCTCCCTCCAAGTAAATATCAGTGGCAGTATCGAGAATTCAATCCAAGTCCTCCGCTTGGCAGTCATGCATGATGACCACTCGGCTACATTATAATTACTCGTATTTAGCCTGTCGAATACTCTACAGTCGTCTCTTGGTGTAGTCATTCTAGAAAGTTCCGTACCCACTCTTCTTGTCACGCTGCTGTCCTGACTCCGTCTCGTCACCATTTGTTCCACAATCATTGCACAGCAGCCAGCTTTCTGTGTGATCTGTTACGTTGTTATTATGCCACTCATGACAATGATTCGACCTTGCACGCAGTCTGAAGGGTTGCAATAAGCTGAACGTGCACGCCGTGTGGGCATGCTGTGTTGCGATGTTCAACTGAAAATTTCCACTATCTTTAGACACGCCCAATAGTCACCATGTATGAGGGGCAGTCAAATCAAAACCGAACACCCACTACAACCGGACTACAGTATGGTTTCATTCAAAAGTAATGATTAAACGCGTTACGACATTTATCCCACTGGGAGACGATATGGTCAATTGTGTTTGGTAGAACATGGTCGGCCGCTGATAGATCCACAGCAGCACAGACTCTTGCACTTTCTCTTAGAGTGAAACCGACGTCTAAGCATGTCTTTCTTCGGACGGCCAAAGATGTGAAAATCACATGTAAAAGGTCCAGTCTGTACCAATGATGTCGCAGTGTTTCCCAATCAAATCGCTAAAGCATAGACTTCGTCCAGTCGGCAGCACGAAGAGGGGCGGGGGGTGTTGTGTTATCACGCAACAGGATGATTCCGTCCAAGAACATTCTTGGGCGCTTTGACTTTGTGGTGCATCGCAGTTTGTGCAGACTGGTTTCATAACGGTGGGTGTTGACTATGGATCCACGCTCGAGGAAGTCGACGAGTAGAGAGTTGCCATCGAAGAAGGAGGTCGTCGATTTTCCCGGATAAGGCCATCAATCTGCCCCCACCATATTAGGTGTAGTGGCTCGATGGACCTGTCCTGCGTGTACATTGCCTTGCAGTTATGTGCGTCATCATGACCTTATCGGAACTTCTGTGAACAACTTTGGATTTTTGTTGTTGGAGGAGACGTGGAATGATTCCACTGTTTGCTATGCCGTTTGCACTAGGGCTCGAAATGGTGGCGTCACGTTTCGTTCCCTGTTACGATATGGGGCAAAAATGCATGCTGTTCCTCGTGGTACCGCCACAGACGACTCAGAGTTGAGAAGATTCTGTCTATCTTTTGTCCTTCCGTAAGGTGGTGCAGCACCCGCTGCGTGCATGTTTTGCGATAATGCAAATGATCATTGACGACCGCATGCACGGAGCCATGTCTAATTCTGACCTGAACACGGATTTCATGTTTCATGAGTCGTCAATCTCCCTGCGTCAGGTAACCCTGACTCAATGGGCCTGTCCTGGGTGAGCATTATCTCTCAGTGGTGTGCGCCGTTCGATGACTTTCACGTACTCCAGCACTCCAGCCACCAGAAAACGAACCACACCTCTCTGCTCTTCTTTACTTGCCTCCAAACCAAAAGGTGGACGAACACACTAGTAAAGTCCGTCAACAACCAAGGACATAACCCAACAACTGCGTGCACCTGTGATGTGGCACTATGATATTCCCCTGTCTCAGCGGTGACAGTATCGAAACGTAACAACAGAGGGGCCAACTGTCGCGAGGACAGTTCGTTATGGTGGTGTTCGTGTTTCATTTACAGTCCCGTATACTTAAACCATTCTTCATCCGTAACAATGGCTTATTTCTGTACTGAAAGTAAACTAGCTCAAGGATGGCGTTTGATCAACATACAGAGTGTCCATAATTACAGTTCCAGTTTCAAAACGCTGTAGAAAGATAACCACTGCTCAGAATGACGTCAAAATTGAACGGTATATTATTGATGCAGGGGGAAACGTTATAGAACAAAAAACAAATCTACGGAGAATTTAAACAATATATGGCGCTGTAAGCGTCACAATATGCACGTCAACAGATGCGCGGCACATGGCTCTTCCTCATTTTGCATCTGTCTCCATGCAGGATCGCGCGTTACTGGTAAAGCTCTTTTACAAGAATGGCCCCTATGCGCCATTAGCCCTGCAGAAGTTCGAGAAACTCAAGGGTATGAAAAAAGGCATTGGTCATATGCCTGCTAAATGTCTGGAGAAAATGTTTACAGAATTCGGAAATGCAGGTTCTTTTGAAGTGCAACGTGACAGGGGGAGGAAAGCAGTTGATCCGACATCTGTCGAAGATGCGACCACAGTGCAGCGGATGGGTCGAGTGGTGGTGTGCAAACATGCAGTTCACGGGGAATTGCCAGAACGTTGGAGATGCCTGCGAGCACGGTGCATAAAATCCTACGAAACATGCAGCATTGCTGTCCATACAAAATCACCCATGTTCAGGAGTTGTTTCCTGCTGACTGCCAGCAAGACAAACGTTCACTCTGGAATTTCTTGCTCGCATGGAAGTGGACAATGAAAGATCGTGGAACATTCTGTGGACAGACGAAGCCCATTTCCATTCCAAGAACACGTCAGTATGCAGTATTGCAGAATGTGGGCAGCAAGAAATCCGCACGCACATCAACTGGTGCCACCCCATTCTGCAAAGGTGACTTTGTGATTGGTGTTGATGGCATCGTTTATCGTTGAGATGTATTTTTTCGAGAGATCGGTCCTGCCGGTCCTTTTACCTGTACTGTCACAGGTAAACGCTATGAGGCTCTTTTGCGCACCAACGTCGTTCCAACCCTTCAACAGCGTGGATGTGTGGGTAGGATAATTTTTAAGCAAGATGACGCTCCTGTGCACATTGCACAGCCAGTGTAGTGGCCGCCGCAGAGGCATTTTGAAAATGCTAGAATTATCGGCCATTATTTCCATACAGCCTGTACTGAGATCACCTGATCTTATTCCACGCGACTCCTGGCTGTAGGGTTATATGAAAGATGTGTTCCGTGGTCCAGTTATGAACGTAGCTGAATTGAAGGCACGCATGAGCATCGCATTCTGAAAATTACCTCCAGACATTTCGATCTGCCGTGAATCATGCTGTTTCGCGATTTCAACTTACGGCAGAAAACTACGGACAGCATATTGAACATGTCTTGCAGCAGTCTCAGATTTTTGCTTTTTACGCTGTTTTTGGCCTTATGACATTTAAAAACCGATGTCATTTTGCTTTTTATGCGGTTTTTGGCTTCAGCACACTCAAAAACCTGTTCATTCCATCCGATGTGTACGACTTTGCTGTGATGGATGGGCTAATCTAACTAACAGCACCACAAGTGTTGACTGCCAAAGTTGTGCAATCAGTACGGATGGTGTTATGTGAAACTCAAACCATAGGCATCGTATTGCGATTCAGCTGCCACTAGTAGCTGATTCCATTTATGTTAAGACTGTTACAGCGCCATCTGTTGGTAAAATTTTCATTAAATATTTTTCTGTTGCTTGACGTTTCCCCCTGCGTCAATAGTATGCTGTTGAAATTTGACGACATTCTATGTCTCTTTCTACGGCGTTTTGAAACTAGTGCTTTAATTACGGACATCCTGTACACCACAGCGTGAAAATAGTGGTCTGTCACTTTGGTAGCATTAGGTAAGGTGTTCGTGGTGTAAATAAGACTTTCCATTTTTGTCAGTGTATGACCAAAAATTTTGGAAGTCCAGTGCTAGTTGTGGGAGCAGACTTAGCTACGTTAATATACAGGGTTATTCTAAATGACGGATCCATTTTCAAAAATTCGTATGTATTGAAGTACAAATCCAAAACGAACAAGCTTTATACCAATGAAAAGAAGAAGTTTCAAGGTTTTTTGGCGGACGGCGGCGGGAGGGCGGTGATGGTTTCAGAGGTGGCAGGTAGAGTTCGCGCGGAAATAGGGCCGTAATTCCGTTTCACTGTCAGTTGTGAGTGAGATGGCGACTCTAGAGAACAAGGTTTTCTGCGTTCTTGAGTTCGCGAAAAGTGAGTCGCAAATTGCAGTGCAGTGGACATTTCGTACCAAATTCGGTATTCAACCACAAACTCGCAAAAGCATTAGCCATTGGTTTAAGCAGTTTAAACAGACTGGGAGTGTGTGCAAAGGAAAAAGCACAAGCGACCGCCTGTGTCAGAGGACGATGTCCGACGGATTCAAGAAAGTTTTGTGCGCAGTCGCAGTAAGTCGACCAATAGAGCCAATCGAGGGCTTGGAATATCCCAACCAACTGTATGGAAAATTCTGAGATGACGTTTGCTGTACAAGCCCTACCGATTACAGCTTGTACAGGCTCTTAGCCCCAATGACAAAGTAAATTGTCTCGCATTTTGTGGTTATGTGCTAGCAAAGATGGAGGATGATGCATTACTGCAGCGTGTAATTTACAGCGAAGAAGCGACGTTCCACCTTAGTGGAAAAGTCAACAGACACAATGTTCGAATGGTTCTGAGCACTAAGGGACTTAACATCTGAGGTCATCAGTCCCCTAGAACTTAGAACTGCTTAAACGTAACTAACCTAAGGACATCACACACGTACATGCCCGAGGTAGGATTCGAACCTGCGACCGTGGCGGTCGCGCGGTTCCAGACTGAAGCGCCTAGAACCGCTCGGCCACACAGGCCGGCCACAATGTTCGCATATGGGGTTTGGAAAATCCACGTTCGCCATTGCAACACGATAGAGACTCACCGTAGATAAACGTGATTTGTTCCGTAACCCGTAGAAAGGTTTATGGAACATTTTTCTTTGCGGAAAGAACTGTAATGGCAGTCATGTACCTGGGAATAATGGAACAATGGCTGTTCCCGCATGTTATGGAAGATTCCCAGGACTTCATTTTCCAGTAAGTATGGACCTCCGCCCCATAGGCACCATGATGTACGAGGCTTTTTCAATGACTCCCTGCGCTAGATCGGTCGCAGGGGACTTTAGGATCTGGCTCTGCACTTCTGGCCACCGAGATCTCCTGATCTACACCCTGCGACTATTTCTTATGGCGTTATGTGAAGCAAGCTGTTTACGTCCCGCCTCTATCAACCACTCTGAACGATCTGCGGAACCGGATCACTTTTGCCGTGCACTCAGTAACAGCAGATACGCTCTTGCGTGTGCGGAACAACTTTGGCTACCGTGTCGATGTTTGCCGTGCAGCCAACGGTGGCCACACTGAACATTGTGCTGTTTGAGGCTTTCTCGGCGCTGCATCTGCTTGATAGGTTCCCGGGAATTACGCCGGATAATATTGTAGAAACCGCACAGTATTTCAGCGAGATGGCCGGCCGCGGTGGTCTAGCGGTTCTAGGCACTCAGTCCGCAAACGCGCGAGTGCTACGGTCGCAGGTTCGAATCGTGCCTCGGGCATGGATGTGTGTGATGTCCTTAAGTTAGTTAGGTTTAAGTAGTTCTAAGTTCTAGGGGACTGATGACCACAGCAGTTAAGTCCCGTAGTGCTCAGAGCCATTTGAACCATTTTTCAGCGAGACAACTGCCCGCCATCTTCAGTTTTCCGGCCTCCAGCACGAGTGCAATCAGTGCTGGGCTCTGTTAAAGACAACCTCGGCCTGAGGAGACCAGGAATATATAAAATCCCGTGCCAATGTGGGAAGACTCATATTGGCCAGGCGTGTCGTACTGTCAAAGACAGATGCGACGAACATAAACGTCACACGAGATTGGGTCAGCCAGAGAAATCTGCGGTTGCTGAACACTGCCTTGACACGGGACACGGTTTGAATTATGAAGAAACCAAGATCCTCTCGCATGCTTCCACATACTGGGACTCCATCATCAAAAAGGCGGTCGAAATACATGTAAGCAGGGACCTAATAAACAGAGACACGGGGTTTCACCTGAGCAAAGCCTCGGAGCGAGCCTTGGTGGCATTAAGGAATCGTCAGCCGCAGATTAGCAACTGCACCGAGTCAACGCAGATGGGAAGCCTTAGCGCAGATGCCTAAATTGCGCGCCAACACCTCGCGCGCACGAACGGGGTCCGTCGCTCCCGGTCGCATTTTCCCGCGCCGCGGCGCGCTTTCGCAGACCGCGACCCGTTTCTCCAGCAGAGGGCTCTGGTATTCTACGCTGTCTACGATTAGTCTTCGATGACGTTATGCCCCGCTGGCGCCTGCGCTGTTCTAGAAAGCCAGCATATAAATTGGCGAGCTTCTCAGCGACTCGATCCACACCCTCCATCTCCTTTCCCAATGCAACTTCCACCATCTACCCGTCCCAGATGATGAGCTTCGCCCTGACATCTTCCCTTCCTACCAACTCTAACACCATCTTCCTCCTCCTCAGGGCTCCCTCTCCTCCCCCCTCCCTCCTCCTGAGCGGCTTCCCCCTCCTACTCCCCTTCCCTCTCTTGTGTCCCCTTTCAGTGTCTCTGCACTCCCTCCTGCCCTGTCTTCTCCCACTCCACATGTCTCCTGCCTCTTCGTGTACCCACTGATGCTCCTCCTCTCTTCATCCCGCCGCTTCCCCTGCTGCCCCTTGCTCTCCCCTCCTTTTCCATCCTCTCTGACTTTTCCCTCGGCAGGTCCCACCTGGCAGTTTTATTCTTCATCGTGTGTGCTCCAAGTGGGTTTTAAGTGTGTTGTTCTCGAGTGTTTTTAATACTGTGGCCGACTATTAACCTGTGCATGTCCATTCAGTGTCTTCTGTGTTTTAAGAATCGCCAACTGTGTTTTTTTTAACTTTCTGGTGACTCTTTTAACTGTCCTCCATGAACGTCTCCATGTCAGTCTATTTTTACCTCCATTTTCTCCCATTATTCTATTTTAAGTTCCCCTCTTTTATCGCCCTATGTATGTAACATTTTATTCTTATTTTAAGTTGTCATGTCACTCGGATGAAGAGCGGCGGATTGTGCCGCTGACAGCCCTCCCCTGCCCATATGGGGCAGGGGAATGAAATCATAATAAAGAAAGAACAAAAAAAGTGGCGCGACAGTACCCCTGAAGATGGCGGGCAGTTGTCTCGCTGAAATATTGTGCGGTTTCTACAATATTATCCGGAGTAATTCCCAGGAACCTATCAAGCATTTATAACATTTCTCGCATTTCCCATTATTAAATAATTATTGTTGTTGTTGTGGTCTTCAGTCCTGAGACTGGTTTGATGCAGCTCTCCATGCTACTCTATCCTGTGCAAGCTTCTTCATCTCCCAGTACTTACTGCAACCTACATCCTTCTGAATCTGCTTAATGTATTCATCTCTTGGTCTCCGTCTACGATTTTTACCCTCCAAGCTGCCCTCCAATGCTAAATTTGTGATCCCTTGATGCCTCAGAAAAGTCCTACCAACCGGTCCCTTCTTCTTGTCAAGTTGTGCCACAAACTCCTCTTCTCCCCAATTCTATTCAATACCTCCTCATTAGTTATGTGATCTACCCATCTAATCTTCAGCATTCTTCTGTAGCATCACATTTCGAAAGCTGCTATTCTCTTCTTGTCCAGACTGTTTATCATCCATGTTTCACTTCCATACATGGCTACACTCCATACAAATACTTTCAGAAACGACTTCCTGACACTTAAATCTAAACTCGGTGTTAACAAATTTCTCTTCTTCAGAAAGGCTTTCCTTCCCGTTGCCAGTCTACATTTTATATCCTCTCTACTTCGACCATCATCAGTTATTTTGCTCCCCAAATGGCAAAACTCCTTTACTACTTTAAGTGTCTAATTTCCTAATCTAATTCCCTCAGCATCACCCAACTTAATTCGACTACATTCCATTATCCTCGTTTTGCTTTTGTTGATGTTCATCTTATATCCTCCTTTCAAGACACTATCCATTCCGTTCAAATGCTCTTCCAAGTCCCTTGCTGTCTCTGACAGAATTACAATATCATTGGCGAACCTCAAAGTTTTTATTTCTTCTCCATGGATTTTAATACCTACTCCGAATTTGTCTTTTGTTTCCTTTACTGCTTGCTCAATATACAGATTGAATAACATTGGGGAGAGGCTGCAACCATGTCTCACTCCCTTCCCAACCGCTGCTTCCCTTTCATGTCCCTCAACTCTTATAACTGCCATCTGGTTTCTGTACAAATTGTAAATAGCCTTTCGCTCCCTGTGTTTTACCCCTGCCACCTTTAGAATTTGAAAGAGAGTTGTCCAGTCAACATTGTCAAAAGCTTTCTCTAAGTCTACAAATGCTAGAAACGTAGGTTTGCCTTTCCTTAATCCATCTTCTAAGATAAGTCGTAGGGTCAGTATTGCCTCACGTGTTCCAATATTTCTACGGAATCCAAACTGATCTTCCCCAAGGTCGGCTTCTACCAGTTTTTCCATTCGTCTGTAAAGAATTCGCGTTAGTATTTTGCAGCTGTGGCTTATTAAACTGATAGTTCGGTAATTGTCACATCTGTCATCACCTGCTTTCTTTGGGATTGGAATTATTATATTCTTCTTGAAGTCTGAGGATATTTCGCCTGTCTCATACATCTTGCTCACCAGATGGTAGAGTTTTGTCAGGGCTGGTTCTCCCAAGGCCGTCAGTAGTTCTTATTGGTTATGAACTGTAGATTAAAACTGAAGAAACTGCAAAAAGGTGATAATTTAAGGATATGTGACCTGGACAAACTGATAAAACCAGAGGGAGAGCATAAGGGAACAATTGACAGGAATGGGGGAAAGAAATACAGTAGAAGAAGAATGGGTAGCTTTGAGGGATGAAGTAGTGAAGGCAGCAGAGGATCAAGTAGGTAAAAAGACGAGGGCTAGTAGAAATCCTTGGGTAACAGAAGAAATATTGAATTTAATTGATGAAAGGAGAAAATATAAAAATGCAGTAAATGAAGCAGGCAAAAAGGAATACAAACGTCTCAAAAATGAGATCGACAGGAAGTGCAAAATGACTAAGCAGGGATGGCTAGAGGACAAATGTAAGGATGTAGAGGCTTATCTCACTAGGGGTAAGATAGATACTGCCTACAGGAAAATTAAAGAGACCTTTGGAGAAAAGAGAACCACTTGTATTAAATAATTATTAAAAGCTAATTAATTACATATTATTAAATTTATTAAATTGATATCAAACATTATGAGAAAAACTTTGAAACTTCCTCTTTTCATTGACAAAAAAGTTTGTTCATTTTGGATTTGTGCTTGAATAAATACGAAGTTTTGAAAATGGGTCCATCATTTAGAATAACCCTGTACCGTTGTACTTACAGTGGCGGTGTCCACGAGGCAGTCCGTGATGTTGAGATTGGCGGTGTAGGGGATGGAGCGCTTGCCGAGCATGGTGATCCACGAGTGCACGAGCAGGGCGCGGTACTCCTGGTTGAAGGGCCCCGTGTAGGACAGGAAGCCGGTGAGCAGCAGGACGTCGCCCACCAGCCGGTCTATCTCCGCCTTGAACAGCGCCGACTGCTCCGTCCAGCGCACTCGCTCGCCCGCCAGACCGTCGATCAGCGCCGTAGCTGCGTCCATCTTGTTCTTGCAGCGCTCAGCCTCGTCCAGCACCGCCTGCCGCCAGTACAGTCTACGTTCGTTTGGGGTTGTTCTCGAGTGGCTTCACGTTATCTACATTTTCACATATCGCAAAAACCTTGCGAGATGTCATAATCAGTTATTTTAACCACAGCAAATTAAAACTTCCTGACAATTTAAGACTGTGCACCAAAGCGACAATCGAGCTCCGAGCCTCGGCTTTCCCGGGCAATCTTCTTACCATTTGAGCTATCCCCGATGATCTTTGTTTCATAAGTCCTATTACCGTAAGGTATTCGGAGAGATTCCGTGACGTTTGGAAAGTAGGAGGGGACTACTGGCAGAATTTAAACTGTGGAAACGGATCGACAGCCGTACTCGAATAGCGCAGTCAGTAGAGCATTGCCTGTGAAAGGGAAAGGTCTATGGCTAAAGTCCTGGTCCACCAGATAGTTTTAATCTGCAAAGAAGTTTCAAAGTAACGCAAACTCCCCTGTGGAATGAAAGATTTATTCTATAAATGACCCATAGGTGGTTGCTAAATCATTTCTGTCCTACATCCTTCCTTACAGGAGTGGTAGCCCCACAAGGCACACAGGAGAGTTCCTGTGAATTTAGGAAAGAGGTACTGACAAAATTACAGCTGTGACGAGCGGTCGTAGTCTTGCCTGGGTAGTTGAGATAGTGACTGTGTGTTGTTTTGTAACTTGCTGACAGATTAAGACTGTGTCCCGGACTAGGACTCGAACCCTTAACATTACATTTCGCGAGCAATTGTTCTTCTGACTGAGCTATCCAGGCACGACGCACGACTCAGTCTTACAGCTTCCATTTCGCCAATATCTCTCTCCTATATGGAGGCTATCGTGCTTGGAAAGAAGTACTGTTAGTGCAAGAACCATGCCCTTTTGGGGTGGGATGGGGGCGAAAACGGGGTGACGTAAGAAACGGAAAGACAGAGCGGGAAGGAGGAAATGGACAAAGAGAGAGGGGTAGGGGGAAGTTGGACACAGAGAGGGGGAAGAGAAGGTCGACAGAGAGAGGGAGAAGGAGGAAGTGAACATAGTGAGAGGGAGGGGGGTGGAGGAGAAGGACAAATAGAGAGGCAGGAGGAAATGCGTGCAGTATATAGGATGTAGCGGTTATAAGTGCAGATATTTTTACTGGTGACTGAGGTCGGTGTACTGCAGACTAATAATTATAGCTATTACAAGTCGTATATTTTTAGGTTGGGTAGTACCTCCACGAACGCGTGGCTCAAGCAACTCACCGTTGACTATTTTCTCCGAGATGAATTTGTGAAGCTCTTTCTCTTGAATAAATCATCCATTTTTTTCTGAAATTGTAATGATTGGCTTATTTGTACATGTATATCATATCTACCGATTTATGTCCCATTCGGATAATGCCTTTGTGGTGTGTATTTTTCATTTTGTCTTAGGGTATGGAAAAGGAAATGTCCTCACTGATCCACTGACTCATCATCGCGCAGCCCAGTACTGATCTTATACTGTAGGCATAGTTTAAGAAAGGATTTTCGAAATTCCACCCGTAAGGGGATGAAAGGTTATTTGAAAAAGTTTCTATTAAGGCAATTTTGAAGATGGAATTACAGAGGTTGGGATTTGACTTCGAGGTTAGAAATAAAGAAATATGTGTCGGGGATTGAAGTTTCTATGGAAATGCCACCACAATAACTCAAAAGGCAGCATTAACAAAAACTTCGGACTCCAGCTACCAGAATCGCTTCTTGGTCAGATGTCCATTAGGAAAAGATCATACTGCTATGTCCTTAATTAGCGCGAAAAGTTTAGAACGTGTTGCAATTTGTGAAGTAAATCAAAGAAAGCTATTTAACAATCACCACGACTAATCGGCTTTCTCGGAATTGTATAGAATAAGAAGCGGCTCATTACTACATCAACTTTTCAGTAGGGTAATATATGTTTATAAAATTATCTTTGTTGCAATTACCACACAAACCCGAGCGAAGGAGCGGGTGCTAAGCTAGATTGTCGCTACTGTATGATTGCCGCTTATAGAGGAGAATAGTAGAGTTTAATCTGTATATTTTGCCCGTTAGTAGTTTGACACAAAAAACTGAGGATGAGATCACGGCAGGTGCCATAATTTGAATTCCCAGAAGCTTCACTCAGTGGAAGAGGGGTCAAAAAAAGCGAACACGTGTTTCAGTTTTCCGTAGATAGGCGACCGTTCCTAAGAAAATAGCGGCCAAAGTTTTTGAAGCACTTTATGTGTCTTTTAGCGAGTAAACAGTTCAACCGAAGCGGTGGCACAGTGGCTATCACTGCAGCTTCACACTTTTGTTTCCCGTGTTCGAAACCCCATTACTATTTTCATTCTTGTTTTTCATTTATCTACCCACGTCCATAGAAGATTACTACAAGAATGTTTTCCAATGTATGTTGAAATAAAGTTGTTTTTATTCGTCTACTTATTGTATGTCTGGCGAATGAATTTAAAAAAAAGTGAATAAGAACATTATTTGAAATTTTTTCTTGAAAGTCGTGTAGTGCATCTTGATTCACAATCAAATGCAAGAGCCAGTTTTCGGTAAAGTGATCCGATATGTCAGGTTTGCCACGAAATTATTGTTAACGCGTGAAATCTTGAGCACTATTAACAACATTTCTTTCTCGAGTGAGATTCATACGAAAAAATGCCGCTGTGGCAAACCTGCCTTTGTGTGATGCTCGTGGTATTCGGAATTACCATGTTTCGAATGTTGAACACAATACAAGAATTAATAGAAGAATTGATATAAGAATGAAATATAAGAATATGAGAGTTTAAACAGACTGTAACACCTGGCAGTACCATACAAAAATTATGTAATAATTGTATGACACTTATTGTGGAACGCAGTTGTAATTTTACAATTAATATAACGCCCTTGTATCTCCTGAATCGATAAGGAATATTCGTGTAGTAACCTTCAGCAGACATGGGTAGATAAATATAAAAACAATAATCGGGTTCGAGCAAGGGGCGCAAAAGTAAGAGGCCGCCACGCTAGCCGCCATGCCGAAGTTTCGGCTGAAATTATTGCGCGCTAAAAGACATTTAAAGTACGTCGAAAACTTTGACAGCAGTTTACTGATACGCTCGAGTATCTACAGAGAAGCCGAGACACGTGTTCGCTTATTCTGACTCGTCCCCCGCTGAGCGGTGTTTCTGGGAAATGGCACTTGCCGTGTTCGCCTCGTGAGCAGACAAAGCAAGACGTGGAAGTGCTGACCTGCTTCTCGGCCATGGCCTTGTCGAACTGCGCTTTGACCGCGTCCAGTTCGCGCTGCTTCTCGTCGAGCAAGGCCTGCGCCTCGTTGAGCTCCTTCTCGGCGGCATTCAGCTTTGCCATCTGAATGGCCAGGTTGGCCTTCAGCGGCAGCACCTCCTTGTTGACGGCGTAGAAAGACGTCATGGACACCGTCCACTGCAGCAGACCCGCCACGTTGCCGCACGCCTGCTTCGCCGCCTCGTACGTGTACAACGGGGAGTCCAGATACGGCGCCAGCAGGTCGATCATCTGCGATAACGGAACATTCATTTCTCAGGCGGCAAGTGTTAACAACTGGAGCAAACAAGCATATACAAAACAATTCCACTCCTTACAAGGAAAACATTTTTTTAAAGCTGACGAATGGGTTTGTTCAGATTTCTTTACGTACTACAAGAATATGTAATAAAAATGGGGGTTCCTATTTAAAAAAAAAACGCAGTTGATATCCGTTTGACCTATGGCATCGCCATCTAGGGGGCCAACCATAGCTCCATCTGGTTTCCCCCTTCAAGCTAGACGAGTTTCGTTCTTTGTAGTTTTTTCGTTTGATGCTTATTTCGTGAGACATTTGGCCCGATCGCTATCAATGGACTACCCTGTATATACAGGGTGCGTCAAATAAATGTATACATACTTTGAACTGTCATAGACAATTTATTTCCCGTTCTACAAGGTTAAATATCTGTGAGAAAGTAATCTTGTGTTTCTTCAACAGGTGGCAGCAGTGGCAAGGAAGTAACTGCAACCTGGCGGACGTGCGTTTGAGCTTTGAAGCGCGGAATCAGATAATTAAGTGGTACTGGAAATTTGAGAATGTAGCTGCGGTTCGAAGACAGTGGAGAAGTGAGTATGGTACAGAACCACCTTCAAGGTTAACAATTACATGTCTACGAGACAAATTCGAAATTCATGGAACAGTGTGTGATGAGCATAAAGGTCGATCAGGGCGACCTCGTACAGCTACAAGCGATGATTCCACAACTGCGACCTCTTGGAACTGTTTCAGCGTTCGCCCCAAAAATCTCCAAGGCAAGCGGCACGTGATATTAATGAAAGTGCTAGTAGTGTGCTACGCATTCTGAAGAAAGGCAAGTTTCGTGTGTACATTCCAAGGTTGGTGCAACAGCTAAGTGACGACGATCCAGATCGAAGGTTAGAACTTTGTGAATTGGTTCAGGAGATGGTGAGACGTGAAACGGGATTTATGGGTAGCATAATTTGGTCGGATGCAGCCCAATTCAAGCTCAATGGAACTGTCAATAGGCACAATTGTATGTACTGGGCTGAAGATAATCCTCAAATTACAGTTGAAAAGGCTGTGAATTTGCCTGGTGTAAATGTATGGTGTGGTTTGTCTGCAAGGGGACTCATTGGGCCTTTCTGCTCTGAAGGTACTGTTACTGGAGAAAAGTACCTAACAATGCTTGCTGACTCCATATTCCCTGCCATTCGCGCATTATACGGTAATGATGAATTTTATTTCCAACAAGATGGCGCCCCGACGCACTATCATAGGGACGTACGAGCATACCTGGATCACAATGCCAGGCCAGTGGATAGGACGCAGGGGACCGATCAAGTTTCCTGCACGCTCTCCAGACCTCACGCCGCTGGATTTCTTATGTGGCACAGTAAAAGATGAGGTGTACAAACGTAAACCACGTAACCTGGACACACTTTGGAATGAGATTCAAGCAGTGTGCGCAGAAATCTTGTTGGACACTTTGGTACGATGTACGGAATCAGTGGTCACTCGTACTCAGAAATGTATTGATGCTGAAGGCCACCAGTTTGAACATTAATCACATTTGCAAAGTACATTTATTTTTCCAATTGGACTTTAAGCTTTCCATTTCCAGAAATTTAAAATTGTAGAATGGGAAATAAATTTTCTATGATGCTTCTAAGTGTGTATACATTTTTTGACGCACCATATATATATATATGTTGTTGTTGTGGTCTTCAGTCCTGAGACTGGTTTGATGCAGCTCTCCATGCTACTCTATCCTGTGCAAGCTTCTTCATCTCCCAGTATCTACTGCAACCTACATCCCTCTGAATCTGCTTAGTGTATTCATCTCTTGGTCTCCCTCTACGATTTTTACCCTCCACACTGCCCTCCAATGCTAAATTTGTGATCCCTTGATGCCTCAAAACATGTCCTACCAACCGATCCCTTCTTCTAGTCAAGTTGTGCCACAAACTTCTCTTCTCCCCAATCCTATTCAATACCTCCTCATTAGTTATGTGCTCTACCCATCTAATCTTCAGCATTCTTCTGTAGCATCACATTTCGAAAGCTGCTATTCTCTTCTTGTCCAGACTATTTATCATCCATGTTTCACTTCCATACATGGCTACACTCCATACAAATACTTTCAGAAACGACTTCCTGACACCTAAATCTATGCTCGATGTTAACAAATTCCTCTTCTTGAGAAACGCTTTCCTTGCCATTGCCAGTCTACATTTTATATCCTCTCTACTTCGACCATCATCGGTTATTTTACTCCCTAAATAGCAAAACTCCTTTACTACTTTAAGTGTCTCATTTCCTAATCTAATTCCCTCAGCATCACCCGACTTAATTTGACTACATTCCATTATCCTCGTTTTGCTTTTGTTGATGTTCATCTTATATCCTCCTTTCAAGACACTGTCCATTCCGTTCAACTGCTCTTCCAAGTCCTTTGCTGTCTCTGACAGAATTACAATGTCATCGGCGAACCTCAAAGTTTTTACTTCTTCTCCATGAATTTTAATACCTACTCCGAATTTGTCTTTTGTTTCCTTTACTGCTTGCTCAATATACAGATTGAATAACATCGGGGAGAGGCTACAACCCTGTCTTACTCCTTTCCCAACCACTGCTTCCCTTTCATGCCCCTCGACTCTTATAACTGCCATCTGGTTTCTGTACAAACTGTAAATAGCCTTTCGCTCCCTGTATTTTACCCCTGCCACCTTCAGAATTTGAAAGAGGGTATTCCAGTTAACATTGTCAAAAGCTTTCTCTAAGTCTACAAATGCTAGAAACGTAGGTTTGCCTTTTCTTAATCTTTTTTCTAAGATAAGTCGTAAGGTATATATATATATATATATATATATATATATATATATATATATATATATATATATATATAGGGTGCGTCAAAAAATGTATACACACTTTGAAGCATCATAGAAAATTTATTTCCCTTATATATATATATATATATATATATATATATATATATATGTGTGTGTGTGTGTGTGTGTGTGGACATGTGTCCGGAAACGCTTAATTTCCATGTTAGAGCTCATTTTAGTTTCGTCAGTATGTACTGTACTTCCTCGATTCACCGCCAGTTGGCCCAATTGAAGGAAGGTAATGTTGACTTCGGTGCTTGTGTTGACACGCGACTCATTGCTCTACAGTACCAGCATCAAGCACATCAGTACGTAGCATCAACAGGTTAGTGTTCATCACGAACGTGGTTTTGCAGACAGTGCAATGTTTACAAATGCGGAGTTGGCAGATGCCCATTTGATGTATGGATTAGCACGGCGCAATAGCCGTGGCGCGGTGCGTTTGTATCGAGACAGATTTCCAGAACGAAGGTGTCCCGACAGGAAGACGTTCGAAGCAATTGATCGGCGTCTTAGGGAGCACGGAACATTCCAGCCTATGATTCGCGACTGGGGAACGACGAGGACACCTGCAATGGACGAGGCAATTCTTCGTGCAGTTGACGATAACCCTAACGTCAGCGTCAGAGAAGTTGCTGCTGTACAAGGTAACGTTGACCACATCAGTGTATGGAGAGTGCTACGGGAGAACCAGTTGTTTCCGTACCATGTACAGCGTGTGCAGGCGCTATCAGCAGCTGATTGGCCTCCACGGGTAGACTTCTGCGAATGGTTCATCCAACAATGTGTCAATCCTCATTTCAGTGCAAATGTTCTCTTTACGGATGAGGCTTCACTCCAACGTGATCAAATTGTAAATTTTCACAATAAACATGTGTGGGCTGACGAGAATCTGCACGCAATTGTGCAATCACGTCATCAACACAGATTTTCTGTGAACGTTTGGGCAGGCATTGTTGGTGATGTCTTGATTGGGCACCATGTTCTTCCACCTACGCTCAATGGATCACGTTATCATGATTTCATACGGGATACTCTACCTGCGCTGCTAGAACATGTTCCTTTACAAGTACGACACAACATGTGGTTCATGCACGATGGAGCTCCTGCACAGTTCAGTCGAAGTGTTCGTACGCTTCTCAACAACTGATTCGGTGACCGATGGATTGGTAGAGCCGGACCAATTCCATGGCCTCCACGCTCTCCTGACCTCAACCGTCTTGACTTTCATTTATGGGGGCATTTGAAAGCTCTTGTCTACGCAACCCAGGTACCAAATGTAGAGACTCTCCGTGCTCGTATTGTGGACGGCTGTGATACAATACGCCATTCTCCAGGGCTGCATCAGCGCATCAGGGATTCCATCGACGGAGGGTGGATGCATGTATCCTCGCTAACGGAGGACATTTTGAACATTTCCTGTTACAAAGTGTTTGAAGTCACGCTGGTACGTTCTGTGGCTGTGTGTTTCCATTCCATGATTAATGATACTTGAAGAGAAGTAATAAAATGAGCTCTAAAATGGAAAGTAAGCGTTTCCGGACACATGTCCACATAACATATTTTCTTTCTTTGTGTGTGAGGAATGTTTCCTGAAAGTTTGGCCGTACCTTTTTGTAACACCCTGTATATATATATATATATATATATATATATATATATATATATGTGTGTGTGTGTG
Source organism: Schistocerca cancellata (assembly GCF_023864275.1). Classification (NCBI taxonomy): domain Eukaryota; kingdom Metazoa; phylum Arthropoda; class Insecta; order Orthoptera; family Acrididae; genus Schistocerca; species Schistocerca cancellata. The sequence goes on along the minus strand of NC_064627.1, from coordinate 497,777,824 downwards.
TGTGTGTGTGTGTGTGTGTGTGTGTGTGTGTGTCTCCTAAGAGTCGTCGCCAGGCCCATTTTTTCTGGTGTTTAAGCAGATATTTGCAAATTCGTTCTTGCATTATGTAGCTGGAGTCTGCCCAAACAGACAATGCTCATTACGTCTTTCATGCGACGAGCAGGGTCGTCGGAAAGTGTCGGGTCTGTTTTCCGTTACAAACAAAATGACTTTTAAAGCTGTATTTTTTGTGCTCTTTCGATAGAGCGAGCCCATATTAGTCTAACGCGATATTCGTGTTATCGATAATTATCAACTTGGACAGTAAAACTCGAAGAATAACCAGTACCAGGGCGACAGCAGTGTCCTGGCCCGCGCTAACTGCTACCATCCAGCTTGTAGCTCTACTGAGCCTCTGATGGATTGCTATTCATTCTTCGTGTTTTAATGTCCCTGTTGAGATATATCGATAAAACGAATATCGGACTGCAATTTTTCTGTATATAAATAAACAATCACTGGTCGGTTTCTTGCCTGTTTTTCGGTACAAATTTTGCAATTGATTTTAAACTAGCTTCCCAATAAGCTAGAAACTTCAAAATTTCAACATAGCTTAGAACTATATAACACTGTAACATTAATTCGCTTTCGAATCTGGTGTGTGGCGGAAGGTACTTTGTTTCTGTCTGTCTGTCTGTTCGGCATAAATTTTGCACTTGATTTTAAATTAACTTCCCGATAAGCTAAAGACTTGAAACTTTCAACTTAACTCAGAACTTGATGACAACGCAATATTAACTAGCTTTCTTTTCTGGTGTGTGGCTGAGAGTAGGTACTTAGTGTAAGAACTGGGTGGCACTGCTATTTCCCTGTTGTCTTGTTCCAGTCGCGAATGTTCCGCAGTTAAGAACGACTGCTCTAAGGTTCCCTGTGAGCTCGAATCTCTCTAATTTTCACATTCGCGGTCTTTTCGCGAGATATGGATAGGAGGAAGCAATATGTTGGTTGACTCAGGTGAAGAGAAACTGATATAAACCTGAAGTTTACCGTATGTCACTGTTGAAAACTCATCAAAATGTTTAACATCAATTGAAAAATACACACACACAAGACTAAAAAAGCAGAAAATAAATGTTTACATAGAATTTTTTAAATGTCACTGGTTTTAAAACGGACTGATAAATATTAAATCTCTCTCCTAGCTCCATACAGATTCGTAGCACCATACAGATAGTCCTGAAAATTTGTGCCATGACATTTCCTGTAAAACTGAAAACATGGGGCCTAATTAATTTTCTGTACAAAATATTTACCTTTCGCACGATAAAATGGTTGAATATTCAGGTGATTTTGCACTTGTGGAATCATCAAACACTGCCTATAAAATCCAATGCAAACCGTCGTTAAAACGACACAAGATTCCTTTCTTCTTCATATACCCTTAAGGGAATCATTCCACTTACCTTTGCACCCCGAACTAGCGCTGCAGTTCGTCCGAATTTCCCAGGATTGGTACTAGTTTTGAGGGCGTCCAGAGTAGAACTGGAGGGATTTTTATGCAACTGTCCGGGGTAAACCTAGACCTTTTTTCGTGTCTGGGGATTCAAATGATTGGAAATAAATAGACTGTAACAAATCTTAGTTGACATTCGTTAAATGAGGACCACACCGAATATAGTTTCTTTCGTTTTAGTCTGTTAAAAACGCAGCGGCAAGCACGCTTAGACGCTATGCTGTACACATACGGTATGTTCCAATATGATATTTACAATTTTAATCACGTATATTTCAGAAATGGGAATAGGTAGAAAGGTATGATACGCGGCAAAATATTGAAACACACCTAAAGCTGTTTTTTTCCCTTATTTTCCCATATTAGTTATTGACTGGTTACCCTGCCCCTCTCCCCCCAGCCCCCCATCAGTTGGCACAGTGTATAGAATGGTTGGTACAGACCAGATCTGACACCCAGGTTCTGTGGAAACCCATTACATTTTTGTCTTTGGGTGGGATTTACACGGAGTTTAAGCTCGCATCAGAGCAGCGATAGCACTCGTAAATTGTGGACATGTTAGGCCAGACATGGAACTGGAATACCACTTAGATGTCCTTTGTGTTACAGATGGTGCACACATTTAAGGTAACCATCTGCCCCCCCCCTCCCTTTTTTCGTGATACACGATTTTTCTAGTTCTGTCCCGAATTTTTTCAAAGATAATTCGGGACACCTATTTGTCTCGGAATTAACAAATAGGAACCGGTTTATCCCGAATTAGATGTTTATTACACCTGTATCGGTATGCTGTTCTGAAAGGGTATTTTCCCAAATGAGTAATTATGGAGCAGTGACAAAATACAGTTTGTTGCAGACACTACGAAAGCAATGTTCGTGACTAGAAGGAAATATAATGAAACTTGAGTTAAATATTTTCATATGCTGTTAAAAAATACTGACTTGCTGAAAAAAATACAGCACTGATAAATACGGTATGTTTGCTCGCAATCAAATGGTTCAAATGGCTCTAAGCACTGTGGGACTTAACATGTGAGGTCATCAGTCCCCTAGACTTAGAACTGCTTAAACCTAAATAACCTAAGGACATCACGCACATCCATGCCCGAGGCAGGATTCGAACCTGCGATCGTAGCAGCAGCACGGTTCCGGACTGAGCGCCTAGAACCGCTCGGCCACAACGGCCGGCTGCTCACAATCCGTCATCTTGGGAGTTATTAATAAAATATAAATTAATGTAGTCGTACTTTTTGTAACAAATTAAAGTGATTTAATGTGTTCTGAATTTGAATCTGGAAAATATGGTCACCTTAAACGCACTGAATTCCATTAAGCGGCTGCGGCTGCTAGAACCTTAGGTGTATATGAACATTATGCAACAAACCGCGCTTTTCTACCTCTCCCTATTTCTGAAATGTATGTGATCGATCATTTTGGAACAACCCGTATTTTCCTTGCTTCATTATCGAGACAATGAGAAGCCGCCGAGAATAGCCGATTGCATGCCCCGCGACACCGTTCCGCCCGCCAGACAACAGAGTATCTTAAATGTCATTTGCCTTCTACTCATTGACCATTATAAAACGACTTTATTGACGTTCATGTCCGTTACTGCAAATTAGTACTACGGCTGAACGCGAACATCTCTACAATGCGCTTTCATAAATTCCTGGTCCTCTGGTGTGTTATTTACACTACTGGCCATTAAAATAGCTACACCACTAAGATGACGTACTACAGAGGCGAAATTTAACCGACAGGAAGAAGATGCTGTGATATGCAAATTATTAGCTTTTCAGAGCATTCACACAGGTTGCCGCCGGTGGCGACACCTACAACGTGCTGACTTGAGGGAAGTTTCCAACCGATTTCTCATACACAAACAGCAGTTGACCAGCGTTGCCTGGTGAAACGTTGTTGTGATGCCTCGTGTAAGGAGGAGAAATGCGTACCATCATCCGACTTTGATAAAGGTCCGGTTGTAGCCTATCGCGATTGCAGTTTATCGTATCGCGACATTGCTGCTCGCGTTGGTCGAGATCCAATGACTGTTAGCAGAATATGGAATCGGTGTGTTCAGGAGGGTAATGCGGAACGCCGTGCTGGATCCCAACGGCCTCGTATCACTAGCAGTCGAGATGACAGGCATCTTATCCGCATGGCTGTAACGGATCGTGCAGCCACGTCTCGATCTCTGAGTCAACAAATGGGGACGTTTGGAAGACATCAAACATCTGCACGAACAGTTCGATGACGTTTGCAGCAGCATGGACTATCAGCTCGAAGAACATGGCTGCGGTTATCCCTGACGCTGCATCACAGACACGAGCGCCTGCGATGGTGTACTCAACGACGAACCTGGGTGCACGAATGGCAAAACGTCATTTTTTCGCATGAATCCAGGTTCTGTTTACAGCATCATGATGGTCGCATCCGTGTTTGGCGACATCGCGGTGAACGCACATTGGAAGCGTGTGTTCGTCATCGCCATACTGGCGTATCACCCGGCGTGATGGTATGGGGTGCCATTGGCTACACCTCTCGGTCACCTCTTGTTCGCATTGACGGCATTTTGAACAGTGGACGTTACGTTTCAGATGTGTTACGACCCGTGGCTCTACCCTTCATTCGATCCCTGCGAAACCCTACATTTCAGCAGGATAATGGGCGACCGAATGTTGCAGGTCCTGTACGGGCCTTTCTGGATACAGAAAATGTTCGACTGCTGCCCTGGCCAGCACATTCTCCAGATCTTTCGCCAATTGAAAACGTCTGGTCAATGGTGGCCAAGCAACTACCTCGTCACAATACGTCAGTCACTACTCTTGATGAACTGTGGTATCGTGTTGAAGCTGTATGGGCAGCTGTACTTGTACACGCCATTCAAGCTCTGTTTGACTGAATGCCCAGGCGTATCAAGGCCGTTATTACGGCCAGAGGTGGTTGTTCTGGGTACTGGTTTCTCAGGATCTCTGCACCCAAACTGCGTGAAAATCTAATCAAATGTCAGTTCTAGTATAATATATTTGTCGAATGAATACCCGTTTATCATCTGCATTTCTTCTTGGTGTAGCAATTTCAATGGCGAGTAGTGTATATCTGCTGGTCGAATGGATGTGCGCGCCCGCTCTCGTTGTCAGCACCAAACGCAAGCCAGGAAACATTCCCCCTCTCGTATCCCTGCTTCCCACGGAACACAGTGGCTATCGTTCAACTCATCGTCTAAGACCGTTTGTGTCCTGGAAAATAACCCGATTTGACCGAGATGTCCGACATTTGCGAAGTTTTTGCCTGGGCTAAGCAATTTAAGTTATGGCAGGCCTATCCCAGCAATCCGTCAGCTTAGTTACGCGTTAATCGCACCTGGAACAGTTTAAGCCACAACAGTTTATGAATCAGTTTTAAATGATAAAGGGAAAAATTGCTCCGTCCAGTACATAATTAAATGAACTTGTATACTGCTAATTTTAACTTTGTCGTACCCCTGAGATACGTCTTCACTTACCCTTAGGGCTAGGACTACCCTCTGTCGATGTAATGTAGCACTGCTTTACTTCAACTAATTAAAATAATGCAGGCTGGTTTCACTTAGAAGAATGAACGGATAGCTCGGTCATCTAAACTCTAAAGATGATTTCAGTAAAAAGAATGTGTATTTGGCTCAGCCGACAAAAAAAACGATTGTTTTCACTTGAAAAGAAAGAATGAATAATTCAGTCAATACTCAAAGCTACAACGGTGTCGAATGTTTTCATTCGGTTGCTCTCACGGACTAATTTCATTCGAAAAACAAATGAATAATAATACAACCCACAGGTAAAACCACAACCGACTGACACGATTGTTTTCATTTTGTTGCTCCCACATACTGGTTGCATTCAAAAGAACGAAAGGGTAGTCTCACAGACTGAAAGATTGTTTTTATGCAGTTGCTACCACAGACTGGTTTCACACAAAACAATAAATGAGTAGTCCAGCCGACTGAATCGACTGTTTTCATTCGGTTGCTCCCACAGAGCAGTTTCACTCAAAAGAATGAATGACTAACTCAACCTATTCGTTTAACTACAGCCGAATGAGTGGATTGCGTTCCAACAACTGAATCAGTCGATTGTTTTCATTCGGTTGTACGTAGTAGGTATGCTGTAGCTTATTTTATTATATGGAGAGTACGCCAGGAAAGTACTGTATGTTGAGACCCTTGCTGTTCATATTGTCTGTTAAAGACCTGGCAGATAATGTTAACCTAAGACTTTTGCAGAGATATTATGTATAATGTAAAATTGTATGGAAAAAGCTCCACAAGTATACGTCATATCTTGATATGGTTTAAAATTAGTGCAAAGATTGGAGACTTGATGTAAATCTTCAGAAAAGTAAAACTGAATACTTTGCAGAATGCAGAAACGTAGAGTGACCATGACACCAATATCAATCAGTCAACCCACGCAAATATCTGAGTGTGACAATTTTAAAACCAACCAAAAATTGATATTTAATGCCACAAGTACGAAAATTCGTATTTGTCTACGTAAATACATACATTTTGATATACTTTATTTTTAAAGATGTACTTTTTATTCAGATCTCCTTGTATAAGATACTTCACCTACAAATAAAGTTGTCAACCATAGTCATGGTTCATGAGTAACTGAAAAGGCTGAAAAAGTATGTACGTAAAATCAGTAAAACCCGGCGAATGAGTGAAAACATTCATATAGCAGACATTGTAAGTAGCCTGTTTATGTGTTTGTATGTTGGCAGCGCTATAGACTATATTAAAATCTCTGACAGCACTGTGCACCCTCTGTAAGAGACTCTGTGACTGGTCGCACTTGCAGTTGGAATAGCCAGCTGTGATGGAAATTTGAAGTGAATAGTCAGGAGAGATGGAGATTAGAGGTTAATAATTAGCAGTGTTAGAGGTCTGAAGTATTAGCGCGAGCGGACGGTCTAGACGTGTGCCGTTAGGGAGATTTAATGTAAAATGATAATGAAATTACTGAAATTATCTAATTTTTCGAACTGGTTGTCCCATGATTAAGGTAAAATCTGCTAAATACGTTGTTTGCTCTGCAACAAAATTTTTACTTTGCTAACCACATGCCTATTAACAGTTAAGAGCCTACAGCAGTTAGAATCTTTTTATTTAGCTGTCTGTATTGATGCTTGCTGTATTGCTTTAGTTCGTGTAATGATGATTTTCTGTGAGGTAAGTGACTTATGAAATGTATGGGTTATTGTCAGGGTTTCTTCTAATTCAGGGCCATTCTTTTTAATTAATTTTAAAGCATTCAGATCGCGTTATTCTTGAATATTGTGGGCAATGAATGAATAGGAGAAGTTTGAGCTCTGTTTGTCAGAGCAAATTCTGTAGGTCAGTGTTGAAACGATAAAGACAACCAAAGTGACAGGACGTCAGTTTCACTCAGGAGATTCAGAATTAAATAAAATGTAGAAGTTTCACCTTCTCAGTTATTGCAATTTAAGTAAAAAAAAATATTAAATAAAGAAGTTTCAACATGGCCACTGAGGCTAGTTTCATTCTGTTGTTTCATTCAACTGAAAAAACCGACCGAACGAGAAAATAATCGACTGACCAATCGATTGTTAAAAAAAGTCGATCGTCTCATCATTACTACTAAGAAATCCTCACCTCAGTCACAAGTTTCTTTTGATACCTCATAAGATCGTATTTTCGTTAATAATTATACTGCGTTTAATGATTTTGGAAGTAAAGATATACGGCATGAATGTGACTGCATTGATCTAAGATTTCAAGATGCGTTGTGAGAACAGCTAGGTTTCACGTGACCGATGTTCTCAGAATCCATGCTGGTTGACCTCAAAATATGTTCAAAGAATCTACTTGTAGATGCATGTGACCTGTGGTTTCTTCCGACTACAGGGCACAGTTTTTAGTTCGGTATCTACACCTTATCTGTAAGGTGAAATTACGCTGTAACTCAGACGCAAATTCTATACAGAATCTGTTAAGGATTTCCTTTGGGCCTGGGGCAAGGATTTCCTCAGTGCCTAAAGCTTTGTTCAGTTCTAGAGATTTCTGCTGTTTCTCAATACCACTGACACTAATAACTATATAACTAATCAGTTTCTTTGTCTCGTCAATCGAAGTTATCTTTTTCGCACCCTGAAAGCCGCACGCACGTGGCACTTTCCTTTTAATTAAAGAATGTGATTCTGAGCTAAGTAACATATTAAGCTATCTGTGTAACCAGTCGTTTATCAGTGGAATATTTCCTGAATGGCTGAAATATGCTGAAGTTAAGCCACTGTTTAAGAAGGGAGATAAAGAAATAGCATCAAATTTCCGTCCAATTTCACTGTTGGCAGTATTCTCAAAAATTTTCGAAAAAGTAATGTACAGTCGGCTTTATAACCATCTTATCTCAAATACTGTCAAAGTCACAGTTTGGATTTCTAAAAGGTTCTGATATTGAGAAAGCTATCTACACTTACAGTGAAAATGTGCTTAATTCATTAGACAAAAAATTGCAGGCAACTGGTATATTTTGTGATCTGTCAAAGGCATTTGACTGTGTAAATCACAATATCCTTTTAAGTAAACTAGAATATTATAGTGTAACAGGAAATGCTGCAAAATGGTTCAAATCTTATATCTCTGGCAGGAAAAAAACGGTGTTATTAGGAAAGAGACATGTATCAAGCTATCAGGCATCATCCAACTGGGAACTAATTACATGTGGGGTCCCACAAGGTCCCATTTTGGGGCCCTTACTTTTCCTTGTGTATATCAATGACCTTTCATCAGTAACATTACCAGATGCCAAGTTCGTTTTGTTTGCCGATGATACAAACATTGCAATAAATAGCAAATCAAGTGTAGTCTTAGAAAGATCAGCCAATAAAATATTTGTGGACATTAATCACTGGTTCCTAGCGAATTTTTCGTCATTAAACTTTGAAAAAACACACTACATGCAGTTCAGAACTTGTAGGTGGTGTCCCACAAGTATATGTCTAACATACGATGACAAGAAGATAGAAGTGGACAGTGTTAAATTCTTGGGATTACAGCTTGATCATAAATTCAGCTGGGAGCAGCACACCACAGAACAGCTGAAGCGTCTTAACAAATCTCTGTTTGCAATGCGAATTTTGTCAGATATAGGGGATATAAAAATGAAAAAGCTGGCATACTATGCTTACTTTCATTCCATAATGCCAGCAGATGAGTACCTCAGAACTATTTTCCATCACGAAGTTTGGGGTAATTCATCAAGCCAAGCTAACGTTTTATGGGCACAAAAACGTGCAGTAAGAGTTATATGTGGTGTGAATTCAAGAACATCTTGCAGAAGCCTGTTTAGGGAACTAGGGATACTAACTACTGCTTTCCAATATATTTATTCCTTAATGAAATTTGTCATTAAAATATATCACTTTTTCAAACCAACAGCTCAATTCATGGAATCAATAATAAAAATAAGAATAATCTTCACAAGGATTTAAAGTCACTTAGTCTTGCACAAAAAGGTGCGCATTATTCAGGAACACACATTTTCAATAACTTGCCAGCAGCCATAAAAAGCTTAACAACCAATGAAATTCAGTTTAAGAGAAGCCTAAAGGATTTATTGGTGGCCAACTCCTTCTACTCCATTGATGAATTTCTCAGTAAAATCAACTGATTTGTATATAAGTACAATACAACTCCTGCACAATTTCAGTGCAGTAATGTGTTCATTGAAATTTTGTGTGTGCGTATGTGTGTGTGTGTGTGTGTGTGTGTGTGTGTGTGTGTGTGTGTGTAAGTACAATCTAACTTCTGCACCATTTCAGTGCAGTAATGTGTTCATTGTAAATAAGTATTATAGTAGTTCTATTACATGTTTATTACCTTATAAATAAATAAAAAACTTTTTTATTTTAAATTCAGTTCATTAGTATTTGTAAAATGACTCTTTCATATAGTGTTCATTAAAAAATGACTATCATTCCACTTGGGACCTTTGGAATGGTACATTAGCTTATTTGTTTTAGTTGTAAATATTTGTTATGTATTGTTGTTTTTCTGACATGTTCCCCATCCTGGAGGACCTCCTCACTACGGATCAATTGGAATGAAAGTAAATCTAATCTAATCTACCTAACAGTGTTACTGTAATCTCTTGAGTTAGTTTATCCTGCCGTTTGAGAACTCCATATGCTGTTCATAGTCAGTTTGACAGTCCCCTTCGACTAGCTTTTACCGTGCAGATACCTGCGTCTTTGGAGCAAAAGCTTATTCTGGAAGCCATCCCTTCCGTCTGGACAATACAATGGAACTTGGTTTCCCTCCCATATCAACTTCTAGGTCCTTCTGTCTGTAGTCACTACTGCTGTCAGGCTGCTGCTCACAAGGGAACGAACTGTGTGAAAGAAAACGAACATTTGCATTAAATGAACAAACACTTCACGTTTTTGATCAATTTTTCCATCTACATTTGCATTTATTTTGGACGATTACGTGGAATATCCTTATATGTTTCTAGAAAGAATTTTTACCCTGCAGCGGAGTGCACACTGGTCTGAAACTCTTTCACTGACTAAAACTGTGTGCTGGACCAGGATTCGAACCTGGGAACTTTTGCAGGAAAATGATCCACTGAATGAGCCAAAGCTGTGAGGGTGGGTCGTATTCTTGTTATATAAACACAGCAAAAAAAGTTTTGCATCACCCTGGATCCCAGAACTCCTGAAGATAGACGTTGACTGTGAGTATTGTATCACAGACACAGTCCCTTTGACTGTTCAGAGACGTCACTAAACCCGCCCAAAGATGTAAACAACCATGCTTGAGCAGCGCCTGTTAGATGGAGGGGGTCAGACAGTTGATCAGTCCCAGTCATTCCACCAGGAAAGAGGTACGCGGGTCTTGTTGTCTGTAGTCCAACCATGCCTAGACGATCAATACCGCGGTTCGATCGCGTCAGCATTGTTACTTTGTGCCAGGAAGGGCACTCGATAAGGGAAGTGTCCAGGCGTCCCAGACTGAACTAGAGCGATGTTGTTCAGACATGGAGGAGATACAGAGAGACAGGAACTGTCAATGACATGCCTCACTCAGGCCGCCCTAGGGCTACTACTGCAGTGGATGACCGTTACCTGCGGTTTATGGCTCGGAGGACCCCTGACAACACCACCATGTTGTATAATGCCTTTCGTGCAGCCACAGGACGTTGTTATGACTCAAACTGTGCGCAATAGGCTGCATGATGCGCATCTTCACTCCCGACATCCATGGTGCTATGTCTGCGTAAGCAGAAGAAATTAACGATCAAAGTTCGAAAACAATTTATTGGACTGTTCAATTAACCAAAACAAATCCTCCAAGTATAACACCAACACAAAACAGTGATCCGTCTTCGAATCATAACTACATACAAGAATAATATAGAAAACAACTGACATAATTTCCTACTAGTCTCCGCCAGAGAGTTCTCCGATATACCAAGCCTAATCTAGAGATCAGCGAGAAGATCCAAGTCGGGCTGCCGGGGTGGCAGCTATACATGTCTGCTGGCGGTCGATGAACTGCCGATGTGCGGCGGAGCGCCGGCGGATGAGTACCTCGGAATTATTTTCCATAACGAGGTTTGACGTGTGAAAATAGTTCCGGGATCTGCAGCGACCTCTTCCTTATGTTTATATGGGCCGATAGTTGCCCCTGGTGGCCGCTGGTGTCTTTGCTGTGGTGTTGTTGTTGTGGTTGTTGTTGTGGCCGTTCATCAATATTGCCTGTCGGTTGTGTAGTGCTTTGGTGTGCCTGCGAGGCGGGCAACCCGCGGCTGCAGGCTGTCAGTTTGGTTGCTGATACACTAGGCGCCGCGATGTCTGGTGGAGAAGGCCACAGCACATGGCGAGGTCCATCTTTGCAACCACAACACCAGGCAGCACGGTACAAATGGGCCCAACAACATGCCGAATGGACTGCTCAGGACTGGCACCACGTTTTCTTCACCAATGAATGTCGCATGTGCGTTCAACCAGACAATCGTTGGAGACGTGTTTGGAGGCAACTCAGTTAGCCTGAACGCCTTAGACACACTATGCAACGAGTGCAGCAATATGGAGGTCCCCTGCTGTTTTTGGGTGGCATTATATGGGGCCGACATACGCCGCTGGTGGTTATGGGAGGCTCTGTAACGGTTTACGATACATGAAAGCCATCCTCCAACCGATAGTGCAACCATATCAGCAGCATATTGGCGAGGCATTCGTCTTCATGGGCGACAATGCACATCTTGTGAATGACTTCCTTCAGGATAACGACATCACTCGACTAGAGTGGTCAGCATATTCTCCAGACATGAACCCTATCGAACATGCCTGGGATAGATTGAAAAGGGCTGTTTATGGACGACGTGACCAACCAACCAGTCTGAGAGATATACGCCGAATCGCCGTTGAGGAGCGGGACAATCTGGATGCCGCCTTGATGAACTTGTGGATATTATGCCACGATGAATACAGGCATGCATCAATGGAAGAGGACGTGGTACTGGGTATCAGAGGTACCAGTGTGTACAGCAGTCTGGACCACCACCTCTGAAGGTCACGCTGTATGGTGGTACAGCATGCATTGTGTGGTTGTCATGAGCAATAAAAAGGGCGGAAATGATGCTTATGTTGATCTCTATTCCAATTATTTGTACAGGTTCCGGAACTCTCGGAACCGAGGTGATGCAAAACTTTTTTTGATGTGTGTATTTACTTACGGTTCAAAAACTGGACTTGATTCGTGAGAATCTGTATTCAATCTGTGGTCATGCAGATACAGATTTTCCGTACTTCCCATAAACCACTAAACTGTGGAAGTGTGAAAAATTGACCAACAATTAAATTTTTCGATTTTGTTGCATTTAGTAGTAAAATTTATTGACAACTATTTCCCAAACTTTGATTCTCGAAATCGTATGGGAAATGTTGAAAAAGAAATCTAAGTTGTTCGATGTTTTGCGGCCATGCACCAGTCCCCTTCTGTCTATGGAACAACTATTTCTACACTGACAAGAAATGCATCCCTGTAATGAATGTTATCTAGCCCACATTTAGGTTCTTGCAAATAGTGACCTACTAAGGAAGTGTGTTTATGGTAAAACTCAAAACCGAAAATCCAAATGAGTCTCTGAATGCGCTCATCTGGAAACTTTGCTCCAAGACAACGTTTTCATCATCTACAGTTGCAAAACTTGCAACATATGATGCTGTAATTGTATTTAATAATGGGAACACAGGGAGAGTGAAAACGTTTCAGCGTTTGGGCTTCGGGACTGGTGCATTCACTCTGACCATTCTTGAGGAAATTGACCGTCGTCGAGAGTTCAGAGTTGAAATTTCTGTTCAGGACCTAGCAGAGAAAATAAGACAAAGAAAGACAGTTATAAGGGAAGTGTCGAGGACAAAGGGGATATTCAGTACGGTTCTGGAAAATTCTGAGAAGCTACAGTTGAAGAAATATGCTTAACCTTTAAAGCCATTTTCCCGGAAACCACATTTTATGACACTTCCGTACCTCTTTCTCGCAAAATGTGTGACAAATTCCTTTATATCTGATAGACACGTTTCTTACCGTACAACACACACACACACACACACACACACACACACACACACACACACACACACACACACACAGAAAAAGAGAGAGAGAGAGAGAGAGAGAGAGAGAGAGAGAGAGAGAGAGCGCTAAATTTTCAAATGTTTTGTTTATACCAATTCCACCCAAAAAGGTGTAAACTGTTATAAATGACTTTTATTAAAAATATATTCAAAACTGCTTACGTACGAGTATATTAGTTTATGTAGGCATTACGCGTTTCATCTTTGGCATGATTGGTTTAACAGGTTATGAGTTTTGAAAACTGAATTAAAAATTACATTAATTATTACTATCCACCAAATTAAATTTTACTTTTTTGTCTTTCATATTTTAGGCACAGTCTCTGATAACACGAGAGTTTGCGTTTCATGTATGTGCCCTCTTAAGACGAATGCCGGAACGATTTCTTTGAAAATGATACGGCCGATTTCCGTCCCAATAGTTGACTTATTCGAGCTTGTGCTCCATCGCTAACGACCACATCGTCTACGGGGCGTAATATCCGTTTCTTACTTCCTTTGTATTATGTGCATGTGTGCAACACTTTCTGTCGGGATGGAACTCTTCAGTAATATTTGTTGAAGCATATGTTCGTGATGTAATAATGGCAAAATGTTTTACAGTCGTGAAATGCAATCAGTGCGGGTCAAGCTTCGTTTAAAACTAAGGGGCTAAATGTCGTGGTAAAGGGTTATCCTGTTTAAAGATGTCTCTTGTACAATGCTGGAACGTTGCAGATGCATGCGGCGTAGAGCGCGAATGTAGACACGATATCTGGGCAACCTGATATAGATGTGTTTGTAGTGAACACGGTAGTCCGACATGAGTTAACCCACTTTGAAAATGGGATGATAATCAATGCAAGATGTGTCTTCAACCTTCACACTGCACAGCAAAGTGTTCGACAAGCGGACGTCACATCGTCACCCCAGAACCATACGGAGCGATCGACGATCTGCTGTGCGTGAGATTGTTGCGATTTGAACCTTGGGTGTCAGGAACCCATTTATAAGCTCACAGGACAAAAAGTCAGCCACCCTATGGCGCAGGCACAGATGAATATTTATGCCTTTACAGATGACGCAGCGATAAAGTCACGTGCTGAACGGCGCCCGCACTGCCTCTACGTGAGAATAAGGAAACAGCGATCAGTGAGACGTTTATGTTTCAAGCGAACATTGTACGTAAAACATGGGGAAATGTAAGGACGTGACAGAGTGGCAAAAAGGGGTAGTCGACTTTGGCCGTGTCCATGGTCAAAAGGTGTGTGAACTTACTGGATTTGTCGGTGTTTCGTGGCGGACTGTTCAGTGTGTCTACAAGCGGTGATGTAAGGCACGTGACCACCACGAAACACGATTTCAGAATTGCGGTCGGAAAAAGATCCTGACTGGGAGACACCCGGAGACGCGTTTCAGGGCTTGTGAATCGAAATCTTTTCCAAACCCGACAGAAATTACTGCAAGCAGTGAATGTCCAAGCTCACCTGTTAGCGAGCAAACATTGCGACGGAACTACATGCAATGAACGTTTGTAGCCGCTCACCTTGCAAGAGGTCATTGCTCACATAGGCACATAAAGCTGCGTGCCTTCAGTGAGCTAGAAACCATCATATGAGGACAGCAGCTAACTGGCGGAATGTATTGTGGTCTGACGAATCACGTTTCTGCCTATATTCAAATAACGCATGTCGTTGGATGCACCGAAAGCCAAATGAAGCATTTCATCCTGAAGGTCAGGTTCAAGCCGTAGGTGGGTCTGAGATGTATTGCGTGTGCTTTTCTTATCATGAAGTGGGCCAGCTCATTGAGGTGACAACTAACATGAAACAGCATCTAGATTTAAACATTCTAATGATCAGGTCTTGTCTTCCAGTCAACATCTGCATGCTGACTTTGCTACTGATACACTTATTTTTCGAGACGACAACAGCAGAGTTCATTGGGCTGGAATAACATGTGATTGGTTTTCTGGATTATCCCCCACACTGTTACAACTCGATTGGCCTACAAAAATCACCTGACTTGAACCACATAGAAAAGCTGTGGGACATGTCGGAACAGAAGATGAAACGCCGACATCATCGCCGCAATTTGGTGGGACTGCGCTATCAGATCCTCAGCGAATGGCTTAATCTGCATGCGATGTACCTACCCAAACTTGTGGACTCTCTTCCTAACCGAATCCAGGCGGTTATCAAGTGCAGGGGCGGACTTTACGGCATTAAACGATGGTTGTAATGATTTTTCTAGGAGTGACTAATTTTTTGTCGGTGAAATTACTAGAAATATACAGAGAAAACTGCAGCGTGCAGGCTTCAGCAGCCAGCAAGCGACACGTGACCTTTGCCTCCCCATCATTTTTGGCCATTGAGTGCAAATTTACGAGCATAACGCCAAATTTCACAACCTGTCCCAACGAATCCATTAACAATGAGGGATAGTTTTCACTCTTTGTCCGAAATGCGACAGGAGAACTATTCATCTTACCTCGGCATTGATCCTGTCTTTGGGAAAGTTTTGCAGGTTAAACAGAAAGCGCGAGTCTGCCATGCACTTGAGGGATTCGGTCCAGGATGGTACGAGGAACTGCTTCTCCATGTCAGGCTTGACTGGGTCAAGCTTCTTTTGGAAGAGGATCAGCACGGCGTCCATGATGAGTGTGATGAGGTACGGAGGCTTGCCCAGCTTCCTCACCGTGGCGATGTCAGCCGCCTGTCACATCAACACCAACATGTCGGCTTTCATGGGCTAAATAACAACACTGAAAAGTGTGAAATAATGAACTGTTAAACAGATTTAAAAATTTAGTAACGTTTATGAAAGGACAAAGGAAAGGAGATTCCGACAGTCACGAAATAATATAAAAATATTATATCCGACATAAAATTGTGCGATTTCATGGAGAGAACGTACACAAGATGAAAAGGGCAATTATAAAAGCTGTAGCGAGTTTAATTTATTTCTTAACACTAGTTTGAACTTCTGTAGTGTACTGTCATTAATACTGTTCACTGTGCACGGTTTGCTGGAAGAACGTCATATGGGTACAGTGCAGCCATACTGATCCAAATGACAGTTTTCTTTATTAGAGCTTTTCGCATTGATGCATGGGAGAATATATAAATTTTTATGCTTCACTGATTCATGCGCAAAAACCACTGTCTTCTGTAAGAACGTCTTACTTTGAAAAATACATCCTGCCACACTGATCCAAGTGAGAAACCACCCTTGGATAGTTATGGCATCAAGTTATGACTATGACTTAATGCAAAAGCTGAAGAGATCCAAGTCGAACACCTCATTTTGAGTGTGGCTTATAGTCTGGAGTTCGTGTAACTTATTATATAAAAGTCAAAATAGGCGCAAAAGAAGAGGACAGACATCTGCACGTCTCAGGCTTGGATGGACCTCGTGCAGGGCTGCCGAAGTATGAGTCTTTCATATTTTGAGATATGACTGACACGTTCCTGGATTTTGAAAGCCTTTCAGATCACTACAAAGACTACCAAGATGTTTTCGGAGGGGGCGCAAAGATATCACAAATGCGAAAAATAACATTCTTCTAGGGGTCAATCCTTATGCATTACAATGATTACTATACAGAAAAAAGTATAAAGCAATTGACTTCAAATCAAATGAGACAGATTTGCAGGCATTGCTAATAAGCCTCCGAAACTAAATACCTGCACACGCTAGGGTAGGAAAGATGTAAAAAAATTGGAAGACATGAAAAAATTCTTAAATTTGTTCCACTAGTTCATCATATATTTTACATATCAATTCCGCATGTATGCAGGAGAGGAAGGGTGATGAGGTCCAGGACGATGAAAGCATCCTAGCCTCCGTATTGGGGGATGCTTAAGTTTGATTACCTCCTAGGCTCTTCAGTGTTTCGATGTAATGCAACTATAATTTCAGTGTTTTTTTCTACCAAAGTAATACAATGATTTATTTAACAGAAACCAAACTTTTTGTATCTTCCAATAGAAAAATTACAATAAAACATTTCTTAAATTTATTCTAACATATTAGTCAACATTTCATTAAAGATTAAACCATAAAAATGACACGTTTCCTTAAAACAAAGACAAACGCGTTTCCCTAATTTTATCTAAATGATGTGGATGTCACTTGAATCAGTGTCGTTCTAATGTCGCCATTTGCATTAAAATACTAACCAATTTATTCTACTGCCAGATCTATGTTTGACTAATATCTGCCGTTGTTGTTGTTGTGGTCTTCAGTCCAGAGACTGGTTTGATGCAGCTCTCCATGCTACTCTACCCTGTGCAAGCTTCTGCATCTCCCAGTACCTACTGCAACCTACATCCTTCTGAATCTGTTTAGCGTATTCATCTCTTGGTCTCCATCTACGATTTTTACCCTCCTCGCTGCTCTCCCAATACTAAATTGGTGATCCCTTGATGCCTCAGAATATGCCCTACCAAGCGATCCCTTCTTCTAGTCAAGTTGTGCCACAAACTCCTTTTCTCCCCAATTCTACTCAATAACTCCTCATTAGTTACGTGATCTATCCATCTAATCTTCAGCATTCTTCTATAGCACTACATTTCGAAAGCTTCTATTCTCTTGTTGTCTAAACTATTTATTGTCCACGTTTCACCTCCATACATGGCTACACTCCATACTAATACATTCAGAAAAGACTTCCTGACACCTAAATCTATACTCGATGTTAACAAATTTCTCTTCTTCAGAAACGCCTTCCTTGCCATTGCCAGTCTACATTTTATATCCTCTCTACTTCGACCATCAGTTATTTTCCTCCCCAAATAGCAAAACTCATTGACTTCTTTAAGCGTCTCATTTCCTAATCTAATATCCTCAGCATCGCCCGATTTAATTCGACAACATTCCATTATCCTCGTTTTGCTTTTGTTGATGTTCATCTTATATCCTCCTTTCAAGACACTGTCCATTCCATTCAGCTGCTCTTCCAGGTCCTTTGCTGTCTCTGACAGAATTACAACCTCATCGGCGAACCTCAAACTTTTTATTTCATCTCCATGGATTTTAATTCCTACTCCAAATTTTTCTTTTGTTTCCTTTACTGCTTGCTCAATATACAGATTGAATAACATCGGGGAGAGGCTACAACCCTGTCTCACTCCCTTCCCAACCACTGCTTCCCTTTCATGTCCCTCGACTCTTATAACTGCCATCTGGTTTTTTGTACAAATTGTAAATAGCCTTTCGCTCCCTGTATTTGACCCCTGCCACCTTCAGAATTTGAAAGCGAGTGTTCCAGTCACTATTGTCGAAAGCTTTCTCTAAGTCTACAAATGCTGCCATAAGCAGTCCTATTTACAGTTGACAAACACGATGGAGGTACAATAAAATCAGTGTAGCACATCGTCAATGTTTATAAATGCGGAAGACGATACTACAGAAAGTTAAGGGGTACTTATCACCACCATATATCGTCCTGTCGATAGGTACATCTCGTTTTATGTGAGGGTTGATGTCAGCCGTACACTAAATTCCAGATAACTTGGCTGATGATAAAATAAATACTTATACAAAGCGGAATTCGTCGACAATCTCTTAAAAATTACATTCTTATTATAACATACGATGCCTGCAGAGGTGTATGTCAGCTCAACATAAACTTCTTGCATATTTTGACCGTTTATAGTTAGTCATATGGCACGTTGTTTCGTAGGGTATAATTATTTATTAAATAACTTTTCTGATTTCTAGACCACATTTCCAAAATCACCTTAAACGTTTCGACATTCCGTCATTTTCAAAGGCTATAAAATACAACAAAAAACAGGTATCAGAAGATATGAAAATATGTTATATTTCATCACCGATTAGAGACAGAGCATTGTTTATACCTATCCAAAGGTAGTCAAGATGTAGAAAAGCTCTTGCTGTAGCAAAAGTAGTGCAGTGGATTACAGGCAAATGTGTGCGACTTTTCTGTTGCCTAGTTTGAAGTCGTAGGGAGAGTTATTGAAACTGTTAACAAAATTTACAAAAATTTTAAGGATTGCTATTGCAAAGGCTACATTCAGATGAAAACGATGCGGGCAAATAGGCTCAGAACAGATGTAAACTATTAGATGTAGAGTTTTGCTCTCTATGGCACAAACTATGTGCGGAAGAATAGGTTAAGGCAATATTTAGAAAGTCACGAGATGTTAGTCGGTAGAAAAACGGATAAAATGTCGTGGAGAGACAAAATCTCAAAAAAAACAATGTTAATAGGGAATGGGTGAACATAACTCTATCTTTACTGTTGTTGGAAGTCGGAAGATAACAATAATTGACACATCTTGTAAAGAAAACCTCTGTTGCACATTATTACAGATAGAAAATTTTTGGGTATATCAGGTACTGGAAGAAGAAGAGCCATAGAAAAATGTTGGGTGTATCAGGCATTGGAAGAAGAAAACCACTTAACAAAACTAAGCCACCAATGAGAGCAAATATGCTTGTATGGCTTAAGGCCTCCGTCCACTATCAAACTTGTTTGTCAAATTCGCTCATTTCTACCAACGGGTTTATCATACAAGCCCGTACACGTAGCAACAACTTTGAAACAGACGTTGTTCGCGTCATCAAGTATTTTGAAACTAGTGGGAGTGGCTACCAATAGAGACAAAACATTTTTTTGCATTGAATTTAGCACTGTGTTTAAAGAAGAAAAAGAAAATAAGAAGAGAACCAAGGAATGGTTGAAATTCAAGAATCTGCTAAAGGAAATATTACACACAGAATATGATAATTATATCAACTTCCTCCGAATGGACAGTCAAACTTTTAATAATCAAGTTACTTCGCTCTCACATTGAAAAACTAGACATACGTAAGATATGCGAAAATTTATTCTCATCTACTAAAAATGAGAGTTTAGGAAAATGTCACAACGTGGAAACATATATATCGTCTGTGGAAGAACCGGAGAGCTTCGATTTTTAAAATTTTATTCAATCCCTGCTTGTATGTTGTGCATAGAATACTAATTTTCTTCTTAACCCCCTCCCACGTAATATATGGCTGGGAAAACGCAACACCTCTGCCATTTTGGTAACTGCCAGTGATATTTTGCTTCTATCCTTGACCGTAGTTTCCACAGTTTTGGAAACTCACGATGTAATAAGACAAAATGTAATAAAACATTTGTTTGCTAAATATACACGGCGAGACATCAACACAATGTCCGCCATCTTGTCAAATCTATCGTCAATAAAAGTTCTCTCAAACACGTCAAACAGCCCTGCTTACGGTCAGATGTCTGACAAACCTGTAAAATTTGACAAATTGTTTGGTCGTGTATGGGAGCCAGTAAAGTGCACCGTGCTAGCGTATGAGATAGGAAGGTGTGCCACACCCTACAAAATACGAGTACAGACGACGTGTGATCAAAAGCAACGGGAATTTTTGTTTTTCTGAAAGAATCTTTATTTAGTCATCAACATCAACTTTTTCCGCTTCAAAATAATCCCCCTCAGATATAACACATTTATGCCAGCGCTTTTTCAATCTTGGAAGCACTTCTGCAACTCAGTTTTCGTTATGGTGTTCATGTCCTTCAGCAGTTCTGTTTTTTCTCATCGGTGCTTGCAAAACGACGTCCTATCACGGTTCTCTTCAGCCTCGGGAATAGAAGAAGTCGCAGGGGAACAGGTCCGGCGAATACGGTGGGTCAGGCATTATATCAGTTTTGTTTTTTGCCAACGAACAAGCGTTGAGGTGTGAGCGGTAGCAATTGTCGTGTTGCAATTTCCACGAGTCGTTTTGCCACAATTCTGGTAGTTTTCTTCGAACTCTCTCATGCAACGGCGCGTAACTTCCAAGTAGTATTCCTTATTGACCGTACTGCCATAAGCCAGGAACTCATGCTGCCTGTTCGATATTGCAATCGAAGAAACAGTGAGAAGAACCTTCATATGTTATTAAACTCGTCGAATTTTTCTTGGTCCTGGCTCTTCAGGCAGTTTCCATTGGCACGATTGGGCCTTGGTTTCGACGTCATACCCGTATACCCATGCTTCGTCAGCTGTTATAACCTTATTTTGAAGATCTGGATGGTTGTCAACTTCATTGAGCAATTTATGAGCGACATAATTCTTGGTGGAAATTTAACAATTTCGGGACAAACTTCGCTGCTCAACGTATCATGCTTTCGCGCAGCAGAAAAAATTGCTTGGCTTGAGCCTAAGGATATGCCGACATCGTCAGCAACCTCTCTGACGGTGATACAGCGATTTTCCAGGGCCATTTTCTTTACTTCTTCCACATTGTCGTCAGTAACTGATGTGCTAGGGTGTCCAGGGCGGTCACAGTCTTCAATGTCTTCTCGACCCTCTATGAAAGTTTATACAACTCGTATATTCTCGTTTTACGCGTAGTAGATTCACCAAAAGCCACAGTCAACATTTCGAATGCTTTACTGTAGTTTATTTTTCAAGCAAAATTTAATGCAGATTCTTTGATTCATCGTTTTCAAAAATAAAAATTCTCCAAGCACTCGAAAACACGTATAACCTTGTCGACTGTCACCAATAAACTAAATATTCAAAACAGCTGAAAATGCAGACTTACATCAGGAACATGTGTACCAACAAGATAAAAAAAATTAAAATTGGATGTATAAAGCCCGCGAAATTAAGAAATTCCCTTTGCTTTTTGATCACACCTCGTATGCTAGAATTACAGTGGCTGTTCTAATATACACGACAACCGGTGTGTGGCTGTTTGGCGGCTATCCATATTTCTACATTTCTGTCTCAGAGATGCAACACTTATACTGTTAATATGAATGCACAAAAATATGTGAGTGTGAAATCTTATGGGACTTAACTGCTAAGGTCATCAGTCCCTAAGCTTACACACTACTTAACCTACATTATCCTAAGGACAAACACACACAACCATGCCCGAGGGAGGACTCGAACCTCCGCCAGGACAAGCCGCACAGACCATGACTGAAGCGCCTTAGATCGCTCGGCTAATCCCGCGCGGCACGAATACACACACAAAAAAAATATTAACACGATGTACTATCCCACCGCCTACACCTTTACGTATGTAATCTATGTATGTAGATACCCAACCAAGACTGTTAATTATTACGGTAAACAAATACACCGTTAATGATACTCACCTTAATGGTGAGCAGAGCTGCCTCGGCTGCCTCCAGCGCAGGCATGGCCGCTACTAGTTTCTTGTCGGCCTCTGCCTTGTCCACGGCGATGACGTCGACGAGCGCCTGAGCGCGGTCCTTCACTACCTGCACCTCCGCTTTGACCACCTCCGCAGCCTCAGCGGACGCTGTCACCACGACCAGCACCTCTTCGGCGCGTGCCGACGCCTTCTTGATCTCCACCTCCATCACCTGCGCAGCACGATGCCTGGTGTGAACTGGGGCTAATATTGCAATTCTTTGGTGGTGGTCGGACGCTGTTAAGCACGATGTACAAATATTTGTCACCCCCATGAATCGAGACCACTGGTCACTTTGGATTGCTGTAGACAATGTAGAAGTGGTACCAGGTGGTCTTGGCTTTATGAGGCTTCACTGCTGACGTAGGTCATGGCAGAGTAGTGCTATGCATATACCGATCGACTGTATGGGATCAGCACAGTAAGATGGGTCGATGTGGAGATCTGAAACAAAGCTAGAAAGGAACTATCGTGTTTGGATGTGTCTGCTGCCAGGGCTATTATGTTTGGATGTGGCCATGCTTAGAGCTATTGTGTTTGGACGTGGCCATAGGCAGAGCTATTCTGTTTGGAGGTCCCATGGCCAGAGCTCTTGAATCTGGATGTGTCCATGGCCCGAGTTAACGTGTTTGTGTCCATGGCCAAAGCTATCATGTTTGGGTGTGTCCATAGCCAGAGCTATTGCGTTTGGACGTGCCCAATGCCAGAGCTATCGTGTTTGGATGTGTTCATGCCAGAGCTCTCCTGTTTGGACGTGACCATAGGCAGAGCGATCGTGTTGGACGTTTCCATGGCCATTGCTATTGTGTTTGGACGAGCCCATAGCCAGACCTATCGAGTGTGGACGTGTACATGATCAAAGCTATCGTGTTTGGACTTGTGCATGGTCACAGCTATCATGTTTGGAGCTGTTCATGGCGAGAGCTATCGAGTTTGGACATGCCTATGGCCAGAGTTACCGTGTTTGGACGCTGGTTAGAGTTATCGTGTTTGCATGTGACCATGGCGATATTATAAATGCAGTTGCTTGATATGTCAGTGTATCAACGCATGTAGGGATAATAAAGAGACCCTCAACCAACAGGGATGAGAGATGAGTGTCACGGCTTTTCAATAACAATCTAACTAAAATTTGATAGGAATTGTTGCTGTCAGTAAATACAGTCCAGTTGTGACCACTTTCTGAGCGGGTATTCGGAAGGAACTGTTTTATTGGACATTTGGAGTCGGGTAGCTCGTACAAGGCCATTGCTCACAGTGATTCATAAAGATGCATCTCTTCAATGGGACAAACAACACAATTTGGACAGTAACTCACCGGAGGTCTAGCGAGTCGCGATTTTGCCTCTTTTAAAATAGTACGTGCATCAACGGACCACGAGGTGTTTAACCTGCACTGTGTAGGGTTTGTACCCGTAGTTCAGGTCAGACTTGGCTTTATGATGGTTTGTGGGGTTTTTAGTATCTGAATTGGGCTCATTTGTTTAGGTTACCATGAATAAGAACAAGGATATTTATTTCAGCATTCTCGGTGACCAAGTGGTGCCCCTTCTTCTACATCCTCATGGTAAGTAAGCTGTAGACATTCCCATCGTTCAAGATGGTAGCTATGTTAACAGGGTAGCACGCAAACGTATATAAATTTCGGAGTTCGGTGTGGGTAACAGAACTTAACAGATCCTTAATTCAAAAGGGTAGAGGAAACAGACTACAACTGGTTCGAAGGCTAGCTAAATTTGAATGTTTCTGGATCAGGAAAAGTTGTCAGTTAAGGGTGGTTGTAATGGATTTGGGCTCAAAAAATCGGTTTTTCATTAATATTATTTTCCTAATCTACAGAGATTAATCTATTTTGTGCATAAATTTTATCTTGATGTCAAAATCTAAAATGCTTTTAAAATATTAAACTCAGCACTCGCAGCCGCTATCATCTTTTCAGACATTTGGGAAATGGTGGTGGGGACTCTTCTTTTTTTCGAAGCTGTTATGGATAATAAACCATAAAATACTCCAATACGAATGTTAGAATGCGATGGCCACACCCAAAAGACGCTTAGTGATATGTTTCGTCAGTTGCTGAAAGAGTAGAAATGTGGAACGCCTGAGGATGGAGAAGAACAAGGAGGAACTATTAAAGAAATTGGTTCTCTTCAGAGCTAGAAGGAAAAATACAAACAATTTAGAGGCAATGAAGCGTCCACTGTGGGCAGTTTACTTTTGCATGTTACTCACCGACCACAGACCGATGCATAAACTGTGCACAAAAGACTATTGCTGTAAGTACAAACAGTAAAGGAAACCTATTCACATAAACACTCACTGTCAGAACCTGTGATAAATGCAATGAAGCACGTAATCAGACATCTTGCAAACTCTGATTTGTTGAGGAGTGTCTTCATGGCAAAATACAAAATGCGAATGGAAGCCCTAGGTAATTTTAATATGGATTAGGTGTTCAAAAAGGACATACTGTGGACATTATGTACTAAAAACAGGTGTCTGTGATGAAGTTTTATGTTTTAATTAGAGAAATAATGGCAGAATTGAAGTGCAGGGGAGAGTTGGTGTAAATCCAGGTGTGTTTACTACAAAAAAAGGCATGTTACACCATCGATGAGAGCAGGGTCAAGAAAGCTGGCAGATCACTGTCTTTGCAAAAATACAGGCCCGGCAAATTCGAAGGGGAAAGAACAAAAAGTTGGAGGATGAGGAACATCAGTATGTAGGATTTTAAAATTGAGATAGGTTTATTACATATAGAAATATAAGAAGAAAATCTTTCAATCGCACTTTCTCCGTTTTACATTTTTTGCAATATTAGAAGCCTTTTCTCAAAAACTATATGCGCTAATACTATGAAATATTCAGGAGTCCTTTAAAACATGTTGTTGTCTAATTGGAAGTAAAAAACATAAAATCCTTCTATTTCATTTTGATTTATAGGATTATACGTAGGAAAAAACTTAATTTTGAATATGTAAAATTCAGAACTCTTCAAATAATAAAATTTTTAATATTTCAGTGATTGTAGTTCAGTCGTGTTATAAACTTCTTAGGAACATATAATAAAATTTTTAAATTCGTTACACCACTAGAATCCGAGTTACGGCTTTTTATAAAAAGATAATAAAAAATTAAAAATCCATATTTTCGACAAAATATTAATCCTGGGTCTTTTACTGTATTTTTCCATTAAAATACAGCTCTTTTTATTTACACAGCAAAATTTCGGATCTGTACGTTCATAACTGTGGCTGTAATGATTTTTTAAATAAATGTTTACATTGTCGGCTACATACAACTTTACGTCCCTTATGGCAGGGCATGGAACGTGTGGAATTGTAAGAATGAGGGGTTCTGTAGGGAGACGATTATTGAGATGTTCGAAGAACTTGGGGCATAGAGGGACTTGATTCGTTGCTGGGAGGTACATGCAGGGGATACGTACAGAAGAGGAAGATGAGGCAGAGTAGAGTACATGGTACTCAACGACTTGTATTGACTAATGAGTTGTAAAATGCACAGGTTGCAAATCATACTGTTCAGTGCCAGGCCCAGCCGAACCACTGCCACAGCCATGTTCTTGTTGAAGGATGTTGTCACGTATTTTGATCTAAATGTTAACCTTTTACTAATCTCGCTTGCACGGTCTGGGAGTATCATCGCTAATTACGGACTCACCAATCTTAATTTCAGTTCTCGGTGTCAAGGTTTATATAGAAAAGAAAGATGTTTTTCAAAGGAAAGCTATTAGTTAGTGAATAAATAAATACATGAGCGGAAAATATCCAAAAAGGGATGAGATCGAAATATTTCCTGAAAAATGCACACAAAAAACGATGAAGAAGGTTGCGAGGATAGTATGAGGCTAAAGGAAGCAGAAGAGTTTAAAAAGTGTAGTAGGCTGGGATCTCTAAAGCTATGGTCCAATAGAGAGAATGTAGAGTAGATATTGACGAAGAAATATGCCAGAGATAGGGAAGATGATACAGGATAGTGCAGCGAGGAAGAATATTCAGGTACTGTCATCGCTAAGTAGTAGCTTTTACTTATGATGCAAATAACGTACTGTTCATTGAGTTGAATTGTAATGAGGACGAAGCAGTATTTGAAGAATTATAGGTTACAATGATTGTTAAACATGTTGAAGTTTTTGATTGGCAAAGAGACTAGGACAACTGAACCCAAGGCTTAGGGAAGTAAACATTCGGTGAACAATGGAGTCGACGAGCTGGACCAAAAATAAAAATCTGAGCTGTTAGAAGAAGTATGTGGAAGCCGTGAATCATCCTACAATATCTGTAGAAGACAAAAGTATTCGGATACAAGGCTTAGCACAGCTAATATATTAGTGACGTGGCTTGCTGTAGCTGTCAGGAACTCGTAGAAGTGCAGTTTGCTCGTCAGCTGTACGAATTATTTTTTACTCTTCACCGGTTTCGGTCGTATCGATCATCATCACAGGAATAAAAAGCAGTATATAAGATGGAAAAGCACTTCATTTTTCCTTTAGATGAATTGAAAGTCCTGGAAGTTACAAGATCTTTATAAAACCATATGTAATCTTTCATGACTTTAAACAGCATAAAATCGGCCTCACAGTAACTCACAACCGGATATTAAAGAAACAGCGTGACGACTGATCTCACAGTCAGTTAAACAGAACACATGCACATAAAGGAACTTCAAAGAATACAAGCAACACAGCATCAGTAAGATAATCTGTTTCGGGTGTTAGCAGAAAATGAGTCGTCGTTTCTAGATAAACTTGATTCGGTGAAAGATTTTGAGTGTCACAAAGTAGTAAGAAAACTTGAGGCTATCAATGTGAAGCACTAACCAAAAGCTGTGTCATCCAGCATGCAAAAAAGAATGAAAGTTAAAGAATTTTAAACTGCGGGCGGGTTGAGGAGAGTGGGGGGGGGGGGCTAGTTCATCTGATAGGATTAGCAGCACTATCGTGTATTCGGTCACAAAGTGATTGTATACAGAGCTGTATTGTCGTTTGAAGATGATTTTAAAATGCAAGAAGACTTGGACAACATTTCCACTCGGTGAAAGGAAGCTCACTCTAAATGTGGAAAAATGTGACGTAATGCACGTAACGAAGGGAAAGAACTCAACAGTGTGCGGTTGCACGATGAGTGGTGAACATTTGAGTCTGTCACACAGTTTAATTGTGTGGGATAACACTAAGAAGCTACATGAAACGGAACTTATACGTAAAATTTGTTGGAAATTTCTGGGAAAAAGTAGTGCACTTGTAAATGAAATCCCATACAAGACACTAGCTCAGCTGTTTCAGAATTTGGAGTTCTTATCAAGTATGCAACAATGCGGGCATCGAACTAATTGAAACAAGCGCTATACTCCATGCGGAAGTATAGCAGAGATGCTGGGTGAACTTAAGTGTAAGCAAAGGCGATGTTTTTCTCGCAAAGCCCTGTCATATAAATTTACAGAATCGGTATTCGATAGACTGTACCAAAGTTCTGCTGCCTACATCGAATACCTCAGGCAGGGATTTTGAGTGTACCAAAGGGGGTGATGTTAGAGCATGTATCGAGTTATATAGCCCATTTTCCCTCTTACTCATAACCCAAATGGAATAGAAAACAGGTAATTTGGTGCGATGTAACCTTTGCCACCCACTGCGCGGCTTTCGGAGTACACATGTGCATATAGATGCAGGTGTGGACGAAAACGTAAACGAAAGTAGGTGTCCGATGAGAAAACGTTACCTCTAGGTCTTTGCGTAGCAGGTCGACGCTTGCCGCTGCCTCCACCAACTTTCCGAGCCCCGTGTTCATGCGAGACGCCATCATCTCGATGTTCTCCCTGCGTCCCGTGTAGATCTTCTGGTATCCGACCAAGAACGACAAGAAAGACTTGGGGGTGACGTACGTCTGCCTGCGGAAGCGCTCATAGTACTGGATGCATGTGTCTGCCACTCCATCGTGCACGTCTCCCATCACTTCGATTAACTGCAACAACACAATGTTTGTAGCGTCACAATATACCTATCGCTGTAGTGCGAATTTAAATAGTCTCAGTGAAACTGAAGCTATGTCTGTACAATAATAGGAAAAAATTAGGAGCTGGTCTAAAACGATAGATGCTTTTCATTTTTATTCTTACTTGGCTTAGATTGACTGATTAATATATAATACACTACTGGTCATTAAGATTGCTACACCAAGAAGAAATGCAGATGATAAACGGGTATTCATTGAACAAATATATTATACTGGAACTGACATGTGATTGCATTTTCACGCAATTTAGGTGCATATATCCTGAGAAATCAGTACCCAGAACAACCACCTCTGGCCGTAGTAACGGCGTTGATACGCCTGGCCATTGAGTCAAACAGAGCTTGGATGGCGTGTACAGGTACAGCTCCCCATGCACCTTCAACACGATACCACAGTTCATCAAGAGTAGTGACTGGCGTATTGTGATGAACCAGTTGCTCGGCCACCATTGACCAGACGTTTTCAATTGGTGAGAGATCTGGAGAAAGTGCTGGCCAGGGCAGCAGTCGAACATTTTCTGTATCCAGAAAGGCCCGTACAGGACCTGCAACATGCGGTCATGCATTATCCTGCTGAAATGTAGGGTTTTTCAGGGATCGAATGAAGGGTAGAGCCACTGGTCGTAACACATATGAAATGTAACGTCCACTGTTCAAAGTGCCGTCAATGCGAACAAGAGGTGACTGAGACGCTGGGTGGTACGCCAGTATGGCAATGACGAATACACGCTTCCAATGTGCGTTCACCGCGATGTCGCCAAACACGGATGCGACCATCATGATGCTGTAAACAGAACCTGGATTCATCCGAAAAAATGACGTTTTGCCATTCATGCACCCAGGTTAGTCGTTGAGTAAACCATCGGAGGCGCTCCTATCTGTGATGCAGCGTCGAGGGTAACCGCAGCCATGGTCTCCGAGCTGATAGTCCATGCTGCTGCAAACGTCGTCGAA
The DNA here is from genome assembly GCF_023864275.1 of Schistocerca cancellata. Lineage (NCBI taxonomy): Eukaryota > Metazoa > Arthropoda > Insecta > Orthoptera > Acrididae > Schistocerca > Schistocerca cancellata. The sequence goes on along the minus strand of NC_064627.1, from coordinate 497,748,521 downwards.
CTGTTCGTGCAGATGGTTGTTATCTTGCAAACGTCCCCATCTGTTGGCTCAGGGATCGAGACGTAGCTGCACGATCCGTTACAGCCATGTGGATAAGATGCCTGTCGTCTCGACTGCTAGTGATACGAGGCCGTTGGGATCCATCACGGCGCTCCGTATTACCCTCCTGAACCCACCGATTCCATATTCTGCTAACAGTCATTGGATCTCGACCAACGCGAGCAGCAATGTCGCGATACGATAAACCGCAATCGCGATAGGCTACAACCGGACCTTTATCAAAGTCGGATGATGGTACGCATTTCTCCTCCTTACACGAGGCATCACAACAACGTTTCACCAGGCGACGCTGGTCAACTGCTGTTTGTGTATGAGAAATCGGTTGGAAACTTCCCTCATGTCAGCACGTTTTAGGTGTCGCAACCGGCGCCAACCTTGTGTGAATGCTCTGAAAAGCTAATCATTTGCAAATCACAGCATCTTCTTCCTGTCGGTTAAACTTCGCGTCTGTAGCACGTCATCATCGTGGTGTAGCAATTTTAATGGCAAGTAGTGTACATATCGATCAACAGATGGTAAGAATATTCTCGAGGATCTAGAACAGTGGTTCCCAACCTTTCTAAGGCCATTATCCCTGTGTGCAATCAGACATTAGCTAATACCGCCACCCTTCCCCCGCCCCCCCCCCCCTCACCCCCACCCCTTACCCACGTGATCTGTTGCCCCCTTCCCATCACCAACATTACCACCAACATTAGGACCTAATTAAACTGTAAAATGAAAGACTTTTCTTGTAACTCTATTATTTTTAAAATGATGAAAGACGAATGATATTTAGTTTGTGTGTGTGTGCGTGTATTTGTTGTGTGTTAGAATGAATGACGAAGGAATTAGTGGTGGATCGCAAGTGCTACCCACAACTCCTTCTCAGAAAAGAAAGCTAACTATCCACAATGAGAGTAGATACTTGTTACAAAACATGCTTCCCCTGCATTACGCCTCTCCATTGCAGCACTTGCTTGACCCGCACACTGCAACCATATTTAAAGTCAATCAAGTTCAGATATGTGCACTATACTTACTGTTCGCAAATCACTTCATTGCTGCACTCCGTTCTTCTGAAATGGCAGAAATTAGACGACTTCAGGATGTTTATGCTTTGTCTATAGCCAGTCATATAATAACTGTGTGCACAGCACTACAGTAGCCCATATGTAGTTACTGCTGTGTCGTCTGTCATTTAATTCATTTATTTGTTTCGTAGCGAGTAATGAAGGAATTTCTGTACTGCTGCAGGTACTATCTACAACTTGGAGAAGACATTTTCTGGATATATTTAGCATTTGTTACATATATGCCTCACTTTTATCATCAGCGATGTACGGGAAAAAGCACAACATATGTGTGCAGTGGGTAGACTATATGCAAGTAACTGAGAAAAACTGTGTGCTACTAATTGAGGAAAAGTAATATTTGATAACTTATATAATGAATATTAATTAACACAAAACTACTACAATAAGAAATCAATATCCATACAAGCGAACATTAAACATTATAATTCAGTTATTAGGACACAAGCAACGTATGGATCAGAGTGCCTAACATTGAATAAGAAAGCTGAATTAAGAGAACTAGTAAAAAGAGAGAGAAAAATACAAAAAAAAATTCTAGGTCCTGAGAAAAACAAAGATAATAGGTGGATTAAAAGGAGAAATGAAGATCTATACAAAAATACAGAAAAGATCACAGATACAATGAGGAAGAGACGGCTAAAATTTTATGGACATATTAAAAAATGGAAGAAACACGGATTACAAAGAAAATTTTTAATTACGTTAGTAAGCTGAAAAAAACTGTAGGATGGATAGAAGCAGTAAAGAAAGACGCCAACAAAATAGGTGTTACAGAAGAAATAATACGTGACAGGAATCACTTTAGGCTACTTATAGAAAACGCAAACTATGAAGAAGATGAGCCAAAACCTCGACCCAAAAGAGTGTGGACAGATGAGAAGAGACGAGCAGTTGGCGAGAAAATGAAGAAGTACTGGGAAGAACGGATGAAAAAGAAACACCATAAGTCTTAAGTTGTATGCGGTCCATAGCTGGCCAAATTCATAAATAAAAAAAATAATGAATATTGAAGTCTTACAAAATTGTGATAATAGTAATGATCTTTTGAAAATAATTTAGTTTCGTGGCTGAAACAGAATCGAATCGTTTATTTTTTGCCTCTTAGAAAATTTCATTTTACCGCTCAGGGGGTTATTACCCCGAGACTGGGAACTACTGATCTACAACATATCATAGAAATAAAACAAATAATACATACACTGAAGAACCAATGAAACTGGTGCACCTGCCTAATATCGCGTAGGGTCCCCGCGAGCACGCAGAAGTGCCGCAACACGGCTTGACATGGACTCGACTAATGTCTCAAGTAGTGTTGGGGGGAAATGACACCATGAATCCTGCAGGGCTGCCGTAAATCCGTAAGAGTACGAGGGGTGGAGATCTCTTCTGAACAGCACGTTGCAAGGCATCCAAGATACGCTCAATAATGTTCATGTCTCTGGGGTGTTTGGTGGCCAGCGGAAGTGTTTAAACTCAGAAGAGTGTTTCTGGAGCAACTATGTAGCAATTCTGGAGGAGCGAGGTGTCGCATTGTCCCGCGGGAATTGCCCAAGTCTGTTGATATGCACAACAGGCATCAATGGATGCAGGAGATGAGGTAGGTATGTAAGTGTCACCTGTCTCTAGACGTATCAGGGGTCCGATTTCACTCCAACTGCACACGCCCCATACCATTACATTGCCTCCACGAGCTTGAACAGTCCCGCTACTGACACGTAGGAGCCATGGGTCCATGCGGTTGCCTCCATACCCGTACAAGTCCATCCGCTCGATACAATTTGAAATGAGTCTCATCCGACCAGGACCGGGCAATATGTTCTCAGTCATCAACACTCCAATATCGGTTTTGCCGGGCCCAGGCGAGGCGTAAAGCATTGTGTCGTGCAATCATCAAGGGTACACGATTGGGCCTTCTGCTCCGAAAGCCCATATCGATGACGTCTCGTTAAATGGTTCGCACGATGACACTTGTTGATGGCTCAGCATTGAAATCTGCAACAATTTGCGGAAGGATTGCACTTCTGTCACGCTGAACGATTCTCTTCAGTCGTCGTTGGTCCCGTTCTTGCAGGATCTTCTTTCGGCCGCAACGATGCCGGAGATATGACGTCTTAACGGACTCCTAATATTCACGGTATACTTATGAGATGGTCGCACGGGAAAATCCCCACTTCGTCGCTCCTCAGAGATGCTGTGTCTCATCGCTCGTGCGCCGACTATAACACCATGTTCAAAGTGACTTCAATTTTGATAACTTGCCATTGTAGCAGCAGTTGCCGATTTAAAAACTGCGCCAGACACTTATACAGGCGTTTTCGACCGCAGCGTGGTATTCTGCCTGTTTACATGTCTCTTCAGTTGGATATGCATGCCTATACCAGTTTCTTTGGCGCTTCAGTGTAATTACAAAATATGGTAAATTGAACTTGAATAAAACCGCATACAGCTGTTAAGTTATGATTTATACACGACCGGCTTCTGTGCGTAAAAGCAGCATCTCCATGTGGTTCGTAGTCACAGAATCCAACCCTATGAAGGGGGAAGTCGTCAACAAATAACAACCTGCAGAACATTACGGCGAACATTGTAGGGGATGGGGCACTTGTATTTGGTTGTTGCGAGCATAAAGCACTGGAGGCCTTCAGCTGTTTACTAGGGGAACATGCAGGGTGTCATCTTGTTCAAGTCGAACTTTTTGGTTAGACTATTAGTAGCGCATTTTACTGTAACACTCTGCAGGAACTGCGACAGGTCTCAAGTCGCCAAAGAGGTGGACTCCTGTGATTTTCCAGGATGACAATGTCTGCCTTCAGACAGGCAGAGGCGGGGGCAGTTGCAAACATTTAACTGGAAACGAATGGTACATAAAATGCGCAGCCCCACCCCCCAGTGATTTTCATCTTTTTTGACCAGTTCAGAAATCGTATGTGTGAGCAGCACTTTAAAGATGATGAGGCCGTGACTCGCGAGGTTACTTGTTGGTCGCTTCAGCTGCCACAATAATTATTTGTTTGTGGCTTTCAAAACTTTGTCAATAGATGGGATAAGTATTTAAATTTACAGCGGGAGTATGCTGAAAAGGAAAATAAATTTGAGGTTAGTACTTGCAGCGTTGATATCGCTATCAAGTTTTGTGATCTATTTCTTGGTCCAACCTTGTACATTTTTGTCGCACACTTTATGGGGCTTCGAGGAGTATTGATATACGTAGGAAAATGTATACATTATGATTGCACATACTTTTAATGTAAGAGAAACATAGTTCATTTTGTTATCAAGAGACTGATCATAATAATGCGACTTACTTGCTGCTTGACATTTGGCGAGCAGACGATGTAGAATTCCTTCAGGAAGTGCTTGGAGACGGCGACTAGCGCATCCCGCGGCCATCGGGAGAACCAGTCCATAGTACACCCCGAGATCAGCCCCGGGAACTTCAGCGCCCGTGAGCGGAATTTCTCGCCCACCGGCGAGAAGCATAGCACCAAATGAATGTTGGATCTTGATCTCGAGATGAAGAAATCGTACAAGTTGTCCGCCGTCGGGGGTCTCTTCGGCGCCTTCGCCTTCATCACTGGGATAAGCTCCCCCGTTATCTCATCTATTTCGTCCTTCGCGAACAAATTCGCCACCTGTGGTGCACAAAGAGCTAAGTAATTTATATAGCCAACTGTGTAAATCAGTTAATAAACAGGAAAGGGAAACTAAGAAACTCGTTTAGACTATCGTATTTCTGTTGCGATGAAGAAATGAAGCTAACTCGATTCGTGTAAGACGACGAAAAGTTTTCTTTGCTCTGTAACAGTGCAGTGATACAATTCGATGTCAGAGAAAGCCTATATCAATTTTTGAACACAATGGTCAGAAACTACATGTGTAATGTGTTGTGAATACATAGAAAGAAAGATCCTTTATTATTTAGCTACGATATAGCAGGTCAGCAACTGGAAGCAGTTAATTCCATAAATTACCTGGGAGTAGGCATTAGGAGTGATTTAAAATGGAATGACCATATAATATTAATCGTCAGTGAAGCAGATGCCAGACTGAGATTCATTGGAAGAATCCTAAGGAAATGCAGTCCGAAAACAAAGGAAGTAGGTTACAGTGCACTTGTTCGCCCACTGCTTGAATACCGCTCACCGGTGTGGGATCCTTACCAGATAGGACTGATAGAAGAGATAGAGAAGATCCAACGGAGAACAGCGCGCTTCGTTTCAGGATCATTTAGTAATCGCGAAAGCGTTACGGAGATGATAAATAAACTCCAGTGTAAGACTCTGCAAGAGAGACGCTCAGTAGCTCGGTACGGGCTTTTGTTGAAGTTCCGAGAACATACCTTCACCGAGGAGTCAATTAGTATATTGCTCCCTCCTACGTATATCAGGCGAAGGGACCATGAGGATAAAATCAGAGAGATTAGAGCCCACACTGAGGCATACCGACAATCTTTCATTCCACGAACAATACGAGACAGGAATAGAAGGGAGAACCGATAGAGATACTCAAGGTACCCTCCGCCACACACCGTCAGGTGGCTTGCGGAGTAGGGATGTAGATGTAGATGTTTTGTAATTTTAACTGTTTACGCAATGATTTTTTACCTTAATGACAGTAAAATTTTATTGTTTTAATTAACAGTTCGTGTACTAAGTGATTATATATATAAATGAAAAGACTGGCAAGGTGACAGTGGGACTCGCGCTCCGAGAGTTCCGTAAATTCATCCCACAAATCGAGAATCTCGACGAGTAATGCCTGTTATCGACATTCATACTGGCAAGTTAACTGTCTCGGAAATTCCAATTCTTTCTAGCATATTTTAATTTTGCTTTGAAATAGGATAACAAATGACAAAATAAATATTTTTTTCGTGTGATGTAATTACAAATTAACAATTTTCTCGTTTTTCCTCTTACCTATACAGCGAAACCTTGCTTTCTGCCAAATTTCATGATTCCAGGCCAACGGCAACTGTCCCATAGGTTTTGATGAGTGATTTTGCGACTGACAAAATCTGTGACACAAACGGTCGTTTCGTTTAATAGCATTCGCTTAGATGATTCAGTATTCTTGCGCTGTCAAGGGATCATAAACCTTAGTGCGTGGCATAACTTTCTACTTGATACGTCTACGTGTTCCTCAGAAAAAGGGGTCTTAACAGACAGCCTGTCAGAAAACAAATGACAAAAAATTTAATTACAGATTAACAGTTTTCGCATTTTTTCTCTTTCATTGTACTAAGAAATGTTGCTTCTTGCCATATTTCATGACTCTAGGTCAACAAGAGGATCCTGTAGGTTTTAATGAGTGAGTTTTCGAGAGTCAAAATATATGACATAAATGGCCATATCTTTTGGTTGTACTGACTTAGAAGCTTACATTTATTACATTGCAAAGGGGCTTGCGTGCCTCAGCGATGCACATAGCCGTACCGTAGGTGCAACCACAACGGAGGGGTATCTGTTGAGAGGCCAGACAAACGTGTGGTTCCTGAAGAGGGGCAGCAGCCTTTTCAGTAGTTGCAGGGGCAACAGCCTGGATGATTGACTGATCTGGCCTTGTAACACTAACCAAAATGGCCTTGCTGTGCTGGTACTGCTAACGGCTGAAAGCAAGGGGAAACTACAGCCGTAATTTGTCCCGAGGGCATGCAGCTTTACTGTATGTTTAAATGATGATGGCGTCCTCTTGGGTAAAATATTCCGGAGGTAAAACAGTCCCCCAGTCGGATCTCCGGGCGGAGACTACTCAGGAGGAAATTGTTACCAGAAGAAAGAAACATGGCGTTCAACGGGTCGGAGTGTGGAATGTCAGATCCCTTAATCGGGCAGGTAGGTTAGAAAATTTAAATAGGAAATGGATAGGTTAAAGTTAGATATAGAGGGAATTAGTTGAGTTCGATGGCAGGAGGAACAAGACTTCTGGTCTGGTGAATACAGGGTTACAAATACGAAATCAAATAGGGGTAGTGCAGGAGTAGGTCTAATAATGAATTAAAAATTAGGAATGTTGGTAAGCTACTACAAACAGCATAGTGAACGCATTTTTGTAGCCAAGATAGATAGGAAGTCCACGCCTACCACAGTGGTACATGTTTACATGCCGACTAGCTCCGTAGATGAGGAAGAGATTGATGAAATGGGTGATGAGATAAAAGAAATTATGCAGACAGTGAAGGGAGACGAAAATTTAATAGTCATTGGTGACTGGAATTCGATAGTAGGAAAAGGAAGGGAAGGAAACGTAGTAGGTGAATATAGAATGGGGATAAGAAACGAAAGAGGAAGCCACATGGAAGAATTTTGCACAGAGCATAACTTAATCATAGCTAACACTTGGTTCAAGAATCATACAAGAAGGTTGTATACATGGAAGAGGCCTGCAGATACTGAAAGGTTTCAGATAGTTATATAATGGTAAGACAGAGATTTAGGAACCAGGTTTTAAATTGTAAGACATTTCCAGGGGCAGATGTGGACTCTGACCACAAACTCTTGATTATGAACTGTAGATTAAAACTGAAGAAACTGCAAAAAGGTGGGAATTTAAGGAGATGGGACCTGGATAAACTGAAAGAACCAGAGATTGTACAGAGTTTCAGGGAGAGCATAAGGGAACAATTGACAGGAATAGGGGAAAGAAATACAGTAGAAGAAGAATGGGTAGCGCTGAGGGATGTAGTGAAGGCAGCAGAGGATCAAGTAGGTAAAAAGACGAGGGCTAGTAGAAATCCTTGGGTGACAGAAGAAATATTGAATTTAATTGATGAAAGGAGAAAATATAAAAATGCAGTAAATGAAGCAGGCAAAAAGGAATACATCGTCTCAAAAATGAAATCCACAGGAAGTGCAAAATGGCTAAGCAGGGATGGCTAGAGGACAAATGTAAGGATGTAGAGACTTATCTCTCTAGGGGTAAGATAGATACTGCCTACAGGAAAATTAGAGAGACCTTCGGAGAAAAGAGAACCACTTGTATGAATATCAAAAGCTCAGATGGAAACCCAGTTCTAAGCAAAGAAGAGAAAGCAGAAAGGGGGAAGGAGTATATAGAGGGTCTACACAAGGGCGATGTACTTGAGGACAATATTATGGAAATGGAAGAGGATGTAGATGAAGATGAAATGGGAGATACGATACTGCGTGAAGAGTTTGACAGAGCAGTGAAAGACCTAAGTTGAAACAAGGCAATGGGAGTAGACAACATTCCATTAGAACTACTGACGGCCTTGGCAGAGCCAGTCCTGACAAAACTCTACCATCTGGTGATCAAGATATATGAGACAGGCGAAATACCCTCAGACTTCAAGAAGAATATAATAATTCCAATCCCATAGAAAGCAGGTGTTGACAGATGAGAAAATTACCGAACTATCAGTTCAATAAGCCACGGCTGCAAAATACTAACACGAATTCTTTACAGACGAATGGAAAAACTGGTAGAAGTCGACCTCGAGGAAGATCAGTTTGGATTCCGTAGAAATGTTGCAACACGTGAGGCAATCCTGACCCTACGACTTATCTTAGAAAATAGATTAAGGAAAGACAAACCTACGTTTCTAGCATTTGTAGACTCGGAGAAAGCTTTTGAAAATGCTGACTTGAATACTCTCTTTCAAATTCTGAAGGTGGCAGGGGTAAAATACAGGGAGCGAAAGGCTATTTCCAATTTGTACAGAAACCAGATGGCAGTTATAAGAGTCGAGGGGCACGAAAGGGAAGCAGTGGTTGGGAAGGGAGTGAGATAGTGTTGTAGCCTATCCCTGATGCTATTCAATCTGTATATTGAGCAAGCTTTAAAGGAAACAAAAGAAAAGTTCGGAGTAGGAATTAAAATCTATGGAGAAGAAATAAAAACTTTGAGGCTCGCCGATGACATTGTAATTCTGTCAGAGACAGCAAAGGACCTGGAAGGGCAGCTGAACGGAACGGACTGTGTCTTGAAAGGAGGATGTAATATGAACATGAAGAAAAGCAAAACGAGGGTAATGGAATGTAGTCGAATTAAATCGGGTGATGCTGAGGGAATTAGATTAGGAAATGATACGCTTAAAGTAGTAAATGAGTTTTGATATTTGGGGAGCAAAATAACTCATGATGGTCGAAGTAGAGAGGATATACAATGAAGACTGGCAATGGCAAGGAAAGCGTTTCTGAAGAAGAGAAATTTGTTAACATTGAGTATAGACTTAAGTGTCAGGAAGTCTTTTCTGAAAGTATTTGTATGGAGTGTAGCCATGTATGGAAGTGAAACGTGGAGATAAATAGTTTAGACGAGGAGAGAATAGAAGCTTGCGAAATGTGGTGCTACAGATGAATGGTGAAGATTAGATGGGTAGATCACATAACTAATGATGAGGTATTGAATAGAATTGGAGAGAAGAGAAATTTGTGGCACAACTTGACTAGAAGAAGAGATCGCTTGGTAGGACGTATTCTGAGGCATCAAGGGATCACCAATTTAGTATTGGAGGGCAGTGCGGAGGGTAAAAATCGTAGAGGGAGACCAAGAGATGAATACACTAAACAGATTCAGAAGGACGTAGGTTGCAGTAGGTACGGGGAGATGAAGAAGCTTGCACAGGATAGAGTAGCATGGAGAGTTGCATCAAACCAGTCTCTGGACTGAAGACCACAACAACAACAACAACATAATTTTTTGCTCTTTCAGTGTCATCTAAATCCCTAAATTCTTTCTGCATGGCATTGTTAAAAATGGTTCAAATGGCTCTGAGCACTATGGGACTCAACTGCTGTGGTCATAAGTCCCCTAGAACTTAGAACTACTTAAACCTAACTAACCTAAGGACAGCACACAACACCCAGCCATCACAGGGCAGTGAAAATCCCTGACCCCGCCGGGAATCGAACCCGGGAACCCGGGCGTGGGATGGTATTGTTATGTCGTATCACAGCAAAAATGCACTTCCTATCCCTTATGAGAATTGAGGAATCTCATCCCTCTCTTTTGTCATTCCCATTCATGTTAAAGGATTGCGACGATAGATCACTTCATGGCCTCTCGTTGTGCAAACATCTACTGCAACTGTGAATGTCCTTCATACCACGAAGAAACAGCGAAGGGTAAATAGCGATGACACCACGATTCTGCCGAACTCGAGAGACTTGTACCGACCGAAAAATGCCTCACCTCATTGTGAAACAAATTGTTGCGCTGTTCCGTGTACTTCCGAGAAGGACCCAGCAAAGCCGAGTGACAGGCCAGGCCTAGGTCCGCGCACGCTGCACGCGTGAAATCTGGCTCTAGACTATCTATGTACATTGTCTAGCTGCATGTCAGTATACAATGTCTCCACAATGTCTACAGGCAATCGCTCGATTTTGTCTAAAGTGTGTTTTACCTTTAGTAATGTTCCTGTTACTTCGGTCCTCTGGTGCACGTTTTATTTTTATTTAGTCTTTCGTTTTTCTTATACTGCCTCTTTAACTGACGTACATTAAATGGTACGAGGCGTGTTTTTTAAGTAAGTACCATTTTGAAATTAAAAAATAGACATGCTAAGATATCTCAATAATTTTGTTTTTACATGAAAGCCTGTACCGTAATCTACTTTTCTACAGGCACTTGTCATAACGTTGTACCAGTTTTTGAATACCCTCCTCATAGATGTCTGCCACCTGATTTGTTAACCACTGCATCATCATTGTTTTGACTTCGTCATCGTCTTGAAGACATTGCCCGCCCAGGTGTTTCTTCAAGTGCAGGAACAGATGGTAGTCACTGGGCGCAAGATCGGGGCTGTACGGAGGATGATCTAGAGTTTCCCATCGAAAAGATGTAATGAGATCTTTGGTCTGATTCTCCACATGCGGACGGGCATTGTCTTGCAGCAAAACGATGCCCTTGCTCTTTTGTTATGAACTGAACGGCGCAGATTGTGCAATGTCTTACAGTAAGCTGCTTCACTGATTGTCTCATTACGAGGCAGAAATTCCACAAGCAATACTCCTTTTCTGTCCCAAAAAACTGTGCACATGTTTTTCCGGGCAGAAATGGTTTGTTTAAACTTCACTTTTCTAGGTGAATTTGAATGCCGCCATTCCATGGACTATTGCTTTGATTCTGGTGTGACGTAGGCCACCAATGTTTCATCGCCCGTAACAATTTGGCTTAAGAAATCATCACTGTCGTTGTGGTACTGCTCAAGGAAAGTCAATGCACTGTCTAAACGTTTGGTTTTGTGCACATCCGTCAACATTTTCGGTACCCAACGTGCGCACAATTTTCGGTAATTCAAGTGCTCGGTCACAATGCCACACAAAACGCTACGAGAAACATTAGGAAAGTCATCCCGCAAGGAGTAAATCGTAAAGCGTCTGTTTTCTCTCACCTTATTGTCCACTTCCTGCACCAAACTTTCAGTAACGACCGAAGGACGCTGACTCTGTTGTTCAACATGCACATCTGTGTGGCCATCTTTAAATGCTCTTACACACTTTCTTACCATTCCATCACTCATAATGTTTTCTCCATAAACTGCACAGATCTCACGATGAATATCGATCGCTATTATGCTTTTAGCACTAAGAAATCTTATAAGAGCCCGTACTTCACAGTCGGCGGGAATCACGATTATCGGAGGCATCTTAAACACTCTGTACACAACGTAAACAAGGAAGAATCAGACTGTAATGGCGTCAGTGCGTAGACAACAGATGTAGGTACCCAGTGCGCATGCGCAGAACGCCGACCGCAGCGCTCCGGCCGCGGTGTGGCAAAACAGTACTTACTTAGAAAACACGCCTCGTATTAAAGACGTATGGATCTGTAGTCTAATACTTCTGGACAGAACATGAAAACACTCACCTCTCCAGCACTCAGCACGTTGTTAAGGTACTCTAGGAAAGATTCTTCTTTGATCTCATTGTCGGTGAAGACGAAGCTGACGCCGACTCCTTCGAAGCCCGCCGCCCTGTACAAGAGCTTGAGGTCTTCCAGGAAGTTGCTGGTGCTGTAGGCGCGAGTGAGGGTGATCTGGAAGCAGCGGTAGCCTGCGATGAAAGTGGCCAGCCGCGTCAGGGACTGCTTGCCAGATCCACCCACGCCGACCAGCATGGCGCTGCCGCGTGGAGTCCGGATGATGCGCGAGATGATCATCAGGTGGATGAGAGCGTCTCGGAAAAACACCAAGTCCATCTGAGCTCCGCGTACTGTCTCATTGTAACCCGCCATGAAAGTGCGCACTTTGTCCGTCACGAACTCGAAACTCGGTATTTTCTCATAGATCTTCGGAGCTTCGAGAGACAGGTCTTCTTCACCTTCTTCACCCGTAGGCTCCGGAGGTTCGCGGAGAAAATCGACGAAGTACTCCTCTTCGGGGTCGAAATGCTGAATGTCTTCTTCGCTCAGTTCAGATTTTATACAGCTTTTTATGTTCAGGTCGAACCAAGCGCGATCGGCCTCGTTAGTAAAGCGATCGGAAATGACGCGCTTACATTCGTGCATCCACAACTTCAGCAAAGTTCTGATGTCAGGAAGCTCAGCGTCTTGTATGTACAGCATGCCTCCCCAGATTCGGGACAAATCTCGTAGATTAAATACGTAATGGAACTTTGCCGGAGTCGGGAGCATTTTGATTTTTGTCTGTTGCCAAAGTCGACGAGTTAAAGGCACGAGTTTTGGTACAAAATCAACAATTTCCTGCTTGAATCGTTCGATACAGAAATAACCCATGCCTATAACACTGAATATCTTATCCATAGAACGATTGGACGGTAATGTGCAGTTGAAGACGTTGAATTGTCTCTTAAGTCGTGGAGGTATGTCGTTCCTGCCGCCACCGGGATGGTTCATAGCCGCTAACAATTGTATGTCCACAATGGTTGAGAAATCTCCCGGTTTGTCCAGGGAATAGAAACCTTTCATTTCCATAAGCTGACGGACTATTTCATTCGTTACTTGGTCACCCCATTCGTTGATTACAGGCATATTGATATCGTCAATGAATATGGTCATCTTACGACCACCTGGTGGCCCGTAGGTCGTGCCAACTCTCTTGTCTACATAACTCTCTATTGTTCTCTGAACCATATTTGGCGTTGTGGCCGAGGAGAAGTTAAGACTCTTTTGCAGGTGAAATTCCGGGTCGTAGTTCAACATGTAACCCTTCACCATTACCGTCTTAGCCGTTCCTTGCTCACCGATAAATAATACAGCTTTCCCTTGCCGGGAAATGGTGTCCATGAGATATGTCGAGCGCACATTGTCCACGTTTGGCACCAATATGCTCGAGTATTCTGGGACTGAGTCTGTGGGGTAGATGTACTCTTCCACTCTTTCTGACCAGTGTTGCCATTCGCCTTCTTCGTTCACCATGAACTCGAAAATCGAATCCCCTTCGTTGAGTTTAGGCCATTTGTACCTGGTCGGGTGTTCGAGAACGAACTCCTCCAGCTTGTCTCTGTCGTCCAATTCCAGAACAGCACCCAGGCTCCACATAAGAGCAAACAAGAACAGCCGCTGGAGGTGTAGGTCGCTGATATTTGCATCTCCTCCTGTCCTTTCGATGAGGCCCTAAAAAAAAGGAGAAGATTAAGTTTTATAGTAAGATTGACTTTTAATTTAAATGTTAGGTGCTATACTCGTGTGCCTCACAGGCATGTAAAACCATTCTACACGGAGTCCCATTTAAACATCCCACATTTAAAAGGTCCAGAAAAAAATACAGTTGATATTATAATGAAATTGTAACATATGCTAGAGCATCTCAAAGATTTTATTTAATAATAATTATTACATCTTGCAACAAAGCAGGGGGATATCTTTCCCCTGTTATGTTTTTATTCCCCCCCCCCCCCCCACCAAAAAAATTTATTTTTGCAAATATTTTCGGTAGTATTATTTATATGGCATGCGCACAGTAACAAGAATCTTGAATATTAACTGGGGGTTTAGCCAACATAACTCTATTATCCATTACATTCTTTTGGTTGATTAGAACTCATGAGAGTATCTGTAATTAATTTACCTAAAAAGCGTGCTAATTACAATGTATGTAAATATACACCCAATAACTAACGTCCTCTTAAAGTCGATCAAATATACATATAAATAAGTGAAACAACTATACAGCCAATGTTGAAGATACGATAGTAACATTTGCACTCATTTAGTTTCAGACTTAAAAGCATTCATAGCTGAAACACTGTTACTGAAATAGAATCTCACATTTTCGCTACCTAGCCAGTGTAATTTAATCGGTGGGCATGCGACAGCATGCGTACCTAGTATGTTCCAAACGCCGCGCATAAAAATGGGATTTTCTGGTGCTCATACTTCGGGTTCTGTTGCTGATAAAAAGATACAGCCAAGTGTTTCCGACAGCCCTTGGGCCAGAGACCATTTGTATACCGAACAGAAGGACTGTTTTAGTGTCTCTATCCTACAGCACAGGGTCAAAATACGAGTATTACATATTTCCTTCTGCTTAGGTAAATGGAGCAAGTCGTTTGGTACTTTTTGCATTTTATGTGGTCTACGGTAGGTTTGATGGGCATTATGAAGGCACCATTAGTTGATGGGCAGTTCCTCGGAAAACCCCACAAAAAGTTTTTTTTACTGTATTTTTTCGCCATCACCAACAGACCAAAACCCAGCCGAGAATTCCAAAACGGCTATGCACAGCAAATGGCAGAAATTTTTAGAATATATTCCTCAAATCCCAATCTCGAACAGCCCTGATAATTTTCTTGATATCTTGATCCATTTCCAAGATACAGAGGTTCAAGGTTATCCCATTTCTACACATAAAATCCGGTATGACGCGGCAAATTGCTCAAATTTTAACGTTGTATTCTCCAGGCATGTATGTATAAGAGCCATTTAACGTTTTCAAATGGTTCAAATGGCTCTGAGCACCATGCGGCTTAACTGCTGAGGTCATCAGTCGCCTAGAACTTAGAACTAATTAAACCTAACTAACCTAAGGACATCACACACATCCATGCCCGAGGCAGGATTCGAACCTGCGACTGTAGCGGTCGCTCGGCTCCAGACTGTAGCGCCTAGAACCGCACGGCCACTTCGGCCGGCTTAACGTTTTCAAAAATCATTATCTGTTACCGAGAATCATCCCAAACGCTTGTTTTTTGGGTACCAAAATCCAGAAGCAGATTCCGAGAAGGCTATACGCAACAGATGGCTGTAATTTTTACGATGTATCCTGTCCTCGAACAGCCTTGAAAATTCTTCATACCTTTATTCGTTTCCGAGGTGCAAAGGTTCAAAGTTACACTACTTGTACACGTAAAATACGTAAGTAAAATCCTGGGCGAGGCGAAAACGTAGTTTATAACGTGACTTAGGACGGAGAAATATGCTGTAAAGCGTCTCCGTTGTCATATGGGGACTTAATGTTGTAGTAATGAAGAACATACAAAATTTTTGTGCACATCAAATCCGGTCTGAGGTGTAAAATTAGTTTTGCGTTATTTGTATTTTACTATGTTAACTATATAAACTTCACTGACCAATATATTTCTTTTCATATGAGTTGCGGGTCCTGCTGAGCAGGGAAAAGAAAGGAACTAGCGGAAAAATGGTCTCATCGGAGCACAAAAACTCCGAATATATTCCTACTTATTTTAAAAGACTCTGACTGGTGGGGTACCAGCTGCCTCATTCTGCCATCGTCAGCACCTTTAATTATTTTCCCGAAAGTTTTGGCATTCGAACATATTCGCACTATTTTATGCTGTGAGAGAAGAAGGCACTAGCAAAGAAACGGAAAAGTAATAAGTAGTGGAAGATATTAGGCAATGGTTGTGTTGTAGAAAGCTCTTTTAAAAGTTCTCAGTCAAACAAATCTTATTCCACTATTCAGTTATTCAGACACATAAATTATTAATTGTAACTCATGAAAATAAAGCAAATGACACTAGATAACTTAGGTTTTAAGTATTGTAATATTATAAAAGAAATTCTGTTGGAAGGCATATTAGTTAGCCTGCGGAAGGGTATGATTTGAGCAAGATCTGTGCCCAAAATTACTGCGCAACATATGTAGACGGGTTACCACAAGTCGTAAAAGGTGCCGAGTTTTATCTAAATTCTGTGCCTGAGAGTTTATTCAGTGACAGTTTTTAGTGACTGGCTGTTAACAGGCACTTAACTTCATGAGCTGTGTTAATCTTGAATAATGTATTCTGCAAACTGTGACAACAGTATTGCACTGTGAATTGTGTTACTTTCATTTCATCTTTACTGTGCACATCGTTTTTGTACCGAGATGCCTGTTAGACTTCGAGGACAATATTTGTCAACTTTATTCAGTGAATGTGTTAATGATTTACTCGCCACATGTAAATTATTGTGAATCAGTACGTCTATGTTAGGTTACTGCACTCGGATAATCACTTTATAGGACATCAAGAGAGTGCAGTATGTAACTGAGCATTTATCTGTGCGCAAATTATGATAGACGTGACTCGATCTGGCCATAAACAGTGCGTTATTGAACGTCGAAGTGTTTGGAACGTAAACTTTGTGTGGACCATATAACTCGAAATACCCTATTTGAGACAATCACTTTTCAGCCACTTTCGTTGGAGGCGCAACTGCCGATGGCATATTGGCACATCTAAATAACGTAAAGCTGCATGAGAACCATTTCTAGCACAAGGAATATGGAATCTGCATTCAGTTTCTTGCCATGGTTTCCGAAACATGTCCTCCGTCATAGTTGCAATCGATTCAGCGATACAACGTCTACACACAGGAATATTGTCCACTTTGGTTGCATAAGGACCTGCACAAGAAGAAACCCAGTGGGCAAATGTCGGCGGAACGTGGTGTCCTGTCAATGGGTTCTCCACGTCGATCCAGCCACTGGGAAATTTCGTATCCAGGAACTTAGGAACAGCTTTTGACCAAGGTGGCAGAGCCGCATCTAGTTGAAAGATGATAATGTGTTGTAAGTATTGTATCTGAGTGTGAACAAACTGCTCCAACATGTCCAGTTACACTGACCCATTCACTGTGTTTTCTGCAAAGAAGAACGGTCCAACAATCATATCATGCATTAACTCACACCAGATTTTCACGAACAAGTTCAATGATAGCGTGCAGATGCTGCGAGCCCCAAATCCTAACACTATGTCGATTATCTGTTTATGATGCATGCAAGGATACCTCATCTGAGAATAAACATCTTTCCCGGAAGCTGGCATTCTTTTCAATACGCTTCAGCATGTCCATGGCAAATTATTGTCGGCATGGTTTGTTGTTCGGCACCAGACGTTGCAAAATTTGCTTTTTGGAAGTAGACGATGGTGCACTACACGATGCAGTGTTGCTCGAAATACATTAAGTTGCCTAGATGCCTGCCGAATCGATTTACAGTGGGCTTCTGGGCAACACTCGTCAGATGTCCTCCTCTGTCACTTCCGAAGCACTACGACATGCCTCAGAACACGTTTCAGAATACTTCCAGTTGCCAGCAATTTACAATACCACTCCTGAATTGTTTTCACATCAAGTGAATTACATCGGTAAAACCTATGATAATTTCTGTGCAGTTCCACTCATTAGTAACCAAAGAAATTGCTCGTGGACTGGTTGAGTGTTCGCTTCAACGTGATGCAGTACGACCTTTTCCACTTCGGGTATTCGGCGTCTCTTCGGAGCACCACTGTCGAGCCTGCTGTCGGTGAAGTTACCCTTTCTCTAAACAGTTGCTTAATTGTAGCGAATAGGGTGTGCGGTGGAGTCATGCGTTGTGGATAATGATCTTGATAAAGGCAACGAGCAGCTTTTCCATTACCGTGAGCTCGGAGCTTCGCCATACAGAAGAAATATGTCGATGTATTCTGCAAATGTGAATTTATCTATGTTGCTGTAACACTACCAGACATGCGAATGAGGCTCGAACCAGGTCAGGGAGATAGGACAGACGTTAAATGACATCAGCCAATCCGACGTAAGCATCCCCGACCATGACTAACGTGTTGCATATCTACCTAGCAAACATGTTTTCAAACGGCTGCAGCACGGCAACGGTAAGCTTCCGGACATGGGTTCCAATTCAAAATATTGTCTACTCAATCCTCTCTACAAGTCCTAGAAGCTTGTAACCTGTATAAATATCTGAACCAGCTGTCGTGTACTGACAACTTACAATGTTAAGCTTAAGGCTGTTGGAAGCCAACGAGGGCACTCCAGGATAGGAAATCAGAGACAATGCCGAGAGCATGAAAAGTGTTAAAGGTTAGGTTATTGCAGGTAAACTGTAATGGTAAGCCTTGCGAATCGTAACGCTCTTGGCAGCTGTCCCAGGATAGTGATTTCGCTTCATAGAATTAACTGGTAACTTCATACAGTGCCTAAGACGCTGTTGTAACGTGTTACAGTGGAAGTTGGTCACAAATAAGCGCGTCTTAGCAGAGGCAGCAAGCATGAAAAACGCTCTTGAGAACAGCAATTTCAGTAGATTTACACGGATTAGAGTGAGATGGGAATTGAGTAAAGCTTCTAAAACAGCAGGTCCAACCCACGACAGCCCCCAGGGCGCGCCAAGTGACATACAAAACTACTGCTAGCCGTAATAGGAACGGAAGTGAAGTTTAGCTTTCAGCTGAAAGTTGAACGGAAGTGAAGTTTAGCTTTCAGCTGAAAGCTGTTGCTATCAAACATGGAGTTTGTTAATGTAAAAGTCAGGAATATCCCAACCTACAGACTGGGATAAGGGGAGGAATCAGAACGTGGTTGGCTTGAAGCACCCTGGACGTGCAGAGCCGCACGTCAGATTGGCGACGCCCGTAAAGTGACGACAGACTGGCGGGCCGCCTACCGATAGAGAGAAACCAGACGTCACCACAATCCTTTATAAAACCCAGGTTTTTTGTATTCAGAGGAGTTCGATGGAACATCCTCTCCATGTCTCTTGTCTCAAGTCTCGGGTAAGTTCCAGCAAGTCTGTTTTTCTTACATGGAGTGTTGCTCTCAATACTGTACTTTACAATACTGCTAGTGATTGCTACTTCTGTTAGCCTTCGCCCCACGGACTCAGACAATGAATTCTGTTGTGCAACCAGTTGCATCCTTTGCTTTTCCGATTCTTAGAATTAGGCTACAGTGAAGTAGCTAATCCGAAGCAAATAAATAAGTTAATTCAGACAGTGAGTTCTCTGTGAGTATCCTATTAAGTCCCAAAGTCCGCCCCCCTCGTAGATGCCCTGTGACTGTGTCAGGCGTTGATCCAAGCACTCAGGCTGACATTACTGGAAGTCTGTCTTTCTGCATTTGTTCCTAACTGCTCGGGGTTTGCAGACTGACCTGTAACCTACTCTTTTACTTTCTCCTGTGCTAGGAGACAACAAAATGCCATCGAAATAAATCTGAGCTAATTATTTATTACTACCAGATACAAAAAGGCATTAACCTTTTGTTTTTACGTTGTATTTTAAGACAATTTGGTCGTTCTGTAAACTTCGAAAGACTGAGCTCCACGATGCCACCGACAGTCAAGTTCGGTTTCAAAATGACGCCTCAGTGTAACTTTACATCACAAATCGGTTAAAACAAGGCTGTGTGCTCGAACCTTCATTTCGTTGTCCTGCACTTCTCAGTTACTGCGCCGAGACATCATCTGCTAACAGTTACCGTGTAGAAAGTAGGTACTAGTGCAACGTGACTTTAATCAAACTTGAGTTCACTGGAGAAGATTAACCAAACTCGACCCGGTAACAGATATCTAAATACGATCTCTGAGGCAATATGTATTTAGGCATTTATTTCATCTGTAAGATTTGGCGGTATATTTAACAAGACATGCTTAGTTAGTTAAAATTGCAATGTGTGCTGTTCAGCAGTAGTTCATAATAATAATGATAATGATAATAACAATAATAATCCCCGTGGAGGCCCGGGAAAAGAATAGGCCTCCGGTATGTTCTGCCAGTCATAAAAGGCGACGAAAAGAACGAACCACTAATAGGGCTAACCCCGCTTTTAGTGTGATTAGTTGGTTCAGGACAGAACTAATGAAGCCTCGGACAAGCGCTGTCATGGTCGGGGACGACGCTTGAACCCTATGCCCGTCCACAATGGTAACGACACTGCTAGCCACACGGAAAATGATTTAAATCCAAATAGAGGTGTTTTGCGGGATATGCTTCCTGCAACCACTCTAGAAGGAAAACAAAGACAGAGGATGAGATGGTCAGATGAAGTTAACCGACACCTCATGTTCTGTTATTACCAAGCAACAAACTTAGGAACCAACACAACTGGATACAGATCACAAGTATACACAACATTTATTACCAGATACCCAGAATTAAAATTTTTAACAGAACAACGACTAGCTGATCAGATCCGTGTAATAATCAAAAATAACAGGATACCCCAGCCAGAATTAGAAAACATCAAACAACAAGTACAACAAATACTGGAACAAAATAATGTGCAATCAGTAGAAGAAGAAAATACAGTAATGGACTCAAACATCCCAGAGCAAACAAACAAAGAACAACACGCATCAATTAAACAGTCAGAGGAAAACGAAATCTTATGACAACCACCAGAACAGGCACAAATAGAACACAAAGTGACACACATGTTAGATATAGAAGAAAAATTTCAGCTGACATATATAGAATACAAAGACACAGATACAGACAGTAGACCATTCTTGCATAGATCACCAAATAGCCCACAAGTCGAAACAACAACTATCAACACAATCATACACAACAAAATAAATGAAAATACAAGTATGGAAGAGTTACAACTACTGGTTTATATAGGAGCACTCACTACACTAAATATACACACTAGGCAGAGATCAGAACCAACCAACACACAGAAGAAACCCACAAAACCAGCATGGCAACACAGGCTACAGATAAGAATAGAAAAACTGAGAAAAGACATCGGACAGCTAACACAATTTATAAGAAATGAAATATCAGACAAAAAACGAAAAAGGTTAGGTAAAATCTCACAACAAGAAGCGATAGTGCAATTAGATGAAAAGAAGCAGAAATTACAAGCATTGGCCAAAGGGCTTAGAAGATACAAAAAAAGTGAAAATAGAAGGAAACAAAACCAAACGTTCAACACAAACTAAAAGAAATTTTACCAGACAATAGATAACACACACATTAAAATAGACAATCCACCAAACATAACAGACATGGAACACTTCTGGAGCAACATATGGTCAAACCCGGTACAACATAACAGGCATGCACGGTGGATACAAGCAGAAACAGACACATACAAGATGATACCACAAATGCCTTAAGTGATAATTTTGCAACATGAAGTCACCCGAGCAATTAATTCTACGCACAATTGGAAAGCCCCTGGAAAAGATAAAATAGCAAATTTCTGGCTAAAGAAGTTCACCTCAACACATTCACATCTAACTAAATTATTTAACAGTTACATTGCAAACCCATACACATTCCCTGATACACTTACACATGGAATAATTTATCTGAAACCTAAAGATCAAGCAGAAACAGCAAACCCAGCTAAATATCGCCCCATAACATGCCTACCAACAATATACAAAATATTAACTTCAGTCATTACACAGAAATTAATGACGCATACAACACAGAACAAAATTATAAATGAAGAACAAAAAGGCTGTTGCAAAGGAGCATGAGGATGTAAAGAGCAACTGATAATAGACGCAGAGGTGACATATCAAGCTAAAACTAAACAAAGGTCGCTGCACTACGCATACATTGATTACCAAAAAGCTTTTGATAGTGTACCCCACTCATGGTTACTACAAATATCGAAAATATACAAAGTAGATCCTAAATTGATACGGTTCCTAAACATAGTAATGAAAAATTGGAAAACCACACTTAATATCCAAACAAATTCAAATAATATCACATCACAGCCAATACAGATGAAGCGTGGAATATACCATGGAGACTCATTAAGTACTTTCCGGTTCTGCCTTGCTCTGAACCCACTATCCAACATGCTAAATAATACAGATTATGGATACAATATTACTAGAACATACCCACACAAAATCACACATTTGCTATACATGGATGATCTAAAACTACTGGCAGCAACAAATCAACAACTCAACCAATTACTACAGATAACAGAAATATTCAGCAATGATATAAATATGGCTTTTGGAACAGACAAATGTAAGAAAAATAGCATAGTCAAGGGAAAACACACTAAACTAGAAGATTAAATATTGGATAACCACAGTGACTGCATAGAAGCGATGGAAAAAACAGATGCCTATAAATATCTAGGATACAGAGAAAAAATGAGAATAGATAATACAAATATTAAAGAAGAACTAAAAGAAAAATATAGACAAAGACTAACAAAAATACTGAAAACAGAACTGACAGCAAGAAACAAGACAAAAGCTATAAATACTTATGTTATACCAATGTTGACCTACTCATTTGGAGTAGTGAAATGGAGTAACACAGACCTAGAAGCACTCAATACACTTACACGATCACAATGCCACAAATATAGAATACATCACATACATTCAGCAACAGAAAGATTCACATTAAGCAGAAAGGAAGGAGGAAGGGGATTTATCGACATAAAAAACCTACATTATGGACAGGTAGACAATTTAAGAAAATTCTTTATAGAACGAGCAGAAACTAGCAAACGACACAAAGCAATCACTCATATAAATACATCGGCTACACCACTGCAATTTCATAACCGCTTCTACAACCCTTTAGATCACATAACATCAACACATACAAAGAAAGTAAATTGGAAAAAGAAAACACTACATGGCAAGCACCTGTATCATCTAACACAGCCACACATCGATCAAGACGCATCCAACACATGGCTAAGAAAAGGCAATATATACAGTGAGACGGCAGGACTCATGATTGCAATACAGGATCAAACAATAAACACCAGATATTACAGCAAGCATATTATTAAAGATCGCAATACCACAAAAGATAAATGCAGACTTTGAAAACAACAAATAGAAACAGTAGATCACATAACAAGCGGATGTACAATACTAGCAAATACAGAATACCCCAGAAGACATGACAATGTAGCAAAAATAATACATCAACAACTTGCCATACAACATAAACTAATAAAACAACACGTTCTCATAAACAAGTATGCACCACAAAATGTACTGGAGAATGATGAATACAAATTATACTGGAACAGAACCATTATAACAGATAAAACAACACCACATAACAAACCTGACATCATACTCACCAATAAAAAGAAGAAATTAACACAACTAATCGAAATATCCGTACCCAATACAACAAATATGCAGAAGAAAACAGGAGAAAAAATTGAAAAATACGTCCAACTGGCTGAGGAAGTCAAGGACATGTGGCATCCGGATAAAGTTGACATTATACCAATTATACTATCAACTACAGGAGTCATACCACGCAATATCCACCAGTACATCAAGGCAATACAGCTACATCCAAACGTATATATACAACTACAGAATTCTGTAGTTATTGATACATGTTCAATTACCCGAAAGTTCTTAAATGCAATGTAACATGTACCGTACAGTTAAAAGGAAGTCATTCTTTATCAATATCCGCGTCACTTTCCATTTTTAACCGGACATAACGTCTGAGAAAAGAAATAAATAATAATAATAATAATAGGCACACAAATAATTGCAATATGCATAGTACATCAGCAATATAATAATAATGGAATATTACAAATACACAAACAAACAGCTCTTCATTTCATCCAGAGATTTAAAAAAAAAATGAGAGTATCGATATTCACACTTTTAAAAATTTTCAGAACATGTGGTCTTCATTCTAAATTAATAAAAATCATTACTCTAACTTTAGTCGATAAAGATCTCAAGGTAAAGATAAGGGAAGAAATTTGAAAAGCTTTCACAATAAAAACCATTCTTTAACAAGATGATGGATTATCCACCCTGATTTTCAAATTAGCCTTCAATTACGTGATAAAGATTTGGGAAACAAAGACCCACCTTAAGTCAAAATTGGAGCAAAACCCTCAATAAGAACAAACTCCCTGTGATTTGCGGATGATTTAGCTCACTTAGCTCTTGACACTGAAGACGTTCGTGCTCAGATCAGAAACATCCAAAAATCGCCTTAATAATAGGATTACAAACATAGCTCGAGAAAATTGTCGTGGCCGTGAAACCTCTGCGTATAAGCAAAATCTTCATTGTCATTAAAAAGTTAACATAGTACAACAGTTTAAATATCTTGGAGTTAACATCAAGCATAACTTAATGAGAAACACCTGCCGGACGGGGTGGCCGAGCGGTTCTAGGCGCTACAGTCTGGAACCGCGCGACCGCTACGGTCGCAGGTTCGAATCCTGCCTCGCGCATGGATGTGTGTGATGTCCTTAGGTTAGTTAGGTTTAAGTAGTTCTAAGTTCTAGGGGACTGATGATCTCAGAAGTTAAGTCCCATAGTGCTCTGAGCCATTTGAACCTTTTTTTTTTACACCATACTTTCCCAGAAGCCACTTATGACTGCGAAACCCTATTCCAAATTAAGAATGAAGGAAGAACTGATTAGCTCCTCAAAGGTGAAAGAAGACATCATCAGAACTCGCATAAATTAAAAGTGTCAGGTTGAAGGAGTCTGGAGAATTCTCCTCAATGACTGAACTAGTCGCCAGCACAGTGAAGAAGAAAAGAATCTCTTAGTTGTTTCACACCTTGCTAATGCAAGGAAACAGAGTTATACAACTTGTAATGAGAAATGTCAGAAAGAAGACAGGAGAGAGATGCAGCGAAGTCTTAAAGCAGTTGGACAACAGATGACAAACGCAGAGAACAAAGACAAAATTAGTACTCTTCTTGAGAACCACAAATTCGTGGCAGAAATGAGACATAGAATGGCTATGGAGATTTCAGACAAATCGAGAAAACTACGATCGGCGATAATGAAACGGTATTGTGGAGGACGAGTGTGGTCGGGGAGCGCAGGAACTGAACAGTAAAATCTTCAAAGAAAATTGAACGTGAAACGACTGAAGTTAAAGTTAATAATGATATGGTATTTCAGAAGTTTTAGTTTAATTGACTCTGTGTTAAATATTTTCCTGATTACGTTTTCGTAGAAGGTAAGTAAAGACATTTAACAGAAATCTATGGCAGCAGCACAGAAGGAATCAAGAAGAGATGTTGACAAGTCTGTAGAAGAGTGAGAAATAATAGGGTAAACTGAGCATGAGACGTGACGAAAGCAACCAGAAACAGATTGGGACTGGAAAGCATTAGTGCTGACAATACGGCAGAAGTACTGTTTCGCTGACGGCATATGACGACAGGGACGCTCCGCTGATGATAACATGCAAACCTTTGAATAAACAGTGATTTTGGACAAGACGCAGGTTTCTGGATGATTTGTTCTAGCGTCGTGCTGCTCAGAATGGAGAACGAGATGGAGAAAGATTGAGTGTTAAGAATGGGTTCAACCAAGATGTTGCCCGTTTAACTTGTGTTTTTAAAATTAGTACCATTTTGCAAACCCGCCGCTGCAGTGCCACGGTCAGCATTCAGCACACGTACGCCATGTACTACAATCTGTTGGCGTGCCACAGACACCATTATATTGTCATTCTGCGTGTTTACCTTTGTTTGTGAGTGTTTGAGCGGCCTCTTCCGATTGAGAATCCCGCCGACTGTAGAATACGCGCTTTTTTAGTACTAAAGGCATGAAAGCGGGTGAAATTCATCGTCAGATCAGTGAAGTGTATAGGGAAAACATTATGAGTGATGCAATAGTAAGGAAATGGGTGACACCTTTTAAAGATGACCTTACGACTGTGCATGATGAGGGCGACTTTCATTCATTACTGATGATTTGGTGCAGAAAGTTGATGAAAAAGAGAGAGCGAAGAGACGTTTTACGATTTCGACGTTGTGTGGTGAGTTTCCTCAAGAGGTTAGAAGTGTCGTATATGCAACTGTTTCAGAACGTTTAAATTATCGAAAGTTATGCTCAGTTCGATACCGAAAATGCTGACTGAGGTATACAAAAGCTAACATTTAGCCAGTTCTTTGGCTTTCCTAGAACGATACATTGAGGAAGATGGTGAGTATTTAAGTTAACCTGTCGTAAGCGACGAAACACACGTGGTTCGTTACACCTGAATCAAGGCAGCAATCCATAGAATGGCGGCGTTCAGCACCAGCCAAGAAAGTGAAGATCAAATGAATTATTTCAGCTGTTTTTTTGGGACAGGAAGGGGGTATTGCTTGTGGATTTTTGTCTCGTGGTGGCACAATAAATTCTAGGGCTTAATGTGAGATTTAAAAAAAACTGTGCAGTTCAACCCAGAACAAAAGGCTTGGCACACTGTGTAAGGGGATCGTTTTGCTTCATGACAATGTGCATCCACAAGCAACCTATCGAACTCAAAAGCTGATCTTATCATTTGACTGGGAACAGCTTGGTCACCCTCCATACAGTCCCAATCTAGGGCCCAATGACTACCATGTGTTCTTGCATTTGGAGAAGCATTTGGCTGCTCAGCATCACGACAACGATTGAAGATGTCAAAATGACCGTATTGCAGTGGTTGTCCAATCAGGTGGTAGATTTTGACGAGGTAAATAATCAAAAGCTGGCTGTGCCATACGACGTGGGCCTTAATGTTGGCGGGAATTACGTAGAAAAGTAAAACACATCCCTTCATGTAAAAATCAAATTGCTACGATAAGTCTATATGTTTTATATTTATTTCAAAACTGTACTTACGTAAAGACAGGCCTCGTGTAGGATCTTGTACTGCAGTTATGAAATCGTGATAGATCTTTGACTGTGAGGCTGTGTATTGAGTATACCGGTGACTAAGAAACTGATGAAGCAAAGAGAGCATGTGAAAATCATGTCTCATGCCCTGTTGCATCTACCTGAACTGTGCTTGGGATGGACTGGCATGTTCAAAGAATCGAATGTCAAAAACATACACTGCTGTTCATTAACGCTGCAGTACCAAGAAGGGTCCCAAATAAAGAAATTTTATTATGCATACACAGAAGAATAGGAAGGTTCAAATGGTTCAAATGGCTCTGAGGACTATGCGACTTAACTTCTGAGGTCATCAGTCGCCTAGAGCTTAGAACTAATTAAACCTAACTTAGCTAAGGACATCACACACATCCATGCCCGAGGAAGGATTCGTACCTACGACCGTAGCGGTCGCTCGGCTCCAGACTGTAGCGCCTAGAACCGCACGGCCACTCCGGCCGGCAGAATAGAAAGAAAATATTAATAAATATGCAGGTGATTTGAGGTATACAGGTTGAGAAATTTGGTATGAGAGTGCTACTGTCTCCAGAACAGCAGTGCCACTAACCCGGCTGGTCACTGAGTCGAACTGAGCTTGGCTGATAGATGCGGCTGTCATTCTACGCTTCTTCAGCTCAACGTCGACGCTGATCAGTCTTAGTGGCTGGCAAGTGGTGGCGTGCCAGTCTTTCGGGATTCCATAACTGAATGTTTCCGTTGGCTGAGAGACCTGGAGAATGTGCTGGGCAGGGCAACAGTCCAGCACCCTCTGTATCGAGGTGGGTCAGGACAAAACGGGCAAGCGGTCTTGCTTTATCTTATTGAAGTACAACGTCCCGATAAACCATAATCCTGTTGCTGTTGATTCCAACACGGAGAACCAAGGGTAGCACCAGACACAAAACCCAGCGATTGGCAGTGGATGGTTTTGGAGATATCGTCAACTTCAGCCACAAACACTTTAATTTTTAAAACATGATGTCTCTCCTAAGAGTCATTCACCGCTCTGGTCTGTCGCAAGATATAAGAAATTTCGCTTTTGCAATGTGTATATGGAGCCAGACCCAACAAATACTGCTCATCACAAGTTTCAGGCGTGCCAACAGAAAACGTCCGTGTGTTTCTGTTACAAACCATATTAGCGGAATTATACGTGCCCTTTGGATCTAATACGATATTTGTTTCCTCGATATGTAATAATAGCGACGATAAAACACGAAGTATAACCACTACTCTAGCAACGACCGAGTAGCGCTGCTCCTTAGTTGTAGCTGACAGTTTGAGACAGAACGGCACCCGAGACGGAACAAGTCGGGGAAGGAAGACGTGGTGAACAAATGTTTATCGACATAACAAGTACGATAAGACAATGGCTTTCGCAGTGGTCGTACCACAATCTACTTCCCGCCAGCCCGCATTGTAGAATAAAATATCTACACGCCTTCAGAACAAACAGATATGCTCTCAATTATGGGAGAGTGCTGCCAAGGAATTCCTGTACTTAAATCCTGTTGAATTGTCGTTGCTGTAGTGTATCTTTCTGACATAATTCCGTAATACGATGTTAAGGTATTCGTAATGAGGTTGCCAGGGAGACAACTCGGGTATGCGTGGAAAGGTATCTGGAACGAGAAGGGAGGCTTTCTTGTACAGATGCATTTCCGACTGTAGTACAATGAAGTCGAGACAGTGGGAAGTGCAGCAATTTGCGGGAGCGTTGCACTTCTGTCACGTTGAACGATTGTCTTCAATCGTCGTCGGTCCCGTTATTGCAGGATCTTTTTCCGGCCGCAGCGATGTCGCAGCAGTAACCGATCTAGCAACTGCGCCAGATACCTATCTTGTATAGCCATTGCCGACCGCAGCGCCGTATCCAGCCTGTTTACATATCTGTGTATTTGAATATGCATGCCTATACCAGTTTCTTTGGCGCTGTAGTGTATAAAGTAGCATATCAAATATTTAAAAAAGTTTTTTCGGTACCCTTTCAAGTATTTCCTCATAACACGGAAACCTGCGGTCGATACAACTCATTCCCCCGTAGGGTTTCGTAGGTTTCAGCTATGTTCAGTCGTTTCTACTCTTTTGTGCTGTGAAGAAATAGTACGGTCGTCCCAGTTCGATCAGTGCACGCTAATATGCCATTGTAGCCTCTCATTATGTAATCCGCTTTCTAAAATTTTGCTTTATTGAAATCTCCCGGTATATTTTTATCCATATACAAAGATATGTGTCCTTTATTTAGTACTGACTTTGACAACTGCATCACAACAGCTTCAGATGTATTATAATCAAGATCTGTTTAATTATTTCGTGAATATACACTACTGGCCATTAACATTGCTACACCACGAAGATGACGTGCTACAGACGCGAAAATTAATCGACACGAAGAAGATGCTGTGATATGCAAATGATTAGCTTTTCAGAGCATTCACACAAGGTTGGCGCTGGTGGCGACACCTACAACGTGCTGAGATGAAGGAAGATTCCAACCGATTTCTCATACACAAACAGCAGTTGACCGGCGTTGCCTGGTGAAACGTTGTTGTGATGCCTCGTATAAGGAGGAGAAATCACGTTTCCGACTTTGATAAAGATCGGATTGAAGCCTATCGCGATTGCGGTTTATCGTATTGCGACATTGCTGCTTGCGTTGGTCGAGATCCAATGACTGTTAGCAGAATATGGACTCGGTGGGTTCAGGAGGGTAATATGGAACGCCGTGCTGGATCCCAACGGCATCCTATCATTAGCAGTCGAGATGACAGGCATCTTATCCGCATGGCTGTAACGGATCGTGCAGCCACGTCTCGATCCCTGAGTCAACAGATGGGGACGTTTGCAAGACAACAACTATCTGCGCGAACGTTCGACGACGTTTGCAGCAGCATGAACTATCAGCTCGGTGACCATGGCTGCGGTTACCCTTGACGCTGCATCACAGACAGGAGCGCCTGCGATGGTGTACTCAACGACTAACCTTTGTGCACGAATGGCAAAACGTCATTTTTCGGATGTATCCAGGTTCTGTTTACAGCATCATGATGGTCGCAACCGTGTTTGGCGATATCGCGGTGAACGCACATTGGAAGTGTGTATTCGTCATCGCCATACTGGCGTATCACCCGGCGTGATGGGGTGGGGTGCCATTGGTTACACGTCTCGGTCACCTCTTGTTCGCATTAACGGCACTTTGAATAGTGGACGTTACATTTCAGATGTGTTACGACCCGTGGCTCTACCCTTCATTCGATCCCTGCGAAACCCTACATTTCAGCAGGATAATGCATGACCGCATGTTGCAGGTCCTATAAGGGCCTTTTTGGATGCAGAAAATGTTCGACTGCTGCCCTGGCCAGCGCACTCTCCAGATCTCTCAACAATTGAAAACGTCTGGTCAATGGTTGCCTAGCAATTGGCTCGTCACAATACACCAGTCACTACTCTTGATGAACTGTGGTATCGTGTTCAAGCTGCATGGGCAGCTGTACCTGTACGCGCCATCCAAGCTCTGTTTGACTCAATGCCCAGGCGTATCGAGGCCGTTATTTTCGGCCACAGGTGGTTGTTCTGGGAACTGATTTCTCAGGATCTATTATAGCAATAACGCGATGGGACCTCCAAAGTTTATAAATTTTTATCCCAAACATCGCTGTGTTCGAGGGATTAAATTATGAGAAGCGTCCCTTAGATTTCATTAACATCTGCGTCTATGTCAACATACGTGTACCGCAAGCCATCGGACGGTGAGTGGCAGAGTGTACCACATAGCACTACCAGTCGCCTTTCCTGTTCGACTCGCAAACAAAGCGACGCAAAAAACGACTATCTACAAGCCTCCGTACGAACCCTAATTTCTGTCCTCTTATCTTTGTAGTCCACGCACAAAATTACGTTGGCGGCAGTAGAAACATTCTGCAGTCTGCCTCAAATGCTAGTTTTCTAAATTTCCTCAATATTGCCTCGCGAAAAGAACACCGTCTTCCCACCATTTGAGTTCACATAGCATTTCCACAATACTTGCGAGCTGCCCGAGCATACTGGGAACAAATCTAGCAGCACGCCTCTGAATCGCTTCGATGTCTTCCTTTTTTCGTCTTTTTCTTTCAGTTCAGTTTGAATATAAAATTTATAGAACATGCGCTAATAACACATATCTAATTGTTATTTTTCTGAAAAACGCACGTCTTCTTATTTCTAATTACATATCACCCATAAAATTCAGCAAATATATATTTTTAATTACTAATCCTTTTATAAAATATTGTTAATAAAGTTTGTTTCAACTAAAGAAACATTCACGGAAATGCAAATTGAATACGCACCTTTTTAGCACAGAGGAAATCAAACCCTTGTAGTCCACGTAGAAGAGTGGGGTGGAGGGGGGGTTGCGGGCAAGTACACTACCACTGCGATGTGCTGTCTGTCGATGACCCGGTCTTACTTTCGGGTATTCAAGACACACGAAAGGACTTCAAAGTTGATTCTTTCGAGAGTTTTTGAGAGTTGCATTGAACTGCTTTGTGAACTGATATTTGATTTCTGAATTTCACGCACCACAAATATAAAAAATTCAAAAAGCCGATTGCCGAGTGGTCTTCTTGTCAGTCGCTGCTACAGCACTCATTATTCTTGGAGTTGTTCTGTCCTTGCTAATATATATTGATAAAACCAATACCGTACTACAGTAATGTTGGACTCCACTATCCAGTGGGCATGTAAAATTCCATTTCAAAAATAATTTTGTTTGGAACAGGTAGCAAAACGACGTTTTCTGTTGGCATTGAGCGTCGCATGAACTTTTTTTCCATTTGTTGTTATTTCATTCCGTCTCGCCCGTATGGGGGGGGGGGGAGGGGGTCTTTAGCCGTCCTGTCAACCCACTCTTCAGCCAGCTGGACAAGTAAAAATAAATCATAAATGTGAGATATTTACATAGATTTAAAGATTTGGGATGGGAGAAATTAATTGAAGCATTCATGTGTATGTGAAACAAGGAGTTCATCTTGAAATTAAAACCAGTAATAATAAAAGGGTACAACGGAAAACAACAAGGGTACGTTTAAAACTTTTAAAATGGAGTTAAAAAATCATTGATCTTAAAAAGAAGCACTTCATTGCCACTAAAACAGGAAGGACCTGCCCCGGGATTGGGACCCTATGTTGGAGGAGATAAGGTTTAGTGAGGAGGAGGTGAGGATGGAGGACTGATGCGTGGTATCAATGGGGCAGAGAAGGCTGTTGGAAAACGAGAATGGGGAGGGTATTGGTGAGGCCAATATTTGAAGGCGAAATGGAGGATAGGAGCAGGGAAATGTGGGTAGGCGAGGGAGAGTGAGCCTTTATGAGGTGGAATGGGTGGGTTGAATTTAAAGTTGGTGGGTGGGTAAATTTCGGGACGGATCGCATGAAACTTGTGATGAGTAGTATCTGTTTAGCCTGGCAGCAAATATCTGCCAAAACACCTGACGCGCCTGACGACTTTTAGGAGAGATACATGGTTGATTAGTTGGTGTTTTTGGATATTACCTGTATCCTAGAAGAGACTAATGGCTATGTCTCACAGTTAACTAAATTCCATAGTACATAAATAACGATAACACGCGCCACGGAGGTAGTAGCAATAGAAGTGAGCAGATGACACGGTGATTATAAGGTCGAGCATAGCCAGAGATTTCTCGAGCTGTGCCGTAAACTGCTTGAGCAGTGCGGCCCACGAGGAAGACAAGTCGCAATGCACACACTACAGGACGTGACTCTGCAGGCAGGTCATACGAGCGCCAGCAGCAGTCTCCGGCCGGGAGCGAGTAGCTATTTTGGGCGAGTTTGATAATTCCTAACGATAGCACACGACAAATTTCAGGCTTTCGATGGTTACCTTTTGATTGACATACTGATTGATCCTGGACCCTGCACGGAGCCGAGCAGTAAGGCGACTAGTGTGACGTCTCAAGTTCGTTGCGGGACCCGAATTTCTCGTGGACCCGCTCGAGCAGTTCGTGTCGCGATCACGCCCAGTCTTTTTACGATTTGCGCCATGCTGTATCAC
Organism: Schistocerca cancellata; assembly: GCF_023864275.1. Lineage (NCBI taxonomy): Eukaryota > Metazoa > Arthropoda > Insecta > Orthoptera > Acrididae > Schistocerca > Schistocerca cancellata. The sequence continues at coordinate 497,715,553 of NC_064627.1, read as the reverse complement.
ATACGATATTCGCATCTGCACTTATCTGCGTAATAGTAGGTAGAAACACTGCACCTGCAACACGTCGACGCACTGGCGAATATATATCGCCTCTAGTATGGGCATCTTGGCGTGCAGCCGGACCTGCACGAAGGTGTGCAGGTCATCGTAGATGCCATCGAAGAGGTGCGACAGCACGGCGTACTCGCCCTCGGAACGCTTGCGCAGCCAACCCTCTACGATTGGCCTCCAGCGCAGAGAGGAGGCGCTGATGAAGACCATCCCCATGCGTGACACCGTCGCCGGCGAGGCGTTGTCCACGTTGTCCGGCTCGAACAGCAACTTGCAGTTGGGAGCCATCGTGATGCGGTCGCCGTTGGCCAGCGTCAGCGTCTGCAAGCAGCTTTAAATTAGTGATCATCCGACAAGGGCCAAAGTTGCGGTATCGTAACGACAACTGCCGTATTTAAAATTAATTTAGCTGGTGAAACAGGCAAGTGTTTCTGTACCTGCAATAAACGTTACTCTAAAATACTCCGATTTCAAGTTACGGATACGGTAAGCGCCCGGTTTCCTTCTCTCTCCCCTCCCCACGTTTTTCCCTCTCTAGCATCTACCATATGTGACTTATATCGTTTGGGATGTACGATTACACTATGTGCTTTATATGCTATATGGCACTATGTGCTATGGCGCTCTGGCCGAGCGGTTCTAGGCGTATCGGTCCGGAACCGCGCGACTGCTACGGTCGCAGGTTCGATTCCTGCCTCGGGCATGGATGTGTGTGATGTCCTTAGGTTAGTTGTGTTTAAGTAGTTCTAAGTTCTAGGGGACTGATGACCTCAGATGTTAAGTCCCATAGTGCTCAGAGCCATTTGAAGCTATGGCGGTACATGGGACCAAATAATATTTCTGCAATGTCGTCCGAACAAGACACAGCCAGGGCAAAAGCACCGTAGGCACAAAGACGCAAGCTGGTGCCACTGCCACAGAGTCTGGCCACTTGCGCGAGTTCCATCAGCGCCAAGGGCGGCGCTGAAGATGAAGATATCGACTTCACCTCGGCCAGTCGAGGGCCGAGTTCAATTCGCCAATGACCGGATGACAACGGAGAGAAGCCTCCTCGGAAGACAGAAGAGCAGCTCTCGCCCGCTTCGCTATAGATCGTCGTCCAGGACTCACTTAGACAGGGAACGTCGTTTAGTGAACTCTTAGAAGTGAAGAGACAGGGGTTGTAAATTGCATTTTCTAAGTACTGTGAAGTTTACCTACGATTATTTGCACTTAGCCATTAAGGGCCTGTTTTGTGTTATATTACATGCAGTGTTGCAGACTTAAATCATTCAACTAGTCACAAAGATAAATAAACCTTTTTAACTCATCTGTGTGACTTTGTTACTAAATTGTTGGAGTGCTGTGGAACCTTCGTTCTCCTATCCTGTTACCTGACCCTGGAGCATAGCTGTGTAACAGTGGCAGGGAGCAATTGTCTTACCGGTGTCCTGCACCAGAAGCTGTTTCACGAACTCACATACTCGACCTACCGTAACAATAATGGTAACTTGGCCTCATCAGTGGTGGCGACGAGGCCTTTGCTAAACTGGTGACGAGGGTCCACGAAAATTTCTTAGTTTTATATGGACATGACAGGTTATCCCTCACGATGGATTTTTTTTCTACTAAAATATTTCCTGTTTCATAAAAAAACAGGTTGTGTTCATGTGCAAAAAAAATGTTCCTCTATTTTATGTAAGCACAGTAGCGCATACTGGGTACTTTCTGGTACCGAAGTTGAGTCTGACAGACGGACTGTCCTAGTTTTAACAATATTGTTATCCCCTGTCTAACTACCTGTATTTAGGTTTGTGGCGTATGTTTGTATTGCTATTGTATATTTTAACTTTATGACGCTTATCATATCGCACTGTTGTTGTAACTGTAGCTTTTGACGATAAGTGGCGCCCCGTAATACTCCCGAATATTTTGTGTAACCTTTTATCACTGTAGAGTCGTAATGGCCACTTTCATAAAGAAAAAAATTCTTTTAAAGTAAGTTGGTTCACAGCCATCAGACACAATACATAAAAATGTAGATCAGTTGATGTGCCTAGGCGCCACGTTTTGTAATCCCACCAGATAGCAAAAATTGCTTCTTGGTCCGGACTCTGCAGAATTGTGTCTGTAGTCTGCGAATGTCTGTTTCACGTACAACTTGAAACGCCATATCTATGTGCAGCAATCGTTCCTGGGTAGGTGTAGTACAGTTTGTGCCAAGTGATTTCAAAGTGGAATGCTATAGCTGTCAACTACTATGTTATATAAAAAATTTATGTATCTGCTTTTTTGTAGATATCTGACGGTAATAAATTTGTAGACGCATCATGTGAGCAATAAAGTCATTTCTTGCATGATGTTTGACTTTTGCCATTGCGACCCAGTCACTCTAAATGAAGAACTACTGATTATTAGCACTGTCTCTCTTAAACCTAGGTACATGCCTGTAATATTATGTACAAGGTAGCTGCAGACGATGTAAACTGATCAATATCTAATAAATATAATGTAATGAGCCACCCTACGTTTTGGTTTAGATGTAAAATAGCTACATCAGCCATAGACGCGAATGGTTATCTATCTAGCGGAGTAGTTACTGACTAAGACTGACAGAATGAGAACTAAATTATACTGAATATTACTAAAGAAATATGGCATTTTTTATTATAAGTAGTGAATTCACCCATTTAACACACAGATTAGATCGCTTAACTAGGGACAGTATTCTGTCTCGCTCGAGACTCTCGGAGAAAAATAGCCAAATTCTCAAGACTCTCGTTAAGCATCTCGAGAAATGTTGAACAGTGCTACTCTCTGTTGGCCGCGTATGGAAATAAACGTACTGTTAGTATAAGTACTGCTCTCTAGGAGCATACTTATCGGCTTTTTTATTTTGTATTTTGTCATCTGAATAGGACTCATACAACCATCATCAAACATACACTCCTGGAAATTGAAATAAGAACACCGTGAATTCATTGTCCCAGGAAGGGGAAACTTTATTGACACATTCCTGGGGTCAGATACATCACATGATCACACTGACAGAACCACAGGCACATAGACACAGGCAACAGAGCATGCACAATGTCGGCACTAGTACAGTGTATATCCACCTTTCGCAGCAATGCAGGCTGCTATTCTCCCATGGAGACGATCGTAGAGATGCTGGATGTAGTCCTGTGGAACGGCTTGCCATGCCATTTCCACCTGGCGCCTCAGTTGGACCAGCGTTCGTGCTGGACGTGCAGACCGCGTGAGACGACGCTTCATCCAGTCCCAAACATGCTCAATGGCGGACAGATCCGGAGATCTTGCTGGCCAGGGTAGTTGACTTACACCTTCTAGAGCACGTTGGGTGGCACGGGATACACGCGGACGTGCATTGTCCTGTTGGAACAGCAAGTTCCCTTGCCGGTCTAGGAATGGTAGAACGATGGGTTCGATGACGGTTTGGATGTACCGTGCACTATTCAGTGTCCCCTCGACGATCACCAGTGGTGTACGGCCAGTGTAGGAGATCGCTCCCCACACCATGATGCCGGGTGTTGGCCCTGTGTGCCTCGGTCGTATGCAGTCCTGATTGTGGCGCTCACCTGCACGGCGCCAAACACGCATACGACCATCATTGGCACCAAGGCAGAAGCGACTCTCATCGCTGAAGACGACACGTCTCCATTCGTCCCTCCATTCACGCCTGTCGCGACACCACTGGAGGCGGGCTGCACGATGTTGGGGCGGGAGCGGAAGACGGCCTAACGGTGTGCGGGACCGTAGCCCAGCTTCATGGAGACGGTTGCGAATGGTCCTCGCCGATACCCCAGGAGCAACAGTGTCCCTAATTTGCTGGGAAGTGGCGGTGCGGTCCCCTACGGCACTGCGTAGGATCCTACGGTCTTGGCGTGCATCCGTGCGTCGCTGCGGTCCGGTCCCAGGTCGACGGGCACGTGCACCTTCCGCCGACCACTGGCGACAACATCGATGTACTGTGGAGACCTCACGCCCCACGTGTTGAGCAATTCGGCGGTACGTCCACCCGGCCTCCCGCATGCCCACTATACGCCCTCGCTCAAAGTCCGTCAACTGCACATACGGTTCACGTCCACGCTGTCGCGGCATGCTACCAGTGTTAAAGACTGCGATGGAGCTCCGTATGCCACGGCAAACTGGCTGACACTGACGGCGGCGGTGCACAAATGCTGCGCAGCTAGCGCCATTCGACGGCCAACACCGCGGTTCCTGGTGTGTCCGCTGTGCCGTGCGTGTGATCATTGCTTGTACAGCCCTCTCGCAGTGTCCGGAGCAAGTATGGTGGGTCTGACACACCGGTGTCAATGTGTTCTTTTTTCCATTTCCAGGAGTGTATAAGATTAACACACTGAAGAGCAATGTGCACCTAGGATTTAATACACTGTGGAACAATAGAAATATAAAATTACTGTAGAATCACATATTAAAAGTTTAAATAAAAAGTTTCAATAAAAATGCACAGGAAAGGGCACATATTCTTAAGTCTTTCAAGCAGAGCACCACCGTGATACACGTCAGCAAACATCAACCGATGATGACCTGACTATGTATCCTTTCGTGCAGTCAAGACTGATGTGACTGACATCACCACAAACTTGCGGGCTAATAGGCCGTTGTCGATGTATAATATTCTCTCCTAACGTTTCCTCTCCGACGTCTTCAGAGGTAAAGTGCCGAAGTGCAACCAGAACTCGAGGAGCACCGAATATATGGGCACTGTAGAGACAACCACAGTCCATCACGTGACGTCGGCTACGAGATTATCTCTGGTAATGCGAACATTTTCGATTGAAAGTAATCGCTCATCATTCTTACGTTGCAATATGGACATCCATATTTCATCTAATTTAACATCTTCCTCTTTTCTGTTAATATTATTGTAGTGTTTATAAATTTCAATAGTCTCTCTATATATAGGCGCATGATAATGCGATGTTTTTGATATGACAGTCGTCTCAGTGAACTATGTTTCATGATCACCCTCTTGGTAAAGATGTTCCGCTACGGCCGATTTCTCCTTATGTCACAGGCGGCAACTCCTCTTGTGTTCAACCAGATGGGTGTTAACACTTGTTTTTGTGTTACCAGTACAAACCAGTCTACAACTACAAGGAATATTATATGCACTCGGAGTACCTAAATGATGTCGTATATCTTTTGCCGATTTTAAACATTCCTTATCTTTCTGGTAGTTCTGAAGGTAGATCCACACCGTAATTGCTCAACACTTTCCCAATGCGATCTCTAATCTTACTGAAGAACGGAAGGAAAATTTTCCCTTTGGCCGGCCGTCGTTCCTCGTCGATCCTGATTCTCTCCCTTGTACTGGGTCTAACTCCTTGTTCGAATAACCATTCTTCTTGAATTGCGACTGTAGATATTCAAGCTCATCTTTTAAATGAGTCGGTTCACAAATATTGTGCGCCCAGTCCAGCAAGGTTTTAATCACACCTTTTCTTTGTCTGTGGTGGTGGTTAGAATCTTTGTGCAGGTAACGGTCAGTATGGGTGGATTTTCTGTTTACTCTATGGCCCAACGTCCCGTCCCCTCGTTTGACAAGAGAGACATCCAAGAAATTCAGTTGGCCATTGTTCTCCCTCTGCATAGTAAACTGTATTTTTGTACTGATACTGTTGAGAGGAGAGCTGCATCAAACCAGTCTCAGGACTGAAGACCACAACAACAACAACTGTTGAGAGAACCACGGTCGATGAGGGTCGACGGCAGCCCAAAAGGAAAGTTTTCCTTCCGTTCAACAATACCATTACAGACTGTATTGGGAAAGTGTTGAGCAAATACGGCGTAGAAACAACCTTCATACCCACCGGGAAGATTAAAGAATGTTTAAGATCGGCTGAAGATGTACGGCATCGTTTGGCTACACCGGGAGCATATAAAATTCCTTGTAGTTGTGAACTGGTTTCTGTAGGACCATAAAAAGAACTGTTAATACCCTTGTGGTTGAACACAAGAGGAATTGCCGCCTGGGACATATGGAGTTTCGGTCGTAGTGGAACATCTTTACCAGGAAGGTGACCATGAAATAAAATTCGCTGACACGAGAGTCATGTTGAGAACTTCGCATTATCATGCCCGTATGTATAGAGAGACTATTGAGATTTATAAACACCATAATAATTTTAATAGAAAAGAGAAATTCCGGCGTAACGATAGGCGCCGGCGCGACGATCAAGAACGGAAGAGCAAAGAGGGCTGTGAGATGACGTCAGCCAATAGTACGCTGACTAGCCAATAGTACGCTGACTAGGTCGACACCAAGACAGGAGCGGCCCCTAGACGAAGCCTAGCCGCCTGGCCGCGACCGGAGTGGACGACGAGCCGTCATACAAACGCTACAACAGTGACCTAAGAACTGTATTGTGTTACTTGCAATGAAATTGTATATGCCGAAAGACATTGATTATTTGCATGTCGCCATTTGCTTGCGACACACTTTTGTGAAATGCAAAGTTAAGTATTGTCAATTTAATTTACTGTAATAAACTCCATTAATACGATTTGCTTGAATTGTTGTCTAGCGATCCGAGAAAACAGATTCCTAGGCACTATATATTAGTCGAGTGGGCAGGATAAAAAAAGGTGTTAAATTAAGTAGAATTTGGATGTCAACAATGCAGTGTAAGATTGTTCGATCGATTACTTTCAATCGAAAATGTTGGCACTAATAATCTCGTAGCCGAAGTCACGTGATGGACTGTGGTGCCTCTAAATGCCCGTATGTTCGGTGCTCCCTCGAGTTCTGGTGTAGTTCACCACTTTACCTCTGAAGACGTCGGAGAGGAAATGTTAGGAGAAAATTTTATACATCGACCACGGCCTACTAGCCCAGAAGCTTTTAGAGATGTCGGTACCAGCCGTGAAAGCTTTCATTGTATGATGTGGCAGACATCGCCTAACCGCACAAAGGGGATACGACCGGACCAATGTGATGTCGATGCTTCCTGTAACAGTCATGGTTCAGTGTGGGGCTCATGAAGCTTCTAGAACATCGATGTTCCTCGTGTCAGAAGTAGATAATCGGCATCGGGTTCACTTTGGCACAACCTCTGCCCTTGTATTGAGAGATCTCTTGACATTCTGAGTTTCACTTCACACTGATTATTGATTTCATAATTTTTAAAACGTCCGAAGACGGCAATTCCACGTGTCCTTTCTCTCCGTCATAGACGATTGCTTTGGCTAGACTGTCCTCTGTTCCTTACCCAGGGATGGCACAGAGTGCTTTTACCCATCACATGGTTGTATCGTCCAGTGCGCAGATCTCTTAATACATCTAGGACTGATCTGGAAACTTCTAGCCCAAGTTCTAGAAAAAAATGGTTCAAATGGCTCTGAGCACTGTGGGACTTAACTGCTGAGGTCATCAGTACCCGAGAACTTAGAACTACTTAAACCTAACTAACCTAAGGACATCACACACATCCATGCCCGAGGCAGGATTCGAACCTGCGACCGTAGCGGTCGCGCGGTTCCAGACTGTAGCGCCTAGAACCGCCCGGCCACTCCGGCCGGCCAAGTTCTAGACACTGAAGGGCTCGTAGCATACTGAAGGGCTCGTTGCACAGCCAAAAGCCCGGTTGTTCCTTTGGTTAGTTCCTTAGGTAGCTTGCAATACATGCCAATGTCAGAGCCGGCATTCCAGTAACCTCAAACACACCCAACTTCGTCTTCGAAGTGTTGGTGTAGATGAAGCTTCTTGCATTATTATGTTCGGAGAGATACTCCGTAAAAACGCAATTATTTGAATAGCCACAACCGAAGCCTATGTTAAATGCAACTGTGGCTCCAATATACTGGTACGGTAATCTAGTTCACACCAGATTAATCTGTGTGCAGACAGGGTTCTTTCGAGAAATGGGCTAGTGCCCTTGTATGAGGCAGTAAGAGGAGGGAGACTTCTGTTGAGCCAGTACCTGTACATGTAGCACAATCTCGCTGAGGCGTGGACGTCTCGTAATATTTGGTCTTCTACGAAATGCCACCGTTTTAGCAGACATTTCACTCTTAGGTATTCGTGTCGTCGATACAGATGAGACTCATTTGCTTTGACTGAAACAGCATTGGCTGGTGTAGACTACATTGCTCCCAGGCATACCCTGAGTGCTTTGTACTGATCCAAAATAAAGACAAGCACAATCCTCGTACAGACGTTCTAAGGCATGATATAGTATTAATCCAGTGTCTGCATTGGATCAATTCACACCCATGATAACGCGCAGTATATTAGAGGACTTTTTGCAGATTACGACAGCTTCTGTGTATTAATCTCCCACCGAAGTTTGTGGTCGATATGGAGTGTCAGATACGTGACTACTGTCTTGACTGTTAGTTCGTGCGGCCCAAAGTTCAGTGCCTTTTTGGAGAAGCCTTGTGTCTGGTGAAGAATATATCAAAAGACTTTCTAGGTGATATATCGAAACTATTCTTCTCCGTATAAGTGTGTAGTCTAGACCCAGGTTCACCCAATAATGCAGGCTACCATGAAGGGTGGCACGCGCTGAATAAATACACAGGTCGTCGTCAAACCGTAAAACTGTTCCATTGTTTGACAAAATACAGCGTAGGTCTAACGTAAATACACTGAAAATGAGGGAAGGTATAACTGATCACTTTGGTAGTCCAATGCTTGTCATTAAAAGCCCCTTATAACTATTTCCACTTCTTATTACCAGTGACCGATAGGAACGTAAGTGGGTAAGTTTGTCCCTCTGTGACATATCTGGATATTTTGGTATTGTTTCGTTCGTGTCATTTCTTCTCCGAAAACCAGACGAAGTTTCGGGAACGTGTTGTGGTGCTCGTACTGCCACTCTAGTCTATGTTTCAACTGCTTTTCCAGTACTTTCTGAACACAGTTCAGGAGCGTTATTGGCCTATATGTGTTTACTTCATTAGGTGGGTTACCATGATTTCCTACCGGGACTATTCGTGACGCCTTCTATTCTGGGATAGGCTTCAGCCTTTCTGCATTAATGAAGACAGCATGCGCTAATGCATGTTGTCAGCCCTGGGACGCTACTTCACCCTCGTAACAGGGCTCTGTCGAATTCTGTAACAGTAATGCATTCGTTCAAATAATGGTCTTTTTCGTCGTCTTAGTCATCAATGAGTTGTTCAACTGAGTCTGGAGCCTAGTGTTTCAGGAAATCAACCACTAATTTGTTCGGAAGCGCTATGTCCTTTTGTTGTTCCAAGCTCTACGTATACGCTCAAGTCGTTCCCAGATGGTTGCGTGGGATATGCCTTTGTTAAAGTTGTTTCAGAAGTTGAGCCATGAATATTAGTTGTTATTTGTAAATAGTCGCTTTACGTTCACCTTCAGTCTACTAATGTTAATGCAATTTTCTTCCAAAAGCGCGTCTTTCGTAGAGTTTTGGAGCGTTAATCAGGTCCAACAATGCATTATTGCATTTCTCGTCCACTACTCTGGTAAGATTTTACTTTTCGGAACAAAGGATTCATTTTTTTTGGGGAAAGATACCGTTGCAGTTTCCCCAATACAAGCAATGAAGTTCGAGTAGTCTGTTCTTGTGTCTTTCCTGTCTGCTTAGCGAATCTTTCAAATGTAATTTGGCCATATCACACTATATATCACTCCTGTGTTACATGTGAAAACGGTGGGTAGATCATCAGATCCAAGGGGTTCTGTTACCGCCCCCAGTGCGACGTGTAACGTTAGACTATGTGACACTAAACGTACATCTACAGTGCACAATCGCTGGTGTGATACATTTATTCTCGTCGGGAAACCGTAATTTAAAACGATGAAGTTATCGGCGTCGACAATCACAGCTATCATTTCACCGATGCTGTTTTTTCGGTCGGCGATGAGCATTAAAATCACCCAATTTTTATTTTCGGCTGCGCTACCGAATTAACCAGCATACTGTATTATTGTTTCGTTACGATCTCCGTTAACGATCTGTTAACTGACATTATGTTTATTTCTTTCCTGTTCGTGTGTAATGTACCTGCAGCAGCCTGGAGTGGTAGTAGTAATAATATGCCTGTAGCTCCTATTGTTTAGTTGATTATGCATGCTACTGTATTGGCGTAGGAGCGCGCCTTCAGGCGGCAGCCTGATGGTAGAAAGCTGGCCATCTGGATCGACCTCCAGATGGGCGAGGTTATGCCTGTAAATTTCCCTTTTGTGATAAGGGCCGCCACCTCAAAGGCATGCCACATATCGCGAATGACCACGGAGGATCTGGTGGGGCCTGCAGTTGTACGCAGGTCGGCAGAAAAACAGCAAAGGGCGGGCAGCGGGGGCCCGAGAACCTCTGCGGAGGATCTGGCCATTTGAAGAAGCATGTCTCCCACCCCGTAGGTGGATCGAGGGAAGGAGGGGTGGGCGAGGCGGAGGTGTGAAGGGAAGTGAGAAGGCCTTGGTTTTCAGCAGTTTGTGATTGTACATCGAGAAGAATGCACGTTCATCTACCACTCCCTATGCAGTCTTTAAGGACGACGATTTTCCCCAGTACATGTGCTGCTTTATGACCAGTTCATTATGAGTGCTGGTTTTTTCACGACAGTTTCGAAGTGTAATTAGAACTGTGACGCATTTTTTTCCCCATGAGTTGTGGTAGTGTGTATTGGCTTCGATTACCTGGGCTGCAGGATGGTTTTTGAGCAGGAATCTGTAGCGAACTCTGACGTCAAACAGCGATAATACTGTATGTATACAGGTAATACACTTTTTAAACTCTTCTCTGTCCAACACCAGCATCTCACCAGTTGAATATATTTTCTGCCAAAAAGAATAAAGATAATACCTTACACCCCAGCCTTTTTCCCGCAAGCTTGTAGGTGTAGGGTAAAGTTTGAATGTGTCCGTCGCTAGTGTCGAATGGTATTGCGAAATTTTTTCCCTGCAGGATAACACCAGTTGTATGGTACCGTCAGTTTTTGAGTTGTATTGTGATTTTATGGCATCCTCGTGTAGCACTGTGCATATGGTTGTGTAATTAGGCTGGATCTTTGTGATTAATTATGTAATTAGGATCGATCTTTGCGTCAGTTTCCCGATAAAAATAAATAAAGTACACTAACGTAACCTTCCTCTCCCGCATCTGGACAGTTTCCACGTGTTAGAGGGTGCACTTGGGCCTTCCGTCCAGTAGAATCAGGGTTTGAGTCCCAGAAAAGGCACAGCCGTTTTCGTAAATAAATTAGAAGCAGTCTTGATCGCTTAACTTTTTTAATGGTGAACGGTTCAGATCTTTTTGTCAGATCATCTTTCGATCATGAATGTCTGCCGGAGGCAGTGGCGCATGGCAGTCCTCTTGTTTGTGGCTGGTGGTGTACTGCCACAAACAAGAGGATTGCCATGCGCCACCGCTTCCCGCAGACATTCATGGTACGAAGATGACAAAAAGATCGAAATCGGTCACCATTAAAAAAGTTAAGTGATCGAGACTGCTTCTAATTTAATTATAATAATTACAGATCGCTGTTTCCCTATATACAGGGTGTTTCAAAAATGACCGGTATATTTGAAACGGCAATAAAAACTAAACGAGCATCGCGAAATACACCGTTTGTTGCAATATGCTTGGGTCAACAGTACATTTTCAGGCAGACAAACTTTCGAAATTACAGTAGTTACAATTTTCAACAACAGATGGCGCTGCGGTCTGGGAAACTCTATAGTACGATATTTTCCACATATCCACCATGCGTAGCAATAATATGGCGTAGTCTCTGAATGAAATTACCCGAAACCTTTGACAACGTGTCTGGCGGAATGGCTTCTCATGCAGATGAGATGTACTGCTTCAGCTGTTCAATTGTTTCTGGATTCTGGCGGTACACCTGGTCTTTCAAGTGTCCCCACAGAAAGAAGTCACAGGGGTTCATGTCTGGCGAATAGGGAGGCCAATCCACGTCGCCTCCTGTATGTTTCGGATAGCCCAAAGCAATCACACGATCATCGAAATATTCATTCAGGAAATTAAAGACGTCGGCCGTGCGATGTGGCTGGGCACCAATTTGCATAAACCACAAGGTGTTCGCAGTGTCGTCTAAGGCAGTTTGTACCGCCACAAATTCACGAAGAATGTCCAGATAGCATGATGCAGTAATCGTTTCGGATCTGAAAAATGGGCCAATGATTCCTTTGGAAGAAATGGCGGCCCAGACCAGTACCTTTTGAGGATGCAGGGACGATGGGACTGCAACATGGGGCTTTTCGGTTCCCCATATGCGCCAGTTCTGTTTATTGACAAAGCCGCCCAGGTAAAAATAAGCTTCGTCAGTAAACCAAATGCTGCCCACATGCATAACGCCGTCATCAATCCTGTGCACTATATCGTTAGCGAATGTCTCTCGTGCAGCAATGGTAGCGGCGCTGAGGGGTTGCCGCGTTTGAATTTTGTATGGATAGAGGTGTAAACTCTGGCGCATGAGACGATACGTGGACGTTGGCGTCATTTGGACCGCAGCTGCAACACGGCGAACGGAAACCCGAGGCCGCTGTCGGATCACCTGCGGCACTAGCTGCGCGTTGCCCTCTGTGGTTGCCGTACGCGGTCGCCCTACCTTTCCAGCATGTTCATCCATCACGTTCCCAGTCCGTTGAAATTTTTCAAACAGATCCTTTATTGTATCGCTTTTCGGTCCTTTGGTTACATTAAACCTCCGTTGAAAACTTCGTCTTGTTGCAACAACACTGTGTTCTAGGCGGTGGAATTCCAACACCAGAAAAATCCTCTGTTCTAAGGAATAAACAATGTTGTCTACAGCACACTTGCACGTTGTGAACAGCACACGCTTACAGCAGAAAGACGATGTACAGAATGGCGCACCAACAGACTGCGTTGTCTTCTATATCTTTCACATCACTTGCAGCGCCATCTGTTGTTGAAAATTGTAACTACTGTAATTTCGAAAGTTTGTCCGCCTAAAAATGTACTGTTGTCCCAAGCATATTGCAACAAATGGTGTATTTCTATCGCTGCTCGTTTAGTTTTTATTGCCGTTTCAAATATACCGGTCATTTTTGAAACACCCTGTAAGAACTATGTTATTTAAAGTGTTACAGCCATTTTCAATTTTCCGTCAATTCCAAATGCCTCTGGTGGTATAATTGTGTTGGCGGGAGGGGGTGGGGGAGTTCAATTGGGCTTTCTGCTCAGGAGGACTCAGGATTCGAGTCCCGGAGAGGGTAATGCCAATTTTAATTTCCCATCAATTTACGGGTGGGGGTGGGGTGGGATGGGATGTCAGCACAGCACAGCCCTGGCACAAAGAAATTCCCACCAAAATTCAAAATTCCCGCCAAAATTCAAAATTTCTGTCAGTAAGGTTGGTTGTGGGAAGGGGAGGAGTGGTGGAGGGAAGGGGGAGGGACTGGGTACACTGCTGCTGAGAAAAACACTTGACGTCACCCAGCGGGCGGGTGTGGACATGGTCGGGGGTGAGTGGGGTTATTAATTGATAAATTTAATTAATTTTCATATCAAATTGATATCAAATGTGGTGTGACGCCGTCATTATACTACTACTAGTGGTATCTCTTGTCCTATGTTCTGTTTGAATACTAAGCGAGATTTCTTATGTGAAGTGCATTCCCCCATATCCATCGTCTCTGTCGGCTCGAATTATATTAAACCCAGGTAACGGAACGGTTCATTTGGCAGTAGCCAATTTTCTGATACTGCACATGCAGATATCTGGTTGGAGCGTAAAAATGTAGGAATCTGTGTTTATGAGTGTTAATGGAACGAGAGTTTCAGTGCGATACACAATAATCTTAATAAAGCCCGCCACTGTTGAGTCCCACATTCAGCAGCGGTTCTGGGATGAATTCTTTTACGTTATTCTTGTTCGACCCAGCCTGTGTGGTACCCGCTGTATGTCTTAGTACATTCATTACAATATTATAAATTGCTTCGATTAAGCCGTCCTGAACAATCTGGGAATGCGATTGGCACAGGTTGTTTCCTGTCGGAATTTGCGTGAACTCTGTTTGGTTTCCATAAGCTTTTGTACGTGTTATTTGGTAACGAATGTACGTTTACCTGTGAAATTCTCTGTTGTGCCGCCACTGTCTCTTACTGAGTCCTATTTGCTTCAATATCGCTTCTCTTCTCAATTTTTTTTGGAAATGGGGTGCCATTCACTGGTATACAGTATGTAGCCGGCTTTGTTGAAACATACGGTGTCTGATGGTGTCTGTTGAAGAGGCCGACTTGCGGAAGAATTGCTGGTTTCATTTTGTGGTTTCGCGTTGTACTTATGTATCAGACGACCAGCTGTACTAGGTGAGAGCGTACATATGTGAGAGAAGTCGCCGTTCCCTGCGGCTAAGGGCGCGTACGTCAGGAATTTACTTGTGTTTTTGTGAGGCTGTTTGCCGGTATTTTATGTCTTCCATTGCCACGCGCAGTTTAATTTTCCGCTGTCGGAGGTGCTCTGGACATTTTCTAGAATTAGACGGATGCCTTCCTGAGCCCTGGTCGAAAAAAAGAAGTGTTTGTTTGTCACATTCGTTTATGTCGTGTGGCCCAAAGCAGACTGCGACAGTATTTACTAGGGTGACCATACGGTACGCAGTTTAAAGCATTGCAGAAAAGGTCACACTCACGATTCAACACAACAGCGCACACCAGGTACGCACAAAAAGGTCGCAAGACACTGGCCACGGCGTTTCCTTAACTTGTCCATTTTACTTGACTTTCTTAATATATCGTTTAACTTGGACTATTGGATACTGACGTTGAATGACAGCCATTATATATTTTTCCGAAAGTTTAGTAAGGAAATTTTGTATTATTATTGTCGGTTGTCTGAAATGGAAAGTTGGTATATATACCTCCAGATTTTCATTATGAAAAACAGTGTTTTGAGGCATATAATTAGTAGCTGCTGCTGTCTTTAATCGGAGTTTAACGCGGTTACAGGCAGATGAACTGATATACGTAACGCTGCTAGTGATCTGTAGACCCGGCCTATTTGTCGGCCCATCTGTAGCCATTGGATGTAATCTCCAAATCCTTCTCTCTCTTTGCACGTGAATACAATGTAAGGGTCAACATCATACTGCTCATACAAATTTTCAGCAGTTCATCCTACCTTTTGCTGGAGATGTGGATTTTCATTGATGTGCTCGCTGCTCGTTATGAAGTTGCTTCAGGGCCCTCTATCGTTTTCATAGTTTTGTGACTGCTTCAGTCATGTTCATGAATCTTTGAACGCTTCTGACTGGAGATTCTGTCTTCTTATGCCGTTTAGACGTTATCTTTTTCCTGGTGTACCACTGCTAGCGCATCAGCCACTAGATCGCTTGTTGGTCTTGTGTTATCTACCATTTTGGTTGGAACTGACAAGTGGTTTGCTATTAGCGACACCGCCATACACCGTGGCAACAATACATTGTAACGCTAAAATACTGGAACGCTAAGAGCGGATCGACAACAGATACACAAATTTATCTGCCCGGGACCGAAGTTGTTTATAGCGTACCGGAAAATTTGTGGTAAGGACTATGAGACCAAACTGCTGAAGTCATCGGTCCCTAGGCTTAAGCACTACTTAATCTAACTTAAACTAACTTACTCTAAGGACGACTCACACACCCATGCCCGAGGGAGGACTCGAACCTCCGACGGGGGGAGCCGCGCGCACCGTTACAAAACGCCACAGATTGCACGGCTACCCCGCGCGGCTATAAGTATGTAAGTAGGCTGTTTAGGTTCTTATATTGGTAACGCCTCCGCCACGTAGCGCTCTCTGTATGAAAATCACTGGCTGTGCTGTGTGCAGTCTGTGGCTAGTTTGCATTGTTGTCTGCCATTGTAGAGGGGCAGCTGGATGTTAACAGCGCGTAGTGTTGCGCAGTTAGAGGTGAGCCGCCAGCAGTGGTGGATGTGAGGAGAGAGATGGCGGAGTTTTGAAATTACATATATTATGACTTTTGATGATATTAAGGTAAATACAGTGTTTGTTCTCTATTAAAATCTTTCATTTGCTAACTATCCCTATTAGTAGTTAGTGCCTTCAGTAGTTTGAATCTTTTATTTAGCTGGCAATAGTGGCGCTCGCTGTATTGCAGTAGTTCGAGTAATGAAGATTTTTGTGAGGTAAGTTATTTGTGAAAGGTATAGTTTAATGTTACTCAGGGCCATTCTTTTGCAGGGATCTTTGATAGTCAGATTGCGTTGCGCTAAAAATATTGTGTGTCACTTTAGTGGATGTTTGAGTACGTTCAGTTTTGCTCAGCTGTTTGAAAAGCAAATAGTGTAAGAGGTTTATCAGCACAGTCGTGTATAAATTGTTCTAAAGGGGACGTTTCAAGTACACTGTTAGTGAGCACAAACGCGATGTAGACGCGACCGTCTGCTAAGACACCCGGAAGTGAACCGTAGCCGTGTACTTACTTGTCACGTTTAAAACGGTACAGATACATCGGTCTCGAACCCGGCTGATATGCACGCAAAATGGACTGTCAAGTGCAGCAGCTGCGGTGTGTGGTGGAAACGGTGATACATGACGTTCCGTTTTGTGGAGTATACGAGGGCAATTCCAAAAGTAACGTCTCCTATTTTTTTGTAAGTACATATACCTGTTTATTTCTACAATGGTTTGCATCAGTTTACAGCTTGAACTTTTAGCTATTTTTCGACATAATCACCATTTCTGTCGATGCATTTTTGTAGACGCTGTGGCAGTTTTTTATGCCCATGTCATACCAGCTCGCCACCATGCTGTTCAGAAAGTTGTGAACCTCTTCTTTCACCTCGTCGTCGGAGTTGAAATCGCTTTCTGGCAAAATGTTCTTTTAACCTAGGGAACAGTCGATAGTCACTGGGCGCCAAGTCAGGACTATAGGGTGGGTGGGTGATTATGTTCTACTGAAACTGTCGCAGGAGAGCAACGGTTTGCCGAGAGATGTGTGGGCGAGCGTTGTCATGGAGAATGTGTACGCCCTTGCTCAACATTCCTCTTCTCCGGTTCTGAATTGCCCGTTTGAGTCTTTTCAGAGTCTCACAGCATCTGTCAGCGTTAATTGTGGTCCCAGTGGGCATAAAGTCGACCAACAATAACCCTTTTCGATCCCAGAAAACGGTTGTCATGACTTTAACGGCAGACTGTATTTGCTTGAATGTCCGCGGTTTTGGCGAAGAAGGATGCCGCCACTGGCATACTTGTTGTTTGGTCTCAGGTGTAAAGTGGTATGCCCAGGTTTCGTCACCAGTGACAATTGAGTCCAGAAAGTTGTCCTGTTCGGCTCCAAGGCGGTGAAGAAATTCGTGGTAAGCATCAACTCGTTGCCGAAGGTGGTTCTCAGTCAGTATGCGTGGCACCCATCTTGCGCACACCTTCCGGTAGTTCAGTATTTCCGTTAAAATTCTGTGAGCGGTGCTTCGTGAAACCTCAGGAACCAACGTGCAGAGATCATCCAGGGTGATCAGCCGATCTTCACGCATGCTTTGCTCAACCTTCAACACTGTCTCCTCAGAAATTGACGGTCTCCCGCTCCTTTGTTAGTCGTGAATTTCGGTCCGACTAGCTGCGAACTCTCTACACCACTTACGAACATTTTTCACATCCATGCACGACTCACCATACACTTCCGCCAGTTGACGATGGATTTCAATCGGCGCAGTGCCCTTTTCGTTCAAAACAGAATAACTACGCGGCGTTCGCCCTTGGCGGTAACATCCAACGGGAGCTCCATTCCCAACGGCTGCCAAGCCAAGACTGGGCCCCTCAGCGCGGCGTGTTAATGTTTACACAAAAGCGCGTGAAGCACTCTTCATAACAGTGTGGCCAATTGCCACACAAACAGAGTTCTGTAATTATAAAAAAAATAGGAGACCTTACTTTTGGGATTAACCTCGTATATGAATGAAGAAACAATTTTTTTCTTTCAACATTATAGTGGCACTAAGCAAACTACAAGATTACTGTAATGTGGTTTTTATGGGACACTACAGAAATGCTGAGTATACACTTGTCTCCGCATTTATCTACGTTTAAAACGTGTGACACCTCTTGGAATACTGCACAAAAAGCAATCATTTTGCAAATAGCAGCAATTACAAAGTCGTTTCCAGAAGTCTGAGGCAAAATTTCGACAATGAAGTCATCGAAACTGACAGGCTCAATTAATTTTAAATAATATTTACACAGGAAAAAGAGACTCGTTTACGAGGTGCTTAGAATGACATTTTTGTGTATAATTTTGTAAATAAAATTCATAATTTAAATATTTCGGACGTTTCCTCATTTCAGTACTATTAGTGTAATCCACCCCCAAAGAACCTTCGACGACAAACCTCCTTCGTGCTAACACACGTTTAAAATTTTCAGAAATTTTGAACTGATGTTGGAACAAGAATCTCACCACAGACACAAATAAAACTAAGTATCTGAATACTCGGGCACATCCAAAATGGACGACTACTTAAAAGTTTACACTTGTGTTCAAGAAGACAGAGCAGAGGTAGGTAAGTAAAAAATAATTACGTAAGACTAATGGTTGCTCATTAGCTGACTGGTAGCTGGCACGGCAGCCCAGCTAGTTCGGTCAGGGCATGGGTCACTCTCTGTAATAAAACAACGAGTGAAGTTCTCGTCGATGCATTTTAAGAGGTGTCACGTGACATTAACACAGAAAAAATGAGAGAAACAGAGAAACAGAAAGAAAAAAAAAGAGATTAGCGTTGCTGACTGTGATGTGAGGTAACCGGTTTCGGTTCCCTGTACCGCCAGCGATTTTTCCTCGCTTGGGGGACTGGAAGGAGTCCACTCAGCTTCGTGGTGCAAACTGAGGAGCTACTTGACCGTGTAGAAGTGGCTCCAGGTCTGCAGAGCTGGGAGAGCAGTGTCTAATCCACGCTCCTCCATAGCACATCCAAATGAGACACTGGTTGAGAATGAGACGACAGTTCGTCGGACCCCATTGGCTCATCTGTGGTCAGAGCAAAGGAGCTTTCCTTTTTGCCACTCTGAGATGGAGAAAGAAGTTGACGCAGAAGAGGAATTCCTGGCGCACTGCGTAACACCAGTCTCGGAAGACTGATGAAAAAAATAAACGATAGAGACACAGGGAAAAGATGTTATCCAAAACGAATTTGTAGAAAAAGCTCAAGAGAAAAAATAACATACTGTCGTGATTATTAATACATTCAGCAGTAACCTACAGGAAATGAGCGCTGCTTGTCACGAGTAAGTAGGAATGTTGTGTCAAGAGTCATTGTATGCCTGATTTCGAACTAATTACAGCGAGAACAGATAAGACATTGCACTTTACACAATAGCGTCATTTGGACCCAGTATGGAGTAGCATCGGGTCAGCACACCGCTCTCATGAATGTTGCCGACTTTCCAGACTTAGGTACCGCTACTTCTCATTCAGTAATCTGCTCAGCTGATCTTAGACGCTGAAAGCAGCCCGTTTCAATACTCCCACAACGAAAAAATCGCTGACAGTATTGGAAATTGAACCTAGGTCTTCCACATGACAGTCAGACACGCTAATCACTCAATTATAAAGTGGTCTCTTTTCCTCCCTGCGCCACAATTAAAAGTTAGTATTCTCGTATACTTGTGATCCTCAGAGTTACGGAAAAATACCTTGTTATCGTCGAGCACAGAGTTGAGGTTCTCGATCCAGACGGCGTCGACAGGCCCGTCGAGAACCAGCCAGATGTAGTCCGTCTTCTTGGCCTTGAGCGTCTTGCGCCAGAGGGTGGAGAAGATGCCGTCAGTCCAGTCGTTGGTGGCGACGTCGAGGCGGCCGAACATCTGTGGCGCCGTGATGGCCTTAGGGTTCATGCGCATCTCGCGATGGGGCATTCCCAGCTCAGTGAGCGAGCGCATCAGGCAGTGGATGCACGTCGTCTTGCCCGCACCGGTAGGCCCCAGCGCCATCAGGCCGTGCCGCACCAGCGACGTCTCGTAGAACTGCACCACCTGCAACGAAGCGAGCTCCAGCTCTCGACCACCTCACACTGTTTCAACGTTATTTTATTCAAAGTAATACAGGGATTGAACAAAATATGGAAACAACGCCAGAAGCGCATGGTTGAACATAAATGCAGATCCTAGCCAAGCCTCCAGGTTGCGCTGTTGTATTTGACCACGTACTGGCCGGTCGAAGTGGCCGAGCGGTTCTAGGCGCTTCAGTCTGGAACCGCGCGACCGCTACGGTCGCAGGTTCGAACCCTGCCTCGGGCATGGATGTGTGTGATGTCCTTAGGTTAGTTAGGTTTAAGTAGTTCTAAGTTCTAGGGGACTGATGACCTCATATGTTAAGTCCCATTGTGCTCAGAACCATTTGAACCATTTTGACCACGTACTGCACCCTCGTAATATCCTCAATACGTTGCAATTGTCAGTCATAGCTAAAACAGAGTTCTGTGACCTTGTGAGTGCATTATGTAGGAAGTAAGTGACTTCGAACGTGGGCAAATGGTTGGCGCTTGTATGGTGAATGCTTCCGTAACCAAACTATGTGGAATGTTTGGTATTTTAAGAGGCACCACAGCGAAGATTCATACTATACAAGGCAAGCGGAAAAACATAATCGTGACAGACTCTCATTGAAGGGGTTTGAGACGAAATATAAGAGGGCAAAAGCTGCAGAAGTCACTGCAGATCTGAGTGTCGCTCTCACGAACACTATCAATATCAAAACAACACGAAGAGAGCTTCATAAGTTAGGAATTTCAGGGCGAGCTAGAGTGCCAAAACCACACATCAGTGACGCAAACGTCCCTAACAGGAAAACGTGGTGCCGCAGTCATAAACCTGGACTACGGAGCATTGAAAAAATGAATTTGGTTGGATGAATCTTACTGCATGCTGTTTGCGCCTTCTGGTCGAGTTTCCATTCCAAGGGTGAAAATTGCGGGGATTCGGTGATAATTTTGGCAGCCATATGGATGCTATTCCATGGGCCCCCTTTTCAATCTGCAAGGTCGCCTTACTTTTATTTATTTTTTATTTACACGTCAAGTTCCCTAGGACCAAACTGAAGAGCAAATCTCCAAGGAGAGGCCCCAACACTGCTCCCTGGTGTACCCCTGATTTGACTGTACCCCACTCAGACCCCACATCACAGCCATTCTCAACACTGTGAATAATGACCTTTTGCTGTCTGTTGTTAAAGTAAGAGTTGTACCAGTTGTGAGCTACACCCCGTATTCCGTTATGGCCCAACTTCTGGAGAAATGTTTTGTGATCAATAAATCAAAAAAATATGTCTAGCGTTCGAAGCCTTTTGCTTAACTCATCCAGTACGGTACCTCACAGAGAAAAGAGAATATAGCATTTTCAGTCGTTAAATGACTTCTAAAGCCGAACTGTACATTTATTATTATTATTATTATTATTATGTGACATAAAATGATTAATTATCCTTACATACACAGACTTTTCAATAACTTCATCAAACACTGATAGCATACAAATAGGTCAAAAATTGTCGACATTATCCCTTTCTCCCTTTTTATAACGCGGCTTTACTGCTCAGTACATTAATCGTTCAGGAAGCTGACCATTCTTAAAGGAAAAATTACAAACGTGGCTAAGTACATCTACATCTACGTGACTACTCTGCTATCCACAATCAAGTGCCTGGCAGAGGGTTCAATGAACCACCTTCATGATGTCTCTCTACCGTTCCACTCTCGAAAGGCGCGCCGGGAAAAACGATCACTTAAATTTTTCTGTGCGAGCCCTGATTTCTCTTATTTTATTGTGATGATCATTTATCTCTATGTAGTTGGGTACCAACAGAATGTTTTAGCAATCGATGGAGAAACTGGTGATTGAAGTTTCATGAGAAGATCCCGTCGCAACGAAAAACGCCTTTGTTTTAATGATTGCCACTCCAATCCACGTATCCTGTCTGTGCCACTATCTCCGCTATTTCGTCATAATACAAAGCGATCTGCCCTTCTTTGTACTTTTTCGATGTCATCCGTCAGTCCCACTTGATGCGGATCCCACATCCGCACAGCAACACTTCAGAATAGGGCGGACACGCGTAGTGTAAGCAATCTCTTTAGTAGACCTGTTGCACCTTTTAATTGTTCTGCCAGTGAATCGCAGTCTTTGGTTTGCTCTACCCACAATATTATCTATGTGATCGTTCCAATTTAGGTTATTTGTAATTTAATTCCTATGTATTTAGTTGAATTTACAGCCTTCAGATTTGTGCAATCAAAATTTAGCGATTATCTTTTATTACTCATGTGAATAACTTCACGATTTTCTTTATTCGGGATCAATTGCCACTTCTCGCACCATACAGATATCTTATCTAAATCATTTTGGAATTCGTTTTGGTCATCTGATGACTTTACAAGACGGTAAATGACAGCATCATCTGCAAACAATCTAAAAGCGTTACCACAGGAAATCACGAATCCAGTCGCACAATTGAGGCGATATTTCATAGGCACGCAGTTTGGTTAGAAGACGCTTGTGAGGAACGGTGTCGAAAGCTTTCGGGAAATCTAAAAATATGGAATCAATTTGACATCCCCTGTCCATAGCTCTCATCACTTTATGAGCAGTATAAAGAGCTATTTGTGTTTCACAAGAACGATATTTTCTGAAAATAGATCAAATGGCTCTGAGCACTATGGGAATTAACATCTAAGGTCATCATCAGTCCCCTAAAACATAGAAATACTTAAAGCTAACTAACCTAAGGACATCACACACATCCATGCCCGAGGCAGGATTCGAACCTGAGACCATCAGTCGCGCGGTTCTGGACTGAAGTGCCTAGAACCGCTCGGCCACCGCTGCCGGCGATGTTTTCTGAATTCGTGATGACTATGTGTCAATAAATCGTTTTCTTAGAGGTACTTCATAATGTTCGAAACAGTATATGTTCCAAAACCGTACTGCATATCGACGTTAGTGATATGGTCCTGTAATTCAACGGATTACTCGTACTTCCCTTTTTGGGTATTGGTGCGACCTGAGCAATTTTCCAGTCTTTAGGTAGGATCTTTCTGTGAGCGAACGGTTGTATATAATTGCTAAATGTGGAGCTATTGTATTAGCATACTCTGAAAGGAATCTGACTGGTATACAATCTGGACCGGAGACCTTGCCTTTATTAAGTGATTTAAGCTGCTTTGGTACATCGAGGATATCTACTACTATGTTTCTCATATTGGCAGTTGTTCTTGATTGGATTCAGGAATATTTACTTCGTCTTCTTTTGTGAAGGAGTTTCGGAAAACCGTGTCTAATAACTCTGCTTTAGTGTCACTGTCATCAGTGACTTCACCGTTGTTATCGTGCAGTGAAGGTATTGATTGCGTCTTGCCACTGGTGTGCTTTATGTGTGACCAGAATCTGTTTGAGTTTTCTACAGGGCAGACATGTGCAGCACAGTACTTTAATATTCTGCTAGGCACTCCATCATATCCATGAGAGTCCTTAATCTTCAGTGATTTAATTATTGACTCAATCTCCCCTTTGTCTGTGTCACAGACGAATATTTCGGACATCATTATCGGAAAGGTATTTGCCAAGAGAGTTATATGATTCCCTGTAGAAACAAAATTTTTATTTAATTCACCAGCAATGCTCAGAAAATGATTGTTAAATACTGTACATACAGATCTGATTTACCTGTAACAGAAATATTTTTACTACGAACTGGCTTTATATCGTCGAACTTGCGCTGCTGACCAGACACTTCCTTCACAACTGACCATATGGTTTTAATTTTATCCTGTGAATTAGCTGTTCTATTTCCCTGCCACATACATTTTGCCTTCCCGATAACATTTTAAAGCGCCTTACAATAATGTCTGTAATGGGCTACTGTAGCTTGATTGGAAGGACTTGGAAGAGCAGTTGAAGGGAATGGACAGTGTCTTGAAAGGAGGATATAAGATGAACATCAACAAAAGCAAAACGAGGATAATGGAATGCAGTCGAATTAAGTCGGGAGACGCTGAGGGAATTAGATTAGGAAATGAGACACTTAAAGTAGTAAAGGAGTTTTGCTATTTGGGGAGCAAAATAACTGATGATGGTCGAAGTAGAGAGGATATAAAATGTAGACTGGCAATGACAAGGAAAGCGTTTCTGAAGAAGAGAAATTTGTTAACATCGAGTATAGATTTAAGTGTCAGGAAGTCGTTTCTGAAAGTATTTGTATGGAGTGTAGCCATGTATGGAAGTGAAACATGGACAATAAATAGTTTGGACAAGAAAAGAATAGAAGCTTTCGAAATGTGGTGCTACATAAGAATGTTGAAGATTAGGTGGGTAGATCACGTAAATAATGAGGAGGTATTGAATAGGATTGGGGAGAAGAGAAGTTTGTGGCACAACTTGACTAGAAGAAGGGATCGGTTGGTAGGACATGTCCTTAGGCATCAAGGAATCACAAATTTAGCATTGGAGGGCAGCGTGGAGGGTAAAAATCGTAGAGGGAGACCAAGAGATGAATACACTAAGCAGATTCAGAAGGATGTAGGTTGCAGTAGGTACTGGGAGATGAAGGAACTTGCACAGGACAGAGTAGCATGGCGAGCTGCATCAAACCAGTCTCAGGACTGAAGCAACAACAACAACAGCTTGATTGTGACTACTTCTAACATTTTGATATCATTCCCGCTTAGTTCTACATGCTATCCTTATCCCACAGCCACCCAGGCTGTCTTTTACACCGTTTAGAAGTACTGCCAAGCATTATGTAATTTTGGTTGATCAGATCCATCCCGTGATATAATGTTGGCTCTCCAATGGCGATGCTGTGTTCCAAGACAAGAGCGCCACTATTCACTGAGCTTTCATCGTCCAGAACTGGTTTTGTGAGCACCAGGATGAACTGTCGCATCTCCTCTGTCCACCGCAGTCACCAGATCTCAATATTACTGAGCCTTTGTGGTTTCTTTGGAGAGAAGTGTGCGTAATCGCTATCCACCTCCACCATCGTTAGCTGAACTCACATACTATTTTGTAGTAGGTATAAGATTTTCATGAAAACTATGCACAACCAAAATTTGTCCATTCCAAGACGTCTGGAAGCTGTTTTCAATACGAACGTTTTTCCTATACCGTATTAGCTATGGTAATGTCTTGTGTTTTTGTTGCCTCCATATTTTTGTCTACCACCTGCAGGTTCCAAATAAGAGTATGTGGTGACAGGTATCAGTAAGAATCATAGTGTCCGCGGTAGTCTACTACGCCAGTACCAAGTAAGCACCACAGACAATAAGTTATACACCCCCAGGAGACATCAGCTAATACCAAGTAACACCACCTGCAGACTTGATAATGGCGTAGGGAAGTGAAGGAGGGAGGGGGTGGGAGCGGAGCGTACTGTTGGAAGCTAATTGCGTGAATTTGATATAACAAGTACTTCGATTTCCTACACTACTGGCCATTAAAATTGCTGCACTACGAAGATTACGTGCTACAGACGCGAAATTTAACCGACAGGAAGAAGATGCTGTGATATGCAAATGATTAGCTTTTCAGAGCATTCACACAAGGTTGGCGCCGGTGGCGACACCTACAACGTGCTGACATGAGGAAAGTTTCCAGCCGATTTCTCATACACAAACAGCAGTTGACCGACGTTGCCTGGTGAAACGTTGTTGTGATGCCTCGTGTAAGGAGGAGAACTGGGTACCATCACGTTTCCGACTTTGATAAAGATCGGATTGTAGCCTATCGCGATTTCGGTTTATCGTATCGCGACATTGCTGCTCGCGTTGGTCGAGATCCAATGACTGTTAGCAGAATATGGAATCGGTGGGTTCAGGAGGGTAATACGGAGCGCCGTGATGGATCCCAACGGCCTCGTATCACTAGCAGTCGAGATGGCAGACATCTTATCCGCATGGCTGTAACGGATCGTGCAGCCACGTCTCGATCCCTGAGTCAACAGATGGGGACGTCTGCAAGACAACAACCATCTGCACGAACATTTCGAAGACGTTTGTAGCAGCATGGACTATCAGCTCGAAGAACATGGCTGCGGTTATCCCTGACGCTGCATCACAGACACGAGCGCCTGCGATGGTGTACTCAACGACGAACTTGGGTGCACGAATGGCAAAACGTCATTTTTTCGGATGAATCCAGGTTATGTTTACAGCATCTGATGGTCTCATCCGTGTTTGGGTACATCGCGGCGAACGCACATTGGAAGCGTGTATTCGTCATCGTTATACTGCCGTATCACCCGGCGTGATGGTATGCGGTGCCATTGGTTACACGTCTCGGTCACCTCTTGTTCGCATTGACGGCACTTTGAACAGTCGACGTTACATTTCAAATGTGTTACGACCCGTGGCTCTACCCTTCATTCGATCCCTGCGAATCCCTACATTTCAGCAGGATAATGCACGACCGAATGTTGCAGGTCCTGTATGGGCCTTTCTGGATGCAGAAAATGTTCCACTGCTGCCCTGGCCAGTACCTTATCCAGATCTCTCACCAACTGAAAACGTCTGGTCAATGGTGGCCGAGCAACTGGCTCGTCACAGTACGCCAGTGACTACTCTTGAGTGACTACTCTTGATGAACTGAGGTATCGTGTTGAAGCTGCATGGACAGCTGTACCTGTACACGGCATTCAAGCTCTGACTCAATGCCCAGGCGTATCGAGGCCGTTATTACGGCCAGAGGTGGTTGTTCTGGGTACTGATTTCTCAGGATCTGTGGACCCAAATTGCGTGAAAATGTAATCACATGTCAGTTCTAGTTTAATATATTTGACCAATGAGTACCCGTTTATCATCTGAATTTCTTCTTGGTGTAGTTATTTTAATGGCCAGTAGTGTACATATCAGTGAAACGAAATATCGCACTAGACTAATCTGGGAGCAGTCTATAGAATGGGCACGTAGAATTCCGATTTAAAAATCATTTTAGATGAAATGGGAAACAAACTTACGCATTGCGTCGATGCTTGGCATCGCATGAAACATGTTCTGAGCAGTATTTGTTTGGGCTGATACCAGTTACATGATGCAAAAACGAAATCGCAAATATCCGGCGAAACATCTAAGAAAATGCGGATGACCACTTTGAGGAGAGACACCCGGTATATGTATATATTTTAAAAGATTAAAAAAGTAGTTACCTTCAGATTCCATTCGGGATGGTTGACCAACTGCATTTCTTCACAGGCTAGGGCAATTGCCCGCTGAAGGTCTTTGTATGTGGATGTACTCAGCTTGATGCCTGGGAACAAATCTTCAATTAACGAGATAAACAGAGGCTCATCTTCATCGACCAATTTGGACAGATTCATATCTCTGAGAACGCGCATCACACACGTGTTCTCCGAATCGTCCGGATGTGCACGTTTCTGTGCGCCCAGCGTCCTCAGGACCGACAAGATATTCCGCAAGCCAAAATCGTAGTGGACTTGCTTCGACAGCTGTTCCTCGCAGAGCTTGTAAAGCGTGTAGAATTTCCTAGACAGCACGATGTTCTCCTTGAAACCGCAACTGGCGAGCTTCACCCTGATGATGATCTGCCTGTCAGGGACCATCATCGCCACGGTGCGGAAGTTGATCTTCAGATTCTCGGGCAGTTCCTGCCGCCCAGCGTATCCGGGGTTCATAGTCAGAAAGAGCCCGAACTCCGGGTTGAGCGGCACGTTGTCGCCGTCGCTGAAGATGAACGCCGTCTTTCGCTGTTTCTTAGCCGCGAGGACGATGGCGATCTGCTGCGCCGCCACAGAGAGCACGGGCAGCTCGATCCTGTTGAACTCGTCGAAGCAGCCCCACGACCCGGACTGCGCCAGCCCCTTGAAGATGCGGCCCAGCCCGCGGAAGTCCATCTGATCGGAGCAGTTGAAGACGACGACGTACTTGCCGAGCGCCCTGCCCATGTCCTTGGTGGTCTCCGTCTTGCCCGTCCCTGCGGGCCCTGCCGGAGCTCCGCCCAGAGACATACCGATGGCCTGCGCCAGCGTGATGTAACACCTGTCCGTGAGCGGCGTGATCACCAGCCTCTCAGTGCAACCGAGGAACTCGTTCTGGTAAATGAAGTCCACGTCCGTTATTTTCACTATGCACTCGTCCGTGTCCTCGTAAAAGTAGAACCGCGCCTGCTTCAGCCATTCGAAGTCGGTGATGATCCGTATCCTCATCTTGACGAGGGCGTCGAAGATGTCGCGCTGATGTAGATGAATGGTCACCAGCGTCTCGTACATAACGCGTTGGTACTTGGTGAGATCCTTTATGGTCTGCTCGATGATCAAGTTCAGTAGGTCTAGGAAAGCTTGGTTCGTAGCACGCATGATGTTTCTGTCCACTCGGGAAAGCTTAATGGCATTCTCTGCCTCTCTGGTCCAATACATTTGGATGCCTAGCAGCCCAACCTGAAAAAAAAAAATTATATCAATAAAATCGAAACGGCAGAGCTGCAGCATTAAATTATTACACTAGGATAGTTTTTTTGAGGTGCTTCCGGACTTTCAGCCGAGATGACGTTCCCACTCCATGCACAGTATTTCAATGTCCGATCCACTTGTCTTCATCAGATTATACGAGTTGAGCTGTCTGTGAAGTGCTATTGGTGATGCCCCGCAAAATGGAAACAACTCGACGGAATTCCCGGAAGCACACCATTAAACACTACGTTTGTTGTTACATCCAGAAAGTCGTATCGATACGGCCATAAATACGACAAAAACGATCGTTCTCTCGATATATAAATCAAAATGATACGGTAATTGTAGATCTACTGTTTAGCATATGTTGGTGTATGCTTGAACTGAGTCTGCAGCTGTATAATCCATTTTGTAAGGGAAGAACACCCACCAAAGAGCAACGATTTTTCTTTGGACTTCATTCGCAGGCCTCTGGGAAACTTCTGTGCAATAAAAGAAAAAGTTATTATGTCAATAAAGAGAGGCAGAAAATACACATATTTTTTTTCTTTTTCAAACAACACATTCCTTGTATTGTTAATAAGCGTATTAATATCATATTATGCCAAGCCCTAAAATAAGTTTCACTAAGTGCAAATCATGATAAGATTTTAAATTTTCATTTCGTCACAATTAAATGTTCAAATTATTAAAAAGCGTACCCGCTGTATATTGAAACCGACTCAGAGAGAAAACCGTAAAAAAAAAAAAAAAGAAAAAAGAAGACGCGTTCCAGATGACGCCAGGTTTGCCTGAATACATTAAGGTGACAAAAGTCGTGGGACAGAGATATTAAGAACCTTCAACATCGCAGCGCGTCAGCAATCGTTGGTTAATATATTAAAAAACTAAAAACCCGCCTCGATTGCGAAAAAAGCACCTAGTGTTAACTCAGGTTTCGGCGTAGATAACTCCATCTTCTTCAGAACAACAATAAAACCTACAAGTGCCTAAGAAGACCTTTGTCAATGATTAAAAGAACACCATAGCTATACATTTATAAAAGAAAAAGAAAAGGAAAACACAAACAGTACATATGTACAAAGTCAAAACCACTACTTAACTTAATAGTGTACGCTCCACCTCACACCGGCCTATGTTCGATGGGCCATGAGCGTACACTATTAAGTTAAGTAGTGGTTTTGACTTTGTACATATGTACTGTTTGTGTTTTCATTTTCTTTTTCGTTTATAAATGTATAGCTATGGTGTTCTTTTAATCATTGACAAAGGTCTTCTTAGGCACTTGTGGGTTTTATTGTTGTTCTGAAGAAGGTGTAGTTATCTACGCCGAAACCTGGGTTAACACTATGTGCTTTTTTCGCAATCGAGGCGGGTTTTTAGTTTTTTAATACAGAGATATGTGCATATGCAGATAGCGGTGGCATCGCTTAAGAAAGGTACTGGAAGGGTAGTACATTGGAGGAGCTGTGATTTGAAATCAGGTGCTTCACGTGAAACGATTATGGGCGCACGACGGGAACTGACAGACTCTGAACGCGAAATGATCGTAAACCGTGAGGGTGTTCAGTATTCCAAAATCCATAGTGTCAAGAATGTTCTGAGAATACGTAGTATCAGGCATTACCTCTCACTACGGGTAGCTCAGTGGCCGACAGCCTTCGCTTAACGACCTAGAGCAGCGGCGTTTGCATAGAGTTATCAGTGCTAACAGAGAAGCAACACTGCATGAAAGAAAAGCAGATATCGATGTGGGACGTAACACGAACGAATCCAATAGGAGGGAGCGGTGAAATTTGGCGTTAATGGGCTATGGCAGCAGAAGACGGACGCGAGTGCCTTTGCTAAAAGCACGACATCGCCTGCTGAGCCTCTTCTGGTCTCATGACGATATTGGTTGAACTCTAGACGGTTCGAAAACAGTGGCCGGATCAGATGAGTCCCGATTTCAGTTGGTAAGATCTGATGTTAGGGTTCGAGTGTGGCGCGGACCCCACGAAGACGTGGGAAGTGTTTAATGGAATGGACTAGTTCGTCTGGTCCAACTGAACCGATCATTGACCAGAAATGGTTACGTTCGGCTGCTTGGAGACAATTTGCAGCCAATCACGAACTTCATGTTCCCAAGCAACGATGGAATTTTTATGTATGACAGTGCGCCATGTCAGAACATTCTATCAATTCGAGCGAATGATTTAGCCGCTCAGATCACCCGACATGAATCTCATCGAACATTTATGGTACATACTCTAGAGGTCGGTTCGCGAACGAAATCCTGAACCGGCGACACTTTCGCGATTATGGACGGCTATAGAGGCAGCAGAAGGCTCCCAACGATTCGTTGGGTTCATGCCACGTCGAGTTGCTGCGCTATGATCCGACACGCTATTAGGAGGTATCTCACGATTTTTCTCAACCTCAGTATATGTACTGTAGCTTGTGGCACATCATTACAGCAAAAGGTTGTGCACATCGTACTACAACGTTGTGCCAGTAATCATAGATATAATCAGACATGTGAATTGTGTGTACCATTACCAAGATATACAATGAAAAGAGTTGTTATTGAATTTGAAATTGTATGACATATCCAGGTATCATCTGTAATGTGGATTGTCTTTCTTTCCAGTTGTCTTTCTATATCTTTTTCATGTATTGTGGAAACATTTTTTAACATTTTGAATATTTTAAATGGGATGAGTTCAGAATCTAATTTACTATGATGTGCTGCTGGTGAAACCTTCTTTAGGGTTGGCATAGTATGACATTCGTACGCTTATTTACAATATCAAGAATATATTACGGAAAAAACAACTATACTTGTGTTTTTTAGATAACAAATTTCTCCTTCATTACGCAACATTGATAATCCGAATGTTTCCGAAAGCAGTCTGCGAATAAAATCCAAGAAAAATTTAGTTGTTCGATGGACCTTCTTCCCCTTCAAAATATTCATTATATATTGAGAATTATTGACAACTAGAACTAACGTAAGACACTTTTCATTCTGTGAGGTAGATTTTTTATTCCTGCACTACAGAGGAGTGCCGCCTGTAGTTGGAACCAACAAGTGACAGTCATCTGCGCATTATTTATTGATTTACAATTTATTGTACCACATATGTATACGAATTTTTGTATCTAATGTGAAATACAACACTCAGAAGCAGCTATGACATAAACAATAGAAACAGCAGCACCTACAGCATAAAAAACGCTACGAACGAGTCATTTAAAAAATTCATAACGCGATAAGTTATGGTGCAGTTTTATTTTTAATTTTATAAAATGATTTTAGATGCCTCCTACGTAATCTGATTTCTTTCAGAAACAGTGACCCAGTCTTTCGGCAAGTCTTGTATTCCCTTAAAATGCCATCTTTGTTGACCTATCTGTTTACTCGGATAACTGCATCAGAAGTCTTGTCAATGCCGTAAAAAAAATTCCCTCGTAGTGGTTTCCTGGGTTTTGGAGATAGATCAAAGTATGGCGGGCTTATGTTTCAGGACTGTTGACTGGATGTGGAAGGGTTTCCCATTCATAATTATCCGAAACTCTGGCACCTGTTCAGCGATATGTGGTCGTATGTTATCATGTAGAATGAGCACTCCAACAGCGGATGTGCCGGCCGGTATGGCCGAACGGTTCTAGGCGCTTGTCTGGAACCGCGTACCGCTACGGTCGCAGGTTCGAATCCTGCCTCGGGCATGGATGTGTGTGATGACCTTAGACTAGTTAGGTTTAAGTAGTTCTACGTTCTAGGGGACTGATGACCTCAGATGTTAAGTCCCATAGTGCTCAGAGCCATCCATTTGAACCATTTGAACAGCGGATGTGTCGCATCTTCTTTGGCGAATAATCATCTTCACCTTGACTTTTCACAGTTGGCGATGGCACTTTTTGGCCGAAGATATTCAGGCTCTTCCCACTGGGAAGACTGACATTACGGTTCTAGCTCAAAATCTCGAATACACGTCAATTTACGGAAACAGTCCTATTTAAAAACAAATTTTCCTCTGTCTCATAGTGTAGAGAAGGAATTATTATGCGATTCTCTTGTGATTTGCGTTTAGATATTCACTCAGATGGTGAGGTAACCACAGTGCAGCGGCTTTTCTGTATTTTCTCGGTTATGATTTTGAACACCGTAGAGAAACGTGTTTGCTTCATCTGTTAATTTCTCCTCATGTTATGCGTCGATCTTCTTGCAAAATATCGTCAATAGCGACGGCGGAACTCTAGTATGTTGCACTCAGCGGCAGCCGACTCCTTGGATTGTCTTCGGTACTTCTTTTGTCTTCGTGGAAACCGGAAGCCCACAATAACACTGTGCTTCGATCCCCATAAACTTCAGCTAGGGCCCATCTATAATGACCTCGTTGTCGACGGGAGCGTTGTGAATTTCGGTAGGTGTTTATGCCTGAAAACTTTCAATTGACCACTGGTCAAAAGTTGAGAAATAGTAGTCGTATTTGGTTACCAAAAGTATTTTACCTGGGCTGTTCAATAAAGAATGATCATTTTTTTGATATCATACCCTTCACCATCTTCGTAATTTTGATGGTCCTCTTCGAAATAGTCTCCTTTGGACGCGATGGACGTGTACTTACGTTACTGCCAGTCTGCAATGGCATGCTGTGAGTCATTTGTTGAAGGGTTCTTCAGAATCGCCTCCGCAGCCACCACTACTGATGCTAGAAAATGCCTTGCCTCCCACGAAGATGTTTCTTCGCTTTATGGAAAAGAAAAAGTCGCACTGGACTGTATCTGCACTATAGGTACGGTGAGGAATGCACTTCATATTCATTTTTGCAATATATTCGCTAACAATATCTGGAATATGCGTTCGCGCATTACAGAGGTGCAGCATCCAGCCTGTTTCAGGTTATTCCTGTAGCATTGTCCAGTTACTGCTACTACGACCTAACCAGCTTATCGTCACCGAAAACGTTTGTCGAGTTAAAGTTATAGGTTATGTGGTCCGACCGGCAATCCCTGAGCGTACAAGCCGGGACAAACACTTCGTATGCAAAACCACATTTTTGGACATATGGAAATGTATATACAGGAATGCATTACATATTCATTATTATTATTGCGTGCCGTTCGGTTGCATTTTTAAAGATGTTCTCTCTTCATTCTCGCAGCCATCCTTATCCCAACGACTACACTTATTCCAAATATTGTGATTATGTAACCTATGAAAGTGCGAAAGTTTCACACGGGTCCCTTCGTCTTCCTCTGCATGCAGACGTTTGGATGAATGTCCTTTTGTTCGGGACTCAGCAGTCGTGAAACCTACTGAGCACAAATATATCTCACGTGTAAATTTTCTGTCCTCAAATTGTGGATGGCACCCAATGAAATTTTCAGAAAATGTTTGTAAGGTTATTCGTCGATCCTCTCTCACAATGACAGCAGCGGTGTTAATGTTTTCTTCCGTAAGACCAGTAACTGGAGCGCCTGCTCCACCTGCCTCCGCGGTTTATTGTCTCCCCTCTCTAAAAAATTTAAAATTTTCTGTCCTCAAATTGTGGATGGCACCCAATGAAATTTTCAGAAAATGTTTGTAAGGTTATTCGTCGATCCTCTCTCACAATGACAGCAGCGGTGTTAATGTTTTCTTCCGTAAGACCAGTAACTGGAGCGCCTGCTCCACCTGCCTCCGCGGTTTATTGTCTCCCCTCTCTAAAAAATTTAAAGCATCTTCGATCTGTACTGTAAGGAGGAACAGTCTCCCCCTAGCCCTCTTGTAACACTCCATAGGTCTCAGCTAAACACGCCTCTAAACATGCCTCCGGGATACTGTACGTTGATTAAAATTTGAGCATTGAGCGAACTTATTACCAGTATTTTTACTACAGAAAAAAACCATTCGTGCGAATGAAGGATGGTGTGAGTATTTGATGGCTACTGGGTTTTTCTAACGTTACTGGAAATTTTCAGGTGGAGATCGCAACACAGCATGCCCAGAGGACGTGTACGTGCAGCTTACCACCATTCGTCGGCTTAGAGATCCAATTATGGCATGAGGGACGTGGGAGACCGGACAGAGAGTTAGACATAGCGCAGTGAGTGCAGAACGAGAAATGATGACATGGACTCAGGACAGCAGTGTGCAGGAAGTGTGGCTCGGATTCTTCCGGAAGAACTACATCAGGAGAAGGTCCTAGCCTTGTTTGATTGGCTCTGACAAATAGACGAGTGACAACAGCTGATATCCGGGAAGATTTTACAGTCGATTCGTCACCACAAACCGTAGCGGACAGGTTACTTGAAGCTGAGTTGATATCTCGAGTTGTCGTGCATCACTTACCGCTGACACCATACCGCAGATTACAGAGGCTTATTCGATTACGCTGCTTGACAACTGCTAAGAAACAGAGACGTGGTTGGACAGGAATAATCACAGGGAATGATGGATGACATGAAACACAGTACTCGCGTAACAGAGGTGGAGTTTATAACGAAAAATGGTAGAGATTTCACCACAAGGGAAACAGACATAGAAAGCGTACTTGTTTGATACAGGTCAGACTCCCATCATAAAGATTGATAACGGAGTCTTAGTAAGAAATAGGCCCTCCTCGGGCAATAAAGCACATTTTGCACTTGTTATTTATTCTGGCTACCACACTGTTGAGGAGTCCTTGGGAAATATCGTCCCACTCCTTTCTCAAGGCTGTTTTCAGTTCTTGCACGGTTCAGAGAGAGGGTGTTCGTTGAGAAACACGTCTGCATCTCAGGCATCCTCTATATGGTTTAGGTTCTGGGAGTATACATGCCATTCCATACGTTCCATATCTTCACTTTGCGCTGGTGATATGTGGGCGGGCAGTGTCGTCCATAAATAAAAAGTGGGCACCTACCGCACGTCTAAACAAACGAGCATGATACAGAATTATCTCCCTGTAATATCGCTGTACTCTAACGGTACTTCGCGCAAATTGGTGTACGGCCATTGTGCATAGTGCTTGCCTGCACTTAACGCCTATGTTATGCCGATGACGTTCATGAACGTTCTGTGGTGTGTAAAGGGTCCCCTTCTCTGTCCACATTAACTGGTGGCCAGAATCACTTGCCACAGTGAAGCGGGATTCCACGGAGAACATCATTCTGGACCACTGTTGCTGACCCCAAATAACATTCTCCCTACACCAAACAACTCTTTCTCGACGATGGCGTAGTTGAAGTGGGGTACATTTAACAGGCTTCCGAGCGTACGAACCAGCCTGATTTAATCGCCTCGAAGTGGTTCTCGCAGAGAGAGCGGCTACAAAGTCTGCAGCTATTGGCCGAGGGGTCTATTCCTTTTCGCCACTAGGGATTCGTAGCGATTCTCTTGAGCTTTGGTGGTCCGTCTCTGACCATTGGCACGCTTTCGCATAACATTTCCAACTTCAGTGGCCTTTTCTAATAGCGAGATGACACTTCCGGACACGCCCATTACCTAGGCCATAGTACTGACACATTGACCGACTTCGAGCCTTCCAACTGCTCATCCACGATCGTAAGCACTCAAATGATGTCCTGCAGATATGTCTTCGTACCACATGGAATACCACACTAATCGGTTCTATAACAACCTTCGTCAAACACTGTTCGGCATGAACTGTTGAATGCATACAGAGCATTAGTCGACAGGCGTTGCTCCGGCTAACACGTCCCGCCCTCTATATTTTTTACTGTCACTGGTCGGATATTCTTTAGCTATTGTCGGTTGCTCTGTAGGAATTGGTAGTCGTTCCTTAGCAAGTGTCAGTTGTTCCTTAGTAGCTGTGAAGCAGTGTACAACCAGGGTCAACAGGTATACAGGAAATGTACTCGCAACTGCGGGTATGAACCACCATGAGCTGTATGTTAGAATCACGACAATGGAAATCTGTGCCAGAGTTGGACTCGAACCCAGATTTCCCGCTTTAAGCGAACGGTCGCCTTAGCCGCTTTGGCTATCCGTGCGCGAATCACAGCCAGATCCAAACTTCCATATGTCGTCGTCCATGTATCATAACCTGCACTCATATGTTACCTATATTCTAGTCCAGGAAGGACATATTTATTGAGAGTCGAGGGCTTGATACTGACGAGTAAATACGAAACAGAGGTGCCTTTGTCATTAAGAAGTACAATGCAATGTTCCCTCGGACATACATGCATGTTTACAACTGAAGGTTGTGACACGTGAAGGACGACGTATGAAAGTTTGGTTCTGGCTGCGATTCGTGCACGGATAGCCGAATCGGTTGAGGTGACTACACATGAAGCAGGAAATCAGGGTTCGAGTCCCGATTCAGTACAGATTTTCATTGCGTCATTCCAATGTACAGCCGATGGTTTTTCATATGTCAGTTGCAAATACGTTTCCTGTACTTCTTGACGACTGCAGTCGCAGCAGTGCCTGCTCCTTGGGACGTGTATGTATGTCCGAAATAACATTGCAACGTACTTCTTAATAACACAGGCACTGCTGATTCGTATCAACAGGGACATTTTGTCGCATTCTGTGGTGTTCAGTGACAAGTCTCGCTTATATTTGTGGCGATCAGATCGACGCTAAAGTGTCCGTAGACGACCTGGTGGGCAGTCACAGGTGGCAGCGATTCCCGTGACCCACGCCTCTCCATATCTTGGAATCATAGTGTGGAGAGATGTTGAACAAGACAACGGGACTGATTTGATAATATTGCTGAATGCTCGCCAGTATGTGGCAAGAGTGATAAACCGTACCCTCACGAAGTACCAAACGACAAATTTGTGCAGGATACTTAATGGTCCCACACTGCAGTTCACACAACAAATACCTTGAGTAATACTCAGATCTTCGACTGGTCTTCCTGGCCCCATTTTTTGTCTTCTATAGAGCAAGTATTTTGGAAATTTGTGGTAAGTTCTTACGGGACCAAACAGCTAAGGTCGTCGGTCCCTAGACTTACACAATACTTAATCTAACTTAAACTAACTTACACTAAGGGAAACACACACACCCATGCCCGAGGGAGGACTCGAAACTCTGACGGGAGGAGCCGCGCGAACCGAGGCAAGGCGCCTTAGACCGCACTGTATAGAGCATTTTTAGGATGCTATGTGGAGATGTACACCAGTCTCCAGTCAGAAACCTTCATGTGTTTCAGGCATGGCAAGAAATTCCTCAGTCCCTCAAGATGACATTCGGAGGCTGCTTGCTTCCACGCCACAACGAATACAATTGTTTATTCGCACTGTAATGAGATTAACATCGGACTGGTGCTTCATGGTCTAACGCTTCCGTCAGTGTGTGTGGATATTGTTGTGATCTTCAGTCCGAAGGCTGGTTTGATGCAGCTTTCCATGCAACTCTATCCTGTGCAAGCCTCTTTATCTCCGAGTAATTACTGCAACCTATATCTTTCTGAATCTGCTTACTGTATTCATCTCTTGGTCTCCTTCGACAATTTTACCCCCACCCCCCACCCCGTACCCCATATATATATATATATATATATATATATATATATATATATATATATATATATATATATATGTGTGTGTGTGTGTGTGTGTGTGTTATATCCTAGCCAGTAATGCCAACCGAGCCCGCTGCCAAAAGGTTGGCAGCATCGAAGTTCGGACGCCGTCCGCATAAGCAGCGCCAGCGATACAGGAAATCGCCGCAAGTCTGCGCGCGCCACCGCTGGCTTCTGGCTTCTTAAGCGCTGGAGTCGCGAGCGCTAGGAGGGTCTGGACCCCTCCACCATCCTCCACACCTATAAGTCCCTCATCCGCCCTATCCTCTGTTACGCCCATCCAGCCTGGATCTCCGCCCCCCCTTCCTTTTATAAATCCCTCCAAATCCTTGAACGCCATGCTCTCCGCCTTGCCTATCGCATCCGTCTCCCTTCCCCCACGCGGCTCCTGTATGACCTTATCCCCTTCCCCCACCTCCTCCTCTTCCTCGAAAGGATACGAATCCTATACACCTCCCGTAAACTCGATCCTCCTCACCCGCTCGTCTCCCCGATCCTCTCCCAACCCCGCCCGCTGCCGCGCCTGTACTCCCATGTCCCACCCGGTCTCCATCTCTCCACCCTCCTTACCCTCTCCCAAGGTGGCTTCCGCCAGCTCCCCCTCCCTGATGATGCCCTCCTCCCCTCCATCTACCCCTCCTACCAACTTTGATCCTCCCGCCCTCCTCCTGTGCTTGCTCCTCAGGGCACCCTCCCTCCCTTCTCTCCCTTTTCCCTCCCTCCTCCTTCTCTCGTCCCTCGTCCCCCGGGCCCCCCCTCCCCTGTCCCTATCCTCCTGTCCCCGTCTCCTCAGCCGTGGCATCCTCTTTTCCTCCCCTCTCCTCTTCCTCATCCCTGTTGCCCTCTTGGCAGGTCCCCGGACTCGCACACGCTAAGTGGACATTCGCGCGCCGGAGATCACCGCCATCAGTGTATCGTGTGTGCCGTCATGTTTAGTGTTCCGTTTCGCCGTCACGCTCCATTGTTCACCAGTGACATCGTCTTCTTCAGTGTTTGTGCGTCGGGTCTCCAGTTCCTAGTGTGGATTGTCATCAAGTGTGAACGGCTTCTTGTGCTTTTATATTCTTGTGTCTCCTGTTTTTTCCCGCCGTTTTTCTATGTAATGTCTCTTCTTTGTTTATCTCCATGTACTCTCTTCGGCTGAAGAGCGGCGTATTGTGCTGCTGCCAGCCTACCTGTTTGTTCAGGTTTCAAAATTACAATAAAGTAAAAAAAAAAAAAACAGAGCGCTAGGACAGTTCTGTATTCGCCGCGCAGTTGTATACTCGCCACCGATTTGTGTACTTGCTAGTCAATTGTGTGTTCATCGCAGCAGAGTTGTTGTTTGTCGTCAGCCGACGCTGACCTAGCCGCTCCGACTCGAACTAGACAGATTTCTGTAGACACGGAGTTCACTACTGTGTTTCTGTATCTTCGTTAATAAAGATAAGTACCGACTTTTATTTAATAAGAGTGTTTGGGTTTTCATCTTTCTGTTCATTGTTCCAGCGGACCGGTCGGCCCGCTATTAAAAGTGTGGCGGTGATTTCGTAAGCCGTTTCTACAGCGAAGTGTTTGTCGCTACGAACGCCGCCACAAATATATATATATATATATATATATATATATATATATATATATATATATATATATATATATATGAGGTGGGGAGGTGTGGGGGGAGGTAAAAATTGTCGAGGGAGACCAAGAGATTCAGGAAGATATAGGTTGCAGTAGTTACTTGGCTATATATACTGGAAAAATGAATACCTGGCCAATGCCGCGTTTGTCATATTTTTATATATGAATATGACAAACCTGGCATTCCCAGGTATTCATTTTTCCAATATCCTTTTAGAAACGGAAACAAAAGGAACTGTATTTGTAGTATAATATAGAAAGAATTTCATTTCCCTGTATTAGTGAAAACACCTGATTCGCGATTTCCTAAACGTCTCTATGGCAACGCCTCTTCATAGCTCTGTAGACGGCTATTGTTTTCGCCTACAGCCGTTTGCACTTCGCAGTTGAAAGCTGTCAAAAGGGCTGCCAAGTTTCAGGGATTTCCGAAAGTTGTCTCGATTGTAGGAGTGTCTTTGTAGTAAAGTATAAATGTATTAAAACTTGATGGGTGATGCGGCACTTTTTTCACGCATCTCCGTGCTTTGACGTTATATCTCTTGAACTAAGTGCGTACAATGATATATTTGTGTAGGTACATTCAGCAGCATATGTGGATACTGTCTGCGAAATACGTTGCGAACTGAGTTACTAACAAGGAAATAATAAATTTAAACATCATGCATGATGTGGCAGTTTTTCAGGCATCTCATTGCTGATGACGTCAAATCTCCTGATCTATGTGTTATACAATTATATAATTTTGTAGATACAATCAGCAGCATATATGGTTATCGTCTGCAAAATGAGTTTCAAACAGAATTAGTAATAAAGAAGCAATAAATTTAACTGTATATACAATGCGCCAGCGTCTCGCGCTTCTCATTGTTTATGACGTCATCTCTTCTGAACTGTGATACGATAGGTAGGTGTAC
Source organism: Schistocerca cancellata (assembly GCF_023864275.1). Classification (NCBI taxonomy): domain Eukaryota; kingdom Metazoa; phylum Arthropoda; class Insecta; order Orthoptera; family Acrididae; genus Schistocerca; species Schistocerca cancellata. The sequence goes on along the minus strand of NC_064627.1, from coordinate 497,675,096 downwards.
TTATCGTCACAGCGATTATTGCTGACAGTGAGGTGTATGTGTATCAAGTTCGGTTGAAATCCGAGGAGATGTGGAACACATACACATACATACATCCATTTTTATAGTATGTATGGATGATGAAATCTACTGTTGATACCGAAAGAGGAGGCTGTAATATGGGCCACGAAATTGAGTGAAATTTCAAAATCCCTCACACAGAAACTGAGCACTGACGTTAAAAAATTATGAGTACATATTTGACAAATCACACGCAAGGATCATAAAAAAGCAATAGCAAGCTGCCAGCATGTGTGGACGTTCTTGCACTGATCGCCGGATTCGGAAAGTTAGTAGCTGTATAGAATGTAGGGCTTGGAACTGTGAGGCTGCATACCTGAGAGGGGAACCGCCTCGTCATTTCGAGGAAGTCATACTCAGGATCGTTGAGATAGGCGTAGCAGGCGGCGATGATCTGGCCCAGCGAGTTCTTCTGTTCGTTGAGGAGCGCTCCCAGCCACAACTCCACTCCGCCCACGCACACCACCTCGTGCTCCAGCGTGATTTGCTCGCCTTCTCGCGACTTCACCGCGATCAGGCGATCGTAATCTCTCTCGTGGAACACCGCCTACCAAAAGTAAAAATTAAAAATTAACTTAGTGTCCACCTTTCATTCAGGCTCACGGCTGTGAAAGTAAAGACTAAATTGTAATCGTGCAAGTTTTAGTTTCGGTCTTCATTTCGAAGACTGGTGTAATGCAGCAGTCCGTGATAGTCTATCCTGTGCAAATCTCTTCATCTTTGTACATCTACTATAAACTGCATCCATCTGAACCGCTTATTATAATATTCGAACCTTGGTCTCTCTCTACAGTTTTTATATCCAAAATTTCCCTCCCTTACCAAACTGGCGATACTTTGAAGCTTCATCATATGTCGTATCAGCTGATGCCTTCTTTTAGTCACATTATGGCATAATTGTCTGTTTTCGTCAGTCCTTCCTACCTAACCTTCAACATTCTTCTTTAGTACGAAATTTCAAAAACTTCTCTTATTTTCTGAACTGTCTACCGCATGTGTTTCACTGCCGTACAAGGATACATAAGGATAAACTCGAAATACCTTCAGAAAAGAATTCCTAATGGTTAAATTTAGACTCTGCGTTAGTAAATTCCTCATTTGCAGAAGTGTTTTTCTTACTTTTGCCAGTCTGCATTTTGTATCTACTTTGAAACGGCCATCTTTAGTTCTTTTCTGCTCAAACAATAAAAGACATCGATTAATTTTAGTGTCTCACTTCCTAATCTAATTCCGTCAGCGCCATCTGATATAATTCGATTACATGTCATTACCCTTGCTTTACTTTTGTTGATGTTCATCTAGTAAACTATTTTCAAGACATTATCCATTCCGCTCAACTGACATTCCAAGTCCATTGCAGTCTCTGATAGATCATAACAAGCAAACTTCAAACTTTTTATTTCATCTTCTTGCACTTTAACGAGCTGAATAATTCAGAAATTGTCGAAAATGCAGGAATTGTAATGACTGGAGAAAAAAAATCGCAAGGAGAGTCCCACTGGGTTCAATTTTGAGTCCACTCCTATTCCTTATACTGTATGTGACTGACCTTTCACTTAACATTCAACAAGCAAAATTGGTACTTTTCGGAGCTGATACTAGTGCTATAATAAATCCCATTAGAGAGAAAGCAAATAAGAGTCAGACTAACAATCGATGTAGCAAATGAAAAGGAGTCAGTAAACAGAGTAGAATGTTGTTTATGCTACCTCCCTCTAGCATCTGCCTTGCTTGGTATTAGTTTTATGTGGTCATTCCACTTTAAATCGCTCGGCACACATACTCGCAAATATTTATCGGATGTGACTGCCTTCAGCGATCGTTCTGCAGTCATATACTAAGTGGCCTTTCCGCCCATTTATGTGAAACACGTTACATTTATCCAGAACGAGATTTTCACTCTGCAGCGGAGTGTGCGCTGGTATGAAACTTCCTGACATTAAAACTGTGTGCCGGACCGAGACTCGAACTCGGGACCTTTGCCTTTCGCGGGCAAGTGCTCTACCAACTGAGCTACCCAAGCACGACTTGACGTTACATTTATGTATATTAACAGTCAACTGGCAATCCCTGCACCACACATTGGTCCTCTACAGACCTTCCTACATTTAGCTACAATTATCTAGCATTATGACTTCTCTGTACGTAAGAGCATCATCCGCAAACAGGCACATGGAACTACCGACGTTATCGTACAGGTCATAAATATGTTTTAATCCAGAAGGTTACCTTTTTGTACATACAAAATACATTTTTTGATGAAAACAAGCAGATAAATTGTGACCTCTAAAAATTAAAACTGCGATATGTTTACTCCATCAAGAGTCTCATTACTACAGGATGTAAGTAAAAAACGATATACGACTCTCGGACAGTTCCCTGTCATAACAAATGCCATATCCTGACATTATATCGTATCGTATCAACACTGTAGCCTGGTGGCCACCCATGTGTTTCCACGACATTTATAATAAGTTTAAGGTTTCTATGCATCTGAAACTGGCGTGAACTTATCTGAATCGTCACAGCAATCATCACCAGCTTTTCCCAAGGCTGCAGTGAGATTTTTACTGTCAGAAGTTTAATTGTGTGTAAAATATAATCATTTAGCATACGTTATTCTGACAAATAGTTCTAGACCTGAGAGAAAGTTACAGGAAAAAGGAAAGCAACAACTGCTCTTGGGCACACACTTTCCTACGTTTTATGTTTTGATCTAAAGTTCAGTATATAGAAAGAGATATTTGTTACTAAAATAAATAGAAAAATTGTAACTGAAAATATTAAACTAGTAGAGAAATACATTCCACATGTAGAGAGTACTATACAGGGTGTTACAAAAAGGTACGGCCAAACTTTCAGGAAACATTCCTCACACACAAATAAAGAAAAGCTGTTATGTGGACATGTGTCCGGAAACGCTTAATTTCCATGTTAGAGCTCATTTTAGTTTCGTCAGTATGTACTGTACTTCCTCGATTCACCGTCAATTGGCCCAATTGAAGGAAGGTAATGTTGACATCGGTGCTTGTGTTGACACGCGACTCATTGCTCTACAGTACTAGCATCAAGCACATCAGTACGTAGCATCAACAGATTAGTGTTCATCACGAACGTGGTTTTGCAGACAGTGCAATGTTTACAAATGGATGATGTATGATGTATGGATTAGCACGTGGCAATAGCCGTGGCGCGGTACGTTTGTATCGAGACAGATTTCCACAACGAAGGGCCGGCCGGTGTGGCCGTGCGGTTCTAGGCGCTTCAGTCTGGAACCGCGTGACCGCTACGGTCGCAGGTTCGAATCCTGCCTCGGGCATGGATGTGTGTGATGTCGTTAGGTTAGTTAGGTTTACTTAGTTCTAAGTTCTAGGCGACTGATGACCTCAGAGGTTAAGTCGCATAGTGCTCAGAGTCATTTGAACCAGAACGAAGGTGTCCCGACAGGAAGACGTTCGAAGCAATTGATCGGCGTCTTAGGGAGCACGGAACATTCCAGCCTATGACTCGTGACTGGGGAAGACCTAGAACGACGAGGACACCTGCAATGGACGAGGCAATTCTTCGTACAGTTGACGATAACACTAAAGTCAGCGTCAGAGAAGTTGCTGCTGTACAAGGTAACGTTGAACATGTCACTGTATGGAGAGTGCTACGGGAGAACCAGTTGTTTCCGTACCATGTACAGCGTGTGCAGGCACTATCAGCAGCTGATTGGCCTCCACGGGTACACTTCTGCGAATGGTTCATCCAACAATGTGTCAATCCTCATTTCAGTGCAAATGTTCTCTTTACGGATGAGGCTTCATTCCAACGTGATCAAACTGTAAATTTCCACAATCAACATGTGTGGGCTGACGAGAATCCGCACGCAATTGTGCAATCACGTCATCAACACAGCTTTTCTGTGAACGTTTGGGCAGGCATTGTTGGTGATGTCTTGACTGGGCCCCATGTTCTTCCACCTACGCTCAATGGAGCATTTTATCATGATTTCATACGGGATACTCTACCTGTGCTGCTAGAACATGTGCTTTTACAAGTACGACACAGCATGTGGTTCATGTCACGCTGGTATGTTCTGTTGCTGTGTGTTTCCATTCCATGATTAATGTGATTTGAAGAGAAGTAATAAAATGAGCTCTAACATGGAAAGTAAGCGTTTCCGGAAACATGTCCACATAACATCTTTCCTTTATTTGTGTGTGAGGAATGTTTCCTGAAACTTTGGCCGTACCTTTCTGTAACACCCTGTATAGGGTATACAGTTTTTTTTCCACACGTAGAACTTGTCAAGAAATTACGAAAATTGTTCCTGCACTACTGTTTTAATTATATATCAATGAATGGTGTCTGTTCTTTCGAACATGTCCGGGAGAACAGACACCACGCATTCATTTATAGCTGATTAACCTCGATGGGCAATGAATCCAAAAGGGTCAGTGCCGATGCACAGTTACGTTCGCCCTCCAGTGGGAATCTACACGGAAGCGCTAAAAAAACTGGTACAGGCAGGCGTATTCAAATACAGAGATATGTAAACAGACAGAATAAGGCGCTTGCGGTCGGCACCGCCTGTACAAGACAACATGTGTCTGGCGCAGTTGTTAGTTCGGTTACTGCTACTAAAATGGCAGGTTTTCAATATTTAAGTGAGTTTGAACGTGGTGTTATACTCCGTTCCGACATGGCTGCGGCCGGAAAAAGATACTGCAAGAATGAGACCACGACAACTGAAGAGAATCGTCCAGCGTGACAGAATTGCAACTCTTCCGCAAATTGCTGCAGATTTCAATGCTGGGCCATCAACAAGTGTCAGCGTGCGAACCATTCAACGAAACATCATCGATATGGGCTTTCAAAGCCGGAGGTCCACTCGTGTATCCTTGATGACTGCACGACATGAAGCTTTACGCATCGCCAGGGCCCGTCACCACCGACATTGGACTGTTGATGACTGTAATCATGTTGCATGGTCGGACGAGTCTCATTTCAAATTGTATCGAGCAGATGGACGTATTCTGGTACGGATCCATGGATCCTGCATGTCACTAGGGGACTGTTCAAGCTGGTGGAGGCCCTGTAATGGTGCGGGACGTGTGCAGTTTGAGTCATATGGGACACCTGCTACGTCTAGATATGACGGACAGGTGACACGTAAGTAAGCGTCCTGTCTGATCACCTGCATCCAGTCATGCCCACTGTGCTTTCCGACAGACTCGAGCAAAATCAGCACGACAATGGGACACCCCACACGTCCATAATTGCTCCAGAGTGGCTCCAGAACACTCTTATGAGGTTAAACACTTCCGCTGACCACCAAACTCGCCGGTCGGAGTGGCCGTGCGGTTCTAGGCGCTGCAGTCTGGAGCCGAGCGACCGCTACGGTCGCAGGTTCGAATCCTGCCTCGGGCATGGATGTGTGTGATGTCCTTAGGTTAGTTAGGTTTAATTAGTTCTACGTTCTAGGCGACTGATGACCTCAGAAGTTAAGTCGCATAGTGCTCAGACCCATTTGAACCATTTTTGAACCACCAAACTCCCTCGACATGAACATTATTGAGCATATCTGGGATGCCTTGCAACGTGCTGTTCTGAAGAGATATCCACCTCTTCGTACTCTTACGGATTTATGGACAGCCCTGCACGATTCATGGTGTCAGTTCCCTCCAGCACTAGTGCAGATAATAGTCGTGTCCATGCCACGTCGTGTTGCGGCACGTCTGCTTGCTCGCGGGGCCCTACACGATATTAGTCTCGCGGAGTGGCTGCGCGGTTAGAGGTGCCATGTCACGGATTGTACGGCCCCTCCCGCCGGAAGTGTGTGTATGTTGTTCTTAGCATAAGTTAGTTTAAGTAAGAATGTAAGTTTAGGGACCGATGACCTCAGAACTTTGGTCCCTTAGGAATTCGCACAAAGTTGAACACGATATTAACCAGATGTACCAGTTTCTTTGGCCCTTCAGTGTAGAACTGACGCCTAGCGGAAAGGCAACCTACCCGACACTTTAATGCGCGTCATGACCTACGATCCTTCATGTAGAGGTGCAGTATCATGAAGACGGCAGACGATTGAAAAGGTGTTCTGAGCTACGGGACACAATCCTTACTCATATTGTTTGTTGAATGTAAGAGCTTTTGCCATGGTGCAACACTAATAGCGGAAGCCTGGCTTTTTGCAACCTGCCTTTCTTTCTCGCTCTTCTGTGCTCGCTTGTTATGTAAGCCTGAGAAATTGTTTCCGCTATATCTTCATTTTCATCTCTATCTATATCCACATTCACAGGTTGACCCAAGAGGAAATAAACATATGTTAAGAGGTAACAGAACGGATCATTCTAAGGTGGATACATCAAAATACCGTTACGTTCTGATGCCTCTGATTAACAGCGTTCGTCATGTTCGCCAGTTGAATGTGCATATCACTATTTCTGGAGGACTAGGAGGAACTTCCCTGACAAGAAGAGCACATTTCTCATGGTCAGTGACAACACTACTTCCGTGAATGCTATCTTGGACGCTTGAACGGTTGTGGCATCATTGTTGCATGATCAAGAAAGTCACCCGACATTTTTCCGCTAGACTGCAGTTTTTTGGGCTGGCGAGAGAACGAAGTCTTGAGGTCAAATATACAGCTGAAGGAGGTACCGCTTTTCGTATTTTAAATGCTTGTGGGCAATTTAAACAAACAAGTATATGTTAGCTACTATGGCAAGAAAACATCTGCTGCGATATGCTGACGATGCATCCTACCTTACCATGTAGGATTAACATAGAAGACAGAGAAGATTCAATTGAGAGCGGCGCATTTCGTCCCAGGGTCGTAGAAACAGCGAGAGTGTTACGGAGACCAACGACAAACTCAAGTTATAGACGCTACAAGAGTGGAGTTGCGCATCGCGGAGAGGTTTCCTGTTGAAATACAGACGCATACTTTCGAAGTCGATGAACAGGACAACATATTAATTCCTTCCACAGACTTCTCGCGAAATGACCACGCCGAGAAAATCAGATTAGACTTCTTACGGCGACTTACCAACAGCCATTCTTCCCAAGAACAGGTAGGAGAGACCTAATAATTGTGCCGGAAGCCTTCCTACGCCACAAACCGCAAGGTGTCTTGCTGAATGAAGATGCAATTGTAGATATTTTTGAACATGAGATGTAAAGGGAAATCGACAATAAAAACTAATTAAATAATTATCTGTTAATTTACCGCAAACTGCATCCCCATCAATGGCAAATACATGCACGAGTACATCGGAAGGCAATGAGAATATAGTGCAGCGTGTGCATAAGTTACCTTTAAAAAAAGTTGAGCAACTTCAAAACTATACTAGATAATAACAACTGAATCCGAACATTGTGATATGTTACCTTTAAAACCTTAGGACTAAGCAGATAATACGGAATGGATCTCAACATGTGACAAGATAACTCTAAGCCTTTTTTATTTTCCAGGTAGCGTTGATTCAACAAAAATGTGGACGCCACAGGACGAAGCACAGCCTGGTTCATAGAGACGAAGTCCGATACCCAAGTGCAGCGAAACTTCCGTACACTGTATGGAAGGGAACCACGGTCACGACCAATATTTTGACTTGGAATACGTCATCTTGGGACACAAGTAATATTCTCCACAAATAAGGGACGGGTAGCCCATCTGTTCCAGACGCCGACGAGTATACGGTACGGCAGATTTTTGGAAGGAATGCTACAAAATCAGTGCGTACGACGTCCACAGAGCTGGAAATGCACGATCAACAAAGGAGACACGAAGAAGATTGCATTTTTACCGTTTTGTGGCTCAATAACAGGGAAGATTAGCTGGCTCCTGAAGAAACATAAAATCGACACAATCTTCAGGCCACAGGAAAGATCCAGCAACTAATGAAGCCTGAGAAAGGCGGTGTAGGCCTCAGAACATACGGACTATACGAAATACCGTGTGGGTGTGAGCAGGTTTATGTCGGTCAGACTGTCCGCATTACTGAACAGAGCCGAAAAGAACATGAAAGATGTTTCTGCCTACACTATCGCGACAAATCAGTTCTAACGGAGCATGCAATGGAAAACGGACACCGAATTGCATTCGACGCTACTTCTATTATTAAATGGACCAATGGCTTCTGGAATAGCGTAATAAATGAAGCAATAGAGATCAAAATAACGGACAGCATCCTCGATAAAGACGGTGCATTGCAGTTGAGTACGGCCTGGGATACTGTGATTGGGGAGTTGAAGCGGGTGCGGCGGCCGCGCCACCAAAACTTTACTGTACATGGTGTGGGACTGGACATCAGTGACGTCACTGGTGGCGGCGCGTCTATATAGGCACGCTAGCGGCAGTAGACAGTCAACCACTTGACAATAACAGAGGAGATGTCTGCCGAAAGCTCATGGGCAGTTAACCACTTGATGCGGCTTGAAAGCCGAGAATATTTTATACTCGACTGGTATCTTAATTCCACGGCTTTTCTGTGTTAACTAGAAAACTCTGCATCAAATAGTGGCGTGGTATAGATTGTAATAAAATCGAAGAAATAAATAGGCTCTTAGTGTTACGTTTTACCCCAGTCCAGCAAAAGGTATGGAATAAGAAGCAAGTACCTCAGCGGTATTATCGAAGACGTCGACCAGATGGCTTTGGATGCTGTGTGAATCTGAAGCCTGACCGAGTATCTCGAGGAGCGACGGGTCAGAGATGAAGAAGAACCTCGGGAAGATGAGCCTCTTGGATTCGAGGTAGCCCGTGAGGGACTTCTGGCAACTGTTGAGCTGCTCTAGCAGGTACGGCAGCAGCTGACCCATAGTTTCGTCGCTCACGCAGCACTCGATGACTCCCGGCTTCTCCCTAGCGCGCTGCATTATCTTCGTCCACCACTTGTCAATAGCCATGAATTTCTTCGATTCTGTGGGCAGCTGCTTGGCGATGTCGCCGTCGACGAACACCGCCTCCAGGTAGACCCAGAGGTTCTGCACCTGCATCCAGTACTCCAGGATCTCCGACGTGGCGCTGCAGTTGTGCACCCACGTCTGGATGTCTTTCTTGAAGGGCGCGTTGTATCTGTTGGTGAGCAACGAGCCCAACACCATCAAGCTGTCCTCGAGCGCGGATACGATTTCACTCGTTTCCGTTCCCTTCAGCAGCAGTTCTCCACGACCTTTGAATGACGCGAACTGTAGCTGGACTGTGGACCAGTCGGCGATTACCTGTGAAATATATCACGCATTATAATTATGAAGGCACAATACGGTGGTGGTATGGTAAACTATATAACAGACAGCTTTGCAAAATACAAATTTATTTCACTACCCAATATCCATTAAGCTCAATGTAATCGAGGATACGTATTTACTGCAACCAGTCACAATGTTTAGGATTATAAATCTTGTGACATTTATTTATCAGCGACGCCTTTCGACCTGCCATCACCATCGCCAACAAGGCGCGCAAATCCTCTAAAACATTATTTACACTATTAATATTACTGACTACATTATCGCTAATTTTTTCAGTTGCCAGTGTCTTCATAACTTCCAGAATATATCTCTCCCTATATAGAAACAGACAAAATACGCACTGTTTTAAGTTACGTTTCACTTTCCATAACGCTGCTGGAAGCCCTGGAAATCAACAAACATCTAGCCCACAGTTCTGAGCTAATCTTAAATGACGAAATACAGCTTAATACTTTCTGTCTTCTAAATTTCACATCATCATCTTAGTTTTCCATTTCTTCCCAGGCTGTCTGTTCGGCATATTCCCTCATTTTCCTACATTATTGGTTTATTTTATTGAGATTGCCTATGTACTCCATACATGCTGTAGATGAAATTGTTATCTTTTGTTTTAATTGTTTTCTGTATCGCTTTCCATGTTTAATACCTCTTGATGTTGTCTCGTCAAGTACTAATTGTATTACGTTTTGTTTGTTTATTTATTGTAAACTGTTATATAGGCATGGTTTTCGAGTACAGCGTTAATGTTTTCCCTATCTTCTCTCTCTATACTTATTTGCTGTTCAAGTTTTTATCTTTTAAATTGCATTATCCCCACACTCTCAAAGACGTCATTTATGGTGTGTTTGTGCCTTAATCTACTTGTGTAGCAGCTTTTGCAATGTTGCTTACAAACATTGTAAGCTCTTCGGCGACAATAGTCAGTTAAAATCCTACGATGGCCTTGTAAGCCGAAAAACGGTTAACGCAATAAATTAATCCTGTAGAACATGAGCTATACACTGCTATTCATTTATTGTAATGTTGTTCTACCAAGAAAAAACGTACAAATCAACATTTCCACAATGTTTTTAAAGTGTGGCTAACACAGTACAATGTACTAATACATAATATCCCGATGTATATGTCCTCCTTCTGGATTATTAGTACTTTATACTTAAACAGATCATCACAATAATCGTTCATAAGCAGCACATAAACATCGAATTATTGTGTATTAGTATACTGTAGAAAAACGAAACGTGACCGAAGACACAACAAAAGGGTAGTACATAAACGAGGACATATGTTCTGCCACCATAACACCCAATGGACGCACGTGCAGTAAGCCACCACCATCGTTTCACCAAAAACATTTACACGTCGATGCAAGTGAGGGGTGCCAAAATTTTCTGATTATGAAATCGAGAAAAATAAAGTTACGTAATTAATTGTTATTCGTTTGTAGGTTCATGTACGCAGTCTTGGTATACAATGAAATTCCTGTGCTCAAGTACCGTAGGAGCCGCTAAAGGTAGCAGCCAAAGCAAAATAGCGCAGCTCTTGATAAAGTATTGTAGGTTATCGTACAAAATTTCGTAGTGGAAAAGCTGCAGATGTGTCAGACCTACCCAGACGGATAAAAAAATCATCTGGATCAGCTCCATACAGTCACGTAGTACTCGAATTAATAATACACTGCCTGACAAAGTGAAGGAAGCAGAAGACTTTGGCGGATGTCAATGTACGACGGCTATTCAGAAAGTAAGGTAGCGAAATGGAAACCACAGTGAAAGTCAAAAATGTTTTATTTGTAACAGTTTGCTACACCTTCCAGCTACTTTTCTACATAGTCGCCGCTCCGACTTAGACATCTATAGTAGCGTTGTACCAACTTTCCAATACCCTCGTCACAGAAGGCAGCCACCTGTGCATTCCGCCGCTCCTCTACGCTGGTCTGTAGTTCGTTGTCCGTGAATAAATGTTGTCTTCATAGCCAGCGATTCATGTGAGCACAGATTAACATCAGAGGAGCCAAGTCCGGGCTGTGTGGTGAGTGACCATTCCCATCGAAACGGGCGTCCTTATTGCCCCTGAAATGTGCGGCCGAGAACTGTCACGAAGAAGGAAATGCCTGACAGGTACACTATGTGGGGTTGCATGACATCAGGCGAAACCTGGAAGCGGGCACCATTATTTGGCGGGAGACACTATTGTTCTAGGCATCTTTATGTGCTCACTGTGTGCTCAGAACGTGATGCGATCGACAGGCATACTTCAGACACTGCCCTACACATCTGTGCAAAGCTTCGTCGGATTTTCATTGTCGTTTCCATTTCGCGACCTATCGGACCTTACTTTCCGAATACCTCTCGTAACTTCATACACCTACACGCCATTGGAGATTACGTAAACGATCAGAATTGCAGTTTTCTGTGACAGGTTGAATGGCCACCAGTGTACATTAGTGTTGACAGAGTATATAATGGGCTTGAACAGCATCAGACGTTGAGTGATCACTGTGAACAACACGAGATGCCATGTACTCATGTGAGATAGCATTATCAACACCTGCAGGAGTTTTAAAGGGGCATCATAGAGGGTCTCCATCTGGCCACTTGGACTAATCATGCAATATCCTGATTTCTAAAGCATTCGGATGTGGCAGTTGGACTGCGTGGGATATCGTGGCAGGCACACTCATCGTCAACGTTCCAGTCGACCACCTCTGACCACCTCAACGGTGGATCGCCGTATTGAGCACCAAGTATGTCGTAACTGCTCCACATCTGCACCTGCGATCTGATAGCAAAATAATGTGCTCTCTGCAACATTCTGTGGCATTTTGGAGAAAATATTAACACTAGTTGCAGTTTTCTTTTTACTTTAAATCACAATTGGCTTCAGCTTGCAAGGCCATTTTCTAGTGGTATACATCAGGCGTCCTGAAAGGACATAGGACGACTGGCTAGTCGTTGGCAATCGCCCTGTGTCCTTTCAGGACGTCTGACACATACCACCAGATAATGGCCTCGGGGTCGAAACCGTTAACGGGGTACTAAAAAAAAGAATATTTAAACTGGTGCTGACCGTTTCTTCGAAGCCATTACTACAGTTGCACAATCAGTACCAAGATGTTCCGTATACTGGACAAGAAATTAATTATGTGCCATCTCACATCATTGGTCGGAGACTAGCATAGCAGCAGCCGTAATAGAAAATACAATCCCAAGCGCTCGCTGCCGTTACCGGGAAGCAGGAACTGTTGATGAATGGCGTCGCATCGTGTTCAACGACGAATCCCGGTCGTTGACGAGTGTAGCGGCAACTTTGGTAGTTTCCACTCATCCAATGTTTTGGAGAGGCGCCGTTGTGTTACTACTGGTGTTAGGGTAAGGGGAGCCACAGGGCATGACTTCAGATCACAGCGTGCATTTTTCAATACGACAACGCTCTTCCACGTGGTTGGTATATGTCTGCATTATGAGACAGTCCTGTTCCCAGATACGTCCCCCATAAAACATCTGATGGACCAGCTAAGACGTCAAATCCACACAAGCGCTAGTATCCAGGATATGAAGGATTAGTTACTACAATTGTAGACTAGCTTGCCTCAGAAGAAGATACAACGGCTTTATGAAGCCCTTTCCAACGAATAGGTGCATGCATCCAGGCCAGACGGGGTGCAGAGCCTTGCTGATAACTGGTCTCATACTCCCAAGTTCTTTGTAGATTGCACTCGATTTTGTAATCACCGAACTAATGTCACATGTCCTCTCAAACGGTGAAGTTTCAATTCGTTTCCTCCATTCCTTCTGGATGCTTCTGTCTTTTGTCAATCAGTGTGTTAATTATTTGAACATTACTTAAAATTTGATTTCTGTACTTTTCCAGTACAGTAATGTGATCAATGTATGTAAGTGTCGTAAACCAATTTTCTCTTTGAATACGTATAGTTACAAGATATATGATCTCCAGTTGTTATTATATCGGTCAATCGTGCCGGGCATTTACTACCAGGTTTAAAGAACGCGTAAGACTAACTGATAGGAACACGTCGACTGTTGTGGACTGGACATCAAGTACCAGAAATCGAAAACGCTTTCTGATGCAGCATAAAGTAAAGAAAGGTAAAACGATGAATATTTTTAAGGAAATAGTTGCTTACGATCAGATGAAGAAGCAAGCTGATAGAATTTTAAACTAACAAACAGAATTAACTAATAGAAGGTTCTCACATAATGTTACTAGGTGTCTGAAGAGATAAACGTAGGAAAGAAATGATAAGTTCGTAATTTCGTCATTGGATAAGACATATATAGACTTACTTGTCAACGAACTTAAACGTAAATAAAGTACGTACCAACATATTGTACAACATTATATGTTATTGTTTTAAAAAGGGTTTCTATTGCTGTGTAAGAGTTTATTTAACGAAAAAGCGTTTGAATTTAACTCTTTTAATTTTTAGCACTTACTATATTGATTTAGCCTTGACTATGTTTTTTATTGTTATTTCACGCCTTCATCTCAGAGGGTTCAGGCTGGGTTGGTAGCGAACAGTACTTCGCTCTTCACCCAAAAGAGTTTAAAGCATACGAAGATGGAACAACAATTTTAAAAAAAGAATTATATAGGGTGTATCACAGTTAATGGAGTAAACGCATACGGTTGCAAGTACACGACACTAACACCAAACACGTTTCAGTTAACACAGGTCCACAAACGAATCGTCTGCAAGATAATAGGGACTTTGTGGCTATCAGCCACCGCTGACCTAATTCTGTATGAACGGCATCCCATTTGGGAAATGGTAACAATAACATACAAGATTAAGAAAAGTTACTAGAAGTACTTTGGTAGAAGTGAAGGTGTTCTGAATGAAAACGAAAACAGTTACAAGACTGTATTCGTAAAAAAATTAGGCATTCAAAATGTCGTCCTTGTACCCAGATGCAAGCCTGTACCAAAAATGTTGCCACAGTGAATTTTGAATCCTTTCAAACATGCCTGGCTCATTTAGAAATTTTTGACATGCATTTAGAAGTCTCTGCTCCAATTCTTCAACCGTGTGCACCGGAGTGGCATACACTTCATCTTTAACGTAGCTCCACACACAGAAATCCATGGGGCTCACATCGCGTGATCTTGGCGGCCACGGTACGGGTCCTTTTCGCCCAATCCATCTTTGGTCATACCGACCCGTTAGATGTCGCCACGTAAAATGTTATTGCCAAAAGAAGGGTTGCGTACACCTTCTTCTTGCATCCACTGACAGAACGTTAGTCTAGGACCATAGTCTGCCGCACTAAGACAATGAACTCGTTGGAAGTGATACGGGTAATTTGCATTGCGATACATTTTCTCCAAACACTGCAGTGGCTCATTCCAGGAATTTATGTTCCCAGTCTCCTTGTTGAAATTCCTGGGGAGAGTTCGATTGTTCCCAGCACCACATCTTTAAGCACAGGTGTAATTAGTGCAGGTATATCTGCTCCCGCAGCATGTGCAAAACTCCCAGTTTCTCGGAGGCGTTGATGCACCCCTGTAATCGTTCGAATATCGTGGTGCCTTCGGGAACGGTATGCTTTTTGGTACAAGCGTGCACTCCGTGCATTGTCATTAGCACTACCGTACATGAAATGCATATCCGCGTCCTCCTCGTTACTCTAATGTTCCATGTTACCATCAACACTCATGCAACTTACTGACGTGAGTTGCACTCTGCTTACAACTCCACATCCCTAATATGTAAACGAAAACGGACTGGTATGTGGTGTTTACAGAGAAGCAAGTTAGTAGTGGCTGGTAATCATAAAGGCGCAATTATCTCGCCTACGGTTCGTTTGTGGACCTCTGTTTACTGACATTTCTTTGCTTCTGGTATCGTGTACTTTCAACTGTATGCGTTTACGCCATAAGTTATGATACACACTGTACTGTGGCCTCCAAATCCATCTGATCCAAATCCCATGAATGTATATGTTTGAATGACATTAAGGGTGGAATATACGCCATTCCGGTTAGCACGGTTGAAGAACTGGAGCAGAGAACTGTCAACGCTTGTCAAGAATTTCTAAATAATCCAGACGTGTTTGAATAGATTGGACATTCATTGTGGCGATGGGTACAGGCCTGCATCCGTGTACAAGAACGATATTTTCGACACTTCCTTTAACACCGAGTACAGTTATGTAACTGCTCAATAATGGTTCAAATGGCTCTAAGCACAATGGGACTTAACTTCTGAGGTCATCAGTCCCCTAGACTTAGAACTACTTAAATCTGACTTACCTAAGGACAACACACGCATCCATGCCCGAGGCAGGATTCGAACCTGCAACCGTAGCAGCAGCGCGGTTCCGGACTGAAGCGCCTAGAATCGCTCGGCCACAATGGCCGGCTATCTAACTGCTATCGGTGATCACCCGAAACACCTGCACTTCTACCAAACAATTTCTAATAACTTTTCTTTACGTTGCTCAGTGTTGTCACCTTTTCCCAACTGGGATAACATTTAAACAAAATCGTCAGTGGTGGTTGGTAACCACAACGTCGCAATTATTTCGCAAATGGTTGATTTGCAGATCTACATTTACTAAGCCTTTTTTGCCTTTAGTATCGTATACTTTCAACTGTATTTGCTTACGCCACAAATTATGGTACACCCGTTATACAGATGTTCTAAAATAAATAAAACGACGATTTTCATTGTTGATATTTAACACAAAAGAAAGCATTGTAAGATATTTAAAAAGAATGGACGGCTAGAAAATCAAAATAAACGCTGTACTGTATTACATTTTACATATATCATTTTATGGGAGGGACCTATATTCAGGGAAAATAATGGGAAGTGGGAAGGTGGATTGGTCCTTTGGTATGTGAAAGTCCTTACGGAGCTATATAGCTCAGTCGGGTTGAGTTGTGAGCATGAGGTATCATGTGGAAAGACGGTTCGTAGAGAATATGGGACTCGGGATGTAAATTACTAGGCTGGGGCAGGCAAAGGTCAGGAGAAACGGGAACGCCACGAAGCCCTGAAAAGTGAATGGGACAGGGGGAGTGTGAATGATGGGAAGGATAGATGTTAGGGCGGATTCGTTGTCGTGGAGTGAAAGTTTGTTAAAATTGTGCTGGGGGATAGTATGGAGAAGGTAAGTGTACAATGGGTGGGACATGTTGTCACATGTGTGCCAGCGTTCCAGGATTTCTGATTAGGGGAGAAACAACTGTGTTGTTGGGAGTCAAGTTTACGTGATGCACGGAGTATACGAGGTATTCAATGTGGGCGAGGAAGTGAGGAAATGAGATGTGCTGATAAAGAATTCTTATGGTGGTGAGCAAGAGGATTCGGGTAGGAAGGCGAAGTGCATGTGTTCAGCGATTCAGATAGAATGTTTGTGGAGCTTATCTCCAGACGACATTCGCGTAGGTGAGACTAAATTAGATAAAGTTTTTATACATGCTTCGTATCGTGAAAGACTCAGTGCTCTTGTTCGACCTGTTAGTATAGTCTATTGCGGGCTTTCTTTTGGAAGACTAGCAGGATTCCATGTTAGTTTGCGATCAAGTGTTAATTGGAGATGATTTAGTGTCTTAACTGGATAGGACAGTCATACATCAAAGGAAAATCGCTGACTATGTTACTGTTTTCTTCACTGTTGTTTCATCCCCTTCGCCTCACACGGTACAATCATTCCGCTCTTAAGCCAAACGGTATGAAACGTACAGAACGACGAAAAAAATTAAAAGGTGAGATATTTACAATGATTTTAAAATTTAAGGATGAATGTAACGGAGTTTTTTTATAAAAGAAATTTAATTTAGTAGTTTTGAAAATTTAAAACAGGAAACTAAATGGTAAAGCGAAAACAATAAGAAGACCTTTGTTGTTGTTGTTGTTGTTGCCTTCAGTCCTGAGACTGGTTTGATGCAGCTCTCCATGTTACTCTACCCTGTGCAAGCTTCTTCATCTCCCAGTACTTACTGCAACCTACATCCTTCTGAATCTGCTTAGTGTATTCATCTCTTGGTCTCCCTCTACGATTTTTACCCACCACGCTGCCCTCCAATGCTAAATTTGTGATCCCTTGATGCCTCAGAACATGTCCTACCAACCGGTCCCTTCTTCTAGTCAAGTTGTGCCACAAACTCCTCTTCTCCCCAATTCTATTCAATGCCTCCTCATTAGTTACGTGATCTACCCATCTAATCTTCATTTAAGACCTTTAAATGCGATATAAGAACTGTGATCTTAAAAATGAAGCACTGCACTGTCACTAAATATTAAGGAACTACCCTAAGAAAATGGCCTCTTGTAGGCGAGGAAGCTGTTAGGTGTTTAGTAGGGTGGGAGGATACTGATATAAGTACAGAAAACTGATGGCCAGCATCGATGAAGACGGAGTGGAGTTTGGGTAGACAGGAATGGAGAAGTACTAGAGGGTGTCGCTAAGGCCATGTTATGAAGGAGGAACAAGGGGTTGGAAAGACTGGGAGAAAAGGACTCTGATGATATGGGAGGGGTGGGATGGCATTATAGTTGGTAGAATGGGTAAATGTCGGGACAGATTTCATTGTCTTGGATGGGAGACGGTTGAAATTTCATAGGAAGAGGATATGGAAAGTATTCCAGTGTAAAATTGGTGGAATGTGTCGGTATAGACATGGTAATACACTAGAAATGGAAAATAGAGGGGAAGAAATAGGGTTATTGATATAGGGTTTGCGTATGGTGTAGTTTGCTCGAAGATGTTCAGTGTGAGTGAGAGGAGGTGTGAATTTGACGAGATAGTAAAGGATTCATGTGGGGGAAGGGAAACAGGTGTGGAAAGCAAAGTGGAATGCATGACGTTCAAGGATGTGGAGAGACTGAATGAACTTAGAGGGGGGTGCTGGATATCTATGAAACACTTGCGCAGGAGAAGATCGGTCGGACCAAGGTTTTGTAGGTGTGGAGAGGTGTAGTCTCCAAGTTCGGTCAGTTAGTAGTGAAACTACTATTGTGGGCTTCCTTTTGGATGGTTACTAGATGAGGTTCCCGCGTTAGTTGCTGGCCAATGGTTAGTCCAAAATATTTTAGTGTGTGGTTAACTAGATATGATGCCTGTAAGTTCTGAGGTAGAAATCATGGAGGCGGAAGCTATCAGCGATTCTTCCTATATTTATCGCCTGGGTTGTGGAGAGATTGTTCTTGAGGAGCCATTGGGTGCACCAGGAGGCAAACTGATTGAGGTGAATTTGAAGGGGTCGTCGGAATTTCTGGAGTGAAGATGGACTGGTGGAGGTAGTTTGGGCATATTAGCAGTGTAGAGGAGATAAAGGAGAAGAGAGAGAATGGAGCCTTCGGGCACACCTGTCGTGGAATGGAAGGTGTTTTTAATAGTTATTATTAATAGTGGCATAGAATGGGCGATTCGATAGGAAGGATGCAGTAAGGTGAACATATTTATTTGGAGTGAATAAGTCTAGAGCTTGAAATGCCATATGTGTCACAGGCTTTCTCCAGGTCGAGCGATTCATATATGGCGGACTCTTGTATGTTGTGATGGACAAGCGATGATTGAGGTTCAGGAGATGGTCACCAGAGGAGAAGGTGGGACAGAAGGCGCACTGGTGAACAGGAAGGAGGCGGTGTTGGTTCAGGTGTTGATGAAAGCATCGGTTGAAGATGGATTCATGGACTTTGCTGAACACTAAAGTGAGGCTAATGGGGTAGTAAGAGGCAATATCAGTAGTGGGATTGTGTGGTTACGGAAATCTAGGATTTTGGAGGTTTCCCGCAGTTTAGGTTAGTAACATGTAGAGAGAATCGTATTATGAAGTATTGCAAGGACGAAGAAAGAGGAGAGGGGGCATTCTCTTAGAAGTCGGTACGCGTTGCCGTCTTGATCAGGAGAAGTGATGCGGTTTTTGTAAAATAATTGTTTTATGTCGTATGCTGTGATTGTTGCATTTAATTCTGATTGTGGTATGACGTCCATATGATGGAAATTGGGAGCCAGGAATTGGACAGTGGTATTTGTGTGTTCATGGATTGTAGGAAACAGAGAAGAATCAAAATAAGGGTCGTCAGGAATTGTGAAGATGTCGGACACTTAAGGATGCAATATGGCAGATTTACTCAGACTGTCAGATAGAGAATGGTTGTTATGGAGGTGGGGGTAGTGAGGGATGGAATTATTGTCGGTGAATCGACGGAATGCTTTCCAATAGTTGGAAGAGTTACTGGGGGTGTAGCATTGGGTATAGACATGTCTCGCCAGCCCGGCGCTTTTTTAGTATTTAACAAGTTCCTGGCGTGTCTCTGTCCTTTCTGGTGACGTGTGATTGTAGCCCGATCGGTGATGTGTGATTGTAGCCCGATCACGAGTCCAGGGCGCGGCGCCGTATACCGAACGGCATTCTCGGAGGAGGAGTATAACTTTTGGGAGGAAGGTGAGTGATGCTATCGACTATGTTTTTGAGATGTAATGATTTGCGAAATAGTGCAGCATACAAGAATATAATGAAAGGTTCTATTACTGTATGTCATTAGTGCTATTAGTTTCACAGAATGTAGGTCCTGTAATAAGAAAAGATCATACACCCTACTCTGTCTTAGAAACACGACACTTTTAAAGAAAATTTTAATTTGTATTAATTCATTTAAAATAGAACACAGAAAATTAGTAAAACTGTATCTCTGGCACTAAAGAAAGGATCTGTGGTGGTAGCATCCAGCAATTTTATTTATCAAATATCCCACCTGGCGGAGGCACGGTGTAAATTATGCGAGCAGATGACATAGGTTCAATAGCAGTTGTAAACGGCATATTAACGTGATACCACGATCGTGGTGAATAAATAAATTTTTAACAGTCCAGGCAGAAAAGTTGATTTTTTGAATTATTGTAGGACCGTGGATCCTAGTAAACAGAAAACATGTTTTGTGCTTCATCTGCACCGTAAGACGATACGTGTGCATAAATAACTACACAAAAACCTGCCTCCGCCGCCGAGGTGACTAAAGCACACACGTGCGGAGGCATCCTGTTAGAATCCTAATTGTGGAAGAAAATATCGTAGCTAGTATTTGGCTAACAAGTTAAGGAGAGTTGGCGGCGTAAAGTTTCTGATCGCCAGACTCTGCGCGATTCTCCTCAATTCAGTTCCAGACCTCTGTGCAGTGCCTCCTGGAGTGAGTGCGTGCGACATAGTTGATGACGATACGTCCGTCGGATGGGAAACTTAGCCATGGAGTCCTTTTGTTGCATTCGAGACGAGTAAGCTATCTGCTGGTACTGGGCTTCACTTTCATTCTCCTCTGATCATTATGCACCGCAAACGTCGCGCCGCATCACATTCACGTATACTCAACGATAAATTTAGGACAGGACTCTTATACACCGTGTGAAAAAGGTTCATCATGCGCGGAGGACCGAAATGTTTTTCAGTTGGGCGGTCGAATAATCCCTCTCGTGTCTCCGAGCCAGCATTGTATACGACCCTTTCATTTTATTTTTTCACCAAGAATTCTAGTACTGTAAATGCAATATACTAAGTAGTATGCTATTAAATGCAATATACACTAAATAAATACTATAAATGCTTGCTAGCGCAGATAATTAAAATAAAGAGTCTGTGCTTCACTGTGCAAATGTCACTCGGTTACCTGATTCAGTTTGGCTTCTATGTCCTTCTCCTTGATGGCGCTAACGCAAATGTCTTCGACATCATCCTTATACTTCAGCAGCGGCGCTTCCATCACGTTTCTCAGTTTGAAATCTTCTGCTTCTACGTCGAATTGGTAGGTCATGAGCTTTAAGAAATAAAAGCGATCGTCTAAAAGTGACTAACCTGAAGAAGCTATTAACAGTTATAAACGAGGCAGGCATATTAATCGATATCAGATTTAGTAGACACAAATAATAATTGTCATTAGCGTCCAAAAATTAAAAGAAGTGTTCTTCATTATGCCCTCCACTTTGAACCCATTTACTCTATTCAGCAAAAAATTTGTGATTCTATTTTATTTGGAAACTGGATATCTTAATTTGTCATTCGACTTCTTCTTCTGTTAATTAGTGTCTACACCATTTTAGATGCGGCCTCTGTGGTACACAAGTTGTGGCGATTTAATTTTAGCTAACTTTTCGGCTGCATGCCCTTCCTGTCACCGCTCTCGTCAGTCACCTCACGCAGGGAAGTAGTGTGCATCCCCCGTCTGCGGATTGTGTGAACTTTGTTCTGTTTGTGATCGTATTTTGACTGTTTGTGTAACGTGTTGTTTGAGGCAGAAGGTGGGGACCAGCCCAGTTTTTGGCTAAACGAGTGTGGAAAACCACCTAAAAACCTCACTCAAGCTGGTCGTTACACCCGCTACGGTTATTAATAAGCCACACGGATTCGACCCGGATCCGGCTTTACTTCCTGTACAACAAACTTTGCACTACACGTTATACTATATGGACACATTGGTTTGCCGTACGACAAATAAATAAAATATGGCTCCGTACGATATCTTTTTTGTTATTGACATCAGTAGCAGTGCTATGAGGACTCCAGGGCACCACTCTGCCTTGGCTTCGAATCTAGAGGTCCCGGCTTCATTTTTGCTAATATTTATGGGTTGCTTATATGCAGGGGAAATGACTTCACAATTCAATATGTTGCCCACTTTGCACTTAAAAGCGATACTGAACCTATCAATACCACTGAGATGAAGTACATCATGTGACAACCCACGTCGTTCTCCCTCCTTACACCCACCTCTCCTTCCCCTACCCCTCTTCTCCAGACTACCTCAATATAGTATTAAAAATGATGCATAAAAATAGCTCCATCTTCTAATATGTACAGTAAAAGATATAATTACGTAAACTGTTACTGTTCAGCACACACCTTACTTAATATTTGTACCAAATACTCTGCTGGCTTGACAATAAATTTCATCTCCTTCTATTTTCATACTCCTGTAATATATATGCCAACGTACTGTACCGCCTCATCTTCAGTATGCTTCATATCGCTCTATTGGGGTCAAATACTGTGTCTCTGTCTTTATAATATACAGTCAAGACAAAAAAAAAAGAAAAAAAACGACGCACCACAAATGAATTATCGGAATTTGTCGGAAATCGGTTGATGTGGTGTACATGTACAGAGAGACAGATAATTACAATTTCAGAAAATATGGAAGATTTATTCAGGAGAAAAAGCTTCATAGATTGAGCAAGTCAATAAATGACACGTTGGTCCACCTCTGGCTCCTGTGCAAGCAGTTTATTGATATAGTTGTTGGATGTCATCCTGAGGGATATCCTGCCAAATTCTGGACTATTGGCGCGTTGGGAATCTTTCGTGTGACGTCATAAGCGAGTGACTGCGTGTGAGATCGCTCTCTAAGTTTTCATATATTTTTAGGTTTCAGATACATATTTTAACTGTTTTTGTGATAATATTTACTGTATAAGTGACGTATTAGTGGTTTCTTCATTCACCTCTGCCTTTCTTGTGTTGTGACCTGATATTTGTGAGTGTTTCGTATCGAGCAACTTAACCTCTTGCCCGTGTTTACATTCAGCGCTGACCAGTTGCAGCTGTAGCGACACATCGAAAGCTAAGTACTATTTAATTGTTTGTGTATAGTGGTTTATTTAGGAACTTTAATAGTCTTCAACCGGTGTTCTTGGTGTTTTCTGGTGAAATAATTTCAGAAGAACCTTTTGGGAACTGTTTTCAGCTTCGTTACTGTGTCATTAGACGTTTGATTCTCTTTCTGTATTAGTTTTTGTTATATTCACATTTGTTGTTTATTAATACTGTTAATAATAGTAGTTACTTCCCTTGTAGAGTAAGTTTGTGATTATTGTAGTAAGGTTTTTAAAATCTTCTTATTGTAGTAGCGGAACTTAGAAAAAGTAAAATTTTACCATGAGTGAGAAGTGTGGGCTTTGCCGTAGGTTCGTGAGTAGTGGATTGCGGTGTGAGACTTGTTCGAAGTATTTTCGCTGGGGGGAATGCAGTGGGGAAGCCAGTGGGCATTCTGGTGAGATCCTCTCCTGGAACTGCAGGTTATGTAGCAAGAGTAAGTAGATAGAGGAGCAGGAGCGTAAGATCTGTGCCCTTCAGGTGCAGTTGAAAAACGCACAGGAGCAGCTAGATAGGATGAGGAGGGAGAAGGGGGTTGGGGAATGAGAGCTGGCTGTTGGCAAGAGATCTGCTAGGAGAAGAAGATTTTCAGATAGTTTTACTATTGGTGTTTACAATAGATATGACCAACTGTCAGAGTCTAATGGAGAGGAATCTCTAGTAGCTGTAGATGTAGGAAGTATGCAGCAGACCTCAGTAGTTACTGTGCCTAGAACAGTTGCAAAGTCGAAGAGGAAGAAGAAGGTTCTGCTGTTAGGTAGTTCTCATGGCAGAGGTGTAGGCCAGCAGTTTCAGGAAGTGCTGGGGAGTGAGTACCAGGTCACCAGCATTGTGAAGACTAATGCAGGGTTGGCTCAGGTGACTGTTAACATAGGGCGGTTATGTAGGGATTTTACTAAAGAGGATGAGGTAGTGATTGTGGGTGGGGCTGGTAATAGTGTTGATAGGGATGGGGAGTATAACATAGATGGTGACCTGGAAAAGATAGCCACTCAGACTGGCAACACGAATGTGCATTTCGTGGAATTGTTTCAGCGTCACGATCGGCCTCATCTTAATACAGCCGTCAGGCGTAATAACATGAGACTTGGGGGTGCGCTGATGACAGAAGGCATGGGTCACATTTCAGTGGTGTCGGTGGAGTCTGTCAGCAGGACGGGTTTCACTAGACATGGCCTGCACCTCAGCAGGTATGGGAAGGGGAGGTTGGCAAAGCTTATAGGTGACAGCATAGGTGGGGTTGGTGTGATCACTCATGGGAAAATTCCTGTAATAGTGGGTGTTAGAGCTGCACCTTCTTTAGATTGAAGTCAGCTGATAGGTATTCCTGCTTAAGGGAAGTCTCTCTAACAAGGGAATCACTTTTGACAAAGCTTAGGTATCCGAGTAATAAGGGAATTAGTATATTTCATCAAAATATACAAGGTATTAGAGATAAAGTTAGTGAACTGCTTATAGATGTTGACTCTGAAATTATTGGTATATCTGAACACTTCTTAAATAAGGAGATAATTCAGAGGCTTCCTTTACCAGGATACAGGTTGGCTGGCAGCTTTTCGAGGAGCTCTTTGCGGTGTGGGGGAGTAGCCATGTATGTGAAAAACGGCATCCCATTTGAGTCAATTGATGTTTCAAAGTACTGCACTGAAAAGGTGTTTGAATGTTGCGCAGGTGTGGTTAAATTTAACGGAGGTAAACTTCTAACTGTTGTTATTTATAGATCCCCAGACTCCGATTTCACAACATTTTTGCTAAAGCTAGAGGAGGTTCTTGGTTCACTTTATAGGAAATACAAAAAGCTAGTTATATGTGGTGACTTCAATATTAATTGTATAAGTGATTGTGCAAGGAAGCGGATGCTGGTAGACCTCTTTAATTCATATAATCTTATGCAAACGTATTCTTTCCAACGAGAGTGCAAGGGAACAGTAGAACAACCATAGACAACATTTTTGTTCATTCCTCATTACTAGAAGGGCATTCTGTTAGCAAAAAGGTGAATGGCCTTTCAGATCATGATGCACAAATTTTAACTTTAAAAGATTTTTGTGCTGCAACACGTGTTAAATATCGTCATCAGCTGTTCAGGAAAGCTGATCCAGTTGCTGTAGAGACCTTTGTAAACCTTATAAAGGAACAAGAGTGGCAAGATGTTTATAGCGCTGATACAGTGGACGATAAATATAATGCTTTTCTCAAGACTTTTCTCATGCTCTTTGAAAGTTGCTTTCCGTTAGAACGTTTAAAACAGGGGACTAGCACAAACAGGCAGCCTGGGTGGCTGACTAGAGGGATAAGAATATCCTGTAGAACAAAGTGGCAATTATATCAAAACGTTAGAAACAGTCAAAATCTAAATGCAGCAGCCCATTACAAACAGTATTGTAAGGTGCTTAAAAATGTTATTAGGAAGGCAAAAAGTATGTGGTATGCAGATAGAAACGCTAAGTCTCAGGATAAAATTAAAACCATATGGTCAGTCGTAAAGGAAGTTGCTGGTCTGCAGAGACAGGTCGAGGATATAGAATCAGTGCGTAGTGGGAATGTCCATGTTACTGATGAGTTGCATATATGTACAGTATTTAATAATCACTTTCTGAATATAGCAGGTGAACTAAATAGAAACCTAGTCCCCACAGGGAATCATATAGCACTTGTAGAAAAAAGTGTTCCGAGACTGTTACCTGAAATGCTCCTCCATGACACTGACAAGAGGGAGATTGAGTTAATAATTAAATCACTAAAGACCAAGAACACCCATGGATATGACGGGGTATCTAGCAGGATACTGAAGTATTGTTCTATGTATGTTAGCCCAGTTCTCAGCCATATCTGTAACTTTTCCTTTAGGAGTGGTCGGTTTCCTGACCGATTAAAGTACTCGGTAGTGAAGCCACTTTATAAAAAGGGAGACATTGATAATGTTGACAATTTTAGACCTATTTCTATGCCATCGGTGTTTGCTAAAGTTATCGAGCAGGTTGTATATACAAGGTTACTGGAGCATTTAAATTCACATAATTTGCTGTCAAATGTTCAGTTTGGTTTTAGAAATGGTTTAAGAACTGAAAATGCTATATTCTCTTTTCTCTGTGAGGTTTTGGACGGATTAAATAAAAGACTGCGAACGTTAGGTGTTTTCTTTGATTTAACGAAGGCTTTTGACTGTGTTGACCACAAAATATTACTGCAGAAGTTGGACCATTATGGAGTAAGGGGAGTAGCTTACAATTGGTTCGCCTCTTACTTTAAGAACAGAAAGCAGAGGGTAATTCTCCGCAATATTGAGAGTGGTAGTGATGTTCAGTCCCAATGGGGCATTGTTAAGTGGGGCTTTCCCCAAGGGTCGGTGCTGGGGCCACTGCTGTTTCTTATTTATATAAATGATATGCCTTCTAGTATTACAGGTGATTCAAAAATATTTCTGTTTGCTCATGACACCAGCTTGATAGTGAAGGATCATGTGTGTAATATTGAAACAGTAACAAATATTGTAGTTCATGAAATAAGTTCGTGGCTTGTGGAAAATAATTTGATGCTAAATCACAGTAAGACTCAGTTTTTACAGTTTCTAACTCACAATTCAACAAGAACCGATATTTTGATCAGACAGGATGGGCATATTATAAGCGAGACGGAACAGTTCAAATTCCTAGGCGTTCGGATAGATAGTAAGCTGTTGTGGAAAGCCCATGTCCAGGATCTTGTTCAGAAGCTAAATGCTGCTTTATTTACCATTAGAACAGTATCTGAAATAAGTGACACTTCAACACGAAAAGTAGTCTACTTCGCATATTTTCATACGCTTATGTCGTATGGTATTATTTTTTGGGGTAATTCTTCTGATTCAAAAAGGGTATTTTTGGCTCAAAAACGGGCTGTTCGAGCTATATGTGGTGTAAGTTCGAGAACCTCTTGTAGACCACTATTCAAAAATCTGGGAATTCTGACATTGCCCTCACAGTATATATTTTCTTTAATGTCGTTTGTTGTTAGCAATATTAGCCTATTCCGAAGAGTTAGCAGCTTTCACTCAGTTAATACTAGGCAGAAATCAAATCTGCATGTAGAATGCACTTCCTTGACTCTTGTGCAGAAAGGAGTGCAGTATTCTGTTGCATCCATGTTCAACAAGCTACCACAAGAACTCAAAAATCTTAGCAGTAGCCCAAACTCTTTTAAGTCTAAACTGAAGAGCTTCCTCATGGCTCACTCCTTCTATTCTGTCGAGGAGCTCCTGGAAGAGCTAAAAAATTAAGCAAATTCCAGTGTTACATTGTTGATTTTCTTCATTTAAACTTACGACTTGTCACCTGAATATGTTTTTTTATATTTCATTTTATCTGTTTCTAATATCGTGTTATAATTTCATGTATTGACTCGTTCCATGACCATGGAGACTTCTCCTTAATTTGGTCCCACGGAACAATAAATAAATAAATAAATAAATAGGTCGGCAGAATCGCTAGGCAGTTGGAGGACCCTGTCCATAATGTTCCAAACGTTCTCAATTTGCAAGAGATCTGGTGATCTTGCTGACCAAGTTAGGGTTTGGGAAGCACGAAAACAAGCAACAAAAACTCTCGTCATGTGTGGGCGGGCTTTATCTTGCTGGAATGTAAACCCAGAATGACTTGCCATGAAGAGCAACAAAATGGGGCGTAGAATACCGTCGACGTACCGCTGTAGTGTGAGGGTGCCGCGGACGATAACCAAAGCGGTTCCACTATGAAAAGGAATAGCAGCTCAGACCGTCACTCTTGGGTGTCGGGCAGTATGGCTGATTACAGTCAGGTTGCTATCTCACCACAGTCTGAGGCGTCTCCAGCCATTTCTTTGCCAGCCGTTGGGGCTCAATTCGAAGCAGGACTCATCTATGAAGACAATTCAACTCCAGTCAATGAGATTCCAGACCGAAGACTTGCCTTGACGGTCCCTGGAAAGTGATGGGCTAACAATCTGACTGTCAAAATGGTCGCTACTTGGAATGTGACGTCATTGCCCCTCCATCTAGGCAAACCGAAAATATCGGCAAAAATGCCCTCGCTGGGTCGTGAAGCCAGGACCTCTAGAGCCGAACCCAGGGCTGAAGGGTGCGCTGGAGTCCACAAAGGCCTGCTACTGACGTCACTGCAGTAGTGACGCCGCGTAGGCTTCAATGAAAAATTTTATGTTCCATCAGAACTATAAGTTTAAATGATTCATGTGGCTCCTTTTAAAGTTTCTCGAAATATTTACTACCTGTGCAGCACCGCCTTCACAAAATACGACATATGGGTCGACCCCTCGCTGGGTCGTGAAGCCAGGACCTCTAGAGCCGAACCCAGGGCTGAAGGGTGCGCTGGAGTCCACAAAGGCCTGCTACTGACGTCACTGCAGTAATGACGCCGCGTAGGCTTCAATGAAAAATTTTATGTTCCATCAGAACTATAAGTTTAAATGATTCATGTGGCTCCTTTTAAAGTTTCTCGAAATATTTACTACCTGTGCAGCACCGCCTGCACAAAATACGACATATGGAAACTAAATCTACAGTTAGCTCCCGATTATCTGGGTCATAGCGTACCTGGCACTGCACGGAAAACGGAAGAAGAAAGATAATCCAAAATACCCATGTTTCTACCGAAAACTGCTATTTGAAAAGCAAGTTACATGTTATATTTGAAAGTCCACTGCAGTACTTACGTGTGACGCACAGGGAACTGTACATTTACTTACAAAATTACACCTAAAACAAGTTTTATTTTGGTCAGTTGCTTTCAGTTCACTTTCGATAATAACCCCACATTTTTCAAAATGGCTCTGAGCACTATGCGACTTAACTGATGAGGTTATCAGTCGCCTAGAAATTAGAACTAATTAAACCTAAATAACCTAAGGACATCACATACATCCATGCCCGAGGCAGGATTCGAACCTGCGACCGTAGCGGTCGCTCGGTTCCAGACTGTAGCGCCTAGAGCCGCACGGCCACTCCGGCTGGCCCACATTTTTCTGTTTGTGTTTTTCATTAAACTTTTTCCCTGACGACTGTCGTCTTTCACCGGAGAGTCAAACATGGGTACAGTCAAATTTTGTCCTACGTTGCCTAACGTCATCAACGATGCATTTCAGAGCCTCGGTTTGTGTATTACTGGTTTCTCGTCCTCGCTCTCTTCCTCTACGGAACATATTAGGGTTATTGAAAAAGAAACAAACTGGTGGCTGTAAAATGAAAACCGCTAGAGTGCTTGTAAAGCTACTGCCTCCGGAAGAAAGTGAGGCGCACACCCACGTGACGACAGAGCGAGCATGTGTACGTGTCGACCGTTCACTGCACTCAGTAGTGCGGAAACAGAGAAATGGAGCCTTCAAAAGAGCAGAGGGGTTTTGTGCGTTTCCTGATGGCGGAAGGAGTGCGGGGAACGGAAATTCGTCAGAGGACGGCTCAAGTCTCCATACAATTCTCACTCTAAATCCAAGTTTTGGGACAATGGTTGCTACCGTTATTCGTCGGTCTTCAATAACGAGGGCATCCAACTCCTGGATAATGGTATCGGTAATGCGGCGTCGCATTCCAGATCGTGCAATACGCGTCAACGATGTAATCGCTTGTGCCACGCCTTTACTCTTGCAACGGACAAACAGTGCTCTTCGTGTTCTTGTGCCATCTTGAGTGAATTTCCGTTCCCCGGACTCCTTCCGCTGTCAGGAAATGTACTATACCTCTTTACTCTTCTTTTGAAGCATTAATTTATCTATTCGCAATACTACTGACTGCAGTGGACGGTGGACGCGTGTACGTGCTCCGGACCCCAGGAGAAATACGGGCTCGCAACGAACTTGTGACGTCACACTATTCGGCTTGTCCGCCGCACTTCGCGAACTCTCGGCTCTGTGCAGGCTCATGGGAAATCACTAAGTAATTGAAAAGGTACCCACGAAAGGTCGTAACTCTGTCCTGTGCTATAGAGAGTTTTCATGTATTTAAACGCGCAGTCAAAGACCTACAGTGTCACGTGTTGTGACGTACACGCCACGGCCTGTCTTTACCTCAGGCCTCGACGAGCTCGCTCAATCGTTAGTTGGGTGTGCGTCCATGTCGTTCTAATGGTGAGTTTGGGCCTCAGCGCTCTTACAGGGTGTTACAAAAAGGTACTGCCAAACTTTCAGGAAACATTCCTCACACAGAAAGAAAGAAAATATGTTATGTGGACATGTGTCCGGAAACGCTTACTTTCCATGTTAGAGCTCATTTTATTACTTCTCTTAAAATCAGATTAATCATGGAATGGAAACACACAGCAACAGAACGTACCAGCGTGACTTCAAACACTTTGTTACAGGAAATGTTCAAAATATCCTCCGTTAGCGAGGATACATGCATCCACCCTCCGTCGCATGGAATCCCTGATGCGCTGATGCAGCCCTGGAGAATGGCGTATTGTATCACAGCCGTCCACAATACGAGCACGAAGAGTCTCTACATTTGGTACCGGGGTTGCGTAGACAAGAGCTTTCAAATGCTCCCATAAATGAAAGTCAAGACGGTTGAGGTCAGGAGAGCGTGGAGGCCATGGAATTGGTCCGGCTCTACCAATCCATCGGTCACCGAATCTTTTGTTGAGAATCATACGAACACTTCGACTGAAATGTGCAGGAGCTCCATCGTGCATGAACCACATGTTGTGTCGTACTTGTAAAGGCACATGTTCTAGCAGCACAGGTAGAGTATCCCGTATGAAATCATGATAACATGCTCCATTGAGCGTAGGTGGAAGAACATGGGGCCCAATCAAGACATCACCAACAATGCCTGCCCAAACGTTCACAGAAAATCTGTGTTGATGACGTTATTGCACAACTGCGTGCGGATTCTCGTTAGCCCACACATGTTGATTGTGAAAATTTACAATTTGATCACGTTGGAATGAAGCCTCATCCGTAAAGAGAACATTTGCACTGAAATGAGGATTGACACATTGTTGGATGAACCATTCGCAGAAGTCTACCCGTGGAGGCCAATCAGCTGCTGATAGCGCCTGCACACGCTGTACATGGTACGGAAACAACTGGTTCTCCCGTAGCACTCTCCATACACTGACGTGGTCAACGTTACATTGTACAGCAGCAACTTCTCTGACGCTGACGTTAGGGTTATCGTCAACTGCACGAAGAATTGCCTCGTCCATTGCAGGTGTCCTCGTCGTTCCCCAGTCGCCAATCATAGGCTGGAATGTTCCGTGCTCCCTAAGACGCCGATCGATTGCTTCGAACGTCTTCCTGTCGGGACACCTTTGTTCTGGAAATCTGTCTCGATACAAACGTACCGCGCCACGTCTATTGCCCCGTGCTAATCCATACATCAAATGGGCATCTGCCAACTCCGCATTTGTAAACATTGCACTGACTGCAAAACCACGTTCGTGATGAACACTAACCTGTTGATGCTATGTACTGATGTGCTTGATGCTGGCCGGCCGCGGTGGTCTAGCGGTTCTAGACGCTCAGTCCGGAACCGCGCGACTGCTACGGTCGCAGGTTCGAATCCTGCCTCGGGCATGGATGTGTGTGATGTTCTTAGGTTAGTTAGGTTTAAGTAGTTCTAAGTTCTAGGGGACTGATGACCTCAGATGTTAAGTCCCATAGTGCTCAGAGCCATTTGCTTGATGCTAGTACTGTAGAGCAATGAGTCGCATGTCAACACAAGCACCGAAGTCGACATTACCTTCCTTCAATTGGGCCAATTGGCGGTGAATCGAGGAAGTACAGTATATACTGACGAAACTAAAATGAGCTCTAACATGGAAATTAAGCGTTTCCGGACACATGTCCACATAACAGCTTTTCTTTATTTGTGTGTGACGAATGTTTCCTGAAAGTTTGACCGTACCTTTTTGTAACACCCTGTATAAGGACCACACCTTCTTCTGTAGGCAATGACATTACAATCCCTCCAGCTGTTTTCATTTTACACACTCGAACTCGTTTCTTTCTGAATTACTCTAATACCCTGTTCACAATATGCACGTAGCTTCTCAGATCTTGGTTGGTAGACATCGCTGTCTAACCACTCGCAGATTTTTTCGTTATGTACGCCTTAATAACAAGAAATTTAAATTGTAAACGAAAATGTCAGTCTTAATTATAACTTAACACCCTAAACCGTTTCTTTTTCTTTTTTAAATTGTTGATTTGTTCACGGCTAATCAGCAGCCGGATAATACGCACCCAGATAATAGGAAACTTGTTGCATTTCGAAAAGTAAAAGAATAGGGTGTAGAATAATAACAGCTACCAATCACAATAGAAGGTGATTTTCTTTCACATAAACCGGTTTTGGGCTTGTGCCTACCTTCAGGTGGTTTCCGTTCACGCACATGTTTTCATAGCTAGTGTTGGAGATCACTGTTTAAATCAAGTACAATATGATGATGATTAAATAAACACAAATGAAACTCTGGGTAATCGACATGCGTTGTAAAATATTGTTGTACTCACATTTAGCTGGTGTATCCATATTGTTTTCGGATACCATTTGTCACATTTTTTTACAACAATATTTCGTTTTTTACACGTTAACCGTATATTAGTCACCATGTTAATTATTAGTGCTTCCATATCGTGTCTTTCATAAAGTAGTTGCACTTTACGTGTTAATAAGTCCAGAAGCACATGCACTCACAACGTGTTTACATTGGAAAATTATGGTCACAGAGCGTAGGTCAAAGAAGTGCAGAGATGTTACACGTACAGAAGCATAACATATATCACAAATTATGAAAATGAAACTGTTACGTGACTGTGGAACCACACTGTCATTTATAATATATTTTGTGGTTGCTGGCAAATTACACAAGGTTAAATGGACACTTTTAAAAGAAATTGCTAGTTATGAGGGGGCCATGAGTTACAGTTATTGGTTTTCAAAATATTTCATTAAAACTGTAAGTTATGGATCCCCCACAACTATACATTTTTTGAAAAAAATTCAGTATCTATTTAACATTATATAATTTGCCAGCAACCATTCAGTATATTATAAATGACAGTGTGGTTCCACAATCATGTAACAGTTTCATTTTCATAATTTGTAATATATAGTATGTATCTGTATGTGGAACGTCTCTGTATTTCTTTGAACTATGCTCTTTGACCACAATCTGTTTGCCAATGTAAGCACATTGGATGTTGTGAATTCATGTGCTTCTGAAACTACTAATACCTAAAGTACCACTACTTTATCAAAGACATAATATGGAAGCACCAATAATTAGAATGACGACTAATATACACTTAACGTGCAAAAGACGAAATGTTTTCTAGAAGAATATGGCAAATGCTGTGTGAAAACATCATGCATACACCAGCTATATGAAAGTAGTACGATATTTTACAATAAACACCGCTTAGCCACCTCCAAATGTTTCATTTGTGTCTATTTAGTTATCGTCATATTACTTTTGATGTAAAGGTGACCTTCAACAGTGAATCAGGAATGTAAACCGATTGGAGATAAGTATAAGACCGAAACCGGTCGTGTGTTAAATAAAGTCATCTTCTATCGTGACTGGTAGCGGTTATTATTCCACCCCCAATAAAGGAATTGTCACGGGGTTCGGCTGCGTCCGTGGTGACGAAATACATTTAAATCTAATAAATACCTTAGACAGTCTTTGCCAGTGTCGGTCTTTCATGGCTTTGTTCGCCATAAGCTCCAGCAATGGAATGGACTCGTTGAAGTCATCGATCTTTTGCTTCAGGTCAAGGAAAGCGGGCCAGTCCTTCATTGCCTTCGGGAGCTTGCGACAGCGGCTTTGGAAGTCGGTGATTTCGGTGATGATGGACTCGATGTCGACGTCTGACCAGAGGAGTTCGAAGTAGCCGTCCACGGACTTCATGACCTGCAAGTAGAGGCCGTACAGCTTGCCGAGGAGGTTGAGCTGCTTCTTGCGGTTGTGCAGGATGGGGTAGTCGTTGACGGGCAGGCCGAAGAGGCGCTCTCCGTCGCTGAAGCGCTCGAAGCGCTCCCACAGGTCGTCGAAGCGCGCCTGGAAGAGGCGCGACCGGTCGCTGGCTTCGCGGGCCGGCAGCCCGGGCACCATCGGCCCGTTCGCGTCGAAGTCCACGTCGAAGTCGTGCACCTGCAACCACATGTAATTTCTTTGATTACTTATTTGCCGTTGTCTTTCTGTCTGTTGCCTATATTCTAAAATAATTAGGCTGTATACGGAGTGATTCCATAGAAATATTGGAACACGTGAGGCAATACTGACCCTACGACTTATCTTAGAAGAAAGATTAAGGAAAGGCAAACCTACGTTTCTAGCATTTGTAGACTTAGAGAAAGCTTATGACAATGTTGACTGGAATACTCTCTTTCAAATTCTAAAGGTGGCAGGGGTAAAATACAGATACCATTGATGACCGTGCAGCTTCTCTAGAATAAATGGTAACAGTTACTATCTTCATATATAGTTAAAGGCTACCCGGCCATTGACCTTCGTCTGTGCGAATGCACATAGGTTGCCCGAACTCTTACGGGAATCGTCACCTTAGTTGGCGCGAGTAATCAGTGGATGGGCAAATATCTATTAGGAACATTACATATGTAGATTGTGGACAGTTGGGACATGTGGGTCTCTCGGGAAGAGTGGAAGGGATAAGTCCCTGCAGTCGCGCTATTCATCTGTGTCTCGATGGCTCAGATGGACGCCCGCACGGTAGGGTAGCTCAGTTTGTTGTTGCAGGCATCAACGATAAACTTGAACGGATGTCTTGTGACGTCCGCCCAGACCAAACGCAACGAACAATACCGAAAAAAGATGGATAGAGAGTCTGCCATGTAAGCAGGAGATCCCGGGTTCGAGTCCCAGTCGGGGCACACATTTTCAGCTGTCTCCAACGAGGTATATCAACAACATCTGTCGGCAGCTGAGGGTTTCAATTAATTATCATTTATTCTAGAGAGCTGCAGGGTCATCAATGGTATCTGCTCTTTCGAGAACAGTTACTATCTCCAAACGTAGGTAGTTTACAGGTACAGACGCAATTCGGAAGCTTACACTCACTTGTCACGCAGTACACTAGTTTTTTATTGTATTGTACTTTGCAATAAACCAGCGGGGACCGTGAGACCCGTAAATGAAATAATAAATATTGTCTCAATATAAACACTTCATTATCCAGCCACAGAAAATAGTACTTCCTGGCAAACACAAGATTCGAACCCTGAGCCTCACCAGCGACAATCATACACGGTCATCTGGTGACGTCACATGATCTACATCTGCCATCCACTTTTCGGGCATTTGCGGCACCATGTGCCTTATATCAAATTACTTGTCTCAGCATCATCTACGTCGCTCCAGTTTTTTTTTCTAAAGTTAATAAGAATCACCCTGTTTACAAAGCGTTCAGTGAAGGAGTTTGTGACTTCAGCATTAAATATCTTGAAAACTAAGATCGATAGGCGACTGCAAAAAACTATGTTTATTGTGAAATTTGATGATGACTGGATCCATAGCCTTCGTGAAATTTTTAAATGGAACCATTCCGGTTTAGCCTATTAAAACGTTATTTATTGCGATCGCAATTTTCAGACGTAATCATTTTCAAGCATTATGAACACAATCAGTCATCAATATAATATAGGTAAACATGAAATTGACAAATGTTGAAAATGAAAATTTCAAAGCTACTCACATGGGAGGTTGTAATCTATTCAATAGTATAAATCTGTGACATGCAGTGTAAGAGCCGCTGTAGGTGTGCCTCCTGGCTCTGTCCTTTCACCCTTCCTTGACATCATGTACACTGCGGACATTCCTAAACCGCCACCCCCCAACGTATCTCCTGCAATATGCCAACAACTTCACCTACCTAGCCACTTACCACACCCTTCAACTCTTCCGTGCCCCCCTCCAACGCCACCAGAATCTCCTAGTTGAACGATGTAGTACGTGGAAACATCAAGTAAATCCACAGAAAAGCCAAGTCACCATCTTCGCTCGCGGCAATCGCCGTTTCAGTCGTCCAGATTTCCATCTCTCCATCTACAACCAACCCATCCCTCAGACTAACACAGTGATGTGTTTAGGACTTAATCTCGATAGAAAACTAGCAAGAACGCACGCATCCTTATCGTCCAACACAAAGCCCCAGACCGACTAAAATCGCTGAAACTACAAACTGGCCGTACCTGGAGTCTACATCCTTATGCCATTATCCTCACCTATAGGTCTCTTAATCGCCCCATCCTAACCTACGCCAATAATGCCTGGATCTCTGCCTCGCCTAAATTCTATAAGGCACTTAAAATCCTGGAAAGACATTCAGTTCGTCTCGCCTTCCGCAACCACCTACATTCCCCAACTCGTATCTTGTACCGACTCATCCATTTCCCATACCTTCTTCTCTTCCTAGAGCACCTTCAGATCCGATACATTAATCACAATGCGTAGTCCCAGCACCCGATTTCACACTCACTAATAAACAACCCAGATACCCTGCTGCGCCCCTACACCCATCCCTCAGACTAAAACAGTGATGTATTTAGGACTTAACCCCCTCCGTGCACCACCATGCCTTATCCATCCTCTCTGGCAGGAATTTTAACCAACTCCCAGTCCCCAACGATGAAATCCGTCCCTAAATATACTTCGCTTTCCAGCCGTAATCACAACGTTCCACCTCACCCCATTCTGCCATTTTCTCTTTCCCCTTCATCCACCCTGCTGACTTCTAGTGGCTACTTGCGGTTCTGCATGGTCCCGTAGTCATACTCATCATCGCAAGTTCACCATGACAATTTTTTCATCTGTCACCTAGTATCACCGTTACACCGTGGCATAATTCACGTTCATAAGTGGCAGTATTTTAACTGTAACATAAAATCGTCAAACGAGTATTAAAAACCATCAGTATTTTCCACCAACACGTATTTTACAAAATCCTCATTTATTGTCACCAGTTTTTATGTAAAAATCATAAATATCGTCCATTTATGTATTTTCTACAAAATCATCTGTTGCTGTCCCCGTTTATATATTTGAACGTTGAAAGGTGGCTACACTGAGCCACAGCGCCAGAGATTGCGCCAGAGAGTATTGTTCCGCCGCCTCCACTGGCAGTGATTATTGAGACGTAGCGGCAAGCAGTTCTTGCCGAGAAGTTGTGGTGGACACTGCTTGTCGTGAAGTTGGAGTGAGATGTGGTAGTGGAGAGTGTTGTTCCATGTTTATGCAGTTATTAGATGGGAGAGATAGCAGATGTTATTCCAGTGGAGATATTGTAATGATCTGAGTGCTTTTCGTCAATATACATGAAGGTAATACAACACTATGTTCTTTTATTCTTTCAGGGTCCTGAATAATGTGTCATTACAGGTTCAGTCAACAAAGCATCTGTCTTGTGTTCTTGTATTAGAGTGTAATTTTGGTTTTCTTGCACAATTATAGTATTTCTAATTTTCTTTTATCATGTCAGTATAATTGGTATTTAAAAATTCTTGTCTTGTTGAAGAAGAACCGTGCCAGATGTGCGTTGAGTCATACTACCACATACAGAACAGCTACACTTGTGCTTTGTTGGCTTCGTAGATTTTATAGTTGCTGGGGACTTAATTAATTAACTGTGTTAACGAAAATTTTCATTTCATTCTTTGTTGTTGTTCCATGCAGTCAGATTGCGTACAAAAACTAGTCAGGGCCAGCCGTTTACGAAACAGCGTAATCGGACTTACAGCTACTAAAAAAAAATCTGCAGTATTATTTTAATTAAGCCCCCATGCACGTGGCGACCCTGCCAGGATCGTCCCTTGGAATTCTTCTGATTGTAAAAATAGTAGACAGTAGTATTGTAGTAGTAATTTGTAGTTTAGTAATTGTAGTCTATTTTGCATGTGTAGATTTGGTAATTGGCATTCTTCTAATGGTATTTTTCAAAATTTAATTTTTATTGCCTTGTATACGCGTTTGACGATTTGGTGCAATTATTTCAATTGTTCGATTAATCGTGTTTGAGGGAAATATTTCGTGTGAATGGTATTGTTGAAGATGAGGAGTCATTGTGTGTAATTTTCGTACAGTGACGAAATTTTTTTGTTTTGTAAATGATTACGCGATCGACGAAAAAGGCGAAAATGATGAATAGTGAGAATGACGAAATTGTTGACATGGCGAACTCGCCAACACAGGACAACAGTATGATGAATAATGAAGTGGAAAACAATGTAATAAGTCGGGAAAATAGTCCGGAACCATTTCAAAATTTTTCTCAATCAGAAAATTCACAGAGTACGAGATCAACGATAGAAGATTCTGAAATAGTATCGAACACAGATAGCTTTATGGCTATGCAGAAGGAAGTTAGTTTTGCGGGAAACGTTAGGGGCGAAAAGAATTTCGAACCGGCTAATATGGAGCAGTTGATGGGTGCAATATTAAATCTGGGATCACAGTTGGAATCTAAGTTTAAAACAGAGATGGGAACTTTGCGATCTGAAATTAAAACTGATATGGGAACAATGGGATCACAGTTACGATCTGAATTAAAAACTGATATGGAAACAATGGAAACACGGTTAGACTCTCGAATAGGGACATGTTTCAAAAATATGAAAGATGAATTAAAGAAAGAAATCAGAGAAGAAATACAACCGATTTTGAATTCTCACAATAATAGATTAATTGCAGTAGAGATTAGACAAAGGGAACAGGATAGAGAACAGGAAGAAAGAGATCGCGTGATAGTACAGAAATTTTCAGAGTTAAATTTACAACGTGCAAAGGATAAGGAAGAAATATTTGAGAGAATCGAGGAATCCGTACCAAATGACAGATTAAATAACCTAACACAACAATATGAACAGCTAGCTACCAAATGTGTCAATACTGAAAACCGAGTCGCGACACTTACGGAAGACGTAAATAAACAGAAAGAACAATTAGGTAACTTATCGGAAAGAGCTGAGGAAATTTCAGATAAACTGACAAATCTTAGTTTACATGGGGACAGAGATTCGGATGATACAGCACCATTGCCATTTGCAGAAACCGAAGAGTATCAGAACATAAATAAACATGTTGAAAATCAGGGAAAATTTAATGAACGCGTTAAAAGGG
This sequence comes from Schistocerca cancellata, assembly GCF_023864275.1. Classification (NCBI taxonomy): domain Eukaryota; kingdom Metazoa; phylum Arthropoda; class Insecta; order Orthoptera; family Acrididae; genus Schistocerca; species Schistocerca cancellata. The sequence goes on along the minus strand of NC_064627.1, from coordinate 497,636,076 downwards.
AAGTTGAGGCATTACGAAAGCAAGTCAAACAAATTGAAGGCGAAATCGTAGGAAAAGACGGCAAAAGAAATTTAGAATCACAGATAGCAGAAGGGTTTGAAGAAAGTAATTTGTTTCATTTACGGGATGCAACAGGAGAGCGCCAGGCGCGCGAACTTGACAATAATCGACATTCGTACTGGGACAGACGCGGTAGGTCTTTGTCGCCACGAGGCGAAAACTTTGACTATAAACACTTTTTGACTGTTCGGAAATTTAAGATCTTCCGCAATTCTAAGAATGACATACATCCATGTGCATGGTTAGATCAATTTATGTATGCACTTCCACCAAATTGGCCACTAAGTCACAAACTGGAATTTATGTGTGGATATTTAGAAAACGAACCGGCGACGCGGATGCGCGCACTCATTAGAGATTGTAATAGCCTAAATGATTTTTATCATGCATTTCTATCGGCATATTGGTCCGAAAACACGCAAGACAGAGTCAAACACAGTCTTATTATGCAGCGTAATTTCAAACAGTCTGAGTTCCGCACGCCAGCGGAATATTTTGAAGACATGATTCGAAAGAATCAGTTCCTTTCCAACCCTTATAGCCCGACTGAATTAATTCGCATTTGTTTAACTAAGCTGCCACAATCCATAAGACAAATTGCTTTAGCTGGAAGATGTAAAGACGACATTGAGACTTTTGAGACTTTGTTGCAAGAACTTGAGTATGACAACGACGATGGGACTTCCTGTAATTTTTTCAGTAACAGTAATTACAATAGATTTTCAGAGAAAAGGGATAGTGATCGGAACGGGCGTTATATGGGTAATTTTGACAATGACAGACGTAACAGACAGGACAATAGATACCAGCCTTATGACAATAACAGACGTTCTAACAGAAATTACACAGACAATTATAATAACGGTAATTCGTACCGGAATGATCAATCATATGGAAACAGTAATCGGTATCACCAAGACAGAAATTATTCATACAGTAATAGAAATTCTTACTACAGAAATAATCAGGGTAGTAGATACAACAATAATTTCAGAAGTGACAGTCGAAACTGCACAAGAAGTGGTTATGCAGACAGACAGGAAAACAGAAATTTTAATAACAGACACAACCAAGAATTTGTATCTAACAGACAGGAGGGACCTAATTGGCATCCTCCACGTGACAGAACTTCAGAGAGACAAGTGCAAATCGTAGAAATGGATCCGCGAAATGACGCGAATAATCAAAGACGTGACGCAAACAATCGACAATGACTAGCAGCTTCGGCTTCTGGCAGCAATATAGACGGTTCAGAAAGTAATGACACTACGGCTTTACACTACGTACGCCTGGAAGACATGAGAGACATTTTGTTAGACGAAAAGGAAAATAATATAGACGCATTTTTACATCCTGTTATTGAAGTATGTTTGGGTAAGAATAAGTTCACTGCAGTTTTAGATTCTGGGAGCCCATTGAACATCATTAGTGAATCAGTTCTTCGTATATGTGAAAGGACTATTGCCTGTCCTGTGTTACCTATTTCTAAAACTACAATTCGAGGAGCGATTTCTGGAAAAGGTGTAGAAGTTAAACAACAGACCAACCTAAATTTCAATTGTCAAGGATACGAATTTTCTGCTAATTTTATTATTGTTCCATTACTCAGTACACAAATTATATTAGGTATGGAGTTTCTTAACGCACATAAGGCAATTTTGAACTTTAAAGAAGGAAGTGTGAATTTGACTGTTGCCGGAATGCCGAAATGTTTGAAATTTTTCGAGTGTTTAACAAGATCTGAGTCAGATACAAAATGTTTAAGGTTTCTTACTTCTGATGTTTTCGTTGAGCATTATGACGACAATGTGTTTATTCATGACAATGACAATAGATACAGAGACGCGATGGATGATATAATTAATAGCGAAGAACTAATTAATGAAAAGGTTAAGGAAGCTGAAGTGCCAGATGACGTTGCAAGAGAAGAGCTGCACCAAATTTTGACTTCACATGCTACAGTGTTTAGTCATCACACGGGAACTATACAAGGCTTACAATATTTATTTAAAGTAAAAGAACACACACCATTTCGCGGGAAAACGTACGCTATTCCTTTGGCTTACAGAGACAAGGTTAAGAATGAACTTCAGTACATGTTAGATCAGGGCATTATTGAGCCTGCAGTCAGTCCTTATACTAGCCCATTACACGTTGTTCTTAAAAAGGATGGGTCAATTCGTTTGGTTCTGGATTCCAGACAGATAAATAATATCATCATTCCTGAAACTGACCGCCCACAAAATTTAGATGAACTTCTTCAACATTTCCATGGAATTAAAGTTTTATCCACGATTGATATGCGCGCAAGTTTTTGGCAAATAGAACTCCACCCTGATTGTAGAAAATACACTGCCTTTTTAGCCTTTGGTAACTGTTACCAGTTTCGGAAATTACCGTTTGGACTTACTGTATCTTCTGCAGCATTCATTCGTAGCTTAAATGAAATTTTACCTGTTTATCTTCGTGAGAATATTACTTCATATGTTGACGACATTCTTATTGCTAAACATTCTTGGAGTGAGCACAACAAAATTTTGGATTCATTATTACGTATTTTTGCAAGAGTTGGCATTACGGTGAACTTAGAAAAATCTGAATTTGGTCGTTCTCAGGTGAAATTTCTCGGTCACATTATTTCTACAGAAGGTATTCTTCCTGATCCAGAAAAATTAGACGCTATTCGTAATTATGCTGTTCCTACTACAAAACGTGATGTTCGTAGTTTCCTTGGTGTCTGTAATTTTCTTAGACGCTTTGTTAGATTGGACAATTTGGCCACACCTCGTTTATGTGAACTATCCGGAAAGAATTCTAATTGGTGTTGGGATGAGGAAGCTCAGTCAGAATTTGAACAACTTCGTGATGCTTTAGTTGCTGCTCCACTTCTTTCACACCCGGATTTATCTAAGGATTTTTGTTTGGCAACGGACTCATCATACAAAGGGCTAGGTGCACATTTATTTCAAGAGATAGAAGAAAACGGCGTTGTAGTGCAGAAGACTATTGCATTTGGAAGTCATGTTCTCTCTAAATCAGAAAAGAATTATTTGATTACGGAACTTGAAGCTTTGGCTGTTGTTTGGGCTTTTACAAAATTTCGCACATTTTTGTTTGGCAGACATACTAAGGTTTACACCGATCATCGAGCTCTGGAGTTTCTTATGTCGACAAAATTAACTCATGGCATATTGTCACGATGGGCGTTGTACCTGCAGGAATTTGATTTTAGTATTGTTTACGTACAGGGTTCTTCAAATATTGTTGCTGATGCTTTATCACGTGCACCTGTGGGTTTGAAACAAAGTGCTGAAGAGGACTGCATAGAAAACAATTATTGTTTGATGTATATTCAAGGTGTTGCGTTTGAGAACTTTATTTCGTCTTCGCTCCAGGACATCGCTAAGGAGCAAAATAAGGATCCAATATGGAAGGACATTAAGGAGAAGTGGAGGAGAAAGGAAAGCGTAGCGATTAGACAGCATTATTTAGTTCGCAACGACATTCTTTTTAAACGAAAATCGGTCGACAACTCTGTTTGGTTAGTTTGTATTCCTGATGAGTGGGTTAATAAGCTGATTTGGTATACGCATTTCAGTTATGCACACTTTGGTCCCAGAAAATGCTTTCATAAATTACGAGAAAATTGCTACTTCAATAATGTGGAAAAACGTGTTCGATCTGTTCTGGCCAAATGCAAATTATGTCAAAAGGCTAAGCCGCCAACAATTTCTCATAGAGCACCATTGTTTCCTATCATTCCAGCGAAATTAAAGGACATGGCTGCAGTTGATTTGTTCGGTCCAGTGGTTCGTTCTACTAATGGTTTTGCGTACACTTTCGTAACAGTGGAGTTGACATCAAAATATGTGTGTTTTACACCTTTACGCAAAGCAACAGCTCGTTCAGTATCTAACGCTTTCATCAAACATTTTCTTAAAGAAGTGGGTCATGTTGATAAGGTTATATCAGATAATGGATCACGGTTTCGTTCTAAAATTTGGCTTCGTACTCTACAGCGTCGTAAAATTAAACCAATTTTCATTTCACTTTTTCACCCCCAATCTAACGCTTCAGAGAGATGGATGAAGGAAATCAATAAATTGTGTCGTCTTTATTGTCATCAGAATCACAGAACGTGGGATCAGTATCTTCATATTTTTCAAAACATTCTGAATGAACTCCCTAATGATTCAACTTCTTTACCACCTTTACTGATATTAAAAAACAAAGCACCGACAAATCGCATTTCTGAAATCGTTCCTTTTCCGCCTACACGGAAACTGCGGCATTCTGAAATTGTCAACCTGGCTCTACGAAATATTACATCTGCGGCTGCTAGAAGAGAGAAATCAGCTAAGCGTCCTGGTCGTTTAAAAATCTTGTCAGTTGGTCAGAAAGTGTTAATTAAGTCTCATCGTTTGTCTCACAAAGGAAAAGGCTTGTGTCGCAAATTTTTTCTGCTTTATAACTGCCCATATATAATTCGCAAAATTATTCATGATAACACTGTCGAAGTAGAAACTCTGAAATCACGACGCTCTAAGGGAATACATCATATATCTAACGTTAAAATTTTTGTGGAATGACATACTTTCGAGAAACCAACAGTTTACGTAAACATACAGAGAATACAAGGATACCGCGCTGTGTTTTGGCGGCGCGGCGGCACATACTCAAAGCAACAGTGAAGTCTGCGCGCCGCACAAGGCAGTCGTTGACCGCAAACAATTACTTCCTACGTCACGCGCCTACAGCTGATCGAGCGCTCGGTGCGAATGCACTGACAGCCATAAACAAATACACAGTTTAATTTCTCCGATAAAATTCAGTATAAAGCTATAGTGACTTGATGAATTATGTTATTAACATTCAGTATTTTTCAGGATACGGTTCTATAAAATATTTAAGAACTTCAGGTAAATTCTGTGCGTGTCCGACGTTAAGACGACTTGCTATCGAGAAAATTTCAGGAAAAATGTCATTTCGAAGAAGAAAGTAATAAACTAAAAAGGTAACTGTTAATTGAGTTCATTTTCAGGTAACATATTTCCACTTAGGTACGTACTTTAGACGTAATTTGCTGCTCGCGATTACGTGATTCATACTTTGTGCTAAATTTCATGTTCTATGAATTTACTTGTGAAGCGACGTGCTTGCGTACGTTAACTGATTTTGACAATGATTATTAATGAACTGAGTTGTAACTTGTGTATATTATGCATCGCTTGGCTGCTATGCTTTTTCACTGATGTCATATTTTTTTTTATTATGTGCCTGCTGTGCTTATTTATTTAAATTATAATTGTCACCTGATTAATTGTGCTGATGTGGTTAGGTATGTAAGTTATACTTTGTGATTTATCTACTTGCGCCTTCATGTTTACTTATTAAGATTACATATGAACATTTATTTGCTTATGCTGATATGATGCTAATGACCTGTTTATTACGTAAGATATATGTTTACTGCTATGCGTATGGATTGCATATTTATACACTTCTGTTTGTCGTCACAACTACTCTTTAATTTAGTATATAGAAATGCTGATATACTGTGTACAAACATAGAGTTTAGGTCACACTATTGTATTAATTATAGATTGTTTGCTTGGCAGAGCCTCGTTGTAAGAATTGTGCTGCATCCACTTGTTGACATTCTGTTCACTACTGGTATATTTACTCGCTATCGCATGTTTTGCTAACGCTCAGCGCCTTCTATTTTAAGATAAGAAAATGAACTGGTATAATTCGACGAACGACATTAGTACAAGAAACTTCATAGAAGTCACATGAGCTGGAGGTTTTATGGAAGCTGTATAAATTTATGCTAATAGGAAGGAAGCTAACGACATGACATACCAAAACTAGGTTTAGACCATTGACAGTTATTACACTGCATTTTTCGTGAGCAACTGAAATAGGAAGTGACACTTGACACAAGAAATACTCCACATGTTTGCTTCTGTTTGCCATAATTCTTGAAGTGGTGTACACACTGTGAAATATTATGATCATTCACACTCCGTAATCATACTTAATTACTGAGAGTTATTCGAACTAAGTCTGTTAGAGGTCATGTATGCATTTCTTTGTTTATAATTCATAATGAGTAGAATATTTTGGCTCAGATGGATTACACAGAGGTTGTGTGTTGACAGTGTGTCTTCGGATTGTATAGGATGATGAGGTTTGCATTAGGATTTTATCTGTACTTGTTCGAGGAGACTGACTAGAGGAAAGAGTTGTTATGAAAGTGAAATGATATTGGCGATAAGGTTTATATGTATCGACGTATTGAAGAGATATTATTGAGGTATTGAGATTGTGTGAAGTTGATGATTGTTGGAGTTTTGGTGGATAAGAGGTAAAGTGAGTGAGGTGCATATTTTTTTTTTGTTGGTCTATATGGAACAAGGAGGATGAAGATAGCAGACTAGAACACTAAAGTGGAAGGAAGATTGTCTACACACACTTTGTTAAATCACTAAGCAGTATGTACTTTTTTTTGGGAGAGAGGAAGTGTTTGCATATCTTGGCTCACTGACAGTTGTTCAGCAACCGTACATTTTGATCTGGCTTGGCAAACATTGGTCTTGACATGATGACTATGACGTTGACTTAACTATTATTGACTGTTATACATTGTTGCCACTACCACTTGATACACATGATGAACATCAAATTTTGACAGAATTGCAATTACACAGTTAACACTATTCAATTACACAGTAGTACTTAATGTGGATGAAAGATGAGTGAGTGTGTTTTGTGTGTTTTCCTTTCCTAATCCTACCCACCTATCTCCTAAATATTATTTTATTTGTTTGTAGTGGCTTGCACTGACACCCATAAATATTATAGGTTTACTGATGTTTGTGTACTTGTAATAGTTAACATGACAATTATCTGACATCATTTGTGTGTTTGTTATTATTTGTATGTTTAGTGTAAAAGCATTTGTATGTGTATTCAAACTATTGTTCATGCTTGAACTGTCTGAGTAGTGATGGTGAATATTATGAACTGTTACCTGCACTTTTCAACATGATGTGTGACACTTAGAAATGTTTAATTTCTGCTGATGAACTGTGTGATCAGTGATAGTAAATATTATGGACTGTTGCTTGTACTTTTTCTACATGATTGGTGCCACTAGGACATGTTTAATTTCTGCTGATGAACAGTGTGATCAGTGATAGTGAATATTATGGACTGTTACTTGTACTTTTTCTACATGATTGGTGCCAATAGGACATGTTTAATTTCTGCTTATAAACTGTGATGAACAGTGTGATCAGTGATAGTGAATATGATGGACTGCTGTCTGCACCTACTCAACATTGCTGGGTGCCACTGATGGACTGCTTCTACTGAAATGATGTCACCTGATGCTGTCTGCACCTGTTCCACAATGCTGGGTGCCACTGATGGACTGCTTCTACTGAAATGATGTCACCTGATGCTGTCTGCACCTGTTCCACAATGCTGGGTGCCACTGATGGACTGCTTCTACTGAAATGATGTCACCTGATGGTGTCTACACCTACTCAACATTGCTGGATGCCACTGATGGACTGCTTCTACTGAAATGATGTCACCTGATGCTGTCTGCACCTGTTCCACATTGCTGGGTGCCACTGATGGACTGCTTCTACTGAAATGATGTCACCTGATGCTGTCTGCACCTGTTCCACAATGCTGAGTGCCACAGATGGAACTGCTTCTACTGAAATGATGTTACTTCTTGCTGTCTGCACCTACTCAACATTGCTGGGTGCCACTGATGGACTGCTTCTACTGAAATGATGTCACCTGATGGTGTCTGCACCTACTCGACATTGCTGGGTGCCACTGATGGACTGCTTCTACTGAGATGATGTCACTTGTTGCTGTAGCACCTATTCAACATTGCTGGGTGCTACTGCTGGAACTGTCAACTACTTGTTTCTTGAACTATGGAAAGGATTTATGTGAATATTTGTATAAACTGATTTTTTGTGTATTACTGTTTGTGAAAAGTTATGAGACTCTTACCTGTACATATTCGTTATTGCTGACGCTATTGATTGAACTGTTTAACCATATAATACTTGTGTAAACTATTATGTAAAGTCATATGTATGAAAGAATTTGTATTCCTTACTGTATTTTATATATTAGGCTATTGAAAGGCCAGTGCAAAGCCAAAATTTTATCTAGTTATGGATATTTACGTCTTAATATTATCTTTTATTTTTGTCTGTATTTTTTTTTTTGACGAATTTGGTGGTATTTTCACCACCAATGCTGGCAAAAATACCATCAAATTCTAGCCCATGGAGGAGGGGCATATGAAAGGTGGCTACACTGAGCCACAGCGCCAGAGATCGCGCCAGAGAGTATTGTTCCGCCGCCTCCACTGGCAGTGATTATTGAGACGTAGCGGCAAGCAGTTCTTGCCGAGAAGTTGTGGTGGACACTGCTTGTCGTGAAGTTGGAGTGAGATGTGGTAGTGGAGAGTGTTGTTCCATGTTTATGCAGTTATTTGATGGGAGAGATAGCAGATGTTATTCCAATGGAGATATTGTAATGGTCTGAGTGCTTTTCGTCAATATACATGAAGGTAATACAACACTATGTTCTTTTATTCTTTCAGGGTCCTGAATAATGTGTCATTACAGGTTCAGTCAACAAAGCATCTGGCTTGTGTTCTTGTATTAGAGTGTAATTTTGGTTTTCTTGCACAATTATAGTATTTCTAATTTTCTTTTATCATGTCAGTATAATTGGTATTTAAAAATTCTTGTCTTGTTGAAGAAGAACCGTGCCAGATGTGCGTTGAGTCATACTACCACATACAGAACAGCTACACTTGTGCTTTGTTGGCTTCGTAGATTTTATAGTTGCTGGGGACTTAATTAATTAACTGTGTTAACGAAAATTTTCATTTCATTCTTTGTTGTTGTTCCATGCAGTCAGATTGCGTACAAAAACTAGTCAGGGCCAGCCGTTTACGAAACAGCGTAATCGGACTTACAGCTACTAAAAAAAATATCTGCAGTATTATTTTAATTAAGCCCCCATGCAACGTCTTTAAATATAAAACTTCCTGGCAGATTAAAACTGTGTGCCGGACCGAGACTCGAACTCAGGACCTTTGGCTTACGCGGGCAAGTGCTCTACCAACTGAGCTACCCAAGCACGACTCACGGCCCGTCCTCACAGCTTTACTTCTGCCAGTATCTCGTCTCCTACCTTCCAAACTTTACAGAAGCTCTCCTGCGAACCATGCGGAAGGCAAAGGTCCCGAGTTCAAGTCTCGGTCCGGCACACAGTTTTAATCTGCCAGGAAGTTTCATATCAGCGCACACTCCGCTGCAGAGTGAAAATCTCATTTTGGATCTTTAAATATAGTTTTGTAGCCTTTGACTGAAGAGCGGTTTTATCCCCCCCCCTTCCCCCATTCATAGGGAATTGAAATACCAATAAAGACAATAATGCGTATGAGAAGTTGCATGTGGATGTGTGAATTTATCTGTTGTTCCATATATCACACACTTTAGAGTGCTAGTGAAGTAATGATGTAAACACTTACATTTAAATCTCGTGTGACAGGCGTGGTAAATGGATCACAAAAGCATCAAAGATGTAAACATACAAACAGTGTAAGATATGGTGTGGAAACATGTCAATATATGGAGTCGATATCATGTGGTTTGTGAAATGTGTGACCAGAAAGGAGAAAAGCGACAAATATGTATTAAATAAAAATGATGTTTTAACCGCCAAAAGCGGAATAATTTCATTCATTCACTGAATACAGAAGTTGACAAATAGTTCGAAGAGTTGCTAAGAGATGGCACTGTAATCGCAATAGCTCAGAGCTATCAGCGTGAAGGACGTTAGCGAACAGAAGGAAGCGGTTGATCTCATGTATTCCATTGAACAATGTGTTTTTCTGGTGCTGGAATATTGCAGATTATAAGACATTCCTACGGCAATAAGGCGCAGCTTTCGAACACGACTGATGTCAAAAAGAACCCGACGCGAAAGCCATTTGCAAGCTCTTCGACAAACTCCAACGGACAGGCAGCATGGCTGATGATCTAGTGAGGTTGGCCGCAAGCAAACTGTAGTTACTCTTCAGAACGTCGCCACGGTTTCTGAAATTATTCAAGGAAATCCAAGGAAATCCGTTCGAAGAATTCAGCAGAGGCTGGTTCGAAGCGTTCCAGCACGCAGAAAATACTGAGAGCCTAAACATGTTTTCATTCAGTATTCAAAGCTACCAGGCCAGTCACCAGGCCATACATGTACGAGCTGTGTGACAAGAGGGTTGACTTTCCGAACCAGACTCTCGCAATGGTTGATAATGAAAGATTGACGTTTGCTCCATCCCGTTCACAAATGAAGCACGCTTACACTTGAATGGAGTCGCGAATAGACAAAACTGGCGATTATTGAGTTCCGAAAATCCCCGTTCGTGTGAACGAAACCACTGTTTTCTGCCAAAATTACTTTTTGGGCTGTGGTTTGCAGTAGGGGCATTACAGATCCTTTTTTCATGCGAGATAGATCTCTAATGAACGTTACGTTGCAGTTTTGGAACAATCTATCACCACACAGCTAGCGGTGTAAGATCGATCAGGCACCGAGTGGTTCATACTAGGAGGGTGCAGACCACATCGCACCCACCAGGTGTTTCGCTTTCTTGATGACTACTTCGGCAACAGAGTCATTGCGTTGGATTATTGAAAATTTACTGGCGCTAGGATGGATTGGCGTCCATATTCTCCCGACCTGACTCCTTAGACTACTTTCTGTGGAGCACATTTGAAGATACTGTCTATCGGAATCATTCCATCACTCTGGATGAGCTTGAAAGGGCGACGTGTGTGACATCTGAAAACACTTCCATTGAAACACTACAGGATATTTCATTGTTCGTTTGTGCCACCTCAGTACAGCGAGTGATAGCCATTTCGAAAAGATTGTGATGTGCTTGCAGAGAACTGCTTGCAGAGGACGAGTTTAATTATGCACGACTGTACAGAACTGCACAGCGTACAGCGCCATCTATTAGCAGCTTTTCTAAATATTTAGAAACCCCGTATAAAATTCTTACAACTGTCACAATACGCACACCTTTCGTTGCACTCGTCCATCGATTTTAGTTTTCGATATATATTGGATGTTGGTATTCCGTCCGCAACGGGTTTATTTATCGACTGTCATTTTTTATTTGTAGTTTACTGTTGCTATTTGAGTTTACATATTGTCATTTTGTCATTTGGAGATAGTGAGTGGAGCTGTGGACGCTAGGAAACGGAGTGGCAAGTGGAGAAATCAGAACATTTCCGACATGTTCTTCTGTCTGAGTTCAGTAGGGTGGTGACAGCAGCCAGGCAGCCAGGAACATTTGCGTCGAGTATGGGGGTAATGCCATTGGACAGAGCACGGCATGAAAACGGATTTATCGTTTTAAAAAGGATCGTTTTGACAGTAGTGACTCTCCACGTTCAGGAGGACCTTTGCAGTTTGATGAAGATCCACAATGATCCACGCCAGTGTACTCGAGAACTGGCAAATGTGAACAGCGATCATTCCACCATTGTGCGACATTTGCACGCAATGGGGAAGGTTCAAAAATCGAGTGTATGGGTCCGCATGCTCGAAGCCAAAATCACATAATCATTACCTCTGCGTGTTCATCATCAATTTGGTCGTAAACAACGCAGACGATTTTACTGGTGACGATAAATAGTGTCTTTATGCTAACATAAGGAAAAGAAAGGAATGATTAAGCCCAAATAACGCAACAACTCCCCGTACAAAGACATGTGCGCATCCACAAAAGATATTGTTACGCATCTTATGGAACAGCGACGGTGTGGTGTACCGGGAATTGCTTCCTCGACGTGTAACCATCACTGCTGACGTTAACGGTCAACAACTTAAGACGTCTTGCAGACATTGTCCGATAACAACGAGCAGAAAGACTGCGTGAAGTGATGCTTATCTACGATAACGCCCGTACGCATACTGCTAGACTGTTCAAAAGCACTGTACAGGAGTCGTGATGAGAAGTCATTCCGCACCCACCTTAACTGATCTTGCGCACTCTGATTTTCAGACGAGCTCTTCGCCTCAAAACCGTATGATTTCTACAGTCGCGGAATCGAAAAGTTATCCCAGCATTGGTAGACGCCGAAGGAGAATATACAACTGAAGGCTAAAATCACTGTTACGTGTATCTGCTGTGTTTATTAAGTTATGGAAAAACGCTACGAACTTATGGCACTCCTTCGCTTGACGCTCCTTACGAGTATAACACATAATACGTGGGCTATTTTTTATTCAACCACAGTGAAAATCAAAAATGTTTTACTTGTAACATTTAGCTACCACTTCCAGTTACTGTTCTACATAGTCGTCGTTGAGACTTAGACATTTGTCGTATCATGGTACCAACTTTCCAATACGCTTGTCATAGAAGGCAACCGCCTGTGATTTCCACTAGTTCCCCACGCTGGTCTAAAGCTTGTTGCCTGTGCCAAAATGCAGTCATCATAGCCAGCGGTTCATGTAAGACAGGGGCGGGCAAACGTTGCACGCGGCTCATGTGCACACAGCGCTGCACGTGTGCTGCTCGCGTGCAATCGTCGAATGGGACTCTGGTGACAGCTGGCAGGGTGCGGCAGTGTAGTACCAGGTTAAGCTGTGGACTTTGAAGCGAAGCGACCACTACGTAGTGAACGTTGTAATTCAAGAACCGGAAAATGCAGAGTGAATCAAGGAAACGAAGAAGTGGAGATTTGCTATCTTTTAAAAAGGAATTGCTATCTTTTAAAAAGGAATGGGAGAATCATTTTTTCTTTGTGCAAAAACGTGAAAATTCGAAATGACAGTATTCTCGCTGGTCAGCGGAAGTTTAATATTGAACGCCTATATAATAAATTTCAATATGTTCCCGTACTTAGTGCAATAAAAGAGGAAATTCTCAAGCGATTTGGGGATATATCATACTTATCCCAAGGTTTTGAAGTTCTCGAGACAATTTGCTGTTTCTGTAGATGATATTCATCCCAGTTTGCAAATGGAATTAACAGATCTACACTGTAGATTCTACAGCGTAATTCTCGTATGAGAGACAAGTTCCTTTTGGCAAGACGTGTAATAGATTTTTATCACAACTTTCCACAGCAAGAGTTTCCTCGTCTCCATCGTGAAGCCGTGAAGATAATATGTTTGGCTCGACATACGTTTGCGAGAGATTATTTTCTGTTATGAAAATTAATAAGTCTCGGTTAAGAGTGAACATCAGTAATGAAAATGTCGGTAACTGTTTGCGTTTGTCTGTATGTAGAAATTTTGTTCCAGACATTAAACGTATTGTAAACTCCACCTGTGATAATTAAATACAACGTATCGTAGGTAATAGGTACTCTTTCAAACCATGATTTCTTTCAAGCACTCGTACTAACCTTATTCCTTCATTCAATAAAGCAGGCCAGGAAACAAAACGCATTACAGAGGAAGAAGCGGAGAGACGGTATGGTGGGGAGGGTAGAGAAGCGGGTGGCCAGCTTGCCCCTGTGTGCACGCAGAACACCCGTTTACTGCACACGTGCAAGTGCACCGCACACTTGCACGATTCCTGCCCGTCCCTGATTGTAAGAGAAGAGACGAAAACCAGAGGAGCAAAGCCTCGACTTTACGATGGGTGGTCAAATACTTCCCATCGGAAACAAAACAGGAGCGTCCTCGCCCTGCAGTGTGCGGTGGAGAACTGTCACGAAGAAGGAAATGCATGACAGGTACGTTATGTGGAGTTGCCTGAAATCACGTGAAACCTCGGAGCGGGCATCCGTACTTGGAAGGAGACATTATTTTCCAGGTAGCGTTACGTGCTCACTGCACCTCAGAACCGTTAAGTGCGACGTGACGCAATAGATCGGCATAGTTGAGACAGTGCGAAATACATCTGAACAAAGCTACACCGGATTTTCGCTGTGGTTTTAATTTAGCTACCGATTGGGGGTTAAAAAAAAAGGCAACCCTCGTATGCTGACTTAACATTTAACATGCGCTAGCGTACAGAGCAATTCAAAATGAATATGGCGATTACTGTTTGATTTTATAGCGATACATCGATAAGAAAACAGAGAATGTATAAGAAAGTTCAAAATTTCGGTCGTTGTGCACGATGACGACGCTGTGTTTTGCTCTTGGCCACCTAGATTTCCGAACCCGACACCTAGGGATTTGTTTTTGTGGTGTTGTGTGAAGGACATTGTGTACGCATCTCCTTTGCCGATAACAACTGACGAGGTCGGCCGAAGAAATTTCTAGACCACAAGAGCTTATTTTGAGCTATCGCATGTTATACGTTTGGCTAAACTGAAAGAGAAGAACTTAAATACGATAAGACAGATCAACTTACACAGAAGACAATTTTTCCTGGTAGTACATGTGTAATTACTAGGGTCATTCACAATAAAACGAACCAGAAGCAGTAAAACGAAAACTGTCAAAGGGATCGTAGTGCCATTGTCGACGAAATAACCTGTGGTCTCTATAAGAGCGCTGAAGCCTCAAACTCGCCGCACGATAGAACGAGCACTTGCACGCAGTATGTTGAAAACAGAGAAATGGAAGCCTGAAAAGAAGAGCAAACGGGTGTAGTACGTTTGCTGAGGGCGGAAGGAGAGCAGCGGACGGAAATTCATAAAAAATGGCACAAATGTACGAAGCGTTTGCAGAAGGACGGATGCTGTTGACCGATGACACACGATCTGGAACGCCACATCGCCATACCGCATTACTATTACCATTGTCCAGAAGGTAGATGCAGCCATTATTAGAGACCAGCGAGATATGGTGCAGACCTAGCCCCAGAGGACGGACTGAGTGTCGCAATTGCAACATTCATTCAGCGCTATTCGTATACTTGTGCCATTCTTTGATGAATTCCCGTTCCACGCACTCCTTCCACCACGAGGAAACGCACTGCACCACTTTGCTCTTCATTTCAAGCTTCCATTTCTCTGATTTCAGCTCGACTGAGCGTAGTGGATAGTCCAAGCGTGCACTAGGACTGTTGATATATTTAAAAATATAGTGAATCCGATATATCGATATTTAAAATGTAACCTTTATAGTCCTTGACGTATCGAGAAAAGGTATCAATATATAGGCGGAAAAAATATAGACGCAATGGCCTATAAAAATATGGGCTGCACATTATAAATACACAGCCGGCTTGAGAGCTGTATATTTAAATAACGATTAATTTTTAACTGTTCTGCACATAAACAATCTAGCAGCCTGCTTATCCCCTTAAAGCAAGAATTGAAATGAAAACGTTGCATTTTCACGGTTGGTGGTAACCATTATGCTAACAATCGTAACCGCAGGTAAGTGGCACAATATAAGGTGTCCGATGGGTCCGTCGTTCGGTTTCGTCACATATCGGATTCGTCTGGAACACTTCATGCCGACATCTCTGTTTTTTCATTTCTGCAAACGCCAGGGACGTAGCAGTTGTAGTGTCAAAGTTGCGTCGTGAAGTTAAATTTTGCAGTTTGTTGGTAGCTCCGAGCGCCTATTACGTTAGCATTTACCCTCAAACACGTCTCCGCCCACCGCCAAGACCAGTATTGTCATAAAGGTTTTTGTTCATCATTTTCAGCAACTGTTTTTGATGAATGCCGATGTGAAGAAATAGAGGACTAGTTGCGTTAAAAAAAATTTTCCCACGCAGCTGGTTTTCTATTCTTCACATCGGAAGTCTGTATTTCCGTTCACCCCCCTCCCTCCCCCCTCTGCCAGTGCAATCGGACTTCTGCTCTGTGCCATCCACATTTCTTGTTTCACACATTCAAAGAGAGACTAGACGTGATGAAAGTTCAAAAACTAGTAAGGCCCCTTCACACAGTGAAAGTAAAATTAGGTTCTACTACATTTTCAAAGGAACAATTTCAAATATTTACCGAAAATTGAGAAACAATATAATATAACATAAAAATATTGGCACTCGATATTGCCTTTTAGATATCGATATATCGGGGAAAGTTATCGCCCAAAAATTGACATTTTTTGGGACAAAAATAAACATATCGAAATTTTATCAACAGTCGTAGCGTGCACGTGCTCGGTCTGTCATCACGTGGGTTTGCGCCCTTGTTCCTGTAACGGCGAGTTTGAAGCCTCAGCGCTCTTATATAAGGCTTCTTCCATAAGCAACGGTATCACAATCCCTTCAACGGTTTTCCTTTTACAGCTTCCGCCTCGTTTGTTTTTGAATGACCCTAATATTATCAGCATGTGATCGACTGGAGCATGCAACAGATATGATCATCAGACTAATCCTTGCTATAATCCGTCCGTCATTAGAATAAACCTGATGTAAACAAACACAGACACGATGATTGGTCAGAAACCGTAGCACACGTACACTGGTGTTGTTACGCTCTTGGAAGTAGGTTCTGTTTATGTATTAGATATCTTATTAATAAGTTACTTAAATAAAACTTTTAAGATATTCAAATGTATTAACAGCCACCAACGTTTTTCTTAATCACGCTTTAGCTACGTAGTTTTTATTTCAAAAATCGCGCACGGTCACAGCCTCCACAGCGTTGTGCTCTGATTGTCGCGCTGTTAATGCGCAGTATAAAAATGGCTGAGACTGATTTCTGTTCCGTAATGAAATACGCGCGTGGAACTCTAAAGTGCCGAGAAATAGGCTGCTCTTAAAGTTTTTCATAAATTTACGGAGGTAATCAGCTTTGAAGTTTTTCCAGTGTTGTATATGACGCAGTTGATAAGCCAACCCAGATTGAATATGTAGCGTAGTTGGTAGCGTAATGGAGTATAAATCATAAGCGGTTGCTCGTGCATTATTTCAAATTTCCCTATCTTCTTCTTTTTCTCGTTCAATTTGAAATACCTACATCTCGCAATTATAACACTCATCATCATTTTTCATGAATAATGCACGTCATATTGTTTCTAATTACATATAGGACGCGAAATTCCTGTTTACATTTCAAATGCAAATTCTTAAGTTGTTTAAATTGAGAAAACATAACAAGTTAATTTTGAAGGCAAAAATGAAAAACCAGATCCTCTTTATTTGGACGATGTCCATCGTTTTATACCACAGAGCTAGAGAAGTATCGTAGAAACATGAAAAACAATCATTTTACAGCATCGAGCACGTCAGACAAATGCTGCATGTTTATATTTGCTACTGTACCATTACAATATGAACCCAACAGAAGTGATCCGAAGCCAAGCTGCGGGATTTGGCCCCAGAAGTAACAAGACTGTTTAGCTGCCAGTCGTACTGGAACTAACGCACACAGCTTTTTCACAAGTCACTGCCGAACGCTGGCGGGATATAGAACGGTTCGTTATAAAAGTAGAAGAGAAAATGCTGCGCCTGGTTGGCTTCGTGGATTCTATTGTTGATAGACTCGTTATCAACGTAACAGGTGACACTTCCAGAACTGAAATGTATTTCTCGGATTCGGATAAGGAATGAGCTAAGAGATTACCAGACGACTGCCTGTAAGTAATACTTTCAGTAGCTTCAATATTTAACTATCCGGTGGAATCCTTCAATACTCTCTTACGTTACACAAAGCTTATTCAGAAAAATTACCCTGTGGTTAAGTCAGGAATTTTCATCAAAAATGGTTCAAATGGCTCTGAGCACTATGGGACTTAAATTCTGAGGTCATCAGTCCCCTAGAACGTAGAACTACTTAATCCTAACCAACCTAAGGACATCACACACGTCCATGCCCGAGGCAGGATTCGAACCTGCGACCGTAGCGGTCGCGCGGTTCCAGACTGTAGCGCCTAGAACCGCTAGGCCATTCCGGCCGGCTGAATTTTCATCATTCTTGTTTTTAATTACAATAGTACATTAGCTAAAAACGATAAAGTGTT
Source organism: Schistocerca cancellata (assembly GCF_023864275.1). NCBI lineage: Eukaryota > Metazoa > Arthropoda > Insecta > Orthoptera > Acrididae > Schistocerca > Schistocerca cancellata. Next base: position 497,618,076 of record NC_064627.1, on the reverse strand, counting down.
GCGAAATTTCGTCTAGTCGTCTAAGGAGCGTTCTGTGGGAGATTTGCAGTGTATTATTTCATTCGGTTTAAAAATTAAATGACATTCGATGCTGTTTTGCTCCTCTGCTGGTTATTTTTATTTTTATTTTTTCGTGTGAACTGCAAGTCGATGAGCACGTCATGCACAGCACAAAACGTACCCTTACTATCGCACTTGATAGTACTCGAGACAGCTTGGCTGCAGTCCCACGTGAAACGGCAATCCAATGAGGTTCCAGCAAACACGGAAGAATACATAGTGCAATGTTTACATCAGGTTTATTCTTACGATGAACGGATTATAAATTGAGTGTTAGCACTTTCCTCTGCCGGTCCTTTCAGTTCCAGAACTTAAAATGCGCATTTGTAATACACTCGCGTCGATGACTCCGTGACTCCATCATACTGCCGAACGTGTGGCATGAATTGGATTGTCGCTTAGATGTTGTCTGTGTAACTAAAGAGACTCCCATACAACACTTACAAAGTACGGAAACGTTCTTTTGAACTTTTTTTACATGTTCTGTAATTCTTTTGATACATCTCCTTCATTTAAATAGTTACAACCATGTGTAATCACATTACTCACTTGGAATTTCTCTGTGCACTGGAATGACGTTTCTTCGCTAAGGGAAGTGAAATAGATAGAATACAAGTAGGAATGCTGATTCAAGGTTGCACGAGGTCCGTAGCACAGATGAAATGTGGGACACCTATTTAGAGATATGTGAGCATCCTTTCCTCAGAAATATTACGAGAGGCTTGCAGTAAGTAACGCAACACATTTTTTCTCGGGCAATTTCAGTTGAAAGAACGAGGAATCTGTTGTGGGAATTCGTGGAATGTTCTCGTTTCAGCCCCTACAGTTCCATGAAGTCCCGATAGGTGGCGGTGCTATACATAGCCTTCAAAATTGCGTCTGTAACGGAGAGCTATCATTGTGTTTCTTGTAGCGGAAAACCAAAGCATAGCATATATTCACAGGTGCTTGCAGAACGTCTACGGAGACCTGGCAGTGAAAGAATGCATGATGAGTCGTAGGGCGAGGCGTCTTTCATCATGGCATTGATCGACGGATCACAATCAAATATCTCGCTGCACAACTGGACGTCTGTGTTGGTAGTACTGGCACACTCGACCGCCGATTGGGGCACTCAGTGTGTGTGCCCACTGGCTTTTGCACCACCTAACAGAAGATCATAAAGAGCAGGGACTAATAAACCCATCAGAAGATCAAAACAAATTGCAAAACCATTTATAAAAGATATCTGAATGGTGCGAAAATTCCCAGTTGACCCTAAATAACGAAAAGTGTGAGGTCATCCACATGAGTGCTAAAAGGATTTTGTTAAAATTCGATTACACGACAAATCATTCTAATCTAAAAGCCGTAAATTCAACTAAATACCTAGGTATTACAATTACGAACAACTTAAATTGGAAGGAACACACAGAAAATGTTGTGGGGAAGGCGAACCAGACTTCAAAATAAAGGCAGCACGTTTTGTATTATCGCGAAATATGGGAGAGTGTGTCACAGATGTAATACAAGATTTGGGCTGGACATCATTAAAAGAAGGGCGTTTTTCGTTGCGACGGAATCTTCTCATGAAATTCCAATCACCAACTTTGTCCTCTGAATGCGAAAATATTTTGTTGACAGCGACCTACATAGGGAGAAACGATCACCATGATGAAATAAGGGAAATCAGAGCTCGTACGGAAAGATATAGGTGTTCGTTCTTTCTGCGCGCTATACGAGATTGGAATAATAGAGAATTGTGAAGGTGGTTCTTTGAACCCTCCGATATGCACTTAAATGTGATTTGCAGAGTATCCAAGTAGATTTAGTTGTAGATGTAGAAGGAAGGACCACGTATGTATTGTATTACTCGACCGCCCTCTTAGATGTAGAAAATTCTTAATTTTGAAATTTATACAGGTGTCATGTGACATAATAGTCAGATAGAGAACTACATGAGATAATTAATTGTGTCTTTCTTTTGAGGATAGTTTTATTCATTCTCGAGTTATGACTGATGTTTCTTCCTTACATGTGACGTGAGATTTGATGGCGTTAACACAGCCCGAACACACTGAGATCGTCCTGGTATCAGGATAGAGGAGCACCCGTGTTGTCGTAGAGGAGTTCAAGCACCACCACTCAGTCATTAACCAAAACGTGGCTTTGTCGCAGGAAAGAAAAAATATTATCGTTGCAGTGCAGAAGCTCTGTAAAAAATATGTTTGAGAAGGCCGCGCGCAGAATCACTGTTTGGGGAGCGCGCGTGGGGGGATGGGGGAAGGCGGGGTCTTGGCGCTAGATTCCAATTTGAGCTAGGAATATGGGGTAAAAATTTTTTTGTTTAGCGTGAACCAGCGGCCACTTGTGTAGCCATCAAACCTCTATCTTAATTAAGCTATGTTACAGTGTAGCAAGTTTTGAACGACGAACCGGAGCTGGCGCCCAGGCAAATTGTGCGGAACAATTAATTCCTTTTGAAAAAGATGTTAATTGGGCTGAAATTAATGCAGAGTTAATGGCATCATTTGTATGTGCACCGTTCAGATTTTACAAGCAAATACGTGCAAAAAAACACGTTTTTCTGGAAAGTTTTTGTAGCGAACCACTTCTGTACCTTAAATGTGTACGAAGCTGTTCAAACTTTGCTCTGAGATAGATAAGTGGATAAAGTCAAAACAATCTTTTTGTATCCAGAAATCTTTATCCGTTGTCGCGATATGTTGGTGTAAAGTCGAGCACGTAGAATTCATTATTACGTGAATTGAATTAAGGGAAGGAGCGGATATGTGAAGATGTTTTGATTTTAACGTCTTTTAAGCCGCAGGATAAATCCCTTCTTTTACATCCCTAATTCTGTTCGGGACATATTCGCCTTTTTTGTGCTGTGATAGGAACATTTTTCATTCTGGTAACTATACAGAGAAAACTGGACGATCGAAAACGGATAAATCGCCATCAACCACTATTCTGGCATCTTTGGTAAGAGTCAGACTCGTCGCATCTATCTGATTCATGTGTCACATGACCCTCTTTCCGTTTGAAAATTACGAGTTGAATCCAAGACAGTGGCTTCGAAAATGGTCCACACGTTGGTAAAATAGCGTCACAGGTTTCCTCCATCTCCAATTTCATACTGCTTGACTTTAAATTTCTGATAAACGACCCGTTTTCATTTTCGGACTGTGTGGATAGACCACGTTGTAGAGTGGGTATGAGAAGCAGGGCGACGCACCTCCTGGTCGAAGGTCCTGACGCCCTCGAGCAGCTCCTGCAGGAAGGGGTGCTGCACCTCGACGAGCAGCTGCTGCACCTGGTTAGCGCTCAGCTGCAGGTTGTTGAAGGCGTAGCGCAGCGAGTCTGCGCGCTCGGCGTCCTCGCGCGGCACGTCCACGCCGTAGTGCTCGAACGTGGCGTACACCTCCTCGATGGGGCCGATGCCCATGTCCAGCCGCAGGAAGTTCTGGCGCACCGCCTCCAGGCACGCCATGGCCACACGCACGTCGTCCAGGTCCTTCACCTTGCGCTGCAGCACGCTCGACTTCTCCTTGATGAACTCCATCATCTCTGCCAGCTTGGCGCGGTAAGCCAGGCTCAGGTACTTGCCCAACAGGATCTTCCACGCCATCGATTCCTTCAGCAGCGCCTCCTTGAATTTGTCTGTGTTCAAACATATTCATACACTGTTATTGCAAATCACATCGTTTCTACAGAAGGAGCAGAATATTTGAATAAACTCGATCGTAAAGGAGAAGTTACATGATAGCCATTCTGACACCTCCATAACAAAATTACAAAGCTTGTCAGTAAAACTGGCACACCAAGAAGGATAGGGAAGAACGAAATTGTGCTTATTGTAACAATGAAGTTTATGATTCAAATGGCTCTGAGCACAATGGGACTTAATATCTGAGGTCATCAGTCCTCTAGAACTTAGAACTACTAAACCTAACTAACCTAAGGACATCAAACACATCCATGCCCGAGGTAGGATTCGAACCTGCGACCGTAGCGGTCGCCCGATTCCAGACTGAAGCGCCTAGAACCGCTCGCCGGCCAGAGTGGCCGAGCGGTTCTAGGCGCTACAGTCTGGAACCGCGCGACCGCTACGGTCGCAGGTTCGAATCCTGCCTCGGGCATGGATGTGTGTGATGTCCTTAGGTTAGTTAGGTTTAAATAGTTCTAAGTTCTAGGGGACTGATGTCCTCAGAAGTTAAGTCCCATAGTGCTCAGAGCCATTTTTTAGAACCGCTCGGCCACATCGGCCGGCAATAAAGTTTATTTCCGTCAATGTTCGAATAAGTTGTTTAATACCTATACCAACTTCGAACGACTAGTCACTATTAGTAGCATATAAATATTTCACAGACATAACGGGGCAGAAGGTGCTACGCGTCAGAACATGCTAGCGGCCACGAATTAATTATAGGCTATTGATAATAACTAATTATACCCTCACGGATAGCCGTGCATGTTAAAGCATCGGAATGGGCTGAAAACGTTTTGCCGGCACGGTAGCTCAGCGTGTTCGGTCAGAGGGTTAGCTACCCTCTGTAATAAGAAAACTGAAGGAACGGATCAACGATGAACTTGAACAGGTGTCATGGGACGCCCGCACCGAACAAATGCAACGAACAATAAGGAACAAAATGAGATTATAAATAAAAGCGTGACGTTGGGAATTGGGGAGGTGCGGCAGCCATGGATCGAATCCGTCCGGCGGATGAAGGGGAGCTTTACTATCTTTGGCCCGAAAAAAGCATGTTTTTTGAGCATTCTTTTCTCTGGATGTGTTATAGATATCAATGTCAAATTTGATCAAAATGTTTATTGATATTTTCTCTACAAACTAGATTTTTTCGACCGGAAATGTCGAAGAGCCGAAGAGCAAAAGTGGAAGTGCCGTCGGAACGAAACAAAATTTCGATGTAGACCTCCACGCGCGGTATGTCACAGGTCAGCCGGCTCGTCTGAAATCAAAACTGAGTTGACGTTAGCGAAGTATGTAAGATTCTTTAGGAGTTGTACCTCACTTAAGTTATTTGGGCCATAGGAAACAAAATGGTGGCCATTTGAAAAAAATAAGGTTTTTTCATCGATTTTTCGAATTCGTCGGCCAAGTAAAAATATTTATATTTGATGGATCAGAATAAAAGTGGTACAACTCCTAGACAATTTAGTTAGCTTCTTCAGAAACAAAGAATCATGCCAAACGGTTCAGTGCCGGCCGCGGTGGCCAAGCGGTTCTAGGCGCTTCAGTCCGGAACCGCGCGACTGCTACGGTCGCAGGTTCAAATCCTGCCTCGGGCATGGTTGTGTGTGATGTGCTTAGGTTAGTTAGGTTTAAGTAGTTCTAAGTTCTAGGGGACTGATGACCACAGATGTTAAGTCCCATAGTGCTCAGAGCCATTTGAACCAATCTGTTCAGTAAATTTGAAGCTTCCATACCGCGCGATAAAAAAAAGTCCTTTTGAGAAAAACGCGTTTGAAGTTTTGATTACCTATTACCTATTACCTGAGTTTGACAGAGCACTGAAAGACCTGAGTCGAAACAAGGCCCCCGGAGTAGACAACATTCCATTAGAACTACTGACAGCCTTGTGAGGGCCATCCCTGACAAAACTCTACCGTCTGGTGAGTAAGATGTATGAGACAGGCGAAATACCCTCAGACTTCAAGAAGAATATAATAATTACAATCCCAAAGAAAGCAGGTGTTGACAGATGTGAAAATTACCGAACTATCAGTTTAATAAGTCACAGCTGCAAAATACTAACGCGAATTCTTTACAGATGAATGGAAAAACTAGTAGAAGCCGACCTCGGGGAAGATCAGTTTGGATTCCGTAGAAATGTTGGAACGCGTGAGGCAATACAGACCCTACGACTTATCTTAAAAGAAAGATTAAGGAAAGGCAAACCTACGTTTCTAGCATTTGTAGACTTAGAGAAAGCTTTTGACAATGTTGATTGGAATACTCTCTTTCAAATTCTGAAGGTTGCAGGGGTAAAATACAGGGAGAGAAAGCTATTTACAATTTGTACGGAAAGCAGATGGCAGTTATAAGAGTCGAGGGATATGAAAGGGAAGCAGTGGTTGGGAAGGGAGTGAGACAGGGTTGTAGCCTATCACCGATGTTATTCAATCTGTATATTGAGCAAGCAATAAAGGAAACAAAGGAAAAGTTCGGAGTAGGTATTAAAATCCATGGAGAAGAAATAAAAAATTTGAGGTTCGCCAATGACATTGTAATTCTGTCAGAGACAGCAAAGGACTTGGAAGAGCAGCTGAACGGAATGGACAGTGTCTTGAATGGAGGGTATAAGATGAACACCAACAAAAGCAAAACGAGGATAATGGAATGTAGTCGAATTAAGTCGGGTGATGCTGAGGGAATTAGATTAGGAAATGAGACACTTAAAGTAGTAAAGGAGTTTTGCTATTTGGGGAGCAAAATAACTGATGATAGTCGAAGCAGAGAGGATATAAAATGTAGAATGGGAATGGGAAGGAAAGCGTTTCTGAAGTAGAAAAATTTGTTAACATCGAGTATAGATTTAAGTGTCAGGAAGTCGTTTCTGAAAGTATTTGTATGGAGTGTAGCCATGTATGAAAGTGAAACCTGGACGATAAATAGTTTAGACAAGAAGAGAATAGAAGCTTTCGCAATATGGTGCTACAGAAAAGATTAGATGGGTAGATCACATAACTAATGAGGAGGTATTGAATAGAATTGGGGAGAAGAGGAGCTTGTGGCACAACTTGACTAGAAGAAGGGATCGGTTGGTAGGACATGTTCTGAGACATCGAGGGATCACCAACTTAGTATTGGATGGCAGCGTGGAGGGTAAAAATCGTAGAGGGAGACCAAGAGATGAATACACTAAGCAGATTCAGAAAGATGTATGCTGCAGTAGGTACTGGGAAATGAAGAAGCTTGCACAGGATAGAGTAGCATGGAGAGTTGCATCAAACCAGTCTCAGGACTGAAGACCACAAGAACAACAGCATAACTGTAATATTATGCAACTTACGTTCAATCTGCTATTTCGGGTCTATAAACTAGTCCTTCCTCATAGAGGGCGTTCTGCTCGATCTGGGCAATCCTGTGCTGCTCCAGAGCCGCTCGTACGGGCGGTGACAAGCGGTTTTTGGCCGCTTGAATCTGGTTGTCGCCCGAATGCTTGGCGAACTGCGTCGAATAGAGTGCCAGGGTGACGTCCATCGTTGTCATGGTCTTAAGAATTGCTGAATACGTTTCGTTGAAGCTGCTCACTGCCAGGAAAGTCGCAATCTCCACAGTCTACGCACTAGAATGCAAATGCTTGGGGGCTAACTTCCAAACACACGCGTTCAAACTTTCATTTGAATTTTGTGTGTTGTCTCCCAAGCACCGGTACAATAACTCGTCCTCCGAAAGAAAAAAAAACTGTTGCGTGAAAAAGGCCGATTTCAGATAGGTGCATTTTTTGTTCCACCTCGAATAACAAACATTTCCGTTCCGTATTCGGAAAAACCGTTTCAGGGGTGGAGTCTAAACACTTTCATGGATCCAAAAATGCAATTTAAAAAAATCGATTTTTTGAACCAAAAGATAGTAAACCTCCCCTTAACGACGACGGCCGGTGTGCCGGCCAGCCTTTATGAGATTTTAAGGCAATTTCCAACATCTCACTTGGCAACTACCAGGCTGGTACCCAATTTCCGCCTCAGTTACACAATCCGCAAACATTTGCAAACCTTCCGCTCACTTTCAACTATACGCACACATTTGGGCTACACATGTATGCCTTTATGAGATTTTAAGGCTATTTCCAACATCTCACTTGGCGACTACCAGGCTGGTACCCAATTTCCGCCTCAGTTACACAATCCGCAAACATTTGCAAAACTTTCGCTCACTTTCAACTATACGCACACATTTGGGCTACACATGTATTCCACCCCAGGGCTAACAGGGTGGCGATAGGAAGGGCATCCGGCCACCCCTTACACTAATCATATCAAATTCGTTAACAACCATGCCGACCCTGCATCAATGCGGGACAAAGGCACAAGAAAAGGAAGAAGCAGATAATGGCTAATCAACCAAAACCGACACAAGTATTAAACAATTTATTTGAGCGCTGATTGAAATAAAGGTTATAATTAAAAATAAAATGCTCACTGATGTTTTTCGCTATGAGGGGCATTCTACAAGTAATTCAACACATTTTCTTTTGTGAAATCATGTCGCTTTTATTAGGGATTCTAACACATCATGTTATTCCCCACTCTTTTGGCTACAAAATCCTATTTTTCAACATAATCTCTGTCCAATGCACGGCTTTACGGCACGTTGCCGGGAGGGCACGTATGCCTGCACAGTACCACTCCACTGATCGACGTCGGAGCCAACGTCTTGCTGCCTCAGTAACCTCCCCATCATCCACGTACTGTTTCCCGTGGAGAGCATCGGTCATTAGGCCAAACACATTGGTCTTTATGGACTTCTATTAGGCGGCGAAGATCCAACGAACATGCACCTTTGAGTACCCCAACTGGTGGACGGATGTGTCAGCACTACCAACAGAGATGTCCTGTTGAACAGCGAGGTGTTTGTGATCCGTTGATCACCTCGAATGAGAATGTCCGCTCTTTCCAGTATTGCAGGAGCTACAGCTGTGTGCGGCTGGCCGGTACGCGTGTGACCGGACAGGTCTGCGCGACCTTGTTACGATGATGACAGATGCCTCGCCCAAAGACTCACCGTGCTTTTGTACAATTACAGGTCTCCGTAGACATCAATATCTGCGATGCTCTTGTTTTCCGCCAAAATAAACTCAATGACAGATCTGCTTGAACCCACCTCCACTACAGACGCCATTTTGAGGGTTACATATAGCGCCACTACATATCAGACCTTGGTTAAACTGTAGGAGATGAAGAGGGAATATTCTACGATGTCCCACAACAAATTCCGCAGTTTTCAACAAAAACTGGCTGGGAAAAAACTGTTGGATTACTAATAGAACGCCCCTACTAGCTACTTTGCAAATACGCAGGTTACTTATAGTGCATACACAGCACACTGCGATGGTTACACGTTTAAATTCGTAGTGGTGGGGATACACAGAGTGCGAAATTTAGCACACTGACCTGTCAACTATGGGAGCAACGATGTCTGTAAGCCAAACGACCTCGATTGGCGTGATGACTGGGTGTTGTGTGATGTCCTTAAGTTAGTTAGGTTTAAGTAGTTCTAAGTTCTAGGGGACTGATGACCATAGATGTTAAGTCCCATAGTGCTCAGAGCCATTTGAACCATTTTTTGAACCTCGATTGGACCTAAACTTGGATGAAAATAAGGTGATGCCAAATGGTTCAAATTACTCTGAGCACTATGGGACTTAACATCTGAGGTCATCAGTCCCCTAGAACTTAGAACTACTTAAACCTAACTAACCCAAGGACATCCATGCCCGAGGCAGGATTCGAACCTGCGACCGTAGTGGTTACGCGGTTCCAGACTGAAGCGCCTAGAACCGCTCGGCCACACTGGCCGGCAAGATTATGCCATTCCATGTTGCTTCAACTCTGTGCCAGAGTACACGAATCTTAATGGAAGATGATCGGTGGCGTGGCAGTCTCTCAGAAAACCCATGGCCAGTTTTAACTAAATTGGAATCCGTTGGATCATGGGAGATTGTTTTTAATGAGTGAGAGATCCGAAAAACGTGGTAGTCATGGCAACAGTCGAGCACCTCTTCTGTCGCGGTAGATCAGGACAGCATAGATAAACATCTTGTCTTGCTTAATCTTACTGAAAGATAACGCCACGGAAACGTCGAATACACGTCTTTAAAAAGTCAGAAATAAAGTGATTGTGTCTAGAATACTAGTTATGCATACCAGAGGTGATCGCGCTGTGTATCCAATGTCATGCCACAAAATCGCGTCAAGTGATAGATCAGTGACAACGACAAATGCAGTCTGGCAGCGTCGTTCCCCTTGGAGCCTCCACACACGGATACGTCCATTGTGATGCAAGCAGAAGCAGGACTCATCTCAAAAGACGATGCGGTATCTCTCTTATATCCACTGGTGTTGTAGGTGCCTTTCTCTGTTGCTGCGTCAAGGGAAGCGACAACAGTGGTCGCAGTTCTACAGTCTACGGTGCTCCAGACATCGTCGCACTATCCCTGTGGAAACCGTCTTGTCCCAAATGAGCCCATTTTCTAATTCAAAGAGCATGATGTGACAATACGATCTTCTATGGCGGGTAGTACACTTCCTGCCAGTTTGACATTTGTTGCACGTCGCCTTTTTGGTCTTGCAATTTTAATAGCCAGCGGTGTAATTTGGCATGACTCTCGGCACAGACTATCACTGGCACCGCAGTTAGTGTGTGGACAATCATGGATGATTAAGTGACTGTAGTTGAGGATAGCAAAACATGGGCGTAATTGCTGAACACCGTTCTCGGATGTTCTTTAACAAAGGAGAATCCAATAGTACTGCTCCAGACTTATTCCATCACCACTGAAAAGATGAACGATATGGATATTAGTGTCAACGGCTTTTAGAAGCAGCTGCAATCGTTAAAAATTAACAAGGTCTGCAGGCCATATGGAACCTCTATCAGATTACCCATGTAATTAGCCTCTAGTCGTCCTTATTGGAGCCGTAATACCCTGCAAATAGGCGCTAATTCAGTTTTCAGTTCTTGGGGTTACAGGAAAGGGGTGGGGGGAAGGGGAGGGGAGCAGACGGGTCACCGTTTGCTACTGCCACCCCCTTCCCACCCAAACAGATCTTCCATCATCCTCACTTTTAACGTGCTCCGATCCCTAGATTTTTATAATATAACCACAAAAAAGTAAAATATTTTGAAAGAATAGCCGAATAATAAGTTATCCTCTGGTACCGAGCGCCGCGGGTTTCGAATCCGCCCCAGACGGCATGGACCTCGATTACCAGTAGAGGTCTCTCCAGCCGTCGGACATGTCCGAAAGACCAGACACCATATCCATATAAGTATATAGTTCTGGCAATACCGGCCATGACCGTCCTCTTCTGTGCGGATGGATACATGTTACCCGAATTCTTATGGGACTTGGTAAGAATGTCTTCCACAAGTAATGAGTGTGTTGGGTAGGGACACTACGAATGTAGTGTGTGGGCATATAAGGTGAGAATGTGAGTCTCACGGGAGGCGTGCGCGAGATAGTCCTTGCAGTCGCACTGTCCTCTGCGCCCTCAGTGGCTCAGATGGATTGAATAGATCTGCTACCCAGAACCCACGCCTACGCAATGAGACGACACGTTTGGACGAGTTGGCCTGCTGTAGGCGGAGACACTTCAGGTCAGGAGCTCCTGTAAGATCTGGTCTTTAACTGCAAGTCGAAAAAAAAACTTTTCCTTATTTATGTCTCCTAATTTGTTCTTAAAAGAAAAAGAAATTTGATTTTGGCTTTGAGAAACTTTTTTTTTCGTTCCGAAAGATTGCTTCTTCGCCATCTAGACGAAGGAGACTAATTTTTGTTTACTGGATGGAGAAACCAGTATAATTGGTAAAATGGATAGAGCGTCTGCCATGTAAGCAGGAGATCCCGGGTTGAATCCTGGTCGGGGCACACATTTTCACCTATCCCCGTTGATATATATCCACGCCCGTCAGCAGTTGATGGTATTAATACATAATTCTAATTTGGGTCTCTTGTAATTTGAACACTGTTCTTATTCAAGTAACATAAATGGTACAGTGCGAAGTAGTATTATATTTTCTCCGATACCAGTCAGCAACGGATAACATTTTGAAAATGTCGTTTCTGTATAAGGTAAACGTAGAAGAGGTAATTAGTGATTCTGAAGTAGTGAGTACAGTTATTTTCTGCATCATTTAAATGCTGACCGGATATTCAGCCTGGTTGAGTTTTTAGTTCTACATGAATTTTTGGCAGTTATACTTACTGCCTCTACCGTATCCACTGACAATTTCGCAAATCGTACATCGGTGAGAGAGTGGAGGTGCCACAGGCACAAACGTGACACACAAGTCTAGCAGAGTGCCGCTGCGGATCACTGCTTGGAATCTAGCCACACCACGGATTGTGGAAAAAAAGAAAAAAGTACTCCTCTGTCATCAGGAACTGTAGACTTGAAGTAGTATAAACCAGAATTGGCAGGAATTTGGCAAAGATAGAGGGTGTGGTCTTAACAAGGTACTAGGTATGATGTGGGTGCAGAATGAAGCGGGATGTGACCTCACTGACAGGCACAACAGCAGGCAACAATCTCCATCAGGGCAGCTGGCACCTGGGTTTGGACAATCGATGAGGGGTAAAAAGACGTTTCACTACATTCCTCAACAGTCACTTGAATATGGCAACAAGTCACGCTAACGTGTGTAAGTAGGCTGTTTATGTTTTCTTATTGGCAACGTTACGTAGCGCTTTGTATGAAAATCACTGGCTGTGCTGTGTGCAGTCTGTGGCTAGTTTGCATTGTTGTCTGCCATTGTAGTGTTGGGCAGCTGGATGTTAACAGCGCGTAGCGTTGCGCAGTTGGAGGTGAGCTGCCAGCAGTGGTGGATGTGGGGAGAGAGATGGCGGAGTTTTGATAATTTGTAATACTGGATATTATGAACTACTATATATACTATGACTGTTAAGGTAAATACATTGTTTGTTCTCTATTATCATCTTTCAATTGCTAACTATGCCTATCAGTAGTTAGTGCCTTCTGTTTGAATCTTTTATTTAGCTGCCAATAGTGGCGCTCGCTGTATTGCAGTAATTCCAGTAACGAAGATTTTTGTGAGGTAAGTGATTTGTGAAATGTTAATGTTAGTCAGGGCCATTCTTTTGTAGGGATTTCTGAAAGTCAGTTGCGTTGCGCTAAAAATATTGTGTGTCAGTTTAAGCACAGTCATGTATAAATATTCTAAGGGGACGTTTCACGTGTAATACCAACGGCTCCGTCCGCCAGAACGAGGTGACAATCCAAAGGGCCGGTCAAGCGCATCATTACCTCCTCCAAACAAGTTATCAAAATCATTTAAACTTATAATTATGGGCAATAAAATAGCATGAAGACTAAGTGTTTCGAAAAGGATGAGAACTTCTACATTTTAGTTATTTTCCTGAGGGTCTTCCCACGTGAATGGGCTTGCGGCCTCACCAGCTGGCTCATTTACATGTTGACCGTACTTCCTCCCCATACTAAATGCTAACAGCAATACCGACACGTTCGTAAATAGAAGGAAACTTAGTATAGCAAAAACTAAAGACATTTTAGTGAAGAAAAGAATCGGAAACAACCTAAGCAAACAGCTTTCCCTCATTTACTTGTTGACAAAGTCATAGTCATAGTCATGTTTGAAATACTAATAATTCTTGGGTTTTAAAGAGGGTAAATTATGACGTTGGCAAAGTTATGAAATTAAGTTAATATCAGACACCTTAAATCAACTGCACGGCTCATGTATTGGACGAGTACTTTTCAAGTTATAATTACTCTGAAAAGCAATTTCTCCGAGTTACTGCGGGGTAGCCGCGCCGTCCAAGGTGCCTTGCCACGGTTCGCGCGGCTCCCTCCGTTGGAGGTTCGAGTCTTCCCTCGGGCATGGGTGTGTGTGTTGTCCTTAGCGTAAGTTAGTTTAAGTTAGATTAAGCAGTGTAAAGGCCTAGGGACCGATGACCTCAGCAGTTTGGTCCCATAGGAACTTACCACAAATATCCAGTTTCTTCGAGTTATGCAATAGCCAGGTAGTAAGTTCTCATGTAAACAAATTATTAGTTTTTTACTACTACGTTAAAATATTTTACATATACAGGGTGAGTTTTTCCACATTGTACAAACTCTAGGGATTGATCGATGAGAAGAGACGGAACAAAAGGGTCTAATGAACTTAGGTCCGGAAATGCATGGTTTCCATGCTAGAGAACATTTATTCAATCATGCTTTGTTACAGAGACTGCGGTCTAATACGCGCTGTACCATGAAGCCGCAGTTACAATATTGGTTTCCTTCTAGAGGGCGGTACTGTTCCTCGTTAAGTCATACCCTAGCGCTCTCTCCTGCCATAATGATTGGTAATGTTGTATCAGACTCACTTCTCTTGCTGATTCAGCTTGTAGTGGATGTGATACAGCGGTGTACACAATGGTTCCGTATTCGAATCGCGAGCTTGCCGACATGGTGTTTACTTACGGAAAGGCCAGTGGCAACGGGTGGTGGGCAGCAAGGGTTGTATCATAAGACCTATCCCCGCCGATAACAACCACAGCATTCAATGTTTGCAACAGTGTTTCGCCGTTTGTCTGAGACTGGGTCATTTCAGGAAGCAGGAAATCATGAAGGACGTACCCGAAATGACTGGATACCAGACTTTGAGGAAAATGTTATTAACACTGTGGAAGGCGACCGCCATGTCAGTACCAGGCAGTTGGTCCGCCAGTACAGGGTAAACCAGACGATTATGTGGAACATTCTCCGTGACATTTGCTACTACCCTTATCAGGGCTTACTAGCGAAAGACTTTCCACATCGGGAGCAGTTTTGTCACTGGTTTCTTCACCAGGCGACCACGATTCCGGGATTTGTATCATCCATCCTATTCACAGATGAGGCCACTTTTACGCGGCGTGGTATCTTCAACCTTCATAGCAGTCATCTGTAAGATAGTATGCAGGACCACCATGGTACAGTGACAGCGAATCATCAGCATCGGTGCAGCCGGAAAGTGTGGTCCGGTATAATCGGCGACTGTGCTTTGGGACCAGTCTTTCTTCCACATCACTAACAGGCCGGGACTATCGTTTCTTGTGGATGACTTTACCTCCCCTGCTGGAAGAAGTGCCATTGACGATTCGAAGGGTTATGTGGCTGCAATATGATGGTGCTCCAGTCCACTTCGCCGTTAACGTCCGGGCGCTTCTCAGTCGTGTCTTCCCTGGTCGATGGATCTGATAGGCATTGTCTGCTCGTTCACCAGATCTCAATCTGTGCGATTTCTGGTTATGGGGCCACCTCAAAAGTATGGTTTATGTAGAGCCCATTCCAGAAGTGGAGACACTGGGGCAGCGTGTTCATGCTGCCTTTAACACTGTTCGTATGCAGCTTGGCCAATGTGAACGTGTGAGACCGAACATGCTACGGCGCGTACACGCATGCGTTGAGGCACATGGAAATCATTTTCAGCACATACTGTAACTGTGGCTATATGGTACAGCGCGTATTAGACCGTAGTCTCGGTAACAATATGTGACTGAATAAATGGTCTCTAGCATGGAAACCGTGTATTTGCAGACATAAGTTCATTAGACCGCTTTTGTTTCGTGTCTTTTCATCGATCAATCCCTAGAGTTTGTACACGGTGGAAAAAAGCATCCTGTTTATTGTTATTAGTAACATATAACAAAACCGTAGACATCCGTGGCATATTAAAAGTGCGTAATGACAAGTTATATTTGTTTTCGGAATGTAGGATTTGGAGAGAAATGGTCAAATTTTTGTGAATTCCTTAGGGACCAACTGCTGAGGTCATCGATCCCTAGACTTACACGGTACTTAAACTAACTTATGCTGAGAGCAACACACACACACACCCATGGTCGAGGGGCCGCGCAATCCGTGATATGGCGCCTCAAACTGCGCTGCTACTGCGCGCGGCGCTGTGGGGAGAGAGGAGGTCACTGTGGACATGTATATCTACCGTGAAAGTAGTCTACACACAGAAAAAAATCTCTGGAGTGGGCGTAGGCATCATTCTCATCCGGGGTCTCTCAAAAGAGACACAACGATGAACCATATTTTGAAAGTCATCTTAACTAACAAATGTGACCCCCCCCCCTTTACCTCCTAAATCGAATACTAGCTCCGCACCTGGGCGAAATACCGAGAAGAACTTACATGAGAAATTCGTGGAGGTAATTTCCGTTCGTGTATTTTCTGTACACATTGTGTTTCGTTGTACTTAAAAGAAATAACCTCACACAAGTCAATGTGTAATTTCCAATTCCTCTTGTATACAAGACTGTCGATTTACACTGCACCAATTAGAGGATGTAATAAATTTAATTCACAATATAAAGATTAAGGAACTTTCATGTATGCTTACCCATGACAATTTCTAGCGTTCGTATGACGTGTACGTCTGGAATTCTCCTTATCTGTTCACTTGTCTCTTCATATTTCTCAAATTCTTCCTTTATCTCCTGTATAATTGGATCCTTTTCCACAAATTTTATGACTTTCTCCTCTCGGTCATTATCCCACAAGTAAGCATACGTCAAATAATGCTGAAAACAAGAAAAACATACAACGAGCATGAAAAACACTACCACGAGCAATATGGTTTTATCATAGGTATTTCCAGAGGCACAACAATATTTATTTGCCGAAATAACGTGGATTTTGTTGAATGATTCGTATTTTTCTTTGTCTATTCCGAGAGGTAGAGCAAAATGTTGAGATTCGTTACATTACGGATCCTCGATTCAGACGGGTTGGGACTGAGAGGTTCCCAACTGGAGATAAATGGGAGGAAATAATCACGAAAAGTTACAGTTCATTTGCCTTAGAACAAAGATAAACATCCCAAAAACCGGACGCAGGGTTTGGAATGTTTTCGTATGTGAGAGTGTGTGTTGGTGTACGTATGTGTGGGTGGGGGAGGGGAAGAGGAGGGGAGGGGGAGAGAGAGAGAAAGAGAGAGGTAGAGAGAGAAAGACAGCTGTATTCATGGATATGTATATGTGCCAATAATGTGAGATATTAGTGATTATAATTTTTGAGAAGTTCTGGCGACTGCGATTGTAGATTACTACTAATAGAAGTGGTGCTGTAAATATGGCGGCCCTCAGTGTACAGGAAATGAACGAAATAATATGAAAAACTTGCTATAAACACCTCATTTCCTGAACTTCTTTTTTGACTCACCTGTAGCTTCCTAACGCTGTCTTTTGCTTTGTACTATTTTGTACACCGGTACGTCTGTGCTCATTGTGGTCTTACATTGATTGCCATATTTCCGAACCTTTCACATATCAAACGAGGGCTATTTGTAACAAGGGAAATTGCCCATCGCGCCCCTCTCACATTTAGTGGTAAGAGGGCGCAGTGGACAGCCTATCAAAAACGGAAGACATATCAAACATGAAAACAGGAAGAAGGTGTACGTGTACTGAACTGTGAAAAACAAGCAAAACAGGAACAGTGAACAGTCCATGGAGAAGTGCAATATTGAGGAGGCGGAAACAGTCTAGGCACCGTGGTTAAGAGGTCACGGTGGTAGACTATAAAGCGGACGAACAGTGTTTAGCGCTCTCCCATGCAAAATTAATTTTTTTCCTCTGCTGTTCCTCAACCAGAAAACACGTCTGGTGTGTCAGACACTGCATTAGTAATAGTACGTGTGTCATATGATAGGAATCTCTTATTGACGCACCTAATTTGTACGCTTCGCAAGTGAGACGTGCCTACTTGCTCGATTTAGGTGTTCGTATTAATGTGAATGTGATTATTCCCAACAAAATGATGAAAACATAGTAATTTGTCACATATGCTGCAACAAATCAACGCAACGGTTTCACAATCACACAGTTACTATGTGCTCTATCAAAACATATGTTTTTAACGTTTTTGAATTTGCATTCCGTTTTAGAAGTTTTGACTCTTGAATTCCTGTTTGTAAACTAGTTCACACCCATTTATTTGTTGTTTTCATTTATGCGAGACGTCTATGTGGTATCTCGCCTGTTCTCATTATTCAATCCCACATGACGCATATTCTGTAGCCAATATGTAGTATGACAGCTGCGAATACTACAGAAAGAGAACAAAACATTTCAATGACCCGACGAACAGTTCATAACGTTGTGATAAACAAAATAAAATAGTGGCACGAGGGAGTTTTGTACACGGTTCGGCAGCTTGACAGTCCAACACGGTGACCATTTTTTTTATCTCATTTTGTTCGTTAAATTTCGTTGCGTTTGTTCGGGGCGGACGTCCCATGACACCCATTGGAGTTCGTCGTTAATCCATTCACTCAGTTTTTTTATTACAGAGGGCTGCTAACCCTCCGACCGAACACGCTGAGCTACCGTGCCGGCAGCCACTTAACCACGACGCAATTGTTTCTGGCTTTCACAGTCCAGTACATCTTCTTCCTGTTTTCATGCTTGATCTATGTTCAGTTTTTGACGGGGTATCCGTTGGGCCAGCTTATCAATATGCCTGAGGGGGGTACGATGGGAAGTTTTTCTTACAAGTGCCCATATCTTTGGTCCATTTGGTGAAAATAGTCTCAATTATTACTAGAAGAAATAAAGAAATTGGGCAGTGTCTGGTTGCTGGATTTATATCAGCAATTTAGTCCACAGCCACGGAGATTAAACACCATTCTCAAGATTAAAATAAGTCTCACTTCTACAAGTAGTGTCTAGAGTTATTGTATCATCTGTTCTAGAGGTTACAAAATTCAAAGAAAATCTAAATATATAAGTGGGAGTGGAAAGGTGGCTAGTAATGACTACGGCAATAATTGAGGTTTTAACAGTATAGCATAGGAGGGAGACTGTGTAGCGTTTGAAAAGAATGAAGGTGAACATTATTCTTTCCTGCGTCTTTCATGCACAAGGCCTACCTATGAGGGCACAGCGATCTGCAGTAGATAACTGTTTATTTCTCTCAGTAAGTCAGTTGCAGATCGGAAATTTTGATACTATTTCTACATCGAGTATTGTTGTCTGTTTGAAACAGGCTTTTATTATATTCTTTCTATAATGAATTCCGTTATAATTAACTACCAGCACAGGATATATGGGACTTGAATTTCAATTTGACCATTGGGTAATTGGATTATTTCAGAAACCCAAAATCTGATGTAAGATACACGACTCACAACCTACATCTATGAGTTTGTTGACTTCCGGTTTGAGCATCGTGACAACATTCCTCAGTGTCGACATCGTGCGGTCCACATCGTTGTCGGCGATGACGCTGCGGAAGTAGTTCTTGCCATATGATGCTATTGCAGCGAAGTCGGCACCCTCTGTAAATAATGAGACAAGTATCACCCGTTAATTTCAATTCCGCAACAAGAAACAAAAAGATACATTTATGAGAAATATATCTTGTCAATGCGCTTCAGGAGAGCTCGGTGAACAGGGTTTTCAATCCCGATAGTCCTGAAAGCAAATTCAGAGCTGCAACTACTGTACACTTCGCCCAGTAAGTGGTACAATGGTAAATGTTTAGAGTACGTTAAATACAGTGTTAGTACAAAGAATCCACATATACTGAAGAATTTACAAACGAATATTACGACGACAGATACAATCAGCGTACAGTTACTCCATAAAGATCGCGAAAGGAATGTGTGTGTTACTGAGCAGAGCTGTCATTTCGTTGTATTGGTGGGGAGTGTTTTTGTACTTAGTATGAGACTGAGTGTTCATTCGCGGAGCCTTTCATTGTTGCGGGCGACTGGCTATAAATGTTACAGCTTTTAATATCGAAGATTAAGCTTTTTTTAAAGCCAAATGGATTTAATTTTGGACTGCTGAAATTCTGGCCGGGCGAGAACTAAAAGTTCCATCACTGCCTTCAAAACACTGAAAATCAGCCAAGTTCTTGGGATGTAGGAAAGGTGTCATCGATAAAAACCACGTCACACTGCAGCTTCCCGCATCATCAGTTCCAAGCAGGAGGTTTAATTTTCTAAAGTATATGATTCAGATTCTAACGACCTAGTTACATATGGTTTCCTTTAATTCATCTCCATCTATATGATTACCCTGCAATTCGCAATTAAATGTCTGGCATGGCGTACATCGAACCACCTTCAAGCTATTTCTCTACCGTTTCCCTCTCGAACAGCGTGCGGGAAAAATGAATTGTTAAATCTTTCCGCACGAGCTCTGATTTCTCTTATTTTATTAATACGATCATTTATTTTTGTTGCTTTCAGAGGAAAAAGTTCTTGACTGAAATTTCGTGATAACATACTGCCGCAACAGAAAATGCCTTTGTTTTAATGACTGCTAGCCTACCTCGCTTTTATATCCATGGCACTCTCTTCCCTGTTTCACGATAATACCAAACGAGTTGCTCTTCTTTGAATTTTTCGATGTCCTCCATTAATCCTATCTGATGTGGATCCCGCACCATGCGGCAATACTCCAGAATTGGGATCACAAGCGCAGGGTAGCTAGTCTCTTCACTCTTACATCTGTTGCATTTCTAAGTGTTCTGCCAATAAATCGCAGTCTTTGACTCACTTCCTCCATAACATTATACACTCCTGGAAATTGAAATAAGAGCACCGTGAATTCATTGTCCCAGGAAGGGGAAACTTTATTGACACATTCCTGGGGTCAGATACATCACATGATCACACTGACAGAACCACAGGCACATAGACACAGGCAACACAGCATGCACAATGTCGGCACTAGTACAGTGTATATCCACCTTTCGCAGCAATGCAGGCTGCTATTCTCCCATGGAGACGATCGTAGAGATGCTGGATGTAGTCCTGTGGAACGGCTTGCCATGCCATTTCCACCTGGCGCCTCAGTTGGATCAGCGTTCGTGCTGGACGTGCAGACCGCGTGAGACGACGCTTCATCCAGTCCCAAACATGCTCAATGGGGGACAGATCCGGAGATCTTGCTGGCCAGGGTAGTTGACTTACACCTTCTAGAGCACGTTGGGTGGCACGGGATACATGCGGACGTGCATTGTCCTGTTGGAACAGCAAGTTCCCTTGCCGGTCTAGGAATGGTAGAACGATGGGTTCGATGACGGTTTGGATGTACCGTGCACTATTCAGTGTCCCCTCGACGATCACCAGTGGTGTACGGCCAGTGTAGGAGATCGCTCCCCACACCATGATGCCGGGTGTTGGCCCTGTGTGCCTCGGTCGTATGCAGTCCTGATTGTGGCGCTCACCTGCACGGCGCCAAACACGCATACGACCATCATTGGCACCAAGGCAGAAGCGACTCTCATCGCTGAAGACGACACGTCTCCATTCGTCCCTCCATTCACGCCTGTCGCGACACCACTGGAGGCGGGCTGCACGATGTTGGGGCGTGAGAGGAAGACGGCCTAACGGTGTGCGGGACCGTAGCCCAGCTTCATGGAGACGGTTGCGAATGGTCCTCGCCGATACCCCAGGAGCAACAGTGTCCCTAATTTGCTGGGAAGTGGCGGTGCGGTCCCCTACGGCACTGCGTAGGATCCTACGGTCTTGGCGTGCATCCGTGCGTCGCTGCGGTCCGGTCCCAGGTCGACGGGCACGTGCACCTTCCGCCGACCACTGGCGACAACATCGATGTACTGTGGAGACCTCACGCCCCACGTGTTGAGCAATTCGGCGGTACGTCCACCCGGCCTCCCGCATGCCCACTATACGCCCTCGCTCAAAGTCCGTCAACTGCACATACGGTTCACGTCCACGCTGTCGCGGCATGCTACCAGTGTTAAAGACTGCGATGGAGCTCCGTATGCCACGGCAAACTGGCTGACACTGACGGCGGCGGTGCACAAATGCTGCGCAGCTAGGGCCATTCGACGGCCAACACCGCGGTTCCTGGTGTGTCCGCTGTGCCGTGCGTGTGATCATTGCTTGTACAGCCCTCTCGCAGTGTCCGGAGCAAGTATGGTGGGTCTGACACACCGGTGTCAATGTGTTCTTTTTTCCATTTCCAGGAGTGTATAACCTATGTGATCGTTCCAATTTAAGCTATTCGTAGCTGTAATCGCTAAATATTTAATTGATTTCAGAGCCTTTAGATTTGTGAGATTTATCGTGTAACACAAATTTAGCGGATTCCTTTTAGTACTCATGTGAATGACCTCAATTTTTAATTATTTAGAGCCAATCATGGACCTTCCCGTTGGTGAGGTGGCTCGCATACCTCAGTGATACAGATAACTCTACGGTGGGTGCAACCACAGCTGAGGAGTGTCTGTTGTGACGCCAGACAAACGTGTGGTTCCTGAAGAGGGCAGCAACGTTTTCAGTAGTTTCAGAGGCCACGGTCTCGATGATTGACTGATCTGGCCTTGTAACATAAACCAAAACGGCCTTGCTGTGTTGGTACTGCGAACGGCTGAAAGCAAGGGGAAACTACAGCCGTAATTTTTCCCGAGGGCATGCAGCTTTTGTATGGTTACATGATGATGGCGTCCTCTTGGGTAAAATATTCCGGAGGTAAAATAGTCTCCCATTCGGGTCTCCGGGCGGGGACTACTCAGGAGGACGTTGTTATCAGGAGAAAGAAAATGGCGTTCTACGGGTCGGAGCGTCGAATGTCAGATTCCTTAATCGGGCAGGTAGGTTAGAAAATTTAAAAAGGGAAATGGATAGGTTGAATTTGGATATAGTGGGAATTAGCGAAGAGCGGTGGGAGGAGGAGCAGGATTTCTGGTCAGGTGAATACAGGCTTATAAACACAAACTCAAATAGGAGTAATTCCGGACTACGTTTAATAGTGAATAAGGAAATAGGACTGTGGGTAAGCTGCTGCGAATGTCATAGTGAATGCTTTATCGTAGCCAATATAGATATGAGACTCACACCCATCACAGTAGTAAAAGTTTATATGTCAACTAGATCCGCAGATGATTAAGAAATTGAAGAAATGTCTGATAAAAGAAAAGAAAATTTTTCAGGTAGTTGAGGGAGACGAAACTTTTCTTGTGATGTGGGACTGGAATTCGATAGAAGGTAACGGAAGAGAAGGAAAAATAGTAAGTGAATATGGGCCAGGGAAAGGAATGAAACAGGAAACCACCTGATAGAATTTTGCACAGAGCATAATTTAATCGTCGCTAATACTTGGATTAAGAATCATGAACGTAGGTTGTACTGATACAAGAGACCTAGAGACACCGGAGAGAGTCTCGAGATTAATTATACACACATCAAAAAAAGTTTTGCATCACCCCGGTTCCCAGAACTCCTGAAGATAGATGATGACTGTGGATATTGTATCATAGACACAGTCCCTTTGACTGTTCTGAGATGTCACTAAACCCGCCCAAAGAAGTAAACAAACATGCATTAGCAGCGCCTATTAGACGGAGGGGGTCCGACAACCGACCGCTACGGTCGCAGGTTCGAATCCTGCCTCGGGCATGGGTGTGTGTCATGTCCTTAGATTAGTTAGGTTTAAGTAATTCTAAGTTCTAGGGGACTGATGACCTCAGAAGTTAAGTCCCATAGTGCTCAGAGCCATTTGAACCATATAAGGAAGACGAAATTGTAGGTAGGAAATGGAAGAAGACGTAGATGAAGATGACATGGGAAAGATGATACTACGAGAAGAATCTGACCACGCACTGAAAGACCTAAGTCGAAATAAGGCAGTAGGAATAGACGACCTTCCGTCAGAGCTACTGGTGTGCAAGATGTATGAGACAGGCATAAAGCCCCAACATTTCAAGAAGAATGAAATAATTCCAATTCCAAAGAAACCAGGGCCTGGAAGTGTGAATATTACCGAACTATCAGTTTAATAAGCCATGGTTGCAAAATAGTAACATGAATTATTTACGGAAGAATGGAAAACTGGTAGAAGTCGCCCTCGGGGAAGATCAGTTTGGAATCCCGAGAAATGTAGGTACATGCGAGGCAACAATGACCCTACGACTTATCTTAGAAGATAAGTTAAACAAAGACAAATTTACGTTTATAGCATTTGTAGACTTAGAGAAAGCTTTTGACAAGGTTGACTGGAATAATCTCTTTCAAATTCTGAAGGTAGCAGGAGTAAAATCAGGGAGTGAAAGGCTATTGACAACTTGTACAGAAACTAGACGGCAGTTATAAGAGTCGATGGGCATTAAAGGAAAGCGGTGGTTGTAACTTATTCTCGATGTTATTTAATCTGTATATTGAGCAAGCAATAAAGGAAACAAAAGATAAATTTGGAGTAAGAATTAAAGTCCAGGGAGAAGAAATAAAAGCTTTGAGATCTGCCGATGACATTGTAATTCTGTTAAGAGACAGCACAGGACTTGGAAGAGCAGCTGAACGGAATGGACAGTCTTGTAAGGAGGATACAAGATGAACATCAACAAAATCAAAACAAGGATAATGGGATGTTGTCGAATTAAATCAAGTGATGCTGTGGGAATTAGATTAGGAAATAACACATTTAAAGTAGAATTATTTGGGCATCAAAATAACTGATGATGGCCGAAGTAGAGAGAATATAAAACGCTGACTGACAATGGCAAGAATAGCGTTCCTAAAGAAGAGAAACTTGTTAACATGGAATATAGATTTAAGTGTTAGGAAGTCTCTTCTGAAACTCTTTGTATGGAGTGTAGCTACGTATGGAAGTGAAACGAGGACGATAAACAGTTTACACACAAAGAGAATAGAAGGTTTTCAAATGTGGTGCTACAGAACAATCCTAAAGATAACTAATGAGGAGGCAATGAATGGAATTGGGAGAAAAGATACTTGTGGTATAACATGAATGGAAGAAGGGATCAGTTGACACGAAACATTCTGAGACATCAAGGCATCACTAATTTAATGCCGAAGGGAAGTGTGGGGGCTAGAAATCGTATAGAGAGACCAAGAGATGGTTGCAGTAAGCGGATTCAGGATGTAAGCTGCAGTAGTTATCCTAAGATGAAGAGGCTTGCACAGGTTAAGTAGCATGGAGAGCTGTATAAAACCTGTCTTCGGACTGAAGACCACAACAACAACAGAATCAGTTGCCACTTTTCGCGTCATACAGATATCTTTTCTAAAGCATTTTGCAATTGGTTTTGATCTTCTGATGACTTTACAGACAGTAAATGATAACATCATATGACCATATGTAATCAGTCTAGGAGGGTTGCTCAGATTGTCTCCTAAATCATTTATAAAGCTTAGGAACAGCAGAGGACCTATAACACTTCCTTTGGGAACGACATATATCACTTGTGTTCTGCGTGATGACTTTCAGCCAATCATTACTAACTGTGACCCTTTTGACGAAAATCACGAATCCAGTCGCACAACTAAGACGACACTCCATAGGCATACAATTTGATAAGAAGTCGCTCGCGAGGAACTGTGCTGAAAGCATTCTGTAAAACTAGACATATGGAATCAATTTGAGATCCTCTGTCGATATCACTCATTACTTAACGTGAATAAAGAGCTAGTTGCACTCGGTAAGTACGATATTTTCTGAATCCGTGCTCACTACTTGCCGATAGATCGTTTTCTTCGAGGTAACTTATAATGATCGAACACAGTATATGTTCCAAAATCCTACTCCAAATCGACGTTAGTGATATGGGTCTGTAATTCGGCAGATCAGTCGAATTTCCGTTCTTGAGTATTGGTGTGACCTGTACAACTTTCCAGTCCTTAAGTTCGGAATTTTCGTCGAGTGAGCGGTTGTATATGACTGTTAGGTAAAGAGCTATTTTATCAACATACTATGAAAGGAACCTAACAGGTATACATTCCGGACCGGAAGCTTTGCCTTCATTAAGAAATTGAAACTGCTTCGCTACACCGATGATGGTTCAAATGGCTCTGAGCACTATGGGACTGAACATCTATGGTCATCAGTCCCCCAGAACTTAGAACTACTTAAACCTAACTAACAGAAGGACATCACACAACGCCCAGTCATCACAAGGCAGAGAAAATCCCTGAACCCGCCGGGAATCGAACCCGGGAACCCGGGCGCGGGAAGCGAGAACGCTACCACACGACCACGAGCTGCGGACGCTACACCGATGATATCTACTTCTAAGTCACTCATGTTAACTGCTGTTCATACGTCGAATTTTAGTGTGTGTGTGTGTGTGTGTGTGTGTGTGTGTGTGTGTATGTATGTATGTATGTATGTATGCATGCACGTATGTGTGTGTGTGTGAGTGAGTGTGCGTGTGACGCGCGTGCGAGCGAGAGAGAGATAGAAAGAGAGATAGAAAGAGAGAGAGAGAGAGAGAGAGAGAAAGAGAAAGAGGGCAGCCGCCTTGAGAGGATCAAGTGACGTGGCATTGAAGATCTACAGCTACGTGTCTTCTCTGCAATTAACACTTAAGTGCTTGGCAGAATATAATTTCATGAAAATGATAAGGTAATGAACATCAAACTGTTGCTAAATACGAGGTACATTCAAGTTCTAAGGCCTCCGATTTTTTTTCTAATTAACTACTCACCCGAAATCGATGAAACTGGCGTTACTTCTCGACGTAATCGCCCTGCAGACGTACACATTTTTCACAACGCTGACGCCATGATTCCATGGCAGCGGCGAAGGCTTCTTTAGGAGTCTGTTTTGACCACTGGAAAATCGCTGAGGCAATAGCAGCACGGCTGGTGAATGTGCGGCCACGGAGAGTGTCTCTCATTGTTGGAAAAAGCCAAAAGTCATTAGGAGCCAGGTCAGGTGAGAAGGAAGCATGAGGAATCACTTCAAAGTTGTTATCACGAAGAAACTGTTGCGTAACGTTAGCTTGATATGCGGGTGCGTTGTCTTGGTGAATCAGCACACGCACAGCCCTTCCCGGACGTTTTAGTTGCAGTGCAGGAAGGAATTTGTTCTTCAAAACATTTTCGTAGGATGCACCTGTTACCGTAGTGCCCTTTGGAACGCAATGGGTAAGGATTACGCCCTCGCTGTCCCAGAACATGGACACCATCATTTTTTCAGCACTGGCGGTTACCCGAAATTTTTTTGGTGGCGGTGAATCTGTGTGCTTCCATTGAGCTGACTGGCGCTTTGTTTCTGGATTGAAAAATGGCATCCACGTCTCATCCATTGTCACAACCGACGAAAAGAAAGTCCCCTTCATACTGTCGTTGCGCATCAACATTGCTTGGCAACATGCCACATGGGCAGCCATGTGGTCGTCCGTCAGCATTCGTGGCACCCACCTGGATGATACTTTTCGCATTTTCAGGTCGTCATGCAGGATTGTGTGCACAGAACCCACAGAAATGCCAACTCTGGAGACAATCTGTTCAACAGTCATTCGGCGATCCCCCAAAACAATTCTCTCCACTTTCTCGATCATGTCGTCAGACTGGCTTGTGTGAGCTCGAGGTTGTTTCAGTTTGTTGTCACACGATGTTCTGCCTTCATTAAACTGTTGCACCCACGAACGCACTTTCGACACATCCATTAACTCCATCACCACATGTCTCCTTCAACTGTTGATGAATTTCAATTGGTTTCACACCACGCAAATTTAGAAAACGAATGATTGCACGTTGTTCAAGTAAGGAAAACGTCGCCATTTTAAGTATTTAAAACAGTTCTCATTCTCGCCGCTGGCGGTAAAATTCCATCTGCCGTATGGTGCTGCCATCTCTGGGACGTATTGACAATGAACGCGGCCTCATTTTAAAACAATGCGCATGTTTCTATCTGTTTCCAGTCCGGAGAAAAAAAATCGGAGGCCCTAGAACTTGAATGCATCTCGTAAATAAATGTCGTGTAGACCACTCGCCGGGTGCAAGTCTTTCGATTTGACGCCACTTCGGTGACTTGCGCGTGGATGGGGATGAAATGATGATGATTAGGGCACACAACACCCAGTTCCTTAGTGGAGAAAATCTCCGACCCAGCCGGAAATCGAACGCGGGCCCTTTTTTTCTTAATTTATTTTATTTCATTTTTTTTTTTTTTTTTTTTTTTGCAAAGTCCTTTTCATACCGGGGACAAAAAGAGGAAATGAGGCAAATACTGCTACAGAGTGTGAGGGTTCATGACGAAACTCTCCATCTGCTGTATCATCCAGGTATGACTTCTCGTAATGACCAAGGTAGATCCCACGTTGTACCGTGTAGTGTTATATCATCTGTCCTGTAATTTCAGCTTCTCTTACCCGTGATTTCCAGCTACGTGGAGGGTCGTGGAACGCACACCACAAATAAATGGAAAAATATTGTCGATACTTTGGGTTACGGAGGATCTTGCGATGTCGTTCCTGCAAATATTTCCAAAAGTCTAAATTGTCCTTAGTGCCGTCCTGAAACAAATAATGCACTGCATGTCTATGAAGCCACGTCATTGCATTAGTTTTAGTGCGTGGGTAATACGTCTCATCCGGGAATAAGATAGTCTTGGGGTCGACATGATTCGGCGTTACTCGAAGGAAGTATGCTGACATTTGCCTCACTGAGTGCCACACTGCCGTAGACTCGCCACAGCTAACACGGTGTTCATCGTTGTCTTGAACGCCACAGCTCGTGCGCGTGGGTGAGTCTACCATATGGATCGCATATAGCCTTGATCTGGTCACCTGCTTACCGTTGACAGTGATGTACCATATCGCCATGACGTCAGTGTCCAGTGTTACGTGGTGAATTGTCCTCCACACTACTCGCCAGTTGACGTTCGGGTGCTTACTCTTCACGACGTTATCGGGTCGTCCACGTTGCAGGACCCGCTAAACCGTCTTTGCCGTCGCCAGTTGAGTCGCTGGTAAGGCAAGTCGAACGTAACTGAGTTCAAGGTAAAAGACACCGATGTAGAAGAGCGAGGAGGGGACGTGGTGTGTCGGCACAGGTGGCAACAGGGAGGGCGGTGCTAGTTCTTCTATTGACAAACTCGTCAGACTGTCCGGACGGCGGTGCCATAGTTTGATTAATGTGCTCTCAAATAGGGCGACCGCTCTGTCATGAACGTGATAAAGGCCAAGCCCTCCCCGATCCGGGGGAAGGGTGAAAGTCTCATATTTGATCTTGAAAAGCATTCCTGAACTCACGAAGGACCCAAAAGCCGCAAGTATACGGCGAGCTAACATCACCGGTATTGGTAATATCTGGGCGATGTGTGGAATGCGTGACGCTAAATGTGTGTTGACATACTGGGTCCTTTGGACGATGTCCAGGGCTCGTAGGCGGTTGTTGGCAATTCCAGTCCGAAATTTCGTAAAAGCCGTAGAAAGTTGTGAGCAGCGGTTCGTCGTATATCGTCTGTGAAATCAATTCCGAGGCATTTCAAACTATCTCTAAGCTGTAACGGGGTGACACTGTTCTCAGACAGTCCGACCCCGATGTTCATCGCCACCGATTTTGCGACGTTGATACGACTACCAGTGGCCATGCTATATTTCGCTATCCAATTCAGTGCGCTAGCAGTGTCGTCGCCGTTTCGGATGACAGTCACCAGGTCGTCAGCGTACGCTTTACACCGGAAAGTGTGGTCTCGTAACGTCATACCCGTTAGTCGTTGGCGTAGGCCGCAGAGGAGTGGTCCCATGGCCACAGCGTAAAGTAAAGTGGACAGAGGGCAGACTTGGCGTATCGATCGAGAAATGGTGAGGGGCTGCGTAGGTTGGCCGTTGACGATCGCCTTGGACGTCGCGCCACGGAGTAGTCGCATGACGAGAGTGACGAATGGCTGTGGCTACCGCATATGTTGGAGGAGCGCTTCCAAATAGTCGTGGTCCACTCGGTCGAAAGCTTGACTAAAATCGATTGCCGCCAGTGCACCCTTCAGACGACATGCCCTCGCCAGTTAGATCAAGTCACGATATTCACTGAGTGCTGTTTGAATATTATTGTCGCCTCCTAATGACGTTTGATCGGGTGAGATAACATTTCGTAAAGTCTGGTGTATCCGCGCCGCCAACAGTCGAGAAAAAATCTTAAAGTCGCAGTTCAATAGCGTCAACGGGCGGTAGTCCTGCAGTCGTGAGCCACCGGATGGTTTGTGAACAGGAATAATCATCCCTTCCACAAGGGCCGCAGGGAGCGGCACTTCCGGGGATAATAGTTCGCGACAGACGTCCGTCCATCGGGAGGCTAATAAATATTGAAAAGTCCGGTAAAATTCCAAGGGGAGGCCATCAGGACCCGGAGACTTGTTGACAGCTCCTTTTCTAATGGCGTCGATCACTTCTTCTGTAATTTCTTCCATCAAGGCCGCTTCCATTGCCGGGATGATGGTGCCGTGAATCGTCTGAGAGACGTCCTCCAGTACTGTCGGATCAGGGGTCTGAGCGGAATAGAGCTGGGAATAATGATCGTAGAACGCTGTGTCTATGTCTTGTTGCGTGCTGAGGCGACGACCGTCCTCCGTGTCGATGAAGCGTATCAGCGCTCGTTGGCGTCGTTTACGTTGACGAAGGACGTGGAACATCGACGGGTGTTCGCTCGGTATCCGATCATGCGTCCTCCAGCGGATGACCACCCCTCCAGGCCGCGTCGCATATTAACGATGATCTGAGCCATGGCACGGTGGAGCGCTGTTTGTCGTTCCGGAGACGGCGCCATAGCATCGCAGTCGCGCAGTACCCGGAAGTAAAAGTCGAGTGTATGTCTACGCCAAGCAGCGTGGTCGCGACCGTAGGTTATCAACGTTCGCCTCAGTGCCGGTTTGGCGCAGTCCAACCACCAGCGGATCGTTGTGGGACATGCACGGATGCGATTTCCACACGCATGCCACGTATCCTCAACGGCTTGGCGGCAACCTGGGTACGACAAGTGAGCGATGTTTAATTTCCACGGGCAGCGGCTTCTCCACACTTGTTGCCGCCGCAGGGTGACGGCACAAATGTAAGCTGAGTGGTCCGAGAAGGCTGCAGGCCACAGTTCCGCACCCTGTGTTCCAGCGGCGAGAGAGAGTGAGACATAAATCCGGTCAATACGACTGGAAGAGTGACTCGTGAAGTGTGTGAATCCCGGTCGGTGGCCGTGAAGATGTTTCCAAGTGACCACCATCTGCAAGTCTCGAATTAGCGTCTCGAGTTCCGGGCACGGATTATGACGTGGGAGTTGGTCTCTGAGCGCCAGTACGCAATTGTAGTCACCTCCAAACACCAGATGGTCTTGGCGGCCTTGGAAGAGCGGGGCGACGTCTTCCGCATAGAATCGTGAACGTTCGCGACGTTTGTCCGTCCCGGAAGGTGCGTAGATATTGATAAGGCGGACACCCAGTACTGTGAGAGGATATCGTCCGCCACTATCCCTTCCCGAAGAAGTACAAAGACACCGCTGCCTGTAGGGGAAGCTGGAGAGACGCAAGCATCGTAACCGTACATGCCTGGGAAGTCGTCGACGTACACTTCCTGGAGAAGGGCTATATCGATGGAAGCAGAGTTCAACATATCCTGAAGCAAGGATAACTTAGCGCGCGTCCGTATAGTGTTGATGTTTATAGTTGCAACGCGATAAGTTTGAGGTCTATCCATAGCACCCGTGTTGGCCATCAGTACCCTTGTAAGGCTGTCTCATCACTGTATCTGATGGCGGGAAAGGATCAACACTGGTGGGGTAAATTTCCCCGCGTGCCGTCCGACACATTGGGCAAGGAGTTTTCCTCACAGTCGTCCGCCCAGTCGCCATGAAATACCATCGGCTGTTGGTGGCTGTTAGTGGCTACTGTGGCACTCGGTGCTGACTCATTCAGCGCTACTGGCTGGGAATCGGCAGCGGCTGTCTGCTTGTGATCCTGCTGTTCTGTGGGGTCGAAGGGACTGACGCCGTCACCGTGGCGATCTATTAGTTGGAATGTTACTGTGGCCTCTGTACTGCCCGTACCGTCGTCGGAGTGTACACAGTCCATGTCAGACGATCGCTACAAGCACTCGTCCGATGGAGCACGCCGCGGCCTCTTGTGTTTCCGCGGGGAACGCTGTTTACAGACGTGCGTTTCAGTGTCCGAATGTGGGTGGATTTCTTCAGTTGCTCCGGTGTCAGGAAGAAAAGCCGTTGTCGGCACAACCTGTGGGTGAATGTCCATCCTGGCATCCGTGCTTTCTTGCAAGGTCGGTCGGTGATTATACTCAGGAGGGGGCGCCGTTGTAGAGGCCGGATCCGGTACTGCAGAATCCATCATGGTCTCGCTATCGGGGGCGGCTATCGGACTAATGCGCTCAGCATCGGAAAGGGTTGCTGCCCGTGCAACTTCGGCGTAATTGAGAGGAAGGGTCGTCACCGTAGAAGGAGTCATAGATTCACCTGTCGGGATTTGAGTAAGTCGTCGTCGGAGACAATCCGACCGGACGTGCCCTTCTTGGCCACAACCAGAGCAAGTGCGTGGCTGACCGTCATACATAACGATCGCCTTACATCCGCTGATGACAAGATATGACGATAGATGTTTGGTCAGTTCAATTTTGATCTGTCGTATCCCGTTAAGAACGGGGAACGTTGTAAAGGTGGTCCATTTTTCGGCCATATGGCTGATCACTCTGCCGTAGGGCTGGAAAGCCGCGGTGACTACGTCCGGTGGTACTTCGAAAGGGAGTTCGAAGACGCGTATCGTACGGAGGCCAAGCCCCGCGTGATCGATAGAGACCGCCCCAATATGGCCATCAGAATGTTTGAATTTAATATCGTTCGCATGTGCGCGCACGATTCTGTTGCACATCTCGTCACTTACTAACTTGACGTAGACAACACTGCCCGTGTTAGAAAGATGGATACCAATTATGTCTCGCGATTCAACTTTAACGTCGTCACATAGAAAACGTTACACTTCAAAAGCTCGCGGTCGTGCATGATCAGGTTGAAAAATGATCTTGATGGTGGTTTGTCTGTATGAATGTTGCGTCGGTAGTGATGGACTCTAAACTAGAGGCAACGCACTAGTAAACAACTACGGGCGCTAGCGAACGCGCGGACGGGTCGTAAACAAGACGTCCTCGCCGTAGCGCTGCGGAAAGCAAACTCTTGCCCTTAGGACTGACATTCCGTCGCGCTGACCACTCAGCTACCGGGGGCGGGCAAAAGCGACGGAAAAGGCCGACGAGTGAGAAAAATTCCTTTTATTAACAACTAGCTGTTACCCGCTGTTTCAATCTCATATCAGTTGTTGAGTTATGATGGGTGATTGTAAGTAAGTTAGGTATTCGACAAGATGTCTGTGTTCATATGGGCGTAGAGCCGTATGTATAAAAAATGTTTGCGGTGGCAGTATGCAGGTCCATAATAAGTGTGTTTCCATTAGTTTGCTGTACTTTGAATCTGAAAGCATACATTATATTTTCTAATTACATTTGAAAAATATCTCTATTCACCACATTCGTGCTGAGGTAGAGTTCTAGTGGGGCGCCAGCGTCATCTGCATGCCACTCGCGTATACCATATTAAGAAATGTTAACAGTATTCAAAAAGATACAATTTTCTGAAGTAGCCTATGGTCTTCCTCAGCGCTAAGACTGTCTCCATACCAAATACCATCGAAATCGGTTTAACGGTACAGCCGTGAAAACGTAACAGAGTGAGTTACTTTCGCAATTAATATTACTGGTATTAGTATGGAAATATGGATTAAACATTGCACTACATACCTTGTAAAGTAGCCTATCTTCCTTATCTGGATTCAAGCTATCTCACGACAAATTTGGTGGATATCGTTTCAGCGGTTTAGTCGTAAATACTTCACATACAGACTTACTTTCGCATGTATAATATTAGTATGGAAGTATAGTTGACATGGATTAAACATGCTGAGGATTATATAAGCATTGTATTCTAGCTGTTACCCACGGCTGTGCTCGCGTTTTAGTAAAGTGAAATGAAATGTGCGTATTGCTTTATTGCCTGGGAGACCCCCGGTTGGGATGTTCGGGAGCTTGATGCAAGACTATTTATTTGACTCCACTTCGGTGCCCGTCGATTATGATAAAATGATGATGAGGACAACGCATACATCCAGAAGCGAGCAGAAAAAAAACCGATCTGGTCGGGAATTGTGCCCGGGAACCCATGATCGTTGAACAGCAATGCCAAACGTGTGACCACGAGCTGTTCACGAAAATTGGAACGCAACTAAGAAGTTATAAAAAACGTATGACACTCAGCGGCTAAAATGTGACGGATTTGTGACTGATGTTAGTATGGAAGTAAGGATTAAACAGGTAGAGGATTGTATAAACATTATATTCATTAAATTGAATCGTATTTGTAGAACATATCAAGCAATAAAATCATTTTAATAAATATGAAGTTCGAAAGTCAAAGAGTAAATTGCTTTTCTGAAGAGTAATTATTCCTCTGTATTTCGCGTAATGTTCTTCAAATCAATAAATGTGTTGTACTACACACTTTCTTAAGTAGCTTATGTTCTTCCTGAGCGTTCAAGCTATCTCACCACAAAATTTTGTCATAGTCGATTCAGCGGTTTAATCGTGAAAACGTAACTGATAGTGTTGTATTGTATTTTAACCGGGGGCCTAGAAACGACGGAGAGGCTCCGTCCCCGCCGCAGCCGCAGTGGTCCACAAACCCACGACGACTACCGCAGTCCACTTCACCACTCCGCCGCCACACACCGAACCCAGGGTTATTGTGCGGTTCGGCCCCCTGTGGGACCCCCAGGAACGTCTCACACCAGACGAGTGTATCCCCTATGTTTGCGTGGTGGAGTAATCGTGGTGTACGCGTACGTGGATAACTTGTTTGTGCAGTAATCGCCGGCATAGTGTAGCTGAGGCGGAATAAGGGGAACCAGCCCGCATTCGCCGTGGCAGATGGAAAACCGCCTAAAAACCATCCACAGACTGGCCGGCTCACCCGACCTCGACACAAGTCCGCCGGGCGGATTCGTGCCGGGGATCAACTGCTCCTTCCCGCCCGGAAAGCCGTGCGTTAGACCGCACGGCCAACCGGGCGGGCAAAGATAGTGTTACTTTCGCATTTATAATATTACTATGGATTTTGGACACAATTTGTTTGATGTTCAGTGCTAGAACCGCCACGCTACTACCAAGCTTAGAATTCCAGAGAACGCAGTATCTGGGAAACTAATGTGGTGGAGGCGCAGAACACTACAGAAAACACTATTTTGGCCACGATTGAAGACATTGCACAGGTGTCGTTTGTGAACAGCGCAACCTGCAGGCTTGGTTAGTATCTGCATTTATGTTCAAACATGCATTACTCGCGGTGTTTTGTATTTTTCCCTAACTCATGGACATCAGCGACATGGAAATAATTGCCACCGTCACCATCAAGTCACGTGCCACTGAAACGGTTACAACAGAAATTTATGGATGTAAATAGCACCTCTGTACCAGGTCGAGAAATGTTCTCCTTGCGCTAATTGTAGTTTTCAGTTATATGCAGGGTAGTATTAGCTTGCCTGGGGCCGTGGAGCGCTGCCCCCAGAGCAGAATGCTGCGATGCGTGTCGAGCGCCGTGGTCAGCGTTTTCGCCACGCCCGCCTGCAGCTCTTCCAGCGTCGGCTGCAGAGTCGCCGTGGGCAGCGTCAGCACCAGGTACGCCTGCAGCAGCGGCGGCTGGCTCGGCGGCGACCTGCCACGCGTACGACGGGGCGTCATAGCTAAGTCAGTTTTTAACAACAAGTGTCGATGGAGATGCCCTAACGCCGTAGTAGTAAAGGCGGCAACGATTATAGTACGCCATATTGGTGAGTCTAAGAAACTAGGACTGAAAAGTACGTTATAACGATCCTAGGCTGGTGCTCTGTGAGCAGTATTGAACCTATAGATGCCTGTTTTCTAAAGCGAGGATTCCGATGCCGTTTCTTGTGCACTTACGCATCCTTCGATTTTGGGAGAAGAGCCCGTTATTTCTGCTCGGTTTTCGGTTATTTGCAGGCTCGTTTCTTGTTTAAAGCTTACGTGAATATTTGTTTCTGTGATCGAAAGACGTAAATGCTGTAGCTCAGAGAAGAATAGTGCTTTACATCTGATTGAAAACGGATCTGACAAGGAGAGGACGCCTACTCCTCACGCCGGCACGGTAGCTCGGCGTGTTCGGTCAGTGGGTTAGCTGCCCTCTGGAAAAAAAAAAAAAAAAAAAAAAAAAAAAAACTGAGCTCATGGATGGACGATGAACTCGAACAAAGAATCATGGAACTTCCGCCCCGAACAAATACAAACACTAACGAAAAAATGAGATCAAAAAAAAAACAGAAATGGATCGGATTCGCGTTCAAAGGATCGCAGATTCGACTCCGCCCAGTGCTAAATATTTTTGTGCTCCTTGGCAATGCGTACACTATTGACATCACAATTGACCGCATCATCATATATGTTTCCGGCCGTAGTGGCCGTGCAGTTCTAGGCGCTACAGTCTGGAGCAGAGCGACCGCTACGGTCACAGGTTCGAATCCTGCATCGGGCATGGATGTGTGTGATGTCCTTAAGTTAGTTAGGTTTAACTAGTTCTAAGTTCTAGGCAACTGATGACCTCAGAAGTTAAGTCGCATAGTGCTCAAAGCCATTTTGAACCATATATGTTATTTTATTAATTTATATAAGCACAAAAAGTATAGGCATAGGATGAAATGCAGGACTGCAAGCATTTAAAAATGGATTGTAGTTAACGCGTACACGGGAACGTCGTGTATGTAAATCGATGCTTCCATTCTTTTGCAATTGATCAATTATATTCATCAAATAAACAGGGAAAGCAATAATTTTGACCGCATCTTGCGCACGTTATAAACGCCGCCATTACGCAGTGACATGGTTTCTTTGTCTCCACAGAAAAACGAACTTGATTGACGTTCTGGAAACAGCTTCTTTCATCGCACAGTCCAGCAGCGAACCAAGCGTAACGCAGCATGTCGCCGAATACGTGCGAGGATAGCTGGTGATGTTTAATGGAATGTCGGTTGATGCAAGCTTCTCGGGAAGTGATTTCTTCTTCTTTCTCGATGAGGTAAGTGCAGTTTTGACATTTTTTATTTGGCTTTTTACCTGACGATAAAAAAATACATCGCAGGGTTGCACTAGTGGCGTACGTTTGGGGGAATTACTTTGATACTGCACGTTGGTAATCCGTCCTCATCTTGTAACAGTTCGTCGCATATTTGCCAAGGAGCACAAAAATATTTGCCGCTGGGTGGAGTCGAACCCGCGACGATACGAATTCGTTCTCTTACCGCTTTTTTTAATCTCATTTTGTTCGTGATTGTTCGTTCTGTATGTTCGGGGCGGACGTCCTATGACGCTTGTTCAAGTTCATAATCGTTCCATTAACTCAGTTTTTTATTATAGAAGGCGGCTAACCCTGTGACCGAACACGCTGAGCTACTGTGCCGGCGACCGCGGAGGCAAACACCGCTTCCTAAACACACTGTCACAGAGACAATTGATAAGGTGCACATGGTGATAGATCCATATAAAAATTCCTTTTATTTCCAAACGCTTGGCCATCTGGAGTTCCCACCGGGGGCACTTTCATGTCTCTCCACGCCCTACATGTACCATGAATTTCGACGAATTCGGCGATGACGAGTAGGCGTCCTCTCCTTTTGAATAAAAACAATAACGGAATTTACAGGGTCTGGCAAAAAGTCTTCCCGTATCTGGAGAGCCCGCTGTGTGAGCTGTGGTAGAGATACAGCGGTGGAGGGGGCATCGATCGATGGCGGTGTACGTGCCATTTTGAGCAGGCGCAATGGCTTGGCTAGGTGATATCATGCTTTAGTTGTCGAGGTGTATATTCATAACGGCGGCTCTGCGATTACTCAGCGAGCATGTAGCATTCGGTTCGAACTAAGCCGACACGATTCTGCTCTTGATAGAAAACTGTTTGCGTTTGGTTATCGGACTTTAGAACTCCAGGTTCCGCTCTAAAAAGAAAATCTACTGGCCGACTTCGGACAGTAACAACGCCGGAAAACGTGTCGCGCGTGAGAGGTCCGTCCAGCTATCTCCAAAGCGTTCAGCATTTAAACATGCAGCTGCCCTGAGATTGTCTGATGGGAGTATAAGTAGAATCCTGCACAGAGATTTTCACATGCACCCACACTAACTTCCACAGGATATGATACGAAGAACTATGCATATATGAACTATGTAATACATTCCTGCATGGGCAAAACGACGATAATAATGTTGAAAACATTATTTTCTCTTTCTCTCTATTGCGGGAATCCAAGTAATGTAGTGAGTATTAGCGGCTATAAACAGTGTGGCATATGGAGGTTCACAACGGTCCAGGAAGCGTGCACGGATAGCCGAAGTGGTTCAGGCGACAGCTCGCGGTGAGCTGGAAATGCGGGCTCGAGTCCCACTCGTGCAGAAATTTCCATACACAAAAACGGCTGATGTCAAAGAATTCACAATCAGCGAAGAAGTTTCGTAAAAATTTGTGTCATAGTTACACGGGGTGTCCCAAGATAAAGGGTCATTATTCAGGAATATGACACGAACGCTCATTTGAAGCGAAAAACTTCCTTAGACATATGCCAAATTCCAGATAGGATCCGAGACAGAACATATTTAATGTACATTTGTTTTGGGCTAGTAGCACGCAAGTATGTGCCTTATCCATCCAACCTCTTTGAGATTTTGCTCTAGCCCAACGTGCCTCGTTGCTTTCAGTTTCTTTGCTTGGGATGTCTTTTTGTTGTACAAAGAGTAGAAGACCCAAAATTGAAGCCTGTAGGACTCACTTTGTGATTTATCCCCAATCATTAAAATTTGCTACCTTTCCAACACCGTTTGAATCAGTCAGCACAACGTTTTGCACTCTGTTAAGTATGATTCAAAGCAGTTGTGTGTGAATCCCAGTTCCTTTAGTAAAACTGTACATTAAATGTGGTCTATCTTGGAAGCCATTCAGAATAGGGAATATGTGCGTATGAAGAATTTTCCTTCAAATAAGCGTTCATATCATATCGTTGAATATTGACCATTCCTTCTTGGACGTCCTGTTTTTTTCGCACCAATGCAATTTCTTGGGACTGTATCATTGCACTTGTGAATCTTTGGTTTTGGAAGTATGATCGAGTCAACATGTATGTAACGAAGCGCGAGGAGAAAATTGGGTTAGCATGCTTCTAACTCGGTACTAGCTGATTATCAACCGTGGCAAGTTGTTGGCTATTTGGATCATACGCAAGAGAGTTTGATATCACTGTCACGATGAAAATGGAATTTATCGTCTGTGTCAAAAGTACACGAAGAGATTTTTATGGACTGTTTGAAGAACTAAAAAGGAAACCTGCGTTTTATTCAAACAACTGATAAAAACCGGGACCATTATTAACACCAAGTCAATAGAAGAAATTATCCTCGAGATTATACTGCCAAAGTATATGTAATCAAAAATTCAATGTACTCCTCTCCAAATTAACTCTAAGTGCAAAACAGAAGCTATCTGCTCTAAAACGAATTCATTAAGTAACTGTAAAACCGCAAATTATTACGTATAAAAATGTTTGCTTTTAATAATTTGGATTTAGAAAGAGAAGAAAATTAGCTGGTACCTTCCACAGAGAAATGCTTTAGCTAGTAACGCTTTTGCTGACGGAATCGAAATACCGACATCAGTCGCAATCGGGCACGGAAATATATTCAGTGGAGACAAGTGAAAATTTGTGACGGGCCGGGGCTCGAACCCTGATTTCCTGCTTCACGCGAGCGGTCGTCTTAATCCCTTCGGTTATGGGAGCACGCGTCCCCTCCAGCCCAAGTCCCAACTTGTCGCACACTACATACGCAGCGTCCCCTCTCCATTACCCTTATCGCTCGTAGCTTCAAGCTGATTAACGCAAGAGGTTGGACAAAGACTGCATCTGCATTGAATGGTCATTAATTGCCATCAAGGCGCATTTATTTATATATGTGGTGTATGTTTTTTAGTATAAAGAGGTGACAAGTCATGGGATAGCGATATGCACAAATAAAGACAGCGGTGGTATCACGTACACAAGGTATGAAAGGGCAGTGCATTGGTGGAGTTGTCATTTGTACTCAGGGGATTCATATGAAAAGGTTTCCGGCGTGATTATGGACGCACAACTGGAATTAACAGATTTGAATGCGGAATCATAGTTGGAGCTAGACGTACGGGACGTCCCATTTCGGAAATCGTTAGGGAACCCAATATTCCGAGATCCACACTGTCAAGAGTGTGCCGAGAATACCAAATTTCAGGCATTACCTCTCACCTCGGACAACGCAGTGACCGACGGCCTTCACTTAACGACCGACAGAAGCGGCTTTTTCATATTGTTATGAATGTTAACAGACTAGCAACACTGCGTGAAAAACTGCAGAAGTCAATGTGGGACGTACGATGAACGTATCCGTTAGGACAGTGCGGCGAAATTTGGTGTGATAGGCTATGGCAACAGACGAACAGCACGCCATCGCCTGCAGTGCTCTCCTGGGCTCATGACCACATTGGCTGGACCCTAGACGACTGGAAAACCGTGACCCGGTCACATGAGTCCTGATTTTAGTGCATAAGAGCTAACTGTAGAGTTCGAGTGTGGCGTAGACGCCGTAAGGCCAAGAACTCAAGTTGTCAACAAGGCACTGTGCAAGCTGACGGTGGCTCCATGATGTTGTAGACTGTGTTTACATGGCTGGGTCCTCTGGTCCAACTGAACAGATCAATGATTGGAAATGGTTATGTTCGTCTACTTGGAGACCATTTGCAGCCCTTCATGGACTTCATGCTCTCAAACAACAATGGAATTTTTATGGATGATAATGCAAAATGTCACCAGGCCACAATTGTTCGCGATTTGTTTGAAGAACATTCGGGAAATTCGAGCAAATGATTTGGCATCCATTGGACATTTATGAGATATAATCGAGAGGTCAGTTCGTGTACAAAATCCTGCACCGGCAACACTTTCGCAATGTATTACGGGCGACTATAGAAGCAGCATGGCTCAATATTTCTGGAACTTCCAACGACTTGTTGAGTCCATGCCACGTCACGTTGCTGCAATACGCCGGGCAAAAGAAGGTGCGACACCATCACGATACTAAGAGATCCACGACTTATGTCACCTCAGTACAAATACACGGTTCAGTCACATTAATGTGACCATCCCCTACGTTCGACGTCATGTGCAACAACTACTCAGAGACGGCAAGCAGCACCACTTGCAATGGATGGTATATAAAGCGTGTCGTTGTCGTAATGCGGAAAGGAGGGATTTATCTGATGTCCAAAGGGGCATGACCATTGGATTTTGGGCCAAGGGTGGAAGCATTCCCGAAACGGCTAAGTCTGTAAACTGTTCACGTGTTGCCGTTATGTATATGTGCATGGCAAAATGGCGCATTCCGAAACCGGGACCGAGTGAGGTGGCGCAGTGGTTAGCACACTGGATTCGTATTCGGAAGGACGACGGTTCAATACCGCGTCCGGCTAACCTGATTTAGGTTTTCTGTGATTTCCCTAAATCGCTTCAGGCAAATGCTGGGATGTTTCCTTTGAAAGGGCACGGCCGACTTCGTTCCCCATCCTTCCCTAATCCGATGAGACCGATAACCTCGCAGTTTGGTCTCCTCCCCCAAATCAACCCAACCCGAAACCGGAGCAGAGGCAACTGTGGTGCACCACGGGCCATAGACGACTGGGGAGAACGGCGGTCCCGGAGATGTGTGCGGGCGAATAGACGTGCAACTTTTGAGCAACTGATCACCCAGATGAACCAACGGGCTACCAACAATGTCTTTTCAACGACCGTTCAGCGGGTATTGCTGCGTTGGGTCTCCACAGCAGAAGCCTGGTTCACGCATCCATGCTGATAGCTGTTCACCGGCGAAGGAGGCTGGTATTTGCACGCCAGTAGCGCAACTGGACGTCCGCTGAATGGCGTCAGGTGGCAATTTGGGATGAATCACGTTTTATGCTCCATCGGACAGAGGAGTTGGTGTGTACGGCATGTAACATCTGAAAGCAAATACCCTGTGACAATTGTCGGAGCGTTATGGTCTGGGGAATGTTTTCGTGGCATTCCCTGGGTGTTTTTTTTTCCATTCTAGAAGGCACACTGGACCAGTACAGGCATATATCTGTCCTTGGAGGCCATGTCCATTCCAACATGAAGTTTGCTTTTGCTAGCGGGTCGGAATCTACAGCAGGTCAATGCAACGTGTCACACAGTTCGCAGTGTACGTGTGCGGTTCGACCAGCAGTAGGCTGAGTTTACCGTACTCTCCCAGCCATCAAATTCCCCAGATTAAAACCCTATCGAGAATCGACGGGACCTCCTCGATCGGGCTGTTCGCGTCATGGATACTCAAAACGAGAAATCTTGCGCAGCTGGCCATGACGCTACAGTCTGCACGGCTCCACGTTCCCGTCGGTACCTCCCAGAACCTCCTCCCTGATTCTCTTCCTGCGCGTCTCGCAGAGGTCCAGGCTGCAAAATATGGTTATCCATGCGTTCACATGCGATCACGTTAAAGTGACCGGACAGTCAGACGCACCCGTATACGATACGACATCTTGTCTGATCTCTGTTTTGTCCCACTGTGCTTTTTTCCCGCCATGTATGATCTACCTGTGGTGCTACTGTAAACATCATGTTCCGTACCACTCTATTAAATTTACATTGTCTGAAACCTTTAAGTTCTATAAGCTTATAAAAGCTACTAAGGAATGAGAATACGTACCCCAAAGCGAGAGCGCGAGTCTCAAAAACTTCGAGTGACTTCCTGGTCGCTCTTATCAGCGCATCATTCACGCGCAGGTTGAAGTACACGAAGAGCTTCATACATTCCAGCTGAACAGCAGATATTTCCATGTTGGCGACGTCCACTTCCTGGAACACTGCAGAGGCCAGCGGCAGATTAGTCGTGTCCATAAATCATGTAAAACTAAAAATCTATTGTACTTTTGTTCTTTGCTAACCACCGAAAAATGAAAGAAGAAAGTACTTTTCACTGTGATATATATTAAAGTTTCTCACCGTTCATTCTACGCTTTTAGCGTGGGGAGAACTTTTATTCCTACGTTCTGGAGCCAACTGTTACTGTCCCTGTTTCGTGTTCTTCGTCTCTATGGCAGCAATACGGCGGGCGTTAATAATATTTGTAGAATCCGCTCTGCAATATTCTAAGTATGTTTTTGTGAAATATTAGGCGTTGTCCTCAAAGAGTTTGTCAGTTGAGATTAATCAGCATTTGTTACTCTTATTCTTGTGTCATATTCCCGTTACCCATCTACGAGGGTTGGAATTTTAATAATGGCAACTACACTCATGCTCATAAATTAACGACAATTGCGGAATGTGGTGCCACACAACGTGGCACTACACAAAACTAGCGCTGATAGCATAGGCACATAGGAAACACACACGACACAGATCTGTAAGTCCACGGTATTGGTGATAAGTTGAGAAAACCGTCCCGAAACACATGTGCTACAAAACGCCACTGTTTCCTGCGCATGTACCCCAACATCAATATGGGATATGATCACCATGCACACGTACACAAGCCGCACAACGGGTTGGCATACTCTGGATCAGGTGGTCGAGCAGCTGTTGGGGTACAGCCTCCCATTCATGCACCAGTGCCTGTCGGAGATCCTGAAGTGTCGTAGGGGTTTGAAGATGTGCAGCGATACGTAGACCGAGAGCAACCCAGACGTGCTTGATGGAGATTAGATCTGGATAACGGGCAGGCCATTCCATTCGCCTGATACCTTCTGTTTCAAGGTACTCCTCCACGATGGCAAATCGCTGGGGCCGTGCGTTATCATCCATCAGGAGGAAGGTGAAACTCACTGCACCCCTCAAAAGGCGGACATACTGGTGCAAAATGACGTCTCTATACACCTGATCTGTTACAGTTCCTCTTTCAACATCAAACCACGACCTCCATACACGTCCCTTTCAAGGACATTAAGGGGTTGGCATCTGGTTCCTGGTTCACGCCAGAGAATCACTGTTCAGATTATACCTGGACTCGTCCGTGAACATAACCTGGGACCACTGTTTCAATGAGCATGTACTGTGTTCTTGACGCCAGGCTTTACGGGCTCTCCTGTGACAAGGGGTCAGTGGAATGCACATTGCAGGTCTCCAGGCGAGTGTCTGGAGACAACTGTTCCAGTGGCTGCGGTAAGGTCTCGAGCAAGGCTACCTGCAGTACCCCGTGGGCGTCTGCGGGCACTGATGGTGAGATATCGGCTTGTTGTGGTGGTGTACACTGTGGACGTCCCGCACTGTAGCGCCTGGATACGTTTCCTGTCTGCTGGAATCGTTGCCACATTCCTGAGATCACACTTTCTGGCACACGGAGGGCCCATGCTACTACTTGCTGTGTTTGATCAGCCTCCAGTCGCCCTAGTATTCTAGCTTTCATAACGTCATGAATATGTGTTCTTTGAGCCATTTTCAACACACAGTCGCCATTAGCACGTCTGAAAACGTATGCACACTTACTTGCTGCACCGTACTCTGACATGCACCAACACACCTCTGCGTATGTGGACTGCTGCCAGCGCCACCGTGCGACGACCGCAGGTCAAATGCGCCGCATGGTCATACCCCGAGGTGATTTAAACCCACCAGAGCGTTGTTTCACTATGTATCAGCCTTATCCTTAATCGATGAGCATCAGTGTGTTCATTTACAACTTATACAAAATAGATATATGATTCAAAGTTTTACTCTCATTCAAAGTAATCACCAGCATTATGTTTCTATAACCTGGTCGCAGGCTGTGTTCCAAAAATGAATAGCTTATAGAAGGAATCGACAACACTTTCTGCAGGATCCGCCCATTATTTTGCAGGCCAATGCTCCGACGAATATGGCGCAAGTTGTGACTGATTTGTACAATCTATGGGGCTGGTAAGTGCTGCACCACTCACCACACTCCACGGACTTAAGCTCTTGTGGTTTCAAATTGGTTCCTAAATCGAAGGAAGCACTTTATGGC
This sequence comes from Schistocerca cancellata, assembly GCF_023864275.1. NCBI lineage: Eukaryota > Metazoa > Arthropoda > Insecta > Orthoptera > Acrididae > Schistocerca > Schistocerca cancellata. Next base: position 497,573,445 of record NC_064627.1, on the reverse strand, counting down.
ATTCACTTCAGAACTATTATATAGATTCGTTGGGCAATAGACCGCTTCATTCTATCTGTCAACACAACTGTCGCTGTTAAGGGTATCCCACGACTTTCACATCGCTGGTAACTTGTTTTACACAATACGAGAGACTACTCTGAAGGACAGTAAAACTTCGAAACATGTAGCTACTTTGTAAAAGTTGTAAATGAATGATTGACCCTATTATAGTTACAACCCTCATATACGCTGATTAACCCTATTATAGTTACAACCCTCATATACGCTGATGAGCCAAAATATTATGAGTACCTGTTTAATAGCTTGTTTGTCCGTTATTGGAACGAACTACATTATTGATTCTCCGCATCAGAGAACCGTCTGTTTGTTGGTGTGGTTGTGGAGGTACATGGCATTAGATGTCTACGTAAAGGTCATGCAATTGGCATAAATAACTGGCCGCTGATTTGCGTACGCAGTGCTGGCACCCGATAACGATCCAGGTGGGTTCCAGAGGATTTATTTAAATAAGGCGAACCTGGTCGCCGAGACGTCAACATGAGGTCACTATAATGCTCCTCAAAACACTGTAGCACGGTTCTGTCTCCGAGACACGGACAATTATACTGTTGAACGATACATCGTCATCGGGGAATAAAAATGGTTCAAATGGCTCTGAGCACTATGGGACTAAACTTCTGAGGTCATCAGTCCCCTAGAACTTAGAACTACTTAAACCTAAGTAACCTAAGGACATCACACACATCCATGCCCGAGGCAGGATTCGAACCTGCGACCGTAGCGGTCGTGCAGTTCCAGACAGTAGCGCCTAGAACCGCTCGGCCACTCCGGCCGGCAGCGGGGAATACATCAAGCATCAAGGGATGCAGGTGGTTCGCAGCTATCAGTGTGTCTTCGATTACTACCACAAGTCCCATGCAAGAGCAGTAGAAAGTCTCCCACAGCATAACACTGCTCTCACCAGCTGCGTCCGTGGCGCGCTACACGTTTCGATCCGTCATTCATCTCGATGACGGCGTTTGTGGAGACGAACATCGACCTAGTGTAGCGAAACTGTGATTCTCGCGAAGAGCCGACACGTTTCCATTGATCGACGGTCGAATCGCGATGGTCCCGTGCCCACTGCAGTCGTAATTGACGATATCATTAGGTCAATATGTGAACGCTAGGGATGCTCTGCTGCAGAGCTCAATGTTCAGCAACGTACGGTGAACGGTGTGCTCCGAAACACTTGCGGGTGCATCAGCGTTGTACTCTTACGACAGGCATGTTACAGATGGTGATCTGTGTCAAGCAAGGATCACCATCTATCCTAACTTACAGAGCAGACAAGCCTCCGAATCCCACGTTCTGTGAAGAGTTGTGAACGTTCAACCACTTAGCGCCTAGTAGTAGTTTCAATGTCCGTCTACCTCTTTCCGTAGATGCTCATGACAGTAGCACGTGACCATTCGACCAGCTTCGACGTCTCCGAGATACTCGTTCACAGACTCTCAGTAATGATAATCCGCCCTTTCGCTTATCTCAGTGGATTTCTCCGTTTGCTAGGCTAGGGTGCTCTCCAAACCGTGTCTGCTCCGTTTACATACTTTTGATGTCACGTCACGTGCCCGCATTGCCATCAGGCGGCAGCCAATGTCGCGGCGGGCAGTGCTCATAGTTTTTGGCTCGTCGGTGTATGTACTCTCGATGTCCCTGTTAATGCAATTAGACAAGGGTCCCACACCTATGCGAATTATTCTAGGGTAGGGCAAGTGAACGCTTCAATCTTTTTCACAGCCAAGCTGCGTTTTCCCACTAACTTACTATTCAGTCCTACTCCGATGTAGTTAGAAACAAATTTTGTGAGCAGTCGCAAACACGGTGACGCAGAGACCAGTGATACAGACAATGCATTGTACTCGGTAACTGCCTCTGGCGCAAAGAAGTACGAGGGAAATTTTTGGGGATTCTACCCAGGTACTGAAGACTATTTAATGCTGATAAGAGTATAAAGTGCTGCCGTACGAACACCGCAAATTTCCTACATTCAAGACACATGACTGATGCTTCTGCTAGAGTAGAGGTGCATAAAATTCGTGGCATTGTGGCAGAACATAGTAGAATTAAGATTCACAAGGATATTGAGAAGATAGGCAATGTATCGATGTTGACATTATGTAACCGTCTCTGTACTATCGATTAGGACTCGTAAGCGTCCATTATGGACACCAATACGATCCATATAATAACGTGATGCACAAGAGAGCGCCTAAGGGAACACCTGTAATGAAACCTTGATCAATGACAAAGGATTGTCGCCATCGATAAGTGCAGGATTTGTCCGACGCCCGACAATGCTCGTAGAAGAAAGTGGAGTTGTCCAGGAAATAAAGCACGTCTTAAGCATGCAGGAATTTTGGTCAGTCATGTTTGAGGCCATTGTCATATACGGTCGTCGGACGCCCTCATTGGCACCCATGGTGGTTTGAGGGCTGTGCACTGTCAAGACAGGATCCCCCAACCTATCGTCCAGCTGTACAGCCAACATTTCTACGAAGGTTTCGTCTTACAAGAACACTGTGGTCAGCTCGTGGACACCTTCCTCCACAGGAGGCAAAATCCAACCGAATGAAATGGCCTGCGGTATAAACCGATACGGACGCGATTGAGCGTGCCTGAAACGAGTTGAAGCTTGTAGTGCGAAGTCGCAGGAGCGCTCTTCAAACTTCGAATGTCTCGAGGAAGGCGCCGTCGAAGACTGAGAACATCGGCAGCATAGTACCCACCAACTTACGGACGGGATGCCAAGGATCTTCCCAACATGTTGCAATGCACAACAGACTGCCTTCATTTTGGTAATTTTCTTTTTTAAAAGTTTCATAAAGCCTAATATTTCATTCCCAGCTCCGCTGAACACGAGTTCACAAAATGCAAACGGTGAAAAACACTTTTTCGGGCTGTGAGGTGTTTCATTGTATATGTGGGGTGGCAAAAAAAACTGGTACGGAATATATGTCTGAATGAACAGACACTATTTTTGATCCACCAGCCATCATGAATTAATACACAAAGTAATTACAGATTTTGGCTGCGAGCAGGGATTGATTAAAATCAATGGAGAAAGTTAAACATTTGTACCAGACCAGGTTTCAAACAAAGGTCACCTGTTTAGTCGACAGATGCTCTGACTACTGAGCTATTTGGACAAAGTGGCCATGGCAACTGCACAGACTACTCTAGCACGCCTCCTGTCAGATCCAAATTCTCGACTTATCCACATATTACAAACGTAGCACTCCTCGCCCATTATCCTTATTACTCGCATTGTTCGCGTGTCCGGAAGAATAGACACTACACATATTTATAATTAAGGCGAGGACAACCAATGATCTCTCCAGTATGGATGCACACCAGGCTCGAACTCTTACAGGAACCGGCAAAATGCTGCGGGTAACGATAATAATGGGCATTGGGCACTACATCCATAGTGTGTGGATAGGTAAAGAATTTAGGTCTGAGGGGAGGGGTGCTAGGGTAATCCACGCAGTTGCAATGATCACTTTGTCTGAATGGCTTAGTGGTCAGAGCATCTGCATATTCAGTAGGAGACCCGAGTTCGAATCCTGGTCTGGCACAAATTTTTCAACTTTCTCCATTGATTTCAATCAACGACCGCTCGCAGCCAGGGTCTGTAATTCCTTCATGTCTTGTACATATCATGAAATTTCTCAACTACTTTACATCTGTCAATGACGGCTCACACGAAATATTTCCTTTTCGAACTGGTTTCAAATGGAATCCAGCATTGGGAAGTGCAGAGTGTTACGCACGCATGTCCTCGGTGAACTTGGCGGCGGAGGCGGGCGCCTTGTTGACTTTCTCGGGGTCCAGCCAGCGGTACTTCTCCTCGGGCAGCGGCAGCGGCGCGATGAAGCGGTTGATGAGCTCGAGCACGGCGTCCTCTGCGCAGCGCGACCGCAGCTGCAGCTGCTCGATGGCCTTGTCGCGCGCCTGCTCGGCCACGCGCAGCAGGTCCGCCACCTGCACCGCGCCCTCGGACAGCCCCAGCACGCGGACCTCCGACATGCTCTCCAGCACCGCGTCCACACGGGACTCCTTCAGATCGCACAGCTGCCACACACCAAACGCCGCCCTCAGCTCGTCGCATGGCAGAAACCAGAGTATACTGGAATCAATCTTTCACTTTGATTATGATGATGATGATGATGATGATGTTTGGTTTGTGGGGCGCTCAACTGCGCAGCGCTCGTACAATTTCCCAACCTTTGCTCAGTCCAGTCTCGCCACTCACTGGAATGATGATGAAATGATGAGAACAACACAAACACCAGTCATCTCGAGGCAGGTGAAAAATCCCTGACCCCGCCGGGAATCGAACCCGGGATCCCGTACTCGGGAAGCGCGAACGCGACCGCGATCTTTCACTCTGAGGCAGTGTTCCAAGTCGGGGCTAAAATCTGGTTCCTTGCCTTACAAACTGAGTAATCCTGTAATGCAGACAATCTGATCAAAAGTATCGGGGCACCTGTTCGTGGACATTAATATGGGATGTGCCCACCCTTCGCTTTTGTGAAGCGTTGATCTCCGGTGGGGACACTTTCAGTGAGGTGCCTAAGTGTCTGCGGAGGAACTGCAGATCATTCCTGTTCAAGAGCCGAAACCAGAGAAGGTACTAAAGTTGTAAGTAGGCTGTTTAGGTTTTTATGTTGGTAACGTCACGCAGCGCTCTGTATGAAAATCACTGGCTGTGCTGTGTGCAGTCTGTGGCTGGTTGGCATTGTTGGAATATTCGCCATTGTAGTGTTGGGCAGTTGGATGTGAACAGCGCGTAGCGTTGCGCAGTTGTAGGTGAGCCGCCAGCAGTGGTGGATGTGGGGAGAGAGATGGTAGAATTTTGAGAGCGGATGATCTGAACGTGTGTCCATCAGAGAGAGTAAATTTGTAAGACTGGATGTCATGAACTGATATAAATGATTTTTGGACACTATTAAGGTAAATACATTGTTTGTTATCCATCAAAATCATTCATTTGCTAACTAGCCCTTTCAGTAGTTAGTGCCTTCAGTAGTTATAATCTTTTATTTAGCAGGCAGTATTGGCGCTCGCTGTATTGGAGTAGTTTGAGTAACGAAGATTTTTGTGAGGTAAGTGATTCATGAAAGGTATAGGTTATTGTTAGTCAGGGCCATTCTTTTGTAGGGATTATTGAAAGTCAAATTGCGTTGCGGTAAAAATATTGTGTGTCAGTTTAGTGTTGATCAGAATAAGTAAAGAGAGAGATGTCCGAGTACGTTCAGTTCTGCTCAGCTGTTTGAAAATCAAATAACGTAAGAGGTTCATCAGCACAGTCATTCATAATTTTTTCTAAGGGGAGGTTTCATATATCGACCCTTAGCCAAGGATACCTCACTGGAATCTTCTGATTTTTTCTCGTAGTTCGTGTAATTCGTGTAGCTATTGTTTATTGCGAGAGCGTAATTGTAGAGAGAATTTCCTTTGTAGTTGTAGTTTTTCATTGTTGTACAGTAAAACAGTTGTGGCATGCATGTAGATTTGCACCAAGTATTTCGCAGCTGCGCTTGCAATTAACTAGCTATTATTTTCAGTGCTATGTTAATGTGTTTTCTTATTTTTGCTCTTCAAATCGTGCTTTTCTTGTTATCGTGTGACATATGTGATAATTATGGCGTGTGAAAAACGTAACACTAGGCTCCAAAGTAAATTGAGAAATGATAGTGACGACGAGCGTAGCTTATCAGCATTACCATGTAATGAATGAACTAATGTTCAAAGTAGTAATTTGGTAATTGTGCATAGGGAAATGGAGCGGGCGGCAAATAATGGTGTAGACAGTGAAACAATTAGTGAACAGGGAAGCATTAACGATCGATCGGTCGGCAACAGCTCGCCTCAGGATTTCGAAATGACAGGACACAATCTTGCAAATACTGTAGATTGAGGTTTTGCGTCCTCACCGTTTTCTCAAATAAGTCAAGACACATTTTCTGCTTTTCAAAATGCGAATACTGCCGGTTCAAATGCACTGCCGAATAGCACTGAGGAACATGTTTCAGACACCAGTGCGTTTTTATTACAATTAATGCAACAAATGGGACAAAAGCTTCAAAAGTTAGACACAATGGAACAAAACCTTCAAAAGTTAGACACAATGGAACAACACCAGAGACAAACACAGCACCACCAGTGCTTTCATACAGAGCGCTACGTGACGTTACCAACATAAAAACATACTTACAAAGTTGGACGCTGTGGTATTAAGCGAAGTCGGCCTTCTAACCATCCCAAATTAGTGTCGCTGGGTTCCGGTAGGGACTCCCATCATGTTAGTTCGTTTCAGGAGATGTTGTTGTCCGCTAACACTTACTTCATAGCTGCTGCTTTAGGACAGGTCAGTTCCTCTACCATACACAGTAAACAATGCTGTAAAATTCTTTCATATTCTTTCGTATGTCGCTTTTTTTGAAGTGCAGTAAGAGAACAACTTATTAATTACAAAAAGCACCCGCATACCGTATCGCAGCCTCCTCCGCACTTCACTGTTGGCACTACACATGAATACAGCTGATGTCCTCTAGGCGTTCGCCACACCCATATACGTTTATGAAATTGCCGAAGAGTATAGTTGATTCACCATTGCAAATCACTCGTTTACAGTTATCCACTGTCCAATAGCGTAACTCTTTACACAACCTCAAGCACTACTGTAGAAATTTGTAGCTTACAAGTAATTCCTCGACCACTGTACCCCCTTATTTTAACCATCTACTCACAGTACTTGTGCTACGTGGCCTGCTGGTAGCATTTTGGATCTCACGAGTGATTCCTTCCCGTGATTTCATGCGATTTTCTACAGCCACCCTCCACACTGATCGATAGTCCCTGTCCGTCAGTAGGTTAGGTGTGCCTGGTCTCGGTTTAGCTGTGGTTGTCCCTTCGCGTTTCCATTTCACAATCACATCGCCAACACTCGACTGCCAAGCTTTAGAGGGTTTGAAATATGCCTGATGGATTTTGTTACTCAGTCACTGACCTCTCCTGACCTACCATTCTACTATTACTGCTTCCCAACTGACAACACAATACTCCCCGCACCTTTTTATACGTGATAATTAGTAGTCAATTCCATATTACATAGCGTTGTCCGGATATTTTGGATAAGATAATGTATCACTTACTGCTCGCTCTTGTGTGCTCTTCGTATTGGTCGTTGTTTACACAAGAGTCAGTTTCCAGTATCTGAGGGACAGTGGTACTCATTGAGCCTTGAAGTGATGGACCCTGAAATTCCTCTAAATGGTTTTTGGTCCAGTCCTACGAGGCGCCCTAAGCTTGTGATTTTCCGTGGAAGTAAGTTTTTCTTCCAACACACGTTGAAAAAAAGCTTCTAAAGGCACTGACATATAGCAATATCTTCCACAAAGCGCTATTAACAGTAGATGGAAATGGCCAATGGAAATGCCTCAGTTCTGTTCTGAATGTTAAACATTTTTGTGGAATGGTCTGGATCTCATGAATGATGGCTCTCGCGTGGTGAAGAAGAGAAGTCGTGTGCCTACTGGAATGGAGACAGTGTATTCACAGGATGCTTCATTGGTTTACGGGCGTTGCGTCGAATAATGCCATGAAATGTGCACAACATTTCAACCAAACAGCTGCTCGTCATCTTCAGGTGCTTACTTGCGTGTTGGTGAAATGGTTCGCCAATATATACGCTGGCTCGCTAGAAAAGCGCAGGTGCCAAACGTGGGACTATAGAGTCTTCCTTGGATTTAATTCACCAACTCTTTCCACTCTTTGTAAGCACACATATGAAAGTCCATGCAAAACTTCGCCCCTATAAAGCCACTGTCCTTCCAGCGACGTTTTACGGGTGCACCACCGGGGGGATGGTGTGTGTATCCAACATCAAACTACCGCAGATTTTACAAAATCGATGCTTTCGTCTCATCCTTGGGGCACGCAGGTGGACAAGGGTCAGTGACTTGCGCCAGGAACTCGACATACCGATTATCCAGGAACTTATCATCTCCCACAATTGCAAACTTTTGGACAAATTGGACGCACTAAGGCCTTCAACAGGACAGCTGGACTACACCGGGACAGTCACACCTACACATTTCATCACATCCGAGTACCTCGAGGCATCGTTGAGGCGCTACAATAAAATGTTAAATGAAGTCAAATGAAATCAACCGTCCCCTTAAATCAGCTCAAACCTCACGCCATAAGGGCTCAAGCACCTCTTCCTGCCTACAGCCTTCTTATGCTTAAACAAAAAGTGAATCACCCATTTACCTCTCACACAGGAAGTCCAGCCACCAAGGTGATAGCACTTCAGCACACACAAAAAAAGCACCATGTCAGTAACCACTGTGTGTGTCTCGAAATGTTGTGCAACTCTCACGACATTATCCGAAGCGACGCCTTTGAACTAACGAAACAGTTATTACGCCGGGACGTCCTCAGAGCATCCCTAGGATATTTCTAAAGTGGGCAATAAGTACTCTATGACCAACTACGTTACTTTTCAATTAAGTAATGGCTACAAGAATCAATACTGCGTTTCCCTGTGCTGGCGCGGAATTTTGTTCAGTCGGTCTCGCAATTTTCTTAAACAGTGCTGCAGTATAGTGAATGGTGCATGTGCTCAGCAGGATAAGGTCTAATAGTACAGTGTCGTACCGTTATCTAGCAGGAGATAGTGTGAGTTTAAAGTGACTGACTTGGTTAGTCTTAATTAAAGCCAATAAATTCCATTTGTTTATATGGAAACTTGAAGTGTAATGTTGTTAGTGTATCTTTTGACAAAATGACTTTGAACTGTAATCTTGTTTGGTGGAGAGGGTGTATGAACTGTTAGAGGTGGCGTTTTCCAGTTCAGTGGTCGGATCTCAGAATCTTCTTGAGAGTACTTAGGTTGCTACAAGACTTTAATTATTGACTTTGGTGTAGTGAAAAATTCCACACGTTGAAATGAGGTTGGCTACAGTTTATTTAAACTGATTCACTAATGTGGCAACGCAGAGGATTAATTCAAGTCAATCAGTAAAAGATTCTGAGTTAATCTACAGAGCAGTACGTCACACAGTATGTCTCACGCTCTGAAGATTGCTTATCAGTGCATGGATTCTGTCCAGGATCGTAATTTGGGTTCCGGATGACGCTAAGAAAGTTCCGAGGCGTGGAAAACAGGAAGTTTCAATGTGAAAACGTGTCATAACTCGAACTTTCAGCCTGACGATATATTTCACACACATTCCAAACTTCACAGAAGGGTCCTAGAACCGTCTTGCATCACATGAAGGAACTTGAGAAGAAACCAAAATTTTCTCTGCCTCTTGATGACTGGATGTTGTGTGATGTCCTTAGGTTAGTTAGGTTTAAGTAGTTCTAAGTTCTAGGGGACTGATGACCATAGCTGTTAAGTCCCATAGTGCTCAGAGCCATTTGAACCATTTGAAGAAACCAAAGACATTTGCTAAGTCATTCTCCAACATAATTTTCGGTTATCTTGAAAGGAATTTGTCCCATTTCTTTCATCGTCTGCATTTCATATAGCGAGGCTGTTTTCTCACTCTCTCTGTGCCGTGATGTATACATTGCTATCTGAAACTTCCTGGGAGATTAAAACTGTGTGTTGCACGGAGACTTGAACTCTGGACCTTTGCCTTTCACGGGCAAGTGCTCTACCAACTGAGCTACGCAAGCACGACTTACAACCCCCCCCCCCCCCCCTCCCTGTAAGTACGCCCTCACAGCTTTACTTCCGCCAGTACCTCATCTCCTACGTTCCAAACTTCACAGAAGCTCTCCTGCAAACCCAGCAAGACTATCACTCCTGGAAGAAAGGATATGTAGAGACATGGCTTAGCCACAGCCTGGGGGATGTTTCCAGAATGAAATTTTCACTCGGCAACGGAATGTGCGCTGATACCCTCCAGGCTGTGGCAAAGTCGTGTCTCTGCAATATCCTTTCTTCCAGGAGTGCTAGTCTTGCTAGGTTCACAGGAGAGCTTCTGTGAAGTCTGGAAGGTAGGAGATGAGGTACTGGCGGAAGTAAAGCTGTGAGGGCGTGCTTGCGTAGCCCAGTTGCTAGAGCACTTCCCAGTGAAAGGCAAAGGTTCCAAGTTCGAGTCTTGGGCTAGCACACAATTTTAAACTGCCAGGAAGTTTCATATCAGGGCATACTCCACAGAAGAGTGAAAATTTCATTCTGGAAACTTCGCTATCTGTTGTGGTGATCAAAATCTTTGACAGACCGGATAATTTTCCTCAAGCTTTCTGCTCTGTGTTTGCTGATTTGTGCGTATCCGAAAATGTTTCCTGTTTGACATGGTTCAGAATTTCACGTGATAAGATTGAGGATAATCTTTTGTACATACCAATCAATATTCGCTTCACTTTTTTTTTGAGACACGCATTTGGGTCACTGATTACATCATTTCACCTGTGGATCTTGATTCTGTATCTCTGTACTTATAGGACTTTCCTTTGTAGAATTATAGAAAGTAAGTTAAGTGTGGAAGAGAGAGCTAAGATAACATAGGAATATGAAGTTTGGAAATTTCGTTGCAAAGATTGTGGAGAACGGATTGCAGAAATTGACGGATGTTAGATGACAAAAAGACTCTATTTTTAAAATTGAAGCTACAAATAATATCCACAGAAGCTTTGTTTTAAATGTAAGGACGAAGACAATATCTGAAAGTTTTTATGTGCTGGCATAAGCTGGCGCCAGCGTACCATGCGGCATAGAGGTCACAAGAAGATCGATCAGGGCAACGACAGACTCGCTGGAAACGCGCCGCCAACGTCCTCTCGGCCACCAGTATTTAGATAGCCGCCGAGGATCGGAGGGCCAGTTAGTTCGAGTCTGTCATCGAGCGTGTCGCCGAGTTAGAGCCGCAGTCACAGCTTCTAGCTCCGAATCAGACAGCAAATAGCGACCAGAATAGTGTTCATAGCGGACTTTGTACTTCACTAGAGTGAGGCTAAAGTGGACTAGAATAGAGAGCTTGTACGACAGCACATGGAAGAACAAGTTCAGTAGCTTTTTGTCTATGTTAATAAATAATCCAGTTAATAATTGCTTGCAGTTTAGTGTTATAGAAAGAGGATACCACTCACCGAACAACATCCTCTCCTTGCTTACCTTGGAACAGATCTACAGTGACAACGAGACGAAATAAAAGCTGGCAACGAGGATTTAACAGATGGCAACGAGGATTCAACATTGGTGACGAGAATAATTTTGTGCTGATATTTTGCTTGCTTCTCTTGTTTCAGATTGCAGGGGTTTATAATTGCTAGTGAATTGTTGTGTTCTTGCATGTCTTCCAGGAAGGGAGACGCAGAACTAATAAAATTTCTCTCTTTTTTTTCTATAACGTATTTGTGTAAACCATGATTACCCCGCCCCCTCCACCTCCTGCTCCGCGCCTCGGCCGCAGACGGCCAATGTAATGGATTTAACACAAGCTTTTTAGTTTCAGAATCAAGAAATTGTTGTCTTGTTGACGATGGTACAACAACTTCTGGCTGCACAAGCAGTTTCGTCCGCACAACAGAAGCCAGACGACCGACACACCCAACAAGTGTCGCCGAACAGCATACCACCGTTGCGGCAATTTAACGACACAGAATAGGAATGGCATGAGTACCTGACAAATCGCATTCAAGGTACTGTGAAGCTACAATACCTCCTTTCGATTGCTGGGTCCCTAGTGTTCCGGTTAATACGAAGACTCTAATAACTTTGTAGCGCATGTTACATTGACAGACAATGCATAGCCTAAGTTGTTCTGGACACATCACGTTTCAAATGCTTTAAGAGACAAAGTAGCCCAGATGAATGTGGTATCAACGATCGATATCACACTTGTTAGGGGTTGCAGATATCGACCGCTGCGCGTAACAGATATCGCTGGACCCGAGAGTCGCGACCAGCGCCGCTCCGCGGCTTGTGACAAGTATCTAGCGAGCTCTCGTCCACTCTTGCTCGGGACGTCAACTAGGAATGTAGCATAGCCTTCTGCTGATAGGAAGCAATCTCTGACAAGTCGCTTAGTCAAGTATGGCATAAGTAATGCCTCTCTCGACATGTTTGTAATTATATGTATGCAGCATATGAAGAAGCATGTAACACAAGTTAAGTACAATATATATTATTTTTTACCAACGACTACTAATTATTTCAGTCGTTGCAGATAAAGACCTTGGAGACCTTGCAGTCAGCTCCTTACCGACTTCGCTGCAAAACCTGCAATATAGGTTTCTATTTAGCATTGACCACCTATCATCATAACAAATGACGACGAGAATCGAAACAAATGGCGACGAGGATGACGGTACAGTTTTTTTTTAATTTTTTTTTTAAAATAGGAGAAGACGTTTATTTCATTTGTGTTTGCAATATTTCTATACTATTTACCCGGCTGCGCCACCCATCCTCTCCGATTTGTATGACTGCCGTGGAAAAGAGGTACGCATTTTCCGCACAAAACGTGCACCTCAACAGAATTACCGTGAGTGGGTAGCAACTTCGCAAGGCCTCACTCGCGACTGTGAATTTTCATGTTCTTGTGGAATATCATATTCTGGCATCATGATCCGGGACGCTACTGCGCAAAACGTGTCAACACACTCTTTTTCGAGTGTTGTCAGAAGCACGGCTAAAGTGTCATCTCGAAAAGCGTGACTTTTTTCAAACTGAACTACAGTACTTAGGTCATGTGATAAACAGTCAGGGTGTGTACCCCCTCCAATCTCATCTGCTTGCAATACGTGATCTGCCTGTTCCTCGGAATGTGTCTGAAATGCAGTCAGTACTAGGCAAGATGAAATAGTACATTCGCTTCATACCAAATGCCACACAGATCACGGCTCCATTGCATCGTTTGCGTCGCAAAAATGTTCCTTTTGTCGGGACTAAAAGCTGTCAAGACGCGTTTCAGAAACTCAAAAATGCTTTGCTTAGTGAGAGATGTTAGTGCATTTTGATCCTGTCAAGTCGGTAGTTTTGCAAGTCAATGCTTCTTCCTACGGAATCGGCGCTGTGCTTTCCCACAGAATTGGAGCACAAGACAAACTTATTGCTTTTGTCTCAAAGTTGTTACCTCAAACTCAGTGCAATTATTCTCGAATTGAAAAAGAAGCTCTCGCTATTGTGTATGGTGCGACAAAATTCCATCACTATTTGTATGGTCACAGTTTCTATTTAGTGTCAAATTACAAGTGAGGCAGTCCATGTTTCATCCGTCAAAGCCTGTTCCTACGCGCACTGCTCAAAAATTGCAACTCTGGCTGGACTTTGTTACTTTCGCAGTATCTGTATAAAATTGTGTACAGACCTACGACAAAGCATGGCAATGCAGACGCCCTATCTCGCTTTCCGATTGCCCATACTCTGATTTTGATGTAGCCCACATCTTGTTGGCAAACTGATGCACAGGACTCTGAATTGCTGGAATCTTTTCCCTTGCACTACAGAAAGATTGCACGGGCCATGGAAGCAGACCCAGACCTCAAGATTTTGTTGGATTATATTCGCACGTCTTGGCCTTTTTCACTGAACAGTATCCAGAGCTCAGTTGTGCGCCGATATTTTGCACGTCGGCTTATCCTTTCAGTTCAACAATGGACAATCCCGTATGCTTATTCCCAAAGTGTTGCAAAAGGATGTGTTGCGATTGCTCCACCATGGACATTGGAGAATTGTTCGCATTAAACAGTTAGCGCGACAGCACTGTACTTGGCAGGGCATGGAGGCCACATTGAACATATGACGTCATAGTGTCGCGCATGCGCAAAGAACAATTCCGCTCCGTGACAGACAGTCTCAGCTTGGCCTAAGATTCAATCGCCATACCAATGAGTGCACATAAACTTTGTAGGACCACTTTTTAACACTCGTTGGCTCATAGTGGTGGACTCTGTTAGCAAGTTTCCATTTGTGGTGCCTATGAACTCTACCACATCACATGGTACCATTCAAGCGTTGTCCTCAGTATTTTGCATCGAAAGTTTGCCAGAAGTACTAGTGTCGGGCAATGGACCACAGTTCACTTCACGTGATTTTGAACAGTTTTGTGAACGAAATAGCATTCGTCATCTGACAAGTGCTCTGTTTCAGCCACAGTCCAACGGAGAAGCAGAAAGTTTCGTACATACTTTCAAGCCACAGATGTCCAAGCTTCGCACCACCCTCACGTGGGAACATACACTGTAACTCTTTCTCGCCTCCTATCGCTCCCACCTACGAGACGGACCATTACCAGCGGAACTTCTGCATGGACGCCACCATCGGATGCTGCTCACTTGCTACACCCACCACAGCATCCGGCGCTGCCAATGGTCTGCATGTATCGCTTTGTACCGTGCGAGCTTGTTCTTTTCAGGGTTTATGGCAACCGTGGGAGCTGGGAAAGAAACATAATCCAGGAACGCTTTGGCTCATATATGTGCTTAATTGCAGGTCCCGATGGTTTGCAGCGGCACCACGAGAACCAAATTTGTGCATGTCATTTACCCCGTGAGTCTTCTGCTTTTCTTCCCCCAGATTCACGGCCTCATGGGACCACGCAGCCTTCGCGGACACCCGCTGGTGCCACCAGGGCACCCCAGGAGGAGCAGATGGACGATGCGCCTTCGCCCCCTCCGTCGCCTCTCGCCGACCCCATGGACCTGAACCCGCCATCGCCATCGCTGTGGCCGTCGCCGTCATCGCCCCAGCACACGCTCTGAGGCCTGGATATGTACCCTGGCAGCAGTTTTCCAGAGGATGTTTCTGTTGCCTCGCAAGCCAGATGGTGGGGTACAGTCAGGAGTATGCCGTCCTTCACAGTCATGGCTCCTGGTTCACCTCGACGGCGACCGTCCTGCCTCCCCTCCCTCCCCGTTGTTGTTCGCAGCCTCACTACATGACAAGGATGCAGCATTATGGGGAAGGGGGGGGGGAGAGGAGGAATGTGCTGGCGTAACCTAGCGCCAGCACACCATGCAGCTTAGACGTCACAAGAAGATCGATCGAGGCCAATGAGAGACTCGCTGGAAACGCGCCGCCAACGTCCTCTCAGCCACCAGTTTTTAGATAGCCGCCAAGGATCGGAGGGCCAGTTAGTTCGAGTCTGTCATCAAGCATGGCACCGAGTTGGAGCAGCAGTCGCAGCCTCTAGCTCCGAATCAGGCAGCACATAGCGACATAATGTTCATAGCGGACTTTGTACTTCACTAGAGTGAGGCTAAAGTGGACTAGAATAGAGAGCTTGTACCACAGCACATGGAAGCACGAGTTAAGTATCTCTTTACATTAACAAGGAACCCAGGTATTACATGCAGTTTCTGTTATAGAAAGAGGACACTGGCCACCAAACAACATCCTCTCCTACTTCCCTTGGTACAGCTCTACAGAGACAACGAGATGACATAAAATTTTATATGCAAGGTTTCCCTATTCCCAATTCCATGATGCTTGTTTTTATGTCTTTCGTTACAATAAATGAAATACTGCCCAAACACCCAATGTAAATTCCTTGTGGGGTTCATGACTCCACTGGTAGCCAACAGAACAATAAATCCTGGTAGTAGATGGGTTGAAATCTAAGAACAAAGAACGCATTGAGTTTAGCTTCAAATTTCACCACACTTGAGCTTTTCTTGGTATTTTCTATCCAGAATGATTCAACGGACGATTAAGTTTTCGTTGCGACGTCATATCCTTAAACCATAGTTTGCCACCTGCATTGACACGATTCAGTATTTCTACATCGTTGTTGACTTCATCCAGCAACACCTGAACAACTCGCAATGCCGCTCTTTCTCTTCGATATTCAACTATTTTGGAACAAATGTTACGTTTGACGTTTCAGACGTTTCGTACCCAAAACCTCTGAGAAAAATTCATAGAACGAACCAGTTGAGATGCCATCATAAGCAGCCGTTTCTTTCAGAATCATTTCTTTCACTTTCCGCACGATTTCATCGGTTAATAATGTGCTAGGGCTTCCAGGACGTTTAGTCATCTTCAAAGTCTTCGCGGCCTTCGTCGAAAAGCTTACACCACTCACAAATATTTGTGTTTCTTTACATCAGCCTCACCAAAAGTAATTTTTAATGTTTCTAAAAGTTTGCTGCACCCTATTCCTCACCTATAGTAAAATTAATACAACTTCTCTAATCTATTTTTATACAAAATAAATAGTCGCCGATACTACCAAAGCACATAGTCTTTTTCACAAGTGACAACAGACTAAACATGCAATATGGCTAACTCCGAACAGACATTTTTCAGACGCATTTGCCAAGACAAGAAAGAAAAAGTCGCGCGAATCGGGCTGATATAACACGGGAAATTATTACAAAATTTCTGTCACTTCTTCAACACATCTCAAATACCGCTTTATTTACATATATAAAAATGGACGCATCTGTGTATGTGTGTGTGTGTGTGTGTGTGTGTGGTCGACTCTCATTTCATATCTAACGCTCTGACTATTTTCTTTGTGTACAGGCAAAAGATGAGCTGTGCAGACCGGAACCAATAACCTTATATGAAGTGGAAGTAACGGTCACTGTTGTGCCTCCCTGTGTTCTACGTGGCTGTTGCAAACATACCCAGTTGATTACGACAATATGTTGCCAATAAGAGGGTTTTATGTGAAATTTCAACTGATGTCAATAAAAGCATAAGATCTGTTGGAAGAATTATTAAATTTCAATGGAGATATCAGCTAATAAGATAGTTACAGTAAATATAAAATAGGAAACGACTTATCGAACACTGTACAGTAATACCAACTTAAAAAGTTTGTAGTCAACCACAAGTGTGGAAGTATATTTAGAGTCGCATTGCTGTACGAATCCAGTTAAGATACTTTGTTCGCCTACATTTCGTGCGAGAACAACGGAATAACAAAAATATACAAATGCAAGATGATCCTCTCCATCTTGTTTGTACTCCTGTGGATCTACATAATCTTCCGTACCTATTTCGTACTACGAGTAAAGAGATAAGGTAAATTTTCGTAACAGCGTGGACTACTGTCGTTCGCCCCAATGACAGCAGTGACCCTGTTCGTTGCATGATCTTCACAAGACTGTTGTTGGACAGTTTAGCTAATGTATGAACATTCAACATAAAACTATCAAGATATTCAACAATGCTACACCCCCTCAGTTACGAAGTATTCTTTACGATCACAGGGAGAGATATCGGATACTAACAACCATCATCGAGTTACTAGAATGTTAATTGAATGGTTCTACCTCAGTTGTAGAGTGATGGAGGAACTACTATCTTGCTGAATGTAACACTTATACAGACAAGCTGTAGTGATACCTTACCATCAGTTACCTCAAGATCAAAATGACTTGTACTAGTGCTATATAGGATTCTACTCATGGTATAAATGCTTTACAAATTCCTAATTTAATATCCCCCGTGTAACGGATGTTGTCATACCGCCTTACGGTTTGATATCTCACGGTTTGCTGGATTCTACGACACGTAGGTAATAGTAAAACAGCAATGCTCATCTAAAAATGAAATCATGCGTGTTTTGATGGGTTCCCTTTAAATGTAACTGTTTTCGACAATGTCACAATTTTGGGAAGCGGTCTTTGCTAAGTTTGTGGAATAATGATTTTGCAGATACCACCATGTGATGAAGAACCTGCAGAGACTTGAAAGGCAACTAATGGGTGAATGAACACTTAAAAAAGAAATTCTAATTGTTAGCTGTTTCTGCCTGAATAATAATATCTTTAACTTTCACTCGCAAAGTTCAACAATTTCCAGAACGGATGAAACAAGTTCACTCGTTCTGCGTTTCTCGATAGTTTCGTCTTAGTACAGTTTGTGATCATTAGACTACAAGCCTAAACCATTTCGAATATTCTTCCTTTTGCCTCTTCCAGTACCGCTAATGAGATAAAACAAGACTTACGGAAGAAAAATTTTGCCTAAATGTGTTACGGATAGTGATTATCGCTAAAACAAAAGTGTCGATGCAGATGAACCGTTACTTACATCTTTGAGGAAGTTCTCCATGTCTGTGAGAACTGTGTCGGCTTTCTCGAAAAATTCCGGAATGCGGAGTGAGGTCCACGTGATGCTGGAGAGGCCATCCTGGAAGGCGCGGTCCAGCTTGGCCAGGTGGAGACGCATCAGCGGGATGTATAGCTCCGGAATCCTCTTCCTGCGAGTTAGAGTTGTCATTACGGCAAACGAACGCTCTTATCACATATGACTCTTCTCAGTCAGGAGGGGATAAAAGCAAAAATGAATCACAAAGTTCAGCGGCAAACGATCCACGCTTTTCACAAATTAAGGTAGGTTCGAGGTCACCTATTCGCGGTTATACTCGCTACAAATTCTAGAGTACTAGACTGATACTATGCTCAACTTTATGAGAAGTAGCTACATATATCTGCTTGTAATAATGCATAAGTGCCTTCATTTTCTCTAAGCCTGCATATTATCGGACAACCATTCGAATCAACAACAGTGAGAATATCTTTTACAGAATAAAGGTCAGTTCACACTGTACGTCACGGAACAATCTACATCTACATCTACATCCACACTCCGCAAGCCACCTGACGGTGTGTGGCGGAGGGTACTTTGAGTACCTCTATCGGTTCTCCCTTCTGTTCCAGTCTCGTATTGTTCGTTGAAAGAAAGATTGTCGGTATGCCTCTGTGTGGGCTCTAATCTCTCTGATTTTATCCTCATGATCTCTTCGCGAGATATACGTAGGAGGGAGTAACATACTGCTTGACTCCTCGGTGAAGGTATGTTCTCGAAACTTCACCAAAAGCCCGTACTGAGCTACTGAGAGTCTCTCCTGCAGAGTCTTCCACTGGAGTTTATCTATCATCTCCGCAATGCTTTCGCGATTACTAAATGATCCTGTAATGAAGCGCGCTGCTCTCCGTTGGATCTTCTCTATCTCTTCTATCAACCCTATCTGGTACGGATCCCACACTGGTGAGCAATTTTCAAGCAGTGGGCGAACAAGTGTACTGTAACCTACTTCCTTTGTTTTCGGATTGCATTTCCTTAGGATTCTTCCAATGAATCTCAGTCTGGCATCCGCTTTACCGACGATCAACTTTATATGATCATTCCATTTTAAATCACGCCTAATACCTGCTCCCAGATAATTCACAGAATTAACTGCTTCCATTTGCTGACCTGCTATATTGTAGCTAAATGATAAAGGATCTTTCTTTCTATGTATTCGCAGCACATTACACTTGTCTACATTGAGATTCAATTGCCATTCCCAGCACCATGCGTCAATTCGTTGCAGATCCTTCTGCATTTCCGTACAGTTTTCCATTGTTACAACCTCTCGATATACCACAGCATCATTCACAAAAAGCCTCAGTGAACTTCCGATGTTATCCACAAGGTCATTTATGTATATTGTGAATAGCAACGGTCCTGCGACATTCCTTTGCGGCACACCTGAAAGCACTCTTACTTAGGAAGAATGCTCCATAAAACTGTGGGAATTCAGCCGTAACCAGACATTTCGGATGAAAACCGTTCAACCATTTTCGGACCGAGCCGGGAAGTGCTGACGGTAAGCTATTTTTTCTCCTTTATTATAATTTCATTCCCTTGTCCGACAGGAGGAGGGCGGGCTGACAACGCAGCGATCCTGAACTCTTCGGTCAAACGAGTTTAAGAACACAAAGATGAGATGTAAACTTTAAGAGGCTGAACTAAATGCAGATGTTTTGTGATACATAAAATAACGCTTTTCAATGAGGAAAGATGAAGTAACGCACAGGAAAAGGTTGTACGTCATTTAAAAACTATGAGTTTCGAGAAAATTAAAACTAACACTACGCTGTATCATACGTCACTACCACTTGTGAGGGACCTGCAGTAAGAATGAGTAATGCGGAGAAGAAATAAGGAGCGGTCTTTTCGGGTAGTTAAAAGTATTTGTGGAGCTACTGGTTTCAATAAATTTCTTTTATTTCCGTCAATGATCGTAAGACGTCTGGTCCTTAGACTACCGGTTTCGGTCAACAATGAGCATCCTCAGATATGTTTTATAACATGTCCTAATTCCTAAAACAGATCTGAATATGGTCTCTGTGATCATTGTCGGTGAAAAACGAAATTTATTCTCTTCCTGGATCACTGTTTAATCCGCGACTACTTCGCAGCTTATGAAACAATTGAGTTCAGCTAGGTTGGGGCAAAGCTATCGCGATTATAAGGTGGCTTGGTTGGGGACGGTAAAGCGATCCCACCCACGTTATACATCGGTAGAAAGAGCCAAGCACGTATGAGTACATTGCAAATCACTGTTGAAGAAATATGACATGGGCGCAGAGATATCTGCATATACGGCATACATCTCTGCCTGCAGTGTGGTATTTCTTCAACTTATATTTGCAGTGTAATCAAACGCATTTGGCTTGCCCGACCAGTAGACAAAGTGGACGGGAGCGTTCTACCGTCAATTATTCCCGCTCGCTTCAAAGATGGTCGAACAGTTTTAAGGCAAAATATCAGCAGCAGACAAAGTTTGGCTACGGCTGAATTCTTGCAGTTTTATAGATCAAGTAAAACACCGCGAGAATATGAAGACTCACAGTCCACAATGTCTTTCAAATGACGGCATTCGACGGAACGGTACCCTGAATGTTACCATAAAGCGTTCTCGGGAAGAAAGTCTTGACGATGATAGAACACACTGGCGTTATCTGCTAATATTGAAAGTTAGCCCCCTCTTGCCGCGTTCGCACAGGCTATAATACTGAATTTTGTGCTTACGTGTTTTATTAATCTTTATTGTATTGCTTGGTTTGTTTTGTGATAGATAGCAAAGGTTGCATAAGTACTTCACCTTTTTGCTATGCATGTTCTCCTACAAAAAAGACCAAATATCCGAAAGTGAAAATATAATTAGGTTTCACAATACCTACACAAAGAAAAGCCTGCACTGCCATAAAAAAGAATATAAATAGGTAGAAAAGGTATTTTTTAAGAAAATTACTTCGGCAGTGAAAAGTCACTTCTATTGCATGAGAAAAAAGTTAATTTGACAATATTTTGGCAATTATAAAGAAACCAGGACACAAAATATTAAAAAAAGGACATATCTACTGCCTCCTAAATCTTACTTGACGTTTTCGTAAGAATATATTTTGGAGAGCACATGAATGTTGGTGTTCGGATACGTTTAAACGACATTTTTCCTACTCTTTCAGCTGCCAGCAGGGGGAAATTTACCAAATAACATTTGCCAAAAACATTCGCAATGAATTTTTTTTTCTGATTATGAACAACATTGGTAGTTCATATCATTGGTAGTTCCTTAATGCTGATACTATATTCGGACTTTTTGTAACGCAGACTATCTCTCATAATCTCACTTTCACGGTTTAATACTGGGCTGAAGAGTAAGACCCTATGTTGACGTACCGTCTAGTGTGAACGCATCACCATTAGTGGTGCCGTTCTGTTCCATGACTGTCCGTTGACGTCCAACATGAATCGTGCATAACACTGAGAAATTATCCTGGTTACTGTACTGACAACGAATAAGACAGTTATTCAGTTTGAGAGACATTTGTGAAGCTATCACGATGTAGTATTATAGTCTCAACTTCAAATAAAATAAGCAATTTAATACATTAGTTCTGTTCTTTAATTGAATGCTAGAGGCTGACTGAAGTATGTTGTGGGAATGTAACTGACTGCAGTGAATTGAAAAGCAGAAAGCAATGTTCGTGTATGAATTCTTTAGTTCCTCGTGTCATGGCAATTTTAGCTCACTCGTCATATGACGCCGGCTTGTTTTCCCTATCCAGCAATATTCATTTCCATTTCCCACTCATTCCAAATCACTGCAGGAAACTATGGCCAATATGTTTCCATTTTTATTGACCAATCGGGTTATGTGATGCAATTGTGAAAGACGCTGGACTGGACTCTAGGAGGAACGGTCACTTAGATTTGGGTTTTGCGTTGTTTTCCTAAATCGTTGTAGGCAAATGATGGAATGTTTTGAAATGGACGTGCTCGAACTCCTTTCCTACTCTTGTCCGTCTCTAATGACATTTGTTGACGTGATATTTAACTACATTTTCTAAGTTCTATCGAGAACTATTTTCGAATATTCAGAAAAAGTAGGTTTAGTGTTTACAACCAAGCAGTGTAAACTTCTTTAGATGTTCACTACGAAAATAAAAGCACAAATACACTGAGGTGACAAGTCATGGGGTATCTCCCTATACCGTGTCGGACCTTGTTTTGCCCAACGCAGTGGAGCAGCTCGACGTAGCACAGACTCAACAAACCGTTGTAAATCCCCTGCAGAAACAGTGAGCCATGTTGCCTCCGGAGCCGTTCATAATTGCGAAAGTGTTGTCGGTTCAGGATTTTGTGCAAGAGCTGTCCTCTCGATTATGCCCCATAAATGTTCGATGGGTGGCCAATTCATTCGCTCGAATTGTCCAGAATGTTCTTCAAACCAATTGCGGACAGCTGTGGCCCAGTGACATGGTGCTTTGTCATCCACAAAAATTCCATCGTTGCTTAGGAACATGAAGTCCATGAATGTCTACAGATTGTCTCCAAGTAGCCGAACATAACAATTTCCAGTCAATTATGGGTTGAATTGGACCGGAGGATCCAGTTCATTCCATGTAAACACAGCCCATACCATTAGGGAGCCACCAACAGCTTGAATAGCTTCGACGGATCTGCACCACACTCGAACTCTATCATCAGATGTTACCTGCTGAAATCGGAACTCATCTAAGTAGGCAACGGTTTTAAAGTCGTCTAGGGTCCAACCGATATGCATTCGAGCCCAGGACAGGCGCTGCAGGCGATGTGCTGTTAGCAAAGGTACTTGCGTCGGTCGTGTGCTTCCACAGCCTATTAAAGGCAGATTTCGCCACAATGTCCTAACGGATACGCTCACCGTACGTTCCATATTGATTTCTGCGGGTATTTCACGCAGTGTTGCTAGTCTGTTAGCACTGATAATTCTATGCAACCGCCGCTGCTCTCGGTCGTTAAGTGAAGGCCGTCGGCCACTGCGTTGTCCGTGGTGAGAGGTAATGCCTCAAATTTGATATTCTCGGCACACTCTTGATACAGTGTATCACGCAATACCGATTTCCCTAACAATTTTCGAAATGGAATGACAGCTCCGCCAACGCACTTCGGTTTTATTTTACCTTGTATGCGTGATATTACCGTCATTTATATACGTACCTATCGCTATCTCTTGACTTTTGTCACCTCATTGTATAGTGGCTGTAGCACGTGTGGTAGGCCTAGTTCCCTCTGCAAACCTTCTGTTTCCTCGGTAGTTGGGGAAGCTTGCCCCCTCCACACCCTATACCCCTGTGAACTAGCTCTATTAGCGCTCAAGTAAAAGGACACAAACAGCATGTGTGGAAGCAAATACGAAAGCTACCAGGAAAGTAACTTCCATTATCATATGTCATGGTAAGGGGAGGAGGGAATGGACCAATCTCTTCACTGATTCACGTAGGAAGCTGCTGTGGAAGAACGTGTACAACATTGCTCCTGGTTTACCCACAGTGGCCTTTCAAAATGAATCGTAACCGAAAACCCACCACATGCGAAATCCGTTGTACAACACGGATTTAGTAGCAAACAGTCTCAGAGTTTGGAAGGTAGGAGACGAGGTACTGGCAGAAGTAAAGCTGTGAGGACGAGGCGTGAGTCGTGCTTGGGTAGCTCAGTTGGCAGAGCATTTGCCCGCGAAAGGCAAAGGTCCCGAGTTCGAGTCTCGGTCCGGCACACAGTTTTAATCTGCCAGGAAGTTTCAGTCTCAGAGTTGTTGACATCATCGCGAAATTTGTGCTGTATCTGTGGTAAATGTGATTACTGAATGTGTTGTGTCTCAAATGTGTCATTTGTTTAGGAGTGCAAGCATAAATATTCGTGATCACGAAGGAACTGGCCATTCGTCTGTAGTCACCAATGAATTAATGCAGAAAATTCCTCAAATGTCGGACAATTTTGCGCAGTTTTCTCGAGATGTTTTGCGTGAGATCGTGACTAAACGTTTACGATACCATAAGATCTGTGCGCGTTAAAACTCCTTTCTGGAAACCATGATTTAATGCTGATTAAGACTTTCAAAACGTTCTCATTGCAATCTCGGGTGGCAGATTTTGTGGATAGATAATTACGATAATTAATCCATTAACATATCCACAGAACAAGCAGGTATTGTTGAAGGAAAAGGAACTTGTGAACAGATTCTAAATATACAACAAATAATCGAGAAATCGCGAGAGTTCTGTACTTCTGTGTTCATCTACTTCCTTGGCTACAGGCAACTCTTTGACTGTGTTTCTGGGAAATGTGGTAGCTGCTTGCCGAATTCGGTGTACCACCACACTTGACAGCATTGTTCAGAAGTCTACACAATAATCACCTCTCATCTGTAAAGACAAGTGCTGAAACATCTGATTTCTTCAGTGTATCAAAAGGTGTCAGATAGGGTTGCGTTCTATCCCTTCAACAGTACAACATCTATGCAGAAAATGTCATTAGGAATGGTCTTGATGGTTGGACTAAAGGCATCTCAAATGATGGTAGATTCCACTTTCCTGATGACACCGTGCTTTTAGCCAACAACGAAGATGAATTTTCTGAGCTACTAACAAAAGTAAAGGACAGTAGTCTATCATATGGATTGGACCTCAAACGTAGCATGTCAAAATTCATGATAATAGATCGAGAAGCACAGTTGCAACTCACAGGTCGATTAAAGGAACCGGAAGTCGCGTTTTCCTGCATCTACCTTGGGTCAACCACCTGTGACACTAAAAGCTGGGAAGATGAGATAAGAAGATAGATAATAGTGTGGCAAGTGCCTATGAATCAGCTGACCAAGATCTGGAAGACCAGAGCAATAACGAACACCACAAATGTCAGGCTTGTTGAAACACTCGTGTTCCCCGTCTTCTTTTATGGTTGCGAAACATGGTCACTTAATGGCAGAGAGAGGCTGCGTATTGATATATTTGAGCTTTAGTGCTGGCGCAGGACTGAAAGAAGAACGAATGTGCCCATTATTGAGCAACTCAGAATCTCCAGGCGCCTTTCTTCTCTCGCCAACAACAGAATTTTTCAGTTATCTGGTGATATTGTGAGAAGTGATGGAGAAAATTTCGAGGAAATGATCACGGAGGGGAAGATCGAGGGCAAGAGACTGATGGAAAGAGCAGCGTGCAGGTGGATATATCAAATCAAGATCTCTGGTCTATCTCTTCAGTAAGCTCTAAGAGAATCTGGTGACGTCCAGGATGTAGACGCTTGGTTCGTGGGGTCACGGCGCTCAGCAGTGACTTGTGATGACGGTGATGATGATGATGATGATGATGATGATGATGAAGTATGACAAATTAACGGTCAGCGTGCTAGGTTGCGAGACAGAGAGGTGAGCCAGACAGCCTGAGCGAGGTTTTCGGTCGACTTCCCATGCTCGTTTAGGCAATTGCTGGGTTGGTCCACAAAACACGATAACACACAGACGAAGTTCGCAAGGTTCATTGACCTCCCTTCATAATGTTAAATGACGTTGGTAATACAAGGACGTTTTACTACAACGTCAAAATAAAACAAATTTGCCAAATCGTGAAAACAGCGGACCCCACGCGACATGATAAACTATAGTAAAGAGATTCTGAAGTATGAAAAATGCTTAAATCTGAATGACGGTTATGTAAACATAATAAAAACGTGTAGTTTTAATATTTTCTAATAAATTTGCTTTAAATGTTGTAATATTTCACCTGTGGCCTATTGGAATCACTTCCTGGATAGCCCTCGTACCTATCACAAAAATCTGTCAAGAAGATGTGCACAAAAACTTTCTTGTTGTAACTGCATGAATCCATGTCAACAACGACGGTTATTCTAATTTTTTTGTTTGGGTGGGATACGTCTTGAGGAAACACAATATTCTCATCTTTTACACAGACATGTTTCGATGAAGTTACAGTATCATTAGTAGTTTCTTTTCTCTTCATTAAACAACAAAACATGCCCTTTAGTACCTAAACAAATAAAAATTTGTGTTTTTGAGAAAGTAATCACAAATTTGAAAAACAGGCCAGATTTTTTACATATTCTTTGTTACTAGATAGTCAAACAGCACTTACAAAAGCAAAAAGACATTCCCAAATCACATAAAGAAATGTAATTTTACATCTACATCATATTCACGTACGCAGCGCGGGTAGAATGATTGAAAGTTTTTGTACGCGCTTCAATTCTTCTAATCTTATCATCACGATCCCTATGTGAGCGATAAGTAGGGGGTTGTGGTATGTTCCTAGAGTCACCATTTACAGCCGCTTCTTGAAACATTGTTAGCAGACTTTCTCGGTATAGGTCACGTCTATCTTCAAGAGCTTTTCAGTTCAGTTTCTTCAGGATCGCTGTAACACACGCCCACGGGTCAAAAAAACCTGTGACTATTCGTGCTGAGCCTCTAATTAAATTGGGTGATGCTAAGGGAATTCGTTCTATGTCCCCTGTTAGTCCTATATGGAATGGGTCCCGCACACTTGAGCAGTATCCCAGAATGCGTTGCACGAGTGATTTGTAAGGAATCTCCTTTGTAGACCGATTGCAGTTTCCCCATATTCCACCAATAAACCAAAGTCTACCACCTGCTTTACCCACAACTCGGCCCATGTGATCATTCCATTTCACATCCCTACATACTGTTACCCCGTGCGGGATTGCTCGTCACCCATCGGGCACCTCCCCAGGTGGCGGATAGGGGGATGCTCGGCCAAACAGATTCTGGTGGTTACCGGGCAAATTAAATACCCGTGGTGGACCAAAACCAGTGAAGAGGATGTCAACGGCTCGGATGACATGAAGAATTTTTATGGCATTCCAACAGCGGAAGAGACGGAAGCCTTCTCTACAGGGCAGGCAGAGCTCAGAGCCTGGGAAAGGCAGTCTGCCGTGGAAATGGCAATCTAAAATATTACTCAGCAAGCTTGGAAGTTGTGAGATGGCAGCCCCCTTCACCAAGCTTAACCCGCACAGCGCTCATAATGGGGCAAGAGGATTTAATACATTCTGGCTCACATCAACGATATGCCTTGGATAATGGATTTAAAAGAAACAGACCTAAGCTATGGAAGAGGAATTCACGAGATTGAAACAAGAAACGGGATTTCACATTCGGGACATGGAAGATTCATAGTCTTAATAAACCAGTTGCGGCAGCGATTTTGATATCTGAATTAAAAAATACAAGACCGACACTTTAGCTCTACAGGAAAGTAGGTGGCTTGGAGAAGGATGATTGTGTCATTTTTTATGGGAGAGGTGAAAAACAGCAAGAATTCGGTATTGTCTTTGCTGTCAGAACAAGATTGTCAATATGGTTAAAGAATTCCATCCCATTAATAAAAGAATATCTTGCATCAGAATGAAACAGCAGTGGCACGATGGAACATTCATAAATTTTCATGCACCGAATGAAGATGCAACTGAAGATGAGAAATATGGGCACTATGAAGAATTAGATAGGGTAGTTGGAAGTCTTCTAACAAGAAATATAAGAATTATCATTGGAGACTGTAATGGAAAAAAAGGTAAAGAGGATATGTTCACCCCCACAGCAGGAAAACATGGCAAGCATTTCACCACAAAAGAAAATGGATTAAAAATGATCAACTTCACATGTCAAATAATGTGAGAATTTGCTCCACGATGTTCCCTCACAAAGAAATTCACATAATTACATGGTGCTCTCCAGATGGCAAAATTATAAATCAGATTGATCATTTTATGGCAGACCAAAGATGCAGTTCATTCGTAAGAGATGTCAGAACCTACAGAGGAGCAGACTGTAGCTCAGAGCACTTCCTAGTGGAAGGAAAGATGAAAATCAAGATGATTTGGATACAGTAACCAAAATCCACTCCAAAACCTAAGTTCGATGTAGAACGACTGAAGGAACTGTCTGTTAAAGAAACCTACGTGACTGAAATTAATAACCGGTTTACAGCATTGCCAGAACTTGAGGAGGAAAATAGTGTTGGGAAGGCTTGGAGTAGAATAACGACAGTAGTAACAGGTGCATCAGAGAAAAGATTGGACAATCGAAAGAAAGTGAAGAAACAGAAATGGTTCAACTAAATGTGTCAGAGAGCAACTGAAAAGAGGAAAGAAGCCAAGATGCCGTGGCTGCAAAATATGGAGCATGAGGACAGGAAAGAGACCTTCAGCACAATGAGAAGAGAGACAGCAAGAGTTCTACGAACAGAGAACAGGAAATATCTAACTGGAGGTTTGGAATCTACAGAAGTGGAAAGCGGGAACAGAGACTCAACGAAGCTGTTTCAATACACAAATACAAACCTATTCATAAAAGATAAAAATCACAACATGCTAACACAGATGGAAGACATTCTAGCAAGACCAAAAAAATATTTCTCAGAAATGCTAAATTTCACTGACCCTCACCTAACCTTTAACTACGCAACGAACGAGAGTAACGGTAGTAATACTGACGAATACAGCATCACAGAAAAGAAAGTGGTACACACCATTCAAAAGATGAAAAACAAGGCTGCAGGCGAGGATCACATATCAGCAGGGGTGTTAAAAGAGGGTGGAAACAAACTACACAAAAAATTATAACCTTTCCACAATGATCTGGAAAACTGAAACACTATCTGAAGACTGACAAACTGCAATAATTTGCACCATGTACAATAAAGGAAACAAAATGACATGTGGAAATTACAGAGGAATCAGTTTGCTGAACATAACTTAAGCCTTACACATAAAACATTATTCAATAGTACCAGGCTGGATTTCGATCAAACCGTTTCACAAATTATGATCTGTTTACTTTTCGGCAGATCTTTGAGAAATACTGGGGATTTAACAAAAACATCTACTGTCTGTTAATTGATTTGTAGCGAGTCTATGACAGCATCCACAGAAGCAGCCTCTACAACAAAGTAACAGAATTTAAGATATAATACAACTGTGCATGGATGGCTCACAGGCAGTTGTGAAGTTCAGAGGATCCATATCCCCCAACTTCCCAATGAAAACAGGCTTACGACAGGGAGATGTGTTCTCTCCAACCTTGCGCTAGAGAAAGTGGTTCAAAATAGTAATTTACGGCTTTACAGTGGTCTCCTCCCATTCGAACACAGCGAAGTAAAACACCTGGCATACGCAGATAATACAGTCTTATTCAGTGAAACATAACAAGAGTTGAACGATATGTACAGATCTCTCAGGCACAGTGCCAGCAAAATGGGACTTTTGATAAACCAAGAAAAAAAAAAGAATATATGGAAATAGGTCGAGTCATAAACCCAAACCCACACTCTGAAATTGACCACAATTCTAGAATCAGAAAAGTAGGTTTGTACGCTCTAAGCAGCCCACTCGGAAGTAAAGCTTTGTCAGTCACCACTAAGATGAAGACATATAACACCATCATCTGCCCACTAGTACTGCATGATTCGGAAAGCTGCACGCTTATAAAGAATGAAAGAGAAAAACTGGATGCTTTCGAAAGATAAGTGATGAGAAAACTCTGGAAACCTGTGGTGGAGAATGGCATAATGGAGAATTCGAAAGAACACTGAAATTTATCAATTAATGAAGCAGCCCACTATCGTCCAGAAATTAAAAAGTAGGAGACTGCGAAGGGCTGGGCGTATGGGTAGAAAGGAAACCAACAGAATTCCTAAGAAGCCATCTGAGAGCACTCTCCAGGCAACAAGACCATTGGGCCGACCTCGCACACGGTGGAAAGATGACATAGAGAAGGACGTCGCAGCGTTAGGAATCCCCGCAGGATGGAGAGAGATAGAAGAAGATGGAAGCAGATCGTTTATGCAGCGTGTGGTCCTCAAGACCTGTGATAGATGAAAAGAAGAAGAAGAAGACGAAGTGTTACATCCAGGTATTTGTATGAATTGGCCGATTCCAACTGTGACTCGCTGATATTATGGTTATAGGATACTGCGTTTTCTCGTTTTGTAAAGTGAACAGTTCTACATTTCTGAACGTTAAAATAAAGTTGCCAATCGTTGCACCACTTTGAAATCTCATCAATATCTAACAACTACTTTAAAACTAATCACGGAGCAAAATTATTTCTCATTTGACAACCAGTTCTACTCACTACAAGGTGGACTTCCATGGTGCTAGAGTAACTGTAGTCCTAGCCAATGTCTTCCTTATTCACGTTGAGGACAAAATATTTGAAACCGTGGTAAAAACCCAAGCGATACAGTGTAGTCTATTGGTATCGTTATGTAGATGACATCACATACTTTCCAGATGATGCAGCCAGTCGCATCCAACAACTCCACAATGACAAACACTTTCCATCCAAAAATAAAATTTATCATAAAAACATAAAATGACAAAAAGTTAATTTTTCTTGACCTCATAATACACTGGTATAACCATATTCAGGAAAGTGACCATCACCAATACAGTCATACAAAAAACTCAAAAACTGCTAGATTCTGCGCAAACAAGTCAGTCTCCATCATGCTCCACACACACAGTACAAAACTGCATTCAGAGAAGACAACTACAAAAATGAACTACAGGTAATCAAACAAATAGCTGTGTAGAGTGGATACGACACAAACTTTATAGATAAACCCCCCACAAAAATAAAATAAAAATGAAATGGACACAAAATAAAACAGATCCACCAACACACAAACACATACACAGAACAGAAACACGCAGAACACAAACATGGAGAATACAAACACGCAGAAAACACACAAAAGCACACACGAGCAAGACACATCCACACCAATAATCATTTGGTACATTCTACTTTCAACAACAAAGCAGCTCACAGCATAGGCAACAAATCTCTCAATACAGATACAACTAAGGACAACCAATACCAACACATCACATCTGGTATTTACCAACTGTATTGTTAGGACTGCAATTCAGTTTATATTGGACAGACAAGAAGACATTTCAATATTAGGTACACGGAACACAGAAGAAACCCAAAAATTAACAGCTGTCATTCGACATTCGCAGAACACCTTATGGATATGAAACTCAGAATAACGTACATCAACACAGATTTAAAGTTCTCAAGTGCAGCAAAAGCCCCTCCCCCTTCCCCCCGCCCACCATAAACTAATAATTGAAGAAAACTTCCAAAGCAATAGTCGAAGGAAGAGAAATAATAAAGGAAGAGAAATAAATAGATAATAGAATTGTTCTCCGCCTTCAAAGAACGGTCACACTGCACTAACCCATAAACACGCACACATACAGCGACATATACACCTCTCAAAGATTTACAGCTTTTGGCAGTACTACTTCTACTGTTCAACAGCTTGCAATTTTGTGTTAGTAGGTTTTTAAGCAGTGACAGTGAAACTTAAAAAATTTCAGTTTTTCACAGTGAAAGTACTGGAGTAACCAGAAAAAGTGAGTGAATCATATTATGCACTATGTTTCACAAACATAAACACACACACACACACACACACACACACACACACACACACACACACACACACACACTTCCGCACTAAACAAAATAATGTTAACCATAACACCCCCAGTCCAAAATTTTCGATGTACTTTAAATTCTCTATGGTTGCAGATCATAAACTGGAAGAAACACAACTGTAATGCAAGACCATAACATGTGGAAGATAACACCGTATATATACAAAAATCTTCTGTTTTTCAAATAGGTGAATACTTTCTTAAAAACTCCAATTTATATACGTACAGATATTAAAGGACATTTTTCTTGTTGTTTAATAGAAGATAAAAAACCACTCACGATACTGTAAGATTAGCAAACGGTGTCTGATGAAAAGAAGAAAAAACTGTGTTTGCTCAAGGCAGATTCCATACAACAGTAAATTTATTTGTAAACAAACACGGAGACAAGAGCTTAAACCTCAAGATTGTATTTCCGTCTAGGTTCAGTTTACAGTCTTGCAAGGCAATAAGTTTCCTGAATTTAGGAAGGAAGTAAATACTTTTGTCACTAAACACTGAAAAGACATTACACAAAATTTAGAACTTTTAAGGGATTTACTCCCAGTATAGAGCCGATCATGGGTACTTCCAGGGATCTAAAAACAGCTACGTAAGAAACTACAAGATATGTAGAAAAATAGACATATACAGGGTGAAAAGTATTTAAACCGAGAAACTCTGGGAGGTTGTAGGGGACATCAAAACAAATATTTTCCCCTAATGTCATTTTTCCCTATGAGGAGTATTTAAACCGGTAGAGGACGATTTCTCTGGTGGCAAATAATTTAAACCAACAAACACATTTCCATTTTTTATGACCAAGAGACAACGCATTAACACAACCCAATTTCTATTACAGTAGATTTTCAGAAATGCCTCCATTGACATGTAAACAAAGGTTACACTGTCGGATCATGTTCTGTCTGACATGGGCAAAAACCCCAAGAGTATCCTGAATTGCTCCTGCTGCTGCTACTATCCGGGCAACCAGATCCTTGTCTGATGCAACAGGAGTCGCGTAACCAAAGTTGCGCATCTCTCCCCACACAAAAAAAGTCCAGAGGGGACATATCTGGGGATCGAGCAGGTCATGGTACAGGACCACCTCTGCCAATCCACGTTTCTGGGAACCGTCGGCCAGGAATCGACTCACACGACGACTGAAATGTGCCGGCGCCCCGTCATATTGGAACCACATGCGTTGTCTTGTATGGGGCGGGACGCCTTCCAGCAATTCTGGTAATGCTCTGGCGAGAAAATTGTAATAGTGCCTGCAATTTAATGGCATAGGTAGCAGATACGGCCCAATTAAACAGTCCCCAACAACACTGACCCACACATTAACGAAGAACCGCACTTGATGAGCACTAGTAACTGTGGCATGTGGGTTATCCTAACTCCAAACATGCGATATGTGCATGTTGAAGACTCCATCACGCCCGAACGTTGCTTCATCGGTAAACAACACAGAGGGTGGAAATGTTGGATGCATTTCACACTGTTCCAGGTACCACTGCGAAAACTGTGCTTTGGGTGGATAATCAACTGGTTCCAGGTTGTGAACACGTTGGAAGTGAAATGGACGTAACAATTGCTCTCGAAGGACTGTTCTTACATTCGTCTCATTCGTGCCCATGTTACGTGCAATTTCACGAGTGCTGATAGAAGTGCTGCAAGACAGGTTCCTCAAATTGCAGCGTTCTTACCGTGCGACGGCGTCCCTGTCCAGGTAATCTGCTAAATGACCCGGTCTCACGCAGACGTTCGTACACAGCAGCAAACGTCATATTATGCGGGATACGGCGATTAGGATATTGTTGTTGTTAAACCCGCTGTGCAGCTCGTCCGTTGTGGTGCGCTACGTATTACGTAATACGGCCACCACCGGTTTAAATAATTCTCATAGGAAAAAATGACATAGGGAAAAATATTTGTTTTAACGTGCCGTACAACCTCCCAGAGTTTGTCGGTTTAAATACTTTTCATCCTGTATAACTGGATAGAGCGTCTCTTCATAGTTTTAATTTATGTTATACGTGCTCAATGTGGGTTCCGTTTGTGACGTGGCAAACGTCAACAAGATGATCAGACTCTTGCCATACACGCCCCAGCACATCAGCAACTGGATTAATTATCCTTCCTTGCAACACAGCTCCATAAGACGAAATCACACGAAGTCAGGTGACCATGTAGGTCACTGAAGAAAGGGTGGGATCATAATGGGAAGTTCATTCAATGCAATCTGTGGCAGTTTGGTATTATGTTAATCACAAACGTCTGAAACAAGTCTCCACTGTCTTTCTGTGTTTGCGCGTAAGCCATTGCTGCAGCACGTAAAGGTACACAAAACTAGTCATCGTTTTCTCCGCGAAGTAAATGGTCCACAAGCTTTTGAAGAGGATGTGGCATTAAGGGAATTAAATTTACATGAATCACGAATGTTTTCCACAATCACGTGTAGTGTGCCTCAAACACGCACCGTATGACGATTCACCTTATCGTACATATGAAATGTGGCTTCGTCTCTGTAAACCAAATTTGTGAAAAACCATCTTCCTCCAGCAGCCGCTGACAGTCACTGCAAAAGTGAGACCGAAGTTCATCGTCCCAAATAGTCGACGCATGTTAATAACCTCGTCAGCTCGCACAAGTAGTCGATTTCTTCAGGCTCCTGGAGAATGATTCCCACACACGCTCAACTTTCTCTGCTGATAGTCCCGGCGGACCTGTTTTCCTTGTACCACATTTCGTTGCTGTTCCAACAATTTGTAACTACGGCACAAGCAGTTGGTTATATGCTAACAGAAATGTAAATATGATCTCCCTTTGAACCCCGCGAACGGAATAAAGAGATTTTAATCCTTTTCAGCCTTCCTGACGTTGATTTATATACTACGTCACTTTCATAAATGAACGAAGATTACTTAAATTTAAAAAAAAGCCAACATGTCTCATCGCTCGGTTTTATCTCTGATCAGGTGGCCACGATGTTTCACTTTACTCAGCCGAGTACTCTGTTATACTTGAAAGTGGTCTATTACCTCACAGTTGTTTAATAGTCACTTGGTGCCAAGTTGTTTATCTTAAAGTACGGTAACGTACTGAAATACTTTGTCAATACCTTCTGAATTGTGATCACTTCTACTTGAATTCTATCGCATGCCACACTACCGGCTTCATTTTAGCAACGTACCACCTATATAATGTTTGACTATAGCTCAAATATGTCCACTTCATGGGTTATACTAAGTTAAGTTCTCTTTTATTTTATTTTAGTTTCCATTCGCCCGATTAAACAACGAACGGTAGCTTTAAATTTGTACAGGATGGTCCATAGTTCTGTCAAATGGTGGACTCCCAAAGTAAAACTACATCACGCTGTTAAATATTTTAGTTCCATGTTGTCTTAGTGTCGAAGATTTTATTGCGTATCAGGCCAAGGTAAGCTGAACCTCAGCGGTGACAGCGGAACCACTGACAACCTTGTTTATGAAAGGTTATCAATTTGACGAGCGTAATTGATTACAATAATAAAACGACGCCATGTTAAAGCATAAGTGGGCATTCTCCACAGCTCTTCATAATATCTAATCTTGTGTGTAAAACACACGAAATTTGAGAAAAATAAACATGACGAAGACGAAATTATCCTATTGCTGGTCCAGTTGTGCTACTAGACCTTCATGAAACTCACATAAAAGTGTTGATATTATTGTAATAGTCCAATTGCACTATTAAACAGGCTGGGGATCGAATTCAGAACTTTCTATGCTATCTTAGTTCAGTTGTGCTATTGGAGCTTTTTATTGTGCTGTCACAAACCAAAATCGAGAACCTCTAAAATCATGGAAAATAGGTGACATATAACAAAATTAAACATACTGGGATTCGAAACCAGACCTTTCTGGCTCCAGAGCTAACTCTGTCGGCTTGGATTAGGTGGGCCGGTGGTTGTGGGGGGGGGGGGGGGGGGATGGAAAGAGGGCGATGGCAATTAGTGGACGACCTTGTAATCTTCATGACACCGATGAAGACGGTCCAAAACGGGTTCGTACCCACCTTCTTCCACTACTTTCTTTCTCCTGATATCAGTTGTTAATGCCCTCAGCTTTCACGCGACTTTAAGGAACAAGCATCAGTTGTAGTTCGATAAAGAATGGCGTCGTTTTTCTCGTTTAGTTCTCCATTCGTTTTACATGTCGCAACGCCTTTTAATTAGAAAATTGCGAGTTGCGTCCAAGATGGAAACTTCCAAAACAGTTTTCCCCGTCCCATGCCATATAACTTGACTTTAAATTTCAAAACCTGTTTTTCTTTTAGAATGGTGGTTCCACAAATAGGGACCATCTTGAACAGAGGTACTGTAAATGATACAATCGTTTTCAAAGCTCTTTATTTTCCAAAGTATTACATTAAAAAACGTGACTTTTAAAATGAATGAATCATTTATATTAGTCCTGCATTTTAGCGCTGTTACATCTGACATGTATCTCAGTCACTTGAAAATGGCTACGAGACTGTGCATTAGTGGAAAAGAAAGAAAAAAATTTTCTAATCCAATTCGCGGCAGCCAGTGCGGCAAATAATTATTGTCATCTAAAAAATTTACTTGATCTATGGCTCCAGTTGCAGCTAAACTACTGTAATGTAACGTAACCTGACGGCATCGTTCCTGGCGATGAGGTGGCGCACGGTGTCGTAGTAGCGGCGCAGCGTCGGCTCGTGCGCCAGCAGCAGCTGCACGGTGTGCGGCACCGCGAGGCCGAGCCGCATCATGCAGTAGGCCTCGCGCGCCGCCTGCCACACGGCCGGGTCCAGCGCGGGCGCCAGCCGCCGCGACTTGGGGTGGCGCACCATCAGCGGCCACGACAGCAGCTCCGGCGTGCGCGACACCTGCTTCACCCACTCCTCGTGGTGCGCCGTCTCGTCCATCGACAGCTTCTCCGCCAGCTCGTCGTACAGCTTGGCGGCGCGCCGCGCGCTCGACGACTTCATCACCTGCTCGTTAGCCTGCGTAAGAAAGAGGGGCACTGACTTCGGGGCATTCCGGTGATGACCTACGTCTGCCGAATTGGGCTTCCCATTTCAAATTGGTACGCCGATACGTGCGTGATCACAGTGTAACTGATCTCGATGCCCAAACGTACAAACTTCGGACAAGGGTTGGTGGAATTCGAATCAATTTCTCTTCGTCGAGTGATGTTCCCTCACGGGAAAAGTAAACTAATAACGGCAATGTTTTTTTTTTTTTAATTAGGGCCTTAGTTGAGATTCTAAAAATACAGTCCAAGAGGATTTGGGTAACACCTGTATAAACTTCTGGTACGTTAAATCAATTTTGATAGAGGCGGTACCTGTGGTCTTACAGCATGGCTTGAGATCTTCGCTTACAATGTAAAAGTTAAATTCATTCGTCATCTATTGGCAACGTCATGTCCTACAATTTCGGGTGACCCCTCAGAAGGAAATAAGTGCCGGTGTCCCAGTGTTTTCTAGTGATGTACACAAATGGCAGTCATCATTTGTGGATGTTGTATACAACAAAACACATGCAATGCAACATCTGTTCGTTTGATTCACAAGCGATGGACTTTCGATCGTGCTGATGCAGATGTCACTGTCTCTCCATCTGTCTTCCACAGGTTTTGGACAAGCTACAGGGAGACAGGTCAGTACACAAGGCATGTTGGGCAAGGTCGCCGAGGCATTATAACCCCACGTGAATACTGATATACGGCCATATCTGTGTTGTGGCGTCAAAAGGCTTCTGCCAGAACACTGCAAGACGACCTCAGAAGGGCCGCTAGAGCCGCTGTGTCCATCAGACTGCAATGAATAGGTTACGAGAAATGACTGTACAACCCAGACGTTCTGTTCGAGTATCTAGCTTCACATGACAACGTCTTGCAGGTCTCCTTCAGTTCTGTCATTCCCATGTCAACTTTCAATTTCGTCACAGGCGATATGAGTTATTCACAGACGAATCCAGATATCCTCTGACGCAAGGGTGATGGCCCTGTTCAAGTGTGGAGACTTGTGGTGAGTAGTATTGAGAGATTGCAGGGCACTCTCACTTCTAATTTGGTGTTATGCCGCTTCATGTTTTTAGGGAATGTGATCTTTATTGCGATTTTGACTTCATACATCGTGATGAAATGGTGGGCAGTAGTTAATGCTCTTGCTTGCGTGCTTTAGGGGAGGAATAATGGTAAGCTTTACCTGCGTTCAAAGGAATAGGGCGCTGATTTAAACAAATGCAGTAAAAGCACATGGTTATGGTGGGCTGAGGAAAGCGCGTTTTTTCTACGGAACTTGGGGGAGACATTTCCGGACGGCTAAGTTCCGCGGTCTCATTGTGCAGACACATTGGTTGGCGCTGGTCGGGAGGCAACCACATCCAGGTAGACTGACTACCGTCAATAAGTCGCCGCTACAATGGCCAACGCATTGTAGACTGGCAATAAAGCAGAGGATGGGCCCTCGTTAGGCAGAAAGCTGACAAAACGTCTGTGAGCATTCTGCGAATTTCCGTGGGACAAGGCCACTGGCGCCCAGACGTCTAGACTCTGTTACAAAACATATTTGTGAAAGCACGAGGCTTTCGAGTTTATGATCGTTCTTTTGAAACTTTGAAATGGACGCAACAGGGGAGATAACAAGCTTTTATGGAGGGCTCAGTTCCATCCTGGCCTTGTTATTAGCGAAAGACATGGTGTAACCGCGTCGGAAAGAGGCCGCGGAGCTGAATGTTTTTTCCCTTTTTCCCAATTAACTTTAAAGTCTCTGATTGGTCAGATCGGTGTATGCAGAGCAAGGGGCGCTCTCGGAGCTTCGAACGCCACGCTCCAGCTCGTGATTGGCTTGTGCTAAAGTGGGGCAAGTCAAAGATGTAAATGAGCTTTGCTACCGAGCTGAGGAGGAAGCGGACAGAAAGAGAAGAACACTCTCGTACTGGCGCTTCGCTAGTAAAGAACTGCAGGTCTCTACCTAAACGGCAAGACTTGTGTCCTTTGCCAGTGTGCCACCTGGAGCATGTGCCAGTCACCATCTGAAGCATCAGAGATACTGCTTCTAGCATCACGCACACAACGAGTGACGTGTGGCTGTACTTATTTGTCTTGAGTCGGCCGTATAAACATTTGACATATTCCGTCACGCTTAGTCGTGGCACGTAGTCAAAGTGGTTTAGCAGACCAGCAAATGGGTCCACCTGCACACTGAAATCCACCAAGATTTCAGAAGCTCATAGGAAAGTACCTGCATTCCGAATTAACCGAACGCGAGGTCGCGTACTTGCATCTTTCGGGCGCGCGCCATTAATAACAGATTGCGGCCGTCCGTGACTTCAGTCGCCGAACGCATTGTGGTGTGCCGCCCTAACCACCAGGAGCGTAAAGTATTCTCCAATATATGTTTCTCAGTACCCTGTTCTTTCGAAACATATTTTTCATTTTGGAATGGTAGAATATAGATGCTTGATGGTGGCGTATTTATGTGCCATTACCAGGATTCACGTGTATGAAGTCAGATAAAGCGATTAGTGTTCCGGTTAGTGTTGTGTGTCGATCCCCACCTGATCACTTTGTCCACCATAGACCCCATGTTAGTGCAAACGTTTGCCAAATAAAAATGTTTGTGTGACGTTTCTTTGGTCATTTTTATTGTCTTGTGATGTTAAGGAAGAATAAATCTATTGTCATTTAGATCACAACTTCTCCCTGAGTTCTGATTAACAGCACATTGCCTTTTTATTATTAATGCCTAGATTTTAAACGTAAGTAGAGGGCTTTCAGTATCTCCAAATGTCCAGTACATCGACAGATTTCCATGGTCTTGTATGCTGTAGGGAGGCTTCAGTGATGATAGCACTACAGATCCTGTCGTTGTCCATGGCCAGCTTACCGCCAGGCAGTACATTGAACAGATTTTGTTGGATAACATGGTAACTGCTGCGTATTGTGGTGGTTCTGAATTCCTTTTAATGCCAGGTAGCATGGGGCGGGCGTCGGCAGAGATGTCTTGCAAAGCCTAGAACATGAAGAAAGGGGAACGGCCGGTGGTGAGTCCCCAATCTAAACCCCATCGTGCATATGTGGGACGCGCTTGACAGACGTTTCTGTGGTCATCCTGTCCCACTACAGACTCTCCAAGAATTCTCATGGGCTCTCACTGAAAAATGGGAACGGATATTACAGAGTGAGCTCCGTAACTTACACTGAGCGCGCCACATGGGTATCAGGTAGTGACAAGCGCTCACAGAAGGCACACATGTTACTGAAGCTCTCAAAGCCCTATGAAAAGCACCCGGGATGACGGGACGAATGATTGTTTACACTTTCTTTCCAACACATGTCGGACATTTCAGTTCTTTTTACTGTCGGACATTTCAGTTCTTTTTATGAAATCGATCGAGGATGTAATGATGTTTTCTTGTGTATCTAATTCGTGAAAAATAATGGTGTAATTTGGTAACATAACCAATCCTCAAGCATTGGTCAATGGAGTATGGCCCAAAGTTATGTTCCCCTAATTTTATTGAGCGGTGCAGCTGTTTCTATATGTAGCACAAATAATTTAGGAATGTGTTACTGATTAACCAAGCTACGTATTATGCTATCCCTTGTGGCTTAGAAATTGAATGTACACTACAAACACCATGAGTAAACGAGCAAAGAGGCAAGCTTAGCTCACCTCAAAGATTTTCATGGGCTGCTCGACACGGTCGAGCAGTTGTCGTAACCAGACGACACGGCCGGCCACGGGCGGCATATTGTGTGGGATGGGCGGCGCCTCCCACTCAGACCTGTAGCGCTCCTTCACGTCGTTGATCTGGTTCTGGAACTTCTCTAGCACCTCCAGGTACTTCTCGTCGAGCTTCAGGCACTCGAGACCTAGTTTCTCAAACCTGCAAATGTAACAGCATGACGCATGGCAGCACACAAGCCGTTCTTACTCTGCTTCTCCTCCATTTGAAGAAGATTAAATTACTGCACCGGACTACCGAAAAATTTCACCAGACAAAAAATTAACTCACACAAACGAGCATTACGCTGATACTGTTAACAACGCCTCTAGTATTTATGAAGGCCAAAATTCGGCGAGAAAGGAAGTCCGGAAGTTCAATGATTACAATTTCAGAAAAATGGAATCATTTATTCAGGAGAAAGATTTTCATAAATTGATGAAGTCAATAACAGTTTGGCCTACTTAGGACTCTTCTCCAAGCAGTTACTCGGCTTTCCTTTGATTGACAGAGTTGTTGGGTGTCCTCCTACGGGATGTCGTGCCAAATTTTGTCCATTTGGTGCGTTAGATCGCTAAAACCTCGACACTGGTGGAGGGCTCTGCCCACAATGCTCCAAACATTCTCAGTTGGGAAGAGATCGCGCAGCGGTTCTAGGCGCTTCAGTCCGGAACCGCGCTG
Source organism: Schistocerca cancellata (assembly GCF_023864275.1). Classification (NCBI taxonomy): domain Eukaryota; kingdom Metazoa; phylum Arthropoda; class Insecta; order Orthoptera; family Acrididae; genus Schistocerca; species Schistocerca cancellata. The sequence goes on along the minus strand of NC_064627.1, from coordinate 497,532,442 downwards.
CTGCAACGGACGCAGGTTCGAATCCTGCCTCGGGCATGGATGTATGTAATGCCTTAGGTTAGTTAGGTTTAAGTAGTTCTCAGTCTAGGGGACTGATGTCCTCAGATGTTAAGTCCCATAGTGCTTAGAGCTATTTTAACCATTTGAAGAGATCGCACAACCTTGCTGGCCAAGGTTGGGTTTGGTAAGCACGGCCTGGAATCTCACTGACTCCAGTAAAATTGTTTTCCCGCTTCGAATTGAGCCTCGATGACCAGCGAAGACGTGTCTGGAGGCGCCCTGGACAGTGGTGGGATACCAACCTATTTGTCGCCCGCCATTGGACTGACAGCTGGGAATGATGGTCTAGTGTGCCAGTTCTTTTCATAGTAGGACCCCCTTGGCTGTCATCAACAGCACCCTTCCAGCACAGCGGTATGTCGACGATATTCTACGCCCCATTTTCTGGCATTCTGGGCTTACATTTCAACAAGATAATGCCCGCTCGCACATAGCACCAGTTTCTGCTTCTTGTCTTTATGCTTGTCAAGCAGACCTTGGGTAGCACAGAAGTCAGATCTCTCCCCAACTGAGAACGCTTGGAGCATCATGGGCAGAGCCCTCCAACGATCTCGGGATTTTAACGATATAACGAGCCAATTTGACAGAATTTGGAACCCCTAAGGAGTACATCCAGAAATCTGTCAATCACTGCCAAGCAAAATAACTGCTTGCATAAGGGCCAGAGGTGTGACAACACGTTACTGTCTTGATCAATTTGTGAAGCTCTTTCTCTTGAATAAATGATCCGATTTTTCTGAAATTGTATTCATTTGTTTGTCTGTACATGTGCATCACTTCTACCGACTTCCGTCTCATTCGGATAATTCCGTCGTGGTCCTTCACCTTTTTTGTCATAAGAGTGTAGTACCATACATTTTTATGGATTTAAGATCGGCTGATTTAGCGCCTCAGTAGAGGTGCTGTAGAGTATCTAAATGTTCATCAAATCAGGAACATATGGGTGTCACTCTGTAAATACAGTTGTTATTATCTTGGAAAGCGGGAATGCTCACAGTATACTCATCATGAGGTTTGGAAGTGAGGAATACACTACGTCATTGTGAGTGTTGGAAGTAAACATCCTGGCTCATTTTCACGGTAGCCCTAACGAGTGGGCGCAACTTGTAGTACAACAAACTCCGCCAAAAACCACAGAACCATCTCTGACTTGAATTAACCTACCACACACTGTAGGTTAAATGCCTCATTGGGTTGTCGATGTACTCAATCATTTGAAAAAGGCAAAAGTGTGACTTGCCGGGGCCACACTACACTCCTCCAGATAAGAACTCCTCAGTTTCTGCGTTGTTTGCGCCATTGAATAGTGCAGCTTTACGTGTGGCTGTGAGTAATAGCGTTCTGCGAGGTACCCGACTACAAGTGTCCTTTGCAAGCAGTTCATTTCACAATCTTCACTCGGAAACTGGTTGAATTCGATCTACATTTACTGACAGCATCCATTTCTGTCGAGTTTGAAAGCGGTTATCATTGTCATGGCATACCACTATTACCTGGTAGTTACGATATTTTTGCGACCAGTACTCTTACACCATGTTACATGACTACGAATGTTACATCATCCCTTGTAGACACGTTAGACAGATGGTCTTGATGCACCCACAAAACGGGCAACTTCATCCACTGTGTCATGACGTCCAAACATGATAATTCATTTGTGCCATTGTCACGTTTCTATGCCGGACCATCTTACTGTGCTGATTCCATACACCCGAATGGGTATCAACATTTACGTCGGCGGTGGTGCGTCGCATGACCACGTAGTACCAGTCCTATTACCATCTACAGCGCTCCTAAATGACCAGTGCATTCTTTTAAGTGAGTGACTAATATTTTGTCCATTGAACTAATGTAGCAAACTAATTTGCTTTTATGGTTCTTAAAACGTGTGAAACACCAGAAAAAATTTGAAAGTAAGAATATGGTATCGATTATCTGTAATCCTAAATTATTAAATGGAAGGACATGTATACTTACTGCTGTCAAATAACATCTGGGAGCATCTGGAAGATTTTCACCCTCATTTATAAGACGAACTGACAGGAGCTGCGGCATCGCGCAGCAAGATTGTTCAGATTCTTGGTAATAGGCCTGGTTTCATTTCCAAAATGGTCTGAAGGAATATTACTACACATCTGAGTGAAGACAGACATACTTGTCTCTTCTAGTACATCTCACAACAGGTAAAGTATTTTCTTAGCAGCAGAACAGCTATGTCGGTCCTGGCCCACTTTGGAGTTAAGTGCAAGAGCTAGTGAGGCTTGCCTACACGTCATGGACAATGAAATCATAAATTATCTTAATACATGACTCATCAATATGACGATATTGGGAATTCAAAAATGCAAAATGGCAGAATATTAAAAAATGTTTTAAAAATTCAAAATTTCCAATCAAACTCAGTTGTGTTAGTGGCTATTATAGTGTATGATCAAAAGTATCCGAACCATGTAAGCCAATTTAAAAAATTAAAAAATTAAAAAACCGAAAAAAATCAATGATTGTAGAATTAGCTTACTTGTGCTGGCAGCCATTATTATGCAGTGTTCAAACAATCTGTAGAGTCTCATATTTGCGTTATGTTGAAAAATACTTAAAGATATTGATAATACTGCCTTATTTCCAAATCAAAAATACACAAGCTTCCCATGAGTTATGTGAAGATTGGCATAATGTTATAAAGTATTCAATACGTGATGACAGTGACAATAGTCGTGCAACTTGGCAATAGTGATCTAACATACAGATAAAGAAGCAATTCTGTGTCACCACAGCATGATCAAAGTACCATACTTGATGTATACTGAGGTAACAAAAGTCATGGGACACCGAAATGCACATAAACAGAGTATGGTCGCACGATGGGGGATTTAACAGATTTTGAATGCGGAATGGTAGTTGGAGATAGATGCATGGGACACTTCATTTAGGAAATCGTTAGGTAATTCAATATTCCGAGAACCACAATGTTAAGAGTGTGGCGAGAATACCAATCACCATGGACAAGGCAGTGGCCGACAGCCTTCACTTAACGACTGAGAGCAGCAACATTTGTCTAGAGTATTCAGTTCTAACAGACAAGCAACACTGAATGAAATAACAGCAGAAATCAATGTGAGACGTACGATGAACGTATCAGTTAGGACAGTGCGGCGAAATTTGGCATTAATAGGCTATGTCAACAGACGATCATCGTTAGTGCCTTTCCCAGCTGCACGACATCGCCTGCAGCGCCTCTCCTGGGCTCGTGACCTTATTGGTTGGAACCTAGACTACTAAAAAACCGTGCCTTGGTCACATGAGTCCTGATTCCAGCAGGTAAGAGCTGATCGTTGGGTTCGAGTGTGGTGCACACCCCACGAAGCCACAGACAGAAGTTTTCAACAAGGCACTGTGAAAGCTGCTGGTGGCTCCTTAATCTGTGGGCTTTGTTTACATAGAATAGACTGGGTCCTCTGGTCCATCCCAACCGATCATTGACTGTAAATGGTTATGTTAGGTCAACTGGAGACTACTTGCAGCCACTCATAGACTTCATGCTCCCAAACAACTATAGAACTTTCGTCGATGACAAAGCACCGTATCATTGGGTCATAACTGTTCGCGATTAGTTGAAGAGAATTCTGGAAAATTCGCCTAATGATTTTGCCACCCAATTCTCCTGACATGAATCCCATCGAACAGTTATGCAACATACTCGAGAGCTCAGTTCCTATGCCATGTCGAGCTGCACTACGCTAGGCAAAAGGAGATCCGACACGATATCAAGAGGAATCCTGTGACTCTCGTCACCTCGGTGTTCGGTACAATGGATCCTCTACTTAAATATATTCTATATTAAATTGTTTGTGATGCTTGTCAAATGACACAATGTTCTTCCCATTCTTAAAATGTCTACAAAAATAAGTCAGCAACATACAAAATGCTATGTTTGTGTCAAGTGTCACAATCGTATTTCCACACTCATATGCTTATTTGTCAAAAGATATTCCTAAAATACGACTGTGAGCTCTCACATTAAGCGCCCCAATGCCATTTCCATTTCTAAACTGATCGCTGTGGCCGAGCGGTACTAGGCGCTTCAGTTCGGAACCGCGCGACTGCTATGGTCGCAGGTTCGAATCCTGCCTCGGATATTGATGTGTGTGATGTCCTTAGGTTAGTTAGGTTTAAGTAATTCTAAGTTCTAGGGATTGATGACCTCATATGTTAAGTCCCATAGTGCTCAGAGTCATTTGAACCATTTTTCCAAATTGTTACAAAACACAGGTGGCTAGAAACTAACATCCTATGGTAGAAGCTGAAATTTCATGTTTAGACCTAAATGAGGGAAGTACCAAAATGAACCTGACAAGCCTATAGCTGCACAAAACACCTGTCGGTTAAATTTGTGTGCTAAGCAGGCAAGTTCGCAAACAAATAGACGGTCTGAATTACTTCAGCATCTGGAAGAATGTAAATAATTTCATTTCTTGATCTACGCTTGGTTTACGTCTCAACGAATCATCAAATTAAATATTTCCACAGCTAAGTGATTCTAGGAAACACATGATGCTTATCAAGTGTCATTATGTTATTTAGTCATCATCTCTGATGCCTACAAAAATACATCAGCAAAAAAATTGCAATTTGAATTACTGACTGCTACTGGAAGAATGTAATTAATTCCATTTTAGGCCTACACCTGCCGCAAGGCACAACGAAGTATCAAATTAAATATTTCCACACTTAAATGATTCTACAGAACACACTATGCTTATCATATTTTACTGCATTAATCCAATGTCTCAAAAAATACGTCAGCATCACATACACAAAGAACACATAATGCTTATCATATTTTACTGCATTAATCCTATGTCTGCAAAAACACTTCATCATCACATACACAATGTTTATCTCAAATGTTGTAATAGTCGTCTACATCTGAAGTATCTGTCAAAATATATAAAAACTGTTGGCATTTATATCTGAAGGTACGTTATTTGTGAGTCATAGAATATACTGTCTATCACCTAAGTTTTAGAAGTTTGTCAATAGTGTTTCACCTTACCAAGCACCATTTTAGAGGGGAAGAAGATACTGCATCATGTACAACACTAAGAACATACAAGTATAATTGAAGGCAGACAGGTTAATTTTGCTTTTTATTACATTTAAATTTCCAAGGAAGTCTATGACATTTATCGATCGGAACTATGCTGCCAAGGCTCTCTAAAACGTTTATACACCGAATTTGCGTAATAAACAAACAAATGACATCAAATATCTAATCATAATGTTCCAAAATACGAAATATAAAGCACAAAGTAAGCCAAAAGACAAAAGAAATGATCAAGCACCATTTTAGGATGGTAAAAATATGTTTTGACGCGATCTTTATTTTGATGTATCCTTTACACTACTGCACGATAAAGTTAATAACCTATCATGGGGGTCACCACGCAGTTTATGAGACTTTGGTACTGTTTGCAGCTATGCTACTATGAGTTTTTGTCAAATTTAGATGGAGAAATAACATTATTTAGTTTGGTCCATGTGTTTTGTAATGCTAGAGAATAAATTCTCATTTATTTTGATAAATTTAAAGTGTGGGTCAAACATTGACTAACCTGTAATTTATTTCGACGTAGCCAATATCCAAGTAATGTGTATTTCTTTAATGTTATAGAAAAGTTAAATTACTACAGTAGTGTCATGTGTGTTTTGTACTCCAAAGTCTGTATATTTTGAGAAATAATACGATTTTGTTTTGGTACCAAGCACTAATTTTCATAAACCATCAGAGATCTCTAATTATATTTGCGTATTTCGTTAAGAGCCTTGTGTGTGTGTGTGTGTGTGTGTGTGTGTATGTGTGTGTGTGTGTGTTTGTGTACAGTGCACTTTGTTTATTTTGATAAATAATTTTATTTTAGTGCAAAGATCGGATTTTCGAGATATCAACCTTTCATCTCTGTCTTGTTCCATCATTATCTTTGCCCATATTTCATTTCTCTCTTGTTAAGCCAATCTCTTTGGTCAAGTTATACGGCAACATACCGAGTTCCGTGCTTTCTGAAACTATACCAGCGGGAAAATGCACATGTCGGAGCACAAGAAAGGGTAGTATGCTCCTGTTTAAAAATACTCTGACGAAAAGAAGGGTACCAGCTGCATCATTCTACCTTCCTCAGCACTTTTAAAAATTCTCCGAAAAATTTTGGCATGTAAATATATCTGCGCTCTTTTTAACATGAAATCTCATCTCACTTCCACTGGTCCATCGCTGTAAGGCAGTCATACCCATCCACTAGTACTTGCACATTCTCACTCACTCATTCAGCCCAACGAATTTAATTATCTCTTTGTGTGTCTCTGTCACTGTCTCCTCTCTCACAGCCACAGTCCCTTGGTTCTCCCCTACTACTACAGTCTGCTCTCGCTGCCACTGTCTCGCTCTGGCTGTTTCTTGCTGCTCCTATCTCATTCATTCCTTCCCACTGCATTGCCATAGACTATGTCCCTCATTATCACTGGCTCTCACTCACTTCCACACTTTCCTTCTCTTCATTCCTCTCCCACGGGCACTGGCTTCTCTTTCTTCCTAGCACAGTTCTGTCACTGTCAACTATGTTCCACTGTCCTCGCGACCCCCTCTTTCTCTGAAATTTGATATTGTCTCCTTTGCTCTTCCTCTGCAACAAGCATTGTCTACTGTCTTTCAGTATTTATTACTTTTTCGTCTCTTTCCCACTGCCACTGTGCCGTTCTCCCTCAGCACAAAAAAAGCGCGAATATGTTCATACGCCAAAATTTTTGGCAAAATTTTAAAGGTTCTGAGGAAGGTATAATGAGGCAGCTGATACCCCATGAGTCAGTCTTTTAAAATAAACAGGAGGATATTCGCCTGTTACGTGCTTTGATTGGACGATTTTCCTGCAGGTTCCCTTCTTTTCCCTTCTAATGCAGGGCATGTCACTCATATGCAAAGAACTTTATGGGTCAGTAAAATTCTGATAGTTTACTTATGTGAAATTGAAATAACACAAAAGTAAATCGGATTTTACGTGCACAAAAATTTTGCATGTGCTCAAGTACTACAACATGGGGCCCCAGCACCCTTCCGATGATAATGGAAACGCTTTACAGCGTATTACTTCGTACCACATCACTTTACAAGCTACGTTTTCGTGTCACTTCGGATATTACGTGTACAAGTAGGATAACTTCGAACCTCTGTGTCTCGAATATCAAGAAAATTTTCAAGGTTGTTCGAGAGAGGGATCTTAGGAATACATCGTAAAAGTACAATGATTCGCTCTGCATAGGCGTCTTGAAATCAGCGGCTAGGTTTTGGTACCCAAAAACCATGCTCTCTGGGTTTTCTCAAGAACCGCCCTTAAAACACTTTGTGTGCTGTAGGATAGTTACTGTGTAACTTCTGTTGGGTGTAACTTCTGTTGGGTCTACAAACGGGTCCTAACCCAAGAGCCACCCAAAATACCTGACCAACATTTCTATCGCCTATAGAACCCTAGGTACGAGCCCTGGAAAAAATCTTGTTTTATGCCTGGAGTTTTGATATGCACTGGTAGCACATTCTGTCGCATAGGTATCTATTTCTGTATTACGAATGTATGTACATTGAGTGATACATCACAATCAAATGGTGCTTGCTCATTTCTTTTGTGTTTTGGCTTTGTTTTTTGTTTTTATATTTCTTATTTTTGAGCATTATGACTTTTCTGTGCTATTATTTAGTCGTTTATTATGGAAAATCAGTGTGTAAACGTTTTACATCTATATCTATACTCTGAAAACCAACGTGAGGTACGTGGCAGAGGGTAAGTCTCATCGTTCCATTTATTTTAGACAGCTTTGGCACCAACGCTGTGATTGGTAAACGTCATAGCCTTCCTTGTAAATTCAAATGTAATAAAACGCAAAATTAGCCCGTCAAAAATATTGATTACAGGTTTCGATCGTTCAACATGATGCAGTATCTTCTTCCCCTCTGAAATGGTGCTTCGTAAGGTGACACATCACTGAAAAACTCCAAAACGTAGTTGATGACAGTTTATAGCCTCAGGATGAAATTCCAACACCCTTCACATATTCTGACAAATATTTTACATGTGGAGATATAATTGCAAAACTTGGCATAAATATTGTGTATGTGATGCTGACGTATTTTTTGGCAAGATTTGGAATTAACTTCGACATAAATATTGTGTTGCTGATGTAATTTTGCAGACATTTGAATTAACATAGTAAAACTTGATTAGTATCGTGTGTTTTGAAAATCATTTAGACGTCGAAATATTTAATTTCATGGTTTGTTGTCCCTTGCAGCAAGTGTAGGTCTAAAAATGGATTAATTACAATGTTCAAGTAGCTGATAGTTATTCAGACTATCTACTTGTTCGTGTGCTTGTCCGCTTAGCATACCATTGTCAGCAACATGAGTTTTGTGGAGTTAACAGGTCTGCTGGGCTCGTTTTGGTACTTCGCGTCATTTAGGCCTAAAAATGAAATTTCAGTCACCTGCAGCGAATGTTATTTTTTAACCACATGTGTTTTGTAACAATTTAGACATGGAAATTGCATTGGGGCATTTGGTCCACACTCATGTTTTAGGCATCAGTTTGGGTGAATGTGTGTGTGTGTTGAAATGACATCCTGACACTTGTCATAAACATTGCAGTTTTGTGTTTCTGCCGTATTTTAACAGACTGTTCAGAAGTAACAATTACGTTGTGACACTTGACAAGCATCATAAAACGATTTATATGTGGAATTTTTTAATTCGTGGGTCCGTTGTGCCTTAAACCATGTGTAGGCCTACAAGCAGAATATCAAACTGCCTACTGAGGATGTTATTTTTAGCCACATGTGTTCTGTAACAATTTATACATGGAAATAGCGTTGGATCACTTAATTTAGGAGTTCACAGTCGTATTTTAGGCACCAGTTTCGACAGATATATATGTGAGTGTGGAAATAACATTGTGGCCGAATGACATAAATATCGCATTTAGCATTTCGCTGACATATTTTTGCAGACATTTTAGGAATGAAAAGAACATTGTGACACTTCACAAACGTCATATAATAGTTTAGATGTGGAAAATGTTTAACTAGATAGTCTACTGTGCCTTACGTTAAGTGTCGTACAGAGATCGAACTGCTGCTTTACCTATAAACTAGATCACTAGTGCCAAGTTGCACCATTATTGTTACTGTCCTTACGTAGTTCCGATAAAGAATTGAATACTTTATAACGTGATGCCAATTTTCACACAGTTCAGGTGAAGCTTACATATTTTGTACATAGAAATATAGCAGTATTGTCAGTATCCTTACATATTTTATAATATAACGCAAATTTGAAATTGTTTGGATACTTTGAACATGGCACCATAATAGCTGCAAGCACAAGAGACCTAATTCCACAATCTTGGGTTTCTTTCTCGATTTTTGAATTTTTCAATTGTTTTAAATTTCCATAGATCTTTCGAACACTTTCGATCATGGCACGATAATGGTAGATACCACAGGTAAGTCAGTTCCGCCGTCTTGAAACTAGTTTATTAATTTTTTTAAAAAATTTCCTTAGGTTGTTTGGATATGTTTGATCATCATACCACGATGCCTGCTAGCGCAAGTGAGCTACTGTTACCTTCTCGATTTTTTTAATGTTCTAATTTACTGCTGTGTTTAATTTGTGAATTTCCTGTCATTGGAATCTTGGTGACGTCATGCATTCAGTCACGGATGACGCCATTGCCCTGTACTTCGGCAACACACACTAGCACTTGCACTTTACCATGTCTTTTAATCGCAATGAATACTAGGGTCATCTTGTTGTTGTGCTGATGTGGTCCTCAGTCCTGAGACTGGTTTGATGCAGCTCTCCATGCTACTCTATCCTGTGCAAGCTGCTTCATCTCCCAGTACCTACTGCAACCTACATCCTTCTGAATCTGCTTAGTGTATTCATCTCTTGGTCTCCCTCTACGATTTTTACCCTCCACGCTGCCCTCCAATACTAAATTTGTGATCCCTTGATGCCTCAGAACATGTCCTACCAACCGATCCCTTCTTCTAATCAAGTTGTGCCACAAACTTCTCTTCTCCCCAATCCTATTCAATACTTCCTCATTAGTTATGTGATCTACCCATCTAATCTCAGCATTCTTCTGTAGCACCACATTTCGAAAGCTTCTATTCTCTTCTTGTCCAAACTATTTATCGTCCATGTTTCACTTCCATACATGGCTACACTCCATACAAATACTTTCAGAAACGACTTCCTGACACTTAAATCTATACTCGATGTTAACAAATTTCTCTTCTTCAGAATAGCAAAACTCCTTTACTACTTTAAGTGTCTCATTTCCTAATCTAATTCCCTCAGCATCACCCGACTTAGTTCGACTAAATTCCATTATCCTCGTTTTGCTTTTGTTGATATTCATCTTATACCCTCCTTTCAAGACACTGTCCACTCCATTCAACTGCTCTTCCAAGTCCTTTGCTGTCTCTGACAGAATTACAATGTCATCGGCGAACCTCAAAGTTTTTATTTCTTCTTCATGGATTTTAATACCTACTCCGAATTTTTCTTTTGTTTCCTTTACTGCATGCTCAATATACAGATTGAATAACATCCGGGAGAGGCTACAACCCTGTCTTAGCTCTACTAATTTAGATCTCAGATTCTAACTTTACGAAGTATTCGATGATGTGAAAGGAATACTGGAAACAAAATTCCCTTGAGTGTTAGTACCACAAGGATACACATAAAAAGCACTTTTGCAACAATTTCCTGGACCTTGAAGTCATAATCCTTGAATATCAGAACATAGAAATCCAAAAATAACGCTCAAAATGACGTTTCTGAGAACTTCAGCATAACCGCTTAATTTGGTAATGGCGTTGTTTAAGTGGAAGCATTTAAAACTGCTTGCTTTGTTGTTTGGATCATTATGAAACAGGTTTGGATTAGCGCGGTAATTTCCTAGAGGAGACATTTTACGTACAAGAATCCTTCTGAATCATGTGCTAATGTAGCCCTTCTGTACTAATGTGTCCCTTTCTCCACAAGTACGCTTCAGTATTCAAGCACCAAATCTCCACTTGTGAAGCAATCCCCAGTTTTTAACTTAGAGACGAGCACGCACTTTCCGGCTGGTTTTCTACGTTTGTTTGCTCACACTGAAAACACCTAAGTCACTTAACCACAACATCTTACTTTGTGGAACAGAAAACACATTCCTTGGGTGTTTTTCCTTTTAGAACAGGAAACAAAGCACCACTCGTGCTTCCATCTTCTCTGGGGGATGAGTAATGGTGACCAGATTTTTTTCCATCTACGTTCTGCTAGGGAATTCCACTTTAAAATTTTACCGACAGCCATCACAGGGACACGATTTATCTGTGATGCAGTGCGTGACGTTAAAAGTGGTCTTCCGGTCACCTACAAAGACCTGTGCTTTTCTCGATTCGGTAAAAGACAATCTGGGATTGCGGAAGACTAGAGTGTATCATGCCAATGCGGCAAAGCGTATTTCGGTCTGACCACACGCACAGTACTTGAAACGTGCGATGAATACAATCATCACACTCGCGTTTCGCAGCTCAGTAAGGTTAGCGTTAACCGAGCATTGTATCTACACAGGACATTCTATGGATTATTCTGCCACGGGAATCTTGGCCTCGACGAGATCCTTCTGGGATTCAATTATTACGGTATCCGTGGAAATGTATTTGGCGGAAGATCTTTTTAATCGTAATGGACAAAGGGTGGCACCCAGTCATTTCTTCAGTATCTTCCAGCGAGAGTTAATTTTATAATTTGACATCTGAATTTTAACTCCACGTACCCGCATTTCGACAGAGAGCATTATCAGCATTACGCGCGGTGCTGTGCACCATATTCGATGTGGGCACTAGACTCATCAGAGGACACTCATGTTGTGGTAACCAATGCGCATGCGCCTCCGTTCCAATTTTGGTAAAGTTAGCAATGTACACTAGCACTTCAGCGTAAAGCACTCACATGAAGATAGGTGAATAATGGTTGACAGCTGAAGTATCGTGGCAAGGTGTCGGCATCATCCGACTGAAATCCAGAAACTTCATGGAATACAGCAAAGGTATCTATACCGGCAACGTATGCCATCTAGTGGGAGATTTTTCTTTTTAAATGGGTTTTAAAGAAATTTTAAAACAGAGTAACTTGATAAATATTGTGCAGATCATAATGTGAACATGTATACATTCTGCAGATGTGTTTATGGTTATAGATAATCTGAATGGTCAAAACTCATTGCAATATAAAAGGATTGGCTTAGCATCTAACGATGTGTCTATACATTATCAATTTATTCGTTTATTATCGTCTAATGCTCTGGAAAAATCACAAGTACACAACAACTACAGAAATGGAATTATAAACAAGGATTTAAATAATTTATCTTTGGATCAATGTCCAGATTTTTCGGCACTAAAATGAATTAAAACCAGCCTGCCGCGTGGAGTGGCCGCGCGGTTCGAAGCGCCATGACACGGATTGCGCGGCCACTCCCGCCGGAGGTTCGTATGTCTAGGGACCGATGACCCTAGCAGTTTGTTCCCTTAGGAATAAAAAAAAAAGCACCAGTCTGATGTAGTTATTCCAGGGCTCTGGCGAAGTCGTACAACAGATAGTCCTGAACGATACGTGGTACTGTGTGCACACCTTGTTGCAGTCACAACGTCGAGAGTCTCACATCCCCAGCTGTACAGAGTATCAGCTGTTTACCTTATTCCACATCAAATTAAGTTCAGTTTACGCCAGGTGAAGGGAGTTTGATAATTATATTTTTACCAGCAAGAAGTCTTGTTGGGGTGAAGGCGAGCACTCCGATTGCCAGGAAGCCACAGGATTAAAAGCTTTGTTAAAAGTTCATGGCGGTTCTACAAGCTAGTTGATGAAACTGACTACAGAACCTTGATGGATAGAGTCGTATGTGGGGAGAGACTAGTTGTTTTATATTCTTGTCCATAACTGTCTTCTTACGTGAGGATGAATGATGCTTATCACCAGGAGCCACTGAAGAGGGGTAGGCACATGCATACCAGGTACAATGCGCTTGGCCTGTCGAAGTTCAACGTCGGTTTCGTGAGTACGAAGAGTGTTGAGCTATATAGCTGAGCAGTACTCAGTTAATGAATAATCTCACTAAAAAAGCGTAGACAGAAGCTTACCGTGTGCAGTGTACATGGCCCATGAAAGCCGAACATTCACTACGTGGGGATGGGTAACTGGTGAACCATATAGTTGAATAGCTCTCACTTAATGGATAAACTCACTGAAGAGGAATAGGAAGAAATGTACCATACACTTCACGCATGGCTTATCGAAGCTGAACATCCACTAGATAGGTTCGGGAACTGTTCGAGCCACGCAACTGAACAGTCCTCAGCTTATGAAAAAACTAAAGCTACTGCATCAAATTAATTTCGAATAAGGACTACCATCAGCTGTAGAATGGAATGACGACAATGAAAATTTGTGCCAGAATGGGACTCGAATGCGGATTTTCCGCTTATCGCGAGCGGCCGCCTCACCATTTGGTTATGCGTGCACGACTCACGGCCAAACCCAAACTTCCATACATCGTGAACAATGCGTCTGCGACCTGTACTCGTACATCCATTATGTATATTTCCGAACAGGTCAGATGTACGCTAGACTCTCGCTAATCCGGCCCTCAGTAGCCCGGCCTCTCAGTAATCCGGCGCACATCCAAAAACACGTGCAAGTAAATTATCGTGCGCAACGATACTTAGTTAAAGAATGCTTTATATACTGTATTTGAAATTGTAGCTTTCTTTACAGTTCGGAATCATGTCTTCTAAAAGGAAACACGTTACGCGAAACCTCAAGCAGAAACTCGAAATTTTAAATAAGTTAAATCGAGGTTCTTCGCAGAAAGCCATTGCTGCTGAGTTCAATGTTGGACGAGCAACTATTTATGACATCAAAAAGAGAGAAGATGTTATTCGACAATACTCAACACAAATGGATAGTGAGTTGGGAAAAGGGAAGGTTATGCGAAAGAGTGAGAATGAAGAACTAGACGTAGCTGTTTATAGATGGGTCATACAACAACGCAGTAAAGGAATACCAGTCAGTGACCCGATTATAAAGGAAAAAGAAGCTGCATTTAACAAACAATTAGGCGGCAGTAACTTGTTTGCAGCAAGCGACGGTTGGCTATCAAACTGAAGAAAACGACATGGCATTCGGCAGTTGACAATCACCGGGGAAAGTCGCTCAGCTAACAATAAGGATGCTGATGAGTTTGTAAGCAAGATACGGAAGATAATAGAGGAAGAAGAAGAACTGCTGATGCCTTGATAATGCTGATGAAACAGGACTCGTTTCAAGATGCTTCCTTCAAACACATTAGCTGCCAAGAACGAGAAGGAAACTCGTGGTTACAGGCAACAGAAACAGCGCGTAACATTAGTGGTGCGTTGTAATGCAAACGGGAGACACAAACTACCGCTTATGGTGATTGTAAAATCCCAACTTCCACGTCGTTTTCAACACACTGACATAAATACCAGTGCAGTATTGCGCTCAGAAGAAAGCGTGGATGGACAGACAAATATTCTCTCGGTGGTTCCATGGAACGTTTGTACCAGCAGTGAGAAAAGAGCTAAAGAAGACAAATCTTCCACTGAAAGCTATCCTTATGACTGACAACACTCTCAGTCATCCTTCAGATGTTTCTTTGAAGTCCGATGGTATACATGTACAGGCACTCTTCCTTCCACACAGTGTGACAGCCCTAATTCATCCCATGGACCAGGGAATTAATTAAACGTCGTTATCGACATTCACTTCTCGTCTCCTTGCTGAACGAAAGCGAAAACGACTCTATCGAGTCTATGCTGAAGGCGTGGAAAGCAATTAACATACGAGATGCTGGTTTCCAAGCAGCCGAAGCATGGGAAAAAGTGGAGAGCGCTCCCATAATGAAGAGCTGGAGAAAATTGTGACCATACATCGATGCCGAGTTAGATCCAATAGTGAGGGACAGCGATGAGCCAGTCAATTCGGAATTATCAGTTACTGTGTACTCTGACATGTTCCACAAGCTTCCAGGAGGAGAAGAAAGTGGCTGAATGAGGAAAACTGTGATACGGACACAACGTTAACAGATGAAGAAATAATCAAAAGCGTGCAAGAAAGTAATGATGAAAGTGATGAAGAAGAGGGCACAGGAGGAGAGAACATGAAGGTTTCTCACACTGCTACTGCTGAAGCTGCCGAGGTCTTCCTGGAGTACATTATACAACAACCAGATACATGCAGTACCGATGTAATGCTTGTAAAGCGGTTACGTGATAAATCATGCCACCGTCGTGTATCATCATTGCGACAGTTAAAAATTAGGGGCATGTTTCATAGTGAGTGATACGACAGTATAATAATGTACAGTATACATTCAAGGGCTAAGTTTTCTTTGAAAATTAATGTATTTTTGGATTTAATAAAGTATATCCCCTACGTTTTAAAATTGTATCCTTCGGTTTAATAAAGTACAGTACACTATATCCCCTATGTTTTCAAAACAAATAAAAAACAAAATAAATGTATAAAATAAATTTCAGACACTCAATAATCCGGCACTTCCACTAATCCGGCACCCATAAGTGCCAGGAATGGCGGGATTAGCGAGAGTCTAGTGTACTTAAAATTCGCTTGCCCAGTATCGGCAGATAAATACGACACTGCAGTGCAGTGCAAGAAGTAATCAGAGAAAAAGCAATGTTAAAGTATACGTAATGGAAAAAGTAAACAAACAGAATATTTTTATACTTCGCATCACTGTATCTGCGCGTACATACAAGTAGCACGAGTCGCTACATATTCATCCCCCCGAATCACTAATACATCAAACATCTATCAAGTGTCTAAATATTAACAATAAGGAAAAAAGTGTTTAATACTGTTTATTTGTAGCAACTTAAAACATGAGAACTCTTTACGATCTTGGCCAACAGGTTTTTTAGAACAACCATGTTGTGATACAGACCACTAAAGGTGCTTTGGAATTCAGTATAGCGAGCGTATGGTCTAAGAAACAAATATCACTATCGCGAAAGGCGGTAAACAATGTAATCTACACTGCATGTATAACTGCGACAGGGGAAACTAGACCTAACAACAAAAAAGGCAACTGCACATTATGAGTTTAATGCAGATTCGTTGTAGACCCTATAATGTGGACGTCATTTGCGTAGTGTGTGATACCTGGCCAGCACGAGCAGCGACTGCCTGACGTCCGGAGTCTCGCTGAGCAGCGCTTCCAGGAACTGCCGCAGCTCCTCCTCCGTCTCCAACACACTCTCCTTGAAGGTGCTGTAGTCGATGTCGAAGTCCGCCTTCCGGTGCTCTAGCGGATCGTACTTCTGGTACCGGACCTTCTCGTACATTTGGTCGAATTTTTTGGCAAACTGGTCGATTCCTTCGATTTTGGAACTCTTGAGGATCGAATATGTTAGAGCAGTTTGCAACAAATCTTCTATCTGCGAGGAACATAAAGTAGAATCAGAAATCAGATGAGACATCTAAAAGAAGACAAAACTGCAGAAATCTAATGCAAACTATTTCGAGATGAATGTAAAGAGTGGTAGAAGCCGACCTCAGGGAACATCAGTTTGGGATTCTTGAGAAATGTATGAACACATGAGGCAACACTGACGCTAGCTAAGGATGTAGATTGAGAGCGTATACCATCTCTAATATTATGAAGGAAGCAGGGTTCAAATACGGGGAGCGAAAACTTCGAAGTACCAATGGGCGATATTCAGTTATTTTTGTAATACAGGTCAGGGAGTTCGTTTATCGTATCAAGAGGATGAGAATGGAGACTTCTTAAGATTTCAATTCCTTCCAGGACATTGAATATTCGACACGTTTTTATGAATTTTTTACGCGCGCCACTTCTATGTTTTAAACTTGTGCGAATCGATTCAAATTTTGGAAGAAAGTAGACAAATACATTTATTTATGATCTTCTTTTGTTTTGTGAAAACATGGTTCGAGGAGAAGGGAAATAATTTTTCGACTTATCTGAGAGCTTCAAAGACATTTAAATCAAATCATCTTGGCACATTTGCGCTTTTTTTTGCGAGTTCACCCTACTTTACCAGCGCTGTGAGCTCTTTTAGACCCACCCCCTGTTTCGTGTATGGTGCGGGGTGTAAGAACAGACACAAATTTATGTGCTTCTAGAGAGTGAAATGTATCTACGAGTATCCGAGAGTGGAGGTGCATCTGTAATAGGAAGTAGCCGGAGTGTCATATTGCACGACCCGATAAGTACGATGTTGGACGGCATGATGGCAGTTTTCTTGTTATACGACATGACATGTATCATGTTACTTTACTTGACACGATACATTATATTACATGAGATGGGTACTAATACTAACAAGTAAAAAAGCGCAAATATATCAATATGTTTTCATTTAAATGTCTTTGAAGCTGCAAGGTAACGCGGAAAGCTAGTTACCGTTTTTTACATCCCTAACTCTGCCGAGGACGTAATCTCCTTTTCTGTTTTACGATAGGAGCGTTTTTCATTCTGATTATTTATGTTCAGTTCAGGTAGATCATGTATGTTCTGTATCGAAGAACGAATGGAAAAGTCGGCAAGTTCCGCGAAAAATGCCATTCCTAGTGATAACTAAAGATATGTGTGCGGTTGCTTACCATGTGTGTAGCTAGGGGCACTGTATAGGCTACACAGGGTGAGTTAGGAGGAACGGTGGATGCTCTGAGGGGTGATAGTATTAGCTATTTTGAACAAAAGCTTCATATAGGCATAATCCCTATTGAGAATGATTTCCGAGATAATACATATTCAACATACATTGTTGTTTATTTTATGTATAACTCAAACATTGTCATTGTTTACAATGCACCACAGTACTGTAGACGAAGTTGAGATGAACAATTTAATACAGGACACTTGAGCTCTATCAAGTAGAAAAACTACCACAAATTGATTTACACAACCGACCTAAGCTACAATTCATGCGCGTCGAGCGAGATTTTCATATTCTCGTCCTCTGTCCGTGCAAACTATTAGTCCTAGAGAAAAAATGAACAGGTCCTTTTTTTGTACGAAATTTAATGTAGTTTAATTTTGTACGATGGGACTTTTTTTACTGAAGGTGCTGTTTTAGAGTTATTCACGAAAAACGCACAAAATTTATATTAAATACAGGGTGTGGTAGATAAGTAATGAGACTCAGTCTAGAAAAACAAATTTATTGATCGAATTTGTACAAAACGTTAATATTCTTCAAAGTACTCGCCTTGGGCGTCGACACAACGTTGCCAGCGCGTTTTCCAAGCTTCATAGGCCCCACTGTAGTCCGTTTGAGTTATCCCAGATAGTGCCTTCGTGACAGCACGTTGGATGTTCGGAATATCATCGAAACGATGATCCTTCAGGCATCTTTTGACCTTCGGAAATAGGAAGAAATCAGGAGGACTCAAGTCAGGGCTGTATGGTGGCTGTAGCAAAACTTCAACTCCAATTCGGGTCAAGTAGGAGGTCACGAGGAATGCTGTGTGCGCCGGAGCGTTGTCGTGGTGGAGACGCCAGCGTTGAGCAAGGTCCTGTTGCTTCCGTTTGACAGCTCTGTGCAATCGCTGAAGGACTTCTTTGTAGAATTCGGCATTGACAGTCTTCCCCTGAGGGACAAACTCTTTGTGAATTAACCCCCACTTGTCGAAAAACACAATCAGCATTGTCTTGATGCGGGACTTTGACATTCTTGCTTTCTTCAGCCGCGGGGATGCCGGTGTGTGCCACTCCGAGCTCTGGGCTTTCGTCTCCGGGTCGTACTGGAATGTCCACGATTCGTCGCCTGTTACTACGTTGTCTAAAAAGTGTGGATTATTTTCCAAATCATTCAACATCTCACGGCAAACGTCCACTCGTTGTTGCTTTTGTTCGGCGGTGAGCACTCGGGGAACCAATTTTGAGCAAACTGTCCTCATCATCAAATCTTGCGTAACAATATGGTGAACCGTAAATTTATTCACGGAGACCTCATCGGCGATCATTTTGAAACTTAAACGACGGTCGGAGTCCAGGAGTTCTTTCACTTTGGCCACCGTTTCATCCACACGACTCGTTGAAGGGCGTACCTGTTACAGATCGTTCCATGTCTTCAACGGATTCCCTCCCGTTTTTAAATTCATTAAACCACCGGAACACTTGAGCTCTTGATAGAGAGTCTTCTTTGTAGGCCTCCGTAATCATAGCAAAAGTTTCCGAAGCAGTTTTGCCCAAGCGAAAGCAAAATTTGATTGCATACCGCTGTTCTATCGAGCGATCCATCTTCAGCGTTTTCACAAGTGTCACGGGCACACAAACAACGTAATACGCGAAGCTCGACCCTCACTGCACCAGAGCTCTGACGCGACTGCGAACCGGTTCTATTGTTAGCTCAGATCCCCCACCACGTGACGTACAGGTGGAGACCGCCCTGCGAGCGACTGGGGCGCCGCGCGGCGGCCAGTCTCATTACTTATCTACCACACCCTGTATGTCCTATCTCGAAAACCATTCGGAATAGGACTATGTCTGTATCACGTTTTTTGTTCAGAATCACAAATACTATCACCTTTCAAAGCGCGTAACCTCCCTCCTGACTCACTACAGAGGTCCAGTGTGGGCTGTAATAATCGTATGGCAGCGAATCTTGGTAGATGCGCCACCGCATTAATGTGGAATCGATTTACGCTGGAAAAATAGTTCCAGTTTCGGCTACCAGGTGGAAATATGGTGCTTTGAATGCCGCAAAGACGTAGAGAAATGTTTCCATATGTAATGCATTACGAACGGAAAGTGGACAGAAAAGGTCCTATGCGTGAGAAAGGCAAAATACATAGTTTCTTCAATATGAGCACTAGAGATATAGAAGAGATCCTACATCCGTGAAACGACGTGATCAACAGTTGCTCGCAGCAGTTCTGGCAGAATCTGAGCAACATGTTCCTTTATAATGACCTTCAGATTAGGTAGAGACCAAACGTGTCCCTGGAAAACGCGTTTTTTTTAGATATCCCCAGAGCCGAAAGTCACACGGATTCATATCAGGTGATCTTGCAGACCATACATCTGGAAAACTTCTGGAGATAACACGTTAGTGGAATCTTGCATTAAGCAGATCTTTCACTGGGCGAACGACGTCACGTATTGCTCAATCTTGCACGAAACCTGTGGATTCCACAGAGTTGGCTCACGTGCTGTACAAGAACGTATCGATAACGTGCAGACGTCACGGTACACCTGATAGGCCCTCTGGGTGTGTTCTCTTCAAAGAAGAAAGGACCGAGAATGAATCCACACCATACAGTCATATATGACGAGTGCAATGGCTCTTCGTGCACTACAGGCGGTTTAACGGTACCCCAAATTCGGCAGTTCTTTATATTCACTGCATATTTGAGTGTGAAGTGTATCTCTTCACGTCACAGAATTCTGCCTGCCACATGTCATCAACTTCGATCCGTGCCAGAAACCGATGGGCAAATTCAGAACGTTGCTGCGGATTACGAAGTTTTAGTTGCTGCACCGTCTGGAACTTCTACGCGTACCAGCGTAATATAGACGCAAAACTTTCCGTTGAACTTCAACAAAAAATTAAGCACAATTCAGAAAATTAGCTACACGTCCCTTTCTTTAATTGAAAAAGTATTTTCAGCTTTTCCGTAATATGAACTATACTTCAATTAACATCTCGATATTATTGTTACAGACGTTTTAGAGAGTCAAGTAGTACGAGACGGCCCTAGCTAATAGCAGGTCCTTCTCGTATGTCATGTTCTCACCGTCTCGCCTTACTTGTAGGTCCAGTCAGAGCTTTGTCAAGCGTGACTGGCTCCTGGCTTCACACCGGCTACTTCCCCGCCCTCCTCCCCCGCCACACAAAAACCGAAGTCTGTCAACCAAAAAGTTATTTTATTCGACATATACTGCGCAAAATTTAAGTGACAGAGAACGTTATGTCTATCACAAGTAAACAGATTCACCGGAAAACCGTTTCATAAAATTAGCAAATAGACACAGTACCTTAACAAGCCTTGCTTTGAAAGTCTCAAATTTTATGAAAACATGATGGTCTGAAACGTCGAAGGGCCGTTCGTTATGGCTCTTCTTGATCTCTCGTTTTATTTCTTGAAAACAGGCGTAGTAATTGATGTAAAGCTGTATGCAAACCTGAAACAGATGGCAAACCCAGTAAAAATTTACTGTTTCCCATGCATAGAATAACCTCTAAAAGTCCAAATTCAAGCATACCTCTATTTTATTTACAACTTCTCTTTTCGTCTGTTTATAAATATCGCTCTTGTCGTAGTTTGTCAGATATCCTCTACACGCGATCACCATCTGGTTGGTTACCTGCAATTATGAACATCAAATCAGCATTACATTACATGGCTGTTCATAGTGAGAGTATTGGTTTGATGTGTTTACATCTACATCTATATTACATTGTTTACATCTACGTATACAAGGATACTCCAACTCACACTTAAGTGCCTGGCAGAGGGTTCATCGAACCACATTCACAATAATTCTCTATCATTCCACTCTCTAACAGCGCGCGGAAAAAAACGAACACCTATATCTTTCTGTGACAGCTCTGACTTCATTTATTTTATTTTGATAATCATTTGTCCCTATGTAGATCGGCGTCAACAAAATATTTTCGCATTCGGAGCAGAAAGTTGGTGATTGAAATTTCGTGAGCAGATTCCGTCATAACGAGAAACGCCTTTGTATTAATAAAGTCCACCCCAAATCCTGCATCATGTCCGTGACGCTTTTTCCCCTACTTCTCGATAACGCAAAACGTGCTGCTCTTCTTTGAACTTCCTCGATGTACACCGTTAATACTATCTGATAAGGATCCAACACCGCTCAGCAGTACTCCAAAAGAGAACCGACAAGCGTAAGTGTAGGCAATCTCTTTAGTAGATCTGTTGCATCTTCTTATGTGTTCTGCTAATAGGTCGCAGTATTTGGTTCGCCTTCCCCGCAGTATTTTCCCTGTGATCTTTCGGATTTACGATGTTCGTAATTGTAATTCATAGGTATGCAGTTGAATTTACAGCCTTTAGATTTGATTTATTTATCGAGTAACCGAAACTTAATGGATTCGTTCTAGCATCATGTAGATGGCCTCACACTTTTCATTATTAAGGTCAATTGTCAATTTTTGTACCATATACACATCTTAACTAAATCGAATTACGATTGGTTGTGATCTTCTGATGGCTTTACTAGACAAAAAACGACAGCATCCTCTGCAAACAACCTAAGATGGCTGCTCAGATTGTCTCCTAAATAGTTTATATAAACAAGAAACAACAGAAGGCCTATAACACTACCTAGGGAAACGCCAGAAATCACTTCTCTTTTACTCGATGACTTTCCGTCAGTTACTACGAACTGTGACCTCTCTGACAGGGAGTCACGAATCCAGTCGCGTAACTGAAACGATATTCCATAAGCAAACAATTTGATAACAAGCCGCTTGTGAGGTACCGTTTCAAAAACCTTCTGGAAATCTAGAAATACAAAATCAATTTGAAATCCCTTGTCAATAGCACTCAACACTTCGTGTGAGTAAAGAGCTAGTTGTGTTTCACAAGAACGATGTTTTCTAAATCCGTGTTGACTGTGTGTCAGTAGACCGTTCTCCTCGAGGTTATTCTCGTCCGAACTCAATATATCTTTCAAAATCCTGCTGCATGTCGACGTTTATGACATGGGCCTGTAATTTAGTGGATTACTCCTATTGCCTTTCTTTAATCTGGTGTGACCTGTGCAACTTTCCAGTCTTTGGGTACGGATCTTTCGTCGAGCAAGCGATTATGTATGATTGTTAAGTATGAGGCAATTGCATCAGCATATTCTGTAAGGAACCTAACTGGTATAAAGTCTTGACCGGAAGACTTGCTTTTATTTAAGTGAGGTTTAAGCTGTTTCACTTCTCCGAGGATATCTACTTCTAAGTTACTCATGTTGGCAGCTGTTCTTGATTCGAATTCTGGAATATTTATTTCGTCTTCTTGGGTGAAAGAATTTTGGAAGGCTGTGGTTAGTAGCTGTGCCTTAGCAGCACTGTCGTCGATTGTATTTTTACTGTTACAGAGAAAGCACGGACTGTGTCTTGCCGGTAGCATACTTTACGTACGACCAGAATCTCTGGATTTTCTGTCAGCTTTCGAGACAAAGTTTCGTTTCGGAAACTATTATCAGCATCTCGCATTGCAATCCGTGGCTAAATTTCGACCTGCTGCAAAAGATCGCCAATCTTGGCGATTTTACGTTCGTTTAAATTTGGCATGCTTCATGCTTTTTTCGACGGTTCTGGAACAGTGAACAGACCCGTTTTGTGTACCAAGGGCATCAGCTCTGTCTTTTGTTGATTTATTTGGTATAAATCTCTCAATTGCTATCGACAGAGTTTCATTGAATTCAAGCCACGTCTGGTCTACACTTACATTGTTAATTTGGAAAGTGTGGAGATTGTCTCTCAGTAAGTCGTCATAGGAATTTTTACCTGTTTATTTGAATGGGTATACCTTTCGTTTTATTAGCTCAGGATTATTTGTTGCTAAGAGGTCAAGTGTGTATTCATAACCGTTTAGTATTCGAGTGGGCTCATGAACTAACTGCTCGAGATAATTTTCAGAGAATGCGTTTAGCACAATTTGGGATGATGTTTTTGTGTACCTCAGGATTTAAACATGTATTTTCGCCAACATATAGAGGGTAAACTAAAATCACTACCAACTTTAATTTATGAGTCGGATACGTGTCTGAAATTAGATAAAAGTTTTCTTTGAATCTTTCAGCAATTGTATAATTTGAGTTGGGAGGTCGGTAAAAGGATCCAATTATTATTTTATTCCGGTTGCCAATAATGACCGCTATCGATACTAACTGTTTCAATTTCGGTACCAGATAAACTACTTGTAACAGCAACAAATACGCCATTGCCAACTCTGTTTAACCTGTCCTTTCTGAACACCATCAGGCCCCTCGCAAAAATTTCGGCTGGCCTTATCTCCAACTTTAGCCACTTTTCAATGCCTATAGCGATTACAGCATCAGTGCTTTCTACTAGCGCTTGGAGCTCTGGTACATTCCCAACACAGCTACGACAATTTACAACTGTTATACCGATGGCTGTCTTTTGATTGGCTGATATTTGAGTCAGGATGGTTCTCAGAATTCAAGGACAAATAAATAATAATAAACTAAAGAAATAAAAACACTTTTCTGAAGCAAGTTGAACCAACAACTTTCGTAACATCGAGGTTATTGAAACTGGGACAGAGTTGAGGTCTAAATTGCTCCAATTAATGTTCTGCTGAGTAGAGATTAGAAAATCGTTCTAGCAGTAGATGGTAATACGTGGAGAGCCTAGTTTTAGAGTTCCTGAAGCACACCGTGAGGTGACCTCCAGTCATATCCGGTGTCTACACACAACAAGACCATAAGAGTAACAAATGTCTGTCTCTCCAAAATACTGGGAAAATGTGTCTTTTCCGTTTGGTGCCGCCGCAGTCGCAGACGATAGTCTTTGGAGAGAGTCTTTATTTCTTTTGTTTATATATTCTAGTCCACTTTCTTAATAACAATAATGCAGCTTTTCATTTCGAATTACATTTACGTGAACCATTATGAAAATCTATTTATATTGTAAATACTTAACTAAGTTTACAGTATCCATCTTACTCTTTTCCTTGTCTCTGTTTCTGCTACTATCGCTCTAAGACTTAAATGGCTCCCTATAAGCTCCTCTACATATATTAGGTTGGTGCATTAGCGCTTTTATTTTCATGTTGGTATTCCGGTTGCTATGGACATATTTAGCGACTGCCGTTTTTTTATTTGTAGTTCACTGTTGCCATTTGATAAAAGCGAAGAAAGATGAAAAAACCAATGGGACTTAACAGGAAGACAGGAGGATAGGGAAGCGTACAAGACTGCAAAAAAGATGGCAAAAAGAGTAGTGGCAAAAGCAAAGGCTGAGGCAATGGAAGAGGCGTTTGAAGAGATGGAAAGAAGGCAGGACAGCAGGCAACTCCTACGTATTGCTAAAGCACGAGACAAGGCGGCCACGGACATAACATCAATGAGGCAGATAAAGGATGAATCAGGTGTAGTACTACACGACCGTGAGAAAATCCTGAATAGGTGGTGGGAGTATTTTGAAAGGCTACTGAATGAGGAAAATGTACGAGAGAAGTATGAGGATGGAGATATAAACGAAGGAGTGGCCCGAAGTATAAGTAGGGAGGAAGTCGAACACGCGCTGAAGAAAATGAAAAATGGGAAGGCTATAGGGGCAGACCAACTGATATGCTCTGGGATCTAATGCAGAAGATCTGGAAAGGAGAAAGAATGCCACATGGGTAGAGAATCAGTATACTGGTTCCCATATATAAGGGGAAAGGGGATATCCAAAACTTATAGAGGGATAAAACTGA
This sequence comes from Schistocerca cancellata, assembly GCF_023864275.1. Classification (NCBI taxonomy): domain Eukaryota; kingdom Metazoa; phylum Arthropoda; class Insecta; order Orthoptera; family Acrididae; genus Schistocerca; species Schistocerca cancellata. The sequence continues at coordinate 497,506,809 of NC_064627.1, read as the reverse complement.
TGTCCCACACAATGAAGATCTGGGAAAGGATGGTTGAGAAGAGGTTGAGTCTAGAAACTGAAGTATGTGAAGAACAGTTTGGATTTATGCCGGGAAGAGGAACAACCGACGCAATATTTGTACTAACGCAATTGATGAAGAGGCACAGAGAAGTACAAGCCGAACTGCAAGAAAATGGTTTTCTCATTTTAAGGAGGATTATTTTGACACTAGTGACGCTCCATGTTCAGGAATACCTTCGAGGTTAGATGAAGATCATTTAAATGTGTTAACCGCAATGATCCACTTCGATGTACTCGAGAACTGGCAGATGTGATGAACTACAATCATTTCACCATCGTGCGACATTTACATGGAATGGGGAAAGTTCAAAAATCGGGTTGTGGGTACCGCACACTCTAAGCCAAATTCACAAGAATCTGTGGGTGGCATATGTGTATTCTATTTGTTCGTCATCAATTGGCACGTGAACAACACTGTCCATTTCTATTCTGTATCGATATTGGTGGTGAGAAGAAAGCAATGTTGAGCCCAAACAAAGCGTCGACTTCCCGTAGAAAGACCTGCGCATATCCATAAAAGATAATGTAATGCACCTGGTGGAACAGTAACGGTGCAGTGTACTATGAATTACTTCCCCTAGGTGTAACCATCACTGCTGACATCTATTGTCAACAACTGAGGCGCCTTGGAGACGCAATCCAATGCATTTGATTGACAACCAACATCAGCTGCAATAGGTTAGCGGTAACTTAGCTGTCTCACACAGTGGGGGAAGGTCGAATACTCCATGTCCTGGAAGAAATTGAAATCTTACGAAGTCTCCATTCCCATCCTCTTGATACGATAAATGAACTCACTGACCTGTATTACAAAAATATGTTAGTTAATTGTGACATTATAACCGAACATCACGCATTGGGATAATTTGTGATCTCTCAAAGTCTTTTGATTGAGTGAATCGTGAAAATCTTCTAGGTGAGCTTAAGTACTGTGGTGTGAGTGGGACAGTGCACAAATGGTTTAATTCATACTTAACTGGAAGAATGCAGAAGGTTGAAATTACCAGTACAGATAGTCTGCAAAAAGCCAGCAGAGTCCTCTATCTGGGGAGGTATCAATAATGGTGTACCACAGGGTTCAGTCTTGCGCCCCTGATTGTTCTTAATATATATTAACGACTTGCCACTCTGTATTCATGAAGATGCAAAGATACTTCTTTTTGCTGATGATACAAGTATAGTAATCACACCCAACAAGCAAAAACCGACTAAGGAAATTGCAGATAATGTATTTCAGAAAATTATTAAGTGGTTCTCTGCAGATGGACTCTCACTAAATTTTTAGAAAACACAGTTTATACAATTCTGTTCAGTAAATGGCATAAAACCATCGATAAATATAGACTATGAATGCAAGTCTGTTGCTAAGGCAGAATACTCAAAATTTCTGGGTGTGTGCACTGATAAGAAATTTAATTGGAAGAAACACATCTATGATCTGCTGAAACGGTTAGGTTCAGCTACTTATGCTATTAGGGTTATTGCAAATTTTGGTGATAAACATATCGGTAAATTAGCCAACTATGCCTATTTTCATTCACTGCTTTCATATGGCATCATATTTTGGGGCAATTCACCACTAAGAGAGAAAGTATTCATTGCACAAAAGCGTGTAATCAGAATAATAGCTGGAGCCCACCCAAGATCACCTACAACACTAGAAGAAAGTATGATATTCACTACTATGGATTAAATCTCACTTTGGCACAGAAAGGTGTCAATTATGCTGCCACAAAAATCTTTGATCATTTGCCAAATAGTATTAAGTCTGACGTTTAGCCAACCAATATTTAAAAGCAAATTAAAAGAATTTCTGAATGATAATTATCTTCTACTCAATAGATGAATTCTTAGATATGAAGTAGTAACTGCAAAAAAAAAAAGAAAAAATGAATTAATTATTTTGTGTAAAGAAAACTTATGTTAAAGTGACACGTTCCACATCATTACGAAATGTCGTATTCATGATCTATGGAACAAAAATTAATGTGTTATTCGGGAGGTTAAGGTGTGAATGTAACGTAATATTTTTCATTGTTTTTAGTTATACAGGTCCTTTTCCCTCCTCACGTTGCGAAGGTTCAGTCTCCTTTCTGCGGTCACTACCCGCTTTTCCGATTTAAACAGTTTATCAGTCGCGAGGCTGATACGTACCGTGTCTGCATCAGTGCTCACGGCAAGCGATTATTTACTGTTCCTTCGTTTTGCTGTTTGTGTTCCCGGTCAAGGCGGCAAAAGGGAGCGGTTTTTGTGTAATTTATGTATGTAATTCCACACAATATGTGTTTCCTCCTCCTGTCTTTATTGCATGTTATATGATTTATGATGCTGGTGACTTACGGTGTCCAGTCGTGATGTAGGTTTTTTGGGATTTTACTAGATCCCTCTTTTTACTCTTTGACAGGGAACTTTTATTCAGTGACGACACTGGAGTGAGGATGACCTGAGATGGTTAAGTGTTTTTATTTGTAAGTAACTTCCTCTTCTCTCTTTTATTTAGTTTAGAAATGAATTTTAACTGTATGGTTCCATCTGTGACTTTTTAAAAAAAAAAAAAAAACTTAGGGGTTCACTTCCGTTGTCTTGTAACACAATGTTTTCATTATTGCGAATTACATCAGTGCACGGAACTTCAAGTGTTCCGAAACCGTTCGTGCATGTAAAAAAAGAGTGATTCAGCAACTGTTGTGCGGTTTCCTCATTTTTTAAAAATACACTCTGTGACCAAAAAAACAAATAAATAAATGTTGCATCACGAAGGAAGTATCCGGATGAGCCGGGATCCGTAGATGTGATGTACATGTACCGACAAACAAATGACTAAAATTTCAGAAAAATTGGTTGGATGACTGATTCAGGAGAAACTTCTTCGTAAATTGAGCAAGTCAATAACGCGTTGGTCCACCTCTGACCCTTACGCAAGCAGTTATTCGGCTTGGAATTGATTGGTAGAGTTGTTGGATGTAGTCCTGAGAGATATCCTGACAAATTCTGTCCATTTGGCGCGTTGGAGTTTCAAAATCCCGAGCAGTTTCAAGGGCCCTGTTTATAATTCTCCAAACGTTCTCATTTGGGGAGAGATCCGGCGCGTTTGCTGGCGAAGATAGGGTTTGGCTAGCACGAAGGTAAGCAGTAGAAACTCTCTCCGTGTATGGGTGGGCGTTATCTTGCTGAAATGTAAGGCCAGGATGACTTGCCACGAAGGGCAACAAAACGGGACGTAGAATATCGTCGACGTACCGTTGTGCTGTGAAGGTGCCATGCATGAAAACTAAAGGGGTCTGGCTATGAAGTGAAACGGCACCCCATACCATCACTCCTGGCTGGCAGGCAATATGGCGTGCGACAGGCAGGTTGGTACCCATCGTTGTCCGGAGCGTGTCCAAACACGTGCGCGATGGTCATCGGGGCTCCGTTTGAAGGAGGACTCATCAAAGAAAACAATTCTTTTGGGCTTTTCCACACGTTTAATAAACACAAAAAATATACATATCAGAGAATTTAGTCATTAATAATACATTTTGCTTCACTATTTACAACAGTATGACAAATCTGGGGTAACTTTCCTGTTCCGTGACAGTAGAAATCACGTGGTTTTGAGGCGAAGAACACACCGACTCATGCATGGAGCGCATTTTCACCCGGAAAGTAAGTTCCTTGAAGATCGTTCGATAGAAAGTGGAGAAGATGAAAAGCTGAGGACGAAAGATCAGATGATTGAAGTGGGTGTGGAATAACATCCCAGCCCAACTCCTGTATAGTTTCCTGGTCGTTGTTCTTGGATTGCGTCTGCAAGACCCCTCAGCTACTGACCATAAATGACAGCAGTGATGGTTATGCCTCGTGGAAGCAATTCGTAGTACACCACACCGTCACTCTTCCACAAGATGCATTACATTTTCTTTTGTGGATACGCGCATGTCTTTGTACAGGGGCTGATGCTGCGTTTGGGCTCAACCATTTCTTTCTTTTCCTTGTGTTAGCATAAAGATATCATTTCTCATCACCAATAATGATACAGGATAGAAATGGATGATGTTATTTGCGAGCCAATTGATGACCAAGAAGCAGAATGTTCATACGGCCACTCACTGATTTTGTCTTAGAGGTAGCCCAGACACCCAGTTTTTGAACTTTCCCCATTCCATATAAATGTCGCACGGTCGTGGGATGATTACAGTTCATCACATGTGCCAGTTCTCGAGTACACCGATGTGGATCGTAGTGGATTAATGCGTTTAACCGATCTTTATCTAACCCCGAAGGTCTTCCTGAACGTGGAGAGTTACTGATGTCAAAATATTCCTGTCCAATAGCATTATCTCCATACACACGCTAATGTTTCTGGCTGCCTCCGCTGCTGTCATCACTGTATTGAACTCAATCTGAAGAATATGTTGGAAATGTTCCGATTTCTCCTATTGGCACTCCATTTTCTAGCGTCCAAAGTTTCACTCACTATCTCCAAAGGAGAAATGACTATATATAAACTTAAATAGCACCAATCAATTACAAATAAAATTAATAATCGATAAATAAACCCATAGCAACCGGAATACCAAACGCAAAACAAAAACCCAACGATCTTATGCACCAATCTAATTGTCAAGTCAGTGAGATTCCAGGCCGACAACTTCTTTGGAGACGCATAGTCAGCTGTGTAATACCAACCTGACTTTCGCCCGCCGTATTGTACGAGTGCTGGCCAAGGTCTATTCTAAACTGTTTTAGAGTGGAATTTCTAGAAGTTTTAGGTTAAAACAGAAGTCAGACAGTGTGATGGCCTCTTCCTGCTGCTCTTTATCTTTTAGACAAAATCATAATGGAATGGAGAATGTCATGCGAAAGCCAAATCAGTGACGGAGTTAGATATGGTTACAAAGGAACAACTTACAAAGAGACTGTTTATTGTTTGCAGACGACCTAGCTAGTTTTCTCAGACTCAATGGAAACGACCAGTAAACAGAATTTCTGAAAGAACAAGCTGGAAAAGCAGGATTACAAAGCTTCTTTGAGAAAAACGAATTCACGAAAAACTTTATGGCTGCCACGAAGATAACGAAAATTAAGCATGAAAAACCTGCGAGAACTAACAAATTCAAGTATCTAAGAGAAGTAACTGAACAAGACATTTCAGAGACAGAAGCTATTAAAGAAAGAGTTAATAACATTACTTCACTAAGTATGTACAAGGTAAGAAATCAATACCCCAGCTGCGACTGTCGTCAATGAAGGCTGCATTGCATGCTGAATAAACGTCCGTATATTAAGACAGCTACACATCTACCAACGAATGAAGCAATAGAAGCCGCCACTTTTATGAAAGACTCTAATACAGTTCAAATCGTATGAAGATTCTCAATGTAAAGATACAGAATTTCACTAAAGATCGCTTAGTCCAAACAAACTAAATTATACGTTCCACATTCAAGTCCAGTCCACGATCCAGCTTGGAGGGCACCGTCTAGTCTATCATTCGTTGTCGCTCGAAAGTAACTCGATGACCCTAGCTGGGAACTCGTGATAACTGTTCGTAGAGCTCAGAAATAACTGTTGATCACTTCCCTTCACTTCCACACTGTAATGGGGTTTGCAATTCAACTGGAAATGGCTGTCGAGGGGCCGCGCGGCCTCCTAAATAGACCTGTATGAAAATACTCGCCAATAAGTTACTTAAAATCCGTAACAGATACGCAACAAGAGGTGTAGTTGTAACCACATTTCTGAAAGAAAATACCTATGATATGTGAATTACGCAACTGCGAGTATAGACAACTCAGCAACGGTAAAAATCGTCAGTGGCAGTCTGTATAATCATAATAATTAGCCTGTAGTGTTACAGATACACACACACACACACACACACACACACAAACGCACAAACGCACAAAAAGATCTTTAAATTTGGCCTGAGATATCCCAAAGATAGATTAAAACTATAATTAGCATGCACTATTTTACACACACGCACACACACACCACACACACACACACACACACACACACGCACATAAACAAACAAAAAAAGCTGTCCCAGAGATGGATTAAAACTTCTTTCAATCCCGCGTTCTGAATTCTCTTACTGATATTCTTAAAATGAATCTTTACGCGCAGGCGTTTTATTTTTTAATAAAAGGTAATAGCAAAGCAAGGGCATTCACATACTGTCCTGCATAACTTCTCGTTTAACAGAACTACGAAAACTTCATGTTTCGGTTTGTTTCTGGTATTATATGAGCCAGAGTGTCAGCTGTTGGGATACGAGAGAGACTAACCTTGTAGAGCAGAGTGGAGATGCGCTCGGTGGTGTTGTAGTGGCGGGAGACGGTGAAGATGTTGCGGACGCAGTACATAAGGCTGGCGAGCCGAGAGTCGATGGCGAACGGGTCACCGCGGTACAGCGGCACGCAGTACTTCTCCAGCGCGTACAGGTACTTCACGTTGTCCCGCGCCTCGTTGGCAGCGTCCGTCACGCGGCTGTCCAGCGCCTTCCATCTCTGCACAACAAAAGCTATGCCAGACACGTTCACACAACAAATATGCGGCTTTCAAAGTTAAGTGCGCTGCTTGACTAAAACAGCACCCTCCCCTTGTCAACTACTCAAGTGGTTCAAATGGCTCTGAGATCCATAGGACTTTAACATCTGAGGTCATCAGTCCCCTAGACTTAGAACTACTTAAACCTAACTAACCTAAGGACATCATACACATCCGTGAGCGAGGCAGGATTCGAACTTGCGACTGTAGCAGCAGCGCGGCTCCGGACTGAAGCGCCTAGAACCGCTCGGCCACAACGGCCGGCTTGACCTGCTCCGTGAGCAATGAATGGTTCAACATAAATCCAGATGATAGCCCAACCTGCAGGTTGCTTTGCTGTATTTGACCATAAACGGCACCTGAGCTCTGTCCTCAGTACGCTGCTAGTGTCGGTCGTGGTCAGAACAGTGTTTTGGGTAGTTGTGAGTGCACCGTGTCGGAGCTTGTAATGGTCGCCTGGTCGTAGATATTGCTAATTGCTATAATCGCACTATTTCACTCCCATTTACGGAGCTTGTTAGCACTTGGTGTTAGGTTGGCGCCATTAAAATGCATTGTGTTGTAGTAATCGCTGCTACTTGCTGGATCGCTGCTGTCTCTCGATGCTGATGCTGGCTCTACATCTGGTTGTCTAGGGTTAAAAACATGAGGTCCCGTGTTTTTTATGTGCTTTTGATGATAAAGAACGAGCGAAGCCAACAAATATGTGAACTTCAAATATTTATTACTCTGGTGGCCATCTTAATTCCACTGTCCACCAAAGACCATGACTCAACACAAAGTAGTACTTCCGTTACATGTTCTTTGCATTGTTTACCCACCTCAAACAATAACACACAAACACACTTTACCAAAGTGACATTCCGACTGCCTCCCGACCCTTCTTGCAGCTTGTATTTATAACATTGTCAAAGAACTACTAAAAAGAGATATAGTTTATAAGTCACATGTACATCTGTTATCATAATTTGTGCAGAAAAGTTATTAATTTGCATCGAGTGACATAATTTAACATGTTATTAAAATGACAGACAGATTTGTTGACTTGACAGAATAATTCTTTGTTACAAAAAGGCCGTTTTTTAGAAGTTTGTCAATTGACTTCTCTAATTTGCATAAATAAGTAAATAACATGAATTATTAAGAATTACATTGGTTTTCGTCTAAAATAGGATTGATTTCGTGAATACTGAGTGAAACCGCTCCTAGTGAACAAATAGGTTTCACTGGGTGATTTTTATTTAAGGAGATCCAAAATACCTAAGTTGGCCACTATTTTTCGTACTTTATATTAATTATTTAAGATGAACTTCGTGTTTTTACATGATGACATTTGCTGTATCAGTGATCAAGTGATATAAACTTCTGTGTGGGTCAGTTACTCAGTATAATTTAATGGGTTGACTGTTTATGGAGACATGTTATGCAATCATTGTTAACATACACAATAACTTTTCTATAATCATAAATACTTGTTAAACTGGTTGAATTTGGAGGGTATCGCATACTTCGGTAAAGTAAACCCTTTAATATGTTCCGTTACAAGCTAAGCGATTTGAAATGTGGGCAAGTTGTTGGTGCTCGGTTGGTGAGTCCTTCCGTACCCAGTGTAGCCAAAGTGGCTGATATTCAAAGAGGAATCGTATCGAAAACTCATACTGCACACAGGGAAAGCGAAATAACGTCATCCGCTAAGCCACAACGTGGATCAATGTGTGTACTGAGTGATCTTGACAGATGGTCTTTCAAGAGGAAACTGAATATCGCAGCTGTGAAAGCTGTCAGCACCAAAATAACACGAAGAGAGCTCCATACCATGGGAACTGCAGAGCGAGCTAGAATTCCAAAGCCACTCATCAGTTATGCGAATACTCGTAACAGAAAAACGGGGTATGGAAGCCAAAAAAACTGGACCGTGGAGCAGTGGAAGACAGACATTTTGTCGTGTGAATCTTGTTTCACACTGTTTCCAACTTCTGGTTGAGTTTACGTCACAAGAGTGAAACATGGGTGGGGTTCGGTGATGGTTTGGGCAGTCATATCCTGGTATTTCATGTGCCCCATGACTACTCTGCAAGGTCGAATTACTGCCGAAGATTATGTGACCATTTCGGCTGAACATGCCCAGCCAACGGTTTAATGTTGGTTCCCCAATGGTAATGCTGTGTTCCAATCCGACAGGGCCCCTCTTCGCGCAGCCAGCATCGCCCATGACTGGCTTTGTGAGCTCGAGGATGACTCGTCGCATCTCCTCTCGCCGCAAGGGCTCAATGTTATTGGGCCTCTGGGGTATAGTTTGGAGACAGATTGTGTGACCGCTATCCACTTCCATCATCGTTACCTGAACGTGGCACTATATCGCATGAAGAATAGTACAATTTCCCCTGATACACAGATTCTGTATTTATCAACTCCCAGATGACTGGATAGGGTTTTGAATGCCAACGGATTTCTTACACCATATTAGACATGGCAATGTGTTGTGTATTTTTGACCACCTCCCTCATTTACGTCCACAGCTACACTCCAAATGCCACATTATGCTGTGTGATGAAGGGAACTTTTTGTATCAATGCCATGTCCCGGCCTTCCCCGCCCTATCCTGTTCGAGTGGCGAATGATTCGCGGGAAGAATAATCGTTGCAAAGCTTCCGCGTAATCTCAATCACTCAAATTTTATGGTCATGCTCTTTCCGTGAAATAGACATAGGAGGGTGCAATACGTGCCAGTGGCCTTGCTGCAGTGGTAACACCGGTTCCCGTCCGATCACCAAAGTTGAGCGCTGTCGGACTTGGGTGGGTGATTCTTCCAGGAACGAACTCTTTCGGGATGCGTAACGACTTCCCTGTAGCGTCTGTCACTATGAAACTTCTTTAAATGTGTGAATCTGCACTCAAACTGCTGAACGACTGAGAAGATAAAACATCTACGTTACTTGATTCTGAAACAGCTGAGTAAAACTGAACGTACTGAGCCTACTTTCTCTTTGCTTTTTCTTATCTGCTTTTTCTTATCATATCAACACTGACCCACAATATTCTAGTGCAACGCAATCTGACTGCTCGAAAAAAAAATTACAACCTGATTCAAATCATTAATACAAAAGAATGGCCCTAATAAGAAGCAATCCTGACAATAACCTATACATTTCATTAAGCACTTACCTCACAAAAATCTTCACTACGCGAACTACTGCAACACAGCGAGCGTCAATACTGCCAGCTAAATAATAGATTCTAACTACTAATAGGCCACTAACTACTAATAGGCATGCGGTTAGCAAAGGAAAGATTTTGTTGCAAACCAAATAACGTATTTTTTTACCTTAATAATGTGACATCCAGTTCAAACACGAATATAAATCGTCATTGACATCCAATACAAAGATATATAATCAAGAATAATTTTCAATCTCGAACTCGGATACTCCCAGATCGTTAGCCCACGCCAACACTTCAGACCTCTACCGACCATCAATGCTAATTTCTCACATTTAACATCCATCACTGCTGGCTGTTCACCTCCAACCGCCCAATAGTACTTCCATTACTGCTGGCGACGAACTTCCAACAACGAGTCCAACCAGCCACAGAATCTCTTACAAAGAAAGTGCAGTCAGAGATCCAATGCAAAGCACTACACAGCGCTGCCAACAGAGAAGCAGCCCATTTACAACTAGATTAGGTTGAGCATCTCCTTGACGCTTTGGCGCTTACTAAACGAACCTCTTATGATACGCGCTATTCTTCCTTGGATCATTTTTACTTCCTCTATCAGTCCTTTCTGGTACGGATCCCAGATTGATGATCGATATTCAAGTATCGCATAGACCTTCAAATTTGTATTCAGTCTCAAGCTTTCGACGACTTCCTCCGCCGTCATCATCTGGAGAATCTGTAGGCCGTTTGGTAGTTTATTTAAGTGGCTGACTTTTGTTATGGAAACGTCATGGAGTCATATGCTTCCAGAGACCACATATATGTCTACGTTGGAACAATATTGGTAGCTATGTTGACTTCGTTAGATGGTTTCCACGAGCTACTAACGGTGTAGCCGCTGTCCCGAGTCAAGTCGTTATTAAACGTTTTGGTACCAATAGCTTCTTTGATGATACAATCCCAGCAGGTACTGTAGATGCAGGGGACAGTACTTCTCTTCATTAAATATAATCGTATGTTCATTCATGAGGGTGTGTTCGGCAACAGCAAAGTGGCGTCGGTGTTCTGTGCAGCGTTCTGAAATCGTTCATATCGCTTCCGTCCACGGGTAGCGAGGCGTGAGTACCATGTGGTTCGTTTCCAGAGTTCGGTGGAGTCGTCATCAGCCAGCATGCAGTGTAGCAAAATGCTGTCCATCGGCAAGTATCGCGCAGAAAATTCGTTCACTTTGTTGTTTTCAGTCAGCTGTATTGCAATATACACTCTCAGACAACATGAAGAGGCACCATGAATGGATTATCCGAATGGGACGGAAATCGTAAATGTGATGTACATGTACCGACGAAAAATTGATTACAATTTCAGAAAAATTGGATGATTTAATCAAAAGAAAGAGCTTCACAAATTCAGCAAGTCAATAGCGCGTTGGTCGACCTCTGGCCCTCATACAAGCAGTTATTCGTCTTTGCATTGATTGCTAGAGCTGTTGGATGTTCTCTTGACGGATATCTGCCCAAGTCTGTCCAGTTGACGCGTTAGATCGTTAAAATTCCGAGCTGTTTAGAGGGCCCCGCTCGTAATACTCCAAACGTTCTCAATTGTGGAGAGATCCAGCAAACTTGCTGGCCCAGGTAAGATTTGGCAAGCACGAAGGCAAGCAGTAGGAGTCTCGCCGTGTGCGAGCAATCATTATCTTGCTGAATTGTAAGCCCATCATGGCCTGCCATGAAGACCAACTAAACAGGGCGCAGAATATTGTAGTGGACCGCTGTATTGTAAGAGCGCAGCGGGTGACCACCAAATGGACCCTTCTATGAAATTAAATGGCACCCCAGACCATCACTCCTGGTTATCGAACCGCATGGCTTGCGACTGTCAGGTTGGTATCCCACTGCTGTCCGGGGCGTCTCCAGAAACATTTTCGCTGGTCACCGACGCTCAGTTGGAAGCAGAACTCATCACTGAAGACAAGTTTAGTCCAGTCAATGAGATTACGTGCACAATGTGCCTGATACCGCTGCAAACTGATTTGGTGGTGTACAAAGGTCAGGGGTAGCCGGTGGAAGGTGCTCTGTGAGCTCAGCCCTCGTCCTGTGGGCCGCCTATTAATGGTCCTTGTGGTCACTGAAGCATCAGTAGCACATCTGACCGATGATAATGATGAATCCTGGGCTCTGAGTGCATCTCTGAAGATTGCTAAGTCCTCACGTTCTTTCGTCCCTCTAGGTCGACCATCTCCTTTTGACATTGTGTTTCACCATAGTTCACTCATTCCTGCGAACATCGTCCAATAGTGGCGTCGCTACTATTCAAATTTTGAGCGATTCGCTGATTACTCCTACCGGCTCCACGGAGCCCAACTACACGTCCTCTCTCAAATACTGACATCTGCGTGTATTGATCACGCGTCTGTCTGCCAGGCGTAGTTACTGTTCAACTGGGTACACGGAATGAAATTTGCAAAGAATTCATGTTCTAGTATCGATATGTCCCCTGTTGACAGTTCTTGCCAGCTGCACGTTGAAAATGCGTTGCAGCGTCACACATTCATCCATCGGCCGCTAAAGTTTACAGTTTTGGATTTTCCGTCAATGAATCTCAATTTGTGACCAATTTGCTTAACTCCTTGTGGTGCGTCGTTTCTTTTCTTTTTTTCTTAAGAGTTTAGGCTACACTTCTTACAGTGGAATGTTCTCGGACCCGTAAATCGCACAACTGGTCATTTCCTGTATATTAAATAATGATTGGTCGAAAAATGCGTAATAAATGTTTATGTTTGAATATTTGCTATTTGGGTTTGCTAATACTGGGTGGTTATAATTAAAGTGCAACTACTCACGGAGGTCCAGTGTGGGCTGTAATTATCATATGGCAACGAAACTTAGATATTCTAACGCGTAAATGGGGAACCGATTTGAGCTGACAAAGAAAATAATTCCAATTTTGGCCACCAGGTGTAATTCCAGGGCAGTGAATTGAAGACAGATGTATAGCAATGTTTCCTTGTGTGATGGATTAGGAAAGGTACGTGGGTAGGAAAGGTCAAATAAGTGAAAAAGGCAAAATGCTGATTTTATTATCAACAGCCGCTTACACAATTTGTTCAGTATGAGCACTGGAGACGTCGACGAGATGCTGCATCCGTAGAACGATGTAGTGATAATTGCTCGCAGAAGTTCCGGCAGAAACTGAGAAAAGTGTTCCTGTACGCTGACTCCAGATCAGACAGAGAATGAACGAGCAGCTGGCAGATATCCATAAAGTGAAACGTCACATGGATTCAGATCAAGTGACCATACAGGCCTTGCATCTGGGAAACCTCTGGAGATAGTACGTTCGTGGAAGATCGCATTAAGCAAAGTTTTCGCTGGGCGAGAGACATGAGGTGTTGCCCCAGCCTGCGTGAAAACGTTGGTTTCCACAAAGCTGCGCTATTCGAAAGCAGGAATCACATGCTGTACCAGATTTCAGAAACGTGCAGACATCACGGTATACCGGCAGGTCCTCTGGGTGTATTCTCTTTAAAGGTGACCGGACCGAGAATAAAAGTGCTTGTGAATCCACGCCACACTGTCATATAAAGCGAGTGCAATGGCTCTTCGTGCGCAACAGGGGGTTTAACGGTACCCCAAATTCGGCGGTTCTATGTATGTAGTGTGAAGCGTTTCTCCTCACTCCACAGAATTCTGCCCGGCCAAATGTCACCAACTTTTATTCGTGCCGGAAACCGTTGAGCAAATTCACAACACTGCCGCGGATTACGAGGTTTCAGTTGCCTCACCGTCTGGATCTTCTACGGGTATCAGCGTAATATAGACGGCAAAACTTTCCATAGTGTTGACCATGGTACGGACAATTCTCATGACATTGCGTGAGCACTAGCACTACCCGGGTCACCTGCTACATGGTCATTTACAGCAACAGCAACATCGTCAATAACTTACAGCGGAGTAGGACGTCTTCCTCTTCCAGGCGCTATACCAAGCTCACACGTATTTTCAAGTTTCATTATCATCATCAGGCCCCACCTCAGACCTTTCAGTCGGTGATACTCTCTCAATTCAGTACTGTAGGTTTCACTAACAGCACACGGTCTCTCTTCCCGATAGCCATACTATTGACTCACGTTATGGCTTGTCAAATGACAGCGTGGTGACGTGCCATGAGACAAACAGTGTACAGTGTCTGATTTACAACTGGCGGCCACAACTGGATCTAATTTTTTCCAGCGTAAATCAACTTCGCCTTAAAGCATTAGCACACGCACCAAAAAAGTTTTTCATCACCTCGGTTCCGGAACCTGTACAGACAATTGGAATAGAGACCAACATAAACATCATTTCCACCCTTTTTATTGCTCATGGAAACCACACACTGCATTTTGTACTACCATACAGCGAGACCTTCAGAAGTGGTGGTTCAGATCGCTCTATACACCAGTACTTCTAATATCCAGTAGGACGTCCTCACGCATTGATGAATGCCTGTATTCGTCGCGGCATACTATCCACAAGTTCATCAAGGCGCTGTTGGTCCAGATTCTCCCACTCCTCAACGGCAATTCGGCGTAGATCCCTCACAGTGGTCGGTGGTCACGTCGTCCATAAACAGCCCTTTTCAATCTATCCCAGACATGTTTGATAGAGTTCATGTCTGGAGAACATGCTGGCCACTCTAGTCGAGCGATGTCGTTATCCTGAAGGAAGTCATTCACAAGGTGTGCACGATGGGGGCGTGAGTTGTTGTCCATGAAGACGAATGCCTCTCCAATACGCTGCCGATATGGTTGCACTATCGGTCAGAGGATGGCATTCACGTATCGTACAGACGTTACCACCAGCGGCGTACGTCGGCCCCACATAATGTCACCCCAAAACATCAGGGAACCTCCACCTTGCTGCACTCGCTGGACAGTGTGTCTATGGCGTTCAGCCTGACCGGATTGCCTTCAAACACGTCTCCGATGATTGTCTGGTTGGAGGCATATGCGACACTCATAGGTGAAGAGAACGTGATGCCAATCCTGAGCGGTCCATTCGGCCTGTTGTATGGCCCATCTGTACCGCGCTGCATGGTGTCGTGATTGCAATGATGGATCTCGCCATGGACGCCGGGAGCGAAGTTGCGCATCATGCAGCCTATTGCGCACAGTTTGAGTCGTAACACTACGTTCCGTGGCTGCACGAAAAACACTATTCAACATGGTGGCGTTGCTGTCAGGGTTCCTACAGGCCATAATCTGTAGGTTTCGGTAGCGGTCACCCACTGCAGTAGTAGCCCTTGGGCGGCCTGTGCGAGGCATGTCATCGGCAGTTCCTGTCTCTCCATGTCCGAACGACATCGCTTGGTTCACTCCTAGACGCCTGGACACTTCTCTTGTTGAGAGCCCTTCCTCGCACAAAGTAACACTGCGGTTGTGGTCGAACCACGGTATTGACCGTCTAGGCATGGTTGAACTACAGACAATACGAGCCGTGTACCTCCTTCCAGACGGAATGAATGGAACTGATCGGCTGTCGGACCCCCTCGGTCTAATAGGCGCTGCTCATGCATGATTGTTTACATCTTTGGGCGGGTTTAGTGACTCTTCTGAACTGTCAAAGGGACTGTGTGATACAATATCCACAGTCAACGTCTTATCTTCAGGGTGATGCAAAACTTTTCTTGATGTGTGTATATAAACCAAGTTTCGCTCCTTTTCGATTATTACAGCCCACAATGGGCCTCCTTGAGTAGCAGCACTTTAATTATAACTACCTTTAATATACTTCAAGCACCTTCAGGTTATCCATTCTATTCATAATCCTACTCCATCGTAGTTTCCCAACTTTGCTTCGTGGATTAAGACGAGGTTAGCTAGGACAAGGACACAGTTCAAGTCAGTAGAACACAAAGATACTTAACAGCTCAGCTTGAAATGGCTAAAATTAATTTCAAATACAGTGCTGGTCATTAAAATTGCAACACCAAAAAGGATAGCAAATTGCTACATTTTACTTAATGTAGGTGTATAGTACAGTAGTAAGAATGCTTGATTAAATTTGTAGGTGACATTTTTGGTTTGGGAAGGGGGTAGGGGGCGGCAGCTGGCACCACTGACAGCAACGGCGGCTCTGAGGTGGTTAGGCATGGAGTCGAACGGAGCTTGTGAGCTTGGATCACTATACACAGGAACACGTCATTCCATGCTGCTTCAACCCTACGCCAGAATTCATCAATCATTATGACTAGGGACAAGTGGTGTGCCAGTCTCTAGCCAACCTATGAAGGGAAGTTTTCAATAGGTGAGGGATCTGGACATCGTACTGACGACGGGAACAGTCGAACATACTCTATACTGAGGTAGCTCAAGACGGCACAAGCAACATGCAATTATCTTATTGAAGGTTAACGCCAGAGAGAAATCGAAGATATGGCGCAACCATTGGCGTTAACATACTTGAAATACAGGGTGTTTCAAAAATAATATACGTATTTCGAATGCAAATATTTATTAAACTTTAACACATATGAATATGAAACTTTACACACATATTTACGAACTCTCAAGTTCAGATTACATATGTTCAATATGTCCTCCATCAACTACACGAGCAATATCACATCGATACTCAAATTCCTCCAATACTCGGGCAAGCATGTCCTTCGTCACTCATGTCATGGCAGTATGGAACCGGTTCTTCAACTCTTCCAGGTTCTGTGGGAGTGGTGGTACATAAAAGTTGTCTTTAACGATACCCCACAGAAATAAGTTAGAGAGTGTCAAATCCGGTGACCATGGAGCCCAGCTGAGACATGCTAAGTCGCCAGCTCCTTGACGACCAATCCAAAAGTTCGGTAGAGTTTCATTCATATATTCACGCACTTGGCGACTCAAGTGAGGGGGTGCTCCGTCTTGTTGAAAAATGAAGTTGTCTTCGTCCAGCCTCGGAAACAACCAGTTCTGTAACATAGGGAGATACTGCTGACCGTTAACCGTCAAAGAAGAATGGGCCGTAAATAGATAATCGGGATATCGCACAAAACACATTGACTTTGGGCGAATCACGTACATTTTCAATGGCTGCATGTGGGTTCTGTAGGCCCCAAATTCGAACATTGTGTTTGTTTACCTGACCACTAACACGGAAAGTCGCTTCATCACTGAACACGATGTGTTGTGCGAAAGTGTTATCGTTGTCAAAAGCATCAAGAATCTCGTTACCAAATGCCACACGTTTGCGTTTGTCATCAGGACCCAGAGCTTGTAACAGCTGTAACTTGTACGGTTTCATAACGAACCGACGTCTCAAAACACGCCAAATTGTTGTTGTGGGCAGTTGTAACTCCAGACTGGCTCGACGAGTTGATTTTGAAGGACTTCGTTGGAATGCAGTTTGAATTCGTGCAACATTTTCTTCAGAAACACGAGGGAGGGCAGGACTCTTTCTTTTACATACACATCCTGTATCTAGAAACTGTCGATACCATCTGTGAACGTTCTACCCATTCGGAGGATCCATTTGGTACCTCAACCTGAAACGTCTTCGCAAACTCGA
This sequence comes from Schistocerca cancellata, assembly GCF_023864275.1. Classification (NCBI taxonomy): domain Eukaryota; kingdom Metazoa; phylum Arthropoda; class Insecta; order Orthoptera; family Acrididae; genus Schistocerca; species Schistocerca cancellata. The sequence goes on along the minus strand of NC_064627.1, from coordinate 497,489,513 downwards.
GAACACAAGATGATTTCTACTACGGAGTAACCATTTTAAACATATGACAGTTACCAAGCAAAACAGGAGACAACTGACATCTAGTGGCTATTAATATAAACTACACTGTTTATTCGTTTCTCCAATAGCCCAGCCGAGGCGTAGCGATCGATAGTTTGGACGAAATAATACTTTGCAATACATATATTATTTTTGAGAAGTCCTGTATAGCAGCTGTCCGTATTAATGACTATGCGAAAGAGAGATGATCTTCTTGTGTTCCCAGTGCCATCCCGTATCATCACACCAAGATGTGGACCCATACAATGATGACGAAAGTTATATGAGAGCATTCAATCTCCTCAGAGCTTCCACGCAATAATACACTGCTGGCCATTAAAATTGCTACACCACGAAGATGACGTGCTACAGACACGAAATTTAACCGACAGGAAGAAGATGCTGTGATATGCAAATGATTAGCTTTTCAGAGCATTCACACAAGGTTGGCGCCGGTGGCGACACCTACAACATGCTGAGATGCGGAAAGTTTCCAACCGATTTCTCATACACAAACAGCAGTTGACCGGCGTTGCCTGGTGAAACGTTGTTGTGATGCCTCGTGTAAGGAGGAGAAATGCGTACCATCACGTTTCCGACTTTGATAAAGGTCGGATTGTAGCCTATCGCGATTGCGGTTTATCGTATCGCGACATTGCTGCTCGCGTTGGTCGAGATCCAATGACTGTTAGCAGAATATGGAATCGGTGGGTTCAGAGGGGAAAAATACGGAACGCCGTGTTGGATCCCATCGGCCTCATATCACTAACAGTCGAGATGAGAGGCATCTTATCCGCATGGCTGTAACGGATCGTGCAGGCACGTCTCGATCCCTGAGTCAACAGATAGGGACATTTGCAAGACAACAACCATCTGCACGAACAGTTCGACGACGTTTGTAGCAGCATGGACTATCAGCTCGGAGACCATGGCTGCGGTTACCCTTGACGCTGCATCACAGACAGGAACACTTGCGATGGTGTACTCAACGGCGAAACTGGATGCACGAATGGCAAAACGTAATTTTTTCGGATTAGTCCAGGTTCTGTTTACAGCATCATGATGGTAGCATCCGTGTTTGGCGACATCGCGGTGAACGCACATTGGAAGCGTGTATTCGTCATCGCCATACTGGCGTACCACCCGGCGTGATGGTATGGGGTGCCATTGGTTACACGTCTCGGTCACCTCTTGTTCGCATTGACTGCACTTTGAACAGTGTACGTTACATTTCAGATGTGTTACGACCCGTGGCTCTACCCTTCACTCGATCCCTGCGAAACTGGACATTTCAGGAGGATAATGCAGGACCGCATGTTGCAGGTCGTGTACGGGCCTTTCTGGACACAGAAAATGTTCGACTGCTGCCGTGGCCAGCACATTCTCCAGATCTCTCACCAATTGAAAACGTCTGGTCAATGGTGGCCGAGCAACTGGCTCGTCACAATACGCCAGTCACTACTCTTGATGAACTGTGGTATCTTGTTGAAGCTGCATGGGCAATTGTACCTGTACACGCCATCCAAGCTCTGTTTGACTCAATGCCCAGGTGTATCAAGGCCTTTATTACGGCCAGAGGTGGTTGTTCTGTGTATTGATTTCTCAGGATCTATGCACCCAAATTGCGTGAAAATGTAATCACATGTCAGTTCTAGTATAATATATTTATCTAATGAATACCCGTTTATCATCTGCATTTCTTCTTGGTATAGCAATTTTAATGGCCAGTAGTGTACATCAAGCTTGATGCTTTACGCAGAATCGAAAGACACCTGAAAAACGTGTTTCCGCGCCTGCGTCCAGTGCTGTCGTAAGAGTAGTAGTGTAGTAGTAGAAGGGTTTTGCGAAAGCACGACAGCAAGGTCTTCAGCGCCCGGCTGTCGTAAGAGGCACTATTGTCAGCACGTCTCTCTGCTGTCACAACAATAGTCGATGTGCTGACAGTAGAGCTCCGAGCGGCATCGCACTGTCCCTATAGATACTTGTCTTGCTGCAAATAATCTCATTTTCCGACTCGAGGTACGACGCTTGTAAAATAGTGGCAAGTTCAGGTAACGACGATAGTGGTGATTAGTTGTTGCCGGCACGATTCGAGAGAGCAATATACGAGACGGAAAAAATAAAGAAACACCAAAAACGGAAAACATTACCATGTCCAATACGGTGTAGGATAATTGTTGGCATTCTAAACAGCGTCTAGTCGTCTCGGAATGGATAAATACAGGTCCTGTGTGGTTTTCAACGAAATATTATACCATTCTTCCTTGTAAAATAGTGGCAAGTTCAGGTAACGACGATAGTGGTTATTAGCTGTTGCCGGCCGGAGTGGCCGAGCGGTTCTAGGCGCTTCAGTCTGGAACCGCGTGACCGCTACAGTCGCAGGTTCGAATCCTGCCTCGGGCATGGATGTGTGTGATGTGCTTAGGCTAGTTAGGTTTAAGTAGTTATGAGTTCTAGGGGACTGATGATCTCAGGTGTTAAGTCCCATAGTGCTCAGAGCTATTTGATTAGCTGTTACGCATTCTTCTCTCCAAAGCAGACAGCAATGGTTCGTCCACAATGGTTCAACAATATTCAGATCTGTTTACTGAGGTGGCCAGGGGAGATGCGACAATTCATCCTCCTGCTCACAAAATCGGTTCTGGTCGATGCGAGGGGGGGCGTGAACAGAGGACCTATCATCTTTAAACACAGAATTATCATTGGGGAGCAAACACTGTACTATGGGATGGATCTGATGAGCCAAAATGGTCATATAATCCTTGTTAGTAATGCATCCATGCTGAGTAACCATGGGGCCCAACTAATACCGCAATGTGGCTGCCCTAATCATCATCGGAAGTCCGCCATGTTTCATTCTTGGGACGTAAAATCGGCCAAAAGTTGTAAACAGTGCGAAACAAGACTCAACCGACCAAATTATATACGTTCAGCACACAACCCTCGTCACGGGCACTTGCGTCACTGATGAGTGGTGTTTGGATTCCATCTCGCCCTTTAATTCCTAGCTTACGGAGCTACCTTCGTGTTATTTTGGCGTCCAGTTCGCGGGTGCGACATTTAGTTCTGCAGTGACTTTTGGAACTGTCGTCCTCTTTATTTTTCATGATACACCCCTTCAGTGACCGCCTGTAACTATCTGCGTTGTGGCTTAGCGGAGATGTTTTCCCACCTTCCCTGTATACGGTACGTGTCTTCAATATACTGCACCCGCCACACGAGCACTAACAATTTACCTACGTCCGAAGTTAATTCTGATTCAGTACACTCGTGATTATGCAGAACACTGTTTTGCCCACGACGGACTCTTGCAGAGTATTGAGGATATTGCACAGGGGCCACTCATGATCTGACACAACAGCGCAAACGTGTAGACTTGACTAGCGTCTGCATCTATGTTCAAGCATGCATTTCTCGCCCTGTTTCCATATTTTTGTCTAACCGCTATATGTCTGTCCTCTCCGGCGCTAGTCGAGAAGGGGAAGGTGCGATCCTCCATGGTTTTCAAAAAATGGTTCAAATGGCTCTGAGCACTATGGGACTCAACTGCTGAGGTCATTAGTCCCCTAGAACTTAGAACTAGTTAAACCTAACTAACCTAAGGACATCACAAACATCCATGCCCGAGGCAGGAATCGAACCTGCGACCGTAGCGGCCTTGCGGTTCCATACTGCAGCGCCTTTAACCGCACGGCCACTTCGGCCGGCATGGTTTTCAGTATGGCCCTCCTGAAACAACACATTTAAAATTCGCATGACAACAACGAGTTCCCGACCAATGAGAGTAACAGTATCACAGGGTGATAAACAAAGCCTCGACAGGTCACAATCCAGCTGCTGGCAAATTCAGACACGTGCTAATATTCTCTTACTTGTACGAACCACAAAACGATCTCCTCAGAAACAAACAACATTCAGATACGATTTGTGAATGAGACACCTGCTGTGTGGGCCTTTCTTTAAATACCGTAGATATAGATGGCGTTACTGCTATCTATTTTGTGCAGTTGAGCTGGAATGCTAATCATCTGCATAGCCAAGCATGTAGTAAACTTACACGTCATGTTAAATTGATGTTCGTAGCAGATAAACTTCATGGTGTTGCAATTTTAATGGCCACAGTGGAGTTCAGACTATCAAGTCGCAAAGATTTTAATAACACTACGTGAAACGTCTAAAAATAACTGAAAATACACTGACAGAAACAAAATCGCAACATCCAAAAATATTTAATGTAACGTAATGAAAATTCGGGAACCCATTTCTACAGGTAAAATACGAGGGTCGTCCACAAAGTAAGTTCCGATTCTTTCTCTATCCGCGGCAGCGCTAAGATCGCAGTTCCGAGCATGGGGGAAGTTAAATGGTCAAATGGCTCTGAACACTGTGGGACTTAACTTCTGAGGTCATCAGTCCCCTAGAACTTAGAACTACTTAAACATAACTAACCTAAGAACATCACACACATCCATGCCCGAGGCGGGATTCGAACCTGCGACCGTAGCGGCCGCGCGGTTCCAGACTGTAGCGCCTAGAACCGCTCGGCCACTCCGACCGGCTGGGGGAAGTTACTCAGACTCAAGAAGACATGTACGCCACTTTCAGATCGCTGCTGCCGACGCGTGTTTTGTAGTACTTCTTTATGTCAGCCGTAATTGAAAATGCCGCCGCGTGTGAAAACGGATCTGTGATTCGTTTTCTAAATGCAAAGAAATTAAACCAAAGGAGATTCATCGGCCAAATCTACGAGGTTTACGGACAAAATGTTGTGAGTGATACAATGGTTAGAAGATGGGTCAGACTGTTCAATGAAGGACGTGATCAAGTGCACGATGAAGAACGAAGTGGACTCCCGTCTGTGGTTACTGATGAACTGGTTCACACAATTGAAGAGAAGATTAAGCACAACCGTAAGTTTACACTTAGTGCCCTTGCTATGGAAGTACCGCAAAACTCACGATCACTAATTCATGAAATTGTTACCGAAAAACTGAAATTTCGAAAAGTTTGCTCACGTTGGGTACCCAAAATTCTTACTGAGCAACACAAAAAACAACGGATGAGCAGTGCACTTCAGTTACAGTGAAGAAGGTGGTGGTTTTCTTTGTCGGATAGTCACGGGGGATGAAGTTTGGGTATCGTACGACACTCCTGAAACAAAACGGCAATCAATGGAATGGAGGCACACTTCATACCCAACGAAGGTTAAGCATAAGCAAATACTGACACTTCTAAAAGTCATGTGCACCGTTTTTTGGGACAGAAAAGGCATTTTGCTGATTGATCTCTTACCACGAGGCCAAACAATCAATGCACATGGTAACTGCGAGACCATTAAGAAATTGCCCCGCGCAATACATAACAAGCGCCGAGGATTACTGTCAAAAGGTGTTTTTTTCCACGATAATGCCCCACTTCACACGGCAAATGTTACCGAAGAGCTCTTACGGGAATTTCACTGGGACGCGTTTGATCATCCTCCGTACAGCCCGGACTTCGCTCCTAGCGACTTTCATCTCTTCTTACACCTAAAATCTGTCCTTGATGGTCAACACTTCAACGATGATGACGAGCTGAAAGAACATGTTACCATATGGTTCAATACACAGGCGGCAACCTTCTGTAAAGAAGGCATACAAAAACTTGTGCCACGCTATGACAAGTGCCTACAAAATTTCGGAAGCTATGCAGAAAAGTAGTTTAACAGTTGTAGATTTTTCTACGATAAATATTTTTTCTGTATCTGTACACGTTTGTTTTACATAACCAAACGGAACTTACTTTGTGGACATACCTCGTATTTAAGTGATTAACATTGCAAGATCACAGGTTAATGTAAGCGCGCGATAAGCCATTGCAAATGTGAAATGCTGGAACATTAATAACCAGTGTAACTACTAGAATGTTGAAAGCAAGCATGCAGACGTATATGTATTGTGTTGTACAGGCGCAGGATGTCAGTTTGTGGGATGGAATTCCATGCCTGTTGCACCTGGTCGGTCAATACAGGGACGGTTAACGCTGGTTGTAGATGACGCTGGAGGTTTCGTCCGATGATGTCCCACGTGTGCTCAGTTGAAGACAGATCTCGTGATCGAACAGGCCAAGACAACATGTCGACACTCTCTGTAGAGCACGTTGGGTTACAACAGCGGTATGTGGGCGAGCGTTATCCTGGTGGAAAACACCTCTTGGAATGCTGTTCATGAATGGCAAAAAAACAGACTGACAAATTTGCAGTCAGGGCGCGTGACATAGCCACGAGAGTGTTCCTGCTGTCATACGAAATCGCAGCCCAGACCATAACTACAGGGATTTGTTCAGTGTGTCTAGCACGAAGATTTGTTGCACACCCTCAACAGGCCTCCTTCTAGCAAACACACTACCATCTCTGGGACCGAGACAAATCCAGATTTCATCCGAAACACAACAGACCTCCACCCTGTCCTCCAATGAGCTCTCACTTGACATTGGTCAATCTCAACTGGTGATCGTTTGGGATCAGTGGAATGCACGCTACAGGGCATCTGACTCGGAACTGTCCTCGAAGTAATCGGTTTGTAACAGTTCGTTGTGTCACCTTGGCGCCAACTGCTGCACAAATTACTGTTGCAGATGCAGTACTATGCGCCAGAGCCATACTCCGAAGACTATGGTCCTCCTCCTCGGTAGTACCACCTGGTCGTCCGAAGCCCGGTCGCCTGTTCTTCTTGCGACTGTACATTGTCGTGACCGCCACTGCAAGCAATCGTGTACAGTGGCTACATTCCGGTAAAGTATTTCTGCAGTATCGTGAAAGGAACATCCAGCTTCTCGTAGCCTTATTACATAACCTCGTTCAGACTCAGTCAGCTGTCGATAAAGGCTTCTTCGTCGTCTCAAAGGCATTCTTGACTAACATCAATTCCCCACGTCCAACCTTAAAAGTAACTGGCGCGACATTTTAATAGACGTCATCTTTCAGATGTAGAAACACACCTACCAATTTTCATTTATGTAGCATAACTATTTGGTGCTGCGATTTTTTTCCGTCAGTGTATAAATAAACTATTACTTTAATGGTCTCAGAATCAATCTCACTAACGACAGAACTGTCGGCGGTGGTGATGAAGGCGACAGCGTTGTTTGCGACGGGAAGACCAATAGGGGACAAGGTTGATTTAGAACCAAAGCTTGTGAAAGCTGATAAAACAGTACGCTGTCGCAATGGAAAAAAATAAATAAAAATAAAAACAAAAAAGCGAAGGAACTAAAAGTTGCCAATGTGTTCAAAAAGAAATCCAACACGTAACACTTACATACCTGGTCAAGAGAAACCGAACAATTTCAGCCAGTAAAACGTTCACACTGAGGCTTACCTTGGCGAGCTTAGACCTGGCGACTGTGAGGAGAATGACGAACGTCTGGCAGGTGGGCGAGGCGGTGTGCTCCGCGACGGAGCCGAATCGCGCCAGCAGGCGGCGCCACTGGTCCAGCTCGTCTAGCGGGCCCGTGTCCTCCCGCACTGAGCGCAGCCGCTCTGCTCGCGTCAGCACCTGCACCGTCACACAAAGCTCTTGGCAAAGCCTACGCACAGACGGGCTGTAAGCTGTGACGTCACCGTGAACCCTCCCACCACGCCGCACTGCATTGAAGCTTATAGGCATACGGAGCACGCATGTATAACTCATGCGCAGGTACGAATGTAATCGAGATTTTCCATTTTTAGTGTATTGTTATTATTATTGCTAAGCTTTATATTAGCCATACCATTTTCTTCTGTGGTCGGAAAAATGCTGGCTTGTAGGCCTCCGAACTACGTCTTTTTCAAATTTTGTTAATAAGTTTGAGTTTCCAGAACACTAAGGCTTAAATCAGTAAAACTTGGAAGAACACTAAATTTCCTGAGTCCTCTTTTTAATAGTGACTCCACTAGGAAGAGAATATTTCAGTATGCCTATGACAAAAGATAATACTTTATAAAATAGACAAAGCATTGATCCATCCTCTCCATAAAAAGGAGATAAAAAGACACCAACAACTACAGGGGCATATCCTTGTTACCAGTGACATACAAAATACTTTCTAAATCACTTTTAAATAGAATAGAGGAACAAGCAGGACCTAATATAGGATTTAGAAAAGGTAGATCATGTGCAGAACAGATTCTTAATTTAAAAACAGTTTTGAAAGTGAGAGCTATACAAAATAAAAATAAAGTAGTTACTTTCGTAGACTTCAAGAAGGTCTGCGACTCAGCTGACAGACAAAACACTATTCCAGATACTTTATGAATCAGGGATAGATGAAAACAACAGAAGACTTGTTGAACAACCGCTCACAGATACAACATCAAGAATTAAGTTTCAAGGCGAAGTTTCTGAACCATTCAAAATCAAAACAGGAATTCGACAAGGAAATGGACTGTCCTCAATTCTCTTTAACTGGGTTTTAGATAAAATAGTAAAAACATGGGAAAGCACATTAAAAAACAGAGGCACAAAGGGTATAAGCATGGGCCAAGAAATGAACAAATTTGAAGTGAAATGTTTAGTCTTTGTGGATGATATGGCATTGATAACTGAAAACCGAACAGACGCAACAGTTATGCTTGATCTGTTACACGAGATTGCTGAAAAGACTGGGCTAAAAATATCCTATGAAAAAACCGAGTATATAGAACACAAACATAATACAGAAAAGTTTATGAAAACAAAGTATGGAAAAATTAAAAGAGCTGATATATTCAAATACCTGGGGGAGAGGATCCAAGCTAATGGACTGGATAACACAACAAATAAAGAAAGAATAAAAAAGTTAGAATTTGCATACAAATTAACACAAAACTAAATCAATATCCATACAAGCGAAGATTAAACATTATAATTCAGTTATTAGGACACAAGCAACGTATGGATCAGAGTGCCTAACACTTAAAAAGAAAGGCGAAGTAAGAGAACTAGAAAAAAGAGAGAGAAAAATACTAAGAAAAATTCTAGGTCCTGAGAAAAACAAGGAAAATAGATGGATTAAAAGGAGACATGAAGACTTATACAAAAATACAGAAAAGATCACAGATACAGTGAGGACAGGATGGCTAAAATTTTACGGACATTTAAAAAGAATGGAAGAAACTCAGATTACAAAGAAAATTTTTAATTACGTTAGTAAGCTGAAAAAAACTTTAGGCTGGATAGAAGCACTAAAGAAAGACGCCAAAAAAATAGGTGTTACAGAAGAAATAATACGTGACAGGAATCACTTCAGGCTACTGATAGAAAACGCAAACTATGAAGAAGATGAGCCAAAACCTCGACCCAAGAGAGTGTGGACTGATGAGCAAAGACGAGTAGTTGGCGAGAAAATGAAGAAGGACTGGGAAGAACGGAAGAAAAAGAAACACCATAAGTCTTAAGTTGTATGCTGTCCATAGCTGGCCAAATTCATGCATGAAATAAAAACAGGCAATGTGAAGTCGTAGCCTTTGCAGTATCTTCAGATGGCCACTTAGTGCACCGTCCTTTCATAACCATTTATTGACAGAAAAAGAGCCCCGAATCACATTTTGAACATGTTTTAATTTCGTGTAACTCAGCGCTACATCGAGAGACAGACGATCCTGTAAATCTGCTTTCTGTTGCCGAAGGTCTTTTATTTCTTTTTCCATAATTTCTAGTTGTTTGCTTAAGCACACGTTGTCCATTTACGGTAGTGTTTGTTTTCACGGTTAATGTTTTATCTAGTAGAAATTTCTTTATTAGTTTGTAATATATTTACCCGTAAAATATCTTCTACTTCTTCACAATATCTTTGTTTTTTTCCCCATATATTTTTCTCAATATAGGCTCATTACTAAACCCTAATTCAGCACCAGAGGATGGTAGATTCAAATCCCTTTGATAATGCGAAGCACTAAATGTACTGAGCAAAAACAAGCATTTTCAACTGAAAACGAATCCGCATTTTTACAAGCATTTATCCATTTTGTCTTCGTCACATTGTGTTTAGGAAATCTATGACACTTAATTCGTAACTTACTTAGTTGTCTGCTGTGGTTCTTAAGTTGGCGATCGTGCAACGAACCATTCTGTTTCACTTAAAAACCTACCCTAAATAATCCCTCAGTATAATAATAATTACGGCATAACTATTAGTTCGATCGCCAGTCACTAATAAAATTTCACACTGGCTCTTAATAGCAATTACAACACAATATGTTATGGCAATTGCGAGCTACTGAACGGTCATTGGGTGCTCTCTGACGGTAGCGGTGTGTCTTGCTAATGCACTTACGCCTCGTGATACCTACCGTACATTCTAATATTCGTGCCTTAGACTAATAATTAATAAACATAGACTAATAATTAATAAACATAAAATTAATAAACTGTTTTTTTGTAGGTTGCGTAGGTTTAGTTTTTTTTCTAGCTAGATGCACCATATAAGTTGATAAAAAACGTCTATTAATTTTACAATGTGGAACCTCAAAGTTCACATATGTGAATCCAAGAACTGAAGAGGGTATAGCGACTTGCCACAGTTAGCCGTACAAAGTAAGGGAAGCACCGAACAGCTGCAGGGGGCGCCGAAGACTGAAAGTGCACGATCTTTTTTTTTCTTTTTTTTTCTTTATTGAATTTCAATTCCCCCCGAAGGGGGCGGGCTGGCAGCAGCTTAGTATGCCGCTCTTCAGCCTACAGACTTTGTGAGAAAGATCAAGAGAATAAATAATAAAAAACAGGCGATAAAATCGGAGACTTAAAGAGTAACATGGCGAAAAGAAATCGTGGAACTTAAAACAAAGAACAGAGGGATGATGATGCTAATAAAATACATACGAAGCAGACAGGTAAAACAATAGACAGACAATTAAAAAACACGGTGTCAGTCTGGATTCTGTTCGCAAAAGACATAAAATTCACACCTAGCGACAGCATGGTTTCTGTTCGCAACACGAGAAAGACGAACAACACTGAATAGTCACTGGAACACTGCACTAAAAAGTTGGCAAATGTGACATACCACAGTCGAGAGCAGGTGGGGGAAAACTGGACAGAAGATGGGAAAACAAAAAAAGGGGGGAAAGGAGAGTAAAAGCGAAGGGGGGAACCGGGAAAGGAGCTGATGGAGGATGAGGACCCATAAGAGGGGTGGGGGGCAGACGCGACAGGGAGAGGGGTAGGCAGAGGAGGGGAATACAAAAGGACTTGGGGGGGGGGGGGGGGAGAAGTGCACGATCCGTCACTAAGCTAATTTATAGCCCGCCCGGCTAACCGCGCGGTCTAATGCGCTGCTTCCCGAGCGGGAATGCGTGCCGGTCCTCGGCACGAATCGGCCCGGCGGATTAGTGTCGAGGTCCAGTGTGCCAGCCAGCCTGTGAATGGTTTTTAGGCGGTTTTCCATTCTAATATTCGTGCCTTAGACTAATAATAACCTCTTCTGTCCCACTGGTACACATATGTGGACTTCCAAGTCCCACTGCTGTGGCCTGTTGTATGGTTGTGAACCACTGAGGGCTATGGCGGGACGAAGCCTCTCTGTCGTTTCTAGGTCCCCGGTTCAATACGCGACACAAAACAAACTGCACACAATGATACGTGTATAATCCCACCGAAAAATCATTAACAGCAAGAGCAGTAGGAACTGAACAAACGAGTTGTGGCAGGTTAGAGAGTGGGAGAATCACGTCCTGGAATCAGCAGTGTACTCTGTATGCACTAGCTGACTTTATGTAGCGTTTCATAATTACTATTTACTACAGAATTGCGAATTACTAACTACTCACAAATGTAGCTCTATGTATGGTGCTCAACGCGAATAATTCTTTCGAAGTAATTTATTGGTTTAAGCGACTTATAAATAAGTGATATCTCAGCTCACATCAACATTTGTTTTTGATAATTTGTATCAACAGCGCCCCCTTTGCCATCACAAGGTGTTGACATACTACGAATTTTTATAGTTTAGTTTCAAAATTTCGGTATACATTACAAAGACTTGCCATTTAGGTATGCGATCATGGCTGCAAGCAAGAAGCTGCGAGTGGCTGTCTCCACAGATAATGGAGCAAAGGCAGCATGTGATGCGGCAGGTGGAGAGCAATGGGATTTGGACGGGCCGTATTTGAAACAAAACCTACTGGTGACACTTACTGTACGGCGGAAGATGCTTGCTGTTTATTCGCCATATTGCAGTATTTTACTGATAAATTGCAACTACGTCAAACATCGCTCACCAGTAGGGAGCAGGGTAAAGCTCTCATGAAATAAGAGTCAAACGAAAAATCTACAAAGAACGAAACTTGTCTAGCTTGAAGGGGGAAACCAGGTGGCGCTATGGTTGGCCCGCTAGATGGCGCTGCCATAGGTCAAACGGATATCAACTGCGGTTTTTAAAATAGGAACCTCCATTTTTTTATTACATATTCGTGTAGTATGTGAAGAAATATGAATGTTTTAGGTGGACCACTTTTTTCACTTTGTGATAGACGGCGCTGTAATAGTAACAGACGTATAACTACGTGGTATCACGCAACATTCAGCCAGTGCGGACGGTATTTGCTTCGTGATACATTACCCGTGTTAAAATGGACCGTTTACCAATTGCGGAAAAGGTCGATAACGTGTTGATGTATGGATATTGTGATCAAATTGCCCAACGGCCGTGTGCTGTGTATGCTGCTCGGTATCCTGGACGACATCATCCAAGTGTCCGGACCGTTCGCCGGCTAGTTACGTTATTTACGGAAACAGGAAGTGTTCAGCCACATGTGAAACGTCAACCACGACCTGCAACAATTGATGACGCCCAAGTAGGTATTTTAGCTGCTGTCGCGGCTAATCCGCACATCAGTAGCAGACAAATTGCGCGAGAATCGGGAATTTCAAAAAAGTCGGTGTTGAGAATGCTACATCAACATCGATTGCACCCGTACCATATTTCTATGCACCAGGAATTGCATGGCGACGACTTTGAACGTCGTGTACAGTTCTGCCACTGGGCGCAAGAGAAATTACGGGACGATGACAGATGTTTTGCATGCGTTCTATTTAGCGACGAAGCGTCATTCACCAACAGCGGTAACGTAAACCGGCATAATAGGCACTACTGGGCAACGGAAAATCCACGATGGCTGCGACAAGTGGAACATCAGCGACCTTGGCGGGTTAATGTATGGTGCGGCATTATGGGAGGAAGGATAATTGGCCCCCATTTTATCGATGGCAGTTTAAATGGTGCAATGCATGCTGATTTTCTACGTAATGTTCTACAGATGTTACTACAAGATGTTTCACTGCATGACAGAATGGCGATGTACTTCCAATATGATGGATGTCCGGCACATAGCTCGCGTGCGGTTGAAGCGGTATTGAATAGCATATTTCATGACAGGTGGATTGGTCGTCGAAGCACCATACCATGGCCCGCACGTTCACCGGAGCTGACCTCCCTGGATTTCTTTCTGTGGGGAAAGTTGAAGGAGATTTGCTATCTTGATCCACCGACAACGCCTGAAAACATGCGTCAGCGCATTGTCAATGCATGTGCGAACATTACGGAAGGCGAACTACGCGCTGTTGAGAGGAATGTCGTTACAAGTATTGCCAAATGCATTGAGGTTGACGGACATAATTTTGAGCATTTATTGCATTAATGTGGTATTTACAGGTAATCAGGCTGTAACAGCATGCGTTATCAGAAATGATAAGTTCACAAAGGTACATGTACACATTGAAACAACCGAAATAAAATGTTCAAACGTACCTACGTTCTGTATTTTAATTTAACATCCCTACTTCTTACCAAATGTTCGTCTAAAATTGTGAGCCATATATTTGTGACTATTACAGTGCCATCTATCCGGCGAACTGTCCGGACACTTGGATGATGTCGTCCAGGATAGCGAGCAGCATACATAGCACACGCCCGTTGGGCATTTTGATCACAATAGCCATACATCAACACGATATCGACCTTTTCCGCAGTTGGTAAACGGTCCATTTTAACACGGGTAATGTTTCACGAAGCAAATACCGTCCGCACTGGCAGAATGTTACGTGATACCACGTACGTATACGTTTGTGACTATTACAGCGCCATCTATCACAAAGCGAAAAAAGTGGTCCAACTAAAACATTCATATTTCTTTACATACTACACGAATATGTAATAAAAATGGAGATTCCTATTTTAAAAACCGCAGTTGATATCCGTTTGACCTATGGCAGCGCCATCTAGAGGGTCAACCATAGCGCCATCCGGTTTCCTCCTTCAAGCTAGACAAGTTTCGTTCTTTGTAGTTTTTTCGTTTGACGATTATTTCGTGTGATATTTGGCCCGGTCACGATCAATGGACCACCCTGTATACATTCAGCAAAAAAAAGAAAGGCAAGCACCACAAAAGAATTATCCGAACGGGACGGAAATCGGTACAAGTGCTTTACATGTATACAGACAACAATTTCAGAAAAACTGGGTGATTTATTCAAGAGAAAGAGCTTCACAAATTGATCAAGCACTGGTCCACCTCTGACCGTTATGCAATCAGTTATTAGACTTGGCATTGGTTGATAAAGTTGTTGGACGTCCTCCTGAGGGACATGTTGCAAATTCTGTGCAGCTAGCGCGTTAGATCGTCAAAATCGCGAGCTGGTTGGAGGGACTTGCCCATAACGCTCCAGACGTTTTTATTGGGGATCGATCCGGCGAGCTTGCTGGCCAAGTTAGGGTTTGGCAAGCACGAAGGCAAGCAGTAGAAATTCTCCACGTGTATGGGTGTAAGCCCAAGATGGTTTGCCACGAAGGGTGACCTAACGGGACGTAGATTATCGTCGACGTATCGCTATTCTGTAAAGGTGCCGCGGATGGCAACCAGATGGGTCCTGCTATGGAAAGAAATGGCTCCCCAAACCATAGCTCCTGGTTGTCGGGCCATATGGCCGGCGACAGACAGGTTGGTATTCCACCGCTTCCAAGGGCGTCTGCACAGACGCCTTCGGCCTGGAATCTCATTAACTGAAGTAAAATCGTCTTCAGTGATGAGTCTCGCTTCGAACTGTGCCCCAATGACCAGCGAGGACCTGTCTGTAGACGCTCCAGATATTGGTGGGATACCAGCCTGACTGTCGTTCGCCATATGGACCGTCGACCAGGAGTGATGGTCTGGGGTGCCATTATTTCTCATAGCAAGACCCCTTTGGTTGTCATCTATGGTACCCCTACAGCATAGCGATTCACCAAAGATATTCTATACTCCGTTTTGTTGTCCTTCATTGCAAGCCATCCTGGATTTACATTTCAGCAATATAATGCCCTCCCGCAAATGGCGAAAGTTTCTATTGCTTCTCTTCGTGCTTGCCAAATTCTTCCTTCACCAGAAATGTCGCCAGATCTCTCCCCGAGGAGAACGTTTGGAGTATTATGCGCAAGCTTCGAATTTTGACGATGTAAAGCGCCATTTGGATAGAATTTGACACGATATCTCTCAAGAGGACATCCAACAACTCTATCAGTCAATTCCAGGTCGAATAACTGCTAGCGTAAGGGCCAGAGGTGGGCCTACTCTTTATTGGCTTGCTCAATTTGTGAACTCTTTCTCCTGAATAAATCATCCAATTTTTCTAAAATTGTGATAATTTTTTTCCTCTACATGTTCTTCACATCTACCGATTTGCGTCCCATTCGGATAATTCCTTCGTGGCGCGCGGTTTCTTATTTTCTTTTTCTTAAGAGTCTATGATAAAATAAATGACTATTGTCCAACTGTGGAAAATAATGTCAAAATCTACGTATACATTTATACTCTACAAATCACTGTAAATGGCATGGCTTAGGGTTTTTAGCACTGTGCCAGTTATTAGGGCTTCTTCTCTTTATTTTCGCACATGGAGCGGGAGAAGGATGAGTGCTTGAACGCGTCCGTGCACCCTGTAATTAGTTTAATTTCGTGTTCGTGATCCTTGCGAGAGCGATACTTAGGGGGTCTCAGACTCCTCATGTAAAGTGGATTCTTGAAACTTTGAAATTAGGCTTGATAGTTGAAGTTAATCTCCAAGCGTCATCCAGTTCAGTTCTTTCAGTGTCTCTTTGACCGTCTCCCTTGGGTTAAACAAGCCTCTGACCATTCGTGCGGTCCTTCTTTGTATACGTTCAGAATCATCTGTTAGTCCTATATGGTATGGATCCCACAAGCTTGAGCACCATACTGTATGTGACATTAAAGAATTGTTCTCGGAAGACTCTTCGGGTTTGCTGGCGGATCCTTAAGTCCGGTTACTTGTAAGAACATATCAGGGCAATAGGTTAAAGGTCCTCGCATTTCATTTTCACGCGCAATTGACTTCTTTGAACTGCTTTGAGCGAAGAGTTCGCCATACGACAAATAGCTAAACGAGCACTCACCTGCTCGATCTGCCTGGTCCAGACGGTGATGACGTACTCGACGCGGCCGATGATGCTGGTGTCTTTGTCGAGCACCGACTTCACCACGTCCGGCGACGGCAGCAGCTCTGTCAGCTCCGGTGGTATGTGGAACACCACTAGCTCATCGATGTTCCTCTTCGTGTCTACCAAATAACAACCAAATTTATCATTCCTGCCCATCCAGCGTTGTTCTGCTTTTAATTCTTTCTTGTCGCGCTACTGCCGCTGCAGTTTAGCTTAGACTTTGTGTGCGAGACAAACTCGGCGTAAAGTAATGTTCGTGAGCCTATTAATCAAGCTGATTCTCGTACATGAAAACCAATTTTTAAAAGCGAGTTAAGTGAGTAAGTTCCTTATCGTAGGCTAACAAAGATGATTCAGAGCCGAGCTGGTTGTTAAGTAGGAGTAGTGGTGTTTGGCGGGCGGGCTCTTCTTACCGTGCATTAAACGAGTACAAGTAATTACTAGATACGTTTCGACGAGCAATGGGGAGGAATTGCGATTGTAGCTCAGCGGCGACAATGGACAAGGCACGAGCCTGAGGACCTCAGAAGAGTTATGACGCAACACAGCAAGGAGTTTATAGATTCTGGAAAGATATCGAGAAGCTAAACAATACTCAGGTATTTATTTAGACCAATAATTTTTTTTCTTTTTTGCAAATATGTGTTTATGTTAGTACGGGAAGAGAAGGTACTATGCAAGAGCAATGAAAGTTGCTAACATGTAACTCGACTGGCGAGATGAAAATCTGACCTATCCAATCAAATGTAGGCACATACCCAGTGTGACTTTGGGAAAACGTGGAGGGGAACAGAGCAGAGAAGTTGGGAGATAGACGACTGTGAGATTTTTACGGGAAAGTCTGTTGTACAGTGCTTCAACGTATGCTGTGAGGTCGCCCAGCTCTTCGGTCGTGAAGAGTGATGAGTATCAGCTGGAATCACTGCTGTTAATGCCTGATGTTCAACCCACCACATACTACAGCCATTAATACAATAGCAGCCTCCTACCATCTCACACATACACAGTCATCTGATACCACTTCCTGACAATGTTCCATTTTCTCAAAAGAAGGTGACCCTGAGACAACTGCTAGTACATTGAGCATGCCGACCCGGTTGACCGTGCGGTCTAACGCACGGCTTTCCGGGCGGGAAGGAGCGCCTGGTCCCCGGCACGAATCCACCCGGCGGATTTGTGTCGAGGTCCGGTGATCCGGCCGGTCTGTGGATGGTTTTTAGGCAGTTTTCCATCTGCCTCGGCAAATGCTGGCTGCTTCCCCTTATTCCGTCTCAGTTACACTATGTCGGCGATTTCTGCGATAACAAGTTCTCCACATACGCGTACACCACCATTACTCTACCACGCAAACATAAGGGTTACACTCGTCAGGTGTCAGACGTTCACTGGGGGACGAACCGCACAATAACTCTGGGTTCGGTGTGGGGCGGCGGAGGGGTGAAGTGGACTGCGGTAGTCGTGGTGGGGTTGTGGACCACTGCGGCTGCGGCGGGGACGGATCCTCTCCGTCGTTTCTAGGTCCCCGGATAACCTACAATACATACAGTACATTGAGCATATTATTTTATTTCTAATTATAGGGTTTCACAGAGGAATGTTAACTGTTTTAGGACAAGGTTCGTTAAAGGTAGAAAACAGATCAATTTTTATTTAAAATATTTATGGTTTACTTTGATTAAATTCCCGCAGCTGGTGCTTTTGATTACTTTATCTGAAATTAACTACGGATATTGCACCGTATTATATTGCTTATAATTAATAAATGTAATTACAATATGTTACCTGGTTAATGTAGTAAAACCATGATTACATACATTAACTTTCCCACGTGGTGCGTAACAAATATACAACAGCACTAAATAGTCAAAAAGTTGACCTAACAACTGTATCCTATACAGTATAACGTGTAGAAGTGTCTACAGTTTCGTGAAAACAATGGCTAAATGAGACAAATATTATATATGGGGGTTGGAGCTTTAATAGTGGCAACTATTTATTTACAGCTCGTACAAAATAGATACGTGTTTTAAAGTTTTACTGACATTCAAAGTAGTCACCAGCATTGTGTATAACCCGTTGCCAGCGATGTGGAAATCTTAGGATACCCTTAGCAGTGCCAGTTGTATTAACAATTCGAGCGGCGCGGTCTATTGCCCGGCGAATTTGTAGCAGTTCTGAAGCGAATGCCGTGAAGTGCTTCCTTCAGTTTAGAAATCGAGTTGAACTCACGAGGGCTTAAGTCAGGGGAGTGCGGTACGTGGTACAGCACTTAACAGACCCATCAGTCAAACAAATCAGTAACAGCTTGCGCTGTACGTGCTTGAGCATTGTCCAGCAAAATGATGGTCAAGTTCTGCAGAAAGTGTCATCACTTCTGTCTCTAAGCTGGTGTCATCACTTCCGTTCCTAAGCTGGTCGTAGGATGTGTTCCAAAAATGAACAGCATAGAGAAAGAAATGGTGATACTTTCTGCAGGGCCTGACCATCATTTTGCAGGACAATTCTGAAGCACGTGCAGTGCAAGCTATTACTGATTTGTTTGGCTGAAGGGGCTGATAAGTGATATACCGCCTTCTGTACCCTCTGATTTAAGCCCTCGTGAGTTATACTCGATTTCTAAACTGAAGGAAACACTTCAGGGCATTCGCTTCAGAATTGCTACAAATTCGCCAGGCAATAGACCGCGCCGCTCGAACTATCAACACAACTGGAACTACTAAGAGTATCCTACGACTTCCACATTGTTGGCAACGGTTTATCCACAATGCTGGTGACTACTTTGAAGGTCAGAAAACATTGAAACACGTATCTATTTTGTATGAGCTGTAAATAAATAGTTGCCACTATTAAAGTTCCAACTCTCGTATTATTTAGGTGAGAAGTGACTGTTGCTCAGGCTAGTGATTTTTTTGTAATTTATTTAATAAAATTGCAGCCAAATAGCCATATACAGTTACTTTGCTTAACATTTTACATTTACATTTTACATTTTTGCATATTCATTTATCGATTTCACTCTTTTACTGCACAGTTCTATGTGATATCGTTCACAGGCATCGTTACACAGTTCACATACACATGTTGCGGTTGGGTCGTGATAAGTTTTGTTTTTGCAGATTAGATGATGAAAGCAACTTAATCATAGCCAACACTTGGTTCAAGAATCATAAAAGAAGGTTGTATACCTGGAAGAATCCTGGAGATACTAAAAGGTATCAGATAGATTATATAATGGTAAGACAGAGATTTAGGAACCAGGTTTTAAATTGTAAGACATTTCCTGGGGCAGATGTGGATTCTGACCACAATCTATTGGTTATGAACTGCAGACTGAAACTGAAGAAACTGCAAAAAGGTGGGAATTTAAGGAGATGGGACCTGGATAAACTGAAAGAACCAGAGGTTGTACAGAGTTTCAGGGAGAGCATAAGGGAAAAATTGACAGGAATGGGGGAAAGAAATACAGTAGAAGAAGAATGGGTAGCTCTGAGGGATGAAGTAGTGAAGGCAGCAGAGGATCAAGTAGGTAAAAAGACGAGGGCTAATAGAAATCCTTGGGTAACAGAAGAAATATTGAATTTAATTGATGAAAGGAGAAAATACAAAAATGCAGTAAATGAAGCAGGCAAAAAGGAATACAGACGTCTCAAAAATGATATCGACAGGAAGTGCAAAATGGCTAAGCAGGGATGGCTAGAGGACAAATGTAAGGATGTAGAGGCTTGTCTCACTAGGGGTAAGATAGATACTGCCTACAGGAAAATTAAAGAGACCTTTGGAGAAAGGAGAACCACTTGTATGAATATCAAGAGCTCAGATGGGAACCCAGTTCTAAGCAAAGAAGGGAAAGCAGAAAGGTGGAAGGAGTATATAGAGGGTTTATACAAGGGCGATGTACTTGAGGACAATATTATGGAAATGGAAGAGGATGTAGATGAAGACGAAATGGGAGATAAGATACTGCGTGAAGTGTTTGACAGAGGACTGAAAGACCTGAGTCGAAACAAGGCCCCGGGAGTAGACAACATTCCATTTGAACTACTGATGGCCTCGGGAGAGCCAGTCATGACAAAACTCTACCATCTGGTGAGCACGATGTATGAGACAGGCGAAATACCCTCAGACTTCAAGAAGAATATAATAATTCCAATCCCAAAGAAAGCAGGTGTTGACAGATGTGAAAATTACCGAACTATCAGTTTAATAAGTCACAGCTGCAAAATACTAACGCGAATTCTTTACAGACGAATGGAAAAACTGGTAGAAGCCGACCTCGGGGAAGATCAGTTTGGATTCCGTAGAAATGTTGGAACACGTGAGGCAATACTGACCTTACGACTTCTCTTAGAAGAAAGATTAAGAAAAGGCAAACCTACGTTTCTAGCATTTGTAGACTTAGAGAAAGCTTTTGACAATGTTAACTGGAATACTCTCTTTCAAATTCTGAAGGTGGCAGGGGCAAAATACAGGGAGCGAAAGGCTATTTACAGTTTGTACAGAAACCAGATGGCAGTTATAAGAGTCGAGGGGCATGAAAGGGAAGCAGTGGTTGGGAAAGGAGTAAGACAGGGTTGTAGCCTCTCCCCGATGTTATTCAGTCTGTATATTGAGCAAGCAGTAAAGGAAATAAAAGAAAAATTTGGAGTAGGTATTAAAATTCATGGAGAAGAAGTAAAAACTTTGAGGTTCGCCGATGACATTGTAATTCTGTCAGAGACAGCAAAGGACTTGGAAGAGCAGTTGAACGGAATGGACAGTGTCTTGAAAGGAGGATATAAGATGAACATCAACAAAAGCAAAACGAGGATAATGGAATGTAGTCAAATTAAGTCGTGTGATGCGGAGGGAATTAGATTAGGAAATGAGACACTTAAAGTAGTAAAGGAGTTTTGCTATTTAGGGAGTAAAATAACCGATGATGGTCGAAGTAGAGAGGATATAAAATGTAGACTGGCAATGGCAAGGAAAGCGTTTCTCAAGAAGAGGAATTTGTTAACATCGAGTATAGATTTAAGTGTCAGGAAGTCGTTTCTGAAAGTATTTGTATGGAGTGTAGCCATGTATGGAAGTGAAACATGGACGATAACTAGTTTGGACAAGAAGAGAATAGAAGCATTCGAAATGTGGTGCTACAGAAGAATGCTGAAGATAAGGTGGGTAGATCACATAACTAATGAGGAGGTATTGAATAGGATTGGGGAGAAGAGAAGTTTGTGGCACAACTTGACTAGAAGAAGGGATCGGTTGGTAGGACATGTTTTGAGGCATCAAGGGATCACAAATTTAGCATTGGAGGGCAGTGTGGAGGGTAAAAATCGTAGAGGGAGACCAAGAGATGAATACACTAAGCAGATTCAGAAGGATGTAGGTTGCAGTAGATACTGGGAGATGAAGAAGCTTGCACAGGATAGAGTAGCATGGAGAGCTGCATCAAACCAGTCTCAGGACTGAAGACCACAACAACAACATGATGAAAGCCGTGAGTAGAAAGTCTAGTTACAACATGTCGCTGTACGAAGTTTGGTGCTGTCCATGAGCGGTTCGTCATTGCGTCGGTGCCGTAAAACTCCGTCCATATTTTTTCTCGTTTGTCCTCCATGATCTTCAGTTGCTTTCTGGAAGCCCTGGTGTGTGGCATCATATATCGAAGTCTGATGTCTTCAATTACGAATGTCTCTCTCGCTAGCAGGTACACTAGTCTAGATCTTGTTGTCTTTGAGAGACCTAGTGCTCTTTTTAGATAGGTCGATTTTACTTTTTCTAGTGTTTCTAGATTTTTTTCTGTCAGGTGGCCCATATAACCTCCATCCCATAGGCCAGGATTGGCAAGATTTTTGCGTTGAATAATTTCATGGCTGTTTCTAGACTGAGAAGACGGATGTTTTTGATGTCCTGTATTGCTATTATTGCTTGGGCTGCACGTTCTGTTGTATGTTTTGTGAAGCATTTGGCTGTTGGTTGCAATGTCACTCCTAGGTATTTAAAGTCTGATGAGATTTTTATTTTTTGTCTTCTGATACTGATTTCCGCATTCTTGGGTGTTTTGCCTCCTTTTCTGAAAATTACCATTTCTGTCTTTGCTATGTTTATGTGTAGTTTGTGTTCACTGCACCATCTGTCTATTTTCTCAATGATTCTCTGCAGCTTCTGTATATCTGTTGAACCTACGGCTATGTCGTCAGCGTATGCATGTACATACACATCTTCTTCATTTTCTCGAATTCGGAGTACTTCTTCAGTGGCAAGAATGTATAGCAAAGGGCTCATTGGGTCACCCTGTAAGACTCCGTTCGATTGCAGAATGGGGTTCGAACGAGAGAGGTTGTCTGATATTGTAATTAAATTGTATTCGAGGATTGATTTGATTATTCTTGCCCATACGCTATCTTCTCCCATTGTGTTTTCCAGTTTTCGGACTATGAGCTCTCTTTCCAATAGGTCAAAGGCTTTGGTAAAGTCTATGAACACTGTGTAGAACATTTGTTTCTTTTGTAGCGCATCATCGATGTTGTTTAGAAGAAGCCTGACTGCCGTAAGCGTTGATCTTCCAGATCTGAAACCCATTTTATCGTTCTGGGAGATGACTGTCCACAGAGGCTTGGATTTTTTGTGTTATTATCTTCGAAAACATCTTGAATTGAGTATTTTCCAGGGCTATGCCTCTGTACTTGTTTGGGTCCATTGGGTCTCCTCTACCTTTGTAGAGAACTTTTATTGTCGAGTGTCTCCATTGTGTCGGAATTCTTCCAAGTTCCAGGCATTTGTTAAACAGTTTGGTCCATATGTGTTGGAGGGCCTCTTTTGCATCTTTTATGTGTTCATTGTATATATTATCAGGTCCTGCTGCTTTCTTGTTCTTCAGTGCTTTTATTACTTCTTTCACATCATCTTCATTTAGGGGTTCCCATGTATTGTCTTTTTCCTTAGTTTGATGTTGTTTCTCTTTCTTTGGGGGTGTTTTGAGTCCTTGTTTGTTCAGTATCTTACTGAAGTGGTCTTCCCATTCCTTCAGGTCTATATTTGGTGTATGAACCATTTTTCTTGGTCTTGCTGCTATGTATGGGTCTTTCTCTGCTTCATCCGCTTCTCTTTTTGCCTCACTTTCTATGTATTCTTTTTTCTTCTCTTCTATTAGTTTTTTGTAGATTCTCCTCTCTTCTGCATACAGTTTGCATGTTTCCTCGTCATGCTGGTTTCTTAGTCTGTGGAGGATTCTTAGAACAGTGTTCCTTTTGCTGTAGCATTCAGCATCGAACCATCTTTTGGCCGTCCTTGTTTTGGGGAGTGTTTGAATCACTGAATTTTTTAGGAGGTCTTCTATTTGGTCTGTTGCTTTTTCAAGGTCTCCTTCCTCTATGAAAGTTTCTATTTGTGTTAATTGTTCTTGCTCGTTTGTTAATTTTTCTATGTCAATTTTTCTTTGTGTGATTTGGTGGGTCTTTCTTGCTGGCGGTGACGTGACGATATTTATTTTTATCTTCATTGGAATGTGCTTTCGTACAGGAGTAATGGAGTCATGCCATATCGGTTGAATACTTCCTTCTATGTCTCCTCTTGTTAATGCGATATCAATGGTGCTCTTCCCATTGTGGCACATGTATGTAGGTATCTGCCTATCGTTAAGTAGGGTGAAACCATCTTCTTCTAGGGTTTCAACGACTAGTTTTGTTTTATAGTTTTCTGTGTCTATTCTGCAGTTGAGATCGCCTGCAATAATGGTGGGTTTGCTGTCGCATTGTTTGATGAGTGTGACTATTTCGTCAATTATTTCTACAGCATTTGTGTGCGGTTTAAAATAGGCTGCAATTATATTTATGTTTGCCGCTTCTATTAGCATACTATTTTCTTGTTTTATGATTTTTTTGGTGGGCGTCATCCAGGGTTTCAGTAGGATAGATATTCCTCCCATGGGTCGTCCTCTTTCTCCCTTCTTTGCCATTAGGTGATAATTATAGAAATCTTTATGTTGCCAGCTGTCTATCAGGAAGGTTTCTGTTAGAATTGCAAGATCCGAATTTTGTAGAATGTCTGTTGGTGTTAGGTTAAGAGCACTTTTTACTCCCTCTGTATTCCACAAGACTGCTTTTATTTCTTGCTCTTCTGGTTTTCTTCTTAGTTTAGTTGAGCTATTTTTGGAATACATTGAAAGATATAGACGATACTGCAGTGACTGTGTTACTCTGATTACGATGCAAAGTTCCTTTGGACATGCATGCACTGCGATGACTACAGCCGTTATGAAATACAGTAAACGAATTCGCAATGGCGAACAAGGACAACCAACAGCTTTAGGATGGAATGACGACATTGAGAATTTGTGCCGGATCGCGACTCGAAGCCGGATTTCCCGCTTATCGCGAGCGGTCGCCTTTCATTCGGCTACCGTTTACGACTCACTACGACGCATGGTTGACGACATGTGGAAGTTTGGATCTGGCCGTGAGTCGTGTACGGATAGCCAAATGGAAAGGCGACCGTTCGCGATAAGCGGGAAATACGGGTTCGAGTCGCAGTCCCGATACGGACAGGCCGCAGGCAGTCTTCTGAACATCAACAAGTCGGCGGCGTACTGGGCGTGGTCTCGGACCGGAAGCCCTCGCTCCCCTCCCGCCAGTTTCTGATCTGCGATATTTGGGAATCACGTTCACGAAGGATGTACGTAAAACAGCTGCAGCAAACTACCGGCGGTTATTACAGACCATACGCACAATGATGCGACAGAACCTGCTCCAGGACTTGAATCAGCTACAACGTGTTGAATATGATTGATATGATTGACCCTCAGACCCTACTCTGTCCAGATGAATCTTACCCTCCCGCCGCAAAAATCATGCGCTTACATGGTTCAAAGGAATTACCGTCGCCTATATCTTTAGCGACGGAGAGAAAGAGCAGCTTGATTACTGGTGGTTCCTACAAAATGCTCACAATGCCCTCAAACGCACACCGAGATACCGTACGCTCTTCGCAAATTATTTACGCAAATGCGTTTTCGTGAACCCTCCACTCAGCTGGGGAGTGCCAAGCTGCGGTTAATGTTTTGTGACGCATCACACTAACGACTGAACGTCCTGCCTTGGCAGCATCACAGAAGGAAGAGACAGGCTACTGCAAGGATGCTGTTTTTCTTGAGGCACTAGCGGAGCAGAATGCCTCCAGATACCCTTCAAAGGCGCTGTTGGAGATATCAGATAACGATGGCGAAGCACAAAGTGGAACCATTTACGTTTATTGAAGAACCTTTTTAGCTGGAATTTCATCAGTGATTTACATTTATACTTTTTTTGTTTACTCTCAGGCTGGCAATGGCAAGGAAAGCGTTTCTGAAGAAGAGAAATTTGTTAACATCGAGTATAGATTTAAGTGTCAGGAAGTCGTTTCTGAAAGTATTTGTATGGAGTGTAGCCATGTATGGAAGTGAAACATGGGCGATAAATAGTTTGGAGAAGAAGAGAATAGAAGCTTTCGAAATGTGGTGCTACAGAAGAGTGCTGAAGATTAGATGGGTAGATCACATAACTAATGAGGACGTATTGAATAGAATTGGGGAGAAGAGGAGTTTGTGGCACAACTTGACAAGAAGAAGGGACCTGTTGGTAGGACGTGTTCTGAGGCATCAAGGGATCACAAATTTGGCATTCGAGGGCAGCGTGGAGGGTAAAAATCGTAGAGGGACACCAAGAGATGAATACACTAAGCTGTTTCAGAAGGATGTAGGTTGTAGTAAGTACTGGGAGATGAAGAAGCTTGCACAGGATAGAGCAGCATGGAGAGCTGCATCAAACCAGTCTCAGGACTGAAGACCACAACAACAACAACAACATAGAATGCCACCTTTGTTGTTGTAACACTCAGTTACTAGAATTATCATTTGTACACGTTTCCTAAATGTAATCATGTAAATAAATAAATAAATAAAAAGAATGAAAAGGCGACCGCTCGCGATAAGCGGGAATTACGGGTTCGAGTCCCGGTCCGGCACAAATTTTCATTGTCCCCATTCCATTCCACAGCTGACGGTTGTCCTTATTTGCAACTGCGAACTTATTTAATGTATATATGTATTGCAAGAGTCTTGAACATATAATTTCACCGAATGTTACGGAAATGATTACACACGTCAACTGAAAAGAGGATACAATAATGTTTATGAAAGTTTAGATACTATGTCACATCGCCCTTTACTTTTAGTTTGTAATGCTCTTTTCAATTTTGCCATCCAAGGAAGATCGAAGACGCGTCCTCATAGCTCTACCACCACATCTCTCCTGCTTCACAAACTCCTATTTCACAGAAACTCTTCCGCGTACTTTGTTGGACCAACACTTCTGGAAGACAAGAAACAAAGGAGAAATTGCTTAGCTACAGGGTAGGAGCTATTTTTGGAGTGTACATTTTACTCTGCTCGAGTTCCAATCCGGCAAACAGTTGTATGTAATATTTTTATTAAAATTTCCGAACGACGCACACTCAGCTGCACAGTGAAAGAGTGAGTCTGAATACAGACTGACTGCCTTAGTAATACGTACTCATTTTATTAACTGATGTGCAGAAGGGGGCTGTTGCCTTTATGTACCCCGGTAGGATACTGCCATCTTTGGAATAAGTTATTCAGCCACGCTAGCAAAAGAAACAGTTAAACTCTTTCCTAAAATCTTACGGTCCTTAGACATTGAGTTCCCACATTAAATCAAAACCTTCAAGGTTCTCAGCAGACCATAGAATGCTAACCATTCGCTGTCATCCACTTTGCTATTGCGTCATTTGGAATGTGGTTAGCACAACAATCACTGAAAGAGTTGAAACAGGGGCTGAAACACTATGCAACTTCGTATGGGAGGGATCATTATGTCATCAGTTAAACAAATACCCGAGGAAGTATACAAGAGAGAGAGCTGGAGATTTACCTTCAAGAAAAGGAGAGGAGAATGCCTGAGTCACCAGAAAAAAACCTATTACATAAATAAATATGGCTGAAGTTCGGAGTGAAGTCGTGGATTGAACGGCATAAGGTGATAGGCACTGGGGAGTGCTAGGAGATATAACTTTTGTGTATCCTAAGGTCGTCGTCTGTGACATGTTGTAGTACAGCGACCGAGGACGCTAGAAAAAGACTGACTGCACCTTCTCCGTGGTGCAGAATGTGTCGTGGAGGCAACTGGCAATATTAGTGCCAGAGGACGTAACGCACTAATTTCTGAACAAGCGGAACTGTTAGAATTTAAACCTAATTTAAAACCATTACCTGTCAGTGCAAATTTCTAAGGAAATGCTGATGTCACTAGATTTGCGCTCTTTACCGCTCTCAAGGTCATCAGCATTCCAGAAACACAATGCTACTGCCGCAGGTCGCAAACCAGGAGGCTTATACTTTGAAGTATATTCCAGTTGTAAATTTTAAACTCGTTGTGCTAAGGAAACATTAATTATTTTTACTGTAGTTAACAGTTAACGTATGTAGTCGTGCGTAACCTAGGATGTAAGCAAAATGAAACAACCAAGTTGTTGGTAAATAGTTAAGTTAGTATGCAGTTAAACTTTGTTAATAATTAGTGTAACAACAGTCATCAGGAAAGTGCTTGGAGATACTATTTATCTGAAAATTTTAATTAAATAAAATTACATAACTGTGCTTACAATAAACAACGACAAGTTACGGTTTGCTGTAGTTTCTATGTAGCAAATCCGTGTGTATACCAGTAATAATTAAATACACTGATGTCTTGGGCATTAACTGCGATTTTTGCAAGCTGTGGCCGCTACATCTTAGTGATTTAATTCCTCATTTGTTCTATAAGGATGTTGTAGCTTGTCCCGTTCCTCCTATCAAGCAGAATAGTAGTGCAAGCACAGGGTCAGATCCGGATAATGTGTGGCAACCAGACCCACTAACAGTTCATGCAGAAATGACCGTGCGAAACACGTAAATTCCCAAAATGTAGACAGCGAAGGATGTGGGTTACATTTGAGGTGGACAGCTCCGTCGGAGTGGTCAAATTTTGAAGGACGGTTACGCTAAATGTTGTCATTCGGCGCTTTTTTCTTTCTTTCTTTTTTATTTTCACTGCAGGTGGTGCGGAGAGACAATCTTGTGAAGTACCTCTGAACACGTTTCACGAAAGCTGTCTTGAAGGACTAGTGAAGACAACTCACACGCACTGGAAATATTTTAGACCTGGCAGTTACAAACAGGCCTAACCTTATCGTCAGTGTCAGTATAGACACGGGGGTTAGTGATCATTAAGTCATCATAGCGACGATGGTTACTAAAGTTAATAAATCCGTCAAGAAGTCCAGGAGCGTGTTCATGACAGAAAAATCAGAGAAGCAGTTGTCAGCATCCCGTTTAGACAACGAATGGATATCATTTAGCTCCAGTGTGACGGACGCAGAGGTTTCATGGGCAACATTTAAACTGATTGTAAATCGTGTTCTTGAGATGTTTGTGCCAAGTAAGTCACGCGGCGTAGCCGCGCGGGATCTAGCGCCTTCCCATGGTTCACGCGGCTCCCCACGTCGGAGATTCGCGTCCTGCCTCGGGCATGTGTGTGTGTGTGTGTGTGTGTGCATGTGTGTGTTTGTGTGTGTGTTATCTTTAGCGTAGGTTAGATTAAGTAGTGTGTAAGCCTAGGGACCGATGACCCCATCAGTTTGGTCCCATAGGAGCTAACCACCACCAATCGGCTGTGTCAAGTAAATGGATTAGGAATGGAAAGGACCCTTCATGGTTTAGTAATCAAATGCGGACAGAGTGAGAGCTGCACTCTCGGTTCAAAAAAGAGCGTGCCAATGTAGACAGGCAGAAGTTGGTAGAAATTCCTCCGTCCCTAAGAAGAGCAATGAGCAAAGCACACAACTCCCACCGTCATATCTTAGCGAAAGATCTTTCCGAGAGCCCGAGAAGATTCTCGTCATACGTAAAATCTCTAAGCAGGACAAAGCCTTCTATTCAGTCACTCGTTGACCTGTCTGGCGTGGCGGTAGATGTTAGCAAAAGGAAAGCTGAAGTTTTAAATTTCGCGATTAAAAAGTCGTTCACGCAATGGGATCGTAGACATACCTTCATTTGACCATCGCACAGACTCCCGTATGGTGTACGTAGAAATATGCATCACCGGCGTAGAGAAGCAATTGAAGGAGTTGAAACAAAGTCGCCGGCCAGGGTGGCCGAGTGGTTCTAGGCGCTACAGTCTAGAACCGTGCGACCGCTACGGTCGCAGGTTCGAATCCTGCCTCGGGCATGGATGTGTGTGACGTCCTTAGGTTAGTAAGGTTTAAGTAGTTCTAAGTTCTAGGGGACTGATGACCTCAGATGTTAAGTCCCATAGTGCTGAGAGCCATTTGAACCATTTTTTGAAACAAAGTCGCCAGATCCTGATGGAATCCCAATTGTGTTTTACAGAGAGTAATCTGCGGTGTTGTCCCCTTACTTAGCCTGTATTTATCACAAATCTGCCCGTCTGCTTAGCTGACTTGTAAACGTGTTTGCCTACCATGCAATGGGCCCGGATTCGATTCCCGGCCGGGTTGGAGATTTTCTACGCTCGTGGACTAAGTGTTGTGTTGTTCTCACCATCGTCTCATCATCACCGATGTGCAAGTCGCCCAATGTGGCGCCTCCTGAAATAAGACTTGCAAATCGGAGGCCAAAAATCCCCGAACGGGGCCTCCCGGCGAACAATACCACACGAATCTCTCGCACAGCGAAAAGTACCAAGCGAATGAAAAAAAAGCGCTAGTGACTCCTGTGTATAAGAAAAATAAAAGAATTCACTCGCATAATTACACACCAACATCTTTAGCATCGGTTTGCTATATAATTCTTGAGCATATTCTCAGTTCGAATACAATAAATTTTTTGAGACAGAAAAGCTTCTCTCCACAAATCAGCACGGATTTAGAAAGTATCGCACGTGCGAAACTCAGCTTGCTCTTTTCTCACATGATATCCTACAAATCATGGGTGGAGGGCAAGAGGCAGTTCCATATTTCAGGATTTCCGGAAAGCATTTGACACGGTGCCCTACTGCAGATTGTTAAAGAAGGTCCGAGACTACAGTTTAAGTTTGTAGACATGTGGGTGTCTCGATAACTTTTTAAGTAGTCCTCGAAGGCGAGTGTTCATCAGAGACAAAGGTACCATCAGCAATGCCGCTTGTAAGTGTGACAGGACCGCTTTTATTCTCTGTATACCTAAGTTACTTGACGGACAGGGTGAGCAGCAATTTACGGATGTTTGTTGATGATGCTGTGGTGTACGGGAACGTGTCGTCGAGTGACAGTAGGAATATACAAGATGAAATGGTTCAAATGACTCTGAGCACTATGGGACTTAACATCTGAAGTCTTCAGTCCCCTAGAACTTAGAATTACTTAAACCTAACAAACCTAAGGACATCACACACATCCAGCCCGAGGCAAGATTCGAACCTGTGACCGTAGCGGTCGCGCGGTTCCAGACTGTAGCGCCTAGAACCGCTCGGCCACTCCGGCCGGCTACAAGATGACTTAGACAAAACTTCTAATTGGTGTTATAAATGGCAGCTTTCTCTAATTTTAGAAAAATGTAAGTTAATGCGGATGAGTAGGAAAAACATTCCTGTAACGTTAGAATACAGCATTAGTAGGGTGCAATCACGTCGATTAAATATCCAGACGTAACGTTTCAAAGCGATATGAAACAGACTGAGCACATCAGGTTGGCAGTAGGGAAGGCGAATGTTCGACTTCGTTTTATTCGGAGAATTCTGGAGAAGTGTAGCTCATCTATAAAGGAGAGGATGTATAGAACGGTAGTGCGACCCATTCGTAAGTGTTGTTCGAGTGTTTGGATTCCCCACCAGGTAGGATGAGAGGTAGACATTGAAACCAATCGGACGTAAACTGCGAGATCTGTTACCGGTAGGTGCTAACAGCACGCAAGTATTACGGAGACACTTCGTGAACTTAAATGGAAATCCCTGGACGGAAGACGATGCACTTTCCACAAGTCAGTATTGCGCAGATTTAGAGATCCGGCATCTGAGGCCGATTTCAGAACGGTTCTACTACCGCTAAAGTATATTTCGCCTAAGGACCATGAAGATAAGATGTGAGAAACTAGGACTCGTACGAAGGCTTTTAGAAAAAAAAAATCCCTCTCTCTGTTCGCGAGTGGAAAGGGATAGAAAATGACTAGAATGTTACCCAGCATCATGCATCGTACTTGGTTAGCGGAATTATGTATGTAGATGCAGATGTAGATTAAAGGCCAAACTTCTCAGTCTCTCACGAAGTGAGGGCATGTGACACTGTTGACGGTGCTCCATCTGCCGAATGGGGACATAAACACCGGCGGTACTAAATGGAAGGAATAGGCTTTCTATTGCCGCTGGCTTTCACCTTATCCCTTTCTCTCATCGTACAGTCCGCCTCCTTAGCTGAGCAGTCAGCAGGTCTGACTGCCCTGCAGCGGGTCAGGGTTCGACTCTCGGTCAGGTAGAAGGTTTTCTCCGCTCGGAGTCTGCGTGTTGTGTTATATTCTTGATTTGCAACTCGGCGGCCGAACTTCTCTTGGCTGGGACTCCCAGACATCAATGTCAATGCCAATCATTTCTCATCATACAACATAAATATTACACCAGACTATACACACACCCGATTCGGTGACCTACCTCAACATATTCACAACTCTCCTACATCGCCTGGAAAGGGACTCTGTGCACAGGGGAAGAAAATCCTCACCGAGGAGGTGACAGAACAATCCGTCGAAACCTCCCAGCCAACAGCGCAGTACGACTCTTTCTTTCTACATCTACCTCTACACTTCGCAAGCCAGCTCATGGTGCGTGGCAGAGGGTACTTTGTGCACCTCTGTCACTTCATCCGTATCTACTTTACCACTTCCAATTCACTGCATAATGCCTTGCCCCTATTCCTGTCTCTCTCAGGAATAGTGTTCTGGAAGACCGATTGTTCCTAAGCCTCTTTACGAGCCTGAACCTCTATAATCATGCCTTCATGTTCTTTTCACATAATACACATATTGGGAAGCAATATATTGGCTGATTTTTCTAGGAACGTATGCTCTCGGAATTTCAACATAATATCGAATCGTCATGCGGAACGGCCCTCTTGCAGCGTCTGCCATTGGATTTGGATGAGTATCTCCAATATGCTTTTGCGGTTACTAAACACACCTGTGACAAAACGTGCTGTTTATCTTTGGATCTTCTCTATTTCATCTATCATCATATGACGATCAACACTCAGGTACTGAAGTACTGGTGTAACCAGGGTTTTGTAAACTACCTCCTTCGTGAATGAACCGTATTTTCTGAGCATTCTTTCACTAATCTCTGTCTGGCATCTGTCTCTCCTACGGTTACTTGTAAGTGATCCTTCCACTTTAAATCACTCCGTACACATACTTCCACATTTTTAATTGCTGTGACTACCCCAAGTGATTGTTACGCAGTCACGTAATCTTACCGGGTGGTGGCTCGTGCCACAGGTACTTTGAGGTACAACCTAAAAACGTATTACTCCTAATAGCTGCAATTATTAGTCTGCAAATGAAGTAAATATTGATGTGATGCTTTTCAGTACACTGTCCTCAGTCACCAATAAAAATATCTGCACTTATACCCCTAACAACCCGTATATTGTGAACAGTAACGGTCCTATAATACTCGTTTCCGGTACGGCGAAGTTACTTTTCCGTCTCAAGATTACTATCTGTTAAAAATGAAATGGTGTGTTGTATTTGGAAGGGACTTTTCGGGTAGTCATTAAACTGGTCTGATATTCCGCACATACATATTGTGCTCACTAGGCGGCACTGTATCGAACGCCCTCCAGAAGTCAAGGAACACAGCATCAACTGGTTCCCACTACATACTGCACTGCCTTCTGGCTTTCGTGAAGAAACAGAGCGATTTGAGTTTCATACGATGATTCCTATAGAGGAAATTTTCAGGCTGCAGAAAGCATTAAAAGAGATCCAAAATTCTACAACAGACTGGCGTCGGCGAGATGAGCCTGTAGTTGTGTGTGTCAAGTCGACGACCCTTATTGAAAATGAGAGTGACCTGCACATTTTTTCAACACTTTCTGCCTCCAGCGAGATGCGGTAGA
The DNA here is from genome assembly GCF_023864275.1 of Schistocerca cancellata. Classification (NCBI taxonomy): domain Eukaryota; kingdom Metazoa; phylum Arthropoda; class Insecta; order Orthoptera; family Acrididae; genus Schistocerca; species Schistocerca cancellata. Next base: position 497,455,934 of record NC_064627.1, on the reverse strand, counting down.
CAGCTACAAAACGTGCAACATCTTTGGCATACTCTACTGAGTGGGCGCAAAATCCCGCCATCCTCCCTGAAATATTAACATGTATATGACGTGGTAAACCTCCAATGTGTTTACCTCGCACTGTTGTCTGTTGCAGATTACGCAAACAATAGTGGATGCCAGTGAATACACCACTGAAAAGAGTATAATTCGCAAGAACCTGGGTCTATGGAAGCCAAAAACTGGACAGTCGTTGGAACAAGTGCGTACTAACATCCAGATACAACAAGGGCGTGAGCCATCTCCAAAGTGAACACTTCTGTGATGGGAAGAAAAACTCTTTCTAACAGTAGTGTAAAGGGTAAACCAAAGGGTGGTCGGCCCAATAGATGTCACAGCATCTGTGGATAGTTCCCCAATGAAGTCGGCACAGAAAAGGTCAACGGAACTGGGCGTGCCCCAGTAAATTTTGCACAAGCATATCAAAGAACACTAACGGTCTTACCGCAGTGGTAACACTGTTCTCGTCAGATCACCGAAATTAAGCGCTGTCGGGCTTGGCTAGCATTTGGATGGGTCACCGTCCGTGTCTACCGAGTGCTCTTGGCAAGTGGGGTGCACTCACCTCCTGTGAGAGCAATTGAAGAGCCACTTGACTGAGAAGTAGCGGCACCGGTCACGAAAACTGACAACGAACGGGAGACCGATGTGCTGACCACATGCCCCTCCACTGCCACATCCGGTGACGCCTAAGGCATGAGGATGACACGGCGGCCGGTGGGTACCGTGGGGCCTACATGTCCTGTTCAAACAGTGAAAGAACGCGTGTGTTTAGGAACTGACGGACAATGATTTAAGACGAAGAAAGGGTGGATGAGATGCATTCCTGCAGGTCTTTGATACAATTCCGATGCGTGCCAGGATATTTTAGCAATGAATATGCCATTTACCATAGTTCTCGGTCACGAAACTTCGTCTTTTGGTCAAAGGAGCAAACATATTTTTAAGAGGAGGTGGAGAATAATCTTACCGACGTTATGTTATTGTCTGGCTTGGATAGCAGACATATTTACGGTCCATCTTCTTTCACGGTAACGTCAACCAACATCAATATCTGCAAATGTTAAGGACCTAGAGTTCATACCCCTGTTAGATGGTCAAGGAATCAAAGAGGACTACTGGTTGCAACAAGATGCTGCGCCTCCTCATTTTGCTGTTACGATGTAAGAACATCTACATGAGATTTTCCCAGAATGCTGCATTGGTCGTGGATCACTTGTATTACCAGCTCCACTTGCCTGGCAACCTCGCTGCCCCGACCTCACATGTGGCAATTCGCTCTGGAGCTCTATCAAGAGCATCGTTGCAGAGCAAAGGTACGTGGCTGTTGATGACCTGAAAGAATCTATGAGACCGGCAATCCAACGGATTACTCCAGGAATCTGCGGAAAATGTCGCACAGAAGCTGGCGTCGAATTATTTTGTGTTCGCAGAACGACGCGATGCAAACCGATGCTGCGAACAGTTAAAGACACCGCAAGTGTGTACTTATTGTTATTGGTAGTGTGGACTATTCCTAGAGGGTGAATAGTTAATGACTATTTAATAAAAATTATATAATGTTTAACATTTTTATGGGGTTGACGGAACTCAGTGCACACCCTGTATGCAAAATAAAGTCCACATTCTGTATGTAGGATGGTATAGGTATCCCACTGGCCCAGCTGTCTCCCCTCCGCTAACGAGAAGAACATGGCAAGAAGAACATGGCCCAGAAAATTCACTCTGTGGGGAGGGATCAAAATAAGCGAGCCCTTGTCTCGACTTATCCGTAGATATTCGACCAGTTCTGAGAAAACGATGGTCACAGCTTTTGATGTACTTTATGTGCCTTTTAGCAAGTAAATACACAAACGGAATAAAATCGCAACACCAAAAAATAATTAATGTAGAGTAATGAAATTTCGGGAATACATTTGTCTAGGAAACACATTAAGTGATCAACATTGCAAGATCACATGTTAATGTACGAGTAAGTGCGAGATAAGCCCTTACAAAGTGAAATGCTGGTACATTAATAGCCGGTGTAACCGCCAGAAAGTTGAATGCAAGCATGCAGAAGTGAATGCATTGCGTTTTACAGTTGCCGGGTGTCATTTGTGGGATGGAGTTCATGCTTGTTGCACTTGGTCGGTCAATACAGGGACGGTTAACGCTGGTTGTGAATGATGCTGGACTTGTCGTCCGACCAGACAGATCTGGTGATCGAGCAGGCCAAGGCAATATGTCGACACTCAGTGGAGCATGTTGGGTTTCAACGGCGGTATGAGGGCGAGAAATATCCTACTGGAAAACATCCCCTGGAATGCTGTTCAGAAATGACAGCACAAAAGTCAAACCACCAGACTGACGTACAAATTTGCAGTCAGGGTGCGTGGGATAACCACAAGAGTGCTCCTGCTGTCATACGAAATCGCAGCCCAGATCGTAACTCCAGGTGTAGGCCCAGTGTATCTAGCACACAGGCAGGTTGGGATCAAGCTCTTAGCAACTAGCGTTCATCAGAAAACGCAGCTTACCTCCACCCTGCGCTCCAATGAGATCTCGCTTGATAACATTGAAGTCGCAAATAGCGGTGGTATGGGATCAATGAAATGCAAGAAAGGGTGTCTGATTCGGAGCTTTCCTTGACGTAACCGATTTGTAACATATCGTTCTGTCTCAGTGGTACCAACTGTTGCTGAAATTGGTGCTGCAGCTGCAGATGATGCGCCAGAGCCCCAAGCCGAACACAGTGTTCTTCCCTCTTGGTAGAGCCATGTGGCAGACCGGAGCCAGGTCTTCGTGTGACCCAATATTCTCGTGACCACAGCTGCTAGAAATTATATACAGTGCCTACATTCCTACCAACCCTTTCTGCAATATCGCAGAAGAAACATCCAGCCTAAAACACGACCTCGTTCAAGCTCAGTGAGGTGTTGATAATGGCATCTTTGCCGCCTTAAAGGCATTATTGACTAACATCAACTCACCACTTCCAGTCTCAAAGGTAATTAATGCTCACGACCGTCACAGCGCAGATTTAAAGCAAACCTGATTTTCATGCTCAAAGTGGCGCTACCGCGACGCTCTTTATGCAACTGGCGCGTGATTTGAACAGACATCATCTTGCAGATGTAGGAACACACCTATTAGCTTTCTTATATCTCGCACGGCTCCTTCTTGGTGGTGTGATTTTTTTTTTCGTCAGTGTAATTCAATCGAAGCGTTGTCACAGTGGATAGCTTCGCAGCTATTGCCCCACGTGTTCGTAACACGATTATTATTTTTAGTTTTATTTTTGTTTTCCATTAATCCACCAATTACTAGAATGAAGTTTGGAAGGTAGGAGACGAGGTACTGGCGGAATTAAAGCTGTGAGGACGGGGCGTGAGTCGTGCATGGGTAGCTCAGTTGGTAGAGCACTTGCCCGCGAAAGGCAAAGTTCCCGAGTTCGAGTCTCAGTCCGGCACACAGTTTTAATCTGCCAGGAAGTTTCAATCCACCAACTGTTCGTAGAAGATTACTACATTAATATTTTCCAATTCATACTGAAATAATGTTGCCTTTATTCGTGTACTACTTGTATGTCTGATGAATCAGTTTAAAAAAAGAAAGGGAAAATTATTGGAAAATGTTTTCGGTGAAATTTCTGCCAGCGCCAGTTTTCGGGAAAGTGATTCGTTATGCGTGGTTTGCCGCAAATTATTGTCAACGCGTGAAATCTTCGGCAATGTTAACGTCATTTCTTTCCCGAGTGAGATTCATACTAAGGAATGTCGCTGTGGCAAACCTGCTTTCGCGCGATGTTCGAATGTTTTTACAATCACTATCATCCAAGAGTATGCTCCAAATCTTCCTGAGAATAACATAAGAATAAAATATAATAATAAGACTTGATATAAGAATGAAATATAATGATATAAGAATTTAAAATTATTGTAAACCCTGAAAATACCCTACACGCGTTATATTATACAATAAATGGTGACACTAATTATGAAACGCAGTTGTAATTTTACATTTAATATAACGCCCTTGTCTCCCCTAACTTGATAAGAATCACTCAAATAGTAATCTTTCACGAACATGAAAAAAGAAGAAAAAAGAAAATTAATGAAAGCAATCATCGGGTTTCGAACACAAGATGCGTAAGCGAGAGGCCGCGTCGTTAGCCGCCATGCCACCAGCTGAGCTAAGCTCACCCCGCGCAAAAAGGCATCTAAAATACGTCGAAAACTTTGACGGTCGTTTTCTCAGAAACAGTCGAGAATCTACGGATAAGCCTGGACAGGTGTTTGCTTAAGTTGGCTCCTCTTCGGCTGAACGGAGTTTCTGGGAAATAGGGTTATGGCGCATGCCGTGTTCTCCTCCTAAGTCATTTGTTTTCGTAAGGCGTGTAGTGCGCTCACCGCCCAGGAAGTAGACGCAGTCTGCGAGGTCTCCCTGGAAGCCGGCGCTGTCGACGCTGGTGGCGGCTCCCCAGACGGTCCAGGCACGCAAAGCGGGCTGCAGGAAGAGCGCGGGCACTGACCGCACCGCCTCCAGCGCCGCCCCTGCGCCTCTCGCTGACGTCATCGACGTGATTGACAGATCCTGCACACGGCACCACACCCTCTCACCGTTCGTTCTTATCGCCGCCATCAAATTTTTCTTTCGGTGTCAGTGTTCGCAGAGGGAGCAGTAAGCAGTGCGCAGAACCAAATGCGATTCTATTATTGTCTTTGTGACATCACTGAGGAAATCTTAGCATCCATAAAGTAAAATTTAGGATGGTGCGTGTTTCGCGGCTGTTATGGTTTTTATTTAGTTACTTTTGTTTTGTTGGTGATTTGTTAGTAAATACCAGGTGATCAAAAATTCAGTATAAATTTGAAAACTGAATACATCACAGAATAATGTGGATAGAGAGGTACAAATTGACACACATGTTTGGAATGACATGGCCGGCCGCGGTGGTCGTGCGGTTCTAGGCGCTCCAGTCCGGAGCCGCGCTGCTGCTACGGTCGCAGGTTCGAAATCCTGCCTCGGGCATGGGTGTGTGTGTGATGTCCTTAGGTTAGTTAGGTTTAAGTAGTTCTAAGTTCTAGGGGACTGATGACCACAGCAATTGAGTCTCATAGTGCTCAGAGCCATCTGAACCATTTGGAATGGCATGGGGTTTTATTAGAACCAAAAATTACAAATGTTCAAAAAAGTCCGACAGACGGCGCTTCATCTGATCAGAATAGCAATAATTAGCATAACAAAGTAAGACAAAGCAAATATGATGTTCTTTACAGGAAATACTCAATATGCGCACCATCATTGCTCAACAATAGCTCTAGTGGGGTGTAAGGCTAGTTCGCGTCCGTAGTAGAATACTACACGTGCACCCTGGGTAACGCTAAATGAACTAGCACTAAAGGCAACCAGATAATCCAGATAATCTTGAGCTGGATCTCCTGGTAAACACATCATGAGTGATACCGACCAAATGAACGATGAAGAATTGACTAGAGCACTCGGACCGTGCCTCCGAGTCTGCCACCTAAACATTGAAGGCATAAGTAGGAGCAAATGTGAATTTCTCCAGAGAGTTCTCACTCAGAACAAAATCGACGTAGTCGCGATACAAGAGACTCATGCGGAAAACATAGATCAGCTGGCTTCTAGAGGAAAAATCCCTGGATTCGAGATACTGGGAGCCACCTATCACCGCAATTACGGTGTGGAAACCTACATACGAAATAAGATAGAAAATGCTTCCCTGTGTAAGATATCTACAGACAACAACATACATGAAGTTGCTGTCAAAATTGGCGAGACCACTGTAGTTAACATCTATAAGCCTCCCGGCTGTCCATGGCCTCCAGAAGTACTCCAAGAATATCCCCACCCTGCTATCTACGTAGGAGACTTTAATAGTCACCATGAGAACTGGAAGTACGCACGAAACGACCAGAACGGTGAATCCCTGATGAGCTGGAGTGAGGAGACTAACACCCACCTGATTTTCGACGCTAAGGACCGCGGAACATTTCGATCAGCAGCATGGAGACGAGATTATAACCCTGATTTATGTTTTGTCACTAAAAACAAAAACAACCAACCGCTAGCCGCAACTCGTGAAGTCCTGTCTGATTTCCCACATAGCCAGCATCGCCCTGTTATCTTAGAAGTCGGAATTAACATCCCAATCATAAAATCTTTTCCTCGCCCACGATGGAATTTCCAGAAGGCAGACTGGGCCACCTTTGCAGAAAACCTTGACAAGTGTCTAGGTTGGATACCCCCGACTAGGGACAACTATGACAGATTTGTGGGAGCAGTCATCGCCACGGCTAAGAGGAATGTACCCAGAGGCTACTGGAAAGAGTACATCCCAGGCTGGAATGAGAGATGCGAAGACCTGTACCAGGAATTTACCGAAACCAACGACCAAGAAATCGCGGACGAACTGTTGCACAGCTTAGACGCAGCTCGACGGGAAAAATGGATGGACACCGTGGAGAATCTAGATTTCACTAAATCCAGTAGGCAAGCATGGACCCTACTTCGTAACCTGGGAGGCAGTAAACGTAAAATAAAAGACACCCACCCGATAACCCCTAACAATGTGGCCGCACACACAGTTAGAACCTCAAGAGCACCAAGGGATAGAACACACACCACGACCGTCAAACGTGAATTAAGATCCTTAAAACGAAGGGCATCGCCTACCTCCGAATTTTCCCAGCCTATCACAGCGGAAGAAGTTGCAGCAGCCGTCTCAAAAATCAAAAGTGGCAAGGCTCCCGGCTTCGATGGCATCCACCCGGAATTCCTACTTCACTGTGGAAAATATACTAGAACATGGCTCGCAAACTTCTTAACAGATATTTTAGAATCGGGTAATATCCCACACCAGCTTAAACGAGCAAAGATTATAGCGATACTAAAGCCAGGCAAACCTAACGACATGCCCCAAAACTACCGCCCTATCGCTCTGCTGAACTGTGTCTATAAGCTGCTGGAACGTATCATCTACAACAGAATAAGCGGAAAAATTCTTGAAGTTGTACCGATTGAACAGGCAGGTTTTCGACCCAATCGCAGTTGCACCGACCAGATCCTCTCCCTAGCAACTCACAAAGAGGCGAGCTTTCAGAAAAAACTCAAAACATCAGTAGCCTTTATTGACCTATCAGCCGCTTATGGTACCTTTTGGCGACAAGGCCTGATATTTAAGTTGCTGCGGGTCATACCATGTAACAAGCTGGCCAACCTCATTGATAACATGCTCGCAGATAGAAGTTTCAGAGTCATAATGGGCGACTTAAAAAGTGACCAAATGAAGCTCAACAATGGTTTACCACAAGGCTCCGTTCTGGCGCCATTGATGTTTAACCTCTACATGTCTGACTTACCTGAAACCACTTCTCAAAAATTCGGATATGCCGACGACTGGGCAATAGCTGCAAGAGGCAGATCAATGGAGGCAACGGAAAACACATTAACTGCGGATCTAAAAAAGCTGGGAGATTACTTCCGAAGTTGGAGATTACGGCCAAACGCGACAAAAACGGAGGTGACATGCTTTCAACTCGACAATGCCCAAGCAAAAAGAAAGCTCAACGTTCATTTCGAAAACAGGCTGCTAAACCATAATAATTACCCCAGATATCTAGGCGTCACCTTTGATAGAACCCTAACATTCAAGGAACACCTACGTAATACAGCCGCAAAACTTAAAACTCGAAATAATATCATACAGAAGCTATGTGGGACTACGTGGGGCTCTTCCGCGGCTGTACTGAGATCTTCGGCTCTGGGACTTGTCTACACAACAGCAGAATATGCCGCACCGGTATGGCTAAACAGTAAACACACAGGCTTGATCGATGCTCAACTAAACTACACAATGAGGATGATATCAGGAACAATAAAGCCAACGCCTTTACACTGGCTACCTATACTGAGCAACATTCTCCCACCGGACCTGCGCAGAGAGAACGCTGTCTTACGCGAGTATGGAAAAGTGCTGAACAACGAGAAACTGCCAATCCATAAGGATGTTCCCGCCCTGGAGATGAACAGATTGCGCTCCAGACACCCCTCTTTTAAAAAGGCAAAAAATACGCATCCTCTCAAGCCGGATTATGGCAACCTCTGGAAAACGCGGTGGAGAGAATCTGTGCCCCAAAACCTGCAGAATATGCCATGTATCAATGTCCAACCACCAGGATTCAATTTGCCAAGGAAAACTTGGACGACCTTGAATCGAATTCGGACAAATAACGGCAGATGTGCAGACAGCCTCCACAGGTGGGGTAAAATCACCTCCCCGAGATGTGACTGCGGTGCGGACCGGCAGACGATTCGTCACATCGTGGAAGATTGTCCTCTGAGACGTTTTGCGGGAGACCCCAATGAGTTTCTGACCGCAACTGAAAGTGCAATAGACTATGTCACAAATCTGGATGTTTGTTTGTGAACTTTTGTTTATTATATACACTATTTTAAATACTTTTATATCTACAACTATATGTTATACACTGTGACTACTCTTTATCTCTGTGTCTTATGATTTTTATGTCATTTTTTTATATGATGTGTTACATGCCATAAGCTAAATAAAATAAATAAATAAATAGCTCTAGTCTAGGAATAATGTTGTGAACAGCACTGTAAAGCATGTCCGGAGTTATGGTGAGGCATTGGCGTCTGATGTTGTCTTTAAGCATCCCTTGAGATGTCGGTCGATCACGATACACTTGCGACTTCAGGTAACCCCAAAGCCAATAATCGCACGGACAGGTCTGGGGACCTGGGAGGCCAAGCATGACGAAAGTGGCCGCTGAGCGCACGATCATCACCAAACGACACGCGCAAGAGATCTTTCACGCGCCATCTGTCGGACATTTTGTGAACTTTGTTTTTTTTTTGTTCTAATAAATCCCATTGTCATTCCAAGCATTTCTGTCAATTTTTACCTCTCTATCTACATTATTCTGTGGTTTATTAAGTTTTCAAATTTATACTGACTATTTGATCACCCTGTATATTTTGAGTGTGTGTAAAGCAATGCCAGCTTGTGCTGCTGTTGGCTCTAACGCACACAATCGTAACACAGAAGGGACTCAGCTAGTGCTTTATGCTTTTCCCAAACGATGCAAGTTTGCAGAATGGTTGACTGACAAAATTCAGTAGGAAAGACGCTGTGCGTATTGCGAACGGTAGGAAATGCTCTCATCATTCCAAATAAAGTAATATGTTAGAGACTCGATTCGGAGATACTAAATTTACAGTGAGAACAATTACCTAAGGCAGATGTGTCTACATGATGTAATTTGCCTTGTCGTAGCACGAATGTTAGCACCCTTGAAAGGTATGTGCTAAGGTCTGATCAGGGTAGATCCAGAAAATAAAGTCGATAGTTGCCAATCGCAAGGTGGAATGAGTATAATATCTTAGAGTAGGAGGATCTTTCATGGTCAAGAGTGCCAGGCGCGTGCAGTAAAAAACTCGGTCGCCGCAGCTAGGTGCTCGGAGGAAGCAGACGTGTGTGACAGCTTTTAGGTAGAATTCGCGCTTGGTAGTTTTCAGGTTGTACACTGAGCAAACTTTAGCACGTTAATGGGAGAAGCTACAAAATGATTTCAAAATGGTTTTTGTTAGATAATGTTCAGAGTTAGGATTTGTATGTTCACGTTTTGACGCAGTAAGCGTTTTGTAAAAATTTTTGTAAGAGTGATTCGTGCTACAAAAATGTTGGAAATGGTATATATATATATATATATATATATATATATATATATATATATATATATATATATATATATATATATATATAGTTTTTGTTAATGTTCAGAGTTAGGATTTGTATGTTCAAGTTTTGACGCAGTAAGCGTTTTGTAAAAATTTTTGTAAGGGTGATTCGTGCTACAAAAATGTTGGATGTATATATATATATAAATCTAACAGTCTGAATCATAATCCACATCCTTTGCTTGTATTGAATATAAAAATTAGTAGTAAAGTTACCCACCAAATGAAAGAACATAAAGGAAATGAGGCTTCTATGCAATATATATGTGCAGTTCATGGTTTGAAATCGATTTTGGTATAACTAAAGATATCAGAGCAAAGTTATTTCAAGTAACTAATATTATTCCATTGCACAACTGACATTATTCAAGTCAAGATATAATTTCATTAAGTAAACACCAGGGTAAAAAGTTAATTTTTCAGTACCATCTTAATGCCATTGCACAAACGGCATTATTCTCTTAAACTTGATTGCTGAGTCAAAAACATATTTCATTACTGGCAAAATGGAGGAGTGCACGAAACAAGTTCACAGACGCAGTCAGATGCAGGTTTGTTGAATAATTATTGTGGAACAATTTTATCTTTGATACTTTCACTAATTAAAAAGGAAACAATTTTGGTTAGATACTTCCACTTTTAAAGATAATTTTGGACTTGATACTTTGCCCTCATTTCAAAAAGAGTTTTGAAAACTATTCACTCACTTTCGGGTCTGTTCAGTGACTTACGGCTACAGTACTGAATACATTGTCACTGTAAGGTCAAATCAGGACCGCTTGCTGAACTTTTCCCCCCCTTGTAAGAGGCCATGAACGTTCTTATGATTATCCATCACCAACCAGTGCAAAGAGTCCGCAAAAACTACTGTTGGAAACAAAGGACCATGATATTCTTTTGTCAAACGCACCGTGTAGTGAGCAAACTGAAGAATAAAAATAGCACGTTCTCTCAATGTTGTTTCCTCATTAAAACTGTTCACAGAGCCAACTCAGAAAGTTGCGTGCTCATTTCCAACATTCACTTTGAGAGAAATTGTAAAAAAATATTTGAGTTATGTACATGTTTCAGTGTGATAGTAGCTTCAAATTTTTTAAGTCACCAGTGTCTGTTTAAAAGCTGCGCAAGTTATCCAGAATGAAGCAGTAATATAGGAGTGCACAGTTTCACGGCGATACGTACTAATAAAAGTGGTTTGAAATCCAAGTGATGACTGTCTTCTAGTTGTTGCTGCTGCCGTCCTTATATAGCCGCCCTGCCTTCCGTGACGTCAGTGGTACCCGTTCCGGCACCATATATGGTAATGTTGCGTTGTGCGGCCGCCGCGCCCGCTTCAACCTTCCGATGGCCGGGTCCCACGCTGTGTTTAGCTGCAGGCCACCGTCTCTATTGAGCGTGTCGGCACAAATTTTTATTTCGATCGCTTCTTTTATTATGCTATCCCAAAAACTGTTAGTCCGTGTGATAATAGAATTTTCGGCGAATGCAATATGATGACCGTTTTCTAATGCATGCTCTGCTACCGCCGATTTCTCTAGGTACCGTAGACGAAAACATCTCTCGTGTTACACACAGCGCTGTTCAATGGTACGCACAGTCTGTCCGATATAGAACTGTCTACACCCACATGGTATTTTGTATACTCCTGGCGTTCTGAGGCCTACGTCGTCTTTCACAGGCCTCAAAAGTTGTCGAATTTTTGCTGGAGCCCTGAAGACCGAATCGATTTTATGCCTCTTTAGGAGCCGGCTTATCTTTACTGTTATTTTGCCACAGAACGGCAAGAATGCAAACTTCTTCTAGTCGTCCTCGGAGTCTTGCTGCTTACGTATTTTCGGAAAGATAACTTGCGAAATCTGGCAGTTGTTGTAGCCGTTTTTCTTGAATGCTTTCCGTAAGTGGCTCAGTTCCTTCGGCAAGTTTTCAGAATCTGAGACGGTTTCGGCTCGATGCACTAAGGTCCTCAGAACAGAACGTATCTGCGACGGATGATGATAGCTGTTAGCGTGCAGATACCGGTCTGTGTGGGTGGGTTTCCGGTAAACGCTGTGGCTGGGACACGCATTTGCTTTGCGGCGGACGAGGACATCAAGGGGCGGCAAGGCACTATCTGTCTCTATCTCCATCGTGAACTTGATGTTGTCGTGGATGTTATTGATGTGGTCCAAGGATTCTCCCAGCTTTTCACGTCCATGACACTAGACAACGAACGTGTCGTCGACGTAACGATAAAAGCAACTAGGCTTTTCAGGAGCCGTGTCCAGGGCCGTGTTCTCAAAGTACTACAGGAACAGATTGGCTACAACTGGAGCTAATGGGCTTCCCACCGCAACACCGTCCGTCTGGTTGAAAGATTCTCCATCATACAAGAAATACGATGACGTCAGAGTATGCTTGAATAAATCCACAACACTGTCGTCAAATAACTGGGAGAACAGATGTGAAGAGTCTTTAGTGGGAACATGCGTGAAAAATGGCACTACATCAAAGCTGACCATAATACCCCCTTCTCCAAGACGCACACAGTGATCAACGTGCGGGGTAAGGAGGTTGGCCAGATATTTCGCGAGTCTGCAAGTCGGCGATGCAATGGGGCGTAGAGGCGTGTTCTTGTGAACCTTTGGAAGGCTATACAATGTAGGTGGTCGAGGTGCCCGAGGGAGGAAATTTTTGATGGCATTCTCTACCATCGAAGACCTCTTAAGGAGCTCCGACGTCTTCCTCACTATTCTTGAATTGGTGTCCTTTGACAGTTTTTGATATGTCTCCTCCTCCAGAATCAACCGAATCTTCGCACTATTGTCGACTCGTTCCATAATGACGGCTGCATTGCCCTTGTTAGCTGGCAGGACTACGAGGTGTGGATCATTGCGGAGTTCACGAAGATCATTACACTCGGCTCTTGTCATGTTCGAAGTCGGCGGCTTGGATGTAGAAAGAATGCGACTCGTTTCTCGGTGAATTTCTTATGCAGTTTCACTAGGCATCTTATGAACTGCTTGTTCCATGCCACTTAGTATGTCAGCAAAAGGGATACTCTGCGGCGATGGCGCATAAAGGCCCTTCTTGAGAGCCGACATGGCGCCCGATGTTTCTTGTCGTCATGTTGATAACGGTGCGTTCTGTTGTTTTCCGCTCTGCTCCATGCTGTTGCTGTGAAAGCCGGCCGAATTTCCCTTTCTACCTTTCCGTGGTTGTCCTCTGTGATGACATTTGTTGTGCTACTGTGGCTAATCAGTCCATTCCCAATCCAAAGCCGAGAGTGACTCCGATAAGTAGACGGCCATTATCTAACTTCCGTTTGTATCCAACTGCTTTCTAGTATGATGTATACTCTCTGGTAACAGGGCGAAGCTGGCAGGACGAAATATTCTCTTGGCAGCAGCAGTGTTAATATGGTGGCTCACATAGGCAAAACGTGGAATAGACTTCTCTTCACGGCAGCGTAATAGAAAGGCTAGAGAACTTAAGAAATTAGCCTTCTTAACACGCAGCTTCCCCAGGCGATTGATGCTGCGCCACGTTTCCTCCCCGTAGAGGTACGTAACACAGGAGTGCACAGTTTCACGGCGATATGTACTAATAAAAGTTGCTCGGGCTTCCAGCAGCGTCAAGTGAAAACGGTCATCGTATTGCATTCGACGAAAGATCTATTATCACACGGACTAACAGTTTTTGGGATAGCATAATAATAAAAGTGATCTAATTTGCGACAACACCCTCAATAGAGATGCGGCCTGCAGCTAAGCACAGCGTGGGACCCGGCCCGGCCAACACGGGAAAGATTGAAGCGGGCGCGGCGGCCGCACAACGTATTACCATATATGGTGCCGGAGCGGGTACCAGTGACGTCAAGGAAGGCAGCGCCGCTATATAAGGATGGCAGCAGCAACCAGAAGACAGTCACCACTTGACAATGGCTGAGGAGTACTCGGCCGAAAGCTCGTGGATTTCAAACCACTTGACGCTGCTGGAAGCCCGAGAAAAATTTATTTGAAGCAGTAATGTTCCAGCAGCAGTCGAATGGCAGTTTGTATTTCATTACTTCAGTAGAAACTGAAGTATTCCACAAATATATCGCGTAAATATGCAGGCCACCTGTTACAGTGTTGATCCCGAGGCTGAAGCTGTTCCCCAGTGGCGTCACAGCATCAGCCTATAGCAAAGCAGAGCTCTTACTGCAGAACGTTATTTTTTTCTACAGATCTTGACAACCTCGCAACAGGTTGTAACGTCCCCCTCACTTATCGACCTTAATTACAGTGAAAAATTAAACCGCGTGTACCTAATGGCAATTTGGGAAAAGCAATCGTCACCGAAGTTAATCTGTCGGTAAAGAGGGAGGAAAGGGTTACATCTAAATGAAAGGAAAAATGCAAATTAAACTGGTGGAAATTAATTTTGAAAAGGGGTAAAGTTAATAAAGAAAGTAAATGTGCGGCCATCACGTTAACAATTAATTGGCGTTAATTAGATATTTGAGATTTGGGGAAAATTACGGTCGCCAGTCCTATGGACAACTACTATAATAACTGAAAAAGAAAGGTTATTGCACATATAATTAGCACTAAAAGCGTGGCAAATGAAGGTTGACACGTGTTGTGTGAAAACTGAAAGTTTGTCAGAAGTAATAAATTTCGCTACACTCTGACTTAATTTAGCAAAAGAATTAATTAAGCCAGAAAATTGAAAGTTAATTTAGTGACTGATATTAATAGTGAGATTTGTTTCTGAAGCACTATGAAATTCAGTAAAATAAGGTTAGTCTTGGACTACCTCAACGATCATTTCAAAAGTTACTTGAATCTACACAATTTAGAAATAAGAGATTTAACTTTGAACTTGAATTAAATGATTCTGAACAATTAACAATAGCAACATTTAGTATGTACCAAGCCGAGCTGCAGTCACAGGTAAGCTAAAATATGGTAACAAAACTCGCACTCTTAATTTGTGCTTGCGTAATCTAAATACTGTAGCCAGCTATGAATACATTAACTGAACTTTGAAATTAAAGCAGTGAAATGGAATGATATTACTTCAACGCTGGCGTCTGAATTCAACGACACTCGGGTTCATTTCAGAAAAGGAAGGGACCCTGCTTGGTAATGCAATTGGGACAATGAGCAACAAAGGTTCATGCTAAGTTGCTGTAATTTTGTGATGCAACAACTTTAAAAGCTGAGGTATGCCATACAGTTCTAAAACTTTACGTGCTTCCAATCTTCCTTGTTGGTTCATTGAAGGTTTGCAGTCGTTGGTCGAGCAGGTGACGACAGTCACTCATTGTCGGCCGTCGCTGTTGCAGAAGCTGGATGTTGGCGCGCTTTCTTCTCAACACGGTCACCAGGCGAAACGGGCTCTTGATGTGAGCCAGCTAATACTTCCCGTCCGCGACACTGTGTCAGAAACTATCATAGCAATTCGAGCGCAATTACATGCTGCCAAACCCCGAAAGCGCGGCAACTCGAGGGAGCGTCACACAACACACCTGCTCCACTGCACTACTCCAGCCAGACTCTGCTCTGCCCACGCTCCAAGCGGCCGAGTTCACACTACCAAAGATCCTTACACTTTGGTTCTCCACACGACCTATCGATGTATTCGTTCGATAGCATAGTTTTCCCTAGGCAAGACCCAGCGTAAAAATACAAATAGTATTTACAAAACAAACCAATTATACATCGACATAAATGCATGTATATACAAATAGTAAAACAATTACAATATACAAAGACACAGAAACGTCATATCTTCAGGTAACAAAATAAGGAAAAAAAATTATAGTACAATAGATGGAAATAGGGGATATGCATTTTCTGGCGTTACAAGGTACATGCCCAATCGCAAGAGCGCCATATGGAAAGTAACGCCATATGGAAAGTAACGTATGTTTCCAAGCATCGTTGGAAGCACTGGCTGATATTGTGCTGTACACAGATCGAATGTGACGAATCGACATGTTATACGTCATTTTTCATCGTTTTGTAAAGGTAAAGTACTGTTCTAAAGTATTGCACGTCCCTACAGAATTTTGGTACAGTACTTCTAAAAAGCCATTCGTCTTCGAAATTTCAAATATATGTTAAAGAAGGATAGTCTACAAGTGAGAAGAAACGTTAAAATATAGGGCAACGTTGTTTCTAATTTTTTAATTCAACAGTGCATACATATCTGTACAATGACAAGCCATATCACTGATGAAATCGAAGTAAATATTAAATATTTAAATGAAAGTTTCGTTTAATTTGGTCTTAGTGTAAAATATTTGTATCACAAGTGCATTATTCGGTAGTCATACTTTGCAAAGATTACACTAAGGAAGACACCATGGTTATAGTGCGTGGGACAGGTAATATTATTGACAGTGATCCTGGGTACAATATAGAGTGTGACCTGGCAAAGATTGCATCAGCATCGAAGCATACTAGTGTTGAGTTTGTATCTGTTCTTGGGCACCATCACCGACCTCATATGAACCCTTCCGTCAAGAGAGTTAATTTGGAGTTGGAATGGTTGCTTATGCCAGGTGCAGGGTCACACATTGGTATGGTTCCTGTTGATTCTCTCAATAGGTGGGATTATACGAGGCATGGCCTTCACTTCAACAGGAAGGGGAACGGTAAACTGGCTGGGAAAATAGCAGGAAAGTTAAAGGGGGGAGGCACTGTCATGAGTGATAAAATACCAGTGGTTATAGGGTTCAGAAAAGACACTTTTTTAGGGTAGCAAGGACAGAAAGAAACCAAATTTTAAGAGAGGTTAGGACTGAGACAAACCTTCAGTTTGAGAAAGAAACCAAAAAACATAATTCTAGCTTATTACATCAGCATATACAGCCATTGGTTAAGAATTTTCAACAGACAGCAGATATTTTAACTTTACCCAATTTTAGCTCAGTCAATGTGAAATGTCAGCTATCCTTATTGCATCAAAATATTCGAGGACTGAGAAATAAAATTAATGAATTAATTATCTGCATAGATGAATTAGAGTCTTCAAACCCAGCTGACATAATCTGCCTCTCTGAACATCATATGACCACTGGTATAGAACTTTTAAGTGTTACAGGGTTTAGGTTAGCATCTCACTTTTGCAGATCAGAAAAGGAGAAAGGAGGAGTTGCCACATTCATCAGGAACTGTCATAAATTTAAGTACATAGACATTCATAAATTTTTACTAGAACAGCATATGGAAGCATGTGTAACAGAAGTAGAATTTCATAAAAAATCCTTCATAATATTAAGTGTATATTGAGCACCAGCAGGTAACTTTAATCTGTTGATAAGCCACCTTGAAGCTGTACTGGCCCATTTAACAACTAAAAACAAAGAAATAGTGGTTGCTGGTGATTTCAATCTAGATTTCCTTAAAGACTCTCCCAATAAGAACTTATTTGAGTTAGTAACACTATCATTCAACTTAATTCTCACTGTAAAGTTCCCCACTAGGGTAGCCAATTGCTCACAAACAGCCATTGATAATATCTTTATAGAAAAGTCCAATGAACAAAATTATATTACAAAACCAATAGTCAATGGCCTCTCAGATCATGACATGCAGTTCCTTCTAATGTTAATACTGAACAGGATAGAAAATCTGTTAAATCTCAGCTCAAGAGGGTAATCAATAAGCCAAAAATTGATTATTTTAGGACACTCTTCAGAGACATTCACTGGACTGATGTTTACAGTGCTCATGGCATGAATGAAAAATATAACACTTTTGCTAATAAAGTGCTTACCTCATTCGAACACTGTTTTCCCCAGAAACTTACCAAGGTTAGAGAAAAGTCTACAAAGAAGCCATGGATTACTCATGGAATAGGGGTAAAATCCAAAACAATTCCAATGTTGATGCTGTAGCACATTACAAGAAATACTGCAAAATATTAAAGACTGTAATATGGACAACAAAGCAAATATATTACAAGGAAAAGATAGTATATATCAGATAACAAAATAAAGACAATATGGGATATAGTGAAGGAGGAGACCAGTAGAACCAGACATGAAGATGGACAAATAGCATTAAGAGTAAATGATACATTGGTGACAGATATATGGACAACAAAGCAAATATATTACAAGGGAAAGATAGTATATATCAGATAACAAAATAAAGACAATATGGGATATAGTGAAGGAGGAGACCAGTAGAACCAGACATGAAGAGGGACAAATAGCATTAAGAGTAAGTGATACATTGGTGACAGATGTGTATAGTGTTGCAGAACATTTTAACAAACATTTTATAACTGTTACTTAAAAGATGGAGTTGTCAGGTTCTGTAGATGCTGCTATGGAATACCTGAGACCAAAAATTTCAAGTAACCTCCATAATATAAATTTGACCCTCACTACCCCAGCAGAAATAATGTCCATCATAAAATCTTTAAAATCAGAAACATCTAGTGGGTATGATGAAATATCAACAAAACTAATTAAAGAATTTGATTCTGAGTTAAGTAACATATTAAGCTATCTGTGTAGCCAGTTGTTTATCAGTGGAATATTTCCTGAATGGTTAAAATATGCTGAAGTTAAGCCACTGTTTAAGAAGGGCAATAAAAAAAATAGCATCAAATTTCTGTCCAATTTCACTTTTGCCAGCATTCTCAAAAATTTTAGAAAAAGTAGTGTACAATCGGCTTTATAATCATCTTATCTCAAATAACATACTGTCAAAGTCACAGTTCGGATTTCTAAAGGGTTCTGATATTGAGAAGGCTATCTAAACTTACACTGAAAATGTGCTTAATTCATTAGATAAAAAATTGCAGGAAACTGGTATATATTGTGATCTGTCAAAGGCATTTGACTGTGTAAATCACAATATCCTTTTAAGCAAATTAGATTATAGTGTAACAGGAAATGGTGCAAAATGGTCCAAATCTTATATCTCTGGCAGGAAACAAAGGGTTTTATTACGAAAGAGACATGTATCAGGCTATTAGGCATCATCCAACTGGGAACTTATTACATGTGGGGTCCCACAAGGTTCCATTTTAGGGCTCTTACTTTTTCTTGCGTATATCAATGACCTTTCATCAGTAACATTACCAGATGCCAAGTTAATTTTGTTCGCCAATCATACAAACATTGCAATAAATAGCAAATCAAGTGAAGTCTTAGAAAGATCAGCTAATAAAATATTTGTGGACATTAATCACTGGTTCCTAGCCAATTCTTTGTCATTAAACTTTGAAAAAACACACTACATGCAGTTCAAAACTTGCAAGGGGTGTCCCACGAGTATATGCCTAACATACGATGACAAGCAGATAGAAGAATTGGACAGTGTTAAATTCTTGGGATTACAGCTTGATAACAACTCAACTGGGAAAAGCACACCACAGAACTGCTGAAGCGTCTTAACAAATCTCTATTTGCAATGCGAATTGTGTCAGACATAGGGAATATAGAAACGAAAAAGCTGGCATACTATGCTTACTTTCATTCCATAATGTCATATGGGATTATTTTTTGGGGTAATTCATCAAGCCAAGCCAAAGTTTTCTGGGCACAAAAACGTGCAGTAAGAGATATATGTGGTGTGAACTCAAGAACATCCTGCAAAAGCCTGTTTAGGGAACTAGGGATACTAACTACTGCTTCCCAATATATTTATTCCTTAATGAAATTTTTCATTAAAAATATATCACTTTTTCAAACCAACAGTTCAATTTGTGGAATCAATACTAGTAATAAGAATAATCTTCACAAGGATTTAAAGTCACTTAGTCTTATACAAAAAGGTGTGCATTATTCAGGAACACAGATTTTCAATAACTTGCCAGCAGCCATAAAAAGCTTAACAACCAATGAAATTCAGTTTAAGAGAAGCCTAAAGGATTTATTGGTGGCCAACTGCTTCTACTCCACTGATGAATTTCTCAGTAGAACAAACTGATTTGTGTATATATATAAGTACAATATAACTCCTGCACAATTTCAGTGCAGTAATGTGTTCATTGTAAATAAGTATTATAGTAGTTGTATTACACGTTTATTACCTTATAAATAAATAAAAAACTTTTTTATTTTCAATTCAGTGCATTACTATTTGTAAAATCATACTTTCATATAGTGTTCATTAAAAAATGACGATCATTCCACTTGGGATCTGTGGAATGGTACAGCAGGTTATTTGTTTGTATTGTAAATATTTGTCATGTATTGTTTTTATGACATGTTCTACATCCTGGAGGACCTCCTCACTATGGATCAATTGGAATGAAAGTAAATCTAATCTAATCTAAATGATCTTAGTATTTTGTTCGACCTGCCTTCATCCTTACAACATCCTTGACTCTGTTACATATGGAGTCGATCAATTTTCTAATGGTACTGATGCCAATTTCATGGTGCCACACTTTCACAGTCACCTCCAACAGCTCCTGTTTTGTTGCAGGCTTCTTCTTCTGAACAACTATCCCAATAAGTCACCACAAAGTCTCAGTTGGATTAATGTCTGGCGATAGTTCTCTGATACTCAATTCAGTCATGACAGAAAGAATCTGAAATGATAGATCTGGACGATATGTAACAACAGTAACCTTGGAAAATGTATTACAGTGATAAAATAACCAAAACTCACCTTTTTTAAGTGTAGCATGGAGCCAGTTCCTGTTGGAAAATTCACTGCGCATCTGGGAAAGCATTGCGTGCAGTGAACATCAGATGGCACCAGATGATAGCTTCATACTGATCACTGATCATTGTGCCCTGAACAATGTCTGGCCTTCCAACATCTTGGTATGTCTCTGCTCCCCACATCATTAACGATGGAGCATGTTCGCACAAGGCGGTCAGGGTCCATCCTTTCATTGGATTCACATTTGACAAGCTGTGGTCTGTCACTCATAATGGAAAATCAGCTTTCATCTGAAAACACCACAATTCTCCATTGCTCTTTTGTCCAGTTTACGTGCAGTCTCGCCCGGGACAGCCTCTTTTTCCTCATTGCAGCAGTTAAAAATGGCGTCTTCTTGGCAACTCTAGCCTTCATTCTCATTGCACAGAGTCTTTTCCAAACAACTGATGAGCTGGAATTAACTTCCGTTGCCTCCTGCTTTTGCCAGTTCAATGAAGTAGCACTTCTGTGTTTCCCGTTTAGTCGGCGAGGTATCTGTCCTCCCGGGGAGAAGAAATGCCTTGGGCCTGCTTCGTGGTAAATTTTCCATATTGCTTTGGCCATAGCTTCTGCAAATTTTGCCTCACAGCCGACCTCGAACAATTTAATTTCTTTGCAATTTTAGTGTATTTTAGGCCTTCGCTGTGTAAGACATTGATGCACTTTTTCTTTCTAGGATTAATTCACGGGTTTTCGGCATGATGGTTAATGCACACACGCACAGCGAGAAGAAAGTTTTAAAAATCCAGCAATACTTTTAGACCAGAGTTAGCGAACGCCAAACCTCAGTCAACACAGAGCACATTTTGAGGCAATAATCGACAGTAAGAGACCACATTGTAGCTAGGCCCTCCCCCCCCCCCCTCAAAAAATATACACTTCTGCATGAAGATGTGTAGCTAACAAAAGAACATCACTGCAACAGTAGTTATAGTCATATCGCAGTCTGCTGCTCGTATCGATTTCATGTCCCCTCAGCAAGTACGAACGTAATTGTTGAAGTAAGAGTTACGCTAAAAACGTAAAAACGTAAAAACGTTGGGACGTGCTCATTACTAGACTTGTCAATGATTTGTGCTTCACGAACTGTAAAGTTAGTTCCAAATGTCACAACCATACTGAAGGATAATGTATGAAGATGTCGGATACAAGTATTCCGCCTCGAATATGTGCTGAACAGTTACTTGAAATTCATTCAGTTTCGAATAAGTGTCTAGTTTCGTGCCTATTGCCGGGAGACAGAGGAGGTGGGCAATTGATGCTTTCGTATAAAATGTCAATACATCAAAAATTGTGGGCTAGATGATAATATTTTATGGATGTATGAACATTCGTTTTCGTTACCCTGTCGTGGTGACTATATTCCTCCGCATGGACACAGCTGCGCTCGTCCTCATAAACACGCTTGTCCTCATGAACAAGGACTGAGTGTCATGCACGTGTTACGAACTGTGCATATTAGGTAGGATTATAAATATATCTCGTAAAACTGTGTCTAAATAGTAAAGCACTTGGCTTGCTCGCCAAAGTAATTCATTATTTCATCTTATGGTGGATTATGGAAGAAGCTGACCATCGGGTCTGTGGCATGAAACAAAGGACGTAAGACATGATGTTAAAACGAATACATCGTAACAACGTAGTGACGCTGAGAATATTAAAATCAGTACATAGTATCTTGCCACTGGAAATGAAATGGGCATGAGCGTTTGGCGTCATTAGTCGGGCGGGATGGGGATGTAATGATGATGAAGACAACACAACACCCAGTCCCTGAGCGGAGAAAATCTCCAACGCAGCTGGGAATCGAACCCGGACCACTTTGGACGGCAGTCCGTCACGCTGACCATTTTTTTTTTAAATCTCATTTTGTTCGTTTTTTATCGTTGTGTCTGCTCGGGGCGGATGACGCAAGACACCCGTTTCAGGTCGTCGTTGATCCATTGACTCAGTTTTTTTACTACAGAAGGCAGCTAACTCTCTGACCGAACACGCTGAGTTACCGTGCCGGCAATGACATCTTGTCACTTACTACTGCACAACGTCACCAGTTAGCTTCAACCAGTCACATCAGAGCAGATGAATTTTAACTGGTAGAACTTTTGACAGACTTTTACTCATTATATTAGTGAGCAGTCAGGTTTCTCCCCCTTTCATTAATATTATTCTCTGTAGCGCAGAGGCAGCGTTACTGCTTACCATGCAAGGAGGCTTGGGTTCGATTCCCGGCAGGGGACTGGGTGTTGTGTGTCCTTCATCACCATTTCCATCATCATTGACACGCAAGTCGCCGAAGTGGCGTCAACTAAAAGTATTGCAATACGGCGGCCGTACCCCGAAGGGGATATCCCGGTCAAGAAATGTCATACGATCACTTCACTTCACTATATTTCACTTTCATCTAATAGATCAATAAAAAAATTTTATTACATTTTTTGCATGGACACTGTCATTGCTGATAGGAAGATTAGTTAAGGGAGGGATCATTGTTTCAATGTAAGTGGTGCTGTGTACGACAGGACTAGACAATTTTATATTTGAGGGGCCTGAGCCTGTACTCTGAAGTGAGAAGTTAAGCGCTCTTTAGGGAATTATAGAGACACTGCTGTTAGGTTTCACACTGATTATTCAAAGTGACTATCAGTGAAGGGGTCCGCCCCCGGTAGCTGAATGTCGGCGTGACGGATTGTCAATCCTCTGGGTCTGGGTTCGATTCCCAGCTGGGTTGGGGAATTTTCTCCGCTCAGGGACTCCGTGTTGTGTTGTCCTCATCATCATCCTATCATCCTCATCGACTGCACTTCGCCGAAGTGGCGTCAAATTGAAAGACCAGCACCCGGCGGACAGTCTGCCCGACGGGGAGCCCTAGCCATACGATAAAATAAATCAGTGAAGGGTGGCCTAGTTTTTAAGTGGTAGAGGATGAAGCCACGGGGATGACAAGTAAATTATTCGTGCACGAACAGAAATGGGTTCAGATAGCATATAAGACATGATCAGTTGGAGGACATGAATGACACATTACAATTGGTGCTGCGATTAATCAAGGTCAACAGTAAAGTCACTGGTGGCGATCAATCAAGGAGATCAAAAGTAAAGTCACTGGTGAAGTGAAAGGTATTGAATCTAAAATTCATTAAGTTAAACGTGACATTAAAAGTGAATCGAAAATTCATTAGGGATGGGAGACCCAAAACACGTTTATGGAGGTATTAGTGAGCAACTGAAAGTCTCAAAAACCAATGGTGAACGTTTGAATTAGAGTTAAATAAAGAGGTTGAAGAGAAGTTTCGCGACTGGTACGGTCGCAGGTTCGAATCCTGCCTCGGGCATGGATGTGTGTGATGTCCTTAGGTTAGTTAGGTTTAAGTAGTTCTAAGTTCTAGGGGACTGATGACCACAGATGTTAAGTCCCATAGTGCTCAGAGCCATTTGAACCATTTGAAGAGAAGTTTCAAGAAGTAATAAAAGGATTTAAGGAGGAAGTAGTAGCTTTTAAAAAAGAAGTGAGTGAAATACACTGATGAAAAAAATTCACCACCAAAAAATAACAAATATGAAGTAACGAAATTTCGGGATTATTTGTCTAAGTAATATATTTAGGTGATTAGCGGTGGAAGATCGCAGATTAATATAAGCGCGAGATAAGCCATTGGAAATGTGAAATGCTGGAGCATTAATAACAGGTGTTATCGACATAAAGTTGAATCCAAGCATGCAAATACGCATGCATTGTGGCGTACAGGTGTCGGATGTCAGTTTCCGGGATGGAGTTCCACACCTATTGCACTTTGTCGGTCAATAAAGAGACAATTAGTGTTGGTTGTGAATGACACTGGAACTGTCGTCTGATATGTCCCATTCACTCTCGACTGGAGACAGATCAGCTCATTGAGCAGGGCAACAGCATGTCGACAGTCTTTAGAGCATTCTGAATAACAACAGCGGTATCTGACGAACGTTATACTGTTGGGAAACACCCCCTAGAATGTTGTCCATCAATGGCAGCACAACAGATCGAAAAACCGTAGTGACGTGCGGATTTGCAGTGAGGGTGCGTGAAATAACCTCGAGACTGCTCCCGCTGTCATACCAAATGGCACCCCACACCATAACTCCAGGTGTAGGCCAGTGTGTCTAGGCTGCAGTCAGGTTGACTGCAGGCTATTACTTGGCCTCCTCCTTATCAACAGACGACCTTCACTGGCACCGAAACAGAAATAGCTTTCAATAATAAACACAATCCGGTCTCCAATGGGCTGTCGCTTGACGCAATTGAAGACGCAAACGGCGCTGGTTTGGGGTTAGTGGAATGTACACTACAGGGCGTCTGGCTCGGAACTGTCCTTTAAGTATCCGATTTGTAACAGTTCGTTGAGTCTCTCTGGTTCCCACTGCTGCTCAAATTGCTGCTGAAGACTCAGTATGATGCACCACAGCCATAAGCCAAAAGCGACGGTCCTCCCTTTCAGTAGTGCCATGTGGCCACCTGCAGCCCAGTCTTCTTGTGACCGCATCTTCCAATGACCACTGCAGCTACCAATCATGTACAGTGGCTACATTTCTGCAATATCATGGAAGGAACATCCAACCTCTCGTATCCCTATCAACGACGTCGTTCAAACTCAGTGAGCTGTTGATAATGGCGTCTTCGTTGTCTTGAAGGCATTCTTGACGAACATCGACTCACTACGTCTAATCTCGAAGGTAACTAACGCTCTCGACCATTCCAGCACATATTACCAGCAAATCTGATTTGTATACTCACAGTGGCACTACTGGCACCACTCTTAACATACTGGTGTAAAATCTGAATAGACATCATTTTTCAGATATATAAACATGCTTGACAGCTTTCATTTATCTCCCACAACTCCTTCTTGGTATTGCTACTTTTTTCCGTCAGTGTGATTGGCGAGGGAATAGAGGACATCCAAGAGACAAAAATGAAAGTAGACAGGTAGAAGCAAGAGATAGATAAAATTTTTGAAAACGAATTCAATGAATGTAGGCAATGCAGGGGTAAAGGTAAAAATTATTGCGGTCAGGTTTTTTAATAGATAAGGAACAAACTAGCGAAGAGGTGAAAAAAGTTATTAAAAACCTACTCTTCAATACAGTATAGACTGAAGTTATTTCTAAAAAATTCAGGAAGGACCATCGCAATTCAGCCTATGCTAATACACGTGAAAGGTTGGAACAGTTTCAATAATATCAATTCTCAGCCAAATCAAAGAAAGGGAAGTAAAGGTGAGCCAGTACAACACTTACAGGTGAAAGTTTAGAATGGGGTGCGGATGTTCCAGAATGGTTTGAAACATTTAATGCTTTTGTAAATGTTTTCTACACAGGCACTTGTCCACTGAAAAGCAGGAAGAAATAATAGAAACTGTAAGAAGGAAACCCACCCCCCTCCCCCTCCCTAGATATCCTAGTCAGGCAAGGAAAAACCCTAAAACAATATTGCGACAAACTGGCTGGAAAACTAATAAACTTGTAGCACTCTTGGATAGAAAAGGATATCATAATATTTAATAATGGAAGAAATACCTTATAATAAGTGCCTGTTTGTTAGTAACAACACCCTAGCAAAATTTTGGGAAAGAGTAGAAGAAATTGGCAAATGTCAAATGCATTACAATTCTATACACAATGAAGGTTAGCAGGACGACAGATGATATGTAAATCAAATGAATCCGAGAAGACCAGATTCCCAATGAGAAATGACATGACACAACAGTGAGGATGCAGCCTGTCATGGGTGAGAGGAGAGGACCAGACCACTGCCAGAACTGCCGTACTAAGTCCTCCTCATATAATTTCACAGTTCCATCAGGAAAAGGCAAGGTATATATTAACAATGGATCCAACTTTAGCATGGTTTGAGAAGAAAATGGTGAATTATCTAGTTCCAAATTATAAAAAGAATGATTACAGAGGCTGGGGTTGAGAAAAGTATGTTTGTTTGTGATATTCAAGAACCACACGGTAAGGTGCTAGTTATGGATGATGTGCAAGATGAAGAAATGAGACAGCAATAGATTGATAAACTGTATCTGATACGCAAAGGGTGGAAGTGTATGAAGTTGGGCAACAGATAACAGTGCATAATGAAAGTGGGGCAAGAGGAATGTAAGTGGTAGGGGGGGGGGGGGGATACAGTGAAAGTGATAGCAGTGGCGATGGTAATACTAAGAGTGAATTTCCTGCTGGGGATTCTGAGGTATATATATTTGAGGAAGTTGTTGATGACGAAAATGGCTTGTGTGAAAGGGAGCTGAATGTCACAAACAATTTGTATATTTTAGAGAGTTAAAAATGGTAACGAGGAATTAGATAAGGAAGAAGGAATTAAATTGTTCTTTTTATGGAAGGATGACAGAAAGTTTATAGTACACTATGAGGTGTCTGAAGTGAAGCTATATGCAATGAAGAAAGGTGAGATTATGGGAAGAGGAGTAAAATCTTTATAAAGAGACACAGGAGGCAACTCAAGAAGATTTTTTTCCAGGAAGACTGCAATCATGATGGCACAATACAACAACCCTTAGAGCTCGCCAAGGTATACAAGACAAAAGAAAGAACGTTATTAAAAGCAAGCTGTCGGATTTATGTTATTTCAGAGCCATTTTATAGGAAGATAAAGAAAGAAGAACATCTAATTAATATGCTAGTATTAGGGTTGAGAGTTATGGTGACAACAGGAAAACTAAACAAGATTACTAAGAAACAAGTGATAATGGAGTTTCAAATAGCAGAACATTGTGTAATACAAAATTCTTATGTAATTCTTGATCTGTATGTATATATAATTATTGGAATGGACTTCTTGCAAACATGTAGAGCGAACACAGATTGTAAGCAACATGTAGTGAAAGTGAGAGCAGAAGACAGGAGGGTCAGTGTACAATTTGATGGAATGGTAATGGATTCAAGCAGTGTTGTAGGTGGATTAAAAGTGTCAACCATATCTGTAGGAAGGAAAATGGGAAAAGGAGAAAAGAATGGCAAGTGGGATTCAGTAGAAGGAGCCAAAGATATTAATCAGGAGTCTGCTGGAAGGTATCAGTGAGTGTTAAAGGCAAGAATCAAGAGAACTGCAGTGTGTGAATAGATGAGCATTGTCAGAGAATCCAGATAGAGTTACGAATTTTGAATGTGTGATTAATGTAAACCCATGTGAACTATTCAGTTAGTTTTGTAAGAATAAATAGTATTTTGTAGAGATGCTTAATTAGAGGTTGTAATGCAAGTATTTCATTTAGTAAAAAGGAAAAAAATGCTATTGTGGAATGAAGCTTATAGCTTACAGTCACTCAAGGCAAGGGACATCTGACAGTATGGGAAGACGAACTTATGATTGTTGTAATACTACACTTTATTTTGTGACTGAAGATAAAAAGGAAAGAATAATACTTAAAAAGTAGAAATAACTGACCTTATGTGCTAAAAATCATAGGACCATATTAATGTCTAATTGGTAAAAATAGCCTGTGAGGGTTTATTTCCTCTGTTTAAATCACAATAATATATTTTACAGGAAACGACATAAACGAATTTACATACCATTAAAAGTAACTATTTACTCTTATTTATAGTTAATTATTGGTAACAACTTAAGAAAATACCTTTATTTTCGATTTTATGACACAGGGATAACCAAAGAAATATAAAAGTGGCGAGTTGGACAATGAAAGTAGGCTACCTGGGTTTTTCTTGAGGACAATGGAGAAGCAGTGCCCCATTTTAGAATGCCATACAGTGTGAAAATGTACAACCAAGCACAGCCATATAGGTGGTGGCAGAAGTTGAGGATGAACCACACAAAATTTAAAATGTATAGAATAAGCTGTGCTGGTTTATTCAACCACAGAAATTCCATGATAAAATCTACTTACCACATATGAAGTATAATTATTCTTCTGTATGTGTTAAGCGTTCTTTTTAATATTAATGCAGTTCTTTAATTACACTATAGTACATGTTGGACAGTATTCATTCTAGACCTGTTGATAAAATATCGATATGTCGATATAGAAAGCGAGAAGTGTCGATTGTGGTAGCGATATATAACACACCGATATATCGTTACCAACATGGCAATGTCACATACCTATATTTTTATTTTACGTGCTATTATCCCCAATTTTCAGTAAACACTTGAATTGTTCTTTGAAATTGTAGTAGAAAATAATTTTACTTTCATCACATCCAATCTTTCTGTCTGACTGTGTGAGGCAAGTATGGTGGCCCAAGAAGAAATCTGATTGCACTGGGTGGTGGCGGCGTGAATGGAAGAAAAAGATTTCCGATGTGAAGAAACAGCAGACTGATTGCGTTAAAAAATAAAAAAATTAATAAAAAAATTAATAAAACAATTTTAATGCAACGAGTGTATGCTTTCTTCACATCGAAATTCTTCAAAAACAGTTGCTGAAAATTATGAACAATAATAATTTGAATGACAAGATTGGTCTTTCCAGTGGGCAGAGATATGTGAAGGGAAACGCTGATGTAATCAGCGCTCAGCGCTACCAACAGAAGCTGCAACTTTTAACTTCACCACGCAATGTTGACACTAAAAGCTGCTATGTCATTGGTGTTTGCAGAAACGGAAAAAACAGGGTAGCTGTTATGAAGTGTTCCAGGAAAATCTAATATGTGACTAAACCAGATGATGGATCCACTGGACACCTTTTATGGTGCCACTTACACCCAGTTACCATTGTTAGCAAAGTGGTTATTGTCAATCATGTGTTGTTTTCAATTATCGCTCTATGGGGAATAAGGAGGCAGGTAGCTTGCTGATGTACAAAATATATCAAAATAAATCAATACTTCAATACACAGCACTAAAACCAGCAGTATATTTATAATGTGCAGCCGATATTTTTATGGACCTGTTCATCGATATGTTTTCCGTCGATTTATCGATACATTCTTTCTATATATCAAGGGCTTATAATTATATTTTTCTAAATGTCGATATATCAGGTTCCTGATATTTTTAAAAATAGCAACACTCCTAGTTACAAATCAAGAGGAATTATGTGGAATTATTTTTATAATTATACATTGCAAATACTTGCTACCTGGTTCGCGCATTATGAGTAGAGATAATTATGTACACACATTTTGTTTTAAATTCGAGCTGCATAGGCAAAATGGAACACTTAGTTGGAATATTTATCGATTAACTTTTTTATTCTATGACGTTTGTATATGATCAGTTATACACTATACCAATTACAAAAGGCGTTAGATAACTACATGATTTAAAATCAAGAACACTTAGCACACACACAGAACAATGTATTTCATATGTAGTTAGGACATTTTGTTATGGGAAGTTGTGTGGAACATCACATGATAAAATGGGGAGCACATGTGATGATAATACTAACAACCCAAATATCATACACTTATACATTGAAATTGTATACAAATTATAATGTATTGCATCACAGCTTATATATTATAGTAACTGTTAGAGACTGAATGGATCTTATTTTATGAATTCACTAGTTTTTAGTTAATATTTGCTGCAAATCTTAAAATAATTTACATATGTTTAAACTGAAAAACGTTTAATAGGATTTAACTATAATAACATTCTGTGAGAGTGAGAGTTTGAATGTGCATCGGTAGGTTGCGAGTTTTGATATAACAACTGGGGTTGTTGACTGGCATGTGTCCTCATTAGCAAGTTTACAAAAAAAGGAATGGACAAAGTGAATTTAAATGTAATGTATCTTGGATTATTCCTCCACAAATTGTTATAAAGATTGTGACATGAGAACACTGCAGACATATGTCTATTAACAGCACTGTTTACAAAGTTCAAATGAACTGTCAATTAAATTGAGTTGGTCGAGTGGCTTTCGCCATGAATTTCATTATTGTGGACAAATACGAAAACCTTAGTTGTGGAAAAAGAGGTTTATTGAGTGCTGTGACTTCAATATTAAACATATACTCTAAACTGCAGAACAGTTTCAGTGTGACTGTTACCAAGAACTAACATATCGAGGGAAAATACAAAACCAGTGCTAGCAAGAAAGTATAGCCTTGTCGACTGAATTGATTTCAATATTGAGCACGATCGCCTGAACTGTGCACCACATACAATAACTAGAAATCTTTAACTGTGGGCACCAATATTTAGCCATACAGTGAATTAGTAAACATAACATCATACGATATGGATTAAATCCGTTTTTGCTCGTCGACCACTAACACTTCCACCAACAAGAAGATGATGCACCTCTTTTACCCCATTTTCATACTGTCACATTCCAGAAGAAAGCTGCAGCGCTATTCCTTGTCAAGGTTTACAATTACTTTGTGTGGGATAACAACTCGCCATATTTCACACTTAAGTTTCTTTAGACGAAATATGCAATTGTCAGGCAACTCTGTCAGGCAACTCTCCTCTCCCTATTTTTTTAATGATTTGTTACATGAAATCTCATTTCGTTTTGCTTAAGTCACATTGTTATTCATTTCAAGTAACTCACTAACAACACCATTTTAATAATATTTACAGTACGTCCAAGCACATAACTGAAACTGTATTTACTGAATAATGCTTCTCACTGCAAAATATTAATGCAAATCGTGTCTAACTTTATTAAATGTTTTCAGTATTTCCAAGCAGCACGCACTCTTGATTTCAGGCTGCAGTATAAGGCACTCTATTTTGTTTTTAATCTTTTTGTCTTATTATATGTTAGTTGGCATAACTACTTGTATGTGTTGCTCTTTCTTTCATCTAAAAAGACACACCGTCAGGTGGCTTGCGGAGTATGGATGTAGATGTAGAAAGAAGAAGTAGAAGTTCTGGAAAACTGGAAATTTCTAGAGACTACCAACCTCTCTTGTGAGCTACATAAAAAGAAAATGCTTTTCAACCAGTTGAAAATAATATTAAAATCGGTGTTCCACGAATAATGCATGATCATAATTTGGTACTCACTCTCATAACAGTGACAAAGGACGCTCGAGAGACCTCAGATCTTTCGGAAAAAATGCATCCACACAATTCTCGTCAGATGTTCGCAACATTCTAATATGTCATAATTCTTTGATGAAATGTATCCACTACTGCTGTCGTTGCCGTCATACTGAGACGTTACAAAGAGCTGGTTTGGCTACTGCAGGACGGACTGAATCTAAAAATGGTTCAAAGTCACTATGGGACTTAACATCTGAGGTCATCAGTCGCCCAGACTTAGACCTACTTAAACCTAACTAACCTAAGGACATCACACACATCCATGCCCGAGGCAGTATAGCGCGGTTTCGGACTGAAGCACCTAGAACCGCTCGGCTACAGGGCCGGCGGGCTGGATCTGACACAACAGCTGTGGGTCGGTGTGAATGTCTGTTGGGGTGGCCAGCTATATTAGACGGACAGGCGTGATGAGCGGAAGTAAAGGCGGCTATCAATCCATGAGGTACAACCATGAACGCTACCGGACAAGACAACCGTGCAGCAAGTGCTGGAGGTGATCGTGCAAGCAATACGCGATAACACACTCCCATTTCAGACCTATCCCTACCCTTATACCCCATCTAATATTCCCAAACCTTCCCTTCCCCATAAGCCATACGTATTCGGCTGGGAAATCGCCTACTTGACCACTGACATCCCCAAAAGGACCTGTGCCTGATAAGCACGTATCCAATCTTCACAGAACGCGACTGGCGTCATATCATCGATGTAACGCCGAGAATCAAACAGAAGAAGAAGGCACCTTCCTCATAAGCTTGCCAGCTCCTAGTAATTCATTCTTGTCTGCTCAGACTAGTCCAATGCCACTCCAATAGTCCCAGAAACCAATCTCAACCCAGTACCAGTGGAGTAAACGTCCAAGGACAACAAACTCCAACATTTAGAAAATCTCTAGAGAGGTTGCCGTCACCTGTGGCTTCAAACGTTGTCACTAATATGATTTTAATGAAAATACATTAGGACTCATTACAAGCACAATAGAGAAAAACCAATGACAGTTTTGGAATCGAGGCAGTGGGATGAGCTCACTGAATGGAAATCCATGACTGAAAGACAGATGACCTGCGATGTTAAGTCCCATAGTGTCCAGAGCCTTTTGAGCCATGTCTGAAACTTAAATAGTTAAAGAGTTATTGACATTATTAGCATTATTGTTTACAATAAATTGAAACAACTGAATCCATCACAGAAGTCACACTCGTGGTACAGCAGGTTAAAGAAAACAATGCCTGCAGTATAATAAACAGATTATTTTTCTGATTAAACGACTATGAAAATACTATTTATGTAAATAATGTCATCACTGTGAATTCCTCCACAGAAACACAAATGACTTCATCGGCATGAGTTTTTCCCTTAATATTCCAATAACTTTCGACGTGTATTGAATAACACATCTGATTTATAAAATAGGTCAAGTTATAGTGTTTTAACTGGAGTGCTGAATGTGGCGATTTGTCTGTCTGAGAGTTGTTTAAATTGTTAAAATAATATGTGAATGAGTTTGTTAAGAGATTGGAAAATGACTGCAAAAATTTTCATATGTTTTATTACAAGTATACGAAATTGTTATGAATGTTACAAATGGTTGTCAGAATGAAAGTATCTGCACTGAATCAAGGTTTGGTCATGTGACCAGACCTTTGAAAAAGCGTGCAGGGCAGAGCTCGTGGTCTTTCGCCTGTCATGTTGCGTCTGGAGTATTGGTGAAGTATTTCTTCTGGAGCCAGTAATGCTATGGACGGTGTGTATGCCGCAAATGTTATTTTCGTGCACTGGGATTTTTACGTTGTGATTTTGTGCATACTACTAGGTGAAATGCTATGTCTGCACAAAACAATATCAAAATATGCATTGATTATAGACACTGTTCACTTATACAATGAGTTATGTGTTTGTGGCCAACATTCGCATTCACTGTGCTTCTCTAAAAAAATAATTAAAAGCGATTTCTATAAAACTTAAAATCAACCTGTTTCGACCAATGTTATTATCCAGCGGGATTTCGACCAACAGATCCAACCTCAGTGCATCGCTAATGTCTCACTGCCAATATAAGGCTTTGATATTAGCCTTATTATGTTGTGAAGTTGGGCTAAAGAGCGACAGTGTATGGCCACCACCTACCGGTGTTGCACGCCACGCTCAATGTTAATGGCCGTAGATTGCCCACACCCTGGGGAACAGGAGAAAACTTGGTATCGTTTCTTGTCCCTCCATCATATTTGAACTCTTAAAGAGAGAGCTAGTGAGTTAGAATTTTCATGTATGAATTTTGTTGGTGCACAAGTTCGTAGTATTTTTCCGTAAATTTAATAAACACAGCAGGTACACATAACAGAGGCTTAAGTCATCAATAATATATGTTCCTCTACTACTTACAACAGTCTGGCAATGCTGGAGTAATTTTCCCATTTCGCAATTGTAGAAATCGTGTGGTTTTGAGGCGAAGAACTCGTCTAGCCATGTCTGGAGTACATTTTCATCCAAAAAGATAGTGCCTTCAAGATTGTTCGGTAGAGAGCGTAAAAGTTGAAAATATGAGGACGCAACATCAGGTGATTAATGTGGGTGCGGAGTGGCATCCAACCCCAACTCTTGTGTAGCGTTTTTTTGTCAGTCTAACAGTACGCAGTCTTCCTGGTCGTTGTTTTGCAAGACGTCCCTGTTGTTGGCAATAAATGTCATAAAGCCATTATATCCTCTCCTGAGGCAAGCTGTCCCACAGCTGAAATAACTGGCTCTTCGACAACATAACATGAGAACTGGGATGTCTGTGACATACTGTTGTACCTCCAGAGTTCCCATCAGGGAAGCAATTCATAGTATACCACACTGTAGGTGTTCCACCACATGCATAATTTAATCCTTTGTGGATGTGTGCAGGTCTTTTTATGGGGAGTTGATGCTTCGTTTGCACTCAGCCATTTGTATGAGCTCTTCTATTCCTTTCTTTTCCTTATGTTAGCTTGAAGACACCACTTCTCATCACCAGTAACGATACAAGATAGAAATGAACTGTGTTGTTCAAGAGCAAATTCATAACGAGCAAGCAGAATACACCTATGAACGCCCACTGATTTTTTTGAGTTTGGCTTAGAGCATGCGGTACCCACACACGCGATTTTTGAAACTTCCCGATTGTATGATCACTCCATACAGTGGAGTGATCACAGTTCATCACATTTTCTAGTTCTCGAGTACGTTGATGTGGATGATTGTTGTGGATGATGCGTTTAAACGATGTTCCTCAAATCCCAAAACTCTTCCTGAACATGGAGAATCACTAATGTCAAAACGATCCTTCTTAAAACGAGAAACCCATTTTCTTACCGTGCTCTGTCCATTGGCATTATCCCCATACACGGCGCAAATGTTTCTGGCTGTCTCCGCTGCTCTCACCATTCTGAAATGGAATGAAGTTGTTGTATGGCACTGGTGGCCGGGACGTCCCATCCGGGGAAGTTTGGCCGCTGGGTTGCAAGTCTTATTTCAAATGACGCCGCATTGGGCGACTTGCGTGTCGGTGATGATGAGACGATGATGAGGACAACACCCAGTCCATGAGCACAGAAAATCTCCAACCAGGCGGGAAATCAAACCCGGGATCACTGAATGGTAGGCAAACACGTTACCACTCAGCTAAGCACCATTCTATTCAACTGAGACAGAAGAATATGTCGGAAATGTTCCCATTTCTGCACTTGGCATTCCATTTTCTAGCGTTGACAGCTCCACTTACCATCTCCAAATGACAAAATGATAATATGGAGACTCAAATAGTAACAGTGAACTACAAGTAAAAAATGACAGCCGAAATACCAACATTCAAAACAAAAACTCTACGAACTTTTGCACCAAACTAATATTATATACTTTGGATATCATCGCAGGTATTTTTCCATATCTGCAGAGCGGGTATGTGTCCCACCTCAAGTGTTAACTTCCATACTCCTCGCAGATAAATCAGATTGATTGAATACTGGAAACTTCAAAATATGCAATTGGAATATCGCTTGGTATTTTATACGGAGTTTATCTAAAATTTAACACAGACACTGTGGAAGATGCTTAAGGATACTGTAAAATTACTTGTGTGAACTTCATGCAACCGTAAGTTCTTTGTAACACTGAGGCAGATTGTAGCATTTTCTGAAAGAATTGCAATTCACAATTGCGACATCTAAAGAGCTAGAAATTATTTAAATGGTTGCAAACGCCCACCAAAAAAATAGAAATTTAATAATTTAGCCATTTAGTTTGATAAACTATTTAGTGGATTTTGTCCCGACTTATGGCGATTTAAAATGCGATGAAGGGGAAAATTGTGCTTCGGAGATGGAGACAATGGGTTGAAATCGGACATAGTGTGTCTACGAGTGCGCAATGGCGAAAGCGAGTGGGTAGGCTGTGTGTGACGAGCTGACATCGTGGTGGACAAAAACACATGCAAATACACTGCCGAGCTCCTAAGTTTCACACGTCGTTTGGAATAGACATTGATGAGGACGTTATGCAACAAAAATGTTTGAATAATGGGAGCTTCGTGGAGTGTTACAAATGACAATGAACACGGAGTGATAAAGATTTTCATCGTGTTGAACAAAACTGTTTGCAAGAAATAGAGTTACATAAACCTATGTGCTTTAACATTCTTAATCAATTTTCAACACAGTTCACTTCCGTATGTGCTTTAACATTCTTAATCAGTTTTCAACACAGTTCACTTCCGTGATCATTAAATCGTTAAATGACGCTACTGAAACAATAAACAATTTACTACATGTGAAATTGGTTTGCCACACTGTGAATTCGCGAAGGTAATATGCAAGCTAAAAACGAACAAACTAACTTGAATGAACAGTCAGTGGAAGCGAATTGTGCAGTCTGTTTAGACTGTGTGTTTGATGCGAGCAGTTATAGAATGTGTTACCAACATTGTTGGCGTACACTTACGGACTACAGTCCAACCACACAATAATTATTAATGACCAACTTATACTCAAAGAGAAATGAGAGGAAGAGTGAATCACATTCCACACAAGAAGACGGATACATTTTATCGCCGACAGATCTACTTTAATTTCGCCATCGCAAGCGGCGAGATGCCACTATCTGTTTGAACTGCAATTTCTTTTCCTTTTGTGATGAACTTGTTTCCATCATTGGTTCTTCTACGAATAAAAGTATTTTTACAGTGGCAGTGTTCACCATTTAGGGCTGACATCGTCCTTCCTGATATTAGTTGTAGTCATTACTGTTTACTACCTCTGTCTTTTTCTTTTATGTTAATTCGGTTTTTACTGTATGTGTTTCTACGTATCTTCTGGAGAGCAATGTTTCTGCATAAGTTCACAGTGTTTCTGTTAGGCAATTCTACATATTTACCAGTGGCATGTTGCACACTGTGGTGTCTGTCAATAGTTTCCAGGCTCCAACCAATATAAATAATGACATTCGATCATCATTGGTGCAAGAAACAAAATCGGCGGGGACCCTTTAAATTTGGCAGCTGTTCGAGACTATGTTTACATTGAGTAAATCTTCAGATTACAGTACACAGTAGCGTTGTATACTGCACACAGGATCGAGAATGAATTCGTTTTTCGGATTGATATTGAGCGATATTATAACCTGTTCCATTACTGTTTACAAAGTAACTATAGGATTCTGTAATACACTCCTGGAAATGGAAAAAAGAACACATTGACACCGGTGTGTCAGACCCACCATACTTGCTCCGGACACTGCGAGAGGGCTGTACAAGCAATGATCACACGCACGGCACAGCGGACACACCAGGAACCGCGGTGTTGGCCGTCGAATGGCGCTAGCTGCGCAGCATTTGTGCACCGCCGCCGTCAGTGTCAGCCAGTTCTCCGTGGCATACGGAGCTCCATCGCAGTCTTTAACACTGGTAGCATGCCGCGACAGCGTGGACGTGAACCGTATGTGCAGTTGACGGACTTTGAGCAAGGGCGTATAGTGGGCATGCGGGAGGCCGGGTGGACGTACCGCCGAATTGCTCAACACGTGGGGCGTGAGGTCTCCACGGTACATCGATGTTGTCGCCAGTGGTCGGCGGAAGGTGCACGTGCCCGTCGACCTGGGACCGGACCGCAGCGACGCACGGATGCACGCCAAGACCGTAGGATCCTACGCAGTGCCGTAGGGGACCGCACCGCCACTTCCCAGCAAATTAGGGACACTGTTGCTCCTGGGGTATCGGCGAGGACCATTCGCAACCGTCTCCATGAAGCTGGGCTACGGTCCCGCACACCGTTAGGCCGTCTTCCGCTCACGCCCCAACATCGTGCAGCCCGCCTCCAGTGGTGTCGCGACAGGCGTGAATGGAGGGACGAATGGAGACGTGTCGTCTTCAGCGATGAGAGTCGCTTCTGCCTTGGTGCCAATGATGGTCGTATGCGTGTTTGGCGCCGTGCAGGTGAGCGCCACAATCAGGACTGCATACGACCGAGGCACACAGGGTTAACACCCGGCATCATGGTGTGGGGAGCGATCTCCTACACTGGCCGTACACCACTGGTGATCGTCGAGGGGACACTGAATAGTGCACGGTACATCCAAACCGTCATCGAACCCATCGTTCTACCATTCCTAGACCGGCAAGGGAACTTGCTGTTCCAACAGGTCAATGCACGTCCGCATGTATCCCGTGCCACCCAACGTGCTCTAGAAGGTGTAAGTCAACTACCCTGGCCAGCAAGATCTCCGGATCTGTCCCCCATTGAGCATGTTTGGGACTGGATGAAGCGTCGTCTCACGCGGTCTGCACGTCCAGCACGAACGCTGGTCCAACTGAGGCGCCAGGTGGAAATGGCATGGCAAGCCGTTCCACAGGACTACATCCAGCATCTCTACGATCGTCTCCATGGGAGAATAGCAGCCTGCATTGCTGCGAAAGGTGGATATACATTGTACTAGTGCCGACATTGTGCATGCTCTGTTGCCTGTGTCTATGTGCCTGTGGTTCTGTCAGTGTGATCATGTGATGTATCTGACCCCAGGAATGTGTCAATAAAGTTTCCCGTTCCTGGGACAATGAATTCACGGTGTTCTTATTTCAATTTCCAGGAGTGTACAATAACTTATGAATTTTGTTTAACAAATTTTGATAAATCTGGTTGAATATTCAGATAAATTTAAAGTTTAATATTCGATAATTAGATACCCTAAAGCTGGATTCTTTACAATTACTGCAGATGATCATTACTGCGAGTATGGTGGGAAGTCCAATGTTTTGAGGGGCACACTGCTGATTTCTGGCACCATGGTGTACGGAGCCATCAGGTATGACAACACTAATGGGAACTCTGGAGGTACAACAGTATGTCACACACATCCCAGTTCTCATGTCATGTTGCACGAAGAGCCAGTTATTTCAGCTGTGGGACAGCTTGCCTCAGAAGAGGATATAATGGCTTTATGACACCCTTTCAAAAGAATTAGTACTTGCATCCAGGCCCGGGGGGGGGGGGGTGTAAGCTGTACTAATAAGTGGGCTCATACTGCCAAGTTCTTTATAAATTTGATTTCATTTTGTAATCAATGAAATAACATTCACATACCCTCTCAACAAGAAATCGTCATTTCTTTTTTCTTCCTCTTCTTCTGGAGATGCTTCACTTTTTTGTTAGACAGTGTGTGTGCATGTGTGCATGTGTGTGTGGGGGGGGGTGGTTGGTGGGTGGGCGAGTTGGTGGGTGGAAATACAGAAGAGGTTGTTGGTGCTTGTTTGCACATGTCTGTAGATGTGGTTATTTGTATATGACAGTGTCTGTGTTTGTATGTTGGTTGTGTTTGCACGTCTCTCTGTAATTGAATATGCATGACAGAAGCAAGATATGGACTGAATACTGTGGATTTATGGTTGTATGTAAAAGAGAAGTTGTGGTGCGTAAACATGGGAATGCAAATAAGTAAGTAATCCTTTCCAGTATCCCAACTCTCCAGAGAAGATGATAAACTTAAATTCCACGTGATACTTACGAAACACTAATATTCGTAAAGATATTAATGTAAAAATTATGTTATTTGTGAAAATGATCTCGAACATGTGATCTTCGAACAGAGACTCTGTAGGTGGAAGTCATGAAGTCAACGAATAAGTCCTAAAAACGAATAAAATTGCAGAATTTGTGAAAAATTACATCTGGGGATTGGACCTGGCGCTTGGAGTTCAGTGGCGGCAGCTACAAGTAATCAGCTTCTTGCGCAGTTCTTCAAAACCGTGTCCACACTGCATGAGGGGCAAGGCGGCAGAAATACTGAGATGAAGATCAGAACAGGTGTCATTTGGGTGTGGGGGGAATAGGAAGAAGACCCTACCTGTAAACCCACAACAACGCTGCTGTCAAAAACCTGATTTACTCATCAAGGCATGGGTGGCTGTACTCGTTCCATAAGCGGGAAATGCAGCTCGCGAAGAGCAATGATTGTCACTTACGATAAAAATCAGTATTTGTTAAAATTACTTAAAACGGTGACTTAACGGCATACAATGTGTTGCGGCCACATGTAGTAAGCGTTGCTTCACGCAGTGGAGAATGGCAAAACACGAGGCACGCTGGCGACCGAGGCGTTGCTAAGTAAGCACGCACAGATAGCCTTGCTGACAGCAGCAGTCTACCAACAGACTGACGCAAGGACGCACATAGACCGAGCGCCAAGCGAAGCCTCCTGGAGAGTGCTGAGTAAGGGGAAGTGAGGCCAGCTCACTGAGTTACGCTGCAATATACTGCGGGAGTAATAACAAAAAGCTACCACCGAGGGTAAAAAAAGTCCTTCTGCCAGATATAAATAGTGGAGCGCAGGCAGCAACAGACAGAAGCCATTAGGAAGCAGTTCGGATCTGAGGACGGACGTGGTCTGTGTCCGAATGGTCAATCTTCAAAGGTGACGATTTCGGAAGTCTGTTCCAGCTCGCAGCAGTCATCTGTTCGCCGCCAGACGTCAACTTCAGCTCTGGAGGTCAGCCCAAGTTCGGTCGGCACCATGGCTGGCTGACTACAGCAAGAACTTCCTGCAGGACCGGCTGCAGCGCGGTCTTGGTCACAGGCGCCGCTGGGGACTGACACCCGGACTTCACAGAAACCCGGCCCCACGGCGCGTGGTCCGTCCATGACGGAACCTCGCGGACATCACGACTGACGGCTTCCCAGCCGCTGGTGCAGCAGGCGTCGGCAGCTGACCTCACGGCGACGCGGCTCCGTGGGCGTGCCCGTACAGGGACGCCGAGCGGCGACAAGTTTATCTCAACCACAGGGCATCCTGGCTTCAGCGGAGCACTGGTGGCCTGAGGCTCCCGAGTGCGATCAGCGGCGCGCGTTGCGCGCATTGTCGGAGAATCTACACAGCAGCAGCCAGGCGGAGGGATCCGCAGGGCTGGGCAGCGACGACGAGGGAGAAATTGTACAAAAAGTTCAATAAATAACTGTAAAACTCCACGCCGTCTCAGTCTTTGGCGCAGCCACTGTGTCTGCTGCTAACAAGTGGTGCAGAAGTCGTAAAAAATGGTAGCGTGAGTATGCAGAACAGAAGTCGAAATCATAGAAGTGTCCAATCGCTTTCTTAGAGAAATGGATACAACTGATGATGTACCACGTTTGTGCAGACCACCAACAAGTATAACAACAGACAACATCGAGCAAACATGAAAGCTGCTGCCACGAAATCGGCGAGTGCCCCTGAGCTTAATACACTCCTGGAAATGGAAAAAAGAACACATTGACACCGGTGTGTCAGACCCACCATACTTGCTCCGGACACTGCGAGAGGGCTGTACAAGCAATGATCACACGCACGGCACAGCGGACACACCAGGAACCGCGGTGTTGGCCGTCGAATGGCGCTAGCTGCGCAGCATTTGTGCACCGCCGCCGTCAGTGTCAGCCAGTTCTCCGTGGCATACGGAGCTCCATCGCAGTCTTTAACACTGGTAGCATGCCGCGACAGTGTGGACGTGAACCGTATGTGCAGTTGACGGACTTTGAGCGAGGGCGTATAGTGGGCATGCGGGAGGCCGGGTGGACGTACCGCCGAATTGCTCAACACGTGGGGCGTGAGGTCTCCACAGTACATCGATGTTGTCGCCAGTGGTCAGCGGAAGGTGCACGTGCCCGTCGACCTGGGACCGGACCGCAGCGACGCACGGATGCACGCCAAGACCGTAGGATCCTACGCAGTGCCGTAGGGGACCGCACCGCCACTTCCCAGCAAATTAGGGACACTGTTGCTCCTGGGGTATCGGCGAGGACCATTCGCAACCGTCTCCATGAAGCTGGGCTACGGTCCCGCACACCGTTAGGCCGTCTTCCGCTCACGCCCCAACATCGTGCAGCCCGCCTCCAGTGGTGTCGCGACAGGCGTGAATGGAGGGACGAATGGAGACGTGTCGTCTTCAGCGATGAGAGTCGCTTCTGCCTTGGTGCCAATGATGGTCGTATGCGTGTTTGGCGCCGTGCAGGTGAGCGCCACAATCAGGACTGCATACGATCGAGGCACACAGGGCCAACACCCGGCATCATGATGTTGGGAGCGATCTCCTACACTGGCCGTACACCACTGGTGATCGTCGAGGGGACACTGAATAGTGCACGGTACATCCAAACCGTCATCGAACCCATCGTTCTACCATTCCTAGACCGGCAAGGGAACTTGCTGTTCCAACAGGACAATGCATGTCCGCGTGTATCCCGTGCCACCAAACGTGCTCTAGAAGGTGTAAGTCAACTACCCTGGCCAGCAAGATCTCCGGATCTGTCCCCCATTGAGCATGTTTGGGACTGGATGAAGCGTCGTCTCACGCGGTCTGCACGTCCAGCACGAACGCTGGTCCAACTGAGGCGCCAGGTGGAAATGGCATGGCAAGCCGTTCCACAGGACTACATCCAGCATCTCTACGATCGTCTCCATGGGAGAATAGCAGCCTGCATTGCTGCGAAAGGTGGATATACACTGTACTAGTGCCGACATTGTGCATGCTCTGTTGCCTGTGTTTATGTGCCTGTGGTTCTGTCAGTATGATCATGTGATGTATCTGACCCCAGGAATGTGTCAATAAAGTTTCCCCTTCCTGGGACAATGAATTCACGGTGTTCTTATTTCAATTTCCAGGAGTGTATTAGGAGAATTGAGGAACAGTAAGGACAGTTTTAAAGCCTTCATTCACCAAGATTTAGGCAAGCAGAAGGCACTTTCCCAAATGAACTTGAACGAGCAGAAAAGCAACATAGAAGAAAACTACTGGAGAGCTGACTGATTCACTTAAGATGTACCTTGTCCACAAAGCGTCATCTCATGGAATAGCGCATGGTGCTGCCGGTTGAATCCTGTCTCTGGAATAGTAAGAGACTAGGCATACTGCCTGAGGGCAATACAGTGACCATTGTGTAACGAAATTCCTTTATTGTATTTCTCAATCTCCAGTCACACAATACATTTAACCCGAGGCTGAGAACTACCTTAAAAGTGTTTCGATTAAACAGTGCTCGGTGATCAAGGTAATGGATCTAACCAACGCTGATTATCTCTTTGGATAGCAACGGCATGTTTCGTACCTGAAGGTGCAAGCTGTCAAAATCGAACTCCATCAGTTTTGAACATGGCGCTGCTACGCACCTAGCTATTTGTGCAGAATTTTATGCGACTGGAGGATGGAGTCTGTCTCATGACAACAACCTCCCCCACATACCGTGATCTATTTACACCAGGGTTCCGTATCACGTAACTGTTAGCGAACACGCTTCACATTCCACTGCTGTAGCACCTGCAGACTTCCTTTCGTCTCTCTGTGGCAATGAAATCCACAAAAGCGTCAGTTTTGCAACATACCGGTCATCCAGAGACGCGTAACACGGACAGGTGTAACAGCATGTAACAATTTTTTTAAATTCCGATAAACAGCTTTCGCTGAAAGCATTCATAAGTCTTCCAGAATTGTTAAATGGCTAATTGAGATTACGTTGAAGGTGAATTAAAGTACTTAGTTTATAAGCGGTGGATATAATTAAAGTGCACTTACTAACGAAGGTCCAGTGCGCCAGTAATTATCGTAGAAATGTGGTATACGTGCTTATGCGTTAATGCGGAACCGATTTATTCTCGAAAAAACTAGTTCCAAGTTCGCCCCCCAGATGCGAATCTGGGGCTGTACACAGTTTATATGACGATATGACTTCCATGCTGTCATTTACACATGCCATAACGTGAATAAATTGTATGACTATCGAATGGCTGCAATTACAGTACTGTACTGAGAGACTATCGCCGACCGAAAAGTTTGAGGAAGAGGCCCGATGTCATTAAATGGTTTAAAGAACACGATAATGAAATTCAAAACACGGGTGAGCTTGTTGTCGTTTCTGTAAGAGAAAGACGTCCTATCCCGGTGGAAGTTACTGGCGATGTTGCCGTTGCTGGAATTGGTCACGCAGCACGTCCCCCAGGTAGTGCTAGTGCTCGTGCACTGTTACGAGAATTTTCCATTCAAATGTTCAACAGTACGGAAAGTTTTGCGGTCTGTTTTACACCCATGCCCATTCAAGATCCAGACGGTGCAGCACATGAAACCTCATGGTCCGCAGCAACATTCTGAATTTGCTCTTCGGTTTTTCGCACAGATCGAAGTTGATGACATGTGGCCAGACTATATTATATGGTGTGTCAGGCACGTTTTACACTACAGCGCGCAGTGAATAAACAGAACTGCCGAATTTGGGGTACTGTTAAACCACTTTTGTGCATGATAAGCGATTGCACTCGTCATACGTGACTGTGCGGTGTGGATTCACACTTCTTTATTCCAGGTCCGCTTTTCTTTGAAGAGAATACACCCAGACGGCCTGTCAGATGTATCGTGACGTCTGCACGTTATCGATACCTCCTTGTACAGCACGTGATTCCTGATTTAGAAGAGCGCAACTGTGTGGAAACCACTGTTTTGAAGCAAGATAGGAAAACACTTCATGTTGCTCGCCCAGTGAAAGATCTGCTTAATGCAACCTTCAACCAGAGGTTTTCCAAAGGTATGACCTGCAAGATCATGTGATCCGATTCCATGTGACTCTTAGCTCTGGAGATATTTAAAAGAACTTGTTTACCAGGGACCCGTTCGGTCTTTACCTGATCTGAAGGCCAGTATACAGGAACACGTTGCTTTGATTCCACCAGAAGTGCTGCGAGCAACTGTTGATCATGTCGTTTTACGGATGCAACGTCTCGTCGATGTCTTCGGTGATCATACTGAATAAATTGTGTAAGTGGAGGTTAGTAATAAAATCAACATTATGCCTTTCACACTTGTTTGATCCTTTCTGCCCACGTCCCGTTCCGGAACCGTTACATGTTGAAACATTTCTGTACGTCTTTCTTTCATTCACAGCTCCAGATTTGTAGCTGGTAGCCAAATTTGAAACCATATTTTTTACAGACAAAAGTCGGTTCCGCATTAGCAAATCTACCAAGTTTTGCTCTATACGATAATTATAGCTCACACTGGAC
Source organism: Schistocerca cancellata (assembly GCF_023864275.1). NCBI lineage: Eukaryota > Metazoa > Arthropoda > Insecta > Orthoptera > Acrididae > Schistocerca > Schistocerca cancellata. The sequence continues at coordinate 497,410,955 of NC_064627.1, read as the reverse complement.
CTCTGGGAGAAGCTGCATTTTAATTATAGCCTTCCGGTACCTATTTATTTTCTTTGTTTTATTATCTAATTCATTTCTCACGCAACGTTGTATTTAGCTGTTGGGAGGAGATCACCGGGTTCAAAGGTGACCATGTTGGGTGTAGAGATGGCTTTAACTGCAGACACGTTGAACGAACCATCCCAGTAGTCATCTAAAATAGTTTATGGATATCTCTACTTAAAGAGACACCACAGTTTGTTTCACACTTTCCATCCTGAGATGGCATTACAGGCGTAACTTCGTAGTCTCGTATTGCGATCCATTGCTGGTGCATTGACCTGAGAAATAACTTGATATTTAAGACTGTAATGAATCTTGCCCCACAGGAACTAATACTCAATTGCTGAATTGTACGATACCATCTACATTTTAGTCAGACATGAGTAGATTTTCTCATATGAATCGTAAATTTCCTATCTGTGAGTGTTCATAGTGTTTTCTCATTGCCAGACATAAATTTTCCGTTAATATATTTTTGTTATTTATATGTCAATATGTTATCATGATCGATTATAAATCCAAAAATTAGTGGACGCATTATTACCGCCAAATGCTCCGAAAACAAATTTAGTTCATTTACAATATTTTGTATACAAACAAAATATCTGTTTCCATTTTTATTTTTATTTATTTTACTATCGATATGAAAACGATATTGTTAAGTAGCAGGAAGTTTTAATTTTGTATTTATAACTTTCGCAATCTTTGTCATTTGACATTACTACTAACATTCTTTAAAAAATATAGACGTTCCTAAAATAATACGTAATTTAAATCTGCTAAATAATCTAAAAACCAAAGTCACCTGAGATATATTTTGACTTATGGTATGTTCTCGAAGGTTCTGGAATGTCTATAAGTTCTATATTACTGCTATTTTGACACCAAGCGCATTAGATTGTTCTGAAACTCACTATAGTTCAGTTTTTGTGGCAGAGCTTTTTCATATCGTTTCAGTTGAGAAAACTTCTTTGGTCTTGATTTTTGATGTTTTTTAAAAACTGTGAAATGTCATATGAAAAGGTTATTAAACTGCATATTTTGCAACAAAGCTATTAATATCTCAGTCTGTTCATTTAAAAGAACTCAGGACGTTGGAATTGAATATTACGTCGTAATATGTGCCCAGACACTGAAGCCATCTTCAAAAGCTAAGTACAGTTTCTAAGTTGTTATGTTACTTCCCTTTAAAATAGGAAAACACTGCTTGCAAAATGATGAACAATACGTAGCAACGTTATTATAAAGAATATTTATCAGTAGTGAAACTGTGGAATATTAAATGGAGGTGCATTATAAGACGCACGTGACATTTAGGTGTTGTGAGGAGAGATTAGTATCCAATGGGATTGGGACGAAGGACCGATATAATTGTATGTACAGTTGTATATTGACTGCGTGCATATTGGAGGAATCATCTCAGCATTCGTCTCAAGTAATTTATGGCTAGCTAAGGAACCATCGTAGTTAGCTCCTTACCCTGCGTATGTGGTCTAATTTTATCGATATCTATCGGAAGCAAGCCCAAAAGGAGAAAGTAACGGCGAGTACTCACGTCCGTGACGTTCTTCTGTTCGATGGCGCGGCTGGTGTTGCGGTAGACGATGGCGCACAGGCCCTCGAACCGCGTGTCTTTGCCATCCGACACGATGACGCGCGGACCGCGCACTGCCTTCCCGTCCGCCGGCTGAGGCCGTCCAGACTCTGCACCCAACATCAAGTGTAAGCAGCTATCAACTGCTATCCTTACTTAAAAGGCAACTATCCCATGCTCCGAAGGCTGTGTTCTATGACACATCAAGATCATTTACCTACAAAACTCAGCATTACATACGGCATATTTGAAAATTAACGAACCTAAAGACTGCAGAAACACAATTCACTGAATAAACAATAGGATGTAGCAGACAGTTACGACTAGCAGATCCACAGGAGTAACAAATGGGGCATATTTAGTGAAAATCGAAACATTTTCATGGAACAATATACACGACTGGCCATTAAAATTGCTACACCACGAAGATGACGTGCTACAGACGCGAAATTTAACCGACAGGAAGAAGATGCTGTGATATGCAAATTATTAGCTTTTCAGAGCATTCACACAAGGTTGGCACCGGTGGCGACACCTACAACGTGCTGACATGAGGAAAGTTTCCAACCGATTTCTCATACACAAACAGCAGTTGACTGGCATTGCCTGGTGAAACGTTGTTGTGATGCCTCGTGTAAGGAGGAGAAATCACGTTTCCGACTTTGATAAAAGTCGGATTGTAGCCAATCGCGATTGCGGTTTATCGTATCGCGACATTGCTGTTTGCGTTGGTCGAGATCCAATGACTGTTAGCAGAATATAGACCCGGTGGGTTCAGGAGGGTAATACGGAACGCCGTGCTGGATCCCAGCGGCCTCGTATCATTAGCAGTCGAGATGACAGGCGTCTTATCCGCATCGCTGTAACGGATCGTGCAGCCACGTCTCGCTCCCTGAATCAACAGATGGGGACGTTTACAAGACAACAACCATCTACACGAACAGTTCGATGACGTTTGCAGCAGCATGGACTATCAGCTCAGAGACCATGGCTGCGGTTACTCTTGCCGCTGCATCACAGACAGGGGCAGAACCTGGGTGCACGAATGGCAAAACGTCATTATTTCGGCTGAATCCAGGTTCTGTTTACAGCATCATGATGGTCGCATCCGTGATTGGCGACATCAGGGTGAACGGACATTGGAAGCGTGTATTCGTCATCGCCATACTGGCGTATACCTGGCTGTGGTATGGGGTGCCATTGGTTACACGTCTCGGTCACCTCTTGTTCTCATTGACGGCACTTTGAACAATGGACGTTACATTTCAGATGTGTTACGCCCCTTGGCCCTACCCTTCATTCGATCCCTGTGAAACCCTACATTTCGGCAGGATAGTAGAGGGACAAGGTTCGCGTCAAGACACGCTGCATTGTTGCCAAATTCATTCAAGATGGCGGTGATGACGTCATCCAAGATGGTGGCATGTAGACTTGGCAACATTGCATGACGTCATCCAAGATGGCGGATTTTGGCGGGAGAAAAAGCCAATTGTGCTACATCCACTAACCTAACCTCAAGAAAAAATGGCGGGAAGTTTTAATTTTGGCGGGAAAATAGTCCATTTGCGCTACATCCAATAAACTGACCTCAAGAAAAAATGGCAGGAAGTTTGAATATTGGCGGGAAAATACGCCAATTGTGTTACGTTCACTAACCTAAGCCTCCAGGAGATAAAATGGCGGCAAGTTTGAATTCAAGCATGATAATGCATACAAAGACCGTACTTGTCTTTATTATTATTCATTATCATTTATTAACATTCATTATCATTCATTGTCATTTATTATCATTCATTATCATTTATTATCATTATTATTATTCATTATCATTTATTATTATTTATTATTATTGACCTGCCTTCACTAGAAAATTGCGCAAAATTCAAATTCCAACACGATAATGTCTCGAAAACTGTACTTCCATGTATTATTATCATTTATTATTTATTCAAGATGTCCGATTTTCTCGGCGAGAAAGCCATTTTCCTTACATCCGCAACAAAAATCTACCACAAGTTCAAATCCCAACACCATAATTGATCACACGTATGAACTTTCTCCCTCACTTATCTTTTTCCACTAGTAACCTATCATAATTGCGTCAAATAATAAACTGCTCTTATAGTAACGTAAGTCACGTCCTTTGATTTTGCAGGGGGGAAGGGACTGAAGACTTTATTTCAAGCAGTGCGGTCATCACTTGTTCTCCAACACAGTCAGCACACACATCTTTCATATCGCAGTGCAGTCACCACGACGTCCGCACTCCAACTGAATTAGTTCAAATCCTCGCCACCCCCTGGCCAGCGTGCGGAGACACTGTCGACACCTGTCACGTGAGGCGCCCGGCCATTTGCAGTGGACTGGCGGTACGCTCAGGGCGAGCCCAGCGATCACTCCCACGTCGTAAACATGTTTTCACTGGACACGATTGAACTCGCCAAGTTTGACGTCACAGCGGCCCTTTGTCCGCTCACCACGTGTATTCGTCGCCTCCGTACGTTTCCCGCCAAAATTGTCTGCCTCCGAGCTGAATCACACAACTGTCGACCGTTCGCTGCCACACTTTTGGCGCCACGTTCAAACCTGTCGATGCCGACCGCTCACCGTCCACCACGTGTTCCTGTTCGAGCGAGAACGCAGTGCTACACTTTTGGTGGCAAAGTTTGCTCAATAGCGGAATCCGCCATGACTATATAATAGCACATCTGGACCGCACTAGAACGCCCGCTAATTTACTCGCCCTTGTGTGCGCGTAATAACTGTATAATTGATGCGCCGCCGCCCTGCTTACGTCACACACCCTCCATACACGTGACGGACATAGCCTTCTGTAAATACCTGGAAAATGACTCTTTATTTCAGACATTACAGTCATGCAGGTGTATCCCACCTGACTTCTCCATGTTCACACAGCGAAACTCCAGAGTGCAGCTGAGGTACGCGTGGCCGGCTGAGCCCGCTCCATCGGTAGCTCCCAGGCCGGCTGACGTCAAGCGGCCAGCGGTGCCCGCACAGCCCCCATGGCCAGCGCGCTAGGTAGGCGGTGAGCGGCGCCTAAGGGTTGCCACAAACGGTCAGCCGCACTAGCCTCAGAGTCCGACTACGTAAACATATTTCCGCGCCCGTGAGCACTTAACGCTGGACAGGATGGAACCTGTCGACCGGGTGCCAGACAAAGGATACGTTTGGCGCCAGAGTTTGACCGACAGCGGAATCCACCATGACCGTATAACAGCACGTTTGCTCGTCATGAGTACGCTCGCTAATTCACTCTCACCACACCACTATATTAAATAATTCAATTTTCAATTTCATATACGTATGCAAACGTGTTCAAGTCCTTAATTTCAACTACTTTTCGAGGACCAGACCGCCACCTCCTCCTCCGAGGAACCAGCGCCAAGGTTGAAATCTGCCAGTAAACAAAGCTCACTTGCACTTCCGCCACCAACCTAAGAAAATTGTTTCAAACTAAGCCACCGGCACTCATCCTCTTCCTACACGTTTCTGGTAAATGGACTCACCCTGCACTCGGTCCATAGACCGAGGAACGAATTTACTTTATTTAGGAATGGAGTATACGTATCACACCGACGTGTCCCACATCGTACAGACCTGCAAAACACTCCTACATAACTCATTTATAATGTTCTAGACACCCGCTTGCTAATTGTAAACAGTTAAAAATAACTCATAGCACAGCCTACAGGCATGCGAACCGCTCGTAAATAATGCAAAACATTTACCTCCAAATAGCCAAACAACTGCTAATTTTCGGAAATAATTTCAGTGTATAGGCTGATGTGAGGAATAACGAGTGTACTTTATTTATTTGCGAAATATCTTTTTGAAACCTTTACTGTTCATAGGTTTCGATATGTAAGGCTGACATAAGGCAGTTTCTGAAAAAAATGGTTCAAATGGCTCTGAGCACTATGGGACTCAACTGCTGAGGTCATTAGTCCCCTAGAACTTAGAACTAGTTAAACCTAACTAACCTAAGGACATCACAAACATCCATGCCCGAGGCAGGATTCGAACCTGCGACCGTAGCGGTCTTGCGGTTCCAGACTGCAGCGCCTTTAACCGCACGGCCACTTCGGCCGGCGCAGTTTCTGAACTCCAGTAGTGCACTACACTTGGCAACACAACCACACCCATCAAGATATCCATTCCAATCCAGACCTGTGACTGCTCTACTGATAAATTTGGCCAGTTATTTGTCTACTCACTCACATTCTGACCAGATTGCCGTTATTGCGCAAAAACAGCACAGACTGCGCTGTGCTGCTCGGGGAAATAAGGAAGGACTGCACTGTATTTATTTTGAACCATTTTTTTTAGTCGTGGAGTATATTTGTCACAAAACACCCGCTACTGATACGACTGTGGTCATCCGACACAGGCCACAAACACGTAAACAACTTCCAATTTCACCACACAATAGCAAACAGCTCTTAAATAATGCAGTACACAATATCAGCAGACGAGCTCTGTACTCTTAAACTCTCCAAATAAAACACTGCACAGTGCACAGACATGGTCGCAAAATAGTGCAACATACGCGCCCAAACACCACCGCCTGCCAAACTGACCAAAAGTCTCTGCTCGGCCTCTCCCAAACATGACCTCAACACAGTCGCATTCTCACCTATCACCGGAGAAACTGATATCGCCTATGCGCCTGAGATTACGCCCAAGGCAGGCAGCGCGCGCGTGCGGTCGGCGGGGAAGGGGATTCCAGAGTCTCCGGCCAAGTTCAGCTTCCGAGCGCTCGTGACAGCCGACACATTTCAAAGCTTCATTGTTCTTCTCATGTATACCACCGACATCTCAGGTCTGGACCTGCCTTCACGTCTATTGGCAGAATAGCTCATAGCTCGTTGACACACTCGATTAACGCGGCCCGGAAATCATTTACTACTCGCATGCAACCGAGATGGTGACGGAAAACCAATCACTCTGATCTGCGGTGCAGGAGCGTGTAATCATTGAGAACACTCTATTTATTTTTTTTTCGAACAACTTATTTAACCATACACTATGTCTATCACGCTATCACAAAACACCAATCCCAGATGTGCCCTGAGCCATGTTGCACAGCCCACAGACACGCACCCAATCATAATTTCAGTACACACTATAGCAAACTGCTACTAAATACTACATCACACAGATGTGAAGATACGCTCAGTACTCGTAAACTATCCTAATAACGCATAGCAGAGCCTGCAGATCCGCTCGCAAAATAACTCAGCAGACGTGCGCAGGTACCCCCACTCTGCACCCTGCCCACAGGATCGTGAAGTCACCCATCCGTCTGATTTCAGACCTCGCACAGCCCCTGCTCGGCTTCCGCAAGCGTGAGTTGGCGCGGTCAACGCGCTCGTCAGCGGTCAAAGCGCACACATACGTCCGTCCAGGTCCGCGATCCCCAGCCGCGACCACCGAACGTGGGTGAAAGTCAACTTCATAATTCCAAAGCGCAGCCTCCATACGCTAGACACATCATAGCAGCACATGTCTTTACTCCTATGACACTGCAGTACACTGCGCATTGCTCCTCACACGACATTACACGGCCCTTTAACTAAACGTAACTACACATCCCTGCTCTCGCCTCGTTGCGTGACCAGCCATCTCGAAACCTCCTCAATATTATTCTTACTTTACAACATTTTTTTTTTAATAATAAGATCTAATTTACACCTCCCACCGCACCTAACCTCACACCCATCCCACCATCAACATACGCAAACGTCCTCAACCCTATCTAGACACTCATATATCACCCCACAAACCATGCCCATCAATCAATTTACCATTCTCATCCCCTCTTTTCGAATTACAAACGTAGCCTCTATCTAAACACCAATAAACTCATCTTTCTCGCACTTTCAACAGTAAAATTAATTTTACACACACCCAGAAATACCAAACGCAATTAAAGACTCAAACTTTTATACAGAGCATCAAGCACATACGACACTCACACCAATATTTAAAGCCTGGTCCATATTTACCACCTCCACCTTCAGTTAAATATTATTACCATTGCCACAACATTCTACCAGCGCTCGATTTGTACCTATTTTTCCGCTCTTAACTGTTGTCACTAGCGGTCGAATATCACTATCTATATATTGCATAAATTTCCACATGAAAACAATCTCGCCCCGCCGTTTAGAGACTCCTATATCCGAACACATAGCATCATTCAACTATCACTTGCTCTTATCTAATAACTCATCCATCAGGTCTCGGGGCAAGGTCATCCCTTTCTTTCTTTCTTCCCTTATTTCAGCAGCAGACAGCTATTTTTTTTACAGTGGTAGCTAAACTGCGCCATCAACTTAACATCACCATTGGCGAAACATATCTTCAAATACGTAAACGCACTTACTCAATTACACAGCGGTCTCCCTGAGGACATGACCTTCAATATTACAGTTCTTAATCCAATAACCACCGAAACAAGTACTAAATGCTCAAACTAATCCCATAGCGCCTTACAAAGCGTGTCCGAGCGCCGCCGGTGGCATGTCAAAGCCACATAGCTGTCCATCTAAACAGCCGTCCACTCAGCCCCAGGACCAGAATGCTGAAGTGGACTCTCCCTATACCTGATTTCCAGCTATTGTCTAACGACATACAAGCACAAATGGATTCCTGAATAGCGCAGATCTATGCTCGAAGTTTGGTCCACCAGCCGATGGGACCGGGTCCTGGGAGCCGTCCGCGAGGTCTGCATGTGCAAAGAGATACAGAAAACAGAGCAAGCGCTCTCCGAATGTGGAGGTGACTGGATACGCCTCGGTTACATTTAGAGACAATTTTAGAACACAGAACGATAACTGATGTCGCGGTCGCATGGATGGATCTGAAATAAAATCGAAAGCAATGCGAAAACTGATTGGCGCATAGATATAAACTAACCTAATATACACCGAAGTGCGGTGAAAATGAGAACGTACTTGCTTATCTTCTGATTCGCAGGGGGGAATTTGTACATGGAGTCAAGTATGAGGCAACCGGAGGAATGCAGGAAAACGATGACTTCGAAGTGAGCCGAATAAGGAAGGCAGTCAATTTTTTCTCGTTGACTTCGTATTATAGTGTATGTCTACTGAGGTAGCAGAGATACGCGCGAGTTGAATACTGTATTTGATGCTTTTCAGGAGGACAGAGAATCATTCACGTCTAAACTTACTCACACCTGTGTTAAATCATAACAGAGGGTGTGCGGGATGATCGATTGAGAGAGAGCTGCAACTAGGTACAATTCGAACGTTGACTCATTTATTCTAGAGAAGGACAAGTTGCTGAAGGTAGATTTTTTTTCCAGTATTCTATTTGGATGCTTTAGTCACGTGATATAGCCAGCGTTCTGGTCGTATGCGGCTACGTGTTCGGTATGTGGTTTAAAGCGCTGTCTACTTGCGATCGTTAATAGTGAACCCGTCGGTCAATAGAGGACTTCCATCTCATGTGTGATGAAGGTTGACACATTCCTCTAAATGCACTTTTATTTACGCGATCCCCACCCTGTCGCATGCTTGGTGTAAAATCGAGACTTCAGCGTCATAACTAAGTTAGCTGTGGGTATCTGTGAGGGGCTGTAATCATTGTGTACACACTTACCCGACAGACGGGTGTTTACAGAGTCGGTAACGGGATGACTTTTAAAATTCGCATGTTGTACGCTGCTGTTATACGTATCTGTTTGCTTGTAGGATGTACCGGGTGTTAATAACTATCATTTTTTATATAGACCTGATGGAGTAATAGTATTATTTCTGACTCGTGATCTGGTGTGATCATTGGGCACTAGACGTGTCCGCGGGGCTATATTGGGCTCGTATCATAGAAAGGAAAAGTTTTACGATTGGGGTAAAGATAGCTGAGCGTAAGGTGACCGGGGAGAAGGATGTATGTCTGACAGGACGGAAAAGTAAGCGATCTAAGGTTATTGCCCGTTTTTAAGTGCTGAACGTTCCAGTCTTAGGAGTGTTTGTGTGTTTATGTTCTCTCTCTCTCTCTCTCTCTCTCTCTCTCTCTCTCTCCTACTAGAACCTTCGATGCACCGATCATGGACTCTAGAACAATACTTTACACATGATAGATTGGATGATTTGCTTAAAAATCTATCGAACTACGTTGTGTATAAATATCACTCCGTTCTTGTTCTTCTTAACTGTATGCTATTAAATTAAGGCACTTTGAGATCTGTTACTATAGATCAATATGGTGTGCTAAGCTTCAAGACTTGGTTACATTTCGAGAAATGTGGTGCACTTGGATGGATTAGGACTAGGAAAGCTCTACTCAATCAAGAGAGGTGGAGTGTAGCTGTATTCGTCTGCTCGGTTGAGAATAATTGTGTAGCGATGTTGCGGGGTAGGTAGGTCAATGCCCAGGTGAAGATGGTCTTTTAACGTAAGAGGACTAGATAGCTCTGTGACTGCCATACGCAGAGAGATTGATCGAGTACTATGTGCGAGGTCTTAGAAATATGTATAGCGTTGTCTGGTATAATTTGATCGTCTTTATGTGTTCGAGAATTAAGTGGGAATGGACTTGCTGAGCAGTCATCTATGAATGGTCGCAATGATACTTGCAAAGTAGAGGATGTATGGTTTAGCTATGATACTGAAATTAAGAAAACAAGCTGTCACATGATTGGCCAGTGTTGGACTTACTGTAAAATTTTTCGCGATATCAGCTGTGATGGATAATATTACAGTAGATCGGTGGTGTCTTATCCATCGCATCTGTGCATTGGGTACGACGTAATGATTGACTGACAAAGCTTGCTTGAGTTGGGGAAGAAATTTTGGTTGATGGACCGCAACTTCCAGGGTTGCTAGCACCGAAAAGGTGATCCTGTACTTGTGTGCAAAAATGACCAATCACTAGAAATTAAATGCAGAGTTACAAACTATTCGGTCACTGCGACATATGAGTTTAAATGTAGAGGTGGTCAATCACTTTCGAGGGAAGTGGCTACAACGCCAGCAGGCTCTTCTATTTTCCATGTGTTGTGGGTGTCCTTTATTTAAAATAATTCAATGTTATGCTATCGACTGAAAGAATATGATTTATAAGGTGCAAGGTATAGTTTCCTGTGAGAGACCGTGCATCAGTCCGAGTTAATGTCTGTTTAGAATCAGAGAATGACTTCGAAGTCGCGGCAGAAAGACGAAATGCTCGGCAGTGTGCAAAAGCGTGTTAGAAAACACTGTTTGAACAAGGGCCAGAGGCAGCTTTTCATTCGCTTAGAGTTTGGGTGACCAAACTTTAAAGGGGTCTCTGCAGCGTGTGTGTATATTTAATATGATCTTGTTCATATAGGCATTTGTAGTTTGAGGTGTTGGATTCGGTGAGCTGTTATGAATTCTTGGATGGTCGCACTCTGAGTTACTCAGGGGGAGTATTGTGGATTCCGTTTGTCCCCGCTGGAGGTGGGTCGCATTGGTGCCTTCGTGACTTTTTCACTGTTTGATGGTAGAGGATGAAGATGATAGGGTGTTGAGGATCTGTTGTACTTGTACCTAGTTTGAGGCGTACAACATTGCGCGCATTTCCGGCGAATGGTCAAAGCAAGGTCCTGTTGTAGTAACTGAGATCGTTTTGTTTATAGACAGGTTGCAGAAGGTAATAGATATGTCTTTCTCCGACTTAAATTGCAGAGATCAGATGGGTGAAGATAAATGCATACTCATCTATGCTTAGAAAGGGAGAATGCTTTTTTTATTATTAAGTGAGTTTTGGCAGGAGTGAATATGATTTCATATATGCCAGTGGAAATTATCCGCGAAGGGTGAATGACGTCGGGTTCGCTGGCTGGGGGAGGACACTGTTTACATGTCCTGTTGGAGACGCAAGGGGGAGATAGAGATCTGCGCTATTCAGCAATACATTTGTGCACTGTATGTCGTTAGACAATAGCTGGAAAGCAGGTATAGGGAGAGCCCACTTCAGCACTCTGGTCCTGGGGTTGAGTGGACGGCTGTTTAGATGGACAGCTATGTGGCTTTGACATGCCACCGGCGGCGCTCGGATTCGCTTTGTAAGGCGCTATGGGATTAGTTTGAGCATTTAGTACTTGTTTCGGTGGTTATTGGATTAAGAACTGTAATATTGAAGGTCATGTCCTCAGCGAGACCGCTGTGTAATTGAGTAAGTGTGTTTACATATTTGAAGATATGTTTCGCGAATGGTGATGTTAAGTTGATGGCGCAGTTTAGCTACCACTGTAAAAAAAAAATAGCTGTCTGCTGCTGAAATAAGGGAAGAAAGAAAGAAAGGGATGACCTTGCCCCCAGACCTGATGGATGAGTTATTAGATAAGAGCAAGTGATAGTTGAATGATGCTATGTGTTAGGATATAGGAGTCTCTAAACGGCGGGGCGAGATTGTTTTCATGTGGAAATTTATGCAATATATAGATAGTGATATTCGACCGCTAGTGAAAACAGTTACGAGCGGAAAAATAGGTACAAATCGAGCGCTGGTAGAATGTTGTGGCAATGGTAATAATATTTAACTGAAGGTGGAGGTGATAAATATGGACCAGGCTTTGAATATTGGTGTGAGTGTCGTATGTGCTTGATGCTCTGTATAAAAGTTTGAGTCTTTAATTGCGTTTGGTATTTCTGGGTGTGTGTAAAATTAATTTTACTGTTGAAAGTGCGAGAAAGATGAGTTTATTGGTGTTTAGATAGAGGCTACGTTTGTAATTCGAAAAGAGGGGATGAGAATGGTAAATTGATTGATGGGCATGGTTTGTGGGGTGATATATGAGTGTCTAGATGGGGTTGAGGACGTTTGCGTATGTTGATGGTGGGATGGGTGTGAGGTTAGGTGCGGTGGGAGGTGTAAATTAGATCTTTTTTTTTTAAAAAAAATGTTGTAAAGTAAGAATAATATTGAGGAGGTTTCGAGATGGCTGGTCACGCAACGAGGCGAGAGCAGGGATGTGTAGTTACGTTTAGTTAAAGGGCCGTGTAATGTCGTGTGAGGAGCAATGCGCAGTGTACTACAGTGTCATAGGAGTAAAGACATGTGCTGCTATGATGTGTCTAGCGTATGGAGGCTGCGCTTTGGAATTATGAAGTTGACTTTCACCCGCGTTCGGTGGTCGCGGCTGGGGATCGCGGACCTGGACGGACGTATGTGCGTGCTTTGACCGCTGACGAGCGCGTTGACCGCGCCAACTCACGCTTGCGGAAGCCGAGCAGGGGCTGTGCGAGGTCTGAAATCAGACGGATGGGTGACTTCACGATCCTGTGGGCAGGGTGCAGAGTGGGGGTACCTGCGCACGTCTGCTGAGTTATTTTGCGAGCGGATCTGCGTTATTAGGATAGTTTACGAGTACCTAGCGTATCTTCACATCTGTGTGATGTAGTATTTAGTAGCAGTTTGCTATAGTGTGTGCTGAAATTATGATTGGGTGCGTGTCTGTGGGCTGTGCAACATGGCCCAGGGCACATCTGGGATTGGTGTTTTGTGATAGCGTGATAGACATAGTGTATGGTTAAATAAGTTGTTCGAAAAAAATAAATAGAGTGTTCTCAATGATTACACGCTCCTGCACCGCAGATCAGAGTGATTGGTTTTCCGTCACCATCTCGGTTGCATGCGAGTAGTAAATGTTTTCCTGGCCGCGTTAATCGAGTGTGTCAACGAGCTATGAGCTATTTTGCCAATAGACGTGAAGGCAGGTCCAGACCTGAGACGCCGGCGGTATACATGAGAAGAACAATGAAGCTTTGAAATGTGTCGGCTGTCACGAGCGCTCGGAAGCTGAACTTGGCCGGAGACTCTGGAATCCCCTTCCCCGCCGACCGCACGCGCGCGCTGCCTGCCTTGGGCGTAATCTCAGGCGCATAGGCGATATCAGTTTCTCCGGTGATAGGTGAGAATGCGACTGTGTTGAGGTCATGTTTGGGAGAGGCCGAGCAGAGACTTTTGGTCAGTTTGGCAGGCGGTGGTGTTTGGGCGCGTCTGTTGCACTATTTTTCGGTTGGTGGCTGAAGTGCAAGTGAGCTTTGTTTACTGGCAGATTTCAAACTTGGCGCTCGGTCCTAGGAGGAGGAGGTGGCGGTCTGGTCCTCGAAAAGTAGTTGAAATTAAGGACTTGAACACGTTTGCATACGTATATGAAATTGAAAATTGAATTATTTAATATAGTGGGGTGGTGAGAGTGAATTAACGAGCGTTCTCGCGACGAGCAAACGCGCTGTTATATGGTCATGATGGATTCCGCTGTCGGTCAAACTCTGGCGCCAAAAGTATCCTTTGTCTGGCACGCGGTCGACAGGTTCCATCCTGTCCAGCGTTAAGTGCTCGCGGGCGCGGAAATATGTTTATGTAGTCGGACTCTGAGGCTAGCGCGGCTGACCGTTTGTGGCGACCCTTAGGCGCCGCTCACCGCCTACCTGGCGCGCTGGTCATGGGGGTTGTGCGGGCACTGCTGGCCGCTAGACGTCAGCCAGCCAGGGAGCTGCCGATGGACTGGGATCAGCCGGCCACGCGTACGTCAACTGCACTCTGGAGTTTCGCTGTGTGAGCATGGAGAATCAGGTGGGACACACCTGCATGACCGTAACGTTTGAAATAAAGAGTCATTTTGCAGGTATTTACAGAAGGCTATGTCCATCACGTGTATGGAGGGTGTGTGACGTAAGCAGGGCGGCGGCGCATCTATTGTACAGTTATTACGCGCACGCAAGAGCGAGTAAATTAGTGGGCGTTCTAGTGCGGTCCAAACGTGCTGTTATATAGTCATGGCGGATTCCACTATTGAGCAAACTTTGCCACCAAAAGTGTAGCACTGTGTTCTCGCTCACACAGGGACACGTGGTGGACGGTGAGCGGTCAGCATCGACAGGTTTGAACGTGGCGCCAAAAGTGTGGCAGCGAACGGTCGACCATTGTCTGATTCATCTCCGAGGCAGACAATTTTGGTGGGAAACGTGCTGAGGCGACGAATACACGTGGTGAGCGGACAAGGGACCGCTGTGACGTCGAACTTGGAAAGGTCCAGCGTGTCCAGCGAAAACATGTTTACGACGTGGGAGTGATCGCTGGGCTCGCCCTGAGCGTACCGCCAGTCCACCGCGAATGGTCGGCCGCCTCACGTGACAGGTGTCGACAGTTCTCCGCACGCTGGCCAGGGGGTGGCGAGGATTTGAACTAATTCAGTTGGAGTGCGGACGTCGTGGTGACTGCACTGCGATATGAAAGATGTGTGTGCTGACTGTGTTGGAGAACAAGTGATGACCGCACTGCTTGAAATAAAGTCTTCAGTCCCTTCCCCCCTGCAAAATCAAAGGACGTGACTTACGTTACTATAAGAGCAGTTTATTATTTGACGCGATTATGATAGGTTACTAGTGGAAAAAGATAAGTGAGGGAGAAAGTTCATACGTGTGATCAATTATGGTGTTGGGATTTGAACTTGTGATAGATTTTTGTTGCGGATGTAAGGAAAATGGCTTTCTCGCCGAGAAAATCGGACATCTTGAATAAATAATAAATGATAATAATACATGGAAGTACAGTTTTCGAGACATTATCGTGTTGGAATTTGAATTTGGCGCAATTTTCTAGTAGAGGTAGGCCTATAATAATAAATAATAATAATAATAATAAATGATAATGAATGGTAATAAGTGATAATGAATGATAATAAATGACAATGAATGTTAATAAATGGTAATGAATAATAATTAATAATAATAAACAATAGTAGGGTTTTGCAGCCATTATCGTGTTGGAATTTGACTTTGGAGGGAATTTTCTAGTGGAGGCAGGTCAATAATAATAAATAATAATAAATGATAATAAATGATAATGAATGATAATAAATGACAATGAATGATAATGAATGTTAATAAATTATAATGAATAATAATAGACATGTACGGTCTTAGCATGCATTATCATGATGGAATTCAAACGTGCCGCCATTTTTTCTTCTGGAGGTTTAGGTTAGTGGACGTAGCACAATTGGCCTATTTTCCCGCCAAAATTCAAACTTCCAGCCATTTTTTCTTGAGGTGTGGTTAGTGGACGTAGCACAATTGGACTATTTTCCTGCCAAAATTCAAAATTCCCGCCATTTTTTCTTGAGGTTAGGTTAGTGGGCATAGCACAATTGGACTATTCTCCCGCCAAAATCCGCCATCTTGGATGACGTCATGCGATGTTTCCATGTCTACATGCCGCCATCTTGGATGAAGTCATCGCCGCCATCTTGAATAAATTTGGCAACAATGCAACGTGTCTTGATGCGAACCTTGTCCCTCTACTCATGATAATGCACCACCGCATGTTGCAGGTCCTGTACGGCCTTTCTGGATACAGAAAATGTTCGACTGCTGCCGTGGCTAGCACATTCTCCAGATCTTTCACCAATTGAAAACGTGTGGTCAATGGTGGCCGAGCAACTGGCCCCTCACAATACGCCAGTCACTACTCTTGATGAACTGTGGTATCGTGTTGAAGCTGCATGGGCAGCTGTACCTGTACGCGCCATCCAAGCTCTGTTTGACTCAATGCCCAGCCGTTATTATGGCCAGAGGTGGTTGTTCTGGGTACTGATTTCTCAGGATCTATGCACCCAAACTGCGTGAAAATGTAATCACAT
Organism: Schistocerca cancellata; assembly: GCF_023864275.1. NCBI lineage: Eukaryota > Metazoa > Arthropoda > Insecta > Orthoptera > Acrididae > Schistocerca > Schistocerca cancellata. Next base: position 497,394,663 of record NC_064627.1, on the reverse strand, counting down.
GTAAGTTCTAGTATAATATATTTGTCCAATGAATACCCGTTATCATCTGCATTTCTTCTTGGTGTCGCAATTTTAATCGCTAGTAGTGTATTTTATACACATAATGAGATTCAGGTACCCCTATTGATCCGATTTATGCACACAGCACTACGTCTGTACCAGAAACGGTATCCAGAGAGGCGACAGCCAAGTAATCCATATGTTCCCTCTCAGAGCTTTCGGCGTCTGTTAGCAAACGAAATCATACTGTAAAAAATACAAGTGAGGATTGACCATGAGTTATACGGTATTTTTGGACCACGAACACCTTACTTCTGCCATACTTATCCAAGGGCCTCCAATCTCTCTTTGTGTAATTAGTGGTGTAGTCATATGGGTTATGGATGTCACCGTACGTTTATTCCTTACAGCACTTAATCTGTCGTAATTGGTTGAGAAATGTTGCCTCATAAAGTGTGTTTCAGCATCAGAAGCAACGAAATTAACGGAAGATATCAAAATAGCAAGCGTGGAAGTAACAAATGGTTCAAATGGCTCTGAGCACTATGGGACTTACCTGCTGAGGTCATCAGTCCCCTAGAACTTAGAACTACTTAAACCTAACTAACCTAAAGACATCACACACAGCCATGCCCGAGGTTGGATTCGAACCTGCGGCCGTAGCTGTCGCGCGGTTCCAGACTGTAGCGCCTAGAACCACTCGGTGGAAGTAACAACTTTCCGGTAGATAACTCAATGAAAAGATTAATAAATGACTCGCCGCCTTAATGTGCTAAAGTAGTATCATAAACAAAATTTGTACAATAGGTCTAAATGTCTTCGTACACTTTAACAGTTACTCTGCCATATTTTGACAATGTGCTTCACATATCCAGAGCAAACTGACCAATGACATTGTTCTGTCATGTCATAAAACTACGAGTATATCGGTAGTGGCAGCTGAATCAGTCTGTACATCAATCTTGTTAATTTCGCTTTTTTCGATGGTGAAACATACGTTATAAGGCAACGTTTCTGAAACAGTTACGAAAGATTAAGTACTATAAACGGAATAAACCTACAGAGACATCCAAAACCCTCATGACTATAGTGCTAATTACACAACGAGAGATTGGAGACACTTGGGTAAGTATGGCAGAAGTAAAGTATATCTTGGTTCACGATTACAGTGTAACTCAAGGCCAATCCTCACTTGTATTTTTTACAGTACTATACCGTTTGGTAACAGACGCCGAAAGCTCTGAGAGGGACATGTCCGAAAGAACAGATACCATCTTACTATATAAAAACACTCGAGATTACGAAAACTGTCTCCGCCATCGTCATCAGGAGTTAAAATCACTGACTCTCTGGGCTGGCAGCTGTCACGGTATTCTGCTTATACAGATGCAATGGCAGCGGCTGGAACCTTCCAGACAGGGCTAGCGTGACGCAGGCGCGAAGGCAAGTTGGGCAGCTCCCAGTAACTCCGAGCCCCCTCGGGACTGAGAAACGTCAGATGGCGCGAAGGCCTGCAACACCTTTAAAAACTGCCGCTCCCGCATCCCCACAAGCGTCAAACCTCCGTCTTTGCTTTCTCACAATGCTCAAAGCCTAACCCCACGTCTTACTAAGTGTGTACCCCTAGTCTCTGTTAAAATTGTTGCTGTTTATTCTAATTCCGGTCGCTTCTTTTACAACAGAATCCTCTCCTGTTTTGAAATTTTGTTTTATGCCCGTTTTCTAGGCAATGTTCAGTCCCAGCCGACTTCTCAAGTTCTCTTTGTTAAATATGTCACGCGTCTGCATAACGCTCAGCAACACTGTGAATAGTTTGATTTATGTAAATGCTACCACAGTCGCAGGGGACACAGTAACTCAAGGAACTGTCTTTAATAGGGCATAACAAATCTCTTATATTGGACGCGGGCTGGAACACTGACCCTTCAGCATCCGTCCTATAGGACCGATTGTTGCGCAGGTACTGCTTATACAACACGAGGCACACTAGGAGAAGCACGGCAATAATGCAACACAGTGGTGAAATGGAGCTGTTGCAAGACACGCAAAGTCATTTGCACTCCCTTCAGAGTCACGGATCTGTCGTCTCGAGCGCGACTGGAAGCAGTGAGCCAGAACAACTAGTGGGCCACAAACCAATATAAATAGCCATTAATTTTAACAGAGGCAGCAGCAGTCCAGCAGCTCCTACAAGGACGAGGTGGCCACATTGAACGACAGAGTGATATGGGACAACATGCAGCCATTACGAGTTCTGGTCTCCACCATCACACCATCTGTTAGCCCCCATCTTCGGATGTGGTACTTCTCCAACAGTGGACTGCCTTCTCATCCAACCCAGCAACGGCCAGACTTCTGCTCTGGAGGAGAGCAGAATAAGACTGGGGCAATACAGCAACCCACCCTTCCGTGCTGGTGTGGGCACCTGTCAACCACGTGCCATCACTCACAGGGGCGAGATCTAACACCAGGGGTTGGGATTCCTGCACACAGTCTGGCAGTCTTCAGTGCCACTGACTCTGTCCACAAGGGACTGTGTCTCGTATATTGAGTTGCACGCGACTACGTAAGCTTCTGGAGTCAGCATTCCCAGCGGCCAAAGTCATGGCTTGGTAGTTATCAGCTCCCCACCTGTGTGCACCGTCCTCACCAAGTCGTGTGCGGGGCACGGCCACCTCCTCCATCAAGACAGTATGAGTGTTAATGTTAATAAAATGTTTTGAATTTTGATGTTGTTTCTTTAATAAGTTATTATCGGCGTGCTCCCTCGTCTTGTGACACCACCATGACTCAACTCCTCACTGATGTGATCTTGCACCCCCACTCCTCCCTCCTAAACTACTTCACCTGACGTCAGAACGCTGGCGTCGACTCTAGGATCACACCGCCATGTAGCATGACGTCATAGCCACAGCCTCCAGTATCATCACACATTAAGGTGAGCTAGCAAACGGTTGGTTCCACTTGTGCGGGCAGAGAAGAGGGAGTCTAGCAGGAACTATATTGGAACTGGAAAGTTATTCAACATGTAGCAGTTTCGTGGGAACTGCAGAATACACTATTTGCATCCAGCGAAATGTTCTCGGTGCACTCCTCTGTTTAGGGCATATTGAATGGGAGGGTTTGGCACCAACACACGAAAAAATATTTGGCATCAGTTATTATTTTAAATGGCCAAAGTTATCGATCTGCCATGCCATAGAGTGTGTATTACAGCTGTCTCTGGTTTAGCCGAGGTCAGAGGTACGAAATAATCTCTAATCACATACAGTTCTTTGCAGGGAACGGTAATTATCATCACTTGACATGAACATGACTGTTATAGTTGCAAGGGGGCAGTGTGGGAGTTGTGTGGAAGCAGTCCAGTGGCCGAACTGTTAGGCTGTTTTGCTAATGAATTCTTAAAATGGTTATTCGCAGCGCTGTTCGTTACCATACAAGTTTCAGTGTGAACGCGATCGGTAACATATGACAGCACGTGGAAAATGGTTCAAATGGCTCTGAGCACTATAGGACTTAACTTCTGAGGTCATCAGTCCCCTAGAACTTAGAACTACTTAAACCTAACTAACCTAAGGACATCACACACATTCATGCCCGAGGCAGGATTCGAACCTGCGACCGTAGCGGTCGCGCGGTTCCAGACTGTAGCGCCTAGAACCGCTCGGCCACCCCAGCCGGCCAGCACGTGGAATGTGGCTTTGCTGTGTCGAATTAAAAAAGTTCGTAATTCTCGGTCATCCGTATTAAATATATTGAGTTCGTGATCTCTCAACAATCATTTTTACCAATCTATTCCGTTATCATCCGCTTCCCTAAATAATCAGCACCTGCAGTCAGTTAATTATTAAATTCGTGGGGAAAGGTGAGCGAGAAATCGTCATAATATAAAAACACAGTTGTGCTATATATAGCTACCATGACAGGATTTCGGATCCCGCAGCTATCCTCAAATTCAGAGTGCGATGGCCAGCTTCCGTGTATGATGAGCTAAGTTGGTATGTTCACCGGTGCCTCGATTTTTCAAGCAACTTTAGATAGGAAAAAGGATATAAACAGTGAACAATTAAATTAATAATAATTTGCATGTGTATTATAGACAGAAATAACAGTGGCTAGTCAAACTGAGAATAGTGATGTAATTAACACAGAAGAGAGTGCTGATCAAGACGAAGTTGCCATTTATCTCATTAATGAATCGGAAACAGGTAACAGTAATCAAGTACAAGTGTAGTAGCGGAAAATGAAAATCATTTTCGATGTAGATGCTGAACCAAGTGAGTCACAATAGAACACAATCGGAGTGGTGCTGTAGGAAGGGATAATGCATTAACGCAGTTCTTATAAAAAGAATTCAGATTTTAAAAAGAATTGTGATGATCAGGAGTAACATTTAGAGAAAAAGCTCGACGATCAGGAGCAAAACTTAAATAAAAAACTTGAAGAGAATGACAAAAAGCTAAACGATTCTATGTAGGATTTAAATGCTGAGAATGAAAATTGAGAGAGGATCTGAACAAAAAAAATATGATGAACATACTCAAAAATTGAAAGATATGTTTGATCAAAAGATAGTGGACATTCGTAACGAGCTGCTGGGCAAGTTTACGGAAGTCAGAAGAGAACGTAGCGAGTCTTTTGAAGGGGTAACAATCTGAGTTAATGTCCTAAGTCACGACACATTGGCAGTAGATAGGAATAGAAGTAACTAAAATACAGTCAAGTAAACTCACATAAGGAAATTGTGAAACAAGCCCTTTTAGTCTGTGCACTAACTAATAATAGAATTTTTCGGGCCAAAGATGAGTGCGAGGAAAATGAATGTAGATCGGTGCATGAACGATGTTCTGACTGAAATCAAGAGTGCAGGACTTGGAAGAATCTCTGAAAGCCGGCCGCTGTGGTTGAGCGGTTCTAGGCGCTTCAGCCTGGAACCGCGCGACCGCTACGGTCGCAGGTTCGAATCCTGCCTCGGGCATGGATGTGTTTGATGGCCTTAGGTTAGTTAGGTTTCAGTAGGTCTAAGTTCTAGGGGACTGATGACCTCAGATCTTAAGTCCCATAGTGCTCAGAGCCATTTGAACCATTTGAATCTCTGAAAAATGTAACGATAGATGACACGCAAATCGATACAAATATAATCCGATGAGAAATAGAAACGCTAATGCGAGAGAATCGCAGTAAGTGTTGTTGTCCAAATATCATTGTCGACAAAGTGCTCGGTCAAGGACAGTTTAAGAATTTTGGTGACGCGGTATAAAGTAATGTTTGCACAAATTTGAAATGAGTCAGAGAAGATCAATTTTTGTGTGCGATACATGAGTGCAGGTGCGAGAACATGGGGAAATCGTTTGCCAGATCAGTACACGACTTATGCAGATTTTGAAAATGAGTTTCTCTGCAAGTGTTGAATGCGAGTAAAACAGCGAAGTATTAAAGAAAAATTATTTGCAATGCGCAGGAAGGAGCCATGCATAATTTTCTTCAGAAACGCTGGGAGCGGAATAGCTATTTAGATGACCCCATTAATGATGAAGATTTGATTATAATGTTAATAAAGCATTTACCGTGGATAATGAGAAAGCAATTTGCGTCATGCACGTTCGAGGATTCTGACGAGCTGTTGCGGGTTGTTGATCGTTTACAAGAGACCGTTAATGAAGAAACGCCTGGTCAGTCGGAACAGAATATGACACGTCACATCGTGAATGTCATCGATGCGATACACCGCAGTAAGGTAATTTTGGACGCCCATCGTGGACTCAGCAAAGCGACAATCGGTAATGACACAACGACACGAGGAAAGATGAACACTCGCGAAATTGTGCGCATAATGACGATGGGCTTCCACGTGAAGACAGGAGGGATAATGATTTTGATAGACGGAACCAGCAGAAAAACACACGATCGAAGTTTTCTAGAGCGTTCATCGCTCCGAAATAATGAGCGATCGCCGGTAAACTACTATTAGTTTCCTTAGTTTCCAAAGAGACCCGCTGCGGAACAGGCGATCTGTTTAATGGGTCAGAAGTGAGAACACAAATGATTAAATACGATAATGAATACATTAAGCCTGAACTACTGGAAGAAGGCGTGCAAACTGTTGTTGACGTTTTAAGTCCATTGATTAAAGCTAGTGTAAATAGTCGGAAAATCACAGCATTTCAAGATTCAGGAAGTGAAACCACAACTATCTCCAAGAAGTTATATGAGCAGCTCTGAGAATTGGTACAAGTAGCTTTTTCCCCGTCAGTATTGCGCATATAGTTACTGCAACTGGACACAGAAATCGTGCTGTTATTGGAAAGGCACTTATTAGGTGCAAGATTCTGGACAGATATTTTGACATGGCGGTGCCAATTATTGATTTTTTTGTGGTGGACTGGATTTTTGGCAATGACTGGCTAACTGAAAGAAGGTTTAGAACTAATTTTGGAAAGAGATCTTTAGTTATTTTTGATAAGAATGAAGAATTGGGAAATAATTTCGAGTTTTTGCAGGAGAAAAACGAGACGCGCCTGCTGGGCTCGAATTTAGAATTATCCAAAAGAAGATAGATGATAACATCCAAGTGCCAACATATATGAAAATAATCCATCCGCAGGTAGAGAGGAAGAAAATCAGGAAGCCATGTTGAATATTCAGGAAAACATAGAATGCTCGAGTTATTTGCCCCCATGCCTTAGGGAAGAAATGCAAGAAGTTTTACGTGTGCATGTAGAGGTCTTTTCAGGTACACCTGGAATAAGGGAGGGATGTAAATGTCAAATTAAAGTGCGATCGCCGGCCGTGGTGGACAAGCGCGTAAAGGCGCTACAGTCTGGAACCGCGCGGCCGCTACGGTCGCAGGTTCGAATCCTGCCTCGGGCATGGATGTGTGTGATGTCCTTAGGATAGTTAGGTTTAAGTAGTTCTAAGTTCTAGGGGACTGATGACCTTAGAAGTTAAGTCCCATAGCGCTCAGAGCCATTTGAACCAATTTGAAAGTGCGATCACACAGAGCTCCCAAAATTAAAACTCGAAATAATGTTCTTCAGAAACTCTGGCGCACATCATGGGGATCCTCTGCATCCACACTCCTTAGTTCAGCTCTGGGGTCGGTTTTCCTGTTGCGGAATATTGCTTAGATGACTAGTGTTCACGCAAGACTTGTTGCTACAAAGCTCATCCAAACCATTCGTCGTACAGCTCGTATAATCAGTCCTACAACTACTTTCTGTCTACCCCTACTTAGCCACGTACCATATCCATCCCTGCAGAGGAAACGTGTACTTGTACTGTAGTATAAAAAACTACAGAAAAATTCTCACCTTCCTGTTCACACATGTATTTCAGCCATTCGTGAAGGAAAGTGTCGTTCTCGTCACACAATCCTGGAAAGCGCCTGGATGTTAGTTGACAAAGGCTTTAATACTAATGACTGCTGGGGATACACGTGGCAGATTAATGCTACGACGGAACAACTTAAGATGCTGTGTATACTAACCAAGCCACCTGGCCCTGAACTGCCGCACAAAATCAGACCGGCTCGTCTCCATCTATACCTATATCTACATACATACTCCGCAATCCACTTTACGGTGCCTGGAGGAGGGTACCCTGCACCACTACTATCATTTGCTTTCCTACTCCAATCCGAAACAGAGAAAGGAAATTACGACTGTCTATATGCCTCCGTACAAGCCATAATTTCTCGTGTCTTATCTTCGTGGTCTTTATGTGAAATGTATGTTGGCAGTAGTAGAATCGTTGTACAGTCAGCTTCAAATACTGGTTCTCTAAATTTTCTCAGTAGAGTTCCTCACAAAAAACGTTCCCCTCCCTTCAGGAATACCCATTTGAGTTCCCGAAGCATTTACTTGCATATACTTGTATGAAAATACTTGCATATTGTTCGAACCAACCGGTAACAAATCTAGCAGCTCGCCTCTGAATTGCTTCGATGTCTTCCTTTAATCCGACTTGGTGGGAATCCCAAACATGGGAACAGTACTGAAGAGTAGGTCACACTAGCGGCTTATATGAAGTCTCGTTTACAGATGAACCACACATTCCTCAAATTCTCCCAATAAACCAAAGTTGACCATTCGCCTTTCCCACCACACTCTCCAAATGCTCGTTCCATTTCATATCGCGCTGCAACGTTGCGCTAAGATGTTTAAACGATGCGACTGTGTCAAGCAAGACACTACTAATGCTGTATCCGAACATTAAGGATTCGTTGTTCCTACTCATACGCATTAAGTTACATTGTTCTACATTTAGAGCTTGCTATCATTCATCACACTAAGTAGAAATTTTGTCCGAGTCATCTTGTATCCTCCTACAATCACTCATCGTTAGCAGAAAAACGGCAGGTTGCTGCCCACCTTTTCCGCCAGATCATTTATATATATAGAAAATAATAGCGGTCCTATCACTCTTCCCTAGGGCACTCCTGACAATAGCCTTATCTCTAATGAACACTCGCCGTCGCGGACAACGTACTGGGTTCTATTTCTTAGGAAGTCTCCGAGTCACTCACATATCCGGTAACCTTAGCTTCGTTAACAGTCTTAAAATGAATAACAACCAACACTGGACGGTATGCTGATTCTCTGCACAAGTGGAAGAAAATAAATGCTCCAAGTTGTGACTATGGCTCAGAAAAGCAGACTGTTTACCATATAGTTCAAGAATGTCCTGTGGGAGCCTTCCCTGGCGATGCGACAGACTTGCTGGTGATGACGGAGGGGGTCAATAGATTACATTAGTGGCCTGGATACTAGTTTGTAATTTGAGATAATTGAGGGGCTGAGAGTACAAGTGGTACAGCTGACATTTAAAAAAAAATTATATAAGCACACATTTGTAAAGCTAAAGTGTGGCTCCCTTCACAGTAAAAGAACTAAAAGCGATTTCTTGCATAGTTCAGTACTCTGTGATGATAAAGTTTAGGCTCCAAGTCAGTGCCTGGACTGCATTTAGATCACAGCTAGTAGAAGTAAAATGACGGACGAAAGGAGAACTGCTGCTATCTTCAATGTACTATCAGATACGCATTTTTTGAGAGTAGTGCAAATGCCTAAGGTGCATGCTATTACGACTAATTATAGTAATATTTAATGCATGTTTAAAAAGGACCTGCTTTGAAATAGTGGATGTACATCTTGGAGCAAAACAATAAATCACAAGTTCGTTGAATGTGGCCATACGTACGTGGAATATGATAATACAAAGAAACACTTGAAGTATGTATTTGTTCCCTAAGGCATGGTGGAAGCCTGAAGAAAGTCAGCCTAAAGTTTTCCGTAATGGAAATGAAAACAGAAAACTTTCTTTCATTTAAAGCCACGGGTGCCATGGCATAAAGTTGCTAAATACACTCAAGGAAACAAAATACAATAGAGAAATGTTAGTAGGACCAGTATTAGCAACGAAATCTTCTAACTATTCCGTTCAGGTATTCGCTGTAAATCTGATCTTGAGTTTATTGAAGCGGATTTTAGGAGGCACAACATTGGTCACCTATTAATACCTCTTCTGCAGGCTTTGCATCAAGATGAGTACGATATAAAATTTGATAAGTGGAAAAATCTTCAGGAAATAAGGCACTACAACCATCCAATTTATCATGAGTTCTGTAACAATATATTCCATTCCCAGACAGCAGTTGCCATTTTTTGTAAGAAGAGCCAGTGAAGAAATTAAGTGGTCAAAGAAGGACACAAGCAAAGCTGAGAAATGCACAACGCAGTGGTACAGCATAAGAGTGTTGCCTCAGGAAAAACATTGGATGGAAACTATTCTGATTCTCTACTGAGGCACTGACTGTGAGAGAATTGTAGAAGGTGACACTGAATTGTCTCTAGTACGTGTGAAACCACATCAATATATTTTTGTTTTGGTATTTTTATGTTGTTTGCCATTTACTTATCGTTTTCCAGTTTATTATATTATTTTTGCATTAATTACACAAGTATTATTTTTATACAACGAACATGTTCTATGAGGATCATATGTGTACCTAAAAAATCTTCAGAATAAAGTACAGCAAAGAAAATGTTTTTGCACTTCTACCTGTTTTACTATAAAAAGTTTTAAGATTCAAGGAGTGTAAGTATTTTCAAACGGTATAAAAAAATAATTCAGAAGTGCTACAGTCTCTATCCATACCTACAGATATACATGGACTAAGTGACCATTAGAAAAAAATCGGATGTTTCGATAGGAACTCACACAATTTATAAATATTTGCCCGTTGGGATGAGTACTGGTCGGTCCGACCGGTTAGCCTACTACTGATAAGTTTATGATAAATAACGCAAAACCGTATCTCCTTTGCTGGGATGACAACGACTTTATTCGTTCGAAGGTAAAATAAAACAGATCGTCTTTTCGACGCAGTGTACGCTGTACGCAAAGACAAACTCGAGAGAGAACGAATACGGCTCTTGTTCACTCGTTACTAAGGGCTAAGCACAATCACAGAACTCAATACAGAGTAAACACGAACATGTAAATTGTTATGAACTAAGAGTAAACGACAAGCAGTTTACAGATAAAACACAGAGCTCCTGGCGGCCGGCGCGGAACTAATTTGTCAGAGCGAAATCGAACACTAGCGGCGCGATAAACGCTTGAAACACTCGTGCATTACATTATACCGAAGCACTGGCCGCGGTCGTTACAAATAGCCATTTACTTTGGCAGTCATTTACAAAGTTTGCCTCGACAAGCACTTGTATTCTCGGCCCCCTCAGTTGTAAATACACTCCTGGAAATTGAAATAAGAACACCGTGAATTCATTGTCCCAGGAAGAGGAAACTTTATTGACACATTCCTGGGGTCAGATACATCACATGATCACACTGACAGAACCACAGGCACATAGACACAGGCAACAGAGCATGCACAATGTCGGCACTAGTACAGTGTATATCCACCTTTCGCAGCAATGCAGGCTGCTATTCTCCCATGGAGACGATCGTAGAGATGCTGGATGTAGTCCTGTGGAACGGCTTGCCATGCCATTTCCACCTGGCGCCTCAGTTGGACCAGCGTTCGTGCTGGACGTGCAGACCCGTGAGACGACGCTTCATCCAGTCCCAAACATGCTCAATGGGGGACAGATCCGGAGATCTTGCTGGCCAGGGTAGTTGACTTACACCTTCTAGAGCACGTTGGGTGGCACGGGATACATGCGGACGTGCATTGTCCTGTTGGAACAGCAAGTTCCCTTGCCGGTCTAGGAATGGTAGAACGATGGGTTCGATGACGGTTTGGATGTACCGTGCACTATTCAGTGTCCCCTCGACGATCACCAGTGGTGTACGGCCAGTGTAGGAGATCGCTCCCCACACCATGATGCCGGGTGTTGGCCCTGTGTGCCTCGGTCGTATGCAGTCCTGATTGTGGCGCTCACCTGCACGGCGCCAAACACGCATACGACCATCATTGGCACCAAGGCAGAAGCGACTCTCATCGCTGAAGACGACACGTCTCCATTCGTCCCTCCATTCACGCCTGTCGCGACACCACTGGAGGCGGGCTGCACGATGTTGGGGCGTGAGCGGAAGACGGCCTAACGGTGTGCGGGACCGTAGCCCAGCTTCATGGAGACGGTTGCGAATGGTCCTCGCCGATACCCCAGGAGCAACAGTGTCCCTAATTTGCTGGGAAGTGGCGGCGCGGTCCCCTACGGCACTGCGTAGGATCCTACGGTCTTGGCGTGCATCCGTGCGTCGCTGCGGTCCGGTCCCAGGTCGACGGGCACGTGCACCTTCCGCCGACCACTGGCGACAACATCGATGTACTGTGGAGACCTCACGCCCCACGTGTTGAGCAATTCGGCGGTACGTCCACCCGGCCTCCCGCATGCCCACTATACGCCCTCGCTCAAAGTCCGTCAACTGCACATCCGGTTCACGTCCACGCTGTCGCGGCATGCTACCAGTGTTAAAGACTGCGATGGAGCTCCGTATGCCACGGCAAACTGGCTGACACTGACGGCGGCAGTGCACAAATGCTGTGCAGCTAGCGCCATTCGACGGCCAACACCGCGGTTCCTGGTGTATCCTCTGTGCCGTGCGTGTGATCATTGCTTGTACAGCCCTCTCGCAGTGTCCGGAGCAAGTATGGTGGGTCTGACACACCGGTGTCAATGTGTTCTTTTTTCCATTTCCAGGAGTGTATTAGTCTTTATAATGTAGCCATACGCTAAATAATACCTGAAACAAATAAACTAGCTTGTTGGCCGACGGGAAAGTTGACGCACCTGGTCCGGGCGGGTCCATATCTGCACACATGAAGAAGAGCGCCTGGCGGCCGCCCTGGGCGACCAGGCTGTGCAGCAGCTCCGTGTGTCGGTTCGCGTCGAGCACCCCCTCCTCCACCAGGTTGGGGTCGATGTTCATGTGCAGCGCCGCCTGCTCCATGATGAAGCGGTGCGTCGCCGTCAGGCCCATCCCGCGGTCCGACCGCGCCTCGCGAGCCTTCGCCTGCACCAAACGTCTGTACTCACTAACTTCACTTTCATAAACCATCCAATGCGGTACCTTCAAACGTAACCACAGACAGAAACCTTGGCGTCAAAAGGCAAAGTACAACGTGCGACGTAGTCGCGCACTTGCCATTCTCTGGTAAGCCTGTAAGAATGGTGCTGCGTCGGTTAGTTTCTGGAAGAAATGCATTGTTTGTTACAAAAACAGTTATTAACCACTAACTTGATCATATTTTTCTTGAACACATTTTGTCGTTTCTTGGTATTGCCGGTTTCGACCGTTTCGTTCATTGGATTTACAGAACGAATTATTAATCGGCTGTTGAATGCTTTGAATGGCTAGATGCCACTGAATGTGTCCTTTTTTTACCCTATTCATGAGTTACAAGTGGCTTGCTATTTGCACTTACACGTAAGACAACCTTATTTTTCATCAACGTCACATGTTCTGCATGCACTGACGGCAAGCAAAAATGCTACAAAGTCATGTGTCATCATACATTGATCAGCCAGAACATTATGACTGCCAACATACTATCGACGTAAACTTGTCCAGGCAATAGTAGCGTCACTTGACAAGGAATGACTAGTCAGATGCACGCATGGTGCATATAGTATCAGTGAGTGGGTTGTCCATGTGTAGAATGGGGATGCTGCGCGATTTAGCTGATTGTAATGGCTCAGAGGCTCGACACGAGAATTTCGAAAACTGCACGGGTGTTCGAGGAGTGTTGTGGTGAGCGTCTTCCAAAAGTGGCGAAACCAAGGCGAATCACATCCAGATGTCATGGGGTTGAGCAGCCATCCCCCATTATTGATGTCGGATGTTGTAGGCTGTACAGACTGGTGAAACAGGACAGGCGGAGAACTATGGCAGAACTAACATGCTGGGCAGAGTGTAAGAGTATCTGAACACACAGTGCACCGACCATTCCTAACGATGGACCCCCCCCAGCAGACGACCCAAGCAAGTACCAATGTTAACACCACAACGTCGACAACTAAGACTGAAATGGGCACGTGACCATTGGCACTAAATGTTGGTGCCGTGGCAGAGCGTTACATGGTCTACTGAATCCCGATACCTTCTTCATCATGCCGACTGGAGGGCCGGAATCCGTCGTCATCCAGGGGAAGAGCTCCTTGACACCGGTACTGTGTGATGGAGACAAGCTGGTGGCGGTTCCATCCAAGTGGGCATCAATAGGCCTAGTGGGGGGGGGGAGGGGGGGGAGGAGAGAGACTCGTGCAAGGCACCATACGGGCACGGAGTACAAGATGTGTTCAAAAAGAAACCGATTTTTTGAAATAGCGCGCCAACCAGCAGAGAGAGCGGGCTGCGGGTACTGAGCGCACCTAGCGGCAGGTTTAGACGACAAATAGCCATTTGCCTAGTGTCACTTGGACAATTAACAAGCGAACCACAACCGCTGAAGTAAGCACATGTACTGTCGGATTAGTGCAACGAAGGAGCTTGAAGAACGGGTGTGTGTGAAATTCTGCTACAAACTTGGCAAAGCTTTGGCAGAGACATTTCAAATGCTAGCCAAGAATATGGAGAGGACTGTATGAGTCGCAAGCAGTGCTACGAGTGGTTTAAACGTTTTCAACAGGCAGAATGTCGGTCTGTGACGATTGCAAGTCCGGACGTCCTTCCACATCAACAGATGATTGCCTTGTGGATAGCGTTCGTGCTGTGATTCGCGGAAATCGTCGTTTAACTGTTCGGGAAGTTGCTGCGGAGATGGGCATCAGTGTAGGATCATGCCACGAAATTTTGAGTGGAAAACTTGAGATGCATAATGTCAGTGCAAGATTCGTACGGCGTTTGTTAACTGAAGATCGGAAACAGACCCGTGCTGAAATGTGCGAGGAACTGCTTGCCGCTGTTAATGACAATGAAAACTTTCTTAAGAACATCATAACAGGCGATGAGAAGTGAGTGTACGGCTATGATGTTGAAACGAAGATGTAGTCGTCACAGTGGGCGGGCAAAGGGTCACTTCAGCCAAAAGAAGCACCCATGAATCGGTCAAATATCATGGTGATGTTGGTTGTGTTTTGTGACTACAAAGGCATTATCCATCATGAATTTGTGCCACATGATCAGATGGTAAACGAGGAAGTATACCAGGGAACCGTCGTGCACATGAGGGATACTGTGCGCAGGGAGAGGTCTGAATTGTGGGAAAACCAGAGTTGGATGTTGCATAATGACAAAGCGCCAGCTCACGCGTCACTCCTTGTCTGCGGCTATCTAGCAAAACACTACATTCCCGTTGCGCCCAATTCATCGTATTCGCTGGACCTAGCCTCAGCAGACTTTTTCCTGTTTCCCAAACTGAAAAACACGTTGAAAAGGACGTCGTTTCCAAACTATATAGGGCATACAGAACAATGCGACGAGAAACCTGCCCGCTATCCCACAAAATGTGTTCCAGGAGGCGTTCCAAAACTGAAAGAAACGATGGGAGCGGTGTATTGCTAGTAGAGGGGACTATTTTGAAGGGGACGGTGCTTAAAATGTTTTACAATAAACAATGAAGCTGATACAGCAAAAGTTCGGTTTCTTTTTGAACACACCTCATATCGTACACTGGCTCAAATCATGTACACCCCTTCATGACGATCAGGTTTCCTGACGGCAGTGGTATTTTTCAGTAAGATAACGCGCTGTGTCACAAGGCCAGTAGTTTGATGGAGCGGTTCGAGGAACACAGTGGCGAGTTCCAGTTGATGTGCTGGCCCCTCCAACTCGCCACATCTAAACCCAATTGAACACATTTGTGATGTGAATGAACATGGCGTCAGAGTTCGTCGCCCCCTCCCCGGAATTTACGGGAATTATGTGATTTGTGTGTGTAGATGTGGTGCCAACTCACTCCAGCGACCTGCAAAGGCCTAATTACTTCCATGTCATGACGCGTGCCCGGGCCAGAGGTGGACCTACCGGCTATTAGGTACGTGGTCATAATGTTCTGGCTGACCAGTGTGTCGATACAGGGGTTGTACAAAAATATGGAAGTACAACGTAAAAATGCATGCTTGAACATAAATGTAAAAGACAATTGTTCCATGGATGTCAGAGACGCGTTCCCTAGCTGTGATGGTGCAGGGTTTGCGCCGGCAGATGGTTCCTAGTGCTGTCTGCTGTTACCAACAGCACAGTTCTGGAGTCTTCTTCCGTTCGCTGGCATAGCATTATCGGGACAGTCTGCTGCGCTCTTTTTCTATTGACCATTCTATCGACAGAGTTCTTTGGGAGGGTGCACAACCCCAGGTGCGTGCCCAGGGACGACCCATGTGGCCCTGTGGAGAGGCTGGCCGCCCTTTCCTTAGGCGTTCTCTATCGTTCCATGATCTCTGGCCTGAATGGAGACAGCACAGACAAAACTCACATCTGCATATATTTTTTATGGTTTGCGCCTAGGGGACACTTGAAACAGATGTAGCTACGGTATCTGGTGATGGGTTCGTTATGGATGGTATGATTCGCAGCAACTCGTCGTGTAGTGGCTGACAACCTAACAGTTAAAGTATTGCGGGTATTCCCTCTTGGTCCACATGTCTTCCATCACTATAATAATTACTTTATGCATGTGACATTGCCCGCATCTCGTGGTCGTGCGGTAGCGTTCTCGCTTCCCACGCCCGGGTTCCCGGGTTCGATTCCCGGCGGGGTCATGGATTTTCTCTGCCTCGTGATGGCTGGGTGTTATGTGCTGTCCTTAGGTTAGTTAGGTTTAAGTAGTTCTAAGTTCTAGGGGACTAATGACCATAGCTGTTAAGTCCCATAGTGCTCAGAGCCATTTGAACCAAAGCCATGTGACATGCCAAATAACACGAATGTCGAGAATATCTCTCGCTACAACAAGCATAAGTGTCGTCTCTTTGTGCTTCTTCGGGTAATGGAGGCATGTGACAGAGCGTAGGCCACATCCATAGTTAGATCCTCTTTGCTACCGTATATGGACCAGGCTACTTTTGTGCGGCAGGCTCTGGAATATAATCTCCAGTAGCTGTCTTCAGAGGACGAAAAAGTATAGAACGAGATCTTAAATTCGTCTCCTGAGCCTAACGGAGAAGGTCTCACAGTCGATGAGCTGTTTGAGCTGCTACAGAAGAGTCGAAGAAAAAAAGATCCCCGCCCGCATCTCGTGGTCGTGCGGTAGCGTTCTCGCTTCCCACGCCCGGGTTCCCGGGTTCGATTTCCGGCGGGGTCAGGGATTTTCTCTGCCTCGTGATGGCTGGGTGTTGTGTGCTGTCCTTAGGTTAGTTAGGTTTAAGTAGTTCTAAGTTCTAGGGGACTGATGACCATAGATGTTAAGTCCCATAGTGCTCAGAGCCATTTGAACCATTTTGAAAAAAGATCCCCGAGTGCTGTAGTGGACCTGGAGCATGTGCTTAGCGAGTCAACCAATGACCAGTGTTGTCACAGCCCCATAGACAACTATTATTTTAACTGCAGCCATTTGTGTTTCGCAGCTGAAAGCTGGCAACAGCGCTGCCAGCTGTCAGGGATCTTCCTTCACTGTCTCTACTATAGTACAGCTAAAGTAGATATTAGAATTTGATAACCACTGGTGGGGGGGTTTTGCTTCCTTCGCTAGCTCCTCAGCTTCCATCTTGAGAGCTTGGAATTTGTAAGCTCTGCTGGCGATACAGTAAAAATAAGTGCCCAATTTGCCGTCCTCTTAACCTGCATAACAGCATCCCCATCTGGCGCAGGTTTCGTCCTCTTCTCCCTTAGCGAACTTCGCGTACTTGCAGTTGTAATAGCCGCCGACCTCTTGTAAACTGACATGGTTCCCAACGTGGAAGGTATTGAAAGAACCTCGTCATGAGATTCGGGCAGCAGTAAATCAAGCAGTTTAGGTTCCATGGTGAAATCCGTCTCGCTGTCTGTTTGCATAACAGAATTCGTCATAGAGGTCCGGCTGACTGCGACAGACGACCAGCAGACTCACCGGTTGCCAACTAACCAATCATCCTGCGTGTGAAGCCAAAACTCCATACACAGTGCTTTCATGTACTTCCTCACTCAGCAACATCGCTTACTCGAACGACTGACACTGGGTGCCCAAATACCAAGCGACGTGGCGCAGTGGTTAGCACTCTGGACTCGCATTCGGGAGGACGGTTCAAACCCGTCTCCGGCCATCCTGATTTAGGTTCTCCGTGATTTCACCTAAATCGTCTCAGGCAAATGCCGGGATGGTTCCTTCCCAATCCTTCCATAATCCAAGCTTCTGTTCCGTCTCTCATGACCTCGTTGTCGACGGGACGTTAAACACTAATCTCCTCCTCTTCCCAAATAACATAAGTTACAGCGCACTGCACGCGTTTTGCGTACATGTCATGATCGTAACTGTGAGACTGAATACACCACCAGCGAGCAGTGCCGTCCAAAGCGAAAATTAGAAACTCATATGTACGGCGGGTTGCCATACACTGCGGCCCTCAGCATACTCAATCGTCTTCGAAGAGAGCAAATCGGCAAACAATGGGATTCGATACGGTAATCAATTGATAACCGCTTTCCCGGTTAACAACGTTTACAGCCGTGGGTTTTCCCTGGCCTCATAAATAGTGGAATATAAAAATGAGTTAGCAATAGCTTGTTTTATCGAAGAAAAAAGATCACTGAGTGCTGTAGTGGATCTGGAGCAAGAGCTTAGCGAGTCAACCAATGATCAGTGTTGTGACAGCCCTTATAGACGACTACACGAAATGTTCTTCCATGATGCGTGTGATCTAACCCACGTAAGCCATACCGCATTTCCAGAGGACATGTCCTTTCCATACCAATGATCGTGCAGGTAGAAAGATTTACATGCTCACGTGAATATGAGATCTATGCCTGCAGTATTGTAGCTACTGGCAGGGTCTCCAAGCCGGACAGGTCTCAGCGGATGAACATGATGAAGAGTGTCCCACGAGTCCCACTCTTCTCACATCTTTCCATAGTCAGTTTCCCAGTGTCCTAGGAGCTCAACTACAGGTGTGAAGCGATCAACACTGAGGTGTGTGTAGTATGGAAAGAAGTGCTGTGAACAGTGCCTTAGGAGTACCGGGCAATTTCCCTCAGTAATTTGCCTTACATCAGTGTTTCAACCTTATGTATCCCAGTTCTTGTGGGGTCAAAATGTAGAATACAGGAACCAACTTAATACTGAAGAACTTGATGTTACCTCAAATACACAAACATCGGGTACTGAATTGATGGGCACTGTTTCTACAACTGGATTGTGGGACAGACCAGTCCAAGAAGTGGAAAATGTCGCTGAAAAGTTGGATCAGATCAAGATCAAAGTCGTATCTAGGGCTTGGAGGAGGAACCTTCTAAGAGACAGAGAGTAACGGAAGACAATTAGAAAATCTTGAACTAAGACCTCCAAGAAAATACTCTCTCATACTGAAAGGGGTAAACAGACCCCGCCCACTTCCAAAACAGGGAGTAAGAAAACGAGGGGGGAGTCGGTTGTTCCCTCTTCCCAGGATAACCAGATTCAGAAAAAGCTGGGGAGGAAATAGGGTAACAGGCCTATAGTACTGCAGTCACCTATAGTGCTGCAGTCACAGTTCTTAGGCTGACAGAAATCCCACAAGGATATCCACTTGTTAATACCACCTCGCAGCAGGAGAAGCTAGTTCATGTGGGTCTCTTTGAAAAGACTGGCAGAAGGTAGTAAGGCACCAAATTCAGGATGGTCTGTCTGGGCAAACGTGCTCTAATCTTTATTTGGGGGGGGGGGGGGGGATGCGAACAGTAGACTGGTCGAAGAAGATGGTGCCCAAAATATCTCCTGGGAGGAGGCGAAGCTGCTGGTGAAGACAGCAGAGGAAGTCACGGCGAAAATGTCAATCTGAGTTTCCAAACTATCGAGAAAGTATGGGTACACAACCAGGAAGTCTCGACAGATGACTAGAGGACAGTTAACCGAAAGGTTGTATCTGACAGCCAAACTCTTGTGTGGAAGGCGGTGCGAAATCCTTGAAGGAGATGCGAAAACAGACATAAAACTGTATTTAGGGTTCTCGTAGGTTACTTTCAAGCTGATTAAGGACATCAGAAGCGACAATCACGGCAGGCTGACTGCTAGAGATGTCGCAGATAAACCTATAACACAGCAAGGGGGCAATGGTCGCCTTGAGTCGCCTTCTGTGAAGAAATGAGATGGGCGTGGCCCTGATTCAGGAACTTTTTTTATATAAGAGGGCTGTATCAGACCTCAGAGGATCTGGAGATAAGCTGATTTGCGACAGAAATCGATCTCGAGAACATGCATTTATGTTAAAAATAGATTTTCAGTCTTGCTGGCAGTGAACTTCTATAACAAGTACTTAGTGACCATCAGGACGAAACAGCATGAGAAATGAGCATGAAGGAAATTCTACTGACCTCAGGGTCTACGAGCAAAGTGCTCGTTCTTCCTAGGAGGTGAGGAGGCTGGTAGACAGCTGCTTGCAGCTGAATGAATAACTGCTCGTTGAAACTTCTTCGCAGATTAAAACTGTGTGCTTGACCGCGACTCGCCCTCGGGATCTTTGCCTTTCGCTGGCAAGTGCTCTACCGACAGAGCTACCCAAGTACCTGTTCTCACAACTTTACTTCCGCCAATACCTCGCCTCTTACCTTCCAAACTTCACAGAAGCTCTCCTGCGAAACTAGCAAGCCTAGCACTCCTGGAAGAAAGGATATTGCGGGGACATGACTTATCCACAGCCTGGGGGATGTTCACAGAGTGAAATTTTCACTCTGCAGCCGAGCGTGCGCTGATATGAATCTTCCTGGAAGATTAAAACTGTGTATCGGACCGAAACTCGAACTCGGGATCTTTGCCTTTCGCGGGAAAGTGCTCTACCTACTGATCTATCCAAGCACGACTCAGGGCCGGTCCTCACATCTTTACTTCCACCAGTACCTCGTGTCCTATTAGCGCACATTCCGCTGTAGAGGGAGTATTTCATGCAGGGAACATCCCCCAGGCTGTGGCTAAGCCATGTATCCGCAATGTCTTTTCTCCCAGGAGTGCTAGTCTTGCAAGTTTCACAGTAGAGCTTCTGTGCAGTTTGGGAGGTAGAAGAAGAGGTACTGGCGTAAGTAAATCTGTGAGGAGGGGTCTGAGTCATGCGTGGGTGGCTCAGTCGGTAGAGCTCTTACCGCCGAAAAGCAAAGGTCCTAAGTTCGCACCTCTGTCCGGCACACAGTTTTAATTTGCCACGAAGTTTCTTATCAGGGCACACTACACTGCAGAGTGAAAAATTCATTCTGAAAACTGCTGGTTGGTTGCAGTGCTAACGCCCCTAAATGGAGTGGGAAAACAGCGACACCAACATCAGAGGTGAGTAACTACTTGAATTCTTATTAGAGAGAAATCTGAAGATGTTGAACAGGGAATAAACTTACCTTCAGGAATAGAAGAAAGGAATAAATAATTGACATAACTTTTGGACCCATACTAATAGATAGTTAGTCAAACAATTGCATATGGTGATGGAGGCATCCTCACTTGATCACATGTTTTTCTTATATCCATTTGATATAGAGGAAATGATAGGTGAAATGACGTCTGCCATCATGATCTCGTACTTTTCAAAATCTCCAGACACCACGAAGTGCACGAACAGGATTGTACCTTGGTGAAACAATAACCTTGAATTGCAAAGGAAGCAGACAAGAAGACTGTCCAACTTCGCAAGAAGGAAAGGACAATGGGCATATTTTGCGCTTGTCAAATATAATCTTGCTATTAAGCAAGCGAAGCACACATCCTGGAAGATAGTCTGTGCAGAGGTGGAAGGTACAGCTGTCAGGGCCAGACTTCACAAAATTCTCATAAGAATATCAACAAATCCAGAAGGTACACTAAGAAAGGAGGATGGAAAGTACGCAAGGACAGAGCATGAAAGGGTGGCTATGCTCCTCAGGACTCAGTCCCTTTAATGCACTCTGGTAGATGATATATACAAAGATTCAGTCCCTGCGAGGTACTGGTTTACAGGCAACAGACGGGAGAACTAAGAATCTGCCAGAAAATGTGTTGACTCAAGAGAATCCAGTGGGCGATGGAAACGTTTCAACTGATCAAGTCACCGGACCCAGATGAAATTATTCCGCCTCTAATGCAGCAAGAAGAAGATGGATAAATCAGACTCATATGCAGACTGTTTACAGTCAGTCTAGTAACAGGAGTCAATCCCAACGCTTGGAGGACAATAAAGGTTATTTTCATCCTAAACCCAAGAAGAATTCATCACACCAAGGCTAAGGATTTGAGAGCAATCAGTCGGTCCTCCTTTGTTTAAAGACATTAGGAAAACTGATTAATGTGCACGTTAGTGAAAAGAAGTTGACTGATGTTCCTTCAAATGAAAACCAACACGCGTATCAACTAGGCAAATCATCCAAAACAACACTTGAGCAACTTCTTGTGAAGAAAATTGTTCTCTGCATCTTCTTGGATATTGATTAGAGATGCAGAAGAGTATGGCCTTAAGACCACTATATGGAGGTGGATTCAGACCCTGCTGACAGACTAAAGGCAGGTTGATGTGAAAATGGTTATCAACACCACAAAATAGTGTACCTATTACTATGGAGAACCAAATGGGGTCTAGCAATGAATCCCGAGCATTTTTATACTGGAACCGTGTCATGCCGCTGCTGTCTGTTGTGAATGGTAATGCCTTCAAGGTACTCACGTAACACCCTATGTCGAGGACTGGAACTCCCACCAGACTTCAAAAACAGAGTTTTGCGACCATCTGTCATTTGTCGTTACTTTGTTTTGCAATCGTGAAGCTTGTCTGTCTTCACAACTGACAGAAGTATTTAAAACTGTTGTTAATGCGTATTCACATTTGGTGTCACTGCAGAGTCGCTTTCATAAAATCTGTGTAGTAGTATCTCCTCAATCCAAAATACCAATTCCAATTCCAAAATACCATCCGTGTTTTTCAATTTCCCGAAAGAATTTTGCTTAGTGGAAATGAAATTAGCTATGTACTATTTTATGTTACATTCCTTTTAAACATTAGCGTACATGGAGAAACAAATAGAGTTACAGTGTGAAAAAGTAAAGCAGCACTAACATACCTCTTTCTCTCTCTGACTCTCTTGCTCCTTGAGCCAGTTCTTCGCACGTAGATTTCGTTTTCTTGGCACAACATCTCTCCTAAATCTCTTCCTCTCCATTGTGGTCCCCTGTAGAATGAAGAAAAGAGTGCGTCTTGGCAAAAGCAGAAAATACAAAGTTCTCCAGAACAATGTCGAGAAAATTATTGTAGCATACCGCTGACGCTAAGTTCACAATATGTTCATAAGATCCTACTTATACCCCTGTCCCCTTTTATATTGAAACATGACGCTAAGAAAATAAAAAGAAACGTAGCAGAGTTCAAACGTCTAATGGCAGAGGCTCTTTCAAAGTTGCAGGACGTCTGTTACAGAATGTAAGAAGCCAGCAGCATATTTTGTATATAAACGCACTGCCTGACTAAAAAAATCCCCCCAGACACAAAGTCGGCTGAAATTGTAATTTCAGTCAGTTGCAAAGAATTTGCGAATATGTAAATGATTATACTGTTGCAATTTCCTGTCATTGTTAGAGAGACCATCAGAGCACAATAGTTTTGTTCATATTTAGTTTTTTTACGAGGGTACTACGGTATAAATGGTGCATGGACAACGGCAGATTTTGAATGATAACTGTTAAGGACACAAATATGATGCGTACTCGTGTGATAAAGCGTTATCAGCAGCTGACATAGTTTGGTCGGTTAATCGAAACCAACAATATCCATATTTGAGGGGCCTGATGTTGGACCGTATGGGAACGTGAAACCAGGCATACTCGTCGTGAAACTTCCCGTCGACCATTCTGACCACCAAAGAGAGTATCTCCGCATTGTGCGCGAAGCACATCATCGTCCCTTCATATTTATGCTTTTCAAGTAATGAACAAAGGCAACATTCTGTGCCATCTTGGAACGTTGGTTGAAGGCTGTGTTTTAAAGTGGTGCTGTGAACGAGAAGCGTGGACTGCTCTTGAATGGCGTCGCATTGTGTTGAATGACGCATCGCAGTTCTGAACTACCCTGCATGACTACCGTCGATGAGTGTGGCGGCGACCTAGGGAGAGGTTTCATTCTTTCAATGTTTTGAAAAGGCACGGCGATATTACTGCTGGAGTCATGGTGTGGGAAGCGATCAGGTATAGCTTCAGGTCGCGGCTGATTGTGACTGAGGGAATTATGACTGCACAGCAGAAGGTCTCAGACATACTGCGACCTATGTCTTACCTTCAATGTGAAAGTATCGTTGTGCAATTTTTCAACAGTAAAATTCCCGTTCACACATGACATGTGTCTCTATGACGTGTCTGTATGATGTTGAGATATTCCTATGGCCAATCAACATTATTATCGAGATAGTTTCTTCATTTCGCGGAATGGGTGGTATGGAGTTATTAGCTGGGAGACCCCGAGGGACAGGTTCAATTTATGACTTCTTCCTTCTTCTCACATTTCTTTAGTTTTCCTTTCTCAAAGCGTGAAGGTTATGCATAACGTGTATGTTCCTATGACTAGAGCATGTATAGTGCTGTATTTCCATTGTTGAATTGTACTGACCTTTGACTCAGCGCCACTGCATTTTAGTAACAAACGTTATGTAGGACGTAAATAATACTCTTTCTGATTTGTAACTCTTATTTCTGAATGGTTGTCACTATTCATTAGTGCAAAATACTTATCCCAGCTTCTCATACTAAAGTACATTGTTCTTCCTAGTCAATAAACTACCAGCTCATTTTAACATCATTATTTCTAAACCTGATCTTTTAAAATTCTTCCTCCATTCTAAGAAGTTTCATTTTTTGAATTTGGTAGTCTTGTCGTTTGTTTATAGCTCTTAATTCAGTCCAACGCAACATGCAAGTGCACCTATTGTTTTATGAAACATCACGAGAATTATTTCTGTGTACCGATTTTTAGATGTCCCTTCCTCTTTTATTCGTATTGATATTCTCTCTTCATCCGGTTATACACACGATGAACTCTAGCTATTCACGGATTTAGTTTTACTTTCCTTCTGGGCTAGCGTCATGTTATACCATCAGTTTGAAAATCGTGCAGATTGAGAATTTTATTTCCGGGTTTTAACTGTCTTATTACTGTTTTCTGTTTTGGAGATTGGGGTACAGAAAATTCACTTAGAGGAATTTGGGAAACAACCAAAAATTATCTCCTCTCAGTAGGAATGCATTGGTGATGCTGGACGCAAATTGATTTTTAGTGTTTTTGGATTGTTTACACACGAGGGAGGGGCAAATGCATGACGACATCATTTCCCCGTACCCTTCCTCCCTTATCCTTCACCCCTCCCTCTAACGCTTACCCTCCAAATTCCTCTCTCATCCCCAAAACCTCCCTTACGACAACCATCTCCTAAGCCACGCCCCTTTCTTGAAACTGGGCGAATCAGGGAATTTCTACGCCAAAACGCACATATTTTGCTCTCCCAATGACAGGCCAGTATTTTACCGTCATAAGAAATGCATTTACCTACCAGAGAGCTTCTTAAATCAGGAATGAGCAATGGCACGATATCGTTCTAGTCCAATAGTGATGGCAGCTGCGTAACATCTGCACGTGATTGTCCGCAGAGCATATCCACTGAAGTCCAAAATTAAAGCAACAACCGGAATTTTGCTGCGAGGTCAGATGCCAGTTGCCATGCAGTACTGAGGCGGTGCTATCGTGCCCTTACAGCCAAAAAATGGTTCCCTCTTTCTGATGTTACATGTGGTCGATTCCGCCCTGGTCTTCGGGATAGTTTCGATGTGATCGGTCCCGCCCTGGTCTTCTGGATAGTTTTCGATCTCTGTAAACTGTTGCCACATCCGAAAAACAACAGAACAATTCACATTAAGCCATCGGGCCACATCAGTTTGGGACTTTCCTGCTTCCATTCTTCCCATGGCCCCCTACCGCAGAGAACCTGATAGGCGTCTTCTCAGTGCCATACTGCACCGTCTGTGACCGGGTAAATAGCGATTGTGGGTGTGGGACTACCCGCCAAACACTATCCTGTTTGACAGGTCCCCTGACGTCATCATTGGAGTGGTTGTCCGTTGAGCAGAATGCCGCAGTATATGGTCGTACAGACATCTGTTGACAGTTTGTATGGTTATATCGTGAATTAGACGCAGGATGGGGAAATAGTGGTTTGTTGCTTTGATTTTGGACACCAGTGTGCTTTGCATGTCTGCACACAGCCAAGTCCATACGTACACTCTCTGAAAGCTATCACATGCAGACGAAGACTATTCGGCCTGTTATGGAAGTTCAGACAGGCATGCTAAAACACAAAAAAACAGTGAGATGCAGCTGAGTAGAGGAGGGGCATTCAGTAAGTAATGCAACACATTTATTTCTCGGACAATTTCGATTGATAAAAAGCGGAGTTTGTTGTGGGACATAATAGAATATTCCCGCTTCAGCCCCTATAGTTTCATGAAGTTCCGATAGGTGATGGCGCTATGCTTAACCTTCAAAATGGCGTCTGTAAGCAGAGAGCAGTAACTGAATTTCTTTTGTGGAAAACCAGAGCAGCGCAGGTATTCATAGGCCCTTTCAGAATGTCTACAGGGCCGTGGCAAAGAATAAAAGCATGGTGAGTCGTTGGGCGAGACGTCACACCGTACAAATCTTCTCGATCTCCCATGTATCAGCCGACCCCACACAGCTGTGACTCCTGCAATGTAGGAACGTGTGGACTGTCATTCGAGGTGATGGACGGATCACAATCAAATATCTCGCTGCACAACTGGACGCCTTTGTTGGTGATGCTTATACACTTCACAGTGCAAGATCAACTCCGAAGTGTGTTGTACCACCTTAACAAAATTGAAGAAACGACTTCAGCGTGTTCGTCGCCACAAAAATGCAAACGCTCTTCTCCTTCTCCATGCCAGCACAAGGCCACGTCAAGTTTTCGCACCCGAGAGGAGGTCACAAAACTTCATTGGATTGTTCTTCCTCATCCACCCTGCATCCCGGATCTCGCACCTTCCGACGTCCATCTATCTTGTCCAATGCAGGCTGCACTCCATAGGAATCAGTACATGGATGATTGGGAGATTATTGATGCAGCAAGACTTTGGCTCCAGCGTCAACGAGTAGAGTCGTACCATGCGGGCACATGGACCATTTCAGTAAGGTGGCTTAAGGCCGTCGCACTGAACGGAGATTCCGTTGAAAAATAGAATTTTGTAGCCAAAAAGAGTGGGAAATAATATGGTGTGTTGAAATCCTGAATAAAACCAATCTGATTTGAGAAAGAAAGCTGTTGCATTACTTACGTAAGACCCCTTGTATTATGGGACGTTACATTTCATTATACATAGAGTGGACATAAATATGGGAACACCAAAAACACAGCACATTATCATGCATAATACGCTGTAGTAAACATTTTGGCATTCAAAACAGCTTCCAATTGTCTCGGAGTGGATGAATACCGGTCCTACATGGTCTTCAAGGGATTCGTATACCATTGTTCCTGCAGAATAGTGCCAAGTTCAGGTAACAATGATGGCAATGGACTGCGATTACGCACAACGATTGCGGACTCTTCTCCCCACAGCAGATCACCAGGGCTGAATAATATTAAGATCTGCTGGGAGAGATGCGACAATACATCCTCAATCTCACAAACCCAGTCCTGGACGACGCGATCTATGTGAGCAGCGGCTCTGTCGTCCTGGAACATAGCATCACAATTGGGGAACAAATTTTGTACCATGGAATGGACCTCATCTGCCAAGCCCATGGAATGCCACGATATGACTGGCCAAATCATCAGTGAACCTCCATCATGTTTCACTACTAGCAGCAAGCAGCCTGCATCGTAGTCTTGGACGGCGTATGCCAGACGTAAACTCGACGAGGAGTTGGAAACAGTATGAAACAAGAATCTTCCGACCAAATTACTTCTGTCCATTGGTTCATAGTCTAGGTTTTATTGGCTTTGGTAGCTCGTTTTCCTGTTATGGACATCTGCATCACTGATGTGTGGTTTTGGAATTCCACCTCGCTCTGGAATTCCCGACTTATGGAGCTCTCTTGACGTTGTTTTGGTGCTTACATGATTTGCGAGTATGGCATTCTGTTCTACAGTGACTTTTGCAGCTGTCGTCCTCATATTTTTCCTCACAATCTTCTTCAGTGACCGCCTCTCACGTTCAGTCAACACACATTTTCGTTCGCATTGTGATTTACCAGATGACGAACTCACAAAAGCGCAGAACACTGTTTTGACATCAACTGACGCTTGCAATGTGTTGAGTATATTGCACGTATGGCGTTCGAGTTCAGATACAACATCGCCACCTGCAGGCTTGGCTGTCAGCTACATCTACGTTCAGGCACGCATTTGTCGCTATTTATCCATATTCAACCCCTATACATCTGCAATATACGGATTACAATTACAGTTGCATAATACAGCCATAAAATGTAGGCTACAGTTTCATTTCATAATACTTATACGACCAGTAAGTAACAGTTACATTTTCATAATAGATATACAACATTCAGACTACAATTTCAGTTTCATAATACATCTGCAGCAAATAGATTACAGTTTCAGTTTCATAATACATCCACGACATACAGCTTACATTCTCAGTTTCCGTATTTCCTGTATCTACAACATTTAGGTTACAATTTCAGTACTTTACATTGTGTAATTTACTACTAAATCAGCCATTGAGCACACAGCTGCTGACTAATCCTAGCTTCTAAAAAAACAACCCCACGCTACAGTTCTCACTTTATTATCTGGCATGAAACATTTATCATCTTTTGCCGATAGTGTCAATTTACATTACTTTACAGAAGGAACTGTACGCAGCTTGGATCGAATTATATAGT
Source organism: Schistocerca cancellata (assembly GCF_023864275.1). NCBI lineage: Eukaryota > Metazoa > Arthropoda > Insecta > Orthoptera > Acrididae > Schistocerca > Schistocerca cancellata. The sequence goes on along the minus strand of NC_064627.1, from coordinate 497,366,242 downwards.
GAACAATCGGTTTATAAAAATGACTAAACACACATTCTCGGTAATCATCAGTGCATAGTTCCTTTGCTGATAAGTGTTTCACAGTTCACACCTTTTGCTGTACGCATTATGCGTTGTGGTTCAGTTCTGAGAGTGTACCTGTTTGCTCCCAAACCTAGGAATTATTCAGTTATCTTCACAGATAATTCAACTTTCATTATACCCACTTTCTTTTTCCTGATTCATGAGATGTTACAAATGTTATCATCAGGATAAATCGAAACGTAAAACCATTTATGCACATCACTTTTAATAAAATCATAAATATTTGAAGTAGTTACACGATATATTATGCTATCTGTGTCTGTGTAACACGTTTCAACATTTTTGCATCAGATTTCTTCGTCATTATACCCATAATGGGAATCTACAAGCAATGTTTCTAAAAAACCCATTCCTACAGTTACTGGTTTGTCACAAACAACGTTAACTCCCTTGAATTTTTCTTACGATTAGATTATTATTCAGACACTGCCATAAATTTCTACAGTGAATCACGTAATTTTTAATCGTATAATGTGGGAACAAGCTTCTTTAAAACTTATGGTTTGCTGATGCTTGGTGGTGGTACTACTTTCTCTGCATATAATGATAGGTCAGAATTAAGTTCATGTACATTTTCTGAATACTCATGATCTACTTCTAAAATATAATCAATGTCTGAATCAACTAATTTACTCATTACATCAAAACTGTTCATAGGAAGCTGTTCAAAATTAGAGAATGGGAAGTATCGCACTATGGCCCAATATAGAAACTTAACAGTGAGGTGTATAATATAAGATTCATCATTATTTTCATTATAGTCATCCTTGAAGATAATGTTTGGTGTATGTGAATAGTGAATAATACCATCTCTGCCACCAACGATGCCACATTCAACAAATTGTAATCATTGTATGTCCATAATAAGTTTCAATTTTACATTAATAGTTTTCGGTTAAGTACCCCATGCTTAACCAGGTGAAGTTAGCCTTCTCTTCACAGATATCTGCACCAACAGAATCTAATACTAAGCTTGCAAGGTCGTCATAGACATACTCCAGTGCAGCAGTCAGTATAGTGCACCATCAGCAAAGGATTACAAATGTTTCATACTATAAGATAAATTGATCACTGATGCTTGGGGTCATTTTTTAGGAACCAGGGCCCGTCAGCAGCTGTGTGAACAACAGCTGTTTTAGTGGTAACCTATTGGTTTCAAATGTAAAGTACAGAAATTGTAACCTATGTCTCTTAGACATAGTACTGAAACTATAACCTATATGTTGTAGATATAGAAAAAGTGTAAACTGACAATGTAAGCTATATATTGAAGACGCGTTATGAAACTGAAATTATAATCTGTATGTTGTAGATACTGTGTCGTGGGCTTACGCTTGCTCTGCCATGAATACACATTCGTCCAAGGTACGTGGGTAGCCAGCTTCCTAGAAGACGACCTACAAGGGCTGCCACACTACACACGACCGTCAGACGGCAACTTAAGCGCCGTCAGAGGTCACTGGTTCCATGCACCTCTTTCTTGATGCCCGCTACGAGGAAGTAAGCAGGTCTGATTGTATCCTGGCGCCTGGGTCTGTACTTAGGTATGCCTCTTGGGCCCTGGGAGGCCAGTTCGCTCCAAGTGGGCTTCCCACATAAGACGCGGAATGCATCTGCATTCCATGTCAGGAACTCACACGGAGCCGGCTCTACGCTGTTACCCCTGTCTGTGCCAATCTCCACAATGTGGAACCCTCGACGTGGCCTTCCCACCAGAACATGTAGACACAATCACCATAACCGCTCATCAGGCTCCATAATATTTTTTTCTTGATAACTATTGACGTCACTCTGCACTTAAGACTTTGTCGTATCTTCTGAACACTGACTGTGGCTCGTTCTCTCGAATCCTTAACCAAATGTACGTTTGTTATTGACTGTGGACATGTGATATTCTAGCTCAAAATTCTTACAAGCACTGTTCCAAAGGTCCAAGATACCGTGACAGTTTCGCTAACATTTACATTATTTGTGGTCTTTAATTACACAACAAGTCTTTTGTTTCCTAAGCGTTTCACCATGAACTTGCATGAAGATAGCTACTGACCTTCCGTCTTATGTTCGTTTATCGAGATAACACAGTTAACTTGTTGAAGTTAGTGTGGCATCATAGATCGATTCCACGCCACTGGCATCCCACAATCGGTAATGGCAACACAAGTTTCCGACAGACGCCGATAGCAGTCATGTGGAATCCAGCAACCAATGGAGCACACCTGCTGGGCCATGCCTCCGGCGACTCCATAGCTCAAGCGCCCTCTGCCGCCTCGATAAAGGTTGGTCAGCGACAGCCACAAGGCCCATTCACAACTAGGCATGGCCCAGTGGCAATGAAGTCAATACCATGAAGCAGCGCAGTCATGGTCCTGTCACTATCGCTCATGCATTAGTTAAGAGAGCCTCACCCTATGATGTTCTTGTTGCTATTGCATTAGCTGGACTTTACTGCTGCATGTTCATTTGTAAAGAGTCGTTGAAAGCTCGGAGAAAGCTACAAGCTAAGCAAAGCTTCTGTTTACGGTATTTATTTGTCCGCTAATAGTTTCTATTCCTGACTACGAAGTCTTTTGCGACGGAGTCCTTGCATAAAAAGTTCACTTGCCGTGTCAAATTGGGATAAAATCCCAAGCTTTCGATGACTACCTCCGTCATCTTCGTCAGGGGTAAAACTGACTGCCGTGGACCGGTGAGGCTTCCGCTTTTATAAGCAGTGGACGGCTTCTCATTGGCTGGATGACGTCACGGTGAAAACGGCGCGTACGGAGGTGGTGGCCTCTATGTCCATAGATTTTGTTTGCGCGCTTTATCCAGCGTTGCTTGGAGCGCCATCCATCGCAACAGGCGGAGAACTGCGATGAATGTATTGTCTCCCTCTGCGCTCTTTCTTTATCAATTGCGCGCTTTCATGCATTGCTGAGTGCATAAATGGAGTCTCTGTTGAAATTATTTTCAGAGAGTCTAATTTCAACTGCTTCCCTGATGACAGAGTCGAATAGTTTGAAGCGTGAGCAAGTAGTCTTGTTTCATCGAATAAAATCTTATGTTTATTGAACAAACTGTGCTCAGCCACCGCTGATTTTTCTAGATACTTGTATTTCAGGTGACGCTGAAGTTCCACACAGAGATCGGCAACAGTTCTTATAGACTGACCCATATAATTTTTGTCACACTCGCAAGGACTGCTGTAAATTCCCGGCACCCTCAGGCCGAGATTATCTTTCACGGGTCGCAACATTTCCTTAATCTTCCTGGGTGGCCGGAAGACTGGTCTGATTCCCTGCCGGCTCAGGACTCTGCCGATCTCGCTGGTCGTTGCACCGCAGAATGGTAGCCACGCGGTGTGTTGGACCTCTTGATCTGTTCGAACAGCGTCCTTTCTAGGTTTCTTCGCCAGAGTAGATCTGATATCACGATCAGAATATCCATTTTTTTCTGAATTCCGTCGTCAGATGGTTAATCTCGGAGCCGAGCTGATCCTTGTCCGAAATAGTCCTTGCTCTCTTCTGAGCTGGGTGGTGAAAACTACGCGCATTTAGATATAAATCTGTATGCGTCGGTTTTTTGTACACAGAATGTCCGAGACGTCCATCTGATTTTCGCTCCACCAGCACATCTAAGAAGGGTAACTTCCCATCCTTCTCCACCTCCACTGTAAATCTCATGTTCTGATGTATGGCATTCAAATGATCAACAAACTGCTGCCGTGCCTCATTGCCATGTGGCCAGATTAAAAACGTATCGTCAGCAGGATGGACGTAAGGGAGCACTTTTCAACGCTCGTTCTTCGAAATCCTCCAGAAAAAGTTAGCTGTCTTTGCTTCTTCATTACTTGTGAATCCTTGTCCTTTCAGAAACTTCTTCAGTGGTCCAAAAACGTCACTAGAGGCGAGGTCTCGACCGTATGGTTGGTGGTCCAGTATCTCCCAATGTAATGCCCAGAGCTTTTTGGCAGTTCTGATTGCCACATTTGGTCTCGCACTGTCGTGGAGCAGAATCACGTTGTCCACATCTAGAATCCCTCGGCGCCTTCGCCCGATGGGAGCCCTCAGACGTCACAGTGTGGAACAATAACTGTCGGCATTGATCGTTGTACCTTGTGGCATGAAATCTAGCAGAAGCAGTCCACGGCTATTCCAGAAGGCCGTTAACATCACTTTCCCAATAGATGGCGCTGAATTTTTGTCAGAGGCGAACCCAGACGTTTCCACACCAACCTCTGCTCCTTGGACTCCAGCGTAAAATGCAGTGTCCCAGTTCATCGCCAGTAACAATGCGGTTCAGGAAACCTTCACCCTCCTTGCAGTACTATTCCAGATGATTCAGTGAAGGCATAATTCACTTGCCTATCATCGTGTCATCCAACTGCTTAGACACTCACCAATATGAAACCTGCCAGTACCCTAACGCCGTGAACGATATCGTAAGCACTCCCATTCAACATGCCAAATTCCCAGCAAATGGCCATGATGTGCACACCCCAATCTGCTTTCACCATTGCATCTCCAACGGCCCATTGTCGTGCAAGACTTCATTGCCTTTGTTGTACTCACAACACACCCCGCCCCACACAGTTCTCAAAGCGAGACAGTTTTCCCCATATGTAGGCTGCATTTCCCTGTAGATCTCGTTGGGCTTTAGGAAAGGACAGGGGAAAGAAGGGACTTGGGTTGGGGAAAGGAAGTTGAACGTGGATGGGAGAGTGAGAGGGAGGGTAGGGGTAAGGGAAGGAAGGGAGAGGAACATGATGTCGACATGTATTTGTAGCTGCCACTGTATGTAGGCAACCAAAAAGCCAAAGGTCAATTTGTAACCAAGATCCCCGTTGTATTCCTACTGTCATTGTTATTATGGACAAGATAGTAAGAAGATTACGAGTAACCATCCAATCGACAACGAAATCATGAGAGATGGAGAATTAGCTCCATTGAGGAAGGAAAACGTCTGTGTCGCTCGAACGGGTATCCAAAAATGTATGAAATAACAACGCCCTGGTTGCTCCAGGTACCAAACCAACCGAGGGCACCCATACTATAGTTTGTAAGTCAGGGGGAGGGAGATATGTTTAATATTTTGAAAGACGAATGGCGACTTGTAAGCAACCACAAAAAGTTCCAATTACGACCAGTTAAAAACCTATGTAACAGCGAATTTTAAAATGTTTTCTTGTAAGAAAAACACCTGACTAAATTCTAGTTTTTACTTTGCCTGAGAGCTAGGAGAGGGGGCTGGGACTTCCTAGTTTCTGGACATGGGCGCCCAAGAAACCAGCAGTCTTTGATGTAGCGAGCAGATGCAGTTCGGGTCTGATTCACCGTTGGCCAGGGCTGTACCAAGGCCATGGTAAAATAAACCCCACCAACAGCTCAGGCGCAGAGGGACCCCTTCCCCCCAAAAAATATATTTAAGAATTAACTGGGAGAAGTACATGCAGCAGGGCCTGTGAGAACAGGTCTTTCACTAAACCCGAGACTGTTAGTTAATTAGTTAGTTACATGTTCCATGGATCATTTTGCATGATAGGTCATAATGATGTGGAGCGAGTCATTTTAGATTCACATCAAAAATTAATTTCTACATACAGCTACATTCTGAACATTTCCAAGTTGATTTTTTTTTGTCTCTCCCCATGATTTGTAATGAATCTAAGCACAAATGTGGCTGGGCTAAGTTGTTTTAACAGTTTCAAAATGTGTTTTTCCAATTTAAATTCTCATCAATATGGACCCCTAAGAGTTTTGAAGTTTCCACAATATTTATTATTTCCTCACCATGTGTTCCACTTATCATTGTTGCAGTACCTCTAGATGTGCAGAACTGAATATGTAGTATCTTTTTAAGGGTGAGACCATTTGCAGAAAACCAGTCAATGATACTTTTAAGAACTCTGTTCACCATTTCTTCTGTTCCTGCATGTATGCTTGGATTGATTACAATACTAGTGTCATCTGCAAAAAGAGCTAATTCTGCTTGTTGTATAATAGACAGAAGATCTTTTACTTACATGAGGAACAGTAGTGGACCTAAGACTGAACCCCATAATCAGTCCCATAAAACATCAATTTATGTAGGAGAATACTGTGATTCACACAGTCAAATGCCTCAGAGAGGTAGTAGAAAATACCAGCTGGGGCTTTTTTATTATTAGCATTAGCTTGTTAAATCTGGTGAGTGAATGTGTAAATGGCATTCTCAGTACAGCAACCCTTCTGAAACCCGAAATGTGATTTGCTAAGGACACTATTGTTGCTAAGGTGAGTTACTATTCTAGAATATATCACCTCTCAAAAAATTTAAAGAATGATGTCAGCAGTGAAACAGCCCTGTAGTTATTGGTAGCTCTCTTATCATCTTTCTTAAAGAAGGGTTTAATAATGGCATATTTCAGTCTCTCTGGAAAAATGCCTTGAGTCAGTGATGAATTACATATTTCAGATAAGGCTGGGCGTATTACATGAGCATAAATTTTTAGTTATCTACTGGAAACAAGATGGGAACAATGGCAGGAGGGTGTCCAAAATGAGGAAATCAAAGAAAAACTGGGAATGAACTCTATAGATGTAGCAGTCAGGGCGAACAGGCTTAGATGGTGAGGTCATGTTACACGCATGGGAGAAACAAGGTTGCCCAAGAGACTCATGGGTTCAGCATTAGAGGGTAATAGGAGTCGGGGTAGACCAAGAAGAAGGTAACTGGATTCGGTTAAGAATGATTTTGAAGTAATAGGCTTAACATCAGAAGACGCAGCAATGTTAGCACTGAATAGGGGATCATGGAGGAATTTTATGAGGGGGATTATGCTCCAGACTGAACGCTGAAAGTCATAATCAGTCTTAAATGATGATGATGATGATGATGATTGGGAACACCATCAAAACCAGGCCAGCTTTTATTTTTGAGGGAATGTATAATTTTCTTAATTTCAGAAGGAGGAGTTGGTGATATATTCATATAACTGAATTTTATGAACGTTAGAATTTTAACATACTGCTGTGATTTTGCTCTTGGACTGTTTATCACTATGCTTTCTACTGTATTTAAGAAATTATTAAATGCATTTGCTATCTGTGATACATCATTTACAGCCCTTCCATTCAGTTCAATAGCAATTCTGTCTTGTTCTGTGGCTGGTTTTCCTGTTCCTCATTTCACTACATTCCATACAACCTTAAATCTGTTGTCAGAAACAGTGATTTCTGACGTTAGGAGCATGTTCATTGATTTTTTAAATAACATGTCTTTGTAATGTTGAGCCGTTTTTGTAGTGTGCAACTGCTGCAGGGCCCCTAATTGTTCTTGCTGAAAGGTACATTTACCCTTTACTTTCACAATGTTCTTTAATCCCTCTAGTGATCCATGGTTTTTTACCTCACTGTTTAGTGTCCTTTGTGATTACCTTATGCAGAAAGCTACTTTCAAATAATGATACGAAATTATCATGGAATAGATTAAATTTTATGTTAACATTTGATTCATTACAAATTACATCCCGTCATCTCCTGTAAAATATTATTAAAAACGTCTGTCCTGGAGTCATTAATTATTCCAACTGATTTCCATTGAGGAGTATCCATACTGTATGGCGATATGTTGTTTATCCTAACTAACTGAGCATCATGATCAGAGAGAGCATTTGTTATTGGGTAAACAGTCATTTCCTTACTCTGAGCTTCATCAAAGAAAACATTATCATTTAGGGTCCTACTGTCTTTATCCACTCATGTTGGAAAATTAATTATTGTGACCAAATTGTTGGATCAAAATAAGGTTTCCAGGTCATTTTTCCTACCAGAAACTTTCAGAAAATCTACATTGAAGTCACAACAGACTATTAGCTGCTTGCTACTGCCCAACTGATAGCACAGTTAGGAACCCAAATTCTTCAAATATAGTTCAAAATTCCCTAGTGGGGATTTATGCACAGTTACAATTAAAAGGAAACTACTTTTCAGCATTAATTCTCAGGCACACACTTCTGTGTGACGATCACTACAAAATCTACTTGTTTAAGAGTTTCTGAACTTGTGGTCTGTCTTAATGTATGTAAAACTTCTCATTTTCCTATGTTATTTCTGCGTGAGTAAGCTGCAGTAGTATAATTTTTTATATGTAACTTACCTAACCCTGTGGTTATGTGGTACTCAGACAGGCACAGGATCTCTATCTTTTCAGAGCTCTCTAAATTTTCCAAACAGACAAGAAGCTCTTCTACTTTACTATTCAATTTTCTAATATTTTGAGAAAATAAGTTAACCTTACCTTTCCACGCATTATCAAGCTTTTTGTGGGGCTCATTTGTTATTTTCACTTGTTTCAAAACAGGAGGCCTGAATTCTGATTCTAACCTATAAAAGATGCTCCTCTGACACAAGTAGCCACAGGGATGTGTGATGGTGTGATGACAGCCTCCCCCTCCCCCCCCCCCCCCCCCCGTATATTATCAGTAAGACACTCAGCTCAGCCAACCTATCTTTCCCTCTCTGATTCAGGTGCAGGCCATGTCTAGTATATTCCCATCTCCAAACTGGCACTGCACTCATACCAGATTTAATTTCAGTCAGTAGCAGACTGTTCAACTCAATGCTCACACTGCTCACAGCAGTGTTTATCCAGGAGTCGTCAAGGGGCTGCAGGACATCCACATTTATGTGTGCAGTTGCTACTCCTACTTCATCCAGGTCACCCTAACGCGGTACTTACTGTTCTTAGCCAGGCTGTTCCTTGATCCACCAACTATAATTATCTGATCCTCTTTGCCAAGACTTTTGCACAAATTCTCTATGTCCTCTGTCACCTGACTAAGGCTTCACAATGCCTGTGACCTGGTATCATGTCTCTAATTTGTTCTGTACCGTCTAGCCTACACCCCTCCCATGACTACTACCTAGCAGAAACACTCTTTTCTACCTACTGCCTTTCGGTGCCGACCAACATTGATTTTCTTTGCTAGAAATCTGTTGCACCTTAGTGTGACCTTCAGCTGGATGAGGCTTTTCCCGTCCTACTTCAGCTAACAAGTCAAATTTATTCGATACTGTTAACTCAAATGTAGATGAAGTTGTAAAGCTGTTCTCCTTTCACCCATTTCTTGTTACAGTTATTCAGTTCCCAAGATCTTTTACCCCCTTCAACCTACCTAGTACAGATCTCACGAGATCTAATTCAACCTGAAGGGCACAGCTCTTTGCCGCCTGCTCAGCGATTCTCTGTCTTTTTTGCAAAGCCTACTGTTGCATGGGAGGGCCTCGTTGGGTTCCCTATTCAGTTCCCCACATTAGCTGGTTTTCTGCGAATGACCTCACCCTTAAAAAGATCTGCATCTACATCTACATCCATACTCGGCAAGCCACCTGCCGGTGTGTGGTGGAGGGTGCTTTGAGTACCTCTATCGGTTCTCCCTTCTATTCCAGTCTCGTATTGTTCGTGGAAAGAAAGATTGTCGGTATGCCTCTGTGTGGGCTCTAATCTCTCTGATTTTATCCTCATCCTCTCTTCGCGAGATATATGTAGGAGGGAGCAATATACTGCTTGACTCCTCGGTGAACGTATGTTTTCGAAACTTCGAAACTTCAACAAAAGCCCGTACCGAGCTACTGAGCGTCTCTCTTGCAGTCTTCCACTGGAGATTATCTATCATCTCCGTAACGCTTTCGCGATTGCTAAATGATCCTGTAACGAAGCGCCCTGCTCTCCATTGCATCTTCTCTGTCTCTTCTATCAACCCTATCTGGTACGGATCCCACACCGGTGAGCAGTATTCAAGCAGTGGGCGAACAAGTGTACTGTAACCTACTTCCTTTGTTTTCGGATTGCATTTCCTTAGGATTCTTCCAATGAATCTCGGACTGACATCTGCTTTACCGACGATTAATTTTATATGGTCATTACATTTTAAATCACTCCTAATGCCTACTCCCAGATAATTTATGGAATTAACTGCTTCCAATTGCTGACCTGCTATATTTTAGCTACATATTCAGTTCTGCACATCTAGAGGTACTGCAACAATGGTAAGTGTAACACATGGTAGGAAATAACAAATATTGTGGAAACTCCAAAACTCTTAGGGGTCCGTATTGATGAAAATTTAAATTGGAAAAAACACATTTTGAAACTGTTAAAACAACTTAGTCTAGCCACATTTGCGCTTCGAATCATTACAAATCATGGGGGGAGACAAACCAAAAAGTTGACAGTCACCCCCGTGAAATTCCAACCTACACTCTACAAATACTACTCCGTCTTTCACTGTCCTACGGCAACATCCAAATTTGTCACGCATTGCAACACTGTTTACACGCTTAAAAATAGAAGTAAATCACTTAACACATTTACACTACTGAATTTTCGTTACTTGTGTGCAGCAAAAATTAAGCATGTAAACGCACGCTTTGTCATAGTGTCATTACATACAAGTAGTATCCTAATGAAAGGATTACTTCCGAACACGGGTTATTTGTCAACATTGCACTGGGCTAATACAGTTGCCAACTACGCAGTTCATGTTCAGTTATGGGGTTTTTGCTCAACTTCGCCAAGATTTTGTAAGATTTCTGCCGACGAGGACTGGATTGAAACTATTTAACAAAAATGCTTCAAATTATTTGATAGAATAATATGTGAAATGGGAAACATCTCACATAACAACATGCTATTTCATACCACTTTAATTTCCTGTTAGGAACGTGTTAAACGAAAGCACTGCATTTTATTCTGAAAAATATGCCGCAGATTTTGGTGTCAAGTACAGAAGTAATATCGATCCAGCTGACCTAGTCAACGAAACAGCGGCTTTCAAATTCTAGCAGAAAGAACTAAAGAAGAGCTTTAACGCAGCTTCCCATTTGGATATCTTGAAGTTTTCTTTTTTTTTCTTTCAAAGTATGCTTATTCAAGCGCCGAAATAGATTTGACAATATTTATAACAATGCCAGTGGCTGCAGCATTATGTCAATGCAATGTCAGCAAATTAAAGATGGCAAAAAACTACTTCATGTCGAGTGTAGGTGAAGCAGTCTGTCAAATTCAGGTATCTTGTCGATAGAATACAGCACAGCGGCGAAATTTGACTTCAGTGGCATAAACAAAGAGTTTGTTTCGCTCAAAGCAAGGAAACGAAAACTAAAACTGTAATAAAAACATAATTTTCGGAAAGAAATTATGTTCTCAACACTTACTTACAGCCCTTTTACATTTATCTCCAGTTAATAATTTAAGCTTATTAATGATCTGTGAATAACAAACAAAACTCTGTTATTTATTGTACATCATAAAAAGAGTGTGCATTAGGTGACAAAAAATAAGACAATAATTTTGCTTTACTTTCAATTTTTTAGAAAGTTTCCGCAGTTTGTGATTTATTTACAACAATCATGCATTTTATTAGTTGTCTGCAATATTTTCCGTATGTTGGCGTTGACGGGGTCTTCATCCACATGCTAGTCTATCCCATATAAACATCTTGATCTCTGCGTAACTACCGCAACCTACATCCGTTTAAACCTGCTTGCTGTACTCGAGTCTTGGTCTCCCTCTAAAGTTATTATCCCCCAGTACTTACTTCCGTCACCAAATGATAATTCATTGACGCCTCAGGATGTGTTCTGCAGACCGATCCTTTCTTTTAGTCCAGTTGTGCCTAAACTTCTTTTTTCATTTAGATTTGTTATTCCATCTATCCACCTAATCTTTAGCATTTTCCTCTAACGCCACATTTCGAAAGCTTCTATTCTCTTCTTGTCTGAACTGCTTATCATCCACGTTTCGCTCCCGTACAAGGCTACACTCCAGACATATATCTTCAGAAAAGACTTCCTAACACTCATATTTATTCAGGACAGTTTTTCATGCTATTGTCAGTCTGTATTTTATTTAGTCCTTACTTTGGCCATCATCAGTTATATTACTGCCCAAAGAACAAGACTCATATGATACTTTTAGTGTCTCATTTCATAATATAATTCCCTCAGCACCGCCTGATGTACTTCGACGACATCCCATTACCGCTGTTAATTTCTATTGATGTTCATCTCATCTCTTTTCAGAACACTATTCAGTCCGCTAAACCTCACTTTCAAGTCCTTAGCTGTCTCTGACAGAAGTACAATATCAGCAGCAAACCACAAATTCTTGTGTTTTCCTCCTGAGCTTTAATTCCATTCCAAAATTTCCCTTTGTTTCCTTCACAGCTTGCTCAACGTAGACTGAATAACATCAAGGATGGGCTACACCTCTGTCCCATTTCCTTCTCAACTAGTGCTTCCTTGCATTCCCTTCGAGTCTTATAACTGCTGTCTGGTTTCCGTATAAACCTTTAAAATTTCAAGAAGTTAATCCAGTCAACAATGTTAAAAAGTTTCTGTAAATCTACCAATGCTACAAATATAGGTTTCCCTTTCTTCAACCTATCTCCTAAGGTAAGTCGTAGGGTATGCATGGCGCGTTTATAGATTTCTTTGGAACCCAAGCTGGTCTTCCCCAAGGTCAGCCTCTACCAGTTTTTCCATTCTTATTTAAATAATTCGTGCCAATATTATGCAACCACGACTTACAGTTTGGTAGTACTTATACCTGTCTACACCTGCTATCTGTGGAATTGGGATTATTATATTCTTTCTGAAGTCTGAGGCTAATTCGCTTGTGTCATATGCTGCACACCAGACAAAATAACTTTGTCATGGCTGGCTCTCTCAAGAACCTCGGTAATTCTGAGGGAGTGTTGTCTACTCCAGGGGCCTTGCTTGAGATTAAGTCTTTCAGTGCTCACTCAAATTATTCAAGCATTATATTTCCTATCTCGTGAATTTTATCAATAGTGGATGCTGCTGAACTCCGTGACTGTTCCTTTATAGAAACATTTCCGCTACCATTCACAATAAAAGATTATATATTCATCACACGATCGGTTTCGGACTTGTACCAATCCTCAGGTGTTTATACATTCATATACATATTTATATTACTGGAAATCACTGTTTAAATATAAAGAAAATTATTTGCTGGTATTTAAACAGTGATCTCCAGAATATTAACATGTACATGAATGTTTAAACACCTGAGGATGGGCACAAGCCCGAAACCGGTTGTGTGACGAATACATAATCTTTTATTGTGAGTGGTAGCACATATTTTTCTACACCCTATTTCCTATCTCATCTTCATCTACTTCCTCCTCCCTTTCTGTAATATTGTCTTCAAGCTCGTTTTCCTTGTATAAGTCCTGTATATATTCCTACCATCTTTCAGCTATCCCTTCTTTGCATAGCACTGACTTGTTTTCTAAGGTCTTGGTATTCATACAGCTGCTTCTCTTTTCTCCAAAGGTCTCTAATGTTTCTACAAGCAGCATCCACAACTCATCTGGTTGCGTATGTTTCTACAGCCTTGCATTTGTCCTCTACCCCTGACTGCTTAATCATTTTGCACTTTGTGTGAATCTCATTATTTAGACGTCTGTATTCCCTCTCGCTTGCTTCATTGGTTGCATTTTATAGTTTCTCCTTTCGTCAACCACATTCAATAATTCCTTAATATTCCAAAGATTTCTACTACGCCTTTTTTTTATCTATTTCACCTTCTGCTGCCTTCGCTATTTCATCTTTCAAAGCTACCTGTTCGTATTGTATTGTATTCCTGTTCCCAGTTTCTGTCCAGCGTTGCATAATGATCCCTCTGAAACTCTCAACATTCTCTGGTTCCTTCAAATTATCCAGGTTGCATTTCCTTAATTTCTGGCTTTTTTGCTGTTTCTTCAGTTTTAATCTACAGTTAATAACCAATAAATTGTAGTCAGAGTCCACATCTGCTACGGGAAATATATTACAGTTTAAAATTTGTTTCCGAAATCTCTGTCTAACGATTACATAATCGATTTGGAACCTTCCAGCGTCCCTAGGTGTCTTCCATGCATACAGCCTTCTTACAAGATTCTTAAACGAAGTATTGGCGATGATTCATTTATGCTCTGTGTAAAATTCTGCCGGAGGGTTCGTTTTATTCCTTTTCCCCGTTCCATTTTCTCCTGCTATTTTTCCATCTCTTCCCTTTCCTACAACCGTTTTCCAGTACCCCGCCATAGCTAAATTTTCGACTCCCTTATCTATCTGAATAATTTCTTTTATGTCATCATACATTTCTTCAATCTCTTCGTCATCTGCGGAGCTAGTTGGCATGGAAACTTGTACTACTGAGGTAGCTGTTGCCATTGTGTCTCTCTTAACTACGGTAATGCAATCACTATGATGTTCATTGTAGCATACCCGCATTTGTATTTTCTTATTCATTATTAAACCTTTCCTGCATTACTCCTATCTGATTTTATGTTGCTACCCTTGTTCAGCCCTGACAAAAAGTCATGTTCTTCCTGCTACTGTACTACACTAATTCCCACTACATCTAACTTCAGTCTATCCATTTCCATTCTTTAATTCTCTAAGAATTAAGAGATTTATCATATCACTCTCAGACCATAGAATGCCAGTTTTGTTTTACCTGATGACGTCGTTCTCCTGAGTAGTCCCCGTCCTGAGGTCTAAATGAGGGAACTACTTTACCTCTAGGATATTTTACCAATAGGATGACATCATTATTTAACCACACAGTACAGCAGCATGCTCTTGGGAGAAAAAAGTGATGGTTGTAATTTCCCCTTGTTTTCAGCTGTTTGCAGTGGCAGCACAGTAAGGCGACGTTGGCCAATGTTACAACGCCATATCAGTCGATCATGAAGACTGTTGCTCCTGCAAGTACTTAAAAGGTTGCTGCCCCTCTTCAGGAACCACGTGTTAGTCTGACCTCTTCACGATACACCACCGTTCTGATTGCACCTACGGTATATCTGCCTGTATCGTTTCATCCACATAGCCATTTATGTAATACTTTGGAATAACGCTTCGTTTTTATTAATCCTACCTTACCTTAAAATAACAAAATTTTCTAAGTCCATGTAGGAAAAATTTAAATGAGGCAACTTTTTATGTGTGCGTGGGGGAGGGGGGGGGGGCAACCTTGCAATTTCTGCTTAGGGTGCAGTAGAGTATCTCGGTACTGCTCTGCGCCCGATAGTAGTGCTCGTATAGTATGGCGTACATACAGAAAAAAAATTGAAGTGGTGTACCTGTTGATCCCCGAACCTTAATGGGTGACCCATTTCTTAATCGCACTACATTTTAAAAAGAATGTATGAAAAGGCACACCTTTCTCATGTTCTGTTGTTAGATGCAATAGAAAGCGCCACGTTGTAGAGATATCTAGCGAGACGATGACGTATTTTTGGCTATATTTTAAAAGCATTTATCATACGAAATGCATAGTCGCGCCCTGTCCCATTCAATATTTACAGCATGTTTACACGTTACAGAGAGGAAGGGCTAGACACGCGCTGTTTTAACAGATGACGGCGCGTGAGGCGCGAGTTGTGACAAAGGCGAGTAGGTAGTGCTTTCTACTAGCGGCAGATGATGCTTAGACTATGCAGCTGGTAGAACGAAAGGACACGAAGTAACCCGACCAACAGGGGAATGGCAAGTAGTCTAGAGTGTCACTACCGGTCGAATACAATCAATACACTTGGCTATTGCAGGACACTTATAGCGTAATCTAGCGCCACGGCGTGGAGTCAGCGGACGAGAATTTATTTCTCGGTCACAAAATGCATAAAATCCAAACTATTATGTTTATAAGTTAAGCAAGAAGACCAAATGAAAGAGACAAAAGAGAAGAGTAAGTGCGTCCAAGCACCCTCTCGGTAAACAAAATAGAATTAAGATATTGTTGATGTAAGATCTGGAAATACTGGAAATACCTATGACTTAAGAAATTAACGACTTCTAAACGCCCTAAACGATGTTAAAGAGCCAAGTGTCGACAGATAGCGCTTTCACAGCACAATGGAAGTGCGATTATTGAATTTTTATTAATAGAACATGTTTTGAATTAATAGCTGGAATAATGTTCATTCTGACTATTAATACCCTATTTTAATGTAAAATAAACTATAAATCGGTAAGTTCAGCGGCAGTATGAGGAAGCAGATTACAGTAGCTGTCTATAGTCATGTTAATTTCGTTATGTTTAATAACAGTTAATAAGAAATAACGGTAGCCTATCTCACCGATTAAAAACTAGGGTCCCAGCTAAAATCTAAGGAGACTGCGGGAAATCTGGTCAAATTCTGGTCCTAATTCATATGCAGTATGTGTAGTTGCAATAAGCAAAAAAAATTTGAGAATTTTGCAACGATAAATCTCATTTTATTTAAGTCCTATGTCGACACCGAACAATTCACTTTGAGATTTGGCCGAGAACAGACGTATGGTCATACCAGCGGCGTGCCAGTCGCGGGTTCAGGTGACTGAAACTTTCTAGGCGACAGTTCCACGTAGGAGTTCTTAAAATTAGTCTTGAACGTTAATGGTGAGCCGATACACGATTGGACTTGCAAATATTTTGATAGCTAGCATTATGAACATTAACTTTTGAGCATAAGCACTGGACTTGTAACAGTTTTCGATAGCTAGCTTCACGAGCTGTAATGCTGTGCCACAACTAGCACTTTCATAATTGCGAGGGATTCTACCTGTAATTGTGTTGCTTTCACGGTCTTAAAGCTTCAATAAATATTTTTAGTGCTTACGGTGTTACATAACCTCCAGAGGAGTCATGTTTATCGCTGGATGTTCTTACTGACGAATGATACTCGCAAATGGGGACCCTAAAACAAATTATAATAGAAGAGGGATTTGTTATTTTATTTTCACGTGATGAGGGATGGCATATGTCTTAAAAATGGGACGGCGATCGCAGTTACTTCGTGAGAGGAAGTACCTACGTGGACACGAATATATGAGCTTCTCTCATCGCCGGACTTCTGTGGACAAGCGCGTACACCTCTGACAATAACTGTGTTTGGACCCGAATTAAATAATCATAAAATGTTATTCTTATTTCATTGTTCATTGCATAAAATTGTATGTTGCGGTATCGTGTTGGGCAATCTGATTTGACGTTTTATGTTATCTAAATGATATTCTATAAGTTTGTGGCCAATATATGAATTATTTATACAAAAGGTGTCCAC
This sequence comes from Schistocerca cancellata, assembly GCF_023864275.1. Classification (NCBI taxonomy): domain Eukaryota; kingdom Metazoa; phylum Arthropoda; class Insecta; order Orthoptera; family Acrididae; genus Schistocerca; species Schistocerca cancellata. The sequence goes on along the minus strand of NC_064627.1, from coordinate 497,349,084 downwards.
ATAATTATTCAAGAAAAGTAGATGCAGCAGTATTCCACTTCCCTCCAGCAAGAAGCAAGTAAGGAAGAGACGAATTTTGTTATCGCCGGATCCAAGGCAACTATTGAACAAAAGTAAGAGGTTAAGAAAAACCATATTAAATCTCCATTAATTAATTCGCGTCTACTTCAACGGAAACACTACACGATGAAATTTAACTAGATAGTGTTTGAAACAGTTTTTATTTTTCACCACTCGCCACAATCATGCTTGCAATTAACAGTTATTGAGAAGTTAACAGCAGTTAACTGCACTGAAGAGAACCGCAGCAAGACGGTCGAAACGTCGGTAATCTAGTTTCTTTATTGTTTCATAATGACGCGGAATAATACCCAAAATTATTTGATTAGAAATGACACTGGCCCTGGAAGCATACGAACTTATATCAGTTAACAAATCTATTTACTGGGTAATGCGACAGGTGTGTGACCATCCCCTAGAAACCAACGTAGCCAACGAACATTAAATCTAACTAAATAGGAATCCACTGGATGCCTATGTGCACAGGCCGCTGAATATTCAAATGATAGAAGTACCAGTCAGTCGCAAAAATCTAATTTATTGCAGATCAAGATTTCGACTATAAAGTAGTCATCGTCGGTCCATTACCAGAAGAGTCATACAGGTACCGACATGTCAGAGCATAAACTTGTGGCAAATGACACTAGCCTTTACATGGCAGAAACACCATGTAAACGCTAGTGTTATTTGTCACAAGTTTCTGTTCTGACATGTTGGTACATGTATGACTTCCGGTTATTCAGTGACGGTAACTATGTTATAGTCAAAATCCAGATCTGTAATAAAGTACGGATTTTTGCGGCTGACTGCCGTCCTTCTTTAAATTTGGAACATTAAATCGGTCACGCACTTCATCCCACTGACATTCTAGGATACCAATAGTATTAAAGGGGGACAAGTACATTGCAATCTAAATAAAGCTTTTTAATTTAGAATTGCCATGATTCGTGTAATAATTATTTTTTTCTACGTGTGATACCGCCATATCACATAAAAGAAAATCATCCTTTGTGACTTTCATTTTTAAACCATTTAAAAAGCTCCCTGATGACACTCTTGAGACTTATAAGCTGTCCATTCTATATAACTGCCACAGTTGTTGGCACCTTTTAAATGAAGGTATCCCTATTTCTTTTGAAGCCATCCCAGTGTCCCAGTTCATCTTGAGCAACGACAGTAGTCGTTATTTCTTTTAAAAAATCTCCATAGAAACCACTCATACAAGTTCTTTCGTGTACCAGAGCAGGACAAACACTCGTGGAAGAAAGGCTCAGTCCCAGTAGTCCAGTGAAACTGTCAGAAAAAAAGCCTGTACCTTGCAAAAGGTGGGGTAGAAGATTTTATATTTTTAACGCGTTCATATTGTTGGAAAGGTTACAAAACCAAGTTTTGCCACAAAATTTCGCTTGGGAAAACTTTCTGCAGTCAAAAAACTTCGAAAATTTCGGACTTTTTTCAGTTTTTTTCAAAATATTTCAGTTTCATTTGCTCCAATCGCTTTTACGTCTATTTCCTTTTTTAAAGAGCACAAAATTCTCTACAAATTTGATTCTTACCATTTTTTTCTACTCCCAGTATCTAAGGCGCTACAGCACGTCAAAAAATACCTTTTTTTTTTTCAAATTTAGAGCAAAGTGGCAAATTACCTAATTTCTGAACACTGTTATTTCAGTTTCTATTTGTGTAGTATAAACATATTACTCATCATGTTATTCATGGGAATTTACCATCTCACTCTGCTGCAGGGCCAGGACAAACAGCATCATATTCAGTAACTACGAACACATTCACGTCGGACTGCGTGAAGTTTATTTGTGTTACAATATGTAATACGATTGCATGCAGGTGCCGTACATTTTCTACTGTTGATTGACGTTAATGATCAGTTATAAGAAAAAGTATGTAGGAAGTGTTCTTTAGCGGACAAAAGCGTATTTATTCTTTGGCTTTCGTTCCAGTGGAAGATGCGAAGTCAGGTGGACCGAGTAAATTTTTTGTCATTGATGGAGGGTACCTTATCCACAAAGTGACTTGGACTCGAAATGTTTGCTTCAAGTCAATAACCCAAAGCTATGTTTCTTACCTGCAACGTCATTTTGGATCTCAATTTGCTATTGTATTTTATGGGTATCCATGTGAGGGAGACAAATGTAGCACAAAGAGTGCTCAGAGGATTCGTAGGTCCAAACAACAGTCTTCGGTTGACTTTGTGGTTGAATCAGAGATGGTGAACCAAGTCCCTCAGGGCAAGTTCTTGTACAACGAACGAAATAAAATGCGTTTGATCACACTTCTTAAAATGGAATTTCTGGAGTGTAGCATTGAATTGCTCCAGACACAAGAAGATGCTGACGTTATAATTGTAACATCTGCCATTTCAAGAACCAAAGATTTTGGAAGTGTTGTCATTGTAGGCGAAGATGTTGACCTGCTTGTGCTCATGACCTGTTTGGGGCAAGGCATTGAAAACTTATTTTTCTTAAAGCCAGGAAGAGGAAATGCAGAAGACAAGTGGTTTTCCACTGCATCTTACAAGTCTGACAGTGAATATATTCTGTTCACTCACGCTTTTAGCGGATGTGATACAACATCTGCTTTTTTTGGTCAAGGAAATATTAAGTGCTGCAATATTGTTGCGAAAAATGATCACCTAACCTCAGCGCTTTGCACGTTCAATAAACCACATGCTACCCGTGAAGAAATAATAACTGCAGGAGATCAGGTTACTATCGTATAGTATAGTGGAGGTGTCAGCAGTTCCCACACACTAGACCATTTGCAGTACTAGCTATTCGCCAAGTCAGCCACAAAAAGCAAACTGTATCTTGCACGGTTGCCACCTACACAAGTCTGCCACAAAAAGCAAACTGTATCTTGCACGGTTGCCACCTACATAAGATGCTGCACAACATCATTCGTTGCGGACTTACCAACAAGTCCAAAGTTGGATGGGAAACTGGGAACCTCTTGAGAAATGGGGCTGGAATCACAGTGACCACGGTCCAATACCCGTTATAATGAGCCAAGATCGAGCACCTGAAGCACTTCATCACATTGTTTCATGCTCATGCAAGCTGAACTGTGGCGGAGCGTGCTCCTGCAGAAAAGTGGGTTTGAAATGTTCTTCAATTTGCAAGAAATGTATTGGGGTCAACTGTGAAAACGTGCCAAAATTTTTATATGAAGACAGTGAAGAAGATGTTATGGAGGATATTGAGGAAACCGCTGACGAAACCAGCGAACATGCTGAGGCTGACTCGCTGTTTAAAGAAGAAGTCAATCTGGGATCAACTCTATGTACAGTGTCTTGTGACACTGAGGAACCTGGCCCATCAAAACGTTGGAAGTGATGCTCATATCTGTCTCAAGTGCGCTTAAGTGCAATATTACAAGTATTACACACCCAGAACTGTCAACATTTTTTAGTAACTGACAATGCATTTTAATTGTAATAAAGCTATTTATTTTTAATGTCAAGTGTGTGGCTTTTATACACAAGAATAATTACCTACCTAATTAGGTTGCCTATTGCAGCTAATAATACTTCGTTCCCCTGAGACAATTTACTTTGTGTGTGTGTGTGTGTGTGTGTGTGTGTGTGTGTGTTTATGTCTCTTAATGATTTATATTTATAGTTTTACAAATACCAGGGCTGAGGTGGCCCATAGTGAACTTCAGGAAGTGATGTAAGAATCACAATAGTTGGGTGCCCAGCAATCCTCATGTTGCATACAGAGAAATTGAATATCTGAAAGTGAGGTGGTAAATTCCAACTTATAACATGATGTATAATGTATTTATGCTACACAAACAGAAACTGAAAAAATAGTGTTCAAAAATAAGGTACCTTGCCACTATGCTCAAAATTTGAAAAATTGGTATTTTTTGAGGCGCTGTAGCGCCTTAGATATTGGGAGTAGAAAAAAATGGTTAAGAATCAAGTTTGTAGAGAATTTTGCGCTCTTTAAAAAAGAAAATAGACGTTAAAGAGATAGGAGCAAATGAAACTGAGATATTTTGAAAAAACTGAAAAAAGTCAGAAATTTTCGAAGTTTTTTGACTGCAGAAAGTTTTCCCAAGAGAAATTTTGTTGGCAAAACTCGGTTTTCTAATCTTTCCAACCATATGAACGAGTTGAAAAAATAAACTCTTCTACCCCATCTTTTGCAAGGTATATCTACTATTTGACTGGACTACAGCCGAGGGCCGCGCGTGGTAGCCGGGCGATCTGTGGCGTCTAGCCCGCATCTCGTGGTCGTGCGGTAGCGTTCTCGCTTCCCACGCCCGGGTTCCCGGGTTCGATTCCCGGCGGGGTCAGGGATTTTCTCTGCCTCGTGATGGCTGGGTGTTGTGTGCTGTCCTTAGGTTAGTTAGGTTTAAGTAGTTCTAGGGGACTTATGACCACAGCAGTTGAGTCCCACAGTGCTCAGAGCCATTTGAATCATTTTTTTGTGGCGTCTAGTCACAATCCGCGCGGCTCCCCCCGTCGGAAGTTCGAGTCTTCCCTCGGGCATGGGTGTGTGTGTTGTCCTTAGGGCAAATTACTTTAAGTTAGATTAAGTAGTGCGTAAGCTTAGGGACCGATGACCTCAGCAGTTTGATCCCATAAGACCTTACCACAACTTTTCAAATTTTCCCACCCGAGGAATGTTTCCAGGATGAAACGTTCACTTTGCGTGCTTGAAATGAACTTCCTTTACAAGTGAAAACTGTGTGTCAAACAGGAACTCTAACTCAGAGCTGTGACTTTTGCCGGTAAATCTCTACCATCGGAGCACATCTCACATTTCTATTTACCTCCCTGCGAATTTTTGTGATGAAAGAGAAAAATACTAACTCACAGACTGCGTGTCAACGTAACGAGAATACTCGGACAACGCGAGTGTGTTCACAGAGCTCAGCCAGGTCTTGAGTAGAACAATGTTTCTAATCTTGTAGAGTGTCCGCTCCGATAGCTGAATGGACGCCTGCACGGTACCTCAGCGTGTTCGGTCAGAGAGCCGGTTGGCCTCTGTAGTAAAACACTTAGTGGAAGAATCAACAAACGAACTTGAACGGATGTCATGTGGTGTCCACAACGACCAAACAAAACGATCAACAACGAACAAAATGCAAAACAAAAGAAAGAAAAATTATCACAAAACACATTTCCAGACTATTTTGCCGGCACGTAGCTCAGCGTGTTCGGTTAGAGAGCTGGCTGATCTTCGTAATAAAAAAAACTGAGTGAAAGTATCAACAACGAACTTCAACGGACGTCATGTGACGTCCGCTGCAACCAAATACAACGCACAGTAATGAACAAAGTGCAAAAAAAAAAAAAAGAGCAATGGATAGCGCCGCCAGATCATAACGGAGTGTGTGGTAGGGTGGTGGTTCGTGTTGCTGGCACGGTAGCTCAGCGTGTTCGGTCAGAGGGTTAGCTGCCCTCTGTAATAAAAAAAAATAATAAAAAATAAAAAAACTGAGTTAATGGATCAACGACGAACAGAAACGGGTGTCTTGCGACGTCCACCCCGAGCAGATGAAAAGAACAAAATGATATTTAAAAAAAAAAAAAATTGGTCAGCGTGACGGACTGCCGTCCTAAGGGGTCCGGGTTCGATTCCCGCCTGGGTCGGGGATTTTCTCCGCTCAGGGACTGGGTGTTGTGTTGTCTTCATCATCATTTCATCCCCATCCGGGGCGCAGGTCGCCCAATGTGGCGTCGAATGTAATAAGACCTGCCCCGTAAGGGGCCTCCTGGCCAATGACGCCAAACGCTCATTTCATTTCCATCTTGTAGAGTTGTAGAGTATTTACCATTTCAAATGTTAAACGTACTCAGCTTTTCCAAAAAAAAAAAAAAATCTGTCAACGTCAAGAGCTATAGAGAGCAATTAAAAACGAAGCTGATAAGAGTTCCAAATCCTACGGTCGGAATTGACGCTTAGAATTCTCGTCTCGCAGCGAAGGTATTGTTGCGCTCTGGCTAGTGACTTCGTAGTTACGGCAATGATTCTGATGGCGAAGAAAGCACAATCACATATTCTGAATTTTTCTGTCTGGTACTAGGGAATACTACATTTCAATTCAATTTTTTTGTCCCTTTTATTCGCCCAACGCTTTCGAATGAGCCGCTTGATACAGCACGAGATCTGCGTTTCTCGAGCTGGACAGCGAATGTGGTTACCCAACGCACGCTGGTATGATACGTTACTGATTCGGCTGGAGAAGGAAAAAAAAGAGAGAGTGCTCTAACAGATACGCCCGTCTCGTATTTATCTGTTGTCGCTTATCGCCGCGGCGGCTAGTCAACCTACTTGAGCTAATCTGCACACTCAGGAAAGAGCTCTGCTTACTGGTTTCGTCCCGGACATTCACTCGTTCATTCATTCGTGCTCCATAGATTCCACCAAGAAGGACCGTCATGGGTGTTCAACGAGTCAAGGTACACATTAACAAAAGGCGAGCAGAGCATAGAAACTAATTGTACTCTGTATTAACTATTGCTATACTGCTTACTGCTTTTTATGTGGACGACAGCTAAATTTAACCTAGAATATTAGAAAAGAAGCGGTAGCTTTCAAAGTAGCAGTGCTGCTTATTCAGTTGCATTAAATAGCTGCTTTTTATCCGTTGCTTGTCATGAAGGTTTACAATGGGCACTTGTATTTGCCCTGAAAGCAGGGTGGCAGTAGTATCCGGTTGTCGCGCTGCCACCTAGTTGCCATGCAAACACAGAATATTGATTATAAAATACGTCCTCATCTTCCCGATGACCTGCATTGAAACAAAGTACCGCGAACTCTAACGTATCGACGAGGTGAATTCATCACACCTTTGAATTCATACTTGCGACTCATATTGTGGAATCTGTTTTGTGATTCCTGAAGTTAGGTTGGTGTGCGCAGAAGCGCAAAGCTAGAACTAGCAAATGGTAGCAAACAGTTGCAATAGTAGCTAGTAGAAATCGCATATTTGTAACGTGTATAGCCATTTTAATTTACACGGAGTCAATTAATCGCACATGCACAGTTATCAAGACATGATGTGAAAGCACATCTGCACTGACACATGCCTAATTACGGCCTCATGTAAGCAAGTGGTAACTCGTAAGTTAGCGTTATTAATGCAACTGATGGTTAATTAATTGACCAATAGCAAAATTGTCTTTTATTCAAATTTGTTACAACCTGTAATAAATATGATGGAGTGAGTGGATGTGACTCAAGGAGGTACACAAGTTGAGGTAGACGTATATGTTGGTACAGTTGTATTGGACTCGACATTCATAATTTTGTATTTTTCGTAGTGAGACTTAGATTTTTGGTGCTCATTGGAATATTGTGTATTGTACGCTCATATGCACAGCTCGGAGAGTGTCCAGCGTCGCAAGACGCATCTTTCGAGGTATATTACTCACGTCTTTTGTGTGTTGAATTTAAACGGTGTCCCAAAAAGATATATTTGTGAACCACGGGAGAGGATTCGAGTGCTGCGAGGTATATAAAAGTGTAAAAATGGTGCGCGGGGTCAGTCGGTCATTATTGGCCGCAGTCCGTCATTCTGTCATATTGCAGAAGAGCTGCTTGCTGCAGTCAGCCTGTGAGACGTGTAACTCCGCCTTATGAGACCGCACATTTTCAACTGATAAGACTGTATCGGGATTTGCCGGACTCTCAAGTAAGTTAGGTGACAGATTATATTTGAGAAGGTTTTCAACTTAAGCCTCATTTAGACCCAGTTCTGTTGAGTGAAATATTCTCGAAGGAAGGAAGAAGAAAGATTAGTGTTTAGTGTTCCGTCGACATCTAGATCATTAGAGAGGGAGCACGAGCTCGGATGAAGGAAGGGTGGAGAAAGGAAAGCGGCTGTGCCCTTCCATAAGAACCATCCCGGCATTTTCCTTAAGCGATTATGGGAAAACGCGGCAAACCCACATCAGTACGAGTATTTGAACCGTCGTCTTCCTGAACGCGTCGGGTGTTTCGATCACTTTGAATTTACTACAGGTATTGGTTTTGGTGATAGGAAATTTTGCGTCTGTTTTTGGGCTCTGCCGTTGGACCACTGTTAGGCAGTTTTATAGACTGTCAAACTTGGAATATTTTCGATACTCTGCAACTTGAACTTTTATTTCATTTTGTTCTGCGGCTGCAGGACTTGATCTTAATTACAAACATTTCACTACGTTTGTTTTTGCTAAACCAAGGCGCGATGGGACGTGCCCACAGTTTGTTGAACTCAAGGTGATTGTTACTTACGTAATATAATAAAAGTTGGTAACTCTTGCATTGCTGACGTGAGATTAAAAATAATCACAATATAAAATTACAAGAGAAAGCCCTCTCAAAGTGAAACCTAATAAAAGAAATTGCATAACTATTGGAGTAGGTAAACTAGACGTGCACTAGAGACATCACAAATGACGCGATCCGCAAGTAGTAAAGTAGTAGCTGGCTGTCGCAAGTTTCCCCATTTTTCTTTCTTTTTAAACAGAGCTTCTGATGATGACACACAAAGAAGCAGAATCTGATGTCGATACTGTGGTCTGAAGCTGGGGAATACATTAAATGAATTTCTATTTTACGTTTCAGATCGCTCTTATACAAGGAGCTGAAATATCTCTGAGGCTAAATTGGTTAAATAATACTCGCAGGACTGAGGGAAAACTAAAATCATTTTTGGCGGGAATAAATAGCTTTTCCCACAGTTTGTGAAGTGTAAGAGTCAACCGACTACTGCATACCCTTGGTGGGTCTCTGGAACTCTCACCGAGTCAGTTGAGGGCTATACCTCAAAGATTGATAGGATTATTTGTGAAAGACTGTAGTTCCCATTTACAATACGCTTTGATCTATTCTTCTATAAGTAAGTATCAGATAAACCGCGCATAGGAAGCATCATCATAGCCCTGGATGAATAAAAAAATCGTATTATTAAAGCTATCAGAATGTAACCGAGGGAGTGACGCATAAGTCTTCTAGGAAGATGTTGAACTGACTGGTTACGTCTATAATCATGTTACATTTGACTGTGCTGTAGTATTTCACGCATGTGTTACACCACTCATCGCTACCTCAAGTTCGGTTCTAAACTGAGTGCAAAGTACGATAATCTGATTTAAATTAGTTGTCATCTGCCGTTCAAAGTCCAAAGTTGTGAGGTTGTCGCGAGATGCAATTGTTACAGTCAACCGCCACAGCGCTCCACACTCTGCGGCGACAGAAAATTCACTTAAAGTCTCTACCTACTAGGAAAAATATCACTTAAAATATCTGTAATTCACGTACGGTACGGAGTTCTACAGCCTTCGAAAGTGTGTCAAAAGCAAAAGTGAAGCTGGTGGCGCAAGTCCGCGGCAGGGCTATTGGCCTGACTGTACAGTCTTTCCTTTCTGCGGCGTTGGGAGGGGAGGGTGGCGGGCGCATCGCCCTAGTCGCCTGGAGTGGACCTGGGGCTTCCTGGACGGACTGGAACGAGGAAAAATCTCCGCCCCTCTCCGAGTTTGAACCGGAGACCTCCAGAGCCTGCTTTAGCGCTCTAGCCGCCATTCTCAGTTCTGAGTAGAGCAAGTCTTATAAAGTTTTTGAAACGGGGTAAATTTCCCACCTGGGGAATAGCTTCAAATGTCAAATCTCAAAAACTATTTAATCCTAGGAATACTTTTCTTTCGTTGATAGTCAGTATACTTCCTCTCGGCAACTGATCTTGCTAAAGTCCCATATCATATTGCGTTTGCTGCAAAGAAGCATTAGAAAACAGTGAGTTTTCTGTTGTTGTTGTTTTTTTATTTTGTCAGTATTTAACATGTAACAAGCACGAAGTTTAAAGTTTAATGATCCCACAAAAGTCACGAAAACACTCTGAAATTCATACGAGGTCACACTAAGAATGTCATATATCTGTTCGTAATTTTATTTGGGGCCAAAGTTAAGTTTTTACTTAAAGTTGGAGATATTTTCGCGTGCGGATTAGTTTCCTACTTTAGCATTAGCAGATTCAATATTTAACACAGCGGAAACGGCAACATAATTATTGTAAACCAATGACAAAGGCAGGTTTCCATTAGTGTAGTGATGGCGGGTACAGTCCTGCGCACTATAACCGTTAAATGGCAACTTGTTTAAATCCGTCTGTAAATACAAACACTTCGAGTTCCTATTACAAATTCCATAAATCCAAATTGTGATAAATCACAAGGATGTGGAACGTGCCAGGTTTTCAAGCAGGGAGATACAGTACACTTAATAAAACATATGTACAATGACAAAAATGTAGTATAAATTGGAGAATAAGTTTAAAGGTTGAGATGAAGTTAGCAAGACACAGTTCACGTAACACAACATAATTACAGAAAACAAATTTAGATACAGTGAAAAGATTTGTACGCTGTCCATCTTACACATTTATGGCTAACGCGTAACAAATATAGAGTCTCAAAACATAAAATACAAATAATACAAATCTGACCCAGCAGACTTGTGGTGGGAACCAAGTAGAAGAAACAGTAGGCACCCGATTCGATGCAAAGATGTAAAATAATCTGGTCATTGTAGCAATTGTATTGTAACTAACGCGGAACAAGGTTCGAACACAGGTGCAACTAGAAACACCGAATACACAATCTCAGATACGGTAATTCTGCGTGTTGTCACAGGGCATTACTACCATTGAACTACTTGGTTACAGCTGTAGTAATTACCCGAGTCACAATGAATTTCTACATCTCGTTAACTGAGAAAACACGGGAGAGTGGAAATGTTATTTTATATATACCAAATAAAACAGTGTTGTTATGCTCCTATACAGCTGCAGATTTCTTTAGCTGTTATTGATAAAATAATATTATTTTATGTGTTTGTTCGAGTGCTACGGAAATTACGCAAGAGTTACGTTCTTCCCTCCCATTTGTATTTTTCAGAACTGATGTCCAGTATATGTACATAATATACCCGTAAACACTCGCTGGAAGTTATGCTGTAGATCTTTTTCGACATTACTTTGCTAACCCTCAATTTAATGACGATCATTCTGATCACGCATTAGTTGTTTTTGGAGTGCACTTTCTGTTGATAACCAGTAGTTTCGCAAGTAGCGCTAGAAAACGTTATCTACCACATAAAATGTTTTTTTAATTATATTTTTGTCTTTCAATTTAACCAAACATATAGCATGCAGTCCTTTTTTTGCGGGGGGGGGGGGGGGGGGGGAGGGGGGCGTTGTCAACAGCGAATGTAGACCTCAGGTACACTACCTCAAACTTCATTTCGTATTCACATTAGTCGACTTCGGCAGCTCACAAAGGCTTTACGACTCCACACCCGAGCGACGTATCGCAGCGATCTTGGCAGCGATATCGCTTGCAGTCAATCGCTCGCTTCATTTCCGCCACGTAACGAGCGATTTACCATACTGTTTTGACCAGTGTTTCGAACTTTGCTGTTTTGTGAACAATTGGTATTGAGAATAGACTACGTTTAGTAGCGGTGGTAATTTATTTTTATACGTTGACAAAAACACGTAAAAATACCAAACGGAAATTGAAAACTTGTTTTGGGACGTTTTTGGAAATATAGGCTATCCACTAAGAAAGTGTTCAGATTCAAACTATTTTCAAACAATTCCTTATTAGCTTGGTCCATTTCTTATGTCGCAGTTTTGCCGTGTTCCAGTGGCTCTTATCGTGTTGCTGCACGAAGTTATGTCTCCTTGAACATGCATACATTTTGGTGATTTGATTATTGCTTTGCTTGGAATTGTGCCATACAACTCGTGACGTGATTTAATCCTGTCCCAACCACGTCCATTTATCGTTACTTTCTATGATGTTCTGATACTATTTGTGACTCAGGCAAAAAAGACCTTTAAATATACTTATGCAGATATGGTGGCTGGCGGGGGGAAGGGCGTGTCTCGTTAACTTAGTTGTGTTGTATACATCTTTCCAGTCTGTATTTCCCAAATACATTATAAAGTCCTCTGTTCTTTTTTTAAGCATTAGTCTTACTGTTCAAGTATTTACACATGGCTGTGCACTCTCTACATGTCTACAAAAATGTTATCAATAGGAGCACTGCTGCCAATAACTCTTGTTGTTAACTGTGTAAGAGTTAGATTAAATGAAATGACAAATAATGTAGACATAGCTCTAGAATAGGTGTTTCATAAAAACATTAAATTAAAATCTCCATTTAGTATCACCTTATTCTCTTTAGAAGTTAAAAAGGTTTAATAATGCATTAAGTTGTTTATGAATACTCAAAATCACTAGCTGGAACCCAGTATGTTGTGACTGTTACTATGAACTTCACTTTAATTTCTACTACATCACAGGCTTCAAAATGCTGGCCACAGCTAAAGTTAAGAGTATCAGTATTTTTAGATCTGAACTCTCTTATAATACAAATGTCAGCTCCACTTTCAAATTTAAATTTCAGAGTCGCTCATGCTCCTTGTATAACTCCATAAATTCAAATGTAAAAGTCCTTACCCCACCGTGCCATAACGAAAGAAACTAAACATGTCCGCATCTCGTGGTCGTGCGGTAGCGTTCTCGCTTCCCACGCCCGGGTTCCCGGTTTCGATTCTTGGTGGGGTCAGGGATTTTCTCTGCCTCGTGATGACTGGGTGTTGTGTGCTGTCCTTAGGTTAGTTAGGTTTAAATAGTTCTAAGTTCTAGGGGACTGATGACCATAGATGTTAAGTCCCATAGTGCTCAGAGCCATTTGAACCATTTTTGAAACTAAACATAATCACGCTTGTTGACTAGACCTGGACAATCGACTCCGTCAAAACTAGCCGTATTGTTACACAGAGCGACTGGTCGCTTGCAATTCATAATACTGCTCGAGAATTACGAGGGATCAGCGATTCATCGCTGCGATTTGTGCGTACATGTGAGAATCTCGCGCAATCCGTCAAGATTTAAAGAAGGCGGAAGGGTCGAGAGGGAGGCAAAACTTTCGAACAGGTAGGAGGTCATTATTACATTAGAGTCCCCGAAATTATATTTCCGAACACGAGTTCAAACTCAAAAGGATACCGTGTCATTCCGACCAATACTCCTCACACCTAGGCGCGGATTGGGAAGGGGGGAGGGGGGAGCGAACGTGTTTTATTGGAGTGCATTATGACAACCCAAAAAGCAAAATCACTTTAATAGCGACTGATGTAAAAAATTACATTTGTTTTAAAACATTTTATACAAGAGTGTTGGAACTATAATAGTGGCAACTATTTATTTACAGCTCGTACAAAACAGATACGTGTTTCAAAGTTTTACTGACCTTCAAAGTAGTCACCAGCATTGTGTATAACCCGTTGCCAGCGACGTGGAAGTCGCAGGATACTCTCAGCAGTGCCGGTTGTGTTGACAGTTCGAGCGGCGCGGTCTATTGCCCGACGAATTTGTAGCAGTTGTGAAGCGAATGCCGTTAAGTGTTTCCTTCAGTTTAGATGTTTAAATGTTTAAATGTGTGTGAAATCTTATGGGACTTAACTGCTAAGGTCATCAGTCCCTAAGCTTACACACTACTTAACCTAAATTATCCTAAGGACAAACACACACACCAATGCCCGAGGGAGGACTCGAACCTCCGCCGGGACCAGCCGCACAGTCCATGACTGCAGCGCCCGAGACCGCTCGGCTAATCCGCGCGGCCTTCAGTTTAGAAATCGAGTTGAACTCATGAGGGCTTTAGTCAGGGGAGTGCAGTAGGTGATAAAGCACTTAGCAGCCCCATCAGTCAAACATATCAGTAACAGCTTGCACTTTACGTTCTTGAGCATTGTCCTGCAAAATGGTGGTCAGGTGCTGCAGAAGGTATCATCACTTCTGTCTCTAAGCTGATCGTAGGTTGTGTTCCAAAAATGGATCAGTAACAGCTTGCACTGTACGTGCTTGAGCATTGTCCTGCAAAATGATGGTCAGGTCCTGCAGAAAGTGTCATCACTTCTGTCTCTATGCTGTTCGTAGGTTGTGTTACAAAGATAATCAGCATAGAGACAGAAGTGATGACACTTTCTGCAGGACCTGACCATCACTTTGCAGGACAATTCCCAAGCACGTACAGTGCAAGCTGTTACTGATTTGTTTGACTGATGGAGTCTCTAAGTACTATACCACCTACTGCACTCCTCTGACTGATATTAGCCTCGTAAGTTCAACTCGATTTCTAAACTGAAGGAAACACTTCACGGCATTCGCTTCACAACTGCTATAAATTCGTCGGGAAATAGACCGCGCCGCTCGAACTGTTAACAGAACTGGCATTGCTAAGAGTATCCTACGACTTCCACATCTCTGGCAATGGGTTATACACAATGCTGGTGACTACTTTGAAAGTCAGTAAAACTTTAAAACACGTATCTATTTTGTACGAGCTGTAAATAAATAGTAGCCACTATTAAAGTACCAAACCTCGTATATTTAATTGGGCAGTTTTCAAGAATGAATACCTACGCGTCTGTGGCTCGTTAAAATGTGGACGTGGCGGCAGATTATATCTGAAAGTGATGAGGGGGAAGGAGAGACAGTGAAAATCTGTGACTAGTTTTGCGGATATTACGATGCGTAAATTGGTTCAGGAAGTTGATTAGTACATCCTCAAGCGTGCCTTGTGCCGCACGCGAACATGTTCTTGTTTTATGAAATCATCTTCTGCAAATGAGCAGTATTTTGTGGCATATTCGTGGAAGGGTGGCGAATGTGGTGTATGGACAATGAATGTAGATTTTAGATTCTTGATTTGTGGCACAACGAAATTAACAAGAACAAATGTAACTAAAAAAATGGTTCAAATGGCTCTGAGCACTATGGGACTTAATTTCTGAGGTCATCAGTCCCCTAGAACTTAGAACTACTTAAACCTAACTAACCTAAGGACATCACACACATCCATGCCCGAGGCAGGATTCGAACCTGCGACCGTAGCGGTCACACGGTTCCAAACTGCAGCGCTTAGAACCGCACGGCCACACCGGCCGGCTAAATGTAACTGAAAGATGTATGAAGTATTTGTTGAAATTTTGTTTACAAGCAGGAAACGGACGAGGAAACGAAACCACTGACTTTACAATATTCTAATTCAAAACAAAACTTCCATGACGACAAAGAAACGAGCTGTTAACTGTTTTGTATACAACACTGATGAAGAGGAATGTTCCCTATATCGCAAGAGGTGCTACAACTATAACGATTCCAACTAGTTTGCAGAAAGGCGCTGCAACAGCTCTTGCTTATCGTTGGCAGTTTTCTTCGCTTAGTTCTAAAACTAAAGTTAAGCCCAACGAGAACTGTGTTTCGTTTTATACCGAATGCGTTAGATAACTCGATGTTAAAACAAAATGACAAATAAACACAATAGCATGACCACCTCCCCCTCTCCCCCACATTGATGATAAAATTTTAATAGCAACATTTTTTTTCTTAGTAAGCCTCATACACACACACACACGGAAGCATGCACACACACATCACGTGCAAAGACCAACACATTACAGCGCGTAAGTTTCTGTCCCATGTGCAGAATGTATTTTTCTCTAAATTAATTACCGAGTAATAACCGCAATTTTTGTGTTCTAGTGTATGTTGGTAAAATGTCACTCCGCAGAGCATCACTATAAAGAAGAAAGTCACAACTACATATTTTCTGAGTACCGGTACGTCTTCCGTATAATCTCGTTTGTTGATACATCTAATTTTGAATATGTTGCACCACTGAACTTACCTAAATAAAATATTTATCCTTTTAGTCAATAAAATACATATTCACTAATAATGGAATGAGGAACATAATGAAGTAATGTGAAGCTTTTGTTTCAAAGAGAATATTTACCAGGAACACGACATAGCTATTTTTCTTTGCTCAGCTTTAGTACTTTGTTCGAGATTTTCTTCTTCCATATGAAGTTGTCATTGTTAGTTTGTCTCAAGCCCTTAAGATTGCAGTTATCTTAATGTCACTACACCTTACTTAAACCTTTTCCAGTCTCATACATTTATTTTCATGTACAATTGATTTTTTAACCAATGTAGTATCAAGATCTATTTTTGAAAGAAACTAAGTGTGAATTAACAATACTGTAGCACGTTAACGACGCTCTGTGGCAATGGCAACGTCATGTCATAATGATTTTCTTACGAACATCTTTTGTGAAAATTATAAATAACTGAAGCCGTAGAATTCAAACATTTCTACGGGCGATATTTCTTTGTATGGGCGCAAACAACGTTTTTACGCGATGTACCAAAGCCTTTAATTTGTTATAGAGTTAAGTCTATTTCGACTTTTTGTTACTTTATCCCCAAAATTTTTCTCAGTGCATATACAAGATTGATAAGTTTCAGCAGACTTACAGAACCCTAATAATAAATAAATGTTTTCAAGTGTGACTGGATTATACACTCCTGGAAATTGAAATAAGAACACCGTGAATTCATTGTCCCAGGAAGGGGAAACTTTATTGACACATTCCTGGGGTCAGATACATCACATGATCACACTGACAGAACCACAGGCACATAGACACAGGCAACAGAGCATGCACAATGTCGGCACTAGTACAGTGTATATCCACCTTTCGCAGCAATGCAAGCTGCTATTCTCCCATGGAGACGATCGTAGAGATGCTGGATGTAGTCCTGTGGAACGGCTTGCCATGCCATTTCCACCTGGCGCCTCAGTTGGACCAGCGTTCGTGCTGGATGTGCAGACCGCGTGAGACGACGCTTCATCCATTCCCAAACATGATCAATGGGGGACAGATCCGGAGATCTTGCTGGCCAGGGTAGTTGACTTACACCTTCTAGAGCACGTTGGGTGGCACGGGATACATGCGGACGTGCATTGTCCTGTTGGAACAGCATGTTCCCTTGCCGGTCTAGGAATGGTAGAACGATTGGTTCGATGACGGTTTGGATGTACCGTGCACTATTCAGTGTCCCCTCGACGATCACCAGTGGTGTACGGCCAGTGTAAGAGATCGCTCCCCACACCATGATGCCGGGTGTTGGCCCTGTGTGCCTCGGTCGTATGCAGTCCTGATTGTGGCGCTCACCTGCACGGCGCCAAACACGCATACGACCATCATTGGCACCAAGGCAGAAGCGACTCTCATCGCTGAAGACGACACGTCTCCATTCGTCCCTCCATTCACGCCTGTCGCGACACCACTGGAGGCGGGCTGCACGATGTTGGGGCGTGAGCGGAAGACGGCCTAACGGTGTGCGGGACCGTAGCCCAGCTTCATGGAGACGGTTGCGAATGGTCCTCGGCGATACCCCAGGAACAACAGTGTCCCTAATTTGCTGGGAAGTGGCGGTGCGGTCCCCTACGGCACTGCGTAGGATCCTACGGTCTTGGCGTGCTTCCGTGCGTCGCTGCGGTCCGGTCCCAGGTCGACGGGCACGTGCATCTTCCGCCGACCACTGGCGACAACATCGATGTACTGTGGAGACCTCACGCCCCACGTGTTGAGCAATTCGGCGGTACGTCCACCCGGCCTCCCGCATGCCCACTATACGCCCTCGCTCAAAGTCCGTCAACTGCACATACGGTTCACGTCCACGCTGTCGCGGCATGCTACCAGTGTTAAAGACTGCGATGGAGCTCCGTATGCCACGGCAAACTGGCTGACACTGACGGCGGCGGTGCACAAATGCTGCGCAGCTAGCGCCATTCGACGGCCAACACCGCGGTTCCTGGTGTGTCCGCTGTGCCGTGCGTGTGATCATTGCTTGTACAGCCCTCTCGCAGTGTCCGGAGCAAGTACGGTGGGTCTGACACACCGGTGTCAATGTGTTCTTTTTTCCATTTCCAGGAGTGTAGAATCAGTGTGAACGCGTGAGCACGTCAAAATATTAGCTCTCGACATCAAACCACGCCAGGTAGATGGGCTTACAGCGCTTCAGGTCTGTTAGGTCAGTATGGTCATGCTGGTGTAAATGAACTGTGTAAAATTTTGGAAATAAAATAATGAACAGTCGATGTGGAAACGGCGACTTAACCCTTTGACAAACTGCCAGCACGAAGTCTGTGATCCAAACCTGACGGCCGGCCTGTGTGGCCGTGCGGTTCTAGGCGCTTCAGTCTGGAACCGTGTGACCGCTACGGTCGCAGGTTCGAATCCTGCCTCGGGCATGGATGTATGTGATGTCCTTAGGTTGCTTAGGTTTAAGTAGTTCTAAGTTCTAGGGGACTGATGACCACAGATGTTAAGTCCCATAGTGCTCAGAGCCATTTAAACCATTTGAACCAAACCTGACGAAAACATCTAGGGAAGTAATTGAAACATGGTGGAAGAAAAAACGACGTCATTAGCTCAGCTGCAAAAAAAAAAAACCTGGACATCATTGCATTATCATTCCATTTGGATTGAAGTTTATCTAACTTGAGGCTAATACAACAGTGTCATTGACAAAATAAAGATGGTTCAGGTAATCTATCACTTTCGACCCTGCATTCGGGGTACTATTATTTCTTCTTCCGATATTTTGACTGATACTCTTCCAGCCATCTTCAAGGGGACTCGCTGGCAGAATTAAGGTTGTGACCGCTTCCTCTAGGGCTTTTGAAAATAGTAGAGGTTTACCACAGTTCAGATAAATTCTAATGGAAGTTGTAGCTCAAAAAATGGTTCTAATGGCTCTGAGCACTATGGGACTTAACTTCTGAGGTCATTAGTCCCCTAGAACTTAGAACTACTTAAACCTACCTAACCTAAGGACATCACACACATCCATGCCCGAGGCAGGATTCGAACCTGCTACCGTAGCGGTCGCGCGGTTTCAGACTGAAGCGCCTAGAACCGCTCGGCCACGAAGTTGTAGCATTGATGTATATATGCACTGATGAGTCTCAACATTATTACCACATCTACATCTACCCTTATGCTGTGCAAACCACTGTGGAGTGCTTGACAATGCTGTGCAAACCACTGTGGAGTGCTTGACAAAGGGTAATTCCCATTTTACCAAAATGTGTGTGAATTGCTAAGGGACCAAACTGCTAAGGTCATCGGTCCCTAGTCTTACACACTACGTAACCTACCTTAGACTAACTTCCGTTAAAGACAACACAACACCCATGCCCGAGGGAGGGCTCGAACCTCCGACGTGGGCAGCCGCACGAACAGTGGCAAGGCGCCCCAGACCCCCATATTACCAGTTATTAGCGCTCTTTCCCTTACCATTCACGTATGGAGCACAGAAGGATAATTGCCCAAGGCCTCTCTGCGTCTAATCTTGTCTCCGCTATGCTTATAGGACCGATACGTACGGGGTCATAGATGTACACTTCAAGTTGGTTCTTGGAATTTTCTAAGTAGACTTTCGTGGGGTCACACGAAGGGAAGGTCATCACACCCCCTCTTACCCACATTTCACCCCTTTTTTTTTTTTTAGGCCTCTGCGATGTGATTAGGACCCCGAAGACTAGCGTTGATATCGCATTCTGAAAGCCACATAACATGGTAGTCAGGTAGAAACAGTATTTCTTGATTTACAGGAAGCATTTGGCTCTCTACCACACCTACACGTCTTGCCAAAGTACGATTGACAGATGCCTCGCCCAACGACTCGCCGTTCACTGCCACGTCTCTGTAGACATTCTGCAAGCGCCTGTGAATATCTACGATGCTCTGGTTTTCCACCAAAAGAAATCAATGATAGCTCTCTGTTTGAAACGCACCTATTTTGAAGGCTACGTATAGCGTCGCCACCTTTCGGAACTTCATGAAGCTATAGAGGCTGAAGCGATGTCCCACAACAAATTCCACATTTTTTCCAACTAAAACTGTTCGAGAAATAAATCTGTTGCATTACTTATTGAACGCCGCTCGTAAAATCCCGAACATTCGGGCTATATCACTGTAAGTTTAATTTCTCATTTTTCATTACTTTTTTGAGACCACATAACTGTCTACCATTGCGACGCAGGAGTTTGAAATTTCGATCAAACTTGCCTACAACCTTTCTCAGAAGTTGTGCAAAAGCGTGGTGCCCTGCTATGTCACCCTTCGGGCTCGGCGGCGCTTCAAACAGCAAGATATCAACACATGCGAAAAAAAGGTCAGAGCCCAGAAGTTCATGCGTGGTGTAAGGTGAGTTAATAACGGCACATTAGCACCAGATTTCATCAAAATTCTACCCAATGCCATCGTGTACGTGTCATACGAAGGGGAGGTCATCACACACCCTCTTTCCCACATTTCACCCCTTTTTTTTTTTTTTTTTTTGAGGCCTCTGCGATGTGATTAGGACCCCGAAGACTAGCGTTGATATCGCTGTTTTCTTATGGGTGGTCTAGTAACACATTTCACAAGGAGACGGCACGACCGTGGGGTCCGGGATTTGTCCGAAATTTTGTGTGGTGAAAGAGGACCCCTAACACCTCACGTGGTTAAAATATTAGGACGCACTACTCGGAAAATCCCGAGAAAAATCGATCCAAAGTTTCTTAGGTGCCTTATGAGTATAAAATGTTGGTCCATTGCCGAGCCGCCGTCTGGCCTAGCACCTGCAAGTCACACATGAGAAATAAATAAGTAGTACAGCAGATACAAGAATATGGCGACAAACATCTGGTGTCTGATATAAAGGAAAATCTTGAACTCCCTATGAATACGTTTAGAAGGCTGGAACTGACAAAAATAACAAGGCAGTGAAGTATTTTGCGATGTCGCTGTTCGGGACTGCTCTTCTGTCCGCGTAATTTACCCTGGAAGGAACACACATCAAGGATTTACTGAATGATTAATTTGGGTCTGGGAAATGATGATGAGGAACCGGCTGCAGAAGAAGAAAATGTGCATGCTGAACTGCCACCAGTTGAAGGTGACAGTGAAGGTGCTAAATTGTGCTACTGCTAAAGACTCATTCTTTGAATGCTGTAATTTATGACTGCAATTATCTGTCACCTTATTTATGTCATTTCATTGTAGCCATTTTTGTTACTGTTTTTGTGGAATAAAAAATAAATAAATAAATAAATAAATCTGGCCTAGATGTTTAGGGCTCGGACTCTTACGCCAGAGGTCTCGGGTTCTATTCCTCCTCTGGCACTTTTTTTTTCCTTCTGTTGCTTGCAAAATTGCAGCGCATTGTTACAGGAGAAGCGTGAAATTAATTCCCTGGAAGACTGTATAAAAATTCATTCTATAATTCACCATCAGTTATCGTCACCAATATTCCGAGACATGATTCAATATGCCTGGTTTGCCTCAAAATGATCAGAAACTCAAAACATTTTCGTAAATGTTAATGCGGCATATTTTTGTACAAACTTATTACAAACGCCCTGTGATTGTAAAAAATCGGCTTTTATATGTTGCGCAAGATGACGCAAAAATTATTGCTTTGTTTGTTTTTACGATAATTACCACTGCAGTTCTTGTTTATAATTATTATATGTATAAAAATTGAATGTCGCCCAATCGAATTTGTTATTCTGATTAAAAACCCAATGATTCTCCTTGTATACTTTACAATGAAAAATGGAAAACCCATCACCATGAATTGTTTTGTTGGACAAAAAGAAAATAATTTTTATTCAGTAACGTAACTAATTTGTTAAAGATAATGTAGGTTTGGGAAACTTTCTGAATAATTGGTGGAATAATAAAAGAAAATGAAACAGAAGAAAAAAAAGTGCCAGAGGAGGAATAGAACCCGAGACCTCTGGCGTAAGAGTCCGAGCCGTAAACATCTTTTTTTTTTATTATTCCACAAAAACAGTAACAAAAATGGCTACAATGAAATGACATAAATAAGGTGACAGATGATTGCAGTCAAAATTACAGCATTCAAAGAATGAGTCTTTAGCATTAGCACAATTTAGCACCTTCACTGTCACCTTCAACTGGTGGCAGTTCAGCATGCACATTTTCTTCTTCTGCAGCCGGTTCCTCATCATCATTTCCCAGACCCAAATTAATCATTCAGTAAATCCTTGATGTGTGTTCCTTCCAGGGTAAATTACGTGGACAGAAGAGCAGTCCTGAACAGCGACATCGCAAAATACTTCACTGTCTTGTTATTTTTGTCAGTTCCAGCCTTCTAAACGCATCCATAGGGAGTTCAAGATCTTCCTTTATATCAGACACCAGACGTTTGTCGCCATATTCTTGTATCTGCTGTACTACTGATTTATTTCTCATGTGTGACAGTCAGTCTTGTAACATCATCTCTTGCCCCCGACAAAGCTAATTGGCCCCAACCCGGGAATAAACCGTAATTCTTAAAATGCACATTTCACCTTCTCCTTTGACTCTCCCTATGAATGGCCACTGATTCATTTATCTTGACCAGGCACACGCTCTGCGCCTACACAAAGATGTGTTAACTTCACAGTGAACGTACACCTCAGAACTGCCAATTAGCTGCATAAAAGTTATTCTAAAACAGCAGCTACTTTCAAAATTGGCCAAGACGATTGATTATTTTCTTCAAAGATGGACAGTCTTGTTTTATTTTCATTTGTTCATCTACAAAAATTATTATGCTTCACTGAAGGATTTGTTCCAGAAGGGAACAGTTTAACAAACTGAAGTGTACACTTACGAGCCAGAACATTATGAACACTGTCCAGTGTGGGACTGAATGTCGCGTGGTGGCATAGGGGCCACGTGACACAGTGAGAAAAGCTTATAATCGTAACCTTTGCCCTAAAATCTCTCTCCCCTCCCCGCCACACACATCTAATCAAGAAGTGCTCTCAGCTCTTAAGGTACACACTTCAGAGCCCTTGTTTACTAGACTTTTTTTTTTTTTTTAATGGATCTGAGCACTATGAGACTTAACGTCTGAGGTCATCAGTCCCCTAGACCTTAGAACTACTTAAACCTAACTAACCAAAGGAAATCACACACATCCATCCCCGAGGCAGGATTTGAACCTGCGACCGTAGCGGTCGCGCAATTCCAGACTGTAGCGCCTAGAACCGCTCGGCCACCGTGCGAACTGGGTTTTAAATGGTCGATATTTTCGGAACCCATGCTGGCTGGCATTAAGAAGGTCATTTTTTTCGATATACGTCATTATATTTCAGCTCAGAATATGTTCTAAGATCCTACAGCGAATCGAGGTCAAGGATATTGGACAGACATTTTTTGGATCACTTCTGCTGCCCTTTTTGTAGATGGATGTGACCTATGCTGTCTTTAAATGACTGGACGCATTTTTTTTTTTTCGAGGGATCTTCGATATACTGTGGTTAAAAGAGGGGCTAACACAGCTACAAATTCGGTATAAAATATGATAAGATTCTAGTAGGCTATGGAGTTTTATTCAGTTTCAGCTGTTTTACAACACCACTGGCACTAATATCTATTTCAATCACCTTTGCACTGGTGTGAGAATTAAATTTGGGCAATACCCTTGGATTTTCCTTTGTAAAGCATTTCTGCTTTTGCTTTGCTATCCTCAGTTTCACTTCCTGTCTCATACATGACTAATTGGACACTAACTTTGGTACCACTAACAGCCTTTATATACAAATAGAGTTTATTTGGGTTTTTGAAAGATCATTTGACAATATTCTGCTACGGTGCAGTAGTCTGTTTCTTTAGAAGCTTCTTTATAGTGATTGTATACAATGGAGAATCCCTCCTATTAGGGTTGTTGGGTTCTTATCTATCCAGTGCAGGGTCTTCTGAACTTGAAATATATTTCTTTACATGCTCCTGTCCAGTGTTAAAAGTTTCGAACTCCTCAATGACATACGATGCCACTGATTTTTTAGCTGAAAATATAAATCCTTTGTATTTGTTTTAGTTGCTTTTGTACTTTTATACTCATTGTTGTCACAGCTGCCTCGTTGTGACTGATACCTGTGTCTATGCAAACATCCTCGAAGAGATCAAGTATATTTGTCCCTAAGAGATCTAGTATATTTCCATCTTGAGTGGGCTACTTTTCCAGGTAGTTCTCTGAGAATTCATTGCGTAATGTTTCGCAGGACGTCTTGTCACCCCCATCACGTACAAAACAGTAATTTTCCCAGTTAAGTGTTCGATTATTAAGTCTCTACCAATGAAGAAAGTTTTATTGCGGAACTTTTGTACTAGTGAATTTAGGTTTTGCATAAAGTTTTCGGTTACCTCTGAAAGTGAGTCTTGTGGTCGATAGAAGGAGAGAATTATAAGTTAATGCCCACCCTTGATACTGAGTCGTGTCTGGACAATCTCATATGCAGTTTCAGTTTCTATCTGTATGGATCTGTGTTTTATATTTACTGCGACAGTTACATCAACTCAGCAATCAGCTTACTCTTTCTATATCCGCTTGAATGTTCCCCAAATATCTCACTGCTATCTATTTCGTGTTGTAATCAACTTCCTATACCTAACATAATGTGAGCTCCACAAATTTTTAGGAGCCTTTCAAACGCTGGCTCGGATTCTTCGCTGGTTAATCACTATGATTTTGGCACTCATACCTATGGGGACATTTCTTTCGATCTTATACTAACACGTCCAGATCCTCTACAGCTATGTTATCTGAACTGGCTGGAGGGTCACCAAGAAACCCCTGTGCATAACCCCGCCCCCCTCCTCCCCCCTCACTCACTACACACACACACACACACACACACACACACACACACACACACACACACAATCAGCTGCCTGGATTGCAGTCTCTGACGTGTAGCTCACTCTTACAGGGACCCTACAGTTCTCAACCCAATGGCTAAAGTGCAGGAAGTCGCAGCATAGCTCATCACAGGACCTTCAAAGTCTCTGGTTCAGTCTGTCCACTTGACTCAGAAGTAGGGGACCACTGTCAGTTCTGGGGAAAATACTGCAAATTGTGCACTTTGTTGAAAATCCGCGAGCAGGACTAGTCTTACCAACCATCTCTGTCAGTCTCTGGAATAATCCAAGTACAACCCCAGAGCCCAGACGACAGACAAAATTTGTTCCAAAGCGATCCATGACTTGCAGTTTCTTGCAACCTGCTACTTCAATGGCTGCCAGAATATCCTCTTCAACATGTTGAGTGAGACCTCCAGGCATACACACTGAATGCATCTGGTGTTCTTTCTCATTCTTTGCTTCAATTTCACTAAGAGGTACCGTTATTCACCATGTATTTGAACTGCAGACGATTAATAGACCCTAGCCTTTTGTGTTTGCCTCATCTTGACACGGGACACACCGGGACTCCCGCAGGATGTAGTGAGTCTCACTAGCTCAATTTTGGTTCAAGTGGAAGACAGCTTCTCGAACATGTTGATTGCTGGTATCGCTACAACACTCTCAGTTCTCCCTGATTGTTGTCCTCCCTTTGTAGGGTGCCTAGTCCTACAACCACAGTCAAATAGAGATCTCATACTTCCTGTAGAGAGACAGGATTCACAGGAGAGAATATTACTTGGGGTACCTTTGCTGTCTCTGGTACGTGATTCTTATGACATTTCCCAACACGTCCATTCAAGCAGCTTCTAATCGTTTGGCAGTAGTCAGGGCTATTTCCAGCTGCTAACGAATGTCAGTTAACTCATATTTTATAAATCATTCAGAGTGGGGCTGAACTGTAGTTGGTGCAATGTTTTACAGAACAGTGGACAAATAACTTTAAAATAAGCTTGCTGATTCCCTTTTAATTTATGGATCTTGCTAGAGTTTATTTATATTTTAAGTTACCTCGTTGTGATCTTCAGCTCAGAGTGGTCTGCAAACCCCCAACTTGTTAAATATTCTTCTTATTTGTAGAATGACTTAATTTTTACTAAAAACCAGGATTTGGCAACTCATATCTTTCAAGGCTTTTATTGCGCCTTTAAATACAACACATATTAGATCATAAGCATCTTGTTACAGGAGACATTCTGTGTAACCAATAACAAGCGCTTTTTCAATACATACATCTATATATTATTGATATAAGCTTCTGGTCATTGGTATTCCTTGACAGTGTGGCTGTTGCAGAAGACTCTTTGCTGCCTTTGACTGCTTTGCCCTTCAACTCCAAGTACGTCTTCAACTTTCTTGGAACAACGAGACCAGGCAGAATACCTAACGCAAATAAAAGAAGACACAAAACAGGACATATCCCCTAATAAATCTGCTAACATAATAATTAAAACTTTATCTTCTGAACAATTATCCTGTATAACAAAAATGCATATAATTCTACTAATCAAGCCTGATCATTTATATTCCAAATTAATGTGAGATTTCACTTCCACCCAACGAAATTATTTACTTCCAAACTTTGGCTACAAAATATCTGGAAAATCCCATACCCTCGCAATCTGTTAAACTAGAACTATTATTATCTGTTTTTAAGAACTGAAGCCATTAGT
Source organism: Schistocerca cancellata (assembly GCF_023864275.1). Taxonomy (NCBI): domain Eukaryota; kingdom Metazoa; phylum Arthropoda; class Insecta; order Orthoptera; family Acrididae; genus Schistocerca; species Schistocerca cancellata. Next base: position 497,322,733 of record NC_064627.1, on the reverse strand, counting down.
ACTCAAATCGAAATTTGTACTAAAACAACAGTAAAAGCTGGCATAAAAGTTAACTAATATCCTTATACTTTTTTGAGGTTGTCTATAAAAAATTTCAAAATTGCGTTAATGTACGATAAATGTAGACAATATACACGTCTGCTGAAAGGTAAAATTAAATGCAATACAATATGTTAGTTATAATATGTGCTACAGTAACTAAATCACAAATGACTATTTACTATGAAACAAGTTACACACACCACTCGTGAATTCCGAAAATTCTAAAAAAAAAGTATATTCATTCACGTTGATATGCACTGAAATTCAGACTGAACGATTCTTTGAATGAGGATGTTACTGCTAAAACTGTGAATAGCAATGAAGCACAAATGTTGATTACAAATGATGCTACAGCAGGAAAAACTTTTTTCGAAGCACACAATGCACGAAGAGACACTATATAATTATCATGACACATACTCGAGTTTTACACATTCAATACGAGAAACCCTTTAAATTTTACATTAAGTTTTTTCGTCCTAAGTTTTCGAGGTGAGTTTGACACATGTGATTTTACTCGGGTCCAAAGGAAATACCAGAAGCCCAACTGCACACGTAAATAGAAGTAAACAAACGTGCAAATAGTACCGATTTTGCACGTAGCTGGTTTACGTCACCTTCTGGACTGATGTGCCAAAGATGAACACTCCAGCTTCAGCATACCCCACACAAACAGTGTAAAATGTGCAGCACAACCAACTACATCTTTCGTTTGCTGCAGCTATGACAATGTTGCTCAAATATACCAAATAGGACTGACAAGGAACATCGAATATATACAAGGTTGGGCAGCACTAGTGGTCACCTGTTTGTTTGACCAATGGGAGAGTATCACAGAAATGCTGAATAAACGAAACTGGCAGGTACTTAATGGCAGACGCAAACTATCCCAAAATTAGAAAATTAGAAAATTAGATTAATCACAACATGCGAAGAAACATTTAAAAGGCCATTCTTCCCACTCTCCATACGTGGATGGACTGGGAAGAAGCCCTAATATCTGCTACAGTGAAAAGTACCCTCTGCCGTGTACTTTACAGTGGTTTTCAAAGTATGGATGTGGATGTAGATGAGTCCTCAAATGGCTATTAGTATAAAAAATTAGTGCAAAACAAAACACACTCAATGGAAGCTTACTCTTCCAAAATTCAAATAATCGTAAACAACTGTCAGGCGCTAATTTAAAGTAGTATATTGTATTATCTTTCATTTCATATGCTGAACAGGTGTTGTTTTGTACTCTGTGGCCGCTGATCAGTACATGTTCACAGAAGCAGGAACTCATCATCACTGATATTACTGCCAAACTATGTTACACAACAGTAGGTGGCATTCATTAAGTAATTGTTGCACAACATCCTTTATTAAATGAAAACCTCAGCTGTAAAAAATGGTATGGGATAGTTAATGAGAAACTGCATATAAATGTGGTATGTGATGTGCTGTATTCATATTTGTTGATCATTCTACCATAAACCGAGAACTAACAGCTCTATCTCTAATTTCACATTCTAATGGCGACTTTCTCAAGATGTGTGACATGTGCATGTAAACAGTGGTAAGTGGCAAAACCATGGCTACCAGCAATAGCAACTTGTCAGTGTTCATACAAGGAAAATGCTTCTCGGGGATGTTTTGTACAAATCTGAGGATTATGTAGATAACTATGACTCAGATAAAGATGCTGAACATGTTCTTGAATGCAAATACAATTAAAAAGTTGTTGATAATCAGATGAATGTGAATGAATATTTAAACAGGCAGTCATTGTTGTCTCTTACCACAGTTTACATGACTGTGAGATGGAAGAAATGTTAAGGACCATTCATAGTATTATTAATGTGCTGTAGTAAGGTGGTAATAAAATTAATTTTATATTGTGCTGTATCACAGATTAATTTTTGAAATTGTTATGCTTTATTATTGCAAAAAATTATATTGAAAATCTTAGTATCATAAACTGAAACAATTCAGACTTTTGAAATTTCTATTTTTGGATACAATTTATGTTTTTAAAAATACGTGTTTCTCTAGAAATGTTTGAAAACTGTGACTTACCTAAAAAAGAAAAGAATCACAGTAGATGTATTTGAAATATCTTAATTATGAGCTTTTATTGAAACTGTACTATGTAATTTCTCAAAACAACCAACTTGTCCCCTTCAGTTGTTTACAGCTGAGTTCTTTAATTAATTTTATACTCATGTCTACAAATAAGCACCACATTCGCGCTTGAGCGTCTCTATAATGCACTGTAACGAAACTCTGCTCATCAGTACAACATGAGGGTGTTTTTAACAACGAATGAAGGTGTCTCTCAATTTTTCAATAGTCAACATAAGGTCGTAAGTGAGCAATGGTGCATGAATGTGGGTTACTTGGAAATTTATGCATTGTGAAGTGTAAAACGATAGTCAATAAAGAGGAAAAATTATCGACAGTCATAAGTTTTTTCTATCACATAAAAGAATGAAAACTGAAAACGAAAGTGAGATAATTGCAAAATATTCTGCCTGCAATGAAATACAACAATAAAAGGGTGAGCCAAATTCAAATACCTCTATTAAAAATCCCACTAATTTTACTAGTCGAGAAAATATAGATCTAGCTAGCACCTCTGCTAGATTCAAGTGCTTTGATGAAAAGGCTACTGGTATTTCTGTTGTGAGAAGTTATGTAGAAACTAATGAGATTGATGAGTTGTGAGGTATAAGCATTTACAGAATCCATGGCAACATGTCAAAAATTATACAATAATTTCAAGAATGACATAAAGAGGACATTTCGATTGGACTGGCTGTCATTATATCCATGATTTGTTTATTCTAAAGCAATTAAATGTGCACCTCCAAAATTGTTTATGCTTTTCCACCCATCTGTATCACATGGCAGTCATCATGGTGTATTCAGAAGCTGTCAGTCTGCGAATTTCAAAAAGTTTCACGAATCACGAAAAATGCATATGAATTCTGAATTGCATAAACGAGCAACTGAAAAGTTAAGCAATTTTATTAATATTATGACAACTGAACAACAGTGCAGAAGCATTGGTGCAAACTAACTACCTAAGTTGAAATAAATTGTTCTTGTGTGTTATATGAGTTATCTATAAGAGGAGAAACGAATTTAGATGCAGTTTTCGATTATTTATTGCAGTTTAGATTACAGTCAGGTGAGGAAGCACTGTTCCAACATTTTGAAGGTGTCCTTAAAAATTGCACCTACATTTCTCATAGAGCCAAAGATGATTCAGATTCTGAAACAAACTGTACAGATCTAAGCTCTGCATTATCCTACAGATCATATGTGACAGTGAACACGACATAGTTTCCACATAAATCGATTTGAAAATCCATGTTGAAGCATGTGGTAGTGCAAAATGTGGGAAACGTTATATACAAAACAATTTTAATGACAGGAAAACAGTTAGTTGAAGGAAAAGTGCTTGTGAGAGGGCCAATAGAAAATAATGTAAATGGTGGGAAAACATAAAATCTAGGAATGTACAAACAGACTTCATTATAATTACACCATTAGCTTCTTTACATTTACAAAGCTGATCAGGCACTCAACAGTCCACTGTAGAAACAAATAGGAGAGAACGATGAGCAAATAATTATGTCCTCAATTTTTTAAAATCAATAGCGTGGTGAAAATGCTTTGTCCTCACAGAAATGAAAATCTGCAGTCACACTTGCAGGTGAGTGTCACAGTAGTACAAACAGGGAGTTATCGGCAATACTTGTACTCGCACAATAGGTCTGAGAGATAGATCTCAGCAGCACTAATACAAGACTATAAGGAAACCTCTTGGGGTTTTATAACAATCAAATCTGATTGGGAGCCCTGCAATGATTGATTTTTGGTAATCCATAACAGGAGCAACTATATGATGTTGAAATAAGGTGTTTATTCCTGTGGCCACGGGATTAAAAATATGAAGTAACACAGTAATCTAGAAAAACAGTTAAGTTGTGCAAAGTATTTAGATGATAGAAATCTTCCAAATGTTGATCTTCAATTCAAAATCCAGTTTAGGAGGCAGAAACTCAAAGTGGAAAACAATATGGTGGCTAGTAACCCGAAATAAATCAAGCTGTCAGCATGAAACTTAATGATGGTGTTAGTTCAGCTCTACATACTCATCCTTCAGTGCAACACTATCAACTCAATGATAGATGAATTGATGGAGATCTTTGTTGTACAATTCTGTATTATGAGTATTCAAGAAACGTTCCACCTCAAAAACTACCTCATGATCATTCTGAAAATGCCTACTATGCAATGTTTTCTTTACCTGAGGAAAGAATAAGTCACTTTGGTGCCACATCAGGATAATAGTAGTGGTTGGGAAAAAATTGATAGCACAAACAAGCGTTATGAGTGATTCTATCATGTGCAGAAGGAATTTGGCCAATACTACGGAGCAAAAGCACAACATTGGATAGCTTCCAATGATTCCTTGTCTTGGTATCCCCCTACCTAATGAGAATATTTTGGTTGTATGCCCCTGTGATGTTCTGTCTCTTACAAGCATACTTTATCACTACCACACTAAGACAGTCTCAAAACCAACTCAGTCTCACCTTGCACGAGGCTGGTTGGATTTTTACCATTTCTGAGGCTAGTGAACCCACATTTCCACTGGTTGCTCAGGGGTTTGAATGATACACCAGCACTCATGCCCGGTAATTAGCCAGCTAAAGAAGACATCTAGGTTGGGCTGACACAGCATCAGTATTTTCGCTGCTGACTCAGCTCAGGGGGCTTTTTGAATAAATGGGAGCAATTGTTGCATCCAGCAGGAGCAAAATTTGTTATGTCCAAAATGAAAGATGTTGGAAAGTGGTTTATGAATAATTTTCACTATTTTCACCACAGTATTAATAACTGCATCTGGAGATGAAACTTGTCATGTCTCCTGTTCACCACAATGAGACGATGTGTGTGATATGAAATGAATAAAATACAAACACAAAAGTATTACATAATCTCCAAGTTCTACATCTCAAAGTTGCAGCTGATGAAAATACTCACTTTATCCCAGCACCAAACAATGGAAGTAAGATTATAAAATAGTTTCTATGCTACAAAAGATGGGAATCCAGTTTCAAAATTAAGGAAGAGCAATGACTGTAAGTCTTATTAATGACAAAAGCAAAATACATTACAAATGTTCTTCACTAAGGTTGTATGTTAAATTTTCAATATTGCTCAAAATTCAAAGGATACAAAATTGGTCTTCCAAACATTTCAAAGTGTCAACACATATTTGATTGAGAAAGTATATACTTACACACATATCAAACAATACTCATAAGGCAATACATAGTGCCTTTTTAGTTTATGTGTTACATTTCGTTGTCTTTCTACCAAATGATGTCGAGAACCTCAGTATTTTTCATTTAGTAGAGATGACTATTTTAATTTTAAACATTTTTCTATACACAGGGCGTCTGTTTTAATTGAAGACATTAAAATATCTCGCAAACTACACAACAGAGCAAAAAAGTTATAATTCAAATTTGTTTGTATCGGAGGGGCACGCAATGATATCACATTCAACCCCTATTCCACCCCATACGTGAAATATTCCACAGGAACTCCATTTTTAATGCAGATAACGATTCTATGGCAAAATCGGCATACGTTTTGTCTGAAGTATTTTCTTCATTTCGCCACAGATCGCGTTGTAATCTGAGGAATAAAAATGGATACACAATCGTAATTTATGACATGTTACTCCATGGCCCTTGAATATCCAATAGCATGTGGGAGCCCACCTCCATACTGTGATGGTAGGACACACCAGAATTTCGTAACTTTTAATTGGAGACGTCTTTTGCAACGTTGTATTTCTCTGACATATCGAACATATGACTCCTCAATGCGCCATTGTGGCTGTGACTCGAGGCAAACATTACTCTACTCTTCCAGTTAGTGTAAGTGTCGAAATGTAATACTGCCAACTTCAGTGCACTTAGTGATCCACCTTTCAAATGATCATGCATAGGACAGAAACATATCTGCAAGGATGTCAGCACAGGCGTTTCTGATGTAGTCGACCATGTCTTCATGGCCTGTTGGCACCTGCTGGTCCTCCTTATCTCTTAAATATCCCCACAGAAAGAAATCCAAATCCAGTGACCTAGTGGGCCAACTATAGGGCCACCTCTGCCGATCCACCGACCAGTGTAAGCAAGGTCTAATACCACCTGTTTTTCAGTTGTATAATGCCCTGGGCTATCATCATGCTGAAACCACATACATCGTCCAGGGCAATATCCTGCAATAGTACCAGTAGTTTGTGTTCCAAAAACGTTCGATTTTTGCGTTCATTCCACCTGCCATCGATAAAACAGGACTAATGAGTTTGTTCCCCATGATGCCACATCATACGTAAACTGGCCAAATATATTGATGATCTGCTTGCCATAACCAGTGGGGATTGCCTACACTCCAGTTAATGCGACTATGGTTTGTGAATGTAAACTCATCGGAATATACTACCTTGGCAAAGAATGTAGGGTTCGTTTGCATTTGTTGACATGGCCATTCACAAAACACTACCTGTGCATGGGAATCGACCCCATGAAGCTCTTTATGCAGTGACACATGGTATGGATGATATTTATGTTGATGCAGTATTGTGATAATACTACCTATGGACATAATGGAATTGTGGTGCAATTGCCAAGCGCTTATCTGTGGATTGTGGTACACTGACATTAGTATAGTTATTTCATTACCTTCTCTTGTAACCCATTTGTTCATTTCCTTTTGCCAGCCTGTATGTTGCCATCAGACGTAAAGGCATTCACAACCTTGTTAAAGAATGAATGAGAGCGAGCTTCTCTGGAAAACTCTCAGCATACAAGGGAACATCAGTCTCGACTTTTCTCCCACATTCTCTATAAAGCAGTGTCATTTACGTTTTCTTTTATTCTGTGGTTGCAACATTCATCACTCACTTGCACATCAGTTCTCTAAATGATAGGTAGGTGTGCAGCCAATAAACACTGTGCAAATATTGTAAGGTTTAGAGCTGCTATCTGTTCTATGTCTGCATGATATGTGAGCTCTGGCCACAGTGTATTGCCTGTTATAATTTTTGTTGTAGTTCACTACATGACCATTATGGTGTGTTGAGCAGTCCCCTGTTCGATATGTCAGAGCAATACAATGCTGCGAAGGGGTTTCAGATTAGAAGTTATGAAATACTGGCCTGTCCTACCCTTGCAGCATGGAGGTGGATTACCATGTGCCATTAGATATTCAAGGGACATTGGGTAGCATGTCCCACGCATGGGATGGGGTGGCGGGTCGAGTGTGGTATCGTTGGATATCCGCTTCTGAGACAAATAAATTGGAACTATAACTATTATTTTATCTGATGTGTAGTTTTCGAGATACTCATATTTCAATGTCTTCAGTTAAACTGAACACCCCATGTCGTCTATTTACGTTCTTATTTTGCACAGTACACGCCCTCTATCATAGCATACTCTACACAAGTCAAAGACTTCAATACAGCACCATTGTGCAGTTGGATACTTCAATGTTTTTTACACTGAGCGTTATTTCACAAGAGAGGCCTAGATCTCTGAAAGCGAAAAGTGATTTCGGTCTTACAACACAGTAACAGATCAAAGCTGATGCTTACACTGCGTATAAATAAAGCTAGAAAAAGCTAAAGCAATTTTCATTAAATAACATTTTTTAAGTGAAAAGGAGAAGGAGAAAAGTACAGTTATTACTGCCATTATTTCCTACATAGGAAAAACAAACTGTGAATAACACTAGATTCTATGTATCCCCTTTTAAGTATTGTTTGATGTGTTTGTATCTTCACTACCATATAAACATCGATATTTTAAAATTTGTTTTATTTCTCAACATTTTTCCGCAGACAATTGATAAAGAGCAACTGTTATGAAGTTTTCTGTGGACATTAACAATAGAGTGTGCTTGCTCTTTAATGTTACATGAGGGAGTGCGTGGTTTATTGTGTACACATTGATGACAAGTGACATTTGCTTTATCATTTATTACAGTAATTTACATTACACCCTACAGTCGTTAGAAGTAACATTTAAGCTTTTGCTCAACAACAGTTACATATGCTATAAATGCTAATTTGATATATTGGAATAATTTACGTGCAAATTAATTTCCTTCAACCTTGAGTGAATGCACACTAAATTTTTTTCAGAGAACTGTTATATGAGAATGATTTTTGCAAACAAAGTCATTACAGGAGCTACATCTTATTGCTGTGGAGATATTCTTTGCTCTTCCATAAATTACACACCTCCCTTTTTTCTTCATTGGTTTCTCTTGTATATGTGTCTCTTGAACTTGTGTAAATATATAGATATATGCCAACAACAATTGGTAAACTTAGTTTCACAGATCTTTCGATAAGATGTGGCTTTTCATTTGGTTGAAATAACTCTTCCACATTGATACCAGCCATCTTCAACAATGCTTACTGTACATCCATTGTCCACCTTCTTGTCATTTATATTACTGAATATTTACTGCGAATTTGTTCAACAGTACCAACCCCACCCTTCGTCTTATTATAATGTGAGGGATGTAATTGACCTCATCTACTTTTCCTTCTTTGTCCATTTTGGAAATGTGTACAACCGATACGTTACATTTAGTTACATACAATTCCATAGTACTTAGTTCCTTGTATCCAAAAATTGATGAACTCATTTCCTTATTGTTCTTGAGGAAAAGCTCAGCTGGGATTTCTTTTGTATCCTTTCTTAGGTTTCCTACATAAGTGATTTTGTTTTGTAGCAAAGAGAGAGAGAGAGAGAGAGAGAGAGAGAGAGAGAGAGAGAGAGAGACAGCTAGTGAACAGCTCATATACCAGTTATCTATTGTCACGTTGCTATTTGTGCCTTTTATCAGCTCAGTTAATCCCCACTCAATATCAGATGGCTTATTAGAAACGCAAAACGGCCCTTCTGGCTGTTTGCCACAATACACTTCCAACAAACCAGAGTTGCATGACTAAGAATTGCACAGAACAAATATTTTGGTACCAAATCTAGGTGATTTTGAGGAATGTGTTGTGCAAAGCTGCACCTCTGAATGGTCATAGTTTCTCATCAATAGTAGCCAATTTTCCAAGAGTATAACTGTTCATGCAGTTCTTCACAAATGCATCCCAACAGCTACTAACAGCTGTTGACCTACTTGTTTTACACCTCATATTCTTAGTTCCTTTACTGTCAGATCTCACACACCTGAGAAGTAATAAATATCTCTTTTAACTCATGCAGGATCTCATAAAAATCATTCCTCTACCGTCATTTGACAAAAGCCCCAATGCAGTTTCGTGGTTTCCACCTTTGAGGACAATAAAATAAAGAAGGCCTAATACTACACAAATCTTATTTCGATCTATCAGGTTAGCATCCCCATCTACATCTACATATCTACATACATACTCCGCAATCCACCATACGGTGCGTGGCGGTGGGTACCTCGTACCACAACTAGTATCTTCTCTCCCTGTTCCACTCCCAAAAAGAACGAGGGAAAAATGACTGCCCATACGCCTCTGTACGAGCCCAAATCTCTCTTATCTTATCTTTGTGGTCTTTCCACGAAATGTAAGTTGGCGGCAGTAAACTTGTACTGCAGTCAGCCTCAAATGCTGGTTCTCTAAATTTCCTCAGTAGCGATTCACGAAAAGAATGCCGAGTTCCTGAAGCATTTCCGTAACACTCGCATGATGATCAAACCTACCAGTAACAAATCTAGCAGCCCGCCTCTGAATTGCTTCTATGTCCTCCCTCAATCCGACCTGATAGGGATCCCAAACGCTCGAGCAGTACTCAAGAATAGGTCGTATTAGTATTTTATAAGCGGTCTCCTTTACAGATGAACCACATCTTCCCAAAATTCTACCAATGAACCGAAGACGACTATCCGCCTTCCCCACAACTGCCATTACATGCTTTTCCCACTTCATATCGCTCTGCAATGTTACGCCCAGATATTTAATCGACGTGACGGTGTCAAGCGCTACGCTACACTCACCATCGAGGACAACGTACGGGATTCTATTACTTAAGAAGTCTTCGAGCCACTCACATACTCGGGAACCAATCCCATATGCTCGTACCTTAGTTAGGAGTCTGCAGTGGGGCATCGAGTCAAACGCTTTCCGAAAGTCAAGGAATATGACATCCATCTGATACCCTTCATCCATGGTTCGAAGGATATCATGTGAAAAAAGGGCGAGTTGCGTTTCGCAGGAGCGGTGCTTTCTAAAGCCGTGCTGATGCATGGACAGCAACTTCTCTGTCTCAAGGAAATTCATTATATTGGAACTGAGAATATGTTCGAGAATCCTGCAACAAACCGATGTTAAGGATATTGGTCTGTAATTTTGAGGATCCGTCCTTCTACCCTTCTTATATACAGGCGTCACATGCGCTTTTTTCCAGTCGCTCGGGACTTTACTTTGGGCAAGAGGTCCGCGATAAATGCAAGCTAAGTAAGGAGCCAATGCAGTAGAGTACTCTCTGTAAAACCGAATCGGAATCCCATCAGGACCTGGCGATTTATTTATTTTCAAGCCATTCAGCTGCTTCACAACCCCAGGGATGTCTATCATTATGTCCTCCATACGGGAATCTGTACGAGACTCAAACGGCGGTATGTTTGTACGATCCTCCTGCGTGAAAGATTTCTCTAATGCTAAATTTGAAATTTCAGTTTTCGTTTTGCTGTCTTCCGTTGCCAGGCCAGACTGATCAGTGAGTGACTGGATGGAAGCCTTCGACCTGATTACCGATTTTATGTAAGACCAGAATTTCCTTGGGTTTTCAGCAAGATCTTTTGCTAAGGTATGTCGGAGGTAGTGGTTGAATGCTTTGCGCATCGCTCTTTTTACAGCATCACGAATCTCTACTAACTTTTGCCTGTCCTCATTCTCCCGATCTTTCTTTTACCACGAGTACAACTGCCTTTGTTTCCTGAGCATTCTCCGAATTGCTCTGTTAAACCACGGTGGGTCTTTTACGACCGTAACCCACTTTTTCGGCACATACTTGTCCAATGTGTGATTTACAATGTGTTTAAAATTTGCCCATAATTCTTCCACGTCCATCGTACTGGAAGTAAATGAAGTCGATTCATTTACTAAGTGGGATGCTAACAACTGCTTATCTGCTCTTTCTAGTAAGAATACTCTCCTAGCCTTCTTGACCGACTTTTTAACTTTCATAAACATAGTCATAATGACAACATCATGATCACTATTCCCTGTTTCAACACTGACACCGTCGATGAGGTCTGGTCTGTTCGTGGCTACCAGATCTAAAATATTTCCATTACGAGTTGGCTGTCGATTTAGTTTCTCAAGACAGTTTTCGGATAATGTGTTCAAATGTAATTCACACGACGGCTTGTATGTACCACCTGTAATGAATCCATAGACATCCCAGTCTATACTAGGTAGGTTGAAGTCGCCTCCGACTAATATAGCATGATCTGGGTACTTCAGTGATACAGAATGTAGACTCCCTTTGAATGATTCTAGAACTGTCACGGTGGCACCTGGTGGCCGGTAATAACACCCCACAATTAACTTTATTTCCCATAGCCCTGTTAAATGTGTCCAGATAATTTCACAATCACACTCTACTTCGACTTCATTAGACACCATATTTTTGTCAACTGCAATGAAGACACCACCTCCTACGGTGTATAATCTGTCTTTCTGATACACGTTCCAACCCTCACTAAATATTTCAGAACTTCCTATCTCTGGGTTCAGCCAGGTCTCAGTCCCGAGAATAATTTGCGCGCCACACGCTTGCTGGAGGGCAGTACATTCAGGAACTTTATTCCGGACACTCTGAAAATTTACTACTAATATCTTGATACCTGAAGTGTCTTTACACTGAGCGCGTCCTGATTCCCCTGCCTGCCCGTCGACTGGCGAGTGTTCATCAGGACACCTCGCACTACTGCCTAGCCTAAAAAAACCCCATGTGCATGCCACAAGTGCTGTGCTAGCTGAGTAGCCACTTCCTTTGTATAGTGCACCCCTGACCTATCTAGGGACGTCCTACAATTCCCCACCCAATAGCGCAAGTCTAGAAATCTGCAGCCAACACCGTCACATCGACGAAGCCTCTGGTTGAGACCCTCCACTCGGCTCCAAACCAAAGGACCCCGATCCACTCTGGGAACGATGCTGCAAATACAGAGCTCTGCTTGCACCCCGCATGTGAGACCAGCGGTCTTCACCAAATCCGCCAGCCAGCTGTACAAACTGAGGATCGCCTCAGAACCCAAGCGACAGGCATCATTGGTGCCGACATGAGCAACTACTTGCAGACGACTGCACCCCGTATGCTCGATAGCCGCAGGCAAGACCGCCTCCACATCTTGGATGAGGCCCCCCGGCAGACAAATCGAGTGCTCCTTGGATTTCTTTACAGCCCTGCACGCTATTTCCCTAAGGGGCTCCATCACCCGCCTAACGCCATCTCTAAAATAGTTTTCTTATTGCCCTTTTCTGTGAATTTGTACATTTGTATAATATACAATTTTATCTGTCATATGAATACTTTTTATTTTATGGAATGCTTCAGTTTCCTCTACAATACCGCATGCTGTCATTTTAGGGTCAGGAAAGATTTTGATAACATTTTTTGCTGGTACAGGAATGTTTTTTATACATATCAGTTTGTTTATTCCTGCTAGTAAATATGGTGTCTTCAGGATCAGAGGAAGGTAATCTTTCATCGCATTCAATTTCAGATTCACTATCATGATCACTCAGTCACTATCATGATCGCTCAGTAATATTATTTCATCCTCTCCAACAGAAAAAAAATTATCAATATCTCCACAGTTGTCTGCTTCCGCAAGCAACTCTAAAAGAGTCTGCTATAATTCCTCCTCTAACAAGTATTTTTTGGCCCTAAAATTAGAAACATGAGCTATTGTTAAAAGCTATTGAAGTGCAATAACGGACATCTCTGGAATACGCCTCTTTTTTGAACACTGTTTCGTGTAAACGTACTGGAAATAGTGTTGACAATTTGGAATAGTACGTACATGATCAGACGCATAATGTGTGCGGGACACGGTTGCTGCAGTTCCAGGTGTAAGTTATCGTTACCCTTGACCCCTTGGTGCTACAATAGCTTTGGCACAACAAAACATAAGCTAAACAATGACTAGAAAGGTATTGACAATTACACTCCTGGAAATGGAAAAAAGAACACATTGACACCGGTGTGTCAGACCCACCATACTTGCTCCGGACACTGCGAGAGGACTGTACAAGCAATGATCACACACACGGCACAGCGGACATACCAGGAACCGCGGTGTTGGCCGTCGAATGGTGCTAGCTGCGCAGCATTTGTGCACCGCCGCCGTCAGTGTCAGCCAGTTTGCCGTGGCATACGGAGCTCCATCGCAGTCTTTAACACTGGTAGCATGCCGCGACAGCGTGGACGTGAACCGTATGTGCAGTTGACGGACTTTGAGCGAGGGCGTATAGTGGGCATGCGGGAGGCCGGGTGGACGTACCGCCGAATTGCTCAACACGTGGGGCGTGAGGTCTCCACAGTATATCGATGTTGTCGCCAGTGGTCGGCGGAAGGTGCACGTGCCCGTCGACCTGGGACCGGACCGCAGCGACGCACGGATGCACGCCAAGACCGTAGGATCCTACGCAGTGCCGTAGGGGACCGCACCGCCACTTCCCAGCAAATTAGGGACACTGTTGCTACTGGGGTATCAGCGAGGACCATTCGCAACCGTCTCCATGAAGCTGGGCTACGGTCCCGCACACCTTTAGGCCGTCTTCCGCTCACGCCCCAACATCGTGCAGCCCGCCTCCAGTGGTGTTGCGACAGGCGTGAATGGAGGGACGAATGGAGACGTGTCGTCTTCAGCGATGAGAGTCGCTTCTGCCTTGGTGCCAATTATGGTCGTATGCGTGTTTGGCGCCATGCAGGTGAGCGCCACATACGACCGAGGCACACAGGGCCAACACCCGGCATCATGGTGTGGGGAGCGATCTCCTACACTGGCCGTACACCACTGGTGATCGTCGAGGGGACACTGAATAGTGCACAGTACATCCAAACCGTCATCGAACCCATCGTTCTACCATTCCTAGACCGGCAAGGGAACTTGCTGTTCCAACAGGACAATGCACGTCCACATGTATCCCGTGCCACCCAACGTGCTCTAGAAGGTGTAAGTCAACTACCCTGGCCAGCAAGATCTCCGGATCTGTCCCCCATTGAGCATGTTTGGGACTGGATGAAGCGTCGTCCCACGCGGTCTGCACGTCCAGCACGAACGCTGGTCCAACTGAGGCGCCAGGTGGAAATGGCATGGCAAGCCGTTCCACAGGACTACATCCAGCATCTCTACGATCGTCTCCATGGGAGAATAGCAGCCTGCATTGCTGCGAAAGGTAGATATACACTGTACTAGTGCCGACATTGTGCATGCTCTGTTGCCTGTGTCTATGTGCCTGTGGTTCTGTCAGTGTGATCATGTGATGTATCTGACCCCAGGAATGTGTCAATAAAGTTTCCTCTTCCTGGTACAATGAATTCACGGTGTTCTTATTTCAATTTCCAGGAGTGTAGAAGGCTGTAAGGCTTATCATTTGTCCGGTAGAGGGGAAAGGTGTTTTTGCGAACAAAAATGCACCGGAGCGTCTTCTCTAGGGTTAAGATTTCGCCTAATGTGGAATCTCCGCCATTTGAAGGTGAAGTGGGCTGTTGTTTTGTTGACAACTTGTGTCAATCGGACTTTTAAACACTTGCTGTTCCGTCAGCAGTCTGTGTGAACTTTTCCTTTGAAATGATTGCATATAGTATTTTTTTAAAACATTTCATTTCATGACGTCCAGTGTGAAGCGAGTTTTAGCGATATGTATTCTAGAGTTATCAGTTTGCGCATCCGGCTCTTTTCTCCAGATTCATAGACGAAAATTCAGGATAATAGTTTTTTCCCGTTTTTTTATACTAAAAATTCACTTAACAAGTTTGTGCCTCCGTTTATTATATCCCGATGTTCATGACAGTATTTGTTGTTTGCTATAGGATACCTATCATCTGTCAAGAGTGTGTTAGTAGTGAGACTGGCATTGAACTGTTTATATCCCGTGTATAAGTCGTTTTTAGCAAAAAAATGTTGAGCAAATTTAATAACCGTTTTACACCAATACATTTGCAATGCAATTCCACTATTTGTTGTCGTAAGCGTGTATCCTAGAAACAGTCAGAACTCAGAAGACTCAAGATCTTTGACTACCGATATTACATAGTAAAGCGAGGCTTTGTTGTATGCTGTGAAATGTGTAGGCGTGAATAGTTGAGATGTGTTTGTTGTTAGTGGTGTTTATGTGGTGGCCACCGTTTCTCAAATGATTAGAACTTTGGAAATTTTCGTCTGAGTTTGGCGGGTATTTTACAGATATGGTTCCGACTTGACAGCGAAACTGTGTGAACTGAGTTTAACATGTTTATATTTCAGAAATTGAAAGGTAAGGTAGCTGGGAGTGAGTAGTTTTAACAATAATAAAATTCTAAAGCGGTAGTATCAGATGAATAGCTGTACCCACAATGCTGCTTATGTTGTGCCACCATTCTAGCGCGAGACTGACAGACAAAGAACTTGGAAAAACAGTGATTTGTGAATTTTCAGTATATTTATTCATTTCTCAGAACTGCCCCCTACGTGTTTACATTTCTTGGTCACAGAGAGTTATCGAATATCAGGATTTAGATTTACTTACGTGGCAGTTCCCTTCAGAATCCCGAAGTATCGAAAAAGTTTAAGCAGTATGAGAGAATGATGAATCCCACCAGTACTGGTGTTAATTATACTAATTTCAATGGTATGAATTCCAAGCCTTTCCTCTTCCACCTCAGGGGCCAGTAACCCAGCTGTCACAACTCAGTAAACAGCTGACGACAACAAGGCCTGTTATTTTTCTTCCAATTAATTATCTATAAGATATATAGTATTCTACAACAAAAGCCATAAGTAACCATTCTATACAATGCGTTATCGCCCTTCATTTACATTTAAAACGAGGCCGGATACTGATTCTGCCATTTAGTTATTGTAAATAGTGAGCTGCAATAAAATAAACCTACTGTTAATAACATCTTTTAATATATTGTATGTTGTGGTCTTCAGTCTGTAGCAAGCTTGTTCATTTTGAGAAACGAGGAGATAAAGGTAGATGACCATTAGGAGGATTGAATGTATTTCAAAAGCTTATTTTCTTTTATCTCATTATACATTTTTGGCAAGCTCTTCCTTGTATGTAGAGCTGATTGGCATACAAACATATACTATCATGGAGCGTGTTGGTTTCATGTCTATCTTGGTTACAATAATGTGTTCATTATGCTGTTTGTCGTAGCTGTCTGCATTCCTATTTCCTTACGTATTGCTAGACCTACTCCTGAACTACCTCTAGCGACCTATATTGTTTTTATAACCTTGTACTCAGCTGATCAGAAGTTGTGTTCATCCTACCACTGAACTTCATCATTCCCACTGTATCTAACTTCAACCTATTCATTTCCCTTTAGAATTTTCTAATCTACCTGCCTGATAAAGGGGTCTAATATCTCATGCTCCAACTTGTAAATTGCCAGTTTTGTTTTTCCTGATAATATCCTCCTGATTAATCCTGCCTGGAGATCAAAATGGGAACTGTTTTATCCAAGAGGATACTAGTATCATTTAAACATATCCTCAGGAAAAATGGTGGCTGTAGTTTTTACATGCTTTGCTGTTCACAGTACCAACACAGAAGTCCACGTTACATAATGTGACGAGGCTATATCAGTCATTCATCCAGAATGCCGCCCCTGCAGAAAAGGCTGTTTACCACTCTTCAGGACCAAAGTTTGTCTGGCCTCTCGAAAGATACCCGTCTGTTGTGGTTGCACCTACAGCATGGCTCTCTGTATCATTGAGACATTCAAGCCACTCACCACAGCAAGGTCCGTGGTTTGTGGGCAATATGTTGCACAGACACAATATTTTCTATTTTGTGAAGTACACAGCACAGTTTGGAAATACAATAGGTGGTGTTGTTCTTTGCCACAATGACAGAAAACTTTCACTCTGCTGAAAATGTTGCTTAAGAAATAGCTGGTTTGTCAGGGTTTTATTAACAAAATATTATAGTAGTTTCATGTTAACAGTTGTTAGTAAACTCTAAACTTGAACCATAATGTTGTACCGTTACGTTTAAGGGGTTATGGTATGAAGTCATCAGTTATTTGGTCAGTGGGTCATTCCATGTCAGTTCAACCAGGGGCTCCAGCTCATAGTATCAGGTTTGACTGAAATTCTGTACACTAATTCTACCATGTGTGGAACACTCGTGTACAATGTATTAGTTTCCCCTGCCAATTAGTTCCAGAATTATGATTTGTGAAAGAAGGTGGCATGACCCGGAAATTGCAACCCACATCTGGCAATCTATCTTCAGACCCAACTTCAGGTCTTAATAACTTGGGGACTATTCCACACAGTCCAGTGAAATTTTTACAACCCAGTAACATCCATTTAGAGAACACACTCCATGAATCAAAATGCCAACAACATATTTCTGAGGGAAAGTAAAAAATTCCAAAATGTGATTTAAAAAATGTAATACGTTAAAAGGTACATATTGTAGTTGCCCTCTATGCCAAATATAATTTACTCAAAAAGGGTGTATATATATAATTTTTTTTGTGGAAAGCTTAATGTGGCCTAAATACACACAGAACTTATTATGCCCATATCAGTCACAAAAACTGAGTTACATGCTCACGAAAATACAAAAATTTGAATAATTACTTCAAAAACATGGATTTTTGAAGTGTGGTAGCACAAAAGGGATAATTGATATCCAAGCCAAATTTCACACACTGCATAAGTAGACCATAATGATATATATCTCAAAATTTCAGCATATTATTGCAAGACATTTGTGTACAATGGAAGTTGAGATATGTATTTAATGATGTGGTCATTATACCACAACACAATTTTGTAAAAACATATCGTAAATTCTTCTGCCTCTTCTTGTCCTCTCTCACAACTGTTTAATCACTATGCAACAACATATAGACAGATTAACACAACCTATCATTAATGTTTACTGCACCTTAACTGCTAAAAACCAGTCGATTGTGCTTCGAACTGAAGTTCTCCCACACTTTAGCTACTGTACTCTGTACATTGAGTGGCACTGTGGTAGGAACTGGAACTGTCATAAGAATATGTTTAAAAGGAATCCAACACATGTCTGCCAAACGTGGCCAATGAAGTGATACTGCTGGTGCCATGAAGTTCACAAATACATCACCTTCTGCTTCACAGCACTCTGCAACACATCCTAAGTACCATTTGTCATCATAAACAGCAATAACATAGCAACCTTCTTGTATGTTGCTGCTTTTGCTTCTGAATCCTGAGTCACACACACTGTGAAGACACATGTTGTGCATGAACCTGTAGTTATAACCGGACAGTCTACTCATCTGCACATTGTCAGAGTCTGCTGGAGAGAAGTGATGGTGGCTCCTTGTACCTGAAACAGTTTTAACGTGTTCTAGTGTGCTTTTTAGCAACTCTTCAACTGATTTCACCTCGTCTTTCGTAACATAGAATGATTGTATGCCAGAGATATTTTTCTGTACCCAGGTAAACTATTGAAGAGGTGTTAGAATGTGACCTTCTGTAGGGTGTTGCAGACTAGCTCGTGGTGCCATGCGCTTAATGGTAGCACGAATACCATCACATATATTTTTACCATGACTTGTTGTGAAAAAATTCCATTCTACATGAATCTGAAAATCATGGTAATGCATGCATAAATTTTTGAGATTTTTACAGTTTTTGTACTGACTAGCTGCCCCATCACTGAAGTATTTCACAAAATGTATATGAGGCAGCTTGTTTTTCACATATGAGGCAGCTTGTTTTTCACATATGCCATGACAGTGCGAATATGGGCATGAACTGCAATGGCATCATGAATTAAACAGTCACTAAAAACACACAGGTTCATGACATCACCTGATTCACCTCTATAGTAAATTGCAAATGGCTGGAGAGTTGCTTGACTGTTGTCCCAATGATATCCTTGGATGGCATTTTGAACTATAAATGCATAATTTTCAGAAAAGTCTTGTATTACTATAATTTCATCTTGTTTCAAATTATCCTTACAAAACTGGTGATAAGCCAATTGTGCTGTTGCTGTGAAGGTGTGTGTGGTCAGTTTGTGCGTTTTTTGACATCACATTCCAACAAAATCTTCCACTGTACTTTGCTTTGTTTCAAGACTTGTGCAATCCATGTGTGTCCATTGTTTATAAGAAACAAGTTCATCATCATCCATAAGGAGTTCACCATACAGATTGTTATTCATGTGTTCTGCAAGATTTGCCTTACCATGACACTTTTCACACCTGTGTATCATGCAGTGGTAGGAACTGATGTCACACACTAGCGGCTTCATTGCACCTTTGTAATGCAGACCAGAATCCCTTATAGCAGCAAACATCAGCTTAGCATTTTGTTGGGTCCCACATACACAATCATTGTATGTGCCCCTTGCACTTACAGGCACAACCCATTTTGGCTGAAGATTGAAAAAAGATGATAAACCTACTTTGGTATTGGGATATTTTTCCTTGAATTCTACATATAGGCTAGTTCTGATATGTTGCATAACAAGTCTTTTTTGCATCTGTACACGTACATTTCCCATTTTCCCCATTACATTGTCTTTTTTTCCAGGCATTATTCAGATGTAGTCATTATTTTCATAAACTCCGACACGAGCACCTTTATTTCTGAACTCAATTGCTTACCCTGAGCCTGCTGAAGTTGTGGAAGCACTCCTTGTGTTGCTTTTATTTTCGTAGCGTGCCTTACCATATATGTAGAAACATTGAATTCCTTTGCAGTGTAGTCAATAGACCATATGGAAGGTGCATGAGTAAAAATTGCTACTTTTTTCTGGCGTGTGGATATGGCACATTTTTCTTTCAAATCATGCACAATTTTGTCCAAATCAGAGCATTTCTGGCATGATTTCTGTTCCTTTGGAGCAGATAGTTCTTCCTCTTCCACCATTAGTGTGTCAGCTATTTTGTGTTTTAATTCCATTTGAGCTTCTTGTAGTTTTCTTCTACCATAGCTGGGATGATAACAAACACTAAAGTTTCCTGGAACTGTACTTTTTGTGCCCACATGTTGTATCCTGGATCTCCATAGCAACAAATCTTGGTCCAATTCATCCTGATCATACAGTACAAAGCGAATGCCAGATTTTGTTCATATGTTCTTTTATGACATTCAGATGCTTGTACCTTACCAATACTGAAACTTGTTTGAACAAAAGCACCACTAGTACACGTACACTCTTCTGCCTCCATACTGACTTTCCACAACAGTACTGACCAGTCGGAACTAGAATCTTAAAAACATGAGTAACCTGTAATTGTTGCTTGTTTCCTTTGTTGTTCCTCCCTAGCAATGACTGTCTGTCCCTGAAAACTACCATTGTTTAACTTTCTGTTGCCTAATGATTCCCAACAATTGCTGCAACTTTATCCAAAACAAGCTGTCTGCATCATCACTATTACTTGCTAAATCATGTTAAAAGTAACATAACCAAATGCATCTCTGTCAACTTTTATTGTACACAAATGCCTTGAAATAACAAGTTGAAATTTTGCCACATATTATATTATGGTCTACTTATGCAGTGCTTGAAATTTGGCTTGGATATCACTTGTCCCTTTTGTGCTACCACACTAAGAAAATTCATGTTTTTCAGGTAATTTTTCAAATTTTTGTAATTTTGTGTGCATGTAACTCTATTTGTGTGACTGATATGGACAAGATGAGTTCTGTGTGTGTTTAGGCCACATTAAGCTTTCAAAAAAAAAAAAAAAAAAAAAAAAAAAAAAAAAAAAAAAAAAAAAAAAAAAAAAAATTTTAATCACATTTTGGAATTTTTTATTTTCCCTCAGAAATATGTTGTTGGTGTTTTGATTCATATAGTGTGTTCTTTAAGTGGATATTACTGGGTTGTATAAATTTCACTGGACTGTGTGGAATAGTTCCAAAGTTATTAAGACCTTGAAGCTGGGTCTGAAGATAGAGTGCCAGATGCGGATTGCAATTTCCGGGTCACGCCACCTTCTTTCACAAGCGACAATTCTGGAACTAATTGGCAGGGGAACTTAAAATTTTGTACATGAATGTTCCACACTTGGTAGCATTGGTGTGCTAAATTTCAGCCAAATTTGAGACTATCAGCTGGAACATTTTCTCAAATTGGTTGCAATTGACATGGAATGACCCAAAATCATTGCTAACATTTGGTTTAAGAATTATGAAAGAAGGTTGTATATGTGGAAGAGACCTGGAAACATCGGCAGGTTTCAGGTTGATAATAGAATGTTAAGACAAAGATTTCCAGGGCAGATGTGGACTCTTACTACAATTTATTCATAATGAACTGTAGAGTAAAACTAAAGAGATTGCAACAACGTAGGAATTTAAGGAGATGGTACCTGGATAAACTGAAAGAACCAGAGGTTGTTGAGAGTTTAAGAAGCAGCATTAGGGAACAATTGACAAGAACAGGGGAAAGGAATACAGTAGAAGAAGAATGGGTAACTTTCGAGAGATGAAGTAGTGAAGGCAGCAGAGGAGCTAGGCCTAGTAGAAATTCTTGGGTAACGCAAGAGATACTGAATTTAACCGTGAAAGAAAAAAATACAAAAATATGAAAAAGAAAGTAAGTTGCCACTCGCCATATAGCGGAGGTGCTAAGTCGCGGATATGCACAACAAAAAGACTGTCACAATATAAGCTTTCAGCCAACAAGGCCTTTGTCGGAAATAAATGACACACGGGCTGCAGTCGTGTGTCAGAGTTACTGTAGGTGTTGGCCAATAGCTTATACTGTGACAGTCTTTTTGTTGTGCCCTTCTGCGACACAGCGTCTGCTATATGTTGATTGGCAACTTTCCTTTTCATAATATTGTTATATTCCATCCTGGATTTTCTGTTGTTTCAAAATAAAAAAATGTGGTAAATGAAGCAGGTGAAATGGAATATAAACGTTGAAAAAAGGAGATTGACAGAAAGTGCAAAATGACTAAGCAAGGGTGGCTAGAGGATAAATGAAATGACTTAGAAGCATATATCATAAGGAGAAAGGTAGATACCATCTACAGGAAAGTTAACGAGACCTTTGGAGAAAAGAGAACAAGCTGTATGAATATCAAGATCTCAAATGGAAAATCAGTGCTAAGGAAAGAAGGGAAAGCAGAAAGATGGAAAGAGTATAATAGAGGATCTATGATATTGCATGAAGAATTTGACAGAGTGCTGATAGACATAAGTTGAAAAAAGGCCTAGGGAGTAGACAACATTCCGTTACAACTGCTGATAGCTTTGGGAGAGCCAGAAATGGCAAAACTCTTCCATCTGGTGAGCAAGATGTATGAGACAGGCGAAATACCCTCAGTCATCAAGAAGAATATAATAATTCCAATTCCAAAGAAAGCAGGTGTTGACAGGTGTGAATATTGCCAAACTACCAGTTTAATAAGTCATGGCTGTAAAATACCAACATGAATTTGTTACAGAAGAATGGAAAACTGGCCTTGGGGAAGATCAGTTTGGATTCAGGAGAACTGTAGGAACATACGAGGCAATACTGATGCTACTAATTCTCTTAGAAGATAGGTTGAGGAAAGGGAAACCTACGTTTATATCATCTATAGACTTAGAGAAAGCTTTTGGCAACATTGAGTAGAATACCTTCCTTGAAATTCTGAGGGTGACATTGGCAAAAGACAGGGAGCAAAATGCTGTTTACAACTTGTACAGAAACCAGATGGCAGTTATAAGAGTTGATGGGCATGAAAGGGAAGCAGCGGCTGAGAAGGGAGCGAGACAGGGTTGTAGCCTATCACTGATGTTATTCAATCTGTACATTGAGCAAGCAGTAAAGGAAATTAAAGTCAAGGGAAAATTAATAAAAACTTTGAGGTTTGCCAGTGACATTGTAATTCTGTCAGAGACAGCAAAGAACCCAGAAGAACAGTTGAATAGAATGGACAGTGTCCTGAAAGGATGATACAAGATCAACAAAAGCAAGACAAAAATACTGGACTGTAGTAGAATTAAATCAGGCCATGCTGAGGGAATAACATTAGGGAAACGAGACTACTTTAAGTAGTAGAGGAGTTTCGCAATTTGGACAGCAAAATAACTGATGGTTGCCAAAGTAGAGAGCATATAAAATGTTGACTGGCAATGGCAAGAGAAGCATTTCTGAAGAGGAGAAATTTGTTAACGTTGTTGTTGTTGTTGTTGTGGTCTTCAGTCCTGAGACTGGTTTGATGCAGCTCTCCATGCTACTCTATCCTGTGCAAGCTTCTTCATCTCCCAGTACCTACTGCAACCTACATCCTTCTGAATCTGCTTAGTGTATTGATCTCTTGGTCTCCCTTTACGATTTTTACCCTCCACGTTGCCCTCCAATGCTAAATTTGTGATTAACGTAAAGATTAGATTTGATTTGATTTGATTTGATTTGATTTGATTTTAACAGGAGAGCTCAAACAGCTTAGGTCTAACCCGCCACTACCCGCACCGAAACTAGTTTTATTGTGCGGTATTGCTCCCTGTATATCTAGTAAAGCCAACCAGTGCCCTTGAATAGTGCAAGGAGTCCCTCAACCAGTTTTTTGTTAGACACAATTTCTTCAGGTCTAGTTGTCCCGAAAATACTGTATCTTTTACTCTCCAATGCCATGCATTCAGAGATTAGGTGTTATGCAGTTTTTTCACCCTCACCACAGATCCTACATTTAGTGTTCTCTTCCATTATACTCATTGTGTGTAGGTGTTTTTTGAAGTTCCCGTGGCCGTTCGTCAGTCGAGTCATGAGTTTGAACTCTTTCCTGTTCAATCCCAGTATTACAGAGCTTCTTTTAAAACATGGCTTGGGCATCATTACCTTACCCTGTTTTTGGTTATGGACCTTGGTCCAATATCCTACGTGCTGTTTCCTAAGCCAGTTCCTTAGTTCTAATTTGATCATAGCCTTGGTGATTGTCAAGACGGGTTCCAGTCCAATAAATGGAGTTGTTGCCCCCATCCTAGCCAATCTATCAGCTTGTTCATTGCCACAGATACCTGAGTGGCCAGGGACCCACACTAGGTTCACCCTATTGCCTCCCCTTAGCTCCACCAGAGCCCTGTGGCAATCTACAACAATCTTAGATCTTGTTGCAGGAGCTGCCAATGGTTTCAGGGCTGCCTGGCTGTCTGAATAGATGTAGGTGCTATGGTCATTGTAGCACCTATGCATATTCTCCTCCACACATGCCCTGATTGCAGTAATTTCGGCTTGGAATACAGAGGCCAGTTTCCCCAGAGAGATGATGCTCTCCAGTCTTGGCTGAACCTTGTACAACCCTGCCCCAACGCCTTGATCTGTTTTCGACCCATCGGTGAACCAAACGATGTCCCCCGTATGGTGCCGAACTGTTTTCTCCCACTGCTCCCTACTTCCAATTATTATGTTCTAAGCCTTGTCGAAGCAGTTAGGAGTTATTATATAGTCAGTGGGCATTTCCCCAGCCATACCTATATTTACCTCACTTACTACGTTAGTGTGTGATTCTGGATATCCAAATGAGACCCAGTTTTGGCCAGTTTTAAGTCTGTATGCCCCAGCTGCTGCCTCCATCTTAACCCAAAGGTGAAGTGGAGGCATGTCCAGCATGGCTTCCATTTCAGCAGTTGGTGTGCTGCTAATTCTGCCTGTTATGGCTAAGCAGGCCAATCTCTGCACCTTAGCAAGCTCTTTAGCAGCAACCCGCTGTTCTACCTTCTTCCACCGCACTACGGCCCCATAGGAAATCCTAGGTCTAACCACTGTGGTGTATATCCAGTGCATACCCCTGGGGCTTAGGCCTCAGTTTTTGCCACAAGCCCTCCTAGTACTCACTAAAGTGCTTTTTGCCTTGGAGCAGATACTCTTAATATGGGGGGGGGGTCCAAGTTAGCTTCTCATCCAAGGTTACCCCTAGATATTTCACTGTCCCCTTCACAGGTAGAGTTTCATCGAAGAGCTTTAGATTTCAACTTGCATGCTGAATATGTCTCTTCGTAAATGGCACCACAACAGTCTCAGATCCTGTTTAATGCACCATTTTTGCACAATGTCCAACCCTCCTTGTGCCATATTCCTGACTGTGTCGGTGAATTTGCCAAATATTACTATGACAAGGTCATTTGCATATCCTTGGCAGAAGCATTGTCTGGAATTTAGTTCCTCAATTAGTTCGTTCACCACTAGATTCCACAATAGAGGAGACAAAACTCCTCCTTGTGGGCAACCTCTAGTGCTCTTAATTACCATCTTTTCATTCATCATGGTAGCCTCTACCTTCCTTCCACTAAGCATGGCTCTGGTCCACCTACATATAGTGGTCCCCAGATCATGCACCTCTGCTGCCCTTTCCATGGAATCGAAGGTCGTGTTACTAAAGGCCCCCTCAATATCCAGGAAGATGCAGAGGGCTATTTCTTGGAAGTGAAGTGCTTTTTCCACCTTCCCGACGAGTTGGTGGAGGGCTGTTTCTTATGATTTACCTGGTTGGTATGCGTGTTGGTTCAGGTGTAGAGGGACCCTACATAGCCTCCTCTCCCCAACGTATACATTAACCAGTTTTTCCAGTGTTTTGAGGATTAAGGAGGACAGACTGATTGGTCTCATATCCTTGGCCTTGGTATGATCAATTCTCCCTGGCTTTGGAATGAAGACAACCTTCACTGCCCTCCAAACATTGGGAATGATTCCTACTGCTAAGCTAACCCTAAATAGCCTGCATAGGATTCTTATAAGCTTTCCTCCTGCCTGTTCCAGGAGAGCTGGAAAAATTCCACCTGGGCCAGGTGACTTGAACGGCTGGAATGTTCCCACTGCCCACTGGATTTTGTTGAAGTTCACACACTCCTTGGCCGATTCCCAGTCCTCTCTTAAAGTGTCTGAGAACCATTGTCTCTATGGGGTCACATACTGGTCTGTGTTATCCGGCAGAGCATATTGAGGAAAGTGAGTTTTGAGGAGCAATTCCAGCGTCTCATGTGCTGTCTTTGTATATTCCCCATCCTCCTTCCTCAACGTACCTCCTGGATTAGTTGGTACTCTAGTGAGAATCTTGTGAAGTCTGGCTTGTGCAGCTTCCACTTCCTCACAGAATGCCTTCCAGGATGCCTCCTTTGCTTGTCTTACTGCAAGGTTGTAACTGACAAGGGCCTCACAATATTTAGCCCATTGTCCTTTACGTCTCGCAATATTAAACAGTCTCCGTACCTGTTTTCTTTGCGTTTCCAATTTGTTATTCCACCAAGGAACTCTCCTATTTGTGCACTTCCTGGTGATTGTGCAGTCGTCTTGATATGAGGTCACTATGGCAGATGTAACAGCCTCTGCTACTTCCTTCAATTCTACTGGCTTCCTTATCGTGGTTTTAATTTCCGATAAGCCTAAGTCAAGGTCCCTCCTATATGTCTCCCAGTCTGTTTTCCTGGGATTCCTATAAGTCATGGTCTGTCTGATTCCCATTTCAGCCTTGAATTTAATGTACATGTGGTCCGATGAGGATGGCTCCAACACCACATGCCATTGTTTGACATAGCTACCCATACTCATGGAACCAAATGTTATGGCAATTACTTCTTCTCTTCTGCTATTCCTGAATGTAGGTTCATTGCCCCTATTCAGGACCTCTAAGTTGTTAGCTAAGAGGAATTCAAGAAGGTACTCACCTCTACTGTTAGTGTCCTTGCTGCCCCACACTACGTTGTGGGCATTGGCGGCGCACCCCACCAGCAGTTGGTCACCTTGCCGATGGCAAGTCTCTACCAGCCTCTTCACCTCCAAGGAAGGGGGAGAACTGTCTTCGTCAGGAAGGTATGCTGAGGCCAAGACAATTTCCCTCATGATACCTTCCTCACATTGCTGCATTTTGATGGTCACTAAGTCCCTAGAGCAGAAATCCATCATTGGCATGAAAGAAATGCCGTTTCTAACATAGATGCATGTTCTGGAGTTTCTTAGATTTCTAGCATAGACCAGCTTACCTCCAGTGCCTCCGAGGCCCGAAACACCCCCTTTGTATAAATAGGGTTCTTGTATCAGGGCCACGTCCACTTCCTGTCGCACCAGGCAGCAGCTCAGGGCAGCAGAGGCCCCTTTTACTGTGCTGCAGATTAATCTACAGCACCTCCAGGCTCCGTCTTATTGCCATCTTTGAGAACCCTGACGGTGACCTGCGAGAACCCTAAAAACTGTTTCAGGTCCTGCTCTTGCATCGTCTTCAGGGACTTTTCACCAACCTCCACCACCAGGGTTAACCTTCTGGTTAATCACTCTCCAGTCTTGTGTCGGGACTTTTGGGTTCTGGGCCCCTATTTTCCCAAACAGAGTCTTGGGAGAGACTTCCTTAAGGATCTTGGGTACCCATAATGATATCTTTGCAGTCTTAAGAAGCTCCGCTGCCATCTTGACCAGCAGCTTCGCATCTTCCCACGGGGATATCATGGGCACCTTGTCCTTGAGCCATTCTACTGTGTGCACCTCCTCACAGACAAAAATGAGTGCACCACGATCTAGATAGACTCTCCTGAAGTTGGGACCTGGGCCAGCTTCCACCCCAATCTTTTCAAAGAGGGCCATCTGTACTAGTTCCTCCTGCTGCGAAGTAATGGCCACCAGTGGATAACCTTCCTGGATAGCTGCCATCCTAAAAACTGAGACTGCAGTACTGTAGGTCTGTTTCCCTATTTCTTGCCTCGGTTTTTCTGGACTCGCTTATCCAGGGAGGAGGGAGTCTTTGATTCCTCCCTTATCCACTTACTACCTGTCTTTGACGTTGGGTGGGTCTGCGTGTCACCTGCAACCTGAGACAGTTTTTTCCGGGGGGTCTTGGGTTCTAGTCCCTTTACTTACCTCCATTTGTGTTTAGTAAGCCATTCTTTTCCTTCCTTTTCCCTCTGTTCCCTGAGTAGCTTCCTCCTTTGGGTCCCAGACAAGCTTTTGATCTTAATCTGGTCTAACTTCTCGGTTACAGTTCCCACTTCTGGCTCAGGTCTAGACCCTGATTCAGTAGTGGAAGTGCCTTCCATCGGTTCAGTCCCCGATGTTTGACTATCTGAGGTCTCAATTTGCCCCTCAGTTTCTTTTTCTGTAATCGTGTCCATGTTGGTCCTTCGAGATTTGGGGATCTAGAAGGTCCACACTACAAATACCCTGCGCAGTGTAATGCTAATTACTCAGGGAGGTCACCCGGTATCCCTGAGACTCCGTTTGCGACACATCTTCCCATGTGCCACGCACCCCTCAGCATGGATCGCATCACACCTTGGGTTGGGTCAGGGAATAGGGTAGGACTAGGAGTGGATATGGAAGAGGGGATGTTGTGGGACACTCGTAGTCTGATCCATCGGCTGAGGCCTTTCCTGCAGTAGGTCCTCTACCTTCTGCATAGCCTTCAGCTTCCCGCGGATACGCAAGCCTCTCCACCCGCACGGACAGTGCTTCGTCAAGGTGGTGTCCACCGGAGAGGTTGTTAACATAAAGTATAGATTTAAGTGTAAGGAAGCCTTTTATTATAGTAAATGTGTGACATGTAGCAAGTATGCAAGTGAAACATGGATGATAAACAGTTTAGAAAAGAAGAGAGTAGAAACTTTTGAAATGTGGTGACATGGAAGAATGCTGAAGATTAGATGTGTCAGACACATAACAAATGAGTAGGTACTGAATAGAGTTGGAGAGACAAGAAATTTATGGCACAGCTTGACGAAAAGAAAGGATTGGTTGATACGACACGTTCCAAGATATCAATTTATCACCAGTTCAGTGTATTTGAGGGAAGTGTGAAGTGTAGGTGTAAAAATCGTAGAGGGAAACCAAGAGATGACTGCAGTAAGCAGATACAGAAAGGTGTAGGTTGTAGTAGTTATTCAAAGATGAAGAGACTCACATAGGATACAGTAGCATGGAGAGCTGCATCAAATCAGTCTTCAGACTGAAGACAACAACAACAAAAGTAACCCATTGTTTAAGCTGTCAGTGCCTCAAAGAGTAGTTCAATATGCAGCAATAAAATTTTTTGATCATTTGCCCAATAACATAAAATGTCTGACAGGCAGCAAAGCAAAATCTAATTTAAAATAATTTCTCCTGGAAAACTCCTTCTAATCCATTAACGAATTTCTACTTAAAAACTGGTAGCAAGTAAAAAAAAAGTTTAGTTGCACGAGTGGGAATAAAATGATGTGTGTTCAGTAATGCTAACACTAAGCTTGATACGTGTCCTGTAAACTGACTCATTCCACATCATTTCGGTATAAGAATCATTCAAATGAAGTATGGAACATGTAACTAAGTAATTAACTATAGGTGACTAGCCAATTTCATATATATGCTCTATGTAACCAACTAACAAACTATTGGTGACTAGCCAACTTGATATACATGTTCTAAAAGTCATTCCATGTCAAGCGACCAAAGGATTGCACCTCAACCCTCTCCAATTTTGATGAAGTTTTTGCAGGATATACATATAGATTTTACATGAATCCTTGCCAAATTACAGCTCCATAAGTAGTATGTTTAGGCCAATAGACACATCTTTATGAAGCCTACTTTTTTGACATTATGAGTTGAATGAATAAATCATTGAGTTTGTTTTGCCATTGCTCAGAATCTAAATGACTTATCATGACAAAACTTTGATCCTGTTCAACTTTTTGGGTACAATAGCTTAGTTGTTGAACAAAAGCTCGAGTTATAGTAAATTTATTGCAATATGCTATGAAGGTGGCTCACACATGTTGCAGTAACAAGTTTGGACTGTATTTTATTGGCCTGTATGTATTGAAAGACTAACGTTACGAAGCTGATTTTTTAGTCGTGTGGTGTTATCTATGTTCAAAGGCTACTCAAAAATTTAATTAGTTAGTTTTGACTCATTTTCTATAGGCCATATCTCCAAAGCAATCATTGAAAAGAGCTCACTTTGTCGTACCAAGTAAAGTGTCTTTCATTTTTGAGGCAGACAGGTTTATAGACAACAATGAAGTTTAAAAACATGCTTTGACCTCGGCGCCGAAGGACACTTTTGTGTGGCAAAAAATGCTCAGATTTAATGTGTGCATTTTTAAGTGCTGTAAAGTCTGTTGTAATTACTGGTCAAATGTGTTTACCTGTAAATAAAAATTATTTCAAATTATCTGCCTATTAAGAAATGTTTATCTGGGTATTTAATTTCGTTTGTTCTGTTTCAAAATTCCCCACAAAAGTTTTCGTCATCTGTGATTGTTTAATTTTTTCGGGTGGAAATATGCAGCACTTTTACATTGTAAAATATTGAAATCAAAGGCAATAGGAGGTAAAAATTAAACGGTAGTTTCATGGATATCAAAGAACTTTCAATGGCAGATAGCACTGGCCTTGCAGATAATTCTGCATGTCATCGGAAAACATTTGTGCATCAACCAGGCTTCAAACTAATCTCATAGAATTTTCAGTAGTACTACAAGAATTACTAAACCAAAGAAGTGAAATATGTCTCATTGAAAATGCCCAGATACGCTTTCATCACAAAGCGATAGCCTACTTTTGATATTGAACAAGTATGAATTTCTACAACAATCCCATTGTAAACCTTTTGGTGCAAAGAACCATTCTGTGAAAAAGGGGTTATGGATTGTTAATGCAAGAATAGCCAATCAGTTGTAAGCTGTCCAAAGAGCAGTGTGAAACCTGCTCAGAAGATTTGTCCAATTTGAAGAAAACAGTTTTCTGCAAAAAACACAACAAAGTCTCAGTTAACTTCATCCCAGTCAGGTGACGAACCAGAGCTAACATATCCAGCAGAATCATTCAGTACAAGTCTAACTACTAGTGGGGTCGCTCCTCTAAGATTTCAGTGTACCAACAAGGGATGCCAAAGGTTATATAGAATGAAAAGCAAGTGAAACTCAAAAGGCAGTTGTGAATAACATTGTTGCTGCCGGAGGATTTAACATAAAAGATTTTCAGTACCTACACAAGCAAGGCATATCCTGAATGTGAAGATTAAAATCAGCTGATTAAAGAATTGAAAGAGAAGTTGCAATTATCAAGGCAACCTGAAGAATTGCAGATTTTGACATTAGTACCTCAAGGCTGGACAGTAAACGAGGTAATGCAAGAATTTGGTGTTTCAGAAAGGGTGGTAGAAGCATATAGAAATTAAAGATAGAAAATGATGTATTGTTGGCACTGCCAAAGAACAGCTGTGGCAAGAAGATTCCAAATGTTGTAAAAGAAAGAGTAGTAACATTTTTCAAAATAAAGAACTTAGCCGAATTTTCCCAGGTAAAAAACTGTATTTCAATTAGAATAAATGGAAATATAACAATGAAAACAATCAGTTATTGATAAAATTATTTAATTGGATAGATAAAAATCTACTCACCAAACAGCAGCACAATAAACACGTAAAAACTTGTGATTGGCAAGCTTTCAGAGCCAGTGGCTCCTTTATCAGGCAGAAGGGGGAAGGGGAAGGAAGAAAGGTGAAGGAAAGCGACTGGAGAGGTCTGGGAAAAGGGGTAAATTTTGGGAAAGTTACCCCAGAACTGTGGGTCAGGGGAGGCTTACTCTATAGGATCAGAAGGAAAGACTATTGTTGAGGACTGCATCAGACGAGATTTGAAAACCTGAGAACTTAAAGGTGGAAGACAGGGTATTATCCAAGACAAAGATTACTACTAAAATATCGTGCACAAGTTAGTGGGGATTGAGAAGCTAAGTGCATTGTACGTAACAGAGGTGGGAGGAGCAGTGAAAATAGATGGGAAAGAGAATGAAAGATGTTGAAAACTAAAACAGAGTGAAGCAAAGAGTAGTACAGTGAAGAAAAGCTGAGACGGAAGAAATTAACGTAAATTAATGCCAGGTGGATGGCACGTGCGGAGTACTCAGAAATTGGTGTCTGGGGGGAGAATGCAGATGGCGCATGTGCTGAAATAGGCGCCGAGGTCAAGAATGTCATGTTGTGTTGTAGAGCATGCTCTGCAACAGGATACTGTGTGTTGCCTGTATATAGCCTCTGCTTATGACCATTCATCCCAATTGATAATTTGGTGGTAGTCATGCCGATGTAGAAGGCTGAACAGTGTTTACATAATAGCTGGTATATGATGTGTAATTTCACATGTGGCTCTCCCTTCGATAGTATGTTTTGCCAGTTACAAGGATGTTATAGGTGGTGATAGGAAGGTGCATAGGACAAGTCTTGCTGCAGGGATGGTCACAGGAGTAGGAGCCATAGGGTAGGGAGATGGGTGCAGGAGCAGCATAGGGTCTGACAAGAATATTGCGGAGATTAGGACAGTGATGGAAAGCTATTCTAGGTGTGGTAAGCAAAATTTCGGACAGAATGGATCTCATTTCAGGGCATGATTATAGGAAGAGGGGTTGACAGTATAGCTCACCCGAGTCCATTTTAATTGATATTATCAACACGTTCAGCAACTGAATCAATGAGAACTGAAACAGTAGGCCTTAGGAACTACAAAGAGTAAGACTGGTAGTGGCAAAGCCAACATGAACCAATGCAAGATCGCTCAAAGGGTATGTTTTTAATCTAATGAAAGAATAAGTTTATTTGTTCTTAAATGCAATTTCTCAAAAATAAAAACATCTTTTCTGATCAAACAGAGTAAACTCTTTCCATTGGTGCCAAGGAAAATCAGATTTGGGTGATCCCTTTTGAATTATGGCCTCTTGAACATGTGCCAAAAAAAACTAAAAACTTATTCAGAAGACTTGAAACTTAGATAAGTCAGTTTCTATTTGAACCACCAAGGTGCCACTTATAGAGCTTTTTGACATGCTGAAAGGCTGCAGATGGCTAAAGATTCAGCTTCAGAAAGTTATTCATTCAGTAGATACAGGCCGATAAAATATGATTCAAATTTATGAGCAATTTTGATAGCACATTTTGATAATGTTATAATATGAGCTTTCATTCTACAACTGAGATGTACCCAAAAAGTTGGACAGGACGACAAGTCTCTTAAGTCACAAACAATCATAAAACTAAGTTGATGATTTATTCATTTAAGTTGTGAAGTCAAAAAAGTAGACTCCACAAAAAGGCAGTTAGTTTCCCAGTCATACTATTTATGGAGCTGTAATTTGATAAGCACCCAGGCAAGTCCCGTGTGTACATCCGGTAAAAATTTCATCAAAATTGAAGATAATCGATTGGGGAGCTTACCTAAATTTAGTCCACTTGAAATGAAATAACCCTAGTTAAGCGTCACTGGAGCAATGGGAATTATCTTCCCATTGATGAGAAAGTGTCATTTTTCCAGTTTTGAAAATGGGTAAACCACCTCTTCAGACAGACAGCTTTTGCCTGATAAGTTTAACGAATGTCCTCTGCAAGTTGCTTGAACATGTGGTAAGTCGAAAGCCTTATTGGACCCTTGATCCCATGATATTTTGGCTGTACCCACGGTGGTTTTCACTGAGGCCACTCTACTGCAGGTAATGTAGTCCGCCTGGAGTTTGCCATCTGAACAGGTTTTGCCCAGCACCACTCCTTATTGTAGTCTTCTCCAATGCACATAAAGCTTATGATACCACATGGCGCCATCACATTCTTGCCAACTTAACGTGAGCAGGGCCTCTGTTCTCAATCCCAATTTTTATACAGAACTTTCTTCCATGCCGCAATTTTTGGGTACAGGTTGACACTTCCCACAGCGGGAGGGTGGGGTTCTGCAGGGTTATGTCTAAAGTGTCCCTCTCTTTTTAGTGGCTATCAATGGCCTGGTGACAGCTGTGGGGAGTACGGTGTCCCTTTATTTGTGTGACTATTTTTTTTATTTATTTATTTTCCTTCCACGATGGACATTGCAGAACGCTGACTGCAGTGAGCAAGATGCAGAGCATAATCTGGGCTGTCACTCATGACTTCCATTTTTCAGCTGCAAAGACCTGCATCATGCATTTCTGTTGTTCATATACAGTACATCTTCATCCAGATGTGTACCTTGATGGCCAGTCCCTCAATGTGGTGGGCTCTCATTGTTTTCTGGGACTGTTCTTTGATGCCCAGTTGACATGGCTTCCCCATCATCATCAAGCAAAGTGGACAAGTTGGTTGCACCTCAGTATTCTTCAATGCCTCAGCAACACCAGCTGTGCAGTGTGGACCGCTCTGCTCTGATACAGCTCACACAGGATTGGTCCAGGCCTGTCTAGATTATGGGAGTTCACATACGGCTCGGCATCACCTTCGGCATTACAGATACTTTATCTGAAACATCATTGTAGGGTATGATAGGCAACTGGCACCTTTTGAACTAGCCACATGCTCAGCCTCCTAGTGGAGGCCGGGGTTTGGCCACTGCGGTTTTTGCGTCAACAACAATTGATCGCTCAAGTTATGTTTCCACTGCTCCCTGGACCACCTGAGCTACCATTTCTTCTTTCCAGATAAGGAGGTCCACGTTCCACAACGCTGACCCAGATCTGGGGTTTCAAATGACTCTGCATCTAGTCCCTATTTTCTGAACTCCATCTTTTCCCTCTGCCACCTCTTCTCCCTGCCTGCTCATGTACACCTCCATGGTGCACCCTTCATCCACAGTTCTGTCTATATATATCACAAGGTCTGAAAGATGTGGCTCAACTTGAGGCCCTCTGCCCCCATTTCTTCTCCATTTTCTCAATGTTTCAGGGTTCAGAAGTAGTCTGTACTGATAGCTTGATGGTTGCCAGTCATTCTGGCTTTGCTAGTGTTTGTGTGGAATATGATCAACTCTGCTCCTTTCTGGATGACTGCAGTGTTTTCACTTTTGAGTTGGTAGCTATCTCTCATGGTATTGACTATATCTGTTCCTGCACCAGTGAATCCTTCCTCATCTGCAATGACTTTTTGAGCAGTTTACAAGATTTTGACCAGTGTTACCCTCACATGATTATCTAGTACACCTTTTTTGCCCATGAGCAATGTAGACACTCAATGGTCTTTGTCTGAACCACAGCTCATGTTGAGATCTTGGGGAATTAACTTGCTGACAGGTGGGTCAAAGTGGCTACCGGCAAGCTGCCTCTTGAAATCAGTAATATGGAGGTGGACCTTCGATTGGTATTATACCATCAAGTTCTAAGGATTTGGAATATGGAATGGCTCACTCCGACTTTGCTGGACGAACTACAGACAGTAAAAAGAGACAAAATTTGTGCAGGTCCTCCATGCGGACCTCTCGCAAGGACTCCATCTTCCTTTGTTGGCTCTGCATCGGTCATGCTCGACTGAGTCATAGTCATCGTCATCTCCTCTGTCACAAGGACCTGCCCCACTGTGGCTGTGGTTCACATTTTGTTGTGCTATCCTAACCTAGCCAGCCTGCGACAAATATTTAATCTCCATGACTCGATACGCGTGGTAGTAACAAACGGTGCCTCAGCAGCTGACCTTGTTTTAAGGTATATTCGTGAAGGGTGCTTTTACCCCACTCTGTAAGGGAAGGTGCCTCAGCCTCGTTGGCCCAGCAAGAAGCTGGCAGAATGCCCTGTTGCCTTCTCTGCTCTGCCTCCAATGGGCAGCAGCCGTCTGGGCTTGGAACTCTTCCCCAGACTTCACCCTGCCCGCTGTTTTGCTCTTCTTCCTCCACCTTGCCTTATTTGTTTGACTTGGTGTCCGTCCTCTGTTTTCCTGTGCTTCTCTTGCTCTGTTCGTGTCGCTAGTATTTTCTGGGTATTGGTGGGCGGGGTGCCTCTGACAAGTGGTGAGGGATATGTGCCCCATCACACATGCTGCATTTGGGATCCTCCGGCTGCTCCCTGGATGGGGCACCTCGCATACCTTCCTTCTTTTCCCCTCCTTTCTTCTTTCTTGTTCCTTCAGCAGATATTGAGGTTTCCTTTCTTAGGTTTCGTGCTGTAGGCCCATCTTTGATGTGTAGTTTTGCTGACTTGCATGTTCCAGGTGGGACTTGTGACCTCATAGTATGGTCCCTTTAATCAATAAACCAATCAACCAATCAGTTGTATTCATCAAACAAATAACATTGATACTTATTGCAGAAACAGCTCTGTCCATGACTGTAGGACAAGACGTGGACTGAACATGCATTTACCTAGAAAGAATAAACACAAAATTCAAAACAGAATTTTCTGCCAAGGAATAAAACTGCAATAAATTTCCTAAGGAGATAACAAAATTGCTAAGTTTAACTTATTTAAAAAGGCAGTTAAAAAGTACCTGTTAAACAATATATTCTGTACATTGAACGATTGCTTAGATAGTAAAGAGTAGGAGAACGGTGGAAAAATAACACAAGTGAATAATAATAGTGATGATGAAAAAAAAAAAAAAAAAAACACACACACACACACACACACACACACACACACACACACACACGTACTGCTAAAGTCGTGCAGTGTATAATACTAACATCTTATCCTCTATCTGAACTCAGTATATCACTCGCTAAAGGGGGATAGTTTTTTAGACTAGAATATCAGAAGTAGCAGCACACAAAAAATGTAAACTAAGTATCCTCGTTGTAGTCCTGATTTCAGATGATTGTGTGTGTAGCATTCCATTATGAAACCATGTGTGTATAGTGTGTGCAGTGACAAGAGTGAGAAACAAATGAACAGTGAACATTTGATGTTTACAGTATGAAATTGTAAAATAGTATAGGGCTAAACAGAATGAGGGTAGCACCAGTTCTAAACAGACTGGCCTTGTATTCAGGAGGAAATTCTCCGTGCAAGCCAAGAAGTATGTGCCCATCTTGGTTGGGGCACAACAGTTTTCTGACCAGTTAACCGTTGCCATGGCTGGGTGGTACCTGTGGGGAGAGCCCCCATTTGGAGTGGGTGGTACCATGCTGGATGATTCGCACAAGAAACAGTGACTCCAAGGCCCCAGCAGTCTCTTCGGATTGGAAAGATTATTACAGTCCAGAGAGATATGGCCCCATGACATTTCCTTCCCTGGCTACACTGTGGGGAGGAATGAGCTAGATGTCTAAGAGGGAAACACTTCAGCTGGTACTTGGTAGGAGTCGTGGGGATAGTTTTACTGCAGCAAAATCATTATTTTTTTTTTGTCAAAAACATTGAAGAAAAATTTGGGGAAGTTCAGTCTCTGCGAAAGAAAAATGTGAAATGGTTCTTTATTAATTAAAACTCCCTCTGCTGCCCAATCTACAGATTTTCAGGCATGTGATTGTCTAGGTGACATTACTGTGACACACACTAAACTTCAGACATGGTCCAGGGAATCATCTCTCACAGAGATCTTACATCCCAAACAGATTAGAAGCTCTTCACTAACCTCCAACGGTGGTGCATACATTTATATGCAAAAAGAGCTCCAAGGATAATCATAGGAATACAAGCAATTTTATCTTAATCTATGAAGGAACGTTCTACCGGATAAAGTAAAGGTCATAGTGTGCAGGTGAGAGTTGAAACCA
Source organism: Schistocerca cancellata (assembly GCF_023864275.1). Taxonomy (NCBI): domain Eukaryota; kingdom Metazoa; phylum Arthropoda; class Insecta; order Orthoptera; family Acrididae; genus Schistocerca; species Schistocerca cancellata. The sequence goes on along the minus strand of NC_064627.1, from coordinate 497,285,053 downwards.
TATGTCCCACTGCCTATGAAATGCTTCAGATGATTACACTTCGAGCATATGTCATCCCACTGCTTGGTGTACCCAAAATGAAGCAACTGTGGACGATCAGTCCACATAGGTTGTCTTTGTTGTCTTTGTGAACTTCCACCTTTATCACTCTCCATGTTTGCCAGTGTACACAGTTATCAAGAAAGAACAGAAGATCCAGGAATACAAATCTATTGCCTGCCTATCATATAGTGAGATACTGAGGCACGGAAGTAATATGAATTCCTACATACTGCTGATATGACAACCAGTTACGCTTACATGACCATCCTTGCCCCCCTCTCCCTCACCACAACCTTCACCAGACCAGATCCCCCACCACCCTCCCCTCCCATGGTTCCCACAGTACCTTCTTCAGGATCTACATCCCACACCTGGCCAGAGAAATGTTGTTCTTCAGCAAGTGCTTGCGACAGAGCTCCTTCTTTGGATCCCTCTCTCTAGCAACCCTCGGACTGGAGGCCTGACACCAAATAATGGCTGAACCAGCCTTGGTCTCAGGAGCACTTACTTTTCATCTGTCCTCGCACTCAGTGCAGATAGCCCTTTGAGTGAACCTTGCCCTCAAAATAGGAAAACAAGAGTAAGAATCAGGACAAGGCTCTTCTGTTGCCCCTGGAGTTGTCAGATCCCCCCCCCAATGCCGTCAGATTCTGAACAGCTGTTTGTGGATCTGGTTCCATTCCCACTGGTGACATGCAGTGATCCTGTGGCGTGACTGGTCCTCGTGTCCCCTTTTCACTTAACCTTGTCAACAGTCGTATGATTGTTCAATGCAATTGTAATGGGTACTACTGTCACCTGTCAGAACTACAATACCTTATTGCCTCTTCTTCTTCAGTTTGCATTGCTCTCCAAGAAACAAACTTCACTAATGACCATTCTCAAACACTCTGTGGTTATTGTGCATTCTGTAGGAACTGTGCTGGTACCGAGAGGGCATCTGGAGGGGTCTGTACTTCGATTTGTATTGATGTCATCAGTGAATGGATTCCCCTCCGTACCTCATTGAAGGCAATAGCAGTGAGAGTCCAAAGAACCTCAGCAATGTTTACCTGCCTCCAGGCAGGCCACTTACTTATGTTGGATTGACCACATTAACCCAACAACTCCCCCCTTTTCTCCCGCTTGGGGTCTCCGGTGCACACTAGCCCTTGTGGATTAGTACCATTACATCTGGTAGGGTCTTACTTATTGACCAGCTTCTCACAGATCATGATCTGTGCATCCTCAGTGATGGTTCTCATACCCTCTCCAGTGCTGCCCATGGCACCTTTCCAGCTATCTTAAAATGCAGTAAGAAGGAGTACTGGGAGCACTGTGTCTCCTCGCTGGGGATTTATGCATCTTCATCTCAGGTGCAGGCCGATCTCCATGGTCTTATGGGCAGTGAACAATCAACAGCTGTTCCAGGTCATGTCCTACAGAGTAATATTTGTACTGATTCATCAGTTCTTCCAGAATACCTTGTGATCCACTTTGCAACAGATCAGCATCCTCTTCCTATACAGCAACCTTTCTACTGCAGAAGCTACAAGATGAAGATAACCCCATTATGTTTCACTTCCCACCAAGCTGAATCCTATAATGAGCACTTCACTGACTGGGACCTACTTCAGGCTCGTGCCTTGTCCCACAACACAACCCCAGGCCGTGATGCAATTCACAGTCAGATTATCAAACACCTGAGTGTTCCTCAAAGACAACATCCCCTCAGGGTCTTCAACCATCTTTGGCTCCACAGTGTGTTACCCTGCAATGGCAAGACAGCATAATTGTCCCAGTCCTTAAACCAGGCAAGAACCCAACATCTCTTGACAGTTACCTGCCGATTAGCCTTACCAACATACACTATAAGCTGTGATCTTGTAGTGTTTTGCTTATGCTCTTCATGGATATGCTGCCGGATTTGATCGTCTTCGCTACACGATATTTTTGTGATCCATCTGGCCACCATCTTCAGGTGAGATCGCTGAGTACACACTCACGCCAGAACTGAATGAACATCAGAAACGGCGGCTGCTTTATACGCCGGGTCCAGGCCACTGCACCTGCGCGAGAAGCGGAAGAGCTGCCCCCTGTGAAGCAAAGAATTGCAGCGCCGCCGGTGGTAGAAACTGGCAAAAGTGATAAATCGCAAATTAAGATTTAGCGGGTCGAAAATCAGACTGTTGTCATTTTATATCCAATAAAATAGGGTTCCATAGCTTGCTTAAAAGAAAACTTTTATCTCTATTAATAATGTCATCTGATAATCGTATTTCAATGGATTCCATGAGCACACGATCCCAGTAATGAGAAGCCGGAGCAATGATTTGCGTCTCTTCAAACGACATGTTATGCCCTTCATTGAGACAGTGTTTGGCGAGGGCAGATTTTTCAGGCTGGAACGAACTTGTATAATGCTCATGTTCCATACATCGGTCATGAACAGTGCGAATAGTCTGTCCAATATAGGCATTTCCACAATGGCAGGGAATTTTATAAACTCCAGGCTTTCTCAATCCCAAATCATCTCTAACAGATCCAAACAGGACTCTAGTCATGGCCAAAGGCAAAAGAACACTTTTAATATCATATTTTCTGAGAATCCTAGAAATTTTTGAAGAGATACTTCCAGCTAAGGGTAGAAAAGCAACTGATTTACTAGTATCTGGCGCTGCTTCTCTTGATGGTCCAAACTGAAAAACACGATTAATTTGATAATCAGTAAATCCGTTGAGCTGAACACAGCCTTAAGATGATCCAGTTTGTGTGTCAAATTTTCAAAATCAGAAATGGCATAAGCTCTCTTGACTAATGTACGTAGAACTCCCATGTGCTGATGTGGTGGATGACAACTCATAGAATGAAGATAGCAGTCCATATGTGTGGGTTTATAGTATACACCATGTCCCAAGGTACAATTTTCTCTTTTGTGTACTAGAACATCCAAAAAAGGTAATTTTCCATCTTTTTCAATTTCCATTGATAATTTGATGCTTGGATGAAGACAGTTAAAATGATCTAATAACAGATTAAGAGCTTCCATTTCATGTGGCCAAACAATGAAAATACCATCCACATATCTCCAAATACATGTAAGTTGAAGAAAAGTAGTCCTGAGTGTGATATCTTCAAAATCCTCCATAAAAAGATTGGCGACATAGGGGAAAGAGGACTCCCCATAGCCACACCGTCAGTTTTTTTTTTTTTTTTTTTTTTTTTTTTCAAAAAAATATGTCATTAAATAAAAAATATGTCGATGTCAACACATGTCGACACAGCTCAGTAGTTTTATCATCCAAAAGTTGACCAATTAACAACAGGGACTCTTCCAAAGGTACCTGGGTGAAAAGAGAAACCGCATCAAAACTAACTAAAAGGTCAGATGTTCCATTGCATAAAGACTTCAACCGCTGAATAAAATCAATCGAGTTGGATAAATGATGATTACATTTCCCAACGTAAGGGCTGAGGACAGAAGCAAGATATTTAGCTAAATTATAAATGGGAGTGCCCAAATTACTAAGGATAGAACGAAGAGGAATTCCAGATTTATGCACCTTCGGTAAACCATACAACCTGGGTGGTACTGCTGCTCCTGGATGAAGTTTTTTGATGGTCTCCTTCAGCAGGGAGCTCTTCTTAATAAGTGAAATGGTCTTCCACTTTATCCGATCTGTAGGATCACTCCAAAGTTTATGGTAAGCAGAATCATCCAATAAACAGGCCATGAGGCAAAAGAACAGTGGCACTACCTTTATCAGCAGGAAGAACTAAGATTCTTATCTTCCCTCAATGACCGAATAGCCTTCCTTTCACTGGAAGAAATATTACTCTGTGTTAGCAGTGCATGGTGAAGATGATAAGAAACTTCCTGTCTAATTTCCTCTGCCAAATCTTCAGGAAAGCGAGCAATGGCCTGCTCAACAGCATTAATAAAATCAGTAATAGACAGGTTCCTAGATGTAGGAACAAAGCTCATACCTTTTTCCAAAACTGACCAAGTAGCATCATCCAGTTTTCTTGTCGGTAAATTAATAACTGTCCAATGATGAGTAATGTTGTCAGATATGGATGGTTGTTGGCAAAGTTGAAAACATTTCGGCGATTGTTTCTTAATAGTATTGTTCTACATAGAATCCGAATAGGCCCACGAAGCTTCATCAATGCACTTCCAGGATGCAGGAGACAGATGAGAAGGAAGTTCTAAATGCAAGAAATACAATTCTTTGGGTATCAGATCCAATCATTGACGTATGAAACGAATTCTCTCCCACACTAATGCAAAACTAGCACGTTTCTCGATCCTTTTTGCCATTTTAGTATCAATAAATTGAGAAAATTGAGCAAATTTGGGAACAATACCTTCATCACGGCATCTCAATAAAGCTGCAGGGAAGGATGGTTGCGCACAAATTATGCTGCATTCTTTAATCTCATGGTCTTTTGTACCTCTGTCGCTGTTGTTTCTGGGAGGGGTGATCCACAACTGACAGTCTGCTTAGGTTGGAAACACCAATCCAACAAGCTTTTTCTAAACGCCAACACTTTGTTGCAGCCTTTTTTGGCTTGCTTAAGGCATATGACACAATTGGCACCATCACATTTTACACACTCTCCGTGACGGGCTTAGGAAGCCACCTACTGATTTTTATTTCTCAGTATTTATTGCATTGATTGTTCAGGATTAGAGTCAACACCTCACTCAGCTACCCACAGGCCCAAGAGAATGGTGTCCCACGAGGCTGTGTATTGAGTATTAATGTCTTCCTTGTCACCATCAATGGGCTAGTGACCTCTTTTGGGCCACTGGTCACCCCTGTTTTATATGTCTACAATTTTTGCATTTTGTACAGCTCCCACTTGGTAACCTCTGCCGAATGCAAGCTGCACGAGTGCTATCTGGCAGGCCTCTGCTTAAGCTCTTTCCCGTGGTTTACAGCTGTGTCCTACAAAAATGCAACTCTTGTGTTATGCCATTATACCACGGTCCATCCTGACCAGGAACTCTTCTTTAGCACCTAGCATCTGGTCGTTGTAGCCCAGTCCCACACCTTGCGCCTCCTTTTTGATAAAAAAGCTGATTTGGCTGCCTCACATTTGTCTCCTGAAGACTAGCTGCATGTGAAAGCTTAACTCTCTCTGCTTCCTTGCCCACACATCTGGGGGTGTGAATCTTACCCATATTTACTGGGCCCTGGTTTCATTCCAGGTGGACTACGGTTGCCAGATTTATGGCTCAGCTGCTCTTCTCTCTTCAGATTTGGTGGTACCAGCTCTTGGTCTTCTGTGCAATTGCCATTCAACAATTCCATGATCATCCCACGTATCCCATGCTCTTTACATACAAGGAGTTTCATCTTCCTGATTCCTGTCCTCGGGTGGGATTACCAGGTGGAGTGTGCCTCGCTTTCCTCTGCCAAGATTCCAGTCTCCCTCACTGAATTGTTCATGCTGTGTTTTCTTGTGCACTCCTCCTTGTATGGTGTCCAGGCCATGGATTAGGACCAATCTCTTCCAAGGTCCAAAAGTCTTAATTGCCCCAATGACATTTTGGCATTTTTTTCATCCAGCTTTTCCAAAGTTCCAGGGTGCTACTGTCATTTACGCCAATGGCTCTAAGACTGATCAGACAGGATATGCTTTTACTTCTCCCGCCAGTATGGAACGCGATTTGCTACCGGGAACATGTAGTGTGTTTATGGCAGAGCTGACAACTGGTAGCAGACCTTTCAATTTTATTAAATGAGCCTCCCTTGACTATGATTTAATATTTACTGACTGATTGAACATGAACATGAGCAGTTTCCAGGCTATTTACGGATGCTGTTCTTGCCACCCTTTGGTGCCCACTGTTCATGATGTTCTCACTGACCTTTGTCAGGCTGCATTACTTACCCACCATTCACATTGCCAACCCCATGTGCGAATTTGTGAGATCACATGAAATAACTGCTCACTCAGAAATGGACGACGACATCTGGTTAGCTACTGCCCCACGTAACAAAATCCTCACAATCAAGGAAACTACTGCAGCATGGTGCTCTTCCTCCCACTTCTCCCAGAAGGAATCCACAGACCATTATTTCCTCCACATCAGTCATATCATGTTAACACTTAGTTTGCTTTTGTGTAATGAGCCACTCCACTATTGCTGTTGTGATGTCTTACAGATAGTATCTCATATCTTGATGGCATGCTCCCTCTTGGCCTCCTTGCTAAGTATGGACTTCCTTACCCATTACCTCCAATATTGGTGGATGATTCACAGATGGTTGAACTGCTTCTCAGTTTTTTCCATGAAAGCTGTTTTTATTCCCACTTATAAGGTTTTACTTTACCTCCAGAGCAGGGGCAAGGTGCGTCTCCTGCTGTAACCTTCTCACTTTTACTGCTCTGAATCTCCCAACTGGATCAGATGGACCACTCTTGGATCGAGGGAATGGACACCTCACTGTTTTGTCCCTTAGCTCCCCCCCCCCCTCTCTCTCTCTCTCTCTCTCTCTCTCTCTCTCTCTCTCTCTCTCCCCCTCTCTCTCTCTCCAACCCACCAACCAATTCTTAACTTTTCCACGGTAAGCAATGTGCTTCGGGAAGATCTAATTAAAAAATTGTGGTGTCTGTACTGGAAAGCCATCACATGTTTTGGATAATAGACAAATTGGGTCATAAAGAGTTCCATTTTTACAAGTATTGTAGCTGTCAGTTTCATGTGTGAGATAATAGGACAGGTGAAAGTTTTTCACACAAATATGCAATGAGGTTCTTGCCACATGCATTATCTGTCATTCATGGAACAAAGAAGTTTCACAAGCACCTGTATTTTTTAAGAACTCTAGTGCTACCAATTCTTCCTTTCTGTTGTTTCATCTTCCTTTATTTTCATTTTGTTTATTTTGCACAGTCCCAGCTGCTAAAAGCCTGAACCTGTCAGAAAATATGCTTATAATTCAGTCATCCCTACCAAGATATTCAAGTACTAGTTTTTTTAATGGTTATTATGGCCAGCATTATACTTTTGTTACCTCAGAAGCGAAATTGTACTTTGTTAAGCATGTTTTATCTATTAACATAAAAGAAGAGATAGAAAGATGAGAATTGGAGAACAGCAAGTAGTTTTTAATATTTTCTATATTACGATTCCATAATAGGGCCACAATTTTTGCTTGCTTTAGGTACTCAGAAAAAAATGCCCATATCCAAAGACTTGTCCATTATGTTTGTTAATGGAGTTTGTATGCTCTATATGCAAGTATTCCAATCACCTTGGCAAGTCATCTAAGCCTGCTAAATACTTGTTTTTAAATTTTTGAACTGTCTTTCTGACTTCTTGCTCTGTAGTGGAATACATCATCAGTTTGCTGGCTACATAAAATTCGTTTTGCATGCTACACAAGATGAAGGAAAATTTTGTTGCAGCTTCACTGCAACACGCAAAAAATATAGTTGTAAACTGTACCCTTTTGTATATGAGTAGCATTTTCGTCAGAAGTTGATAGATGCTCAATATTTCAAAATGTAAATATTTTTAGCTTGTTGCCATGTGTGCCCCATTGAAATGGTTTGGTCAAAATCCAATATTAGCTGCTGTGTACAGGGAATGACTAAGAGTTTTTGTAAAACTCAGTACTAGCCTTTGGCCAATTAAAGCAAAAGTCAGTAAACGCAAACTGTGTTCTGCTTCTGAGAGGCCTGAAAGGAGAATAACAATGTGAGATGCCAATAAAAATGTATTACATAACTGTCAGTAATAATCTGAGAGAGGTGCCAGCAGGAAAAAAGAACATAAACTGTAGGCAAGCACTTGCTTTCAGAACCAACAACAGAAATTGATGGTTTGCTGAACACCATTCACTCCTGATTATTGCTCAGTATGAGCCTGTTTTGTCGGAGAGAAGTTTTCTGTAAAAGAGTAGGCCATTAGACTATAAAATGGAAGTTAATGCAAGTGATTCAGAAAATGTTACATGTAACTAAGTCCACAGGAGTTAGAAGTCCAGCTCGAAAGTGAAAGCATCCAAAAACTCCAACAAGAACAAGAAAATGCCAACTACTGCTTGTTCATATTGAGTAGCAGACATATCAGTGAATCCAAAAGTCTTAGGAAGCAAAGAATGCAGAGCAGTGATCTCACTTACAGTGATATTAAAACTTTTCATTGTCATGTGAATATTTTAAACAAAACAGACAGGACAAATTATTGCTAAAAAACATGGTAATCACAGCATCAAAACAAAGGAACATGAAGAAAGAAGCATAGAGAAAGAAAACCATTTTAATAAAGTACAGCATAAGGAACATTTCAAGCAACATCAGAGAAGTCGAAAGATAGCGTCTAAAATTTGGCCAATAAATTTCATGTTACAGGGAAATTTACTGACTGAAAACAGAGGGGGAGGACGCAGCACTACCAAAGATAAGGAAGTTGCACAAGCTGTAAAGAATGATATCAAAACACACAGGTTTAGAGAGAGCCACTATTCAACGAAAATGTGCAGAAGAGGTTATTTACCATGTGAGCTGAATACAATCAGAATTTGCAGACAGTTCTGTAAAAAATGGGAGTTGTCTGGCTTCCCTGCTTGCTCTTTATCGAAATGCAAACATATTTTCTATCTCTAATTTAATTTGTGCTCAACATGCAGGAAGATTGGTCTACTGAAATTAAAAAAGGAACAAGATCTGGACAAGAAGAATCAATTAATAACAAACCACAGGATGCACACACTTCATTCATAAAAGTTCTATGCAGTAAAGGAGAGGAGAAAATCCAAATGCGGTTAAAGTATGTTTTGATATATAACAGAATCAGCCAATACCAAAGTTCTGCGTAGGTGAAGTATTCTAATCAAGACGGGTTTGGATATATAATTTTTGCATTAGCTTCATTCTTGAGCACAGACACAAGAAAATACTGCTTTTTACACTTAGCTTGAAACAGGAGGACCAAAAGTACATAAACAAGTAGCCTGTGCTTTTTGGGTTTTATCAGCAACTTGAGGCATCCCAGCCAGAAAATGGTCCAAATGAAATTCATTTATTTCCTGACTCCTATACGAATTAAACTAAAAGCCCTTGGGTGACAAAGACCAGTCATATGCGTATGAGTTGCATTTGTGTGTGTGTGTGTGTGTGTGTGTGTGTGTGTGTGTGTGTGTGTGTGTGTGTGTTTTCTTTTTTCTTTTTTTTTTCTGATAAAGGACTGTTTGCGATGAAAGATTTGTTTGACTGTGCTTTTGTTGTGCCTTTTGAGTCACTCAACTTCTCTGCTATATGATGAGTAGCAACTTTCCTTTTCATAATATTGTCCTAAAAAATACAATAATTATATGCATACTAATGACCCTCTTGGAAGAGAGTAGAAAATTGAATAAGCTGGAACATAATTTCCCTATTCATGGTCACAGCTGCGTGCCCTCTAACAGTGCATTGGTAGAGTGGAAAGACTACTGAAAAATGAAACTATTCTTTTGCCAACTGCATACTATAAAGCGCTGGAAGAAGCTGGAACAACATACATGCTTGCCATAGGTTCCGGAAGTCAGGGAATTTCAAATGCGTCAGAGATATCGGAGAAATATCTGGGAAATTTGGAAAAAAGGACCTGGAAAAGTCTCATTGTATGTCTCAGTAGATGAAATGGTTTATTTACTGAGGTGTCGTGCAACATCAGTGGCTGGGCGCAGCTGAGTACGTGCACTGCTTCCCTACTCCTTTGTTCTTATTGCTTCTATCCTTCCTGTCACTCCCCACAGCTTGCAGTCAGTGCTGCCACCACTTCTTGCCACTAGCCTAGCAGCTGCCGAAGAGAGGCAGGGAGGTGTGAGAACTTGTTTGTTTGGATCTGATTGTCAGAGACGGCAGACACAGCAGCCAGAGATGGCATCGTGTGTGCATGAGTTGTATCAGAGTGATTGTGTGAATATGTGTGTGCTCTTGTTTTCTGACAAAACCTGTGGCTGAAAATTTAGGTGCAAGAGTGTGATTGGCTTTTCTACGAGGCTGTCTGTGGCTCAGCATTTATCTTTACGTTGAGTTACTACCTATCCTCATTATTATTTATTCTCAAAGTATTTGAACAAGTTACCTGTTGCATGGATTGATCACCATAGTCTGATTTCATCAACATGTTGTCTGTGGCTCGTGAATAGCTGGCCACAAGAGTGGATTTCCACAACAGACCAAAACCGCAGACTGTTTCTGTGGGTATTTGTAATGGATCGGGCCTGCCGATCTGAAACCATTCAGTTCTCGCTAAGTGTGCAGACCCTGCCTGTCTGATCTAGTCTCACTGATCTGCCTGCAGGCTAGTTCTGTGGTTTATCCATGGACCCAGGACTGCTGTGCTCCTCAGCAGGCCAGAGGCCATGGGCGATGGATTTCACGAATTGCGACTGTCTCACTGCAAGGATGTTGTACTGTGTGGCATTTTATAGACGTTTTATTTGTGGTAGTACATTTTGGCACTTCAAAAGTAGTTTATATGTTAGGAAGTATGGATGATAAGAAGAAAATTGTCAGTCACTGGCAATTTGTACACTATGTACCCATTTATTTCTCAACAGAAAAATCACACAGTACCAGTAAAATAATAGATATAATACAGTGGGTAATAACCTATAATAACGAACATATAGAACCAAAATTTTATTGGTGGTCACCTACAGTTTAGGTGTATACAATTCTTCCCTGCCTTATACAGTTCTTTCAAGAGGTCTACATTTTTCTGAGGTTATTTCTGAAATCAGTGAAGGTATTTTAAATCTGTCTTGTGACTCCAAGGAAATGTGTGGTTTTGTCACCAAATGTGTTTTGTTTTATTGAAATAAAATAATGTCACTGTTCGTCATGAAGCACACATTGGCTTATTTTCTCCTTCTAGAAACAGTTCATTACAAAATATGTTGATGTTAGTACTTAAGATTTTTGCTCACATCAGGAAATGCTTGCAAGTTGTCCCCCCCCCCCCCCCCCCCCCCACTGTTGTTTCTTGTACCATAGCTGGAAAGACAGATTGTCAACTTATGTCTTAATTTGTCCTTGAGATCTCAAAATTTGTCGGAGAAAAATGCTAACACTTGTCTGGAAATCAGGGAAATATCTGGGAATTTCACTCGGGAAAACGGGTGTCAACCCTGAACATAGCATCATCGAGATACTAAATAAAGTTTGGGAAGAAAAGGATCTCAAGTCCAGTGCACTGAAAGTCCTATGATCAAAACTTGTTCCAAAATAACTGCTCAACGAGGGATGGTTTTTATAAAAAGTCGAAGAAGAAGGTATTGTTGTCAGTATTGGACACAGATGACTGAAGTTCTTTAGAGATTGGGGTACAGAAATCCAGAAACTGCTGCCAGGAAACGAGGAAGGCACCCACCTTATTTGAGAACAACATGGACAGCAAGGAAAAGAAAAAGTATGTCTTGGAACTTATAAGGTGTTTTAACAAACCAGAAGGAGCAGAAGAGTTTTGTACGGACATTATTGAAAGTGGTCAATAGATTTCCAGTTTATTATTGTTATAGCCAGTGTTCTGTTTTGTACCAGTAGCATTTGTTGCTATTTTGCACTTCTGCTTATCAAAAATTTACTGGAAAACGTGATATTAAAGTGTTATATTGTAGTATTTTATCGTATTTCTTTGCAAAATGAATGATAAAGTAGCTGCTTTGTTGTAATTGTAGATGAAAAAGAAACAAAAAAATTGCTTTGAATATGTATATTAACAAAACTTTTAAATTCCATGTTTGCATTTATTGTATTTAAAATAACTTTCAAACTTTTTCATCTACTCGGATATAAAAAAACGAAATTTTAGAAAAGTCAAGCACACAATTAGAATCATGCCTATAAAAGTTGTGTAGATGTTAAATTATCTCTTTTTTTTACATAATTAGTAGTTTGGTATGATACTTAACAAAATGTGTTTCCTGCAAACTTTACATTTTTGTGGTTATTGACTTCTGAGAAAATGCCACTCATATATTTCATAACTATGATAGTCTAGGAGTTCGTAGCTTAGTGTAGTGCTTTTGCAAAGAACTGAAGTATTTATTTTTTCTTTCCTACTGCATCTGCTGTGGCTAAATGTGTCTCAGAAATTAGTTTGAACAATGTGCATTATTTAGAGAATGGGAAAACTGCATTTTTTATGCACTTTAACCCAAGGTTTGGTTTGCAAATACTCCTGAAAAAGTATGTATTTCTGGTTCAGAGAACAATCTCTCATAAACCTGAAATTTTGTGTGATTTTCTCTGCCTTCCTTTTGGTTTGTTATCTGGCAGTAATTGTCTGAGAAGCAAAAATCTTCTTACCACATTTCACTTTTTCCTGCTGCTATCTTTTAGTACATGGTGTAAGACTGATGCTGTATTTTTGTTTACACTTGTGGCAGTGTTTACTTTCCTGCTATGCCAGATGTGTTCAGAATGTTTAGGAAGTTTTTACCAATTTTATTTTTAACACTTGTGTTAATGTTTATATCTACAGCTAAGATTGTCAGTTCAGGAAATTGATACCGACCAAGACGGAAGTAAATTTGTTGTAAAAGGTACCGACATTGTCACTAGATGGTCTTGTATACACATAAAGTAATTAATTTTTGGTTGATGTCAATCTCCTTGTTTGTATTTAGTAGCTGACACTTTTCACTAGTTATAATCAGATCCTGCCTATCTTTAAAATGTGCACTATTTATGATACAGATGTACAGTCCACCACCCTTTATGGTAATTCTACAGTAGCAGCTCGTCCTTTCATGTGATGGTAATGCTACTTGGTATACTTCAGCATCACTACATCAGTGCTTTGTAATGCATACCACTGTGCTGTTGAAAGGCTGTAATTCAGCTTCAAGGCACCATATTTCTAGTAGTCTTTGTCCTTACAATTTTCATTTTTTTCATGTTACTGATGAGTGAACCCTCCAATGTAGTACATTCTATCTTCTGTGTACTTGTTCCTGAAATCCCTATACGGGTTGAGACACTTTTTAGACAGGGGAACCTTTTATTGTGATCTGTTATGAAGAGTTAAAGCTGTGAGATGTAAATTGGTCTTGATTTTATTTGCCACTTATCTCTGAATTCCATTTGTACACAAAAATGATATTCCTGATTATGACAAGGATGTTGATGCATGTACAAATGTTTTGAGACTATGAATATTTTCCAAAAAGTATGACCACTGTTGATCCCTTCATGACTACTTCTCTTACAGGATCTTCTCGATAATGAAGAGTGTGTTGGAAAAGACACGAAATTCTGGTTGAATGTTTTCCTCGGGTCTGAGTTGTAACTTACCATTTCCCAGCTGCCTGGGATATCCAACAGAAGCTGAAGAACTTATTCCAAGGATGGCTCGAGAGCCAGTCATCTTGAATGTTTATGACATGGTAAGAAGGTGTAGACTTGTTTCTTAAATTATAACCAATAAGGAAAAATCATTATTTATTTCTATTTTCTCCTACCAGTCACTTGAAGGATGTCCTGCCCATCTTTAGGTGTTGTGCATACAGAAAATTATTGCTTAAAAATAAATTGTCTTAAACTAAATTAACATAGAACTTTTTGTTTACTGTTCCCTGCTGGAGGGGTATTTGGAGGGAGGGGCAGTGGTTGGCCAGAAACTGATATCCAGTGATGTCTTCTGCCAGTGTGGAACTCACTCTCATTGTTTATTTATTATGATGGACAGCACAGCCTCTGTGGGGTGGAGATAGTTTTGCAAATTTGTGTGATACATTTTTTTATATGACAGTTATTCATCCTCAGTACACTTGCGGAGCTGTTGTGTAACATTACACTATTGTACTATTTATTTTGTCATTGTTTTTGGACATAACTCACTGCACAAATGTTTCTATATACATGTAAACTCTGTACACTTAATAAAATATGGCAGTCTTGTTACATGTGAATGAGTGTAGACTATTGTATTTTACAGTGATTTTTGCTATACTGTCAGTCGGGTGGTCCCGTGTTTCACATTGGCACATCTTAAATCTGTTCCATTAGATTAGGCTTAAAACTGCTGAAGAATTTGGAGTTTTTTAAACTCTGTTATCACATTAAGAATATTCTCTCCATATTTTGTATTATGAATGAACACTTCCATTTCTTCTGTGATATTCATTCTTTAACTTTTTCTGAGTTTGTGCAAAATTTCAAGATTATTTTCAATTTTGAAAGGATGGTCTGTGTCTTTAATATATGTTGCTACCACTAATTTGTTACATTTATCCAGTTTGTTGCAGTCTGTATGGTTTTTAAATTGAGTTCTGAAATTTCTGCCTGTTTGGCCTATAGGGCAGTTTTATCTCAACTGAAACAGGTCAAGCGCGAACTATTGTAAAGTTTGCTGAAATACATATATGTTGAAGTTCCACATGATACCTCTTCAAAACTACAATATTTTGATTTTCTGATGATTTGTTAAAGTGACTTTTTGTGACTTTCAAAATTATGTTTTGAAAATAAAAATAGTCACCGGATGCTAACTGTCTTGAGAAATGATAAAGTGGAAGTACTGCTAATTGTCAGCTTTGACATTAACACATGAAACTGTTAAACTGTCAAAATATTTGTACATAAATTGTTTAGAAATTATTTTCTCCAAAACCCCTCTTAAATGTTATGAAAATTTCATGGTATGTTAGTTGGTCATTGTACTCAAGGAATGTAACAATCAGAGTGGGCAGTACTTATCTGTCCAAAATTTGAGAAATTTTTTAGGTAGACCTAGCTCTACTTCAAAGGTCAAAAAATCATGGACATTTTAAATTGACCACTGATTTTAAGTAAATGTCATGCAAAACTGGTATTTCTGAATCAAAATATTTATTTACAACATTATAAGTGGCAAAACAATTTATAATTTTGTTTGAAAGCATATTATAACAAAAATGAGGTACATAGAATATTTATGCCACATTTTCTTTTTATGGTGTTATTCACAAATTATTATTGTCTTCTGTCATGTTTTTACTTCTTTGTGACTTTCCATGAAATCTTCTCATTGACTTTGTATAGCCGAGCTGAATTTGCACACGGACAATGATAATCTAACAAGAGCAGTATTTGGAAATGAGAACTGCACACAGATCTTACGATGATGGCCATGTGAAAGCACTAGCAGGAGCTTGAGGTGTTGTATCTTGCAGCTCATGAGAGACACTTATTATCTGTCTCACCCACCACTGATTGTCCTGCTCACAACAAAATAAATGGCTCACTACAAAGTCTTCTAATGTATACTGTGGTCTCTGCATTGCGCACACAATAACAGGATGTGTTTCGTGGAGAACCATTCTTGCAATGTATGTGCCACTTTGGGATGCAATCCAGTTGTGACTTGATTGAATTCCTACCACAGGCTTCATAGCAGACCACTCTTCTCTCTTTTGTAAACAGAATTCCCTTAATTTACATTCACTTAGAATTAAGAGTCTCATGTTTGTTACTAGTGTTGATATGGTGCTTACAAATCTAGTAGCATCTCTTACAGCATCAACAGCTTCATGCTGGAGGTTAAATCTTGATGTCTACAGAGACCTATACCAATTTTTTCTCTTAATTCCTGTACTACACAGTTGACCAAGCGCATAAAGCTGAAAGCAGTTTTTAAAATGAGATGCTGCACTATCAGTCACATACACATGCTAAGGAAATGCATTGCCTCTAGATGCTTTTTTGTTGTTGTTGTTGTTGTTATCGTCGTCTTCAGTGCAGAGATTGGTTTGGTGCAGTTCTCCATGCTACTCTGTCCTGTGCAAGCTTCTTCATCTCCAAGTAACATCCTTTGGAATCTGTGTAGTTTATTCATCTATTGGTCTCCCTCTACGATTTTTACTCTCCACACTGCCCTCCAATACTAAATTGATGATTCCTCGATGCCTCAGAACATGTCAAATCAACCAATCCCTTCTTCTAGTTAAGTTGTGCTGCAAATTCCTCTTCTCCCCAATTCTATTCAGTACCTCCTCATTAGGTACGTGATTTATCTATCTAATCTTCACCATTCTTCTGTAGCACCACATTTCAAAAGCGTCTATTCTCTTGTCTAAACTATATATCGTCCATGTTTTACTTCCATACATGGCTACACTCCAGACAAATACGTTCAGAAAAGACTTCCTGACACTTAAATCTATACTTGGTGTTAACAAATTTCTCTTCTTCATAAACACTTTCCTTGCCATTGTCAGACAACATTTTATATCCTCTCTACTTCAACCATCATCAGTCATTTTGCTCCCCAAATAGCAAAACTCATCTACTACTTTAAGTGTCTCATTTCCTAATCTAATTCCCCCAGCATCAGCTGATTTAATTCGACTACATTCCGTTATCCTCATTTTGCTTTTGTTGATGTTCATCTTATATCCTCCTTTCAAGACACTGCCCATTCTGTTCAACTGCACTTCCAGGTCCTTTGCTGCCTCTGACAGAATTACGATGTCATCAGCAAACTTCAAGGTTTCTATTTCTTCTCCGTGGATTTTAATTCCTACTCTGAATTTTTCATTTGTTTCCTTTACTACTTGCTCAGTACACAGATTGAATAACATTGGAGATAGGCTACAACCCTGCCTCACTCCCTTCTCAACCGTTACTTCCCATTCATGCCCCTTGACTCTAACAATTGCCATCTGGTTTCTGTACAGATTTAAATAGTCTTTTGTGCCCTTTATTTTACCCCTGCCACCTTCAGAATTTGAAAGAGAGCATTCCATTCAACATTGTCAAAAGCGTTCTCCAAGTCTACAAATGCTAGAAATAAAGGTTTACCTCTCCTTATTCTATTTCCTAAGATAAGTCTTAGGGACAGTATTGCCTAACGTGTTACAACATTTCTACGGAATCCAAACTGATCCTCCCCAAGGCCGGCTTCTACCAGTTTTTCTATTCGCCTATAAATAATTCGTGTTGGTATTTTGGAGCCATGACTTATTAAACTGATAATTCAGTAATTTTCACACCTGTCAACACCTTTTTTCTGTGGGATTGGAATTATTATATTCTTCTTGAAGTCTGAGGGTATTTCGTCTGTCTCATACATCTCGCTCACCAGATGGTAGAGTTTTGTCAGGGCTGACTCTCCCAAGGCTATAAGTAGTTCTAATGGAATGTTGTTTACTCCCAGGGATTTGTTTCAACTTAGGTCTTTCAGTGCCCTGTCAAATTCTTTATGCAGCATCATATCTCCCATTTCATCTTCATGTACGCCCTCTTCTATTTCCATAATATTGCCCTCAAGTACATCGCCCTTGTATAGACCTTGTATATACTCCTTCCACCTCTTTGCTTTCCCTTCTTTGTTTAGAACTGGTTTTCCATCTGAGCTCTTAATATTCTTACAAGTGGTTCTCTTTCCTCCAAAGATGTCTTTAATTGCCCTTTGGGCAATGTCTATCTTATCCCTATAATTATATGCCTCTCCATCCTTACATTTGTCCCATAGCCGTCCCTGCTTAGCCATTTTGCACTTCCCGCCGATCTCATTTTTGAGACTTTTGTATTCCATTTTGCCTGCTTCATTTACTGCATTTTTATATTTATTCTTTCATCAATTGAATCTTATGCTACCCAAGGATTTCTACTAGCCCTTGTCTTTCTACCTACTTAATCCTCTGCTGCATTCACTAATTCATCTCTCAAAGCTATCCATTCTTCTTCTGCTGTATTTCTTCCCCCATTCTTGTCAGTCATTCACTAATGCTCTCTCTGAAACTCTCTACAACCTCTAGTTCTTTCAGTTTATCCAGGTCCCATCTCATTAAATTCCCACCTTTTTGCAGTTTCTTCAGTTTTAATCTACAGTTCATAACCAGTAGATTGTAGTCAGAGTCCACATCTGCCCATGGAAATGTCTTACAGTTTAAAACCTGGTTCCTAAATCTCTGTATTACCATTATATAATCTACCTGATACCTTTCAATGTCTCCAGGCCTCTTCCATGTATATAACCTTCTTTCATAATTCTTAAACCAAGTGTTAGCTATGATTAAGTTATGCTCTGTGCAAAATTCTGTCAGGCCACTTCCACTTTCATTCCTACCCCCTTTCCATATTCACCTTCTACTTTTCCTTCTCTTCCTTTTCCTACCATCGAATACCAGTCCCCCATGACTATTAAATTTTCATCTCCCTTCAGTGTGTGAATAATTTCTTCTATCTCATCATATATTTCTTCAATCTCTTCAACATCTGCAGAGCTACTTAGCATATAAACTTGTACTACTGTGGTAGGCGTGGGATTTGTGTCTTATCTTCGCTACCGTAATGCGTTCACTATGCTGTTCGTAGTAGCTTACCCACTCTCCTATTTGTTATTCATTATTAAACGTACTCCTGTATTACCCCTATTTGATTTTGTATTTATAACTCTATATTCACCTGACCAGAAGTCTTGTTCCTCCTGCCACTGAAATTCAGTAATTCCCACTATATGTAATTTTAACCTATGCATTCCCCTTTTTAAATTTTTCTAATGTACCTGCCCAATTAAGGGATCTGATATTCCACGCTCCGATCCATAGGATGCCAGTTTTGTTTTTCCTAATAACGACGTCCTCCTGAGTAGTCCCTGCCCAGATATCCGAATGGAGGACTATTTTACCTCTGGAATATTTTACCCAAGAGGGCGCCATCATCATTTAACCATACAGTAGAGCTGCATGTCCTTGCGAAAAATTACAGCTGTAGTTTCCCCTTGCTTTCTGGCGTTTGCAGTGCCAGCACAGCAAGGCCGTTTTGGTTAATGTTACAAGGCCAGATCAGTCAATCATCCAGGCTGTTTGTTGCCCCCTGCAACTACTGAAAAGGCTGCTCCCCCTCTTCAGAAACCACGATTGTCTGGCCTCTCAACAGATACCCCTCCATTGTGGTTGCACCTACGGTATGGCTATCTGTATCATTGAAGCATACAAGCCTTCCCATCAACAGCAAGGTCCACGGTTCGTGATTTTTTTTTTTGAGGGGGGGGGGCTAGATGTTATGTCATCAATTATCATGCTCACAGTGTAACATGCATGTGCAGTGTCCTAAATGGGATCATCACTGACAGTAGCCAAACCGTGTAATGTTCCAAGGAAATGGGCAACACACATGAATATAGATGCCTGTGATGTGTACCAGTGGTAGCTTTGAATTTCATTCTGCAAAGCAACAGACCAGATGTCAGAAAATTCAAAATGAAGAACCAATGTGTCAGTATTCTGGGATGTTGCTGATTTTACTGCTGCTATGACTTGTCTCTGAATCCTCTGGATATGGTGGTGAGCTGTTTCTTTCATAATTAATGCCTAACCTCTGTAACAAACTTCTCTTGATCTACTGTCTTCTTCACCAACTCTCCTCCCTCCCACAATGCGTAGGTTTTGTCATTGTCAGTATCCTGAAGGTGTAATGCTTCAACAGTCACCACTTCAGCACCAGGGCACATGGTACACTCCTGAAACCAACATTTATCTTGCGGCTCTTGACATATACACAAAAGTGTCAGGTCCATCTCTGTGCTCTTCTTTCCTGTGATACTGCTTATGCTGAAACAAAGAAGTTTCAAATTAGTGCAGTAAATACATTTCATTGGCTGGCATTTTAACCATTTTGGTCATAAGGAGTAGAATTTTGAGAGACTAATTTTTAAACTCAGGTTCTTCTCTTTCAGTAGGAGATATCCTTCTGTTATTGATCTTATCATATATCTTTTTACCTTTTTAATGTTTTCATCATTTTTACTAACAGAAAACATCAGTGTGGATAGGACTTTGCCTGCTGCAATCTTTGTCATCATTTAGGTAATATTCCAGAGCAAAATTAAGCATATCATCTTGCAACGGATGCCCACAGTGAAGAATCTGGGCATGCCCAAATACCTTTCTCATCCTTTGTTTTATGAGCTTTTCAATCAAATAATGTGAGGAAGTGGGTATGTATTTCTGTACCTGCTGCTTAGAGTAGCTACCTGGTATCAGTGTCGGTAACTGTACTTTCTCAGTATGGGTGGCCGCTGAGATAGCAGTATTTAGGTTTCAAAACTACACACCGCATTTTGTGCACATATCACTGTCTTCAGGTTCGGCTCCAAGTGCATCTACATTATACACTTCACAAAGTTTTGGAGATGTTGCTTGTGCAAAATTTGTTTCAATTCTTCTCCTTTTCTTTTTACATGCTGTTTTCTTCTTGTGTGTCCTACCTTACGTGGTCATTTGATTGGAGATATCGTAGGGGCTACAGCAGAAATGTAAACATTCAACGCATCAACAGCTTCACACTCAGGAATATAAACATCTGCATTGTCTTCTTCAGTTTCACATCCGGGTGATGGTGATTGTTCAAGTGGGTTATCACTAAATTTCTTCTTGTAGTGAGTGTAGGAATTCCTGCACGATGGTTGCAATGTTAATACCTTTACTTGAGGACAAAGATATTTCTGCAGTACCTCTGACAGATATGCAACAACTGTGAAGTGTTTTTCACTTTTGTTAAACACAACCTTCTTGTTTCTTTCAGTACTGTATTTCCTGGCTGACATTGTATCTAACAAAGAGTTCAAACCGCACACAAAACTCTATGCTGAATGGTTTATGTGCGAGTTATCACTCGTTCTTTAGAAACAGAAGAGCACTGGAAACAGTGTTGCCAACTTGCATATTTTACTCTAGAAATTCAGTGATGTGAACTATCCAGAATGTTGAAAAATTTTTGACGCTCTGCTCAGCAAATTATTGCACACTGTGTTTGCACTGACTACTAACATATTAACCAAACAATACTTTGTGTAATTCTAAAAAGTTTTTGGATGGGGGTTTTTGAGTAAATAATTCATAAAAACTCATAAAAATGCAATTTTTTTACATTTTTAGTAATAAATATTTACATAATACAGATAGCTGGAGCAGAGAAGATACTGTTTATAATTACATCAGTAGTATCTGGCAATTAAAATATTTTACTACTTAACACTTATGATATAGAAGTCTAATATATATTTTTCCCAGAGAAATTCATGACTACAAGTTGACATGACCTGTATGATTTGAGATGAAATCACCCTATACAATATTTGTTGCATTGGCTGCAAGTAATTTTGTAAATGCCAAATGCATCAAGATCTGTATCTGGCAGTTTTATACAGTGAACAAACTTCATACTTTGGTTGTTGGTGCTGAATCTGATTTTTGCATGTGTTTTTGAAAAGCCTTGCTAATTTGTCAGACATTATACCAAAATATGGCAATCAATTTTCTATATTTATTTGCCTACTGTGATACTGTGAGTTGTGTATGTAGTTTGATCTTGTTCATTCAGTTCTTTTTTAGCTGTTGTGACATTGTATTAATGAGTGAAGGATCATATGCATAGTTTATTGTGGTACATTTTATGGTTTCTATTTCTTGTTGGAGTTCTATATGTTGAAGTGGAAATTTGCAGGCTCTATATAGCATTAATCTGTGTGAAGATTTTTTGGGGGAAGGGGGATGCATAGAGGAGTTGGGTATAATGGTGTGTGTAGGTTTTCTGTGAACACTGCATCCACACAGCCTGTCGTAATCACAATAAACAAACAACATGACAGCTCCACACTAGCAGAAGACACACTGGGCATCAATTTCTGGCCAACCACTGCCCCCCCCCCCCCCCCCCCCTCTGATGCCCCAACATCCTCTACAGCAGTGAAGACTAAATTGCTTTAAGACAATTTATTTTTAAGCAACAATTTTCTTTGTGCATAAATGCCTAAAGGTGGGCAGAAGATGCTCGAAATGCGCATTATGTTAAATACAAAACAAATAAAAGTGACTGGTAGCAGAAAATACAAAGAAATAATTATTCCACACACTCACAGTTCCCAAATGAAGTCAATATGGCCACAATTAATAATGAGGATAAATTATTTAGACTTTGCTTTGTGAGATGCAGCAACTGATTTATCATGTGCATTTTCACCCCTTTTCTAGCAAGATGTGAAAGGTGCATTAATTTATTTGGCTAAGATGCCTTCAGTGTTGCAAAATTTGGCGCTTAACAGTATATTAGATAACTTTGTAAGAAATGCACTTTTTAATCAAAGATGATATTTTTGATCTCCTTCTGTTCTTAAATCATCAGGTTTTTTCCTATCCCATAAACGTTTTTCAAACAGGTATCCTATGATTACTAACCCAGCTGCTATATGTAATTATATGTGGCTGTGACTGGTTGTCTGACCATTTTATTGAGCTGATATTTGGGGCTCTAAATCTGAAGCTTTATGTGTACAATGAAAGCTTTATCAGTAGTAAAATGCACCACTGATAACTAATAATTTGCATTGTAATGACTCTTAGCCTCCAAAAGGAGACTGAATTATGCCATATATTCAAGTTGTTGTAATGGCTAGAAAATCATAGTTACTGTCACAGTTAAGCATAATTAGCTATTACACTCTGAGTCCAGTTGTGTTTATTTGTAATGGGTAGCAAATTAGAATGTGGACACAGCTGCAGTTCTTCAGCTATCTGTTCCTGTATTAGACAATGTGGTATCCACATATGATAATTTTCCTAATACCCTCCTGTGTATATTCTTGTAGATATCTGTTAGTCCAATTTCAGGATTATAGTGAATAGTGTTAATTTTATGGAAGCTCACTGTTTATGGTCTGAATTTGAAGAGTACTTTATTTGGCAAGTTTGTTCATCAAACTTCTGAAAACTCACCAGGTGCCTGTGTGAAAAGCAACTGCTGACAGCTTGAGTAATTCTGTACTACAGTACTATCAAAGAATAATCTTACATAGAGGACACCTCCATTTATTAAGAGAAAGAAATCACAGTTTTTTTCTATAAAAAGTCTTTCTGTATCTGGGGAAACTGTTTAAGAAGACAAATTGCCCAGAATTACTAAAAATTGTGTGCTATCAGGTAATGTAAGGTACATAATCATGTTGTAGAGAAAAAGGCATGGTAGTCACTGCTAAACAGTGTGAGAATTATGTCACATCGATCATTATCTAGTAATGAGGCAGTATGCAGCAATCATGTTGTACATATGTGAAAAGATTCTATAGGATAAATTTTAAATCATGTATAGAGTGCCTTAGGGTAATTGATAGGTGATTGTATGATTGATCCAAGAAATTTTACAAGACACATTATTTTTTGGATGATGAACTGAGGACTGTATTTCCTTCAGTGGACCAGTTTGACAAAACTGAGGCAGGTGTCCAGGATCTTCTTCTGCAGTATCATTTGATTTATAGAATGATAGCAGAGGAGGTGCACGTTCTTAAAACTGTTTTTCAAGTGAGTGCAAAATGTCACAATCTTTTTTCTGATGATCATCATCAATGGTGATGAAATATGGTGCTTAAATTATGATCCATTCACAAAATACCAAACCAGTGAATGTATGAGCTTGAACAAAGAATCCGGAAATGTGAGGGCTGTGCAGTTGAAGATGAAAACTACGTTCATTTTATTTTCTAACTGTATCAGTATCATCCACAGACCCACATTCAGTGGACAAACTGTTACTGGAAAGTGCAGCAAAACGGTGTTGGATCACAACTACAAAAGTCAGTCACATGCGACCTAATTTTTTGTGTAATGAGGAGTGGCTTCTGCAGATGTTGGCATGTGCCTCAATGATTGCCAGCCAATTTTTCTACCAAACACTTGGTGGCACCCTCCCCCATCCTATACACTCACTCAGTTTGAATCACTGGATATTTTTCTTTTTATAAAAGTGAAAGGACTTGCGAACAGTAGTGATATTCAGTGAAGCAGGTCTTGTACAAATGAATAAATTTGTGTATTCACAAAGAGAAAGTGGTCTGGCTAGTGCTAATCTTCAGGAGTCACAACTCCCATTTCTCCATTAGAAACGTGCAGTAATTGATAGGAAGCTATCAGTGAGAAATTCTGAAACTTTACCTAAGTAAGTTGTATCTCTGAAAGAGTACTTTATTGAGGCACTGGAAGCCTTTGTTATTCTGATAGTCTTTGGAAATTAGAGCTATATTGGTCAGAGGGTGGGGAGGAGGATGCAGCTCATATTGTTAATGGATGTTGGTTATGTATAAACTTGAAATATTAAAATTTTCTATACACCAACATATATATATTTTGGCAAGCTTTTGGAGCTCGTTCTTCAGGCAGAAGGGTTGAAGGGAAAGAATGAGGCGTGAAGGAAAAGGACTAAAGAGACGTAGAAATAGGGGTAGATTTCAGGAAAGTCACCCAGAACTGTGGGTTATGGGAGACTTACTGCATGGGATGAGAAGGAAAGAAGTGTGTGTTCTGCCGCTGCTTGGTGAGTAGATTTTTTAATCTATCCAATTAAATTATTTTGTCAAAAATTGATTGTTTTCATTGTTATAATGTATATTTTGCACTAACTTTCCTGGCTGACTGTGTTTGACACATACACAGAAACAGGGTGGTGTTTTCTTTCCCCTCCAAGAAGAGAAAGAAATCACATGGGACCATCTGATCTCCAAAGTAGATTTTGGAATGTCTGAATTTAGGACTAATCAGAATAGTTATATTTTGGAAATGTGAGCAGATATGTGATTGCAGTGAGGAAAGATGTTTGGGAGATATGTTTCAGGCTGCTTTTCTTATGCAAGGAATTTACAACATACTTGTGCTTACTAGCTCGTGGATACTCTCTCCTTCATATATTACTGACACATGCGCGATTAGTCTGTCCATGATCCATGCTCTCTTCATGTCTATTAGACAAAATTCATCAGGGAAGTTCCTTGCACTGTGCTGCTACTGCCTCTAGGTGAAATTGGTAGAGAGACTTGCTTTGTCATTAGCTGTAATACACTGAGGTGACTGAAGTCATGGGATAGCGATATGCAAATATATGGGTGGAGGTAGTATTGCGTACACAAGGTATTAAAAAGGCAGTGCATTGGTGGAGCTATCTTTTGTATTCAGGTTTTTCATGTAAAAATGTATCCGACATGATTATGGCTGCACAACAGGAATTAACAGTTGTAGCTAGAAGCATGGGACATTCCATTTCAGGATCACCAAGGAATCCAATATTCCAATATCCAAGTGTCAAAGACTGCACCGAGAATATCAAATTTCAGGCATTACCTCTCACCATGTACAACGTAGTGGCTGACAGCCTTCACTTAAAACCAATAGAAGCGGTATTTGTGTAGAGTTTTCAGTACTAACGCACAAGCAACACTGCATGAAATAACTGCAGGAAGCAATGTGGGAAGTATGATGAATGTTTCTTTTAGGACAGTGTGGCAAAATTTGACAGTAATGGGCTATGGCCCGAGACGACGGATGAGAATGCCTTTTCTAATAGCACAAAATTGCCTGTGATGCATCTTCTGGGCTCATGACCGTATCAGTTGGACACTAAATGACTAGAAAACTGTGGCCTTGATAGATGAGTCCTGATTTCAGTCGGGAGTTTGGCGCTGACCCCATGAAGCCATGGACCCAAGTTGTCACCAAGGCACTTTGCATGCTAGTGGTGGCTGCATAATGGTGTGGACTGTGTTCACATGAAATGTACTGGGTCAGAGGTCCAACTGAACTAGTCATTGACTGTAAATGGTTATGTTTGGAGACAATTTGTAGCCATTCATGGATTTCATGTTCCCTGGCCCTGACAACAATGGATTTTTTCTGGATGACTGTGCCATGTCATCGGGCTGCAGTTATTCACGGTTGGTTTGAAGAACATTCTGGACAGCTAGAGCAAACAATTTGGCCAACCAGATTGCTGACATGAATTGCATTGAACATTTATGTAACATAATCAAGAGGTCAGTTTGTGCACAAAATCCTGCACTGGCAGCACTTTCACAGTTATGGTCAGCTGTAGAGGCAGCATGGCTCAGAAATTCTTCAGGGGACTTCCAACAACTTGTTGAGTATGCTATGTTGAGATTCAGCACTGCCCAAATAAAATGATGCCCAACATGGGTTAGGAGGCATCCTGTGACTTTTGTCACCTCAGTTTATTGATTACTTTTGTTCTGGCTTGCTATAATTGAACCTATCAAGTGTTCTTTCTTGTCCAGCCATCTATTCCTATATCAGACAATGTAGTGTCCACATGATGAAATCTTCATGTGGACAATTCATGATGTGAAGACTCTTGTACACTTCTGGCCATTAAAATTGCTACACCAAGAAGAAATGCAGATGATAATCAGGTATTCATTGAACAAATTTTTTCTACTAGAACTGATGTGATTACATTTTCACGCAATTTGGGTGCATAGATCCTGAGACATCAGTACCCAGAACAACCACCTCTGGCCTTGATACGCCTGGGCATTGAGTCAAACATAGCTTAGATGGCGTGTACAGGTACAGCTGCCCATGCCGCTTCAACACGATACCACAGTTCATCAAGAGTAGTGACTGGCGTATTGTGACGAGCCAGTTGCTCGGCCACCATCGACCAGACGTTTTCAGTTGGTGAGAGATCTGGAGAATGTGCTGTCCAGGGCAGCAGTCGAACATTTTCTGTATCCAGAAAGGCCCGTTCAGGACCTGCAACATGCGGTCTTGCATTATCCTGCTGAAATGTAGGGTTTCGCAGGGATCGAATGAAGGGTAGAGCCACGGATCGTAACCCATCTGAAATGTAATGTACACTGTTCAAAGTGCTGTCAATGCGAACAAGAGGTGACAGAGACGTGTAACCAATCGCAACCCATACCATCAAGCCGGGTGATACGCCAGTATGGTGATGATGAATACACGCTTCCAATGTGCGTTCACCGCGATGTCGCCAAACACGGATGCGACCATCGTGATGCTGTAAACAGAACCTGGGTTCATCCGAAAAAATGACTTTTGGCATTCATGGACCCAGGTTCGTCGTCGAGTACACCATCGCAGGCGCTCCTGTCTGTGATGCAGCGTCAAGGGTAACCGCAGCCACGGTCTCCAATCTGGGGATAGTCCATGCTGCTGCAAACGTCGTCGATCTGTTCGTGCAGATGGTTGTTGCTTTGTAAACGGCCCCATCTGTTGACTCAGGAATCGAGACGTGGCTGCACGATCCATTACAGCGATGCGGATAAGATGCCTGTCATCTCGACTGCTAGTGATACGAGGCCATTGGGATCCAGCACGATGTTCTGTATTACCCTCCTGAACCTACCGATTCCATATTCTGCTAACTGTCATTGGATCTCAAGCAACGCAAGCAGCAATGTCGCGATACGATAAACCGCAATCGCGATAGGCTACAATCCGACCTTTATCAAAGTCCAAAACGTGATGGTATTCATTTCTCCTCCTTACACGAGGCATCACAACAACGTTTCACCAGGCAACGCCGGTCATCTGCTGTTTGTGTATGAGAAATCGGTTGGAAACTTTCCTCATGTCAGCACATTGTAGGTGTCGCCATCGGCACCAACCTTGTGTGAATGCTCTGAAAAGCTAATCATTTGCATATCACAGCATCTTCTTCCTGCCAGTTAAATTTCGCATCTGTAGCACGTCATCTTCATGGTGTAGCAATTTTAATGGCCAGTAGTGTATATATTCTTGCAGATACCCACCAACCCTATTTCAAGAGTGCAGTGAACATGCATTTATGTTTTATGTTCACTGAACATTAGTAGCAGTCATTGTTGTTAGTAATTCATTAATTTTATGGAAGCTCACTGTGTACATCTGAATTTGCAGAGTACATGCTTGGCCTGTGTGTTACAGGAGCTATATATTTGTTTTCTTTCTTTCTTTCTTTCTTTCTTTCTTTCCATTCCTTTTTGTTTTTTCAAAAAAATATATTTTGTAAAGCACTGACATCTCTTGAATAAGGTTTTGAATAAAACATCACTCTTACTTGTCTTTTTATATTTAGCAAGAGATATGTTCCATTTCTTTCTCTAAGGGTTTGATTAACTTTTAATTAGATTTTTTGAATTATTGTGTACAGGCACTCAAAAATTTACCCAGCAGTATTTTGCACATCATAGTACAAATCCACACTTTTAGCATTTAATGATCTGAAAACTGAGATTTGACTGTTATCTGAATCCTACATAGCAACATATGTCATCACTGTCAACAGTAAATTAAGAGTAGTAAAGTTGCTACTCACCGTATAGCGGAGATGCTGAGTTGCAATAGGCACAATAAAAAAATTCACACAGTTAAAGCTTTCGGCCATTAAGGCCTTTGTCAGCAGTACACACACACACACACACACACACACACACACACACACACATAAACACAACTTGCACATGTACCTTCAGTCTCATAGAGATGAGACCACACTGCAAACAGCAGCACTAGTGCATGATGGGAGTGGCGACTGGGTAGGGGTAAGGAGGAGGCTGGGACAGGGATGGGGAGGGATAGTATGGTGGGAGTGGCGGACAGTCAAGTGTTACAGTTTAGATGGAGTGCAGGAGAGAAGGTGCGGAGGGGGGAGGGGATGAGTAGCGGAAAGGAGAGAAATAAAAGAAATTAAAAGACTGGGTGTGGCGGTGAAATGACGGCAGTGTAGTGCTGGAAGGTGAACAGGGAGGGGTCTGGATGAGTGAGGACAGTGACTAACGAAGGTCAGGAGGGTTAGGGAACGTAGGGTGTGTTGCAGGGAAAGTTCTCACCTCCGCGATTCAGAAAAGCTGGTGTTGGTGGGAAGGATCCATTATTGTTAACATTCCATCCTTGATTTTCCATTGTTTGTAAATTAAGAGTAAATTTATTTTGTTCATAATGCTTCAATTATCTGTTTTCTTTATCATAATGCATTTACCAGTGCTTAGCATGTCACTGTGTGTCAAATTGTACTATATCAACATTAGTTAAGACATGCATTCATGTGACAGTGACACTTTGGAAAAAAAAAATAAAAAAGTCCTGAATAACTAAAAACTTAATGAAATCCCATTGTAACAGTAGTTTATCAGAAACAGTTTCACTGAACATGTCATCAAAAGCGATAATTTATTCAGTGGAAAATCCTGGTGGAATAACAACAAAATGGAAAGATAAAAAATCTGCTAACCAAACATCGGCAGAACTTTCACATAAACGGTTATAATTAGGCAAGCTTTTGGAGCCAGTGGCTCTCTATTGAGGCAGAAGGATTGAAGGGGAACAAAGAGGGGTGAAGAAAAAGGACTGGAGAGGTCTAGGAAAAGGGGTAGATTTTGGAAAATTTACTCAGAACCGCAGGTCTGCGGAGGCTTAAGGTATGGGATGAGAAGGAGAAACTGATTGTTGGGGACTGCATCGGGCAAGATTTGAAAACCTGAGAGCTTAAAGATGGAAGACAATATAATATACAAGACAGAGATTATTGCGAAAACATCATGTATGAGTTAATAAGAGTGAAAATCTAAGTGCATTATACATAACAGAGGTGGAAGGAGGATGCCAAAAAATAGACAGTTAAGAAAGTGAAAGCTGTAGAAAACTAAAATGGAGTAAAGAAACCGTTAGTTACTGTGAAGAAATGCTGAGACGGAAGAAATTACCATAAATTAAGGCCAGGTGCATGGCAAGACCCAAGGACATGTTGTAGTGCTAGTTCCCACCTGTGGCGTTCTGAGTAACTGGTGTATGGGAGGAAAAAGCCAGATGGCATGTGTGGTGAAACAGACACTGATGTCATGATTGTCATGTTGTAGAGCATGCTCTGCAACAAGATATTGTGTGTTACCAGTATACACCCTCTGCCTATGCCCATCCACCCTAACTGATAATTTGGTGGTAGTTATGCCAATGTAAAAGCCCGAACATTGTTTACGTAACAGCTGGCATATGACGTGTCATTTCGAAGATGTTTCTTGCTTTGACAGTATATGTTCTGCCTGTTACAGAGCTGGTGTAGGTGGTGGTAGGAGGGTGCATAGGGCAAATTTTGCAGTGGGGGTTATCACAGGCGTAGGACCCATAGGATAGGGAGACTGGTGCAGAAGGGACGTAGAGTCTGACAAGAATATTGTGGAGATTGGGAGGGCAACTATTCTAGGTGTGGTGGGCAGTATCTCATACAAAACTGATCTCTTTTCAGGTCAGCCTAGTTCAAAAGCAGATTTTCCAGGCCACCACATCCAATCCTGGTACTGGCGCTGAAATGAGATCTAGCCTGTCGAGATTTTTCTCACCACACCTAGAATAGTTTTTCGTCGCCCTCCCAAAGTCCACAATATTCTTGTCGGACCCTATGCCCCTTCTGCACCCGTCTCCCTACCCTGTAGCTCCTACCCCTATGACCGTCCCTGCTGCAAGACTTGCCCTCTTCAACCTCCTACCACCACTTAACACCAGCCCTGTAACTGGCAAAAAGTATACTATCAAAGGGAGAGCCACATGTGAAATGACACGTCATATACCTGCTGTTATGTAATCACTGTTCAGCCTTTTGCATTGGCTGACTACCACCAAATTATCAGTTAGGATGACTGGGCATAGGAAGAGGGTGTATACTGGCAACACAGTTGCAGAGCATGCTTTACAACATGACAGCTGTGACCTTGATGCCTGTTTCACCACATGTGCCATCTGGATTCTTCCCACAGACACCAGTCTCTCAGAACTCTGCAGGTGGGAACTACCACTACAAAACGTCCTTGGTTCTCACCACCCACCTGGCTTTAATTTATGTTAATTTCTTTTGCCTTGGCATCTCTTCATAGCAACTACTACTTTCTTCACTCTGTTTTAGTTTTCTATAGCTCTCATTTTCTTACCTGGCTATTTTTCGTCACCACCCTCTCACCTATGTTACGTGCAATGCACTTAGCTTTTCACACTTATTAACTCATACACAGTGTTTTAGAAATGATCTCTGTCTTGCATATTACCCTGTCTTCCTTCTTTAAGCTCTCAGGTTTTCAAATCTTGTCCGGTGCAGTCCCCAACAATCAGTCTTTTCCCTTCTTATTCCGTCCGGTAAGTCTCCCCTCATCTGCAGTTCTGGGTGACTTTCCCAAAATCCACGCCTTTTCCTAGATCTCTCCAGTCCTTTACCTTCAACCATCTAACTTCCCCTTCAACCCTTCTGCTTGAAGAAGGAACCACAGGCTCTAAAAGCTTGCCTGATTTTTTTTTATGTATTCAGTTATATAACAATGTGGAAAGGATAGATTGCTACTCGCCACACGGAGGTGGTGGTGATTAGCAGACAGGCACAGTGCAAAAGAAAGACCTATTTGCTATCAGACTAAGTACTTCATCAGATGTAGGAAACTGACACATTCGTCAAGCACAATTCACAAACCAGTTTCCCCCTATGCTCCAGCACTAAGACCCAACTGCAACAGCATCTGATAGATGTGATTAGCATGCTTTGTTTGAATGCATATTAGGGGCACAGAAGATGCGTGGGACAGGGAGAGAGTGGGATAGGAAGGTAGGGGTAGTGAAAGATGCTAGTGTAGCCTGCGGGATCGTGCAGGGCAGATGACATGGTGGGGTCAGGGTAGGGCTGCTGGGTGTTGCATAGGGAGGCTATACTGGTGTGGGGAGAAGTAGAGAAAGGGATAAGGACTATCCATTGTGCTTTGCCAAGACAGAAGGTGTATGCAGTACTGGAGTGCATGCAGGGAAGGAGATAGGCAAGTGGAGGGGGGGGGGGGGGGGGCAGGGACCAGTGAAGGTTGAAAGTGGAGGTTACAGGAACAAAGAATATGTTGCGGGGAGAGTCAGACCTGTGCAGTTTAGAAAATAAAGTGTTGGTGGGAAGAATTCACATTGTCAAGCAGCTAGCCTATCTTGAGAAATGAGGAGATGGTTTGCATTTCTCTGAGGCTATAGATACTGCATTTGTCAGTAGCTTAGTAGTTAGCTCAGTTGAAGATGAATGGACATCTCTAAAAATGGCAGGTGCAGACAGACATAGGTAAAAGAAAGCTAATTGCGAAGAAACCTGTCAGGTGACATGCTAAGTCTGGATGGTCTGGAAACACTGGTCATTTATGTGGATAGACAGCTTGTTGTCAAGCCCACGTAGAATGTGGCATAGTTGTTGCAGCTAAGTCAATAGGTCACTTGGAAGCTTTAACTGTTAGTGCTTGCTTTTTTTTGGGGTAGGAGATGCCAATGGTAAGACTGGAGTAGGTGGTAATAGGAGGATGTGTGGGGCAGGTGTTGTCGTGTGCTCTCTTGTCATGTGCTCTGTTGCAGGGTATAAGGCAAGGAGTTGGGTGCAGGGGTTGAATAGGGACACACAAATATATTGCTTAGGTTGGGTGGCCAGTGGAACAGTGGAATAGCACTGTCGAGTGGGTGGGGAGGATATTCCTCATTTCAGGTCATATTGAGAGGTCAAATACTAGCAGAGAATATGATTCAATTACTCCACTCCCGGGTGGTTCTGAGTCATGAGGGAGGTGCCCATTTGTGGCTTGGCAGTGAATGTAAGTGGGATGGTAGGCTACTGGGAGACGAGGCACAGGAGATCTACCTTTGAGACAAGGTGGGGTCGGTAGTTTCTTTTTTTTCCACTGTAGACTCCACTTTTTACTTGAATTACATCCTTTTTTATTAACTACATCTACATAGATACTCTGTAAACCACTGTACAGTGTGTGCTGTTCCATTCACAAATAGAGTGAGGCAAAAACAACAGTCTATATGCCTCTGTGAGCCCTAATTTCTCGTATCTTATCTTCGTGGCCCGTACATGCAATGTATGTTGACGGCAGTAGAATCGTTCGGCAGTCAGCTTCAAATGCCAGTTCTCTAAATTTTCTCAAAGTGTTTCTCAAAAAGAACATCATCTTCTCTCCAGGGATTACCATTTGAGTTCCCATAGCATCTGTGTAAAACTTACATGTTGTTTGAACCTACCTGTAACAAATCTAACAACACGCCTCTGAACTGTTTCGATGTCTTCCTTCTGTCCAACCTGGTACAGATCCCAAACACGGGAGCAGTACTCTAGAATATGTTTCACCAGCATCCTGTATGTGGCCTCCTTTACAGGTAAGCCACTCTTTCCTAAAATTCTCCCAATAAACTGAAGGCTACCATTCACCTTTCCTGCCACAGTTCTTAAATGCTCATTCCATTCCATATCACTTTGCAATGTTACACCCAGATATTTAAACCACTTGACTGTGACAAGCAGGACACTAGTAATACTGTATCCGAATGTTATAGGCTTGATCTTCCTACTAATCCGCATTAACTTACATTTTTCGACATTTAGGGTTAGCTGCCATTCATCACACCATCTGGAAATGGTTGTCTTGTATCTATCTACAGTCACTCAACTTTGACACCTTACCATACACCTTGGTATCATCAGCAAAAATCTGCACATTGCGGCTCACCCTGTCCGCGAAATCATTTATGTATGTAGAGAATAACAGTGGTTCTATCACAATTCCTTGGGGCACTCCTGACGATACCCTTGTCTCTGATGAACACTTGCCATCGAGGACAACGTACTCTGTTCTATTATTTAAGAATTCTTTGGGCCACTGACATATCTGTGAACTTGTGCTTGTACTGTTGTTAACAGTGTGCAGTGGGGCACTGTGTCAAATGCTTTTCAGAAATGTAGAAATATGCAGTCTGCCTGCTTCCCTTCATCAATAGTTCTCAGTATATCATGCAAAAGAAGGGCAAGCTGATTTTCACAAGATCGATGCTTTCTAAAACCATGCCAATTCGTAAACATAAGTTTCTCAGTCTCGAGAAAGTTTATTATATTCGGACTGAGAATATGTTCAAGGATTCTGCAACAAACAGAAGTTAGGGATGTTGGCCTGTAATTTTACCAGTCTGTTCTCTTACCCGTCTTGTGTAATAACGTTGCCTGCACCTTTCTCCAATCACTTCAGACTTTGTGCTGGGTGAGAGATTCATGACAAAAGCTAGCTGGGTAAGGAGCCGGTGCCAAAGAATACTCCTTGTAAAATCAACCTGGGATTCTGTCCGGACCTGGTGATTTATTTACTTTCAGGTCTTTCTGTTTCTTCTCTGTGCCAGGGATGCTTATTACTATGTCATCCATACGGGAGCCTGTCCGATGGTCAAATGATGGTATGTGTGTACGTGAACGATTTCTTAAACACAGAATTTAAACCTTCAGCATTCGTTTTGCTATCTTCAACTGCCACACCAGAATGGTCAACAAGGAAATGAATGGAAGCCTTAGACCCACTTAGCCATTTTACATAAGACCGGAGCTTCCTCGGGTTCTCTGCCAGATCTTTTGCTAAAGTGTGATAGTGGTAGTTGTTGTATATTTCGTGCATAGATCTTTTCACAGGCACTTGAATATCTACTAAACTTCACTTGTCATTTTTTGTATGTTGCCTTACATGAATCGAGATTGCAACAGCCTCTGCTTCCTCAAAATCCTCCAAATTTCGTTATTAAACCTTAGTGGGTTTTTTTCCATGCTTTATCCATGTACTAGGCACACAACTCTCCAGACCACAATTTACAACCTGATAAAACTTTGCCCATAATTCCTCCACATCCATCTTTCTGGAACTAAGTGATGTCAGTTGACTGTCTAAGAGAGATGCTAATGACCACTTACCTGCTATACCTAGCAGGTTCTCCTGGCCTTCTTGACCGATTTATTAACTTTCATAATCATAGTTGCTTCAATGAGATCGTGACCACTAATCCCCGTTTCTATACTACTGACATTGTCGATAAGGACTTGCCCATTTGTAGCAAGCTGCTCAAGACACGTTTTCAGAAAAGTGTTCCAAAGTATTTTACATTATTGTCTGTCTGTGCCCCCAGCAATGAATCCATAGACATCCCAGTCTATACTCAGTAGATTAAAGTCGCCTCCATCTAGTATTGCATGATCTGGGTATTTACGCTCTATTGACACTAGGCTTCCTTTGAATGACTCTAGAACTATCACAGCAGAATCAAGTGGCCAGTAAAAACATCTAGCAATTAACTTGGTTTTGCCCACACCAGTTAAATGCGACCAGAAAACTTAAACCCTAGAATGGTCGGGCGAAAAATAATGTCAAGAACAGTCGGGCTGGGTCTGTGGGACCCAATAAATAAATCACTTGTAACAAATGACAAACAGTATGTTTGGATCAAATGTCGAATTTTTATTTTGATTAGGTACTACTAAATGCTGTAGTGACATTAGTTCAGCTTTCTGCATCATACAACAATTACTGTATATTAAAAAAAAACTGAAACATATACATCTTTGTAGTACTAAATGTCAGTAAACTGAAAATACAAGTAAGTTTGACAGAAATAAGAATATAAATGAGAGTAAGTTGTAGAAATAAGAAGCAAAAATGATGAATTTTCGTTGTATAAATGGAAATCATGAATTTGAAGAATGTGCACTTGAAAACTGTTAGCACAATTGAAGCCAAGGGGAAAACAGAGACAAAAACTCAGAACTTAGGGTGTCCAGTCACTTGACCTGACACTAAATTGACCTCAATAGCATTGGAGAAACCAAAAGTGTTAAATACATCTAACCCAAACAGGCGTGCTGTATGGGAATGATCCACAGCAAGGAAGGTTAGAGGGCGAACAAGATATTTGTAAGAGATGGGAGCAGAGAACTGACCTAGGATCGGAATCTGCTGTTTATTGCAGGTAACCAACTTCTGTGAAACCTGTGTGAGGTGACGGGAGCCCAAGCCCTTGTATGTTTATGTGTTTATTAAAGTCATTGAAGCTCCTGTTTCCACTTCATTTTTAGTGCTTTGTTAAACACACACACACACACACACACACACACACACACACACACGGGAGGACGACGGTTTGTAACACTACCGCCCTGTCGGACGTGCGTTAACTCTGTAAAGCCTGTACTGTAATAAGTTCAC
Source organism: Schistocerca cancellata (assembly GCF_023864275.1). Taxonomy (NCBI): domain Eukaryota; kingdom Metazoa; phylum Arthropoda; class Insecta; order Orthoptera; family Acrididae; genus Schistocerca; species Schistocerca cancellata. The sequence continues at coordinate 497,249,241 of NC_064627.1, read as the reverse complement.
GGGCTTCACCTTGTAAACAAGGATTTAGTACATAAGTTGACCGCGTGTACCTAATGGAAGCAAGATCGGACCTATACTCAGTCAGTAACTACAGTGATGCGTCAAGCAAATGTAAAGTATAATTTCGCGTTCGCACGGACAAGAAGTACACACAGTAGATATTACCAATGATTAATAATTCGGTCGCCAGCCTAATTAGGCATTGAGTGAGTTTTTCCCTGTACAAGTGGGTGCATGTACAAGCATAATGATACGTAGTAATGTTGCGTTTTATGGCAAAGTTTGGAACCAGAAAGAATCTACTGAACTAAGGTTTTCTTCTTTTGTACTAATTTGTACGAGCTAAAATTACACAACACCACACAGCAATGATTACTACGAACTGCACTTTGTATATTGATCAGACTGAAATCGGGCATAGATTACCCTAGAATTAGCAATTTTGAAAACACACATACAATGTCACTATTAAAATTGGAAAAAACACTAATACACTTAGGTTAAATATAGAACTTAACTTTGCTGTTCAAATCTAATCAGTACACTTCAAGATGTGAAAGAATGGGCAAGAGAAGGAGGGCCCTGAAACTGTTATGGTCGTTATACTGAAACTATTAAGTCCTGAAGGTAAATTAACACTCAAAATTATCAATCTGTGGATAACTACTCTTTTGTCTTGCTTCTGGATTAATTAATTGTCATTATTTCTGTCACACATTAATTAAATAACATTGCTAGCTCAATTCAAAATTTATCTTTCAATTTAATCACACTGTTGTTCTTTACGAACATTTGCATTAACATACCTAAATTTAAACGTCTTTATAGCACAGATAGGTCTGCAGATAATTTAATACTAACTATAAACTTTCAATTCAGGATACTTGGGTTGCACAATATGTGGTAAGGACCCTGTCTAGGTCAATGATAAGGATAAGTGATGGCTAAGGCAATTCTGGTAAAAGTCACGTTATTATTGAACAGTTAAAACAGTTTCGACACTGGTCCACACAGATACAATTCTAAAGATGAAGCAAAGGTTTGACCTGTGCACGTCGGTGCGGCGGGTGGCGGGCAGCGAGATAGCGGGCAGCACAGCACACATACAAGCATGGCTAAGGCTCTCACTGCATCGGCACTTTCCTTCTTCTTAGCGTCGTAATCTTTCCAATTTTGTGCCTGAGAATATAGCCATGCCAAGTAGTCGTCGGAATCGGCCCACCCGAGGCTCAATGCAATCCACTTTTCCTAGATAGCCTCCTCGGTACAGTACATGTTCCTCTGACCGATGCCCAACTCCGACTGTAATACTGAGCCCGTTGTGCCGAACCGCGCCAGTGTGCGTTTTCCCGCGCTCGCCTGCATCCACCCTTTCCCGCTCCCCTACAGGTAGGGTATTCACCACAGGTTTTCTACTACACATATCCTAATGCATTACCTACGTATGGACCAAGTGTATAAATTACAATTTTCACATCTTACAATAGTTTTAACATTACATACATTTCCCTTTAGTTATCAAATTGCTTGAAATCTAACGTAAATAATAACATTCATTTCAAAAGTTGTTTACAGTTTCTTTAACATGACACTAAAAGAAAAAGAAATTCAAAACATTACTTATATTACTTTACATACATTCAGAAAGAAAAATTTATCTAAATTCATAAAGAAAAAAATTATTATAGGTACAGTTGTTATTGTTACAGGTTCAATCCCGCGTCCGGCCATCCTGATTTAGGTTTTCCGTGATTTCCCTAAATCACTCCAGGCCAATGCCGGGATGGTTCCTCTGAAAGGGCACGGCCGACTTCCTTCCCCATCCTTCCCTAATCCGATGAGACCGATGACCACGCTGTCTGGTCTCCTTCCCCAAACCAACCAACACACACACAAGTCAGTAAACAATTTGCTCAGGGAAACAGTCATTGTAGAGATACAGTTCATGCCCTTCGGTACTACTGTGACGACCACATTTGAAGAGAAGCTACACACGAATGCAATGTGGCCTTTCTTTTGACACTTGTTGCAAGCCGCCAAACGTTAAGGCATGCAGCACACTCGTGCTGGACGAAGCAGACAGAAAGGGGGGGAGGGGGGGTATGCCGCCGTTGCTGCGATGCTTCCTGTTGCTGCTGTGGTATAACCAACACTGCCCCAAGTGACAGTGAGTCAGAGGTTTTACTGTTCCGACAGCTTACTCATCCTCCTGAACACTTGCAGCATGCCTAAAAGGAATTGACTGAGCAGCTCCCAATACCTCCCCCCCACCCCCCCCCCCCCCCCCACCACCACCACCACCACCACCACCACACGACAATCTGATCATTTGCGGACCGTGACACTTCAAAGGACTGTGCTGTATTGAGCACATCCGTAAGCATTGAATTCTCACATTGAAGTGCTTTTTTGCAGAGTTCCCTGTCCTGGGCCAGACAAATAATATCATGCACCATATGATCAACATAGTATTCGTTATGGGTACTAGTGAAAAATTTATGATGGCTCAACCCATGTAATCCTGCAGCTCAGGCTTTGTAAGATTGGTTTGGGTGTTACTGACAACTGCAGTGACACCCTCTTTTTTTTTTTTTTAATTGCCAGAGGAGCGGTATCCATCTAGTTTCGGTAGAAACTACTCAGCTCTTCTGCTGGATTAATTATGTAACTGAAGTTATTATAAACTTCTCCATTTTTTTACAGTATTGGATTAACGAGTATACTACCCCTATTGGCCTCGGTGTCTTCCATTCTGGTGTCGAGATATATGGGACCGGTAAGTTGTACTTGGTGTAACTTCTTTTTCTTATCACCATATGTGGCAATTTACGCATAGTCTTGTTTCAATATTGTCACCATTTTTATCAGCTATTGTAATTGATTCTGTGTGTTACATAATATTACATAAATTTCAATAGAAATTTGTTTTAGCACTTGTACCATTTCACGTTTATGAGCATCACTTTTCTATTGTTGTGGTTTGTTAAATCCTCACTAGAAGACAGTAATGAAGACTTGTAGATGACTTACACCTATTTGTAACATCCAGTGATGTTTTGTAATAGATTGCTGTCTGAAATGGTAACTCATTCAGTTTTATAATCATGCCAGTTTCAAAGCCACTGCTGGGTAGTGGTCTCCTCTATTCTTTCTCATACGTTAACAGTTTTCGCCTATGGCTCCCCTAAACCTCCCCAATGCTGAGCAGCTGTCAGGTTGTAACAGTTTCTACATTAAAAAATCATGTATCACTTTCCAGAAGCTGGTAATACATGCTCACTGTAAACTTTGTGTTTCAGACAAATCAGATACTTTATTTTCAAAATTTGTTTTTTGTTTAGCAAAAGCACCCTAGGCCATATCTGCACTAGATTCTCACCCTTCCTCATCATCTACTGATCGTTTTATAATCATGCCAGTTTCAAGCCACTGCTGGGTAGTGGTCTCCTCTATACTTTCTCATACGTTAACAGTTTTCACCTGTGGCTCCCCTAAACCTCCCCAATGCTGAGCAGCTGTCAGGTTGTAACAGTTTATACATTAAAAAAATCATGTATCACTTTCCAGAAGCTGGTAATACATGCTCACTGTAAACTTTGTGTTTCAGACAAATCAGATACTTTATTTTCAAAATTTGTTTTTTGTTTAGCAAAAGCACCCTAGGCCATATCTGCACTAGATTCTCACCCTTCCTCATCATCTACTGATCGTTTTATAATCATGCCAGTTTCAAAGCCACTGCTGGGTAGTGGTCTCCTCTATACTTTCTCATGTTAACAGTTTTCACCTGTGGCTCCCCTAAACCTCCCCAATGCTGAGCAGCTGTCAGGTTGTAACAGTTTATACATTAAAAAAATCATGTATCACTTTCCAGAAGCTGGTAATACATGCTCACTGTAAACTTTGTGTTTCAGACAAATCAGATACTTTATTTTCAAAATTTGTTTTTTGTTTAGCAAAAGCACCCTAGGCCATATCTGCACTAGATTCTCACCCTTCCTCATCATCTACTGATCGTTTCCACCTACTGTAAACATAAAACCTCATAAACTGTGCTGATGCTGTTGCATCATTCTTGTGTACAATGTTTTCAGTGTTTTGACTTTCCATTATTTTATTCATATTGTGATTGGTTTCTGGGGCAATGTTCACACTTGCTCTGTTAAGTTTTTTTAAGACACATTAACTTTTTTTACATTGTTATAACCAATTCTGATCAGCTAGTATCCATATTGAGACTAAAGGCACTAGCTGCGAGCAGTTTTCGTTGTGTTTTGTTGAGAATGCAACATAAACCACTTGCAGCATGTTCCTTTAGCCCGCAGATGACTATATAATTCTGTATAAAAAATGAGAACATAATTGGCCAACCACTTAATTTACATGGACTGCATCATTTTTCCAAATTGCTGTATTAAATTCTTCCATGTGTTAAAGTTTCTTGCTGGCAGCCTCTCAAAACAATGTTAGTAGCAAGACTAAGGTGGTTGAGGTACTGTCCCATTAACTTTTATTCCTCTTTTAATTTCCCAGTTTAAGGATCTGAAGACCTCCTCTATGGCTGTTTAGAATAATTTTGGTGTTGTGTGATGCCCTTTCGTCGCCAGTCTTTCAGTACATTATGAAGTCTAATGGAAACTAGCATTGATGAATATATTATTCAGTATACATTGATTGAATTGGTGTTTTGTTTCTCATGGGCTGTTGTTACAGATTTGTTTGAGAGTAATAAGGTTTTCAAAATGTATGAATCCCAGGTCAGGAGGTAATGCATACTCATTGTGTTGTTCTGTAATCTTGTTCAGGACTTGCAAATGACCCATTGTATTATTTCCACTTCAACATCCAATTTATTTCTTTGATTGATTAAAATCCACTGGTTTTTCTCTGCAGTTTATGAATTTCAGTTATTATCTTGTCCATCATGGAGAGGAGCTTAAAAGTTCTACACTTTTCCTCCCATTAGTTGTGAAGTAGAATAAATGGAACTTTTTGCCAGTGTGGAGATTTTTTTATTTTCATCATCCACAGATATACTGTTAACAATTTTGTGAGTTTATTTTGCATTGCTTTATTTCAGGCTTTAACCATTTCTATTGAAACATCACCTCTAGGCACCTTTCTTTTCTTCCTGTCTGAAATGGCAACATACACCGTATTTTAAATAATGTCCAGAATATTGTTATTTTCATGTTCACTACCTCTTGATTAACTTTTCAGACATCAAAAGAAATTTTCGAAGGATGCACAGTTTTTGTGACATCTTTATTGTGCCATTTAACTGATGGAATGTGGTGGGTACCCAACATAAGTTATTGTTTTCTTACATTTCTATACCCTTTTTGTTTTCGATTATTCATCTTACCATATTTTTGCCATACCTTCTCACATAATGTTAGAAACATTTCCAATTAGTTTTGTTAAATTCAGGTCATTGCAGTACATTTCTAATACTGTTCGTTTGAAAATCTCACCGCCTCCCTCTTCTCCCCCCCCCCCCCCCCCCCCCCCCCCCCCATTTGAAATTTTATTTTATTTCACTTTCTTTATGGTTGCAACATCTTTTGCTGTCTAAATAAGTACTTGTCTTAGCCCTTTTCACTCAAGGTTTTTTGCTCTGTACTGACACTAGGCTTGTAATATTTGCACTATTACATATAATGAAATTATGTCAAGGCCAACCATAAACTAAACAATAAAATAAATTACACATACATTATAATACTGATCATTTCATGTTTTGTTTTTGATTTCACGTATTTTGTCACTTAGGTGCTGTATTTCTTCAGGGCATGATACTTTTCGAAGCATTGACCCGGATGGAGTGATGGTTCTCTGGAACATGTGTTGCATTAGTAAACAGTTTTCCTTCTACCACCTTTTCTATTCCTGTTACTGCAAATAGCACAATCTTCACTGTTATACTTTTCATTGGAGTAAATGGAGTGTGGCGCACACACACACACACATCCATCCGCACATATACAGACACAGGCAGACATGTGATACATCTGCCTGTGTCTGTATATGTGCGGATGGATATGTGTGTATGTGTGAGTGTACACCTGTCCTTTTTTTCCCCCGAAGGTAAGTCTTTCCACTCCCGGGATTGGAATGACTCCTTACCCTCTCCCTTAAAACCCACATCCTTTTGTCTTTCCCTCTTTCGTGATGAAGCAACATTGGGTTGTGAAAGCTTGGAATTTGTGTGTGTGTTTGTGTGTTTTTTATTGTGCCTATCAACATATCAGCACTTTCTTGTGTGGTAAGTTACAGTCCAGTAGCCCATCAGAAGCATGCCGGTCATCAGTGTCACTGCTACTTGTAGACTGTGTGTATTCATCTCTATCAAATTTCTGTATTTTGCCTTCACTGTCACTGTTTCATGAACTATAATTACTATTGTCATTACTCAAATCACGTGTATCACTCATACTTTCATCCAATATCTCCAATATTGCTGTAGGATTATCACATAAATCATCATTTTTGTTGTTACGGTTCAGGTCACCGCCTTCGGAGTGAACTAGAAATAATAGCAGTTTTCATTTGACAAATGCTTCACAAGGAATACAGTGGTGCAAGCCCTGACATAAGAGTTGTAACGAATTGAAGTTTGTGTTGGGTGACCCACGACATACAAATCTGTTGCAATATTTGTGCGGTCGGGTCTGCCCTGCCAGTCGAGTGCTAAGGGCTGAATAAATATTTTGAATTTACTGCTTAACTTAATCGGGTATACCTCTGTTCTTAAACAAATTTCTGTAAGAGACCTTCGGATTTCCTGCCTAAAGGATCTGTTTGTTTCTAGCTTTGTATCTACTTTTGGCCTGTACTTTTGAGTCTCTTGCAATTGGTCACATCCTGCACAGTTCCTTTATTGTTTCTTGTAGTACAGTCAGTTTTGTTTTCGTTTCTATTTGCTCCTTGCTAAAATCATTGTCAGTTTGTTTTCATTTAGAAAACTTGTAAGGCTCTTAATGCTTTTCATCTTACATTTTTGTTTAAACTCCTTTTATCAACTTACAGGTGTTTATGATATTGTTTTTAATTCTATTTATCGTTGTACTGGATGTTTCAAAATGAATATCAGGGTTTTAAGGCTTTTTTAGTGTTTATTACAATCAACTTACAATTATAAATAAAACATCAAATGAAAGAGCAATTCAAACCGTTTATCTTATAAGTGTTCATGGTTTAAGCCAGAAAATAAGATAAAATAATGTCACAAAAATACACAAATAAAAATTTACATTTGTGCAAAATTCTGCTAGTAGAAAGTTTTTATTTTAATTGTAATCAGGGTTTTAAAAATGAAATATGTGTATATTGAATTGAAGCTAACAGTAATCTGCTAAATTATTACTATTATTTTTAATTATCTTTTACCCATCTAAATCCACACATCCTATGTCCTACCACATTGGAATAAGTTTGCTTTTATGCCTGCACCACGCACTGAATGCTTTTTCAAAATCAAAGTTATTTCGAGATGGGTCTTCAGTTTGATCATCAGAAGTGGAGTAACTCTTTCTGCAGGAATACGATTTCTCATATCTGTTTTTGTATTGTTTTTGCAACTAAACTCTCACTCACATTTTACTGTGTGCATGGGAATGTTACTGGCAAATTCTATAATTCAATCTGGAAGAGAGAATTGTTCACTCATCTTATTAACATAAATGAACACTATTAGCTCTTTGAAATTCATTCCATGTATCTATTATCCAACTCTCTCTTAAACTATGCCTGTTCCAAAAATAGATCATTTCAGTTTACAGATATGGCAGAATTGATTAGTACATATATATCTGCCATTTGCATTTACCGTACTCTTCATTCCTGTAGTTTTTGGGATACAACATATCAAACACTCCAATCTTATCTAAATCCCCTAGTCTCTCATTTAAATTTATAAGCAAGTTGTGTAAGAATTTGCAAATTATGTACTGAAGAACACTTCTGTGCTGCAGTGAATCTTGTATTATGTTTCCACAGAACTCGAACTCACTTTCTTGAAACTGTAGAGGTATTTTATCAAGTAAAGGACTGTAATTTGGACCAGGTTTCTTGTATGCACAAGTTATGAACATTTTCATGCACTCAGGATCTAAATTCGATTTTTGAAAAATCAGACACAATATGTTAACAAGAAACATGGCATTTTTCATAAAAGTCATTATTTACAAAATTTTAGACACTTTGCATTTTTTAGTAAGCCAACAGCTTTTATTACCTTTTTCCAGCACATGTACCAAAGAACTCTAATTTACATATTGTGAATTGACTGTCTCCCCAATGAGAGCCAGCAAATGGCAAAAGTCGTGAGCGTTCAAAATAGCTATAAACTCTGTTTACATCATCTTCAAACTTTACAAGCTCCAACCGGTATTCAGCTGCTTGACTGACTGCTAGAGCTAATCAGTGGGGCACACAGTGCACAGATAATGTATGGGGGTAATTGTTTTTAAAAAGAGTTGCCACTTCACATCGAACTCCTGTCATAACAGATGCACCATCAGTAGCTGTTGAGGAGCATTTGCTCTTATCAGTGCCATATCTATCCAAAATTCCTAGAACACTTGGATATATATCTCTCGCAGCACACCAAGCAGACACGGTGTTAGGTAGTGTGTGTACATATTCCCCTTCTTCACTGTTTTTGCATGAGTTTCTGTTTGAGTAATGGCAGTAGACTCGTCCATTCATGATTGAATGCCACCAGGCTGACTTTATTTTTGATAAAATATCATCAGTATTAATTTTACGCATTGTACCTTTCATATCGTGAATACTGTCATAACTTTCATAATTTGCATTGCCACTGGACGTTAATTTGGTCAAAGGAGGACAGCCTAAGTCTCTGCATAGTTCTTTTAACATAGAAAACTTTCTTGTAGCAATATTTTCCCTCTTTACTGTGTAGATGACTTTCATAGTGGCTATTACACTTTCCTCAGCATTTTTACAGAATGCAGCTACGGCTTTGACAAAATTTAGTGCCTCTAACGACTCTCGAACTGAAGTGTCATGGTCTGCCGAGATTTCAGACCTCCTTAATGTATTAGCTTTGACAACACAATATCTTAGATATAAAAGAAAAATAAAGAACCTTTAGTGGTCACAGATTTACTTGTATGTAGCTTAGAAGTTGTAACTAGAGTATGATGTAATATATAGAATTCAAATTATTTATTTACGCGGAAATAATTTAGACTCATTATCAAGCTAGGGGGCGATGTAGATTATTGCAGAAATAGATGTACAGCTTCCAACATCTAAGTTCGCTATTGTGCAGCTTTCATTGTGATGACCAGTTTCAGCAAACTTCATTGTCATTGACGGGTCTTCTGCGCTACATTTCACTGAATCTTGATCAGATGCATCTTATTTCGTATCGGGCATCACAGAACGATATTTTATGAACAAGAAAACTACAGTATATCAGCAAGTCAAGCATAAAATAATTAATACATAAAACACCACACGTATTGCACTGATTATACAAGCTCATGTTCCTACATTAGCAGAATGAAGATTCAGAAGATCCTGTGATGGCAACGAAGTTTGCTGAAACCAGTCATCACGACATAGGCTGTACAATAGCAGTCTTGGCTGTTTGAAGTCATACTTCTGTTTCTGACTTTTTTTTCCAGGGAAACCTAATTTGAGTTGGATATATAGAGAATGATTTTATATTCATAATTTGCATTGCTATCTACATTAAAAAAAAACTATCTAAACTGGTAAGTTCTCACATTTGTTGTGAATGGTAATTAATGCTGCAGCTTACCTGTTGATGACACTAAACAGTTCTTCTTTCTCCTGCTCTTGCACAAACTACACACAAATAACGGAATTTCTCTAGAACACGGCACTTTGCACCACTTACGTAACATTTTCCACTTTTCCACTAATTGTTTATTTGGTATGCCTATTTTAGTATCAGGTTTTGTTTCTTTTGTATTTCCATATTTAGTTTCATTGGGACTACGACTTTGTTCCCTTTTCTTCCTTAAAAAAGTTTATCCATCACTTCTAAAAATGCACAAACATACACAGTGTGCATTTGACGAGAATAAATGAACCAGGCAGACCTGACCACTAATGAAATCCACTTGCTGGAAGGGAAAGTGGCATATCATTCATTTGAGTGACATATTGCTACTGCCCCTTCGAACCTGGAAGGTTGTGGTTTTAGCATCTATTGTTCAGTTCTGTGGCAAATACGTCATCACATTCTGGGAGGGAAGACAGCATTTCGTTTGTTTCTGAGACAGACTGTTACGGCTTGTCTGTGTTTGTAGCCTAATTGGGAGCCTCCTTCCCCAGTGCCAGCTTTCACAAGGCTCAAAAGAACAGAGTTCTGCATGCACCCACTCTCTCCTCTTGGAGAAGGATTGAAAGGTGAGTTTTTAAGTTGTTTCTGTTGCAGAGTGTTGTTGCATTTTTGTGAATGCTATTTTAAAGTCTGTTTCTTTCTTCGACCTTGAGCAGCAGAAAGTGACTGAGACTTGAACCCTGGTTGTTCACACTTCAGCTGCTAGTTGCTTACTGACTGTAGTAGTCTTAGCACACTAATGTAGTACTCTCATGCCTTTTCCTTTGGTGCACTTAACACCTCCCAAACATCGGGAGCTTCCCTCTACCTTTCCTAATCATTTCAATTCTAACTTTCAATTCCCTGTGCATAAATAAGTCAAATCACAATTCTTATGTTTAGTTTTTTAATTGTAAAAGAAATATACTTGTTAATAACATTAAGTGAAAGGAATACATGCATTTGAGAACAAACACTAACAACACTAATAACACTAATAACAATAATAATAATAATAATAATAATAATAACAGACTAATACTCACTTAGATGACACAGAAGTGTTACTGTCATTGCACCAGTGGTATAGTGTATTGGTGTTTCAATCTGACACTCGAAATAAGACTGAATGCAGGGAAGATCATTAGTAGAATCTAGCAGTTAGTCACCCCAGAGAGGACCACTGTAAGGATGGTTAAAATGTTGATGGTATAATTGTTTTAGTGTTTTCTTACAATTCAGCCCCATACTCAAAATTATTTTATTTAAAAAGAGATGCATTTTTTATCTCTTGTGAAATGTATTCCATGCATAGCCATCACTGTGGGAAGAACAGACACTGTTTAGGGTTTGAGTTAGGAACAGAGCAGGGAAAAAAATTGGCTGTAGCCTTTATTATCAATCACAAAATTGAAAAGCAATATTAGATATTAAAGGAATCTCAGACAGAATATTAACGCTTGTTGTTTACTCATTCCAGTGTATCCACCAATGTGCTTACATTTTTAGGAGGCTTAAAGGTATCTACAAAGAGTTATTGAAATTGACAATGACAGCAAATCCCTGCTACAAGGTGATAACAGAAGACTTCGGCATTACAGTAGGACAAAATGAAAGAGCATTTCATCAGTGGAAAAATTTGTTTGTGATCATCAGAGGAAAGGTGGAGGAAATCATTAGTAAAATTTATTGAGAAAAGCTAAGTATTTGTCTTAATACATTATTTCACAAGAAAGCAAGTGGGAAAGAGTCTAGGCAAATGGCAGTGAGAAAGTAATAGAATATTCTGAACCAAACAGCACTATTCAGAAATTTCTTCAAGAAAATGTGAGAAATATTTAAATTTGATTACACAAACAATTGTAACCAGTAACGCTACGCAGAAAATATAGCAGGAATTTATCCTGACTATTTTCCTCATCTTGATGGTGGACAACATAGTAACTAACAACAAAAAGAAAATTCGTAGATCTTAAGGAACTTGCAAAACTGTTTACAGATAGTCTGCAGCGGAAGTCAGTTCCCCAAAACGGGGGAATTCTGTAATTGTTCTTGTTCTCACTGATGGAACATACAGCATAAACAGTTAAACAACTGTCAGATATTTTTCCATACTGTAGAAAATATGCAGGAAAATTACCACCAACTTCCAAGAACGTTTGCTTTTCATCCAGCAAAGAAATTTGCAGGCTTCGTGACTGAATGTATCACGATGGATCATTTGCAGATCACAAACAAAATTATAAAATTGAGTAATGATTATGAATTACTAGCTTGGGTAATAGAGTTATAAAAACTTAAGTTTCAGTTGTGTCTGAAATATAAAGTTTACGATCTGTGCGCTACCAGTTTTGACTTGCAGTGGTGATAGGTGTAGCTTTAATGTGAAAACCATTAAAAAACTGAGGACTTTAGAGTGAGCAATGAGAAGATGGATGCCGAGAACTTCCAGAACAGACTGGAAGGCATAATTATCACTGTAATGAAAATGAAATGTATGTCGGCAGAATCTTCACCTTGCCCTCTTAATGGCTGGTGTACCACAGTCCTTTGTGAAATTCCAAAATTTATCCAGTTTATGGGTTCATTTTTTTTTAAATTGTAGCTTTCTTTATTTCATGCTAATGGCCTCCCCGGCTTCACACTAATACCACTAAGTATATATTGCAGGATCACTTATCTGCCATATATACGTAAACCTTGCTCATTAATGAGTCTTTTTTGTTAGTGAAAACTGTTATCAGAATCCCAACAGTAGTTCCCGAGATTAGTCTTCATATACAGACAGAAAAACTCGTGGGAGACTTAAATTTATAATATGTATATATATGACATCAAAAGTTTCAGATCTTTTCTACAGGAAAGTAGATGCAAACTGACATTGAGTAAAGACACCTGTGTGGCAGAAAAGTCATATAATCCTTGCTTTCGATAAATTTTTGGATTGTCCATTTCTCTTTATCAAGGTTGCTCATATCCCTGATGATGTCTTTCTTGTTACATTTCTTTATTTTCTGCAGTGAAAGGACAAGATTGTTGTTGAAGAATTATTTTTGTTATTCATATTTCTTCAGAGTATGCATATGGAGGACACCCATTTCCTATATCAGGAATATTTGATATCACTCCAAGGAATGCAGAAGAGCTTGGAGAGCAATTCCAGTTCAGGTAAGATACTGTCATAAATAGCATTAATTTCATTTGGTTGAACAGTCTGTATGTACAGGGGGAGTGGGGGGGGGGGCCTCAGATGGGCGGGGTTTCCAAATTCTACATTCTTGCAAGTGAAGTAATACTTGAGTTGACTTGTATAAGAACCAAGAAGTTTTCTGGTAACCTCAGATAAGCTTTCTGATTGTGTAAATATACAGAATAGCTGTAGGAAAGGGTTTGATAAGCTGCACCTGTATCTGCACACATTAAAACTGATGATCTAGTTAGAAACATGTATGAATTACGTAAATTCTATACACACTATGTGATCAAAAGTATGCAGACACCCCCAATAACATAAGTTTTTCATATTAGATGCACTGTGCTGCCACCTACTGCCAGGCACTCCAATATCAGCGGCCTCTAGTCATTTGACTCCGTGACAGAGCAGAATGGGGCGCTCTGTGGAACTCCCGGACTTTGAACGTGCGCAGGTGATTGGGTGTTGCTTGTGTCATACATCTGTATGCGAGATTTCCACACTCCTAAACATCCCCAGGTCCATTGTTTCTGATGTGATAGTGAAGTGGAAACGTGATGGGACAAGTACAGCACAAAAGCGTTCAGGCCGACGTCATCTGTGGACTGACAGAAACCACCGACGGTTGAAGAAGGTCATAATGTGTAATAGGCAGACATCTATCCAAACCGTCACACAAGAATTCCAAGCTGCATCAGGATCCACTGCAAGTACTATGACAGTTCGGCGGGAATGAGAAAACTTGGATTTCATGGTCGAGCAGCTGCTCATAAGCCAAACATCACGCTAGTAAATGCCAAACAGTGCCTCGCTTGGTGTAAGGAGCGTAAACATTGGACAATTGAACAGTGGAAAAATGTTGTGTGGAGTGATTAATCATGATACATAATGTGGCGATCCAATGGCAGGGTGTGGGTATGGTGAATGCCTGGTGAGCGCATCTGCCAGCACATGTAGTGCCAACAGTAAAATTTGGAGGCATTGGTGTTACGGTGTGGTCATGTTTTTCATGGAGCGGGGCTTGCACCCCTTGTTTTGTGTGGCACTATCACGGCACAGGCCTACATTGACGTTTTAAGTACCTTCTTGCTTTCCACTGTTGAAGTGCAATTCGGGGATGGCAACTGCATCTAAAACACCTTTGGGATGTTTGGGAATGCCAACTTCATGCCAAGCCTCACGACTGGCATCAGTACCTCTCCTCAGTGCAGCACTCCATGAAGGATGGGCTGCCATTCCCCAAGAAATCTTCCAGCACCTTATTGAACATATGCCTATGAGAATGGAAGCTGTTATCAAGGGTAAGAGTGGGCCAACACCATATTGAATTCCAGCATTACCGATGGAGGGTGTGACCGACTTGTAAGTACTTTTCAGCCAGGTGTCCAGATACTTTTGATCACATAGCACATAGCTTATGTTTGGTGTCATACAAATGTACAATTCCATTTTGAGGCAAAACTGCTTGAACAAACTTTTATTTTCCATGTTTTATCTGTTGCACCATATATATCTTTCAGTTGCGCATACCAAATACTGTTTTTGTCATTTTAGACATCGAAGTCTTTACTCAAAGTATGTTTAGTTTTCATGTATTGTATGTTGCACACAGTTCCATTCATTGAATACACTTGTTTAACAGTTCATGATCAGTGATTTAATTGCACCATCAAACTAATCCACTATTATGTCTTTTTTTTCATTATAAATATGTGACAAAGTGTGTTACGTGGGTAATTTCAGTTCTACCATATACTACGACCCCTGCCATTTCATATTTCAACAGAGGCACCAGCATTAGTAGCACACCGTTGTAGATGGTCTGCAACATTCCTGACAGATGGCTGCAACGTATCATTCGATACATGCTTGTGCTCCTCCCTAGTCACAGCTTTGGAAGTATCCTTCATTATCCGTTAGGGTGAACCTTATGATAAATTGGATTCTCTGTGTTGTCTCAGGAACTTCTGAGGACGTTTGCGCAAATGCCACAGCAGCATTAGCTTCAGCTCTTTCAGTGATAACTGTCTTTGTGGGCCCAACATCCTGTTCAATAACCGAACACACATGCAAGAAATTCTTGAGCAGTCTTTTTATTATTTTCACATCCATAGTCATGTGTCTCCTCTTTTCCCATCTCCACCATAGGTGATTGCCATACTCACATTCTTGCTGCAATATGAGCACAGTCAGAAAATTTAGCCTATGCACCATCTTTACTTATTTTTGATTAGATCTGAAACAAACCACAGTTATGTAACAGTTAGGTAAAGCTTATGTAATGGCGTAGAATAGTGCACAGCGGGATGTTAAAATCATTTCTGACAGCAGCAGTGAAACAAAAATAGGGATATAATAGTGGATCAACCGCTTGCCCATTTGCGAGATCAGGATCCCAATTTCTCGTTACATTGCTTTCTGAGATTAAACAGTAAGCCCTGCAGTGCTGTGTCAAAGCAGCTGTCCTGGAAGCAAAATGGTTTTTTTGTAAACTGTTTAACAGTGGCCACAATATACATGCACAGTAAAAATGGTCTCTCTCTCTCTCTCTCTCTCTCTCTCTCTCTCTCTCTTTCTTTCTCATTCCCCACCCTCTCCCCTCGTTCCATCCTCCCTTTCCTCCTCCCCCTCTCTCCCTTTTTTATGCTTAAACCTTTGAAATGTCATATATATTATCGTATCTGGTAACAACAACTGAAAAAGAAAATTACTCACATGCAGCTGATTGATGGGTGACGCATACACACATAGTAGCATTGAAAATTACACCAGTTTTCACTCTTTTCTTACAGTCTGATTAAAACTGTTATTTTTGCCTGCTGCACTGGTGACAGTTAACGTTTTAAGTGGGCATGACTGATATATCTGTCCATGCTCTGCTATTGCACAGTGGGTTCGACGGATATATCTGTCCACTGCGTTCTGTGGCTAGTAGCTATTGGAAATGACGAGTTATCGGCCTGCCATTGACACTGTGGTATTAGTTGAACTTCGTCCACTAGATGGCAGCTCTTGTCACGCAACACAGCGTGTTCTAGGCTAGTTATAACATTGTCCACCCGAGCGCGCATTGAGAAAATGCGTCCTGTGAAGCAGCCGCAAAAGCGCGCCTTTTTCGTCTGTGTTTACCGCAGCGTTAGTGAATGATCTTTTGCAATGGCGAAAAGAAGTCGTTTATCAGATTTGGAGATTGAGAAGCTGCTTTTAGAAAGTGATGATAATTTCAGTGACAGTTCTGAAAGTTTTCAAGATACAGATGTTGAGGCTAGTGAAAGTAACTTCGATTCAGAAACATCTGACGACGAGACACTACTGCAGCAGACAGTACCTAGTGAATTTGTGTGTGCTAGTTCAGTTCGTATTCAATATTTGTTCAGTGGTAATAGTGGTACAGTTGTGCCTCTAAAACAAAACGATGTGATGAGTTGTTTTATGCGTTTTGTGGATGATGCTTTGTGCACAATGATAGCTGAACAGACGAACTTATATGCAGAACAGTTCATAGCTTCTCATCCCAATTTAGCAGCACGCTCCAGGGTTCACAATTGGCAGAATACTACACACGACGAGGTAAAAACACTTATTGGAATGCTTGTACTTCAAGGAATTCTTCACAAACCAGACCACAAAATGTACTTTTCAAAGAGGGAATCAGTTGACACACCTCTCTTCAGGAAAGTGATGAGTGAAAAGCGGTTTCATCTTCTATTGAAATTCCTCCACTTTGCTGACAATACCTTTTATGATCCACTAGGCACTATCAGCAGAAAACTATTCAAAATTCAGCCCATTATGGAGCATCTGCGGCGTAAAATCAGATCAGTGTACATGCCAGAAAGGAACATCACCGTTGACGAATCATCGTTGCTCTGGAAAGGACGGATTGGATGGAAACAATATATTCCATCAAAGCATAGCAGATTTGGCATCAAATTGTATGAACTCTGTGAAAGCAGTTCCAGGTATATATGGGACTTTATTGTTTACACTGGAAAGGAAACTAATTATGGTAGCCACTATCCATACAAAAAAAATAACCTCTCGAATTGTTTTGGAGCTTGCACACGATCTACTCGGAAAGGCCACTGTATTATCTTGACAACTGATACACCAGTACAGATTTGGTGGACAAACGAACCAGCAATAACACCGATGTTGTTGGCACAATGTGGCGAGACAGGAAGGGGTTCCCTGACTTTGTAAAAAAGGAAAAAACTGTAGAAAGGGGAGTACATAACAGGTACAAAGGCAAGCAGATGGTAATGAAATGGAAAGACAAAAGAGACGTTGTTATGGTCAGGCACCTTCCATGACGATACATTTGTAAATGTAAACTCGAAGAAGGGAATCGTTCAAAAGCCGCAAGTTGTCGTTGACTACAACAAGAATATGGGAGGGGGTGGATAGGTGCAATTCTCAGTTACAAAGCTACCAGATGGCCAGAAGCAGGCTGAAAAAATACTATCAGAAGCTTTTCCGCCACTTGTTGGACATTGCATGCTACAATGCGTACATTCTGTACAAGAAGCATGGTGGCGAACAAAGTAGAATGAGCTTCCTGATTAGTCTTGGTGAACAGTTGACCATATCTTCACCACATCAAGGGACATCAGTAGGATGCCCACCTCGAACACCAAAAGCAACACGCCTTACAACCAGGCATTTTCCAGACCTTCTGCCACCCACAACGAAGAAAAGACCAACAAGGAGGGGTGTGGTGTGTACGAGAAAAGGCCTTCGCAAAGAGATTTCTTACTGGTGCGCAGAATGCGAAGTTTCCTTGTGTGCAGCACCTTGTTTTAAAATGTTTCACACTGAAAACGATATGTAATATTGTGAAAATACAGTTTCGTTGACTTATGCAATATATTTTATTCATTTCCACCCAATATCAATTTAAATTCAACAATGAAAATGCGAACGGGCGCGCTGGCGTATATTACCCACTGTGGAAGAGGTGTGCGCGCGCAAACTACCCACTTAACAGGTTCAATGGCTTCTGAGCAGCATATACACAACGCTATTGAAACACTACAAGTGAACTGGCACTTCATTGTGGTGCATAGGCAATGACAGGGTGGTTCATGGATGACACTTAATATCTCTGATTGGTAGAGCTAAGTTCCAAAGTATGAAGTGCTAACTGACAAATAATTTTAATTAGATTGTAGGAACCTCCATCCCTTGCTCCCATAAACACAAATTCTTTGAGTGTCTGTCTGGATTGGTGTGGAGAACAGGAAAGAATTGAAGCACCTGTAAGGGTAAACACATGTGGGAGACAACTGGCTTCCATTAGGAATTGTGGGGGTTAAGCAGGATATTACATGTCTTTTGGTCCTGCAGAACATTTCTCCATTTTATTCTTTAAAATGCAGACATTCTTGTGTTACTCAAGCATACTTCAATGAATAGCCAAGGACTTGAATATAGCAAACAAATTTATTGCCTCATTTAAATACAAAGACATCCTCAACTTCAGGGATCTCAGACGACTGACTTTCACTCTTATCCATTTGACATTCCTTCTTTATATAACATCATTAACACTTTTCCAAGGAAGGCCTTTGCCTGAAGTGTTCTGTGGAACAACATACAGTGTTGGGATCTCTCCACTATACCTTTGCTGACTTCAGAGCATCTGTCACTGTGTTCACACCACTGCACAAAGCCCAACGGATACTTCAGACACATGTTATGAAAGACAAGCATATACTTAATTTAATATATGTTACATAATAAATCATTAACAAAATCTAAAACTTATTAGATGGTAGATCATATTATTTAAAAGTTTCGATATAGAATGTTCAGTCATTAATGCTGATAGTACAGAAATTCCAAATCAAAGAAGATATTCATGGGAATCTTCCCAACCAAAATTCCAAAATTTCTGTACCTCACATAAAAGCAACATGAGGTTCAATCATGAGAACCCTCATCTTACTGAGGGAGCGGAGAATGCAAGAGAGAATGAGTGGAAGAAATAAAGTGGAAACTTAATTTACAGAAGAGAAAAAGATCAACAACCAGGACAATGTTGTGACAAGGGAGTCGCTGAGGGTGGGCATCAACAGAGGTAGAAGCCAAACGGTTTGCAAGAATGGTGGATGCATTGGAGGCCTAGATGCAATGGAAACACAGTTCACATGTGCATCCATGTGTGTGTGTGTGTGTGTGTGTGTTTGTGTGTTTGTGTGTGTGTGTGTGTGTGTGAGGGGGGCGGAGAGAATCATTTTATTGTATGGCCAAATCCGGTGCTATTTTTCACCACATTCGGTGTTATTTTTTGCCAGATTCATTGTTATTTCTAACAAATTGGTTGTTATTTTTTTACTAAAATTTGGCATTTTTATTTGCCAAATTTGGTGTATTTTTTGCCAAATTTTGTGTCTTTTACCACATTTTCTGCAAAAAGTCAGTGTTGTTTTTGCCAGATACACTGTAATTTGTTTGCCAAATTCGATGACCCCTTTTTTTTTGCCAAATGTTTTGTAATACTTTTGCCAAATTTCGTAGTACTCATTCACCAAAATCACTACTTTCTTTGCCTTTTCTTCTTTTCCTTTTCTTCTCCCCCCCCCCCCCCCCCCCCTTCCTCTCCTTCTCTCTCTCTCTCTCTCTCTCTCTCTCTCTCTCTCTCTCTCTCTCTCTCTCTCTCTCTCTCTCTCTCTCTCTCTCTCTCTCTTTTCCCTCCTAAATTCATCATTATATTTTCACCCTATTCAGTATTTTTTGCCATTTCAGTGTTACTGTTGTGCGATATTCTATGTTAATTTTGTGCGTAAATTGGCTCTTTTCCTGCCTCCAGAGTTCGGTCTTATTTTTCTTGCCAAAGTTGCCATTACTTTTTTCTCAAATTTACTGGTATTTTTTGCCAAATCTGATGTTTTTGGCCAAATTCTGTGTTATTTTCATAGTCATATCAAAGTTCATTACATGGGAAATGAACTGCAAGTTTAAGATTATGCGGGAAACTTAGACTTGAGAAGATTAGAAGTCAAATTGCAGTTTTAGAATTGAGTAATTATCAGTTATAAATATTGGTATTAGTATACTTCTGTCATTTTCATGAATTTTTCCTGTCCCTGCATATATATTAAATCTAATGTTGAAGTCAGAATTGTGGCTGTGATCATGCTGCACACAAAGTGGTAAAGTTTGTAGTTAGTTACAGTGTATGTGATGTCATTGCACTCAGATGCTGCCTTACCTTTGGTCAGTTTCAAAAAGCCAGTGACTGGACTCTACTAACTGGTGATGAGTGGTTGCATGGGACATATCTTGCACCTGTTTCATCCACATGGGTAAGATTCATGGTGAACAAAAGTGGGGACAAAAGCAGCATGGGGGTGGACTAGGATATAACACAAGTTGGGTGAGCAGTAGACCACTGCTTTCACTTTGGGGAGATTTGAGGCTGAGACCTTTGGTATGAAATTCCTCACATCTGAGCACAATGAGAGGCAGTTAAAAAATTGATGGAAGAAGTGGTTAAATTCTGCAAGGCTTGGTCATCAGGGTAACAGTTAATGGCTGGTTGGCTGGTTTACCATGGCAGTGAGTGGCTTGGTTGTCTCCTTGTTACCACTACTTTGGGGGGAGGGGGGGGGGGAGAGAGAGAGAGAGAGAGAGAGAGAGAGTGGGGGGGTGGGGGCACTGGGGGTGAGTGAGAGAGAGCTTACATGAAAACTAGCACAATTTTTTTAGGTGCTTTGCATGTGTTTTTCACCATGTATAAGTCGATTGCAGTTGAGTAGTTCCCTTTGCTTGTGTTCTTTTACAACCCTTCCTCCGAAAACATGTATGTTCCATTACTCTGTTACTAAATTGGTAGCATTTATTTATGGTACTGTTATTCTAATTTTTAAGTTTACATTTGTTCTGTTTCATGGTGTACGGGGGTGTGCTGAAAAGCAATGCCTCCAAATTTTTCATGTGAAAATTTGAAAAGCTTTCTAAATAAAACAAATGTTGTTAACATTCTGCATCTTTGTTCTTCATGCCTACATACTTATTTCCCAACATAGTGATCCTGGTGACAAACAAATTTCTCCCAACAAGAGATCATCACTGTAGAATATTTGACTTCATTGACTGAGCTACAACCTACCTCTGCTTGCTCCACTTCATCACTATCAAAGTGAAGTCCTCAAATGTGCTCTTTAAGTTCTGGAAACAGATGAAAATCAGATGGGGCCAAGTCGGGACTTTATGGAGGATGATTGATGACAGTGAACTCAAGGTGTTGGATTGTTGTAGACGTTGCAGTGCCTGTGTGTCATCTGGATTAGATCAGATTAGATACTTTCATTCCAATTGATCCATAGTGAGGAGGTCCTCCAGGATGTGGAACATGTTAGAAAAACAATACATGGCAAATATTTACAACTGAAACAAATGAGTTAATGTACCTTCCAATGTACCTTCCACAGGTCCCAACTGAAATGATCGTCATGTTTTTAATGAACACTATATGAAAGAATAATTTTGCAAACACTAATGCACTCAATTTAAAATTTAAAAAAAGGTTTTTTTTTATTTATGAGGTAATAAACATGTAATAGAACTACTACAATACTTATTTACAATGAACACATTACTGCACTGAAATGGTGCAGACACACACACACACACACACCAATTGGTCCTACTGAAAAATTCATCAATGGAGTAGAAGGAGTTGGCCACCAATAAATCCTTTAGGCTTCTCTTAAACTGAATTTCATTGGAGTTGTCATGCTGAAGGAGAAGGGCTCCATGTGTGGATGGACTCTTCAGATTCAAAACTCGGTTACAGCATGCTGTTTTTCGCACACCAGCATAATTACGGTACACTCTGCCATGTCAATTGGAGCCCTCTAGTGGCTGAGGACTGCAAATATGTATATGGTGAATAATAAATATGTAGAATGTTAACAGTGTTGAATTATTCAAAAATCTGTATAAGTTTTCACAAAAAAAAATTGAAGGCCTTACTTTTTATCACACCATTGTGAATGAAAATTTTGGTTGTATAGGTGAATTACCATTTGTAATAAACATTGTTAGGTTATAGGTTTTTGCTACAAAATATTTATTGTAATATATTTGTTTTCTAGACAATCTGTTCATATAGGTAACACAGATTTCACAGATGATGAAGTTAAGAGAATAATAGTAGAACTTGGGAAAGATTTTCGTGGAGATCGTTACCATTTAATGAACAAGAACTGCAATCACTTCTCCGGCTCCTTCACTCAGGTGAGCATAATAAGTGTGTTGACTTAGAAAAAGTACCACTGCATTCTGTCCATTATAATTATGGCAGTAACAGTGGTATACTGTAGTCCGTCATACTGTCATTCCTTAATATGATAATAAGTTTACTTTTTCAGAGTTGTGTAGTCGTAGATATGCTTTACACTGTCTGTCCAAAAAGTTCAGAGCCTGATTTTATTCCTGTCATAAAAAGGATATCAGCACTGTCATTATGGTGGTGGCTTGGATTAACAACTGTAAACAACAGATGTATATTCAACCAGTCTGACCTGAGCAGGCAGTGTTAAGCAGAGGACATGCAACTGTAGTGTGTCAACATTGTTGCGTCATAAATCACAATGGAGCAACATCTCTAAATCATGTGTTCAAGAGTCTCCAGAATGTTTTGAAGAAAAGAAAAGAAAAGTGTATGCAAAGTTTGTCCTGCATTCCTTGATCCCTGAAAAAAACGATGGGGTGTGGGCACTGGCTGTGACTTGGTTGAAATGCAAAATATTGACTATTCTTTTCTGGAAAAATCATCGTGGGTGATGACCCTTTGTGTCATCAGCATGAATCTACCACAAAACTACAAAATGCAGAATAACATGAAGCGTCAATGTTTTGATGACATAACTGGCATTCAAGTCATTGTGACATGCAAGTTGATTAACATCCCGAAGGACTTCACTGACAGTTTTACATGGCACATGAATTCTGTGTATTGTATTCAAGACTGTGTTGAACACTTAAAGCATTAAAACCACTATCTCAATGTCTTTTTTTTTTTTTTAATTCAGTCTTGAAACTTCTTGGACTGACAGAATTCAAGTTCCATTCTCTGGAACTGAACTTACCATTGGTGTTAGAAAAATAGGGCATATGTGTCTGTTAAATCAGTTGCTGGAAGAATCGGTGAATTATACATGTAATATTGTGTAGTTGCTTCTTTGATATGTTTTCTGCATGACTATCCTTATCATTTGAAATTAACCAATTAGCTGTTCATTCTCACAAATAAAATACATGTATCACTTGAGTTTTCGACTTTTACTGCATCGTGTGCCATTGTGTAATGTAAGAGAGCTGCAGAAAAACTATAACAGTCACCATTTACCAAAATAATTGTACACAATCACTTACAAATTTCTATGAGTGAGTTTTGTGACTCAGTCCAATTACTTCCTCAATTTCTTTTAAATCCAGTCTTGACACTTTTTGGACTTGTCACCAAGAACGTTTTAATTATGTTTGTTGAGGATGCCTAAGATCCACAAACATGCCACATCATCATTATGACACAGATGAAAGCAGCATGCATTGGTGTTTGTGTTTAAGAAGTGCCAAGATATGAAATAAGGTGAATATAATGAAAGGGCTATCGACATAGTCAAGTAATTCGTATCAGTCCATGACAGCAATTAATATTCCATATTTCAGACTAAATCAGGAATAAAAGGCCATTGACACAACATAAATACTTTGTGTGTCACCAATAACAAAGTTCCATACTTTATACAAACTAATTTGTATGTCTATTGTCACAACAACTGTTCTCCAATTTATACGAGTCCATTAACAGCTACATAAAGCTGAAACCTCAGTGTGTGGCTACAGCAGATTGTGAATGAAAGACCATTCACGTATTGTGAGCAGTTCATACTTTCCAGCTAACAGTTGATCATTGGCAACTACATATTATGCTCCCATTGTCTGCTTCCAATTTGCCAAGGACATACATTGGGAACATCTCTGCTACATCGCAAAAAGGAGCAGCATGTTGATGCCCCTGTGTAAAACTTTACCAGATGCTGGCTGAAGACTACTGTATTTTATGTATTGCTTTCCAGAAAGGGGTAATCTGTGCAAGTGAAATATGAAATTTTTGCATTAAAATATAATTTTTTAGCACTATCACTTTACAATATGTCAATATTGTCTTGAAAATAAGAGTGGCAAGAGGACTGTCATACAGTGTCAACATCTCACTGGGTACAAGCTGCAGATTTGCTGTCGCGTACTTATCGCCTACCATGGTAGCACAGGCAGTACCCTACCTCTTGTCAGTGTAATAAAACACAGAGTACTCGAACAATTAGATGAGTAACTTCACTCAAGTCAGTTTAAATTGTAGATAACATTGCAAAAACAACTTGTTCAGCCTTACAAAAGTCTCAACTTTTTTTTCCATAGCTTTTCCAGGGACTAGGATTCAGTGCAGTAATTTGAATGGCAGCACCTCACCTACCTCCTTCTTTCCAATGGATCACAATCCTATAAAATAATGTCAAATAATGATGCCATTTTGAAGTCACACAATTCAAGAATTAGTGACATTTGGTGCTGGATACATTATGACTCGTAAGCGAAGGGTCAGTGGTATGGCACTCCACCCGCTACATACACCTAAGGACAAAAACTTCATGACCTGTACCGTATTATTATTTAAACATGTCCTCATGGTTCACTTAACATTTTACCAAAATTGGGACAGAGCTACACACATTTCAAATGCCACTAAAGCAGACGAGTTGCAATCAAAAAATACCCATTCTCCTCCAACTCTTCACTCTCAAGTCATTTAATGTACCCATCAGAAAAGTAAGTCAGATCATACAGGACTTTCTTCTTCACCACCAAAGGCAAAGGAGAGGTACATGTAGTATTCTGCTCAGCTCCATATCATTATATCGGTGTTTTTGTGGGAGGACTATGTTCTCATTTGATTTTCTTGCACATGAAAATATATTTTTCATACAAGGTTGAGCCCATTTTGTCCTTAACCCACCAATAAATGGAAAAAGATCTTGATCTACAGTAAATTTAATCTAAAGATCTTTTAATTTTAAAAGAAGTAGGCAGATTGTGTACTTGAGAGATACAAATTGTAGAGAGTGAGTGTGTTATCAATTCAGGATGCAGATGCTTTATTATTGTATCTTCATATAATTTCTCAAAAATATTATTTATCAGTAAGATATATTGCAGCTAATGTTCAGTGCATTACCCATGCTTGCTTGATTAGTGCTGTATTTAGAAAATCTGACTGACTGAGAGCTTTGGTCATATCACAATGCTGTCTTTTGAGTTTAGTCATACCATAAGAATATGTTTTCTAATTCGTGTTTCAGTCTGTCACATGATTCTTCTCTCTCTCTCTCTCTCTCTCTCTCTCTCTCTCTCTCTCTCTCTCTCTCCCTCCCTCCCTCCCTCCCTCCCTCCCTCCCTCCCTCCCCCCCGGTATGTGGTGCTCTAGTTTTTACCAAAGCAAGTTTTGTATGGAAATTATTTGCAAGGCGAGATCCATGTTCTGAGTGAGCTTGAGATTCAACTTTTTTGGTTACAGATTCTCTGTGGTCAAGAGATACCATCTTGGGTGAACCGACTGGCATACTTCAGCTCATGTGTTCCTTTTCTCCAGCGCTGCTTGCCTCGTGAGTGGTTAACACCCATGGCATTGCAGCATTCTATAAGTTCACATCAGGAAAATTCATCAGATACTTCATTGTAACATTGGTGATAAATAAGTTTCAGATGGGAACTTGTTGTGGAAAGAAAAAAAGTAGGCCTAAAGAGAATGGAATGATTATAAATACCGGTATTACAATTAAGTGTTCAAAGTACAATACTGAGCTCATTATTCTGTCCAATACATAACAAAATACAAAATATTATTAACAGTCAGGTAGAGATGAAACCTTAGCATTTTTAGAGTTGGCAGGAAATGTTCTGATACTGTATGAGGTAAATTTTATTGTACATGGAAAACTATGCAAGTTAAAGAGTAAGGTGCCCTGAAAAACTAGTATATAAGTTTGCAATGACACATCTTTATTCATAAATTTCAAATCTTTTATGCAAGTTCTTTAACTATTTTATTTGCACAAATTTAGTTTTTTTTATATTATAAGGTAAGAATTGGAACTATTATGACTGAAAAATGTTCTACACAGTGCTGAAGTAGGAGTAATTTAAGGAACTATTTATTTTTTTAAGATGAGTAAAATTGCAGACATTGTACTCATCATTTCTGGGAGGTTTAGAAGAACTATTGTTCACCAAAATGTTGGACAACTACATACTGAGTAAGTGATACATAGCATTTCAGTTACATGAGTAAATCGAATAATAGATCAAGGTAAGAAAATGAAGACCTAAGTGTTGAAACGTCATACGAGTGAGAGTTGAGGACTGTATCATATTGATAAACTGAAGTTGTAAGATGGCTAAAATTTTCAGGGGAAAATTTTACTGAAATGTATGGCACCTGTAAATGATGCTTTTAATGCATTGCAACCAAAAGTATGATAATTTACATACAACCCAGAGTGGACAATTTTCACAACACTTATCTGTGTTCAGGGAAGTAGTAATGATGAAAGTGACAAGTAAGTAAAACATAAGACATACCTGTCCCTTTCATAATTTCTTAAAGCAGTTTGAATGGTGTTGTATAGGACAAAAGTATGTATGTTGCAAATATGCCTTTGTTGTGATATAACATACAGGTGTATGTATATGGTCTCCCAGTATGTGGTTGGCTTTTAGTTGCAACATTATTTTGCGTTTGCTTTTATCAAAAGCCTTAAGCAGCATTTAGTTATTACTACCACAGTGCATGCAAGACGTCTGTCTTTGATATTCCATAAATATTCTGCTGCTGCTGCTTCCCAGTTTGATTGATGCTGCCAGATGAAACAGTGTGTTCCCTCTTGGTCTCACGCTGTACTCAGTGTATATTTTGATGTCCCCATTTCAATATTGATCATAATTTGCCTTCTATTTTTGTTGTTCTGCATTTGTATACTGTGCTCCAGCCTTTAGTTTTAGTATTGTATCTGGGCCACTTGGTACAATTTTAGTGACTTTGGTTTCAACATTGCATGCGCACACTCGCATGCACGCGCACACATATACACACTTTCACTATACCACTCTAGTATATTCTTTCATGCTTTTCATTTACGCACCATATATTTCAGTCTCAAGTAGTTGGAACAGTATAGATTTTTAATTGTCAGCGATCACTGTGCTTAAAGGCTCCCAGGAATGAGAGGATCACAAAATACTGTGAATGCAATGATTTGTGAATAAGACCACTTCTAATTTGTTTCCACCAATATCTCTTCAGTCCAACCTTCAGGTAATTGATAGTTCATTTAGTGGCTACAATTGTTATTTTTCTTACTGCTACTAGTAATATTAGTATTTATTGCAGTTGCTATTACAGCTTATTTAAGCAGTTGTATATGCATCCTGACATGATATGTAGGTAGTATTGACAGTAAGGAGAATAGAATTTCTTTGTAGAACTGTACGTATCTGATGCATGCATTTCTCTTAATTCACAAAGACTTTAGAAGTACTTTGACAGTAGCTTGATTTTTATGTATTCGGTACTTGTTCCAGTCGGTTAGTGAGGGTGCTAGGTGTAATATTTTGTGTGTGTGTGTGTGTGTGTGTGTGTGTGTGTGTGTGTGTGTGTGTGTGTGTGTGGAGAGAGAGAGAGAGAGAGAGAGAGATGGTCTTGTAAGATGGTGCTTTTAATTGATAGTTGGATGTGTTAAACATTACAAAAATTGTGAAAAATCTTCCGTGTGTGTGACAGAGATGAGATTCGTTTCTGTTATATGTTTCAATTTATCTTGCCAAATATATAAATTTAGATGATGGTGATCACCATGATCATAATTGATTTACTGAGAAATTTCTCTTCCTCTCATGTGTTGTGGTGGCATTGAGAACAATATTAATATTTTGTGATTGTTTTTTCTACAAATCTGGAAAGTGTGTGCAAGTCGTATAAACAAATACATTATAATGAATTGATTACACTAAATTTCCAATAAAAATATATTTTTCTTCAGATAATGGAGTGTTTCATATTTATGCATTAGTATGAATGTGTTCATTTTCATTTAGTATTATTTAAAGATGTATAAAGTACCTGTGTAAGGAGAAAGGTAAAAACTGTAGATGAGTATATTTGTTAATCTTTCCACTGAACTTTGACATTTGTTTCTGTAAAATTATTTACTTTTAGGAAATCATGTTTTTAATAAAATACCTGCAATGATCTGATACTTGTTTAACATTATTTCGTTCCTTTTCTAAGATATTGTACAAGCATACTCTCAGCTTAAACATTGAGAGGATTTTCTGATTAGTTTTCTAATCTCTTAAAATCTGTTTTTCTTTTTTTATAAAAGTTAATCTTTATAATTTGATTGTATAGGTAATTTATTCATTTAAGTAGAGAACACTTGACATAGAAGAGTTGTCAATTATGATATAATTGTAAAGCATCTTTCTTTTAATTAAGAGTTGAAGGCTGGAGTATGTGTTTCGTGGTACCAAGTGCCATTATTTCTTCCACAAGATATTGGAATTGGACTGCAAAATGATTATTGTCATTTCATAAGATGATGCCTGTGATTCATTGTTAATGGAATTGTTGGAGTATTAGTGGAATTTTAAATGTATTATTAAGTTACAGAAGACTTTTGATACATCTGTTAGCATGTGTCATTACAAAAAGAAAAATCTGTTTCTTGTATGTGAATTCATCTGTTGTTGTTGAAATAAATTGTTTACAATGTATCCACGTTGTGGTCTCTCTCTCCCCCTCCCCCTCTCCTAAGCCCACAAGAAGCCAATGTCTTACTCTCATGAAAATTGTTAAAAGAAAATATTTTATTACCAAACTTGTCATTTGAAATAATACTCTACAGCATTGCCATATGTACATTATTATTTGTCATAGGATTTAAACTTTAGTAAGAAATAAGTCTTATTTTAACATTCCATAACAGTGTCCAATACACTCAAATATTCATTCATTGTTTGAAATGTCTTGTCAATCCCATTGTTCCATTTACCCATCAAAGTGCCTTCCACTAATTGGATACAGTTCTTCATCAAACAAATTATCATTCTTTGTCAAGTTCTGCATTTGTGGAACAAAACCAACAAATTGATCAGTGCATTGGCTGTAATGTTCAAACCTGCCACAGATAGTCAATACAAATTTTGACAAATTTCCTGTAGGAGTTATGGTAAAAAATTTGTTGCTTTATCATCATGGACAAGTAGTTGTAAAACTTGTACATGGCTTGAAGCTAACCTTGTCCCATGTACTACTTAAGAGCATCCACCTTCATTCACTAAAAATGTAGCTATGTAAATTATTATTATTATTATTGACTGTGATCTTTGTATCTGCACTTTCTTCATTCTTTTATTAAAACCTGTCTCGTGGAGAAATCTCGCAATCACTTAACATTCATGTCATGCACCAATACCATTCTTGTGAAAATAAAATTCTTTTTTCAAGATTTTTCAGCAGCAGATCTAAAATGGAGATTAGTTGTTATAATTTGACTTATTCATTCAGTACAAAGTCTACGGGACAGATAACATAAAGACTCTCTAGGCCAGTATTAACACTATGATAACATTAACAGAACAATTATGTATTAAGTTCGTATTTTCTGTGGTGGGCACTAGAGTTTTATTTTGTGCCCTTGTGTGCCAGCCTTTTTCAGGGGTAATTTGGGAGACACACACACACACACACACACACACACACACTGACACTCTGCAAAATTTAGGCCTGTGTGCATTCTGTCTCTTCACATTGTCCTCATTAGCTGTTTTGATTCTAGACCCTCATATTTCAATATCCTTCCTAAGTGAAGTTAATAGTCGCATTTCTTTTCTTCATATGCTTGGAATTTCAAATTGACTGGTGCAGCATTATCAAACACCCACCTCTTTGTTTTGTGACTGTTAAAATGTGGGTTTACAGAATTATGTTCATTGCTGTTGTTAACAGTGTTTTGATAACACACTGGCCTACTTTTACCTGTTTCTTAACTTCAAGAATTTAATCTTGTGACAGATCACAGAGTTTGATGTCAGTGGAGATGAAAGGGATAACCTAATGAATAAGGGAAATCAAAGGAGTATAGCAAGCGGTATGAGTAGATATTTCTTCAGTGCTCTGATTGTTTAAGGAAAACTGTACTGTAAAACTTCTCTAATTAAACAAGAACTATAGCGAACAGGAGTTCAAACTTAAGAGTATAGTACTCATACGGACATATCTCAGTATGCACCTCAGTGGGTTGTGCCATTTTCTTTTGGCTCATCTAGTGGTATGTTAGAGTAATGAGGTACTAGGACTGTGGACAAATGACTGCAAATGTAATTTTTTTAAGATTATGGTTAAGGCTTTGACTATCCCAGTAATGCCAGCAAACATATAAAAGCCGACGAGATAATTTGTATGTAGGTCACTCAGATTGAGAATGACTCACACACCATCTTCAGTTCGAAGGCTGATTTGCTGCAGCTTTCCACTCTAGTCTATCCTGTGGAAGTTTCTTTATCTCTGTGTAACTACAGCAAATTACATTCATTTGAAAATGCTTACTGTAGTCAAGCCACTGCCAATTTTACCCCTGTGCCCCCCCCCCCCCTTTCCCTCTATTATCAATTTAATAATTCCTTGAAGATGCCACAAGATGTGTCCTGCCAACAAATTTTTTCTTCTCCAGTTATGCCATAAATTTCCTTTCTCCCCAATTTTATTCAGTATGTTTTCATTTGGTAACTTACCTACACATTATAACAAGCCCACAGGTGTGTGTGTCTGTAATATTGTAGGTGGCGATACAGCTGTTACTAATTGTGCGACGTGGTGCACCTTTTGATATTATATGTTTCATAACATTGATAATGAGTATTATGTCAATGTGAGTTTATTTTAATGTTTGGGGATCCATATTTACTTTGTCATATTTCTTTATCTTCGTTTAATCCAAAGACGTAAGTCTGTATTTTTGAGTTTCTTCTTAGAACATTGATTATATGTGGCTAATTGCATTTCCATTTATCACTCATCAGCCGAGAATTTTGATCTTTATGACATATAAAACTGTCAAGAGACCCATTATAATTTAATGTTTCTACTCTAAAACTTCAGAAAAAGTATTTACTATTTGATGTAAACTATTCACATCATCTGTGAACAAATATCAGCATGAATCATATTCTGTCAGTGTGTATACGATCCGGGAAAAACCTGGGAATTTTTTTTGAATTCCGGGAGTTTTTCACTATTTTAGTTTTCAGTTAAATTTTTGTAATTTTGACTGGTATGAACCTATAACAGAGGATATTACTGTATCCCGCTACTGCAGAGTAATACTTCAACAATAAAACATAAACGAGAGAAAAAAAAACGAAAATAACTTAAATTGCAAAGAAAATGCGCCATATGCAACAACGACACACAGTGCTTATGCACTGTCTGCCAACAATAAAATACGTCAAAGGCTTTAGGAAGACTATGCAATGCTTCATAACAAAAAACTGCCTCCGATGAGCGTGAAGTCACAACTGTTTACATTAGATTCGTTGGGCTCATGCGCATGCGCAGTTGAGTCGCGTTTGAGCAGTAGATTCTCCCGCTTCTGGCTACAGGAATGTGGCTGTTGGCTGTGCAAGCAGTCGCAGCAAGCAGCTAGTTGCTACCGGGAAAAGGGGGCGCCAAATTCATATTCTCGAGGGGGGAAAAAACTTGTTTCACAAAGCGCCTAGCATCCAGCGCACTTTTATCTATCGATTATTCATTCTCTGTTGGTTTCTGAACATTTTTGAACACATTTTAAGTTGATTTCTGAATGAATCATAAGTTGATTTTTGGAAGCGTGCATAGTGTACGTGAAGACTCTGTCAGGAGAATCCTCGTCACATCCAGAAATAAACTTTCCGCAAACGAAAGGGGAGAGGCTATACGAGCTGAATGCCAATTGCAGTCTGATTATGTGGTTGATTGGGTTTGCGAATGATCAGTGTTGTTGTAATTACTAGCGAAATCCATAGATTCAGACTACCAGAATGGAAATAAACTACTGACAGGAATAATAGGTGAGAAAGATTATGTACTATTTTCTCGGTGTACCCAAGAAAATGAAATTTTTACAGAAAATTTTTGGCCAAATCGCTTCACTAGTAAGGACCAGTTGTAAAGTCCTGGCTCGCAGCCGCTTAAGTTCTATTCTGGAAGTAACGCGGAAAACGTGTTGTACGAACACGTAATAACGCCTAACTGGAAAACAATCGCGGAATAATTAAACCCGTGATTCTGGCAGGGTTAGTGAAATTAATCGGCGAACAAATTTTGACAATGGCAGGAATAGCTGCAGAATTGATGATGACAAGATTGTTTGTTAGAACAAGGAAGGAGAAGAAAGGGGGACATAACACAAATTATGGAAGAATAAGGCGATTCCAAATGTATATAAAAATTTCTTAATACTACTTTTCGATCTCATGCTTGAGAAGCCGGTGCGTATGAATGAAATGTGAAACTATTTCCTAACATAAAGCTTTTTGCTTGTAGTAGGCCTAATAGGCATTTGATATTGGCACTTCGTGAATTATATTCTGTCGTGTTATAAAAATGGCCATTTGTGCCAAAACGGTCTCGTTTATTTGGTATGTCTTACAAAATTGCTCCAATATTAGAAAGGCCTCTTTTGTTTTATCTAGCAAACAGTGACAAGATAGACGTAATCTGATCGAGAAACCAGTCTTGGGTATTATTTGTGTTCATTGCTTTCTCACGATTAGATAACGACATTTCGTTTTTTCATGTAGCGAATCGTTTGACGAGCTTTGATGAGGTACCGGTAATAGATTCTTTCGCAGAAAGGAAAGCATGCCATGTAAAGCTGTAGCAAGATTAGAGAGGAAAAAAATGCTAGGAGCTAAAGATTGAAGAAATGTGTACTTTCTTGATTGTCCCTTTTTCTTTATTGGTTTTATGTATCCTATATTTAATTTTATGTCACATAAAACAGCAAGTTATTAGCTAATAGGCAATGAAGAGTGCGAATTTTCTGACGAGTTCTTGTTCTCCCGATTACAAATAATCCCATCCGCTATTAATTGCGAGAATTTATTTATTTTTATTTTTTTTATATATATAAAATGAGAGCATGCTGTGAAACCGGTGACCGGGAGCAGGAGAGGCACCACAGGACATTTCAAGTTTCCGCTGTCCTGAATATAGTTTGATGGCATCCATTGCAAAATATACACATTTCAATTCCACAGAGCGAAATACAGTGACGTGCGATAGAAGAATGCTTTATGAAGAGGCGTGGCACTGCACTTTGGCACACTTACGAACATGTCTTACATTTCCTCGAACACATACGTTTTATGTTTCAGACTTCTCAGAAAGATGTGCGCTACAAGATGAACATATTTTTGAAAATTCGATTTTATTTTTTATTATTATTATTATCATTTTTTTTAATTTTTTTTTTTTTAAGTATTGACCCGGTTCGCAAATATCGTAGGTCCGAGGGGCTGATGCTCAGAGCAGTCTGAGTTACAGTAAATAGTCTCCACATGACACATGTTTACATTCAGCGATTTTGCTGTTTCCCCTTCGTTTACTCTCACGTCAAATGGAAACAAAACAGATATCTGTGGCCGGGAGCTATCAAGTGAATTAAAATACATTCACATAATTACGGAAGGCTAAAATATGTCATTAGTTTCAGATTTTATTTTATCATCACCTTTCTGACTGTCAAGCATTAATCGCCTTGCAGAACAATGAAGTTATTTTTGTCGGTTTGTTAAAGAAATTTGACTTTTATTAACCTTTTCTGCAGAGGCAGTCAATGTATTTGAAACGAAATGTTTAATTCCACAGTTCTGGCTAGTTTCAACTGCTCGCTGCATTTCAAAGTGCACGTTTTCATCTTCTAGCACATATAGCATTATGCCATAATAAAGAACCAAACATGATATAATACAGTACTGGTGCTCCAAGAAAATTTACATCCCGAAAACCACACTGAAAAGCTTAATATCATGTCGAGGTCTACTTGATTGGGAATCTGGACATATGAATGTGCACTTTAAGTATGCACTTTAAATGTGCACATTTTAGTATGGTTCACGAAATTCCGATGCTCTTCGAGTGTCCTCTGATGTCTTGTTTCTTTCATGACATAACGTATGATCTTTTAATGTTTTACACGTACTTACATACAGGCTTCCTACGTCATGGTAGCTGCGCAAGCGCGTTGACACGTGTTATCTGCGCTCTCTGGCAATTGCTGAAACGAACCTATTTCTTACAGGTCGCGGGAAAATATTGCGAATGGTGGTTTGAAAAACGTTACTTTCAAAGTAAATATCATTTTACGTAAGTTGAACTATGAGCGAGAATGTACCGTGAATTTGTTAAATCACAGAGCGTTTGACTCATATTTAATAATCAGATCTTTGATGACAAGCCATTTAGAAGAATTTCGAACCCTAAAGATCGGACATTTGTCATTATTAAAAAATTTTACTGGCTCATTTGTGTGATTCTTAAAGCGAAACACGCGCAAAAAAGATCAACATTGTATGTGAAATCTTAGCTTCTCTTGCAGCTTATTAACCTTAGAGACCAATATTATATGTGAAAACTTTGCTTTTCTTGCATCAAAACTATTTGTGTGTTCGTGCTACGTAACAGTGATGTTGCTGTTGGCTGACTACATCACGTGTGTCCTATGCTCAATATCCGCTGTCATCGGCAGCTGCCGAAATCATATGACATAGGCTATGACTGGCTTACAGAAACGCATCGCAATCTCGATTTCAGTGGTTCCATTGGCTCTGAGCACTATGGGACTCAACATCTGTGGTCATCAGTCCCCTAGAACTTAGAACTACTTAAACGTAAATAACCTAAGGACATCACACACATCCATGCCCGAGGCAGGATTCGAACCTGCGACCGTAGTGGTCACGCGGTTCCAGACTGAAGCGCCTAGAACCGCACGGCCACACCGGCCGGCCTCGATTTCAGTGATTCGGAAAGTAACAAGCGGTGTTTGGTGGAGTTCCAATGTATAGTTTCGTAAATGCACAACGTACATGTAGCTGCACATAAAAAATATTTCCAAAATGTGTCTTTTTCTCTGAGTTTAGTTTTCTAAAGTGTCGGGAAATTCTACGCCCGTGTATAAAAAACCTTAACCATTCAAAGGATTGATAAGGGAAATTACACTGTCACTTAATACGGAAAAAGCGTGTTTTCACCCGAGAGAAAGTGTATTTTTAACCGAAAAATCCGGGAATTTTTCCCTTGTCCACGTATACACCCTGTCTGTGAGCTATTGAAATAAAACTTTTGTATCTTCAGTTTATGTTACTTTTCTCCGTGAAGAGTTGGTAGTGTACCATGGAGGAGTCAAATGCATCAAGAAATGTGGAAAAATTTGTGATTATTTAATAGTGAAGAATAAGTACCAAATTGACTACAGCCGGTGTTTCATTTTTAACGAGTTACATTTACACATGGTTACATTATTTTACATGTTGTACTTAAACACTTTCAAGATCCAGGTACCCTCTCACAGAAATCATACCCCATTTCTTTTAGGACAGTGAGCAACAACTATAGCAATCAAAAGATGAATATTATTTTCAACATTGAGTCTCCAAAACTACTGTGTTGATCAGGGGCACCAGCCACAACCTCATGACAGTTACGATGCACGTGATACTGGGAACATCAAGTACAAATCCACAAGGAGGTGCACTGAAAGCTGCAGATCACTGGGTATCCTGGCAGCCATCCTAGCAAGAGTTCACCAGCCACACCTCAAAAACCATGCCTCCACCCTGTCATGAGTGACTAGGGGCAGTATGTCTCTTCCTGAGCAGTGACTATTTAAGCCAATCCAGGGCCACTGTGGGCAGTTCCCATCAACTAGAGCTGGCTGAGTCCTATGCTGACTGCTTGCAGTCTATCAATTAAGCTCTTGTCAACATGCCATTGGAGAAGACTGTGTCACGTGGAGAAGTTAGGCTTCATAATAGGTAACAGTTAGTAGAGTGCTAGTTTTTTCCATTTTAGTTCATTTCCCAGGAGTTAATTGGATCCTGTTTGTTGTTGTTGGGGTCTTCAGTCCTGAGACTGGTTTGATGCAGCTCTCCATGCTACTCTATCCTGTGCGAGCTTCTTCATCTCCCAGTACCTACTGCAACCTACATCCTTCTGAATCTGCTTGGTGTATTCATCTCTTGGTCTCCCTCTACGTTTTTTACCCTCTACGCTGCCCTCCAATACTAAATTGGTGATCCCTTGATGCCTTCTTCTAGTCAAGTTGTGCCACAAACTTCTCTTCTCCCCAATCCTATTCAACACCTCCTCATTAGTTATGTGATCTACCCGGATCTAATCTTCAGCATTCTTCTGTAGCACCACATTTCGAAAGCTTCTATTCTCTTCTTGTCTAAACTATTTATCGTCATTGTTTCACTTCCATACATGGCTACACTCCATACAAATACTTTCAGGAATGACTTCCTGACATTTAAATCTATACTCGATGTTAACAAATTTCTCTTCTTCAGAAACGCTTTCCTTCCCATTGCCAGTCTACATTTTATATCCTCTCTACTTTGACCATCATCAGTTATTTTGCTCCCCAAATAGCAAAACTCCTTTACTGCTTTAAGTGTCTCATTTCCTAATCTAATTCCCTCAGCATCCACCGTCTTAATTCAAATACATTCCATTATCCTCGTGTTGCTTTTGTTGATGTTCATCTTATATCCTCCTTTCAAGACACTATCCATTCCGTTCAACTGCTCTTCCAAGTCCTTTGCTGTCTCTGACAGAATTACAATGTCATCGGCGAACCTCAAAGTTTTTATTTCTTCTCCACGGATTTTAATACCTACTCCAAATTTTTCTTTTGTTTCCTTCACTGCTTGCTCCATATACAGATTGAATAACATTGGGGAGAGGCTACAACCCTGTCTCACTCCCTTCCCAGCCACTGCTTCCCTTTCATGCCCCACAACTCTTATAACTGCCATCTGATTTCTGTACAAATTGTAAATAGCCTTTTGCTCCCTGTGTTTTACCCCTGCCACCTTCAGAATTTGAAAGAGAGTATTCCACTCAACATTGTCAAAAGCTTTCTCTAAGTCTACCAATGCTAGAAATGTAGGTTTGCCTTTCCTTAATCTAGCTTCTAAGATAAGTCGTAGGGTCAGTATTGCCTCACGTGTTCCAATATTTCTACGGAATCCAAACTGATCTTCCCCTAGGTCAGCTTCTACTAGTTTTTCCATTTGTCTGTAAAGAATTTGCGTTAGTATTTTGCAGCTGTGGCTTATTAAACTGATAGTTCGGTAATTTTCACATCTGTCAACACCTGCTTTCTTTGGGATTGGAATTATTATATTCTTCTTGAAGTCTGAGGGTATTTCGCCTGTCTCATACATCTTGCTCACTAGATGGTAGAGTTTTGTCAGGACTGCCTCTCCCAGTAGTTCTAATGGAATGTTGTCTACTCCTGGGGCCTTGTTTCGTACTTAGGTCTTTCAGTGCTCTTTCAAACTCTTCACGCAGTGTCATATCTCCCATTTCATCTTCATCTACATCCTCTTCCCTTTCTATAATATTGTCCTCAAGTACATCGCCCTTGTATAGACCCTCTATATACTCCTCCCACCTTTCTGATTTCCCTTCTTTGCTTAGAACTGGGTTTCCATCTGAGCTGTTAATATTCATACAAGTGGTTCTCTTTTCTCCAAAGGTCTCTTTAATTTTCCTGTAGGCAGTATCTATCTTACTCCTAGTGAGATAAGCCTCTACATCCTTACATTTATCCTCTAGCCATCCCTGCTTAGCCGTTTTGCACTTCCTGTCGATCTCATTTTTGAGACGTTTGTATTCCTTTTTGCCTGTTTCATTTACTGCATTTTTATATTTTCTCCTTTCATCAATTAAATTCAATATTTCTTCTGTTACCCAAGGATTTCTACTAGCCCTCGTCTTTTTACCTACTTGATCCTCTGCTGCCTTCACTACTTCATCCCTCAAAGCTACCCATTCTTCTTCTACTGTATTTCTTTCCCCCATTCCTGCCATTTGTTCCCTTATGCTCTCCCTGAAACTCTGTACAACCTCTGGTTTAGTCAGTTTATCCAGGTCCCATCTCCTTAAATTCCCACCTTTTTGCAGTTTCTTCAGTTTCAATCTGCAGTTCATAACCAATAGATTGTGGTCAGAATCTACATCTGCCCCTGGAAATGTCTTACAATTTAAAACCTGGTTCGTAAATCTCTGTCTTACCATTATATAATCTGTCTGAAATCTGTCAGTATCTCGAGGATTCTTCCATGTATACAACCTTCTTTTATGATTCTTGAACCAAGTGTTAGCTATGATTAAATTGTGCTCTGTGCAAAATTCTACCAGGCGGCTTCCTCTTTCATTTCTTAGCCCTATTCCATATTCACCTACTACGTTTCCTTCCCACCCTTTTCCTACTACTGAATTCCAGTCACCCATGACTATTAAATTTTCGGCTCCCTTCAGTATCTGAATAATTTCTTTTATTTCGTCATACATTTCTTCAATTTCTTCGTCATCTGCAGAGCTAGTTGGCATATAAACTTGTACTACTGTAGTAGGCGTGGGCTTCGTGTCTATCTTGATCACAATAATGCGTTCACTATGGTGTTGGTAGTAGCTCACCCGCATTCCTATTTTTTTATTCATTATTAAACCTACTCCTGCATTAACCCTATTTGATTTTGTATTTATAACCCTGTATTCGCCTGACCAAAAGTCTTGTTCCTCCTGCCACCGAACTTCACTAATTCCCACTATATCTAACTTTAACCTATACATTTCCCTTTTTAAATTTTCTAACCTACCTGCCCGATTAAGGGATCTGACATTCCATGCTCCGATCCCTAGAACGCCAGTTTTCTTTCTCCTGATAACGACGTCCTCCTGAGTAGTCCCCGCCCGGAGATCCGAATGGGGGACTATTTTACCTCCGGAATATTTTACCCAAGAGGACGCCATCATCATTAACCGTACAGTAAAGCTGTATGCCCTCAGGAAAAATAATGGCTGTAGTTTCCCCTTGCTTTCAACCGTTCGCAGAACCAGCACAGTGAGGCTGTTTTGGTTAGTGTTACAAGGCCAGATCAGTCAATCATCCAGACTGTTGCCCCTGCAACTACTGAAAAGGCAGCTGCCCCTCTTCAGGAACCACGCGTTTGTCTGGCCTCTCAACAGATACCCCTCCGTTGTGGTTGCACCTACGGTACGGCTATCTGTATCGCTGAGGCACGCAAGCCTCCCCTCCAACGGCAAGGTCCATGGTTCATGGGGAGGGGGGTGGGGGGGTGGTCCCTATACATCTGAATTTTATTTAGTTGAAACTGCTGAAGATGTGGAGTTAATTTCTTGCTATCCCTATTGTAACCAGCAGTTTTTTTTTTTTTTTTTTTTTTTTTTTTTTTTTATATATATATATATATAAGGTAGTAAAGAAGCTATTTGTAATATATACCGGGGCTCTCCTCAATTAGTTACAAAAAGAGAATTTTTCAAAACTGTTCAGTGTTAACGAAATAGTTCATGCACCCATGCCCTGCAATTTATCTTAATTGATTCTATGTCTGGTATTCACCAACAGAACTGTGACTGTTCTTTTATTACATCAGTTATTCAACCATTTTTCAATTATAGGTAGTACAGGGTAGCATTACATCATCTAATTGTCAGTATACTTCTGTAGCACCACATTTTATACCTGACGGGGTTGGGACCCTAATCCAACTTCAAAGTAGGCCCCTTGTGCTTGCACACACTTAGCCCACCAATCCTTCCACTGCCGGAAACACCTCTGGAAGTCTTCTTTTGGAATGGTGCTCAGCTCCATTGTCATGTTCCACATTATCTCTTCTCCACTCCCAAAACAGGATCCTTTCAGTGGCGTCTTCAATTTTGGAAACAACCAGAAGTCAAGGAGCCATGTCCAGAGAGTAAGAAGGTTAGCAAATGGTTGTAATTCCATGTTTGGCCAAAAAATTTTGGATCAAGTAAGATGAATGTGTGGGGGCGTTGTCATGATACAGATGCCAGTTTTTTGCTGTCCACATGTCTGGTCTTTCGCACCAAATTGCATCACAGAGTCGCCGGAGAACATCTTGATAGTACTCCTTTGTCAATGTTTGTCCTTATGGTGCAAATTTGTGATGCACAATTCCACAGACATCAAAGAAGACAGTCAGCATCACCTCGATTTTGCTTTGCACCTGTCGCACTTTATTTGGCCTTGGAGACTCAGGATGCTTCCACTGTGATGACTGTCTTTTTGTTTCTGGGTCATACCCTTACACCCATGACTCATCTCCAGTTATCATGGTGTTCAGAAACCCAGGATCAATGTTGGTGTCCAGAAGGTCCTGTGCAATGTCCAAATGGAGGTCTTTTTTGTTCCGGCAACATCAATTTGGGCATGAATTCCACAGCCACTCGGTGTATGTTCAAATCATCACACAAAATGGCATGTGCAGAAGCTTTACTCACCACAACCTCTTGGACAATCTCCTGCACGGTTAAATGGCGATCTGGCATCACCAAATTTTGCACCCTCTCAGCAACAGCTGTAGTTAGCAGTTTGGGGTCTGCCAGAACGCTGGTCACTCTCTGCCAATGTGCAGTCATTTTTTAATCGGTTGAACACTCCTTAATTTGTGTACACCCATCACATCTTCTCCAAACATTTGCTGAATCTTACAAATTGTTTCGCTTTGAGAATCACCAAGCTTTTGACAAAATTTGATGCAGTATCTTTGCTCAACACATTCAGTCATCTTAAGAGAATTGGTAATCTGACGAACACGTTGTGTAGCACCTCACTCGGCGACCGACAGGCAGCGACTGACATGCTGGAAGACGGGGACAAAATTCATGCATGCACATAAAGGTCTCTTCCTTTACTGTGAACAGTGGCGCCGCACTATCGTCTCTATTTTGTGCGGGAATATCAAAAGTCGGATACTTTTTAGACAGGCTTCATAAATGTTTCTATTCTCTCCTTGTCCGAACTGTTTATGCTCCACATTTCACTTCCATACAAGGCTACACTTAAGACCCATACCTTCAGAAAAGACTCACTAATACATTTATATTCAATAGTTGCAAAATTCTCTTCTTCAGAAGCACATACTTTATTATACCAGTCTACATTTTACATTGTCTCTCTTTCGCCCATCATCAGTTGTTTTGCAATCCAAATACCAAAACACATGATTTTAGTGTCTTCCCTTTCCATATTTCTGCATTTCCTTTACTGCTTGCACAGTGTACAGACTGAATAACATTTGAGTTAGGCTACAACCCTGTGTCACTCCCATCTCAACTACTGTTTCCCTTCCATGTCGTTAGATTTTTATAAATGCCGTCTGGTTTCTGTACGAATTGTAGGTAATCACTTGCTACCTTCAGAATTTCAGACTATATTCCAGTCACCATTGTCAAAAGTTTTTTCTAAGTCTAAAAATACTATAAATGTAGGATTAAATTTCCTTAACCTATCTTTTAAGTGAAGTTGGAAGGTCAATCTGCCAGTCGTGTTTCTCCAGACCACTATCTACTCTTCCCTGAAGTCAGCTTTTACATTATTTTGTAAATAATTTGTCAGTATTTTGCAGCTATGTCTTATAAAAATGATGGTTCAGTAGTATTCACATCTATCAGTACTTGGCTTCTTTGCAGTTGGAATTATTACATATTTCTTGAAGCCTGAGAGTGTTTTGGAGTAGGGATTAAAATCTATGGAGAAGAAATCAAAACTTTGAGGTTTGTCAATGACATTGTAATTCTGTCAGAGGTAGCAAAGGACCTGGAAGAGCATTTGAATGGAATGGACAGTGTCTTGAAAGAAGGATATAAGATGAACATCAACAAAAGCAAAACGAGGATAATGGAATGTAGTCGAATTAAATCAGGTGATGCTGAGGGAATTAGATTAGGAAATGAGATACTTAAAGTAGTAGGTGATCTAAATGATTAATGGAAAATCTTCTCTAGAATCCTGCAACAAACGAACCGAAATTCTAATTTACCTTACTTGTAATTTGTTAGTGTCAATGTGTGTTGATCCATAAAAAAGTGTATGTTTGCACAAAAAATAGGTTTTGTAACTATTATTACAATCTGTATATTGGCTGACAGTGTGAGCTCCTAACTACCAATCCTTTCTATGAAAACCTTACATGAATTGCACTTTCCATTTCTGCCATGTCTGTGGTGCAAGTTTTAGGTGATTCACCCTGTGTAGATATAGGTCTGAAAATGCTTTATTTCCATGTGAGAACTAAGTTTCCACAACTCTTCAAGAAACATAGCGTCATCTGTAAACAGCACATTTGCAGTAAACTGAGTGTTGACACATTGTTGGATGAACCATTTGCAAAAGTATACCTATGCAGGAAAACCAGCTCCTGATAGTGCCTGCACATGCTGTACATTGTACTGATACAGCAGGTTCTCATGTAGCACTCTCCAGACTGTCACATGATCAACATTACTTGTTGCAGATGATTGTCTTACACTGACACTAGGGTTGTCATCAACTGCACAAAAACGTTCCTCATATAGTTGAGATGTCCTCATTTTTCTAGGCTGCCTCCAGTCACAATTAGTAGGATTAAATGCCCCATGCTCCCTACAGTGACTATCAATTGCTTCAGTCATCCTTCTACTGGGGCACTGACATTCTGGGAATCTCTTGCAATACAAACATTGAGCACTCCCCATCTGCTAATCCGTACAGTAAATGAGCATGTGCCAACTCAGCATTTGAGTACACTCCCATTGCAATAAATTGGGAACCAAGTTCTTGATGAACAAACAGCGAAGCTACTTGCTTCTGCAGGCCATGATGAACATTTAACAGTTGGTGCTATGTGCTGATGCTATTAGAGCAATGAAGCGAGTCACATTTCATTGTTTCCTTTGTTCCATTGGAACAACACGCACTCATGGTTAATGTAAGAATTACAGCTTATTGAACATTCTAACCAAATGAAACCAAGAGGGTATTTTAAACATGTCATGTAAGAAAATGTTTGATGTAATCCTGGTACATTCTCTTTCTGTGCATTTCTTGTAATTAGCATGATTATGAAGAGAAGTGGAAAATGAGGTCTAATATGAAAATAAAATGTTTCTGGGCCCCTATCCATCTAACACTTTTTTATTCCTGTATGTGTAAGGAATGTTTCCCGAAAGTTTGGTCATACCTTTTGTAACACACTGTAATATTACACATTTATGGAATAAGTGTATAGTAGCTGATGCCATTGGCATATCATAAGGAGTATGGTATATTTTATATGAATGATTAAAGGAGAGAGAGTTTTGTCATGGGTCTTGCTTGTAGGGAATGCCAAACTAAAGCAAACGTGAATATAAATTTCTCACCAATGTTTGAGTCATTTAACATAGAGAACAACTTATTTTGTTTGTCAGTGTGTTACTGTGAATGACATGTGGCCTTCTAGTTCATCACAGGGACAGCAATCAAAACTGGATGAAAGTTAGCCACTCAGCTTAGGTTGATTTCAACTGCCAGAATATTTGTGACTAGAAATTTCTGGGATGCAAACAGATTTTTATTACTCATTTGTCCTTCACTAATTAAACAATAACTGGTGAATACTAAGCAAATCTTCTGGTCCAAATGGACAAAGCAATATATGAGAAGAGGTTTGGATCGATCTCATTTGCCAGAATAGTTGTGGCTAGAAATTTCTGGCATGAAGAAGGGATTTCTCTTACTCATTTGTCCTCTACTAATTAAACAATAACTGGTGAATACTAAGGAAGTCTTCTGGTTCAAATGGATGAGACAATATGTGAGAAGAGGTCTGGATTGAAACAGAGAACATTCATCTTTCACAAGGGCAGTGAATTTGCTGACGAAGGCGCTTTGGTCATGAGAAAACTGCGCAATATGAAGCAAGAGTTGAAACATCCAACTTATTCTGCAGATTTGGCATCTAACTTCCATATATTCTCAAATCTGCAGGAATTTATGGTTGAAAACATTCTTGCATTCACTGATGTTGAAGTGATAATTGCCGAAGTTTGTGATGACTAGCTACATGCTGAGGAAACTCTTCAAAGAATATGGCAAATGAAGTTTAAAAATAAAGGCAAAGAAAAAAAGTATGGTTGTGAGTGGTGGCAAACAATATGATTTAGAGGCTGCAGATTTTTGGTATTAAAGGTTATTATTTTAAATATCTAGGTGTCACTCTACCTAACACAGAAGATATTACAAACGAAATTGGATAGGAAAACATGTCATTCAACAAGCAAACTCTACACCAGAAATGAAGAAAACCAAATAGTGAAGGCAGTGGAAGGGTGCATAATGGAAGATAAGATATTAAGAGGAAGAGGTTACTGTGGTGTCAGCATTTAGAATGAACAGATGGCCAAAGAAGGTATGGAGGTTGTTCATGGGAGGAAAAAAGGAAATAGAGTCAACCACGTAGAAGATTGGTGATAGATATCAAGGAAGTTATGGACTCCAGGAATTTCCAAGAAGGGACTGGGAAGACTAAAAATTGCTGTCTCAGAATCTCATTTTTGGGGTGGAATATATTCACTGGAATAATTGTGTATTGGCCTTGATGGAGAGCT
Organism: Schistocerca cancellata; assembly: GCF_023864275.1. Taxonomy (NCBI): domain Eukaryota; kingdom Metazoa; phylum Arthropoda; class Insecta; order Orthoptera; family Acrididae; genus Schistocerca; species Schistocerca cancellata. The sequence goes on along the minus strand of NC_064627.1, from coordinate 497,204,433 downwards.
CTGAAGAAAGAAAGAAGTAAAAAGTGGAATGTTTATCTATATGAAATGTCTGCTTGTGTCTGTATATGTGTGGATGGATATGTGTGTGTGTGCGAGTGTGTACCCGTCCTTTTTTCCCCCTAAGGTAAGTCTTTCCGCTCCCGGGACTGGAATGACTCCTTACCCTCTCCCTTAAAACCCACATCCTTTCGTCTTTCCCTCTCCTTCCCTCTTTCCTGATGAGGCAACAGTTTGTTGCGAAAGCTTGATTTTTGTGTGTATGTTTGTGTTTGTTTGTGTGTCTATCGACCTGCCAGCGCTTTTGTTTGGTAAGTCTCATCATCTTTCTTTTTAAATATATTTTTCCCACGTGGAATGTTTCCCTCTATTATATTCATATATATATATATATATATATATATATATATATATATATATATATATATATATATATATATATATATTTAAAAAGAAAGATGATGAGACTTACCCAACAAAAGCGCTGGCAGGTCGATAGACACACAAATAAACACAAACATACACACAAAACTCTAGCTTTCGCAACCAAAGGTTGCCTCGTCAGGAAAGAGGGAAGGAGAAGGAAAGACAAAAGGATATGGGTTTTAAGGGAGAGGGTAAGGAGTCATTCCAATCCCGGGAGCGGAAAGACTTACCTTAGGGGGAAAAAAGGACAGGTATACACTCGCACACACACACATATCCATCCATACATACAAGACGCAAGCAGACATTTGTAAAGGCAAAGTTGCCTTTACAAATGTCTGCTTGCGTCTTGTATGTATGGATGGATATGTGTGTGTGTGCGAGTGTATACCTGTCCTTTTTTCCCCCTAAGGTAAGTCTTTCCGCTCCCGGGATTGGAATGACTCCTTACCCTCTCCCTTAAAACCCATATCCTTTTGTCTTTCCTTCTCCTTCCCTCTTTCCTGACGAGGCAACCTTTGGTTGCGAAAGCTAGAGTTTTGTGTGTATGTTTGTGTTTATTTGTGTGTCTATCGACCTGCCAGCGCTTTTGTTGGGTAAGTCTCATCATCTTTCTTTTTAAATATATTTTTCCCACGTGGAATGTTTCCCTCTATTATATATATATATATATATATATATATATATATATATATATATACCTAAAAACAAAGATGATGTGACTTACCAAATGAAAGTGCTGGCAGGTCGACAGACACACAAACGAACACAAACATACACACAAAATTCCAGCTTTCGCAACAAACTGTTGCCTCATCAGGAAAGAGGGAAGGAGAGGGAAAGACGAAAGGATGTGGGTTTTAAGGGAGAGGGTAAGGAGTCATTCCAGTCCCGGGAGTGGAAAGACTTACCTTAGGGGGAAAAAAGGACGGGTATACACTCGCACACACACATATGTGTGTGTGCGAGTGTATACCCGTCCTTTTTCCCCCCTAAGGTAAGTCTTTCACACACATATGTGTGTGTGCGAGTGTATACCCGTCCTTTTTTCCCCCTAAGGTAAGTCTTTCCGCTCCCGGGACTGGAATGACTCCTTACCCTCTCCCTTAAAACCCACATCCTTTCGTCTTTCCCTCTCCTTCCCTCTTTCCTGATGAGGCAACAGTTCGTTGCGAAAGCTTGAATTTTGTGTGTATGTTTGTGTTCGTTTGTGTGTCTGTCGACCTGCCAGCACTTTCATTTGGTAAGTCACATCATCTTTGTTTTTAGGTATATTTTTCCTTCGTGGAATGTTTCCTTCTATTATAACCATATATATATATATAATAGAGGGAAACATTCCACGTGGAAAAAATATATCTAAAAAGATAGATGATGAGACTTACCAAACAAAAGCACTGGCAGGTCGATAGACACACAAACATACACACAAAATTCTAGCTTTTGCAACAAACGGTTGCTTCGTCAGGAAAGAGGGAAGGAGAGGGAAAGATGAAAGGATATGGGTTTTAGGGAGAGGGTAAGGAGTCATTCCAATCCCGGGAGCGGAAAGACTTACCTTAGGGGGAAAAAAGGACAGGTATACACTCGCACACACACACACACACACACACACATCCATCCGCATATACACAGACACACAAGCACCCATATCCTTTCGTCTTTCCCTCTCCTTCCCTCTTTCCTGACGAAGCAACCGTTTGTTGCGAAAGCTAGAATTTTGTGTGTATGTTTGTGTGTCTATCGACCTGCCAGCGCTTTTGTTTGGTAAGTCTCATAATCTTTCTTTATATATATATATATAATAGAAGGAAACATTCCACGAAGGAAAAATATATCTAAAAACAAAGATGATGTGACTTACCAAATGAAAGTGCTGGCAGGTCGACAGACACACAAACGAACACAAACATACACACAAAATTCGAGCTTTCGCAACAAACTGTTGCCTCATCAGGAAAGAAGGAAGGAGAGGGAAAGACGAAAGGATGTGGGTTTTAAGGGAGAGGGTAAGGAGTCATTCCAGTCCCGGGAGCGGAAAGAGGGACTGGAATGACTCCTTACCCTCTCCCTTAAAACCCACATCCTTTCGTCTTTCCCTCTCCTTCCTTCTTTCCTGATGAGGCAACAGTTTGTTGCGAAAGCTCGAATTTTGTGTGTATGTTTGTGTTCGTTTGTGTGTCTGTCGACCTGCCAGCACTTTCATTTGGTAAGTCACATCATCTTTGTTTTTAGATATTGCCAGGCTGAGTGAGAACTTGCACCTTCCCTTCATACAATCACATGTGAAATTCAAGGAAGTGTTCAGGAATGTGTGAATAACATTACAAATATGATTTAATGTTTCACTTGACATGTCCACTTCTGAGACCAATGGTCAGCTCAAGAAGTAGCCAGTTTTTTGGCAGTGATGAATGTCTTTATGCAGTCAGGCAGGTATCACTGTGGCAATTTTAAGATTTAGCCCAATATCACAATATTTTGGGCTGAGATGACAAAGGCACATGTGAACAATTAAATAAAGCAGTAAGAATGTTAATGAATAGAGGTCTTGATTTCAGTACATAGTTTGAAAAAATGTAGTATAGTATGGGTGCTTATATGGAGGATTTGAGACAGAGTGATGTAAAGTTCTCAATAACATCTGTGCTTTTGAGCTGAAAATTATCAATGGGGTTTACAGGCCCACAAATAGATTTAGCTAGTCTATTGTCAAACTTCAGAGTTAAAATTCCTTTGTATCTCCTTAAATAATAATTTAAAAGGAAAGCAACACACTGATAAGCTGATCAAAACTCTCTAGACCTACTTTGCACTATATGTATTCTATTGTCTTGATCTACACACAATAACGCTATCACATTTTGCATATTTCTACCCTTACAGAATGATCTCAGGCATTGCAATAAAGGGCAACAACCTAATCAATGTCAAAAAAGTAAGCAATAAGAATGTTACATACCAATAATAAATTAATCTCTTGCAGAGCCCTCTTCAAGGATCTAGAAATTCTTTAACTAGGGTGCTACTACTTTAGTGTTACTCGTTGCAAACAATAAGGGTCAGTTTCATTTGAAGTGTGATGTACATGTAAATACACAACACAAATGCAATCTGATGTATAACATCTGCTTTCCTGTTTAGGATGAAATTAAAGTTCTTTTTCTCATGCAAATCATTGCTGACAAACATACTGTGGAAACTCAAATTAAAATCAAATTTTATTACACACTAATCCTGTAAATGGTCTGAATATCTCAATTCTGGGTTTGTAATTCCTGTTAGCAATGCAAAATCTGAGTTTTTGTTGTTATAAATAATGTCAATTTAATAACAAAAACAATCAATTTTTGACAAAATAATTTAACTGGATAGATAGAAAATCTACTCACCAAGCAATGGCAGAAACCACACACACAAAAGGCAGTTGTAATTAGCTAAGCTTTCAGAGCCAGTGGCTCCTTCTTCAGGCAAAGGGGTTGAAGGGGAAGGAAGAGGGATGAAGGAAAAGGACGGGAGGGGTCGAGGAAAAGAGGTGGATTTTGGGAAAGTCGCCCAGAACTGCAGGTCTGGGAAGACTTACCGAAGGGGATGAGAAGGAAAGACTGAACGTTGGGGATTGCATTGGACAAGATTTGAAAACCTGAGAGCTTAAAGCAACATGAGTAATATGCAAGACAGAGATAACTGCTTGAACATCATGCATGAGTTGATAAGAATGAAAAGCTAAGTGCATTTACATAACAGAGGTGAGAGGGGGACAGCAAAAAAATACAGGTCAGACAATGAAAGACACAGATAACTAAAACAGAGTAAAGCAAGGAGTAGTTACTGTGAAGAAATGCTGAGACAGAAGGAATTAACATAAATTAAGGTCAGCTGGGTGGCGAAAACCGAGGACTTGGTGTAGCACTAGTTCCCACCTGCGTAGTTATGAGAAACTGGTCTCTGGGAGAAGAATGCAGATGGTGCGTGTGGTGAAACAGGTGCTGAGGTCATGATTGTCATGTTGTAGAGCATGCTCTGCAACAGTATATTGCATGTTGCCAGTATACACCCTCTGTCTATGCCCATACATTCTAATTGATAATTTTGTGGTAGTCATGCCAATGTAAAAGGCCAAACAATGTTTACATAACAGCTGGTATATGATGTGTCATTTCACATGTAGCTCTCCCTTTGATGGTATATGTTTTGCCAGTTACAGGGATGCTATAGGTGGTTGTAGGAGGGTGCGTAAGGCAAGTCTTGCAGTGGGGACGGTCACAGGGGTATGAGCCATAGGGTAGGAAGATGGGTGCAGAAGGAGTACAGGGTCTGACAAGAATATTGCGGAGATTGGCAGAGCGACAAGAAGCTATTCTAGGTGTGGTAGGTAAAATCTCAGACAGAATGTATCTCATTTCAGTGCATGACTTTAGGAAGTCATGGCCCTGTTGAAGTAGGTGATTAATACATTCCAGACAAGGATAATACTGAGTCACCAGTGGTGTGCTCTGAAGTTGTTTTATGGAGGTATGAACAGTACCAGGAATGGATATGATGGCCTGGGAAACGTACTTTTGAACTAGGCTGGTGGGGTAATTACGTGCAGTAAAGGCTGAGGTGAGAGTGGTGGTGTATTGCTGTAAACAGTCTGCGTCTGAACAAATAAGTTTGCCTTGGATGCCAAGGCTGTATGGGAGGGAGCATTTGACATGGAAAGGATGGCAACTGTCAAAATGTAAATACTGTTGTTTGTTGTTCAGTTTAATGTGGACGAAAGTGTGTAGCTGGCGTTCGGTGAGGACGAGATCAACATCAATGAAAGTGGTATGTGACTTTGAATAGGATCATGTGAAATTTAATTGGGATAAGGTATTCAGAGATTCCAGGAATTTTAACAGGTCAGCCTCACCATGAGTCCATATGGTAAAAATGTCACTATGTATCCAAATCAAACCAGGGGCTGAAGACTTATGAATCCCAGGGAAGTTCCCCCCCTCCCCCCCACCCCCAAGCGACCCATGAAAAAGTTAGCATAGGAATGAGCCATCCTGGTTCCCATGGCTGTATCTCTGATCTATTTGTGTGTCTCCCCACGAAAGTAAAGTAGTTGTTGGTAAGTGAGTATGAAGGGTGTCATAGGAGTGGAATCAGGTGGGGCTGACTGACAAAATATTCAACAGCAGACAGACCATGTACATGAGGGATGCTGGTATAGAGGCAGGTGGCAACAGTGGTGACAAGCAAGGTGTGTGGTGGGAGTGGGACAGACACGGATTTCAGACATCTCTACAACATGACCCTAACTTGTCCTCTGGAGAACTCCAGGCTCTACATTCCCTAAAATCTGATGACTCCATCATTATCCTCCAGCAGACAATGGATCTACCACTGTAGTACTTGACCGAAAGGAGTATGGTAGTGAAGGTCTATGCCAGCTGTCTGACACCTGTATTTACAGCATTTGCCATCAAGATCCCATCCCTGTGACTCTAACTGACCTGCAGTCCCTCCTTAAAACCTCAAACCTCTCACTAGGACTAACACCTCAATCCATAGAACTTATGACCCAACTCAAACCACACAATCCCAACTTTTACCTTCTTCTTAAGATCCACAATGGTTGTCCTACTGTTTCTGGCTTGAAAGCACACACCAAACCGTATATCTGCCTTAGTTTATCAGCACCTGCATCCCATAGTACAAAGACTCCCCTCCTGTATCAAAGATACCAACCATTTCTTATATCATCTGAAATCTATGCCTGTCCCACTCCTACCATGCACCTTGCTTGTCACCATTGATGCCACCTCCCTCTATACCAACATCCCCCACATACATGGTCTGTCTGCTGAACATTTCCTCAGTCAGTGGCCACCAGATTCCAAACCTATGACATCCTTCCTACTCACCTTAATCAACTTTATACTTACCAACAACTACTTTACCCTTGAGGGGCAGACATACAAACAGATGAGGGCTATGGCCATGAGAACCAGGATGGCTCCTTCCTATGCCAACCTTTTCATGGGTCGCTTGGAGGGGACTTTCCTGGGATCCATAAGCCTTCAGCCCCTGATCTGATTTAGATACATTGATGACATTTTTACCATGTGGACTCATGGTGAGGCTGACCTTTTAAAATTCCTGGAATCTCTGCATACCTTCTCCCAATTAAATTTCACGTAATCCTATTCCGAATCCCATGCCACTGTCATTGATGTTGATCTAGTCCTCACCGAAGGCCAGCTACACACTTCTGTCCACATTAAACCCACCAACAAACTACAGTACTTACATTTTGACAGTTGCCATCTTTTCCATGTCAAATGTTCCCTCCCATACAGCCTTGGCATCCAAAACAAACATATTTGTTCAAATGCAGACTCTTTACAGCAATACACCACCACTCTCACCTCAGCCTTCACTGAATGCAATTACCCCATCAGCCTGGTTCAAAAGCAGATATCCCGGGCCATTGCATCCAATCCTGGTACTACTGATACCTCCAAAAAACAACTTCGGAGCACAACACCATTGACCCAGTGTTATCGTGGTCTGGAATGTATTAATCAGCTATTTCAACAAGGCCATGACTTCCTAAAATCATGCCCTGAAATGACATCCTTTCTGTCTGAGATTTTACCCACCACACCTAGAATAGCTATTCGTTGTCCTCCCAATCTCCGCAATACTCTTATCAGACCCTGTGCTCCTTCTGCACCCATCTCCCTACCCTATGGCTCCTATCCCTGTGACCATCCCCGCTGCAAGACTTGCCCTATGCACCCTCCTACCACCACCTATAGCACCCCTGTAACTGGCAAAACATGTACTATCAAAGAGAGACTACATGTGAAATGATACATGTCATATACCAGCTGTTATGAAAACACTGTTCAGCCTTTTACATTAGCATGACTACCACTAAATTATCCATTAGAATGAATGGACACAGACAGAGGGTGTGTACTGACAACACGCAATATCCTGTTGCAGAGCATGCTCTACATGACAATTGAGACCTCAGAAACTGTTTCAACACATGCGCCATCTGGTTTCTTCCCCCAGACACCAGTTTTTCAGAACTTCGCAGGTGGGAACTAGTGCTACACCACACCCTTGGTTCTCGGCACCCACCTGGCTGTAATTTATGTTAATTTCTTCCATCTCAGCATTTCTTCACACTAACTATTCTTTTCTTCACTCCGTTTTAGTTTTCTACATCTTTCATTTACTTAACTGTCTATTTTTCACTGCCCCCCCGCCCTCCCATCTCTGTTATGTACCATGTACTTAAGTTTTCACTCTTATTAACTCATGCATTATTTTTAAGCAGTAATCTCTATCTTGCACATTACCCTGTCTTCCACATTTAAGCTCTCTGGTTTTCAAATCTTGGTCGATGCAATCCCAACAATCAGTCTTTGTTTCTCATCCCGTGCAGTAAGTCTCTCCTGACCTGTGTTCTAGGTGACTTTACTGAAACCTACCCTTTGTCCTAGACCTCTCCAGTCCTTTTCCTTCACCCCTCTTCCTTCCCCTTCAACCCCCCTGCCTGAAGAAGGAGCCACTGCCTCTGAAAGCTTGGCTAATTACAACTGCCTTTTGTGTGTGTGTGTTCTGCCATTGCTTGGTGAGTGGTTTTTTATCTATCCAATGAATAAATAATGTCAGTTGTACAATATGCAAATGCCCATAAGTTAGGAATCAAGACATCTGAAAGAACATTGTGCCATGGCAACAATATGCTGACTAAACTCTGGCAAAGCAAAAACAGAGACTTTTCACATACACAGCACAACAGGAGGAAATCAAAGTGTAACATCAAACACATTTAGATTAACTATGTGTATCACATTGCTGTCAGGCTGTGTATTTCACCTGTGAGAGTTTATTCAGGATGTTCAGTGATCCATCAAATGTATTCACGTCACATGAAAGCATTGTGTGATCAGATGAATGTGATATCTTGTCCACTGTGAATGAAGCTAGAACAGTAGGATAATGTCCTGTTCATGGATGAGTTGCAGTTTAGCTGTGTGTGTGATGGTCTCTGTCTGAAGTCACATAGCAACACAGCCATTATTGCCGAACAGTACCAGTATGGCTTTGCTAGTTTTCTTGTCTGATTGATGGATTGATTTTTTATTGGTCCAGTTATATCATACAGCACAAATTGCACAATTGATATTGGACAGGTCAAATAAAAGTTGAAGTAATATCCTGAAGATGAAGTAATGAAGATGTCTTAGCAAAGAGTAGCAAATTAAAATTAAGTACATATTCTTCCAATTTAATTTTTAAGTTTTTTTTTTTTACATATTCAGAAATTTTTTTACAGAATAGAAACAGTGCTTTATTAGAAATGCCTTTAGTTGCTTTAAATATTGGATAGTGGCAATTTTTATTTCCTTCAGTTTCTTATTTTATAGTATTACACCAACATTAATTATTCTCTTCTAATACACTGTAGTTCTGTGATATTTTTGGTGAATATTTGATTTTCCTCTTGTACAATAGTTGTGTCCATTTTTGTTTTGTAGTAGATTGCCTGTTTTCAAGAGGTAGTCTCTAGTGAACAAGATAGTTTTATAAATGAACAAGCTTGGAACATTCAGAACACTAAGCTCAGTAAAATGAGATTTACAAGACTCCATATTTTTAAGGCCAAAAATTATTCTTAGAACCCTTTTTTGCATTCTAAGTGTTGAGTGTCCCCTAGGGCATCGAGATGTTGATATGGTTACAGCTGTAATCTATAAGAATGACATCCTCCAATGGTATGTGAACATACTCGTATTTTGTGGTGCATGTGGACCTAGGTTTCATCAAGGGATGATAATGCCTGACTACACAGGGCTGGTATTCCAGATGAGTACCTGCAGCATAAGGGCATGCCCCAAGTGGCCACCCTGGTCCACAAATTTAAATCAGCAGAACCTGCATGGAACAGTCAGTGGATTCCTGCCATAACACTGCCATCATGGAGCATTTATAATCAGCTTCTAATCTGTGTGTTGGTAGTGTTATGCTGAAATAATAATAATACTTATGCGGTGAGAAGAAAATATAAGCATTAGAATTACAATTCCTCATCATTTTTAAGTTGCTGTTGAGAGAAATAATTTTTTACTTGGCTTGCAGTGGTAGGATCCTGCTTGCAAAAGAGTTTCAGATTTTCAGTATATATTGTAAAAGCGTGTTTTATTAATAATCTTGTCACATACCCACATCCAACTAATGGCAGATCCAAAATACAGCACTGCACCCCAAACATGCTCTACACAATACTAATACTTTAATGATACGAATTCCCTTCCTCCTGCCACACTGACTCCAAACATGATAACAGTAAAAAGTAAAGCAGTCAACAATTTGAAGATTGTTTTGAATACTACAGTGCTTTACTAGGCTAGGTCCTGTTAGAGGTGATATACCATTTCCTTCCTCCAACCTTTGAGCTGACTTATCCAGCCAGTTATTGTGGGACTTACAGTTTATAGTTCTGAAGCATAGAGCAGCTCAGCATTTTTCACTTGAACACACATTGCCAGAGCTGATAGAAGCACTAAGTGACAGATAAGAATGCTAGGACTTACCAGTGATCGAACCCAAGACCTTTGCATTTGTCGTATGGCATTTTAGCAATGAGCCACCATACATTATAAAATTATCAGTCACACTTCATACAAAAGCAGCTTATTCCTATTGCAAATTTTTTATTTTGTAAATGTTTCAATAATAATAATAATAATAATAATAATAATAATAACAATAACAATAATAACACCCAATGTATCCAGTTATGCAAAATGTGTACAACAATTCTGAAATTACATCATTAGAGTGAAAGCAATTTTTATTTCTGCATTTTCTATTAATACATACATTAATGTTAAATTAATAATACCTGTATTATAATTATAAATATAAATTATTGTTGTATATGTTTTATTGAATCACAGTGTAAGTGTACATGTTCTTTACTGAATAATGAGAAAAATACCACTGACCAGTTTCATTACACACTTCAAACATTACATCGTGGTTTGCAGTACAGTCTGTAGTATACAGAGAAGTTGCAGCATTAGAAAATTGCAGCGAAATGCAGGAAGGTCTGCAGCGGATAGGGACTTGGTGCAGGTACTGGCAACTGGCCCTTAACATAGACAAATGTAATGTATTGCAAATACTTAGAAAGAAGGATCCTTTATTATATGATTATATGATAGCGGTAGCAGTTACTTCTGTAAAATATCTGGGAGTATGTGCACGGAACGATTTGAAGTGGAATGATCACATAAAATTAATTGTTGGTAAGGCGGGTGACAGGTTGAGATTCACTGGGAGAGTCCTTAGAAAATGTAGTCTATCAACAAAGGTGGTGGCTTACAAAACACTCATTCAACCTATACTTGAGTATTGCTCATCAGTGTGGGATCCATACCAGGTCGGGTTGACAGAGGAGATAGAGAAGATCCAAAGAAGAGCGGCGCGTTTCATCACAGGGTTATTTGGTAAAAGAGATAGCGTTACGGAGATGTTTAGCAAACTCAAGTGGCAGACTCTGCAAGAGAGGTGCTCTGCATCGCGGTGTAGCTTCGTTCCAGGTTTCGAGAGGGTGCGTTTCTGGATGAGGTATCGAATATATTGCTACCCCCTACTTATACCTCCTGAGGAGATCAAAAATGTAAAATTAGAGAGATTCAAGCACGCATGGAGGCTTTCTGGCAGTCGTTCTTCCCACGAACCATACGCTACTGGAACAGGAAAGGGAGGTAACGACAGTGGCACGTAAAGTGCCCTCCGCCACACACCGTTGGGTGGCTTGCGGAGAATAAATGTAGATATAGATGTAGATGAACTGTTTTGAGAGTACAACATTTATATTGCCGTTCAATATTCCACTAGTGGTGAGAAATAGTTTTTAACTAAAGTAATCTATAGCAGCAATTCATCACAGCTGTAACTGAGGTACTGTCTGTTTTGAACTCCTCCGTTCTGCCTTCTTATGAGATCTAAGGAACACAAAGTAAGAGTAGCGGATGAGGCCTCAGTTCTCACATTAAAGAGGAATACAGCATCCCTTTTCTGCATAGCAAATGGAATATGCATTACAAGACAGTTGATAGTGGCACAGAAACTGCTCACAGTTTGGTGTACCACAGCAAATTGCGACTACTTTCAGGACGCGCCAAGGAGTCTTAAACTCTATGACACCATGTCAGCACCATGACAAATTCTCAACTTCACGGAAAGAAGACATTTCAGTCCCATATATCAAACCAGGGAAAGCATCCTCTGAAATTATTATATTGTGTCTTCACTAACTATATAGAGAAGTCCTTCAAGCACATGGTGAATCATTGCTTGATTTAGATTTTAAAATCTATGAAGCATTCTTGTCACTCTCATGTGGGCTGTGCGATTGACTCATTTGACAACTTGACACTCTTTACAACAAGCTTTCCTGTATTGGAATATATCCAACAAACAATTGTGGTCAGTGGATGTAAGTGCTCCTCTATTATGAAGACGTTGGTGCAAGAGAGCAAATTGTGCTGCATCAAACCAGCCAAATGACTGACAATTGCCACAAAATATTATGAGTTTCAGGGTGTATAGCTAAATCTTAAAACTACCATAGTGATGCCAGCTTGACACCATAAAGACATTCATTAGTACCATAAGACTGGCCACTTCTGGAACTGACCAGTGGTCACAGAAGTGGGCTTATCAGTGAAACATTAGATCACATTCATGATGTTATTCACACATTCCTGAATACTTGTGGTGGGAGTACCTGTCTCTGCAGTGTGTGTCCCAAGCAGCCTCAAGTGACACTCCCCCTCTGCACTTAAACACATTTTTAAATTTTTATTTACACATTTTCTTTATCTTACAGTTTTATTTTCTCACCATGTTTTAGTCATACTGAATATGATGATCCTTCTTGGTTCATCCTTCAGTGATGCTGATATTGGACAGGAGTAGAGAGTGCACTTCTCACCACAGATATATGGCATGGGGAACTCCAGCTGCAGCCGCTTCCACACTGGTATCCATTTTCCATGAATGGCTACAGTTTCTAATTGCCTCGGTTTTATCTCACTAGGTCCACAACTCGTGGTCTCACAGTAGCGTTCTCGCTTCCTGAGCACGGGATCCTGGGTTCGATTCCCGGCGGGGTCAGGGATTTTCACCTGCTTCATGATGACCAGGTGTTGTTGTGTTGTCTTCATCATCATCATTCATCCTCATTTTGGTCGGAGGAAAGCAATGGCAAACCACCTCCACCAGGACCTTGCCTGGTACAGCAGTGCAGGTCTCCCACATCACTCCCCTACGCTCTGTAAAGGAGTATGGGACTTTGTCATCATCATCATCATCATCATCATCATTATCTCACTATTAACCATCCAACTTATGCTACTTTCATGCAGATTTTCTACCACAGTGACAAGTCACATACCCTGGAGCTGACAAAATTCCTTTTCTCATTTCACATTGTTTTATGTGAATTTTCATTGCAATTAAGGACTGATATCCAAGATGCATAATCCCTTTAAACCCATAATCATCATACATTGCCTGACAAAACAAGGGAAGCACTCAGAAAATACTGTAAGATATCAATGTAACTTTGTTCACATACACACCATTGGGCGGGTACATAAATGATTAAAGGTGAAATTCCCTGTGACAGGCAGAATTACCACCAGAGAGCATTGATGTTGTTACCACGCTTGTTAGCATATATAAGACGCATGAACAATGTCAGATGTTTTTTCACTGTGAAGGACATGAGGATGCTACACCCAGTATTAACAGCACTTGACAAAGTATGAAAGGGGCCTCATTGTGAGCTTCCATTTGACCAATTGGTCAAATCATGCAGTATCCATATTTGTGAGGCACTCAGATGTGACAGTGACAAAATGCTGGACTGCATGGGACTGCAGGTGTGCTCATCGTCAAGATTCCAGTCGAAGACATCACACCACCACCACCACAAGGGAGGACTGTTGTATTGTCCACCAAGCATTGTATCCCGTTCGCCTATGCACCTGCCATCTGAGAAAAAGTAATGGATTCCCTGCAACATTCTGTGTAATCCTGCACCACTGACCAGAGGCTCACAGCAGCCACACTGGAGAATTATGGTCCCATGTTAAGTATACTGTTAACACAACAACACAAATGGCTATGATTGGATTGACTCTGTGACTAGGATGCGTAGAATGCTGATGAATGGTGTCACAATGTGTTTAGCTATGAAATCACGGTTCTGCACTATCCCAGGTGACCATCATCAACAAACATAGCAGTAACTTGAGAGAGGTCCTTCTCATCCACTGTTTTGGAGAGGCACAGTGGTGTCACTCCTGGTGTTATACGAGAACCATCAGGTACGACTTCAGGTCTGGGTGACAGAGACTGAGGGAAAACTGATAGCACAATGGCGCATCGTGGACATTCTATGATTCGTGTGTTATCTCTCACACGACAGTATTGGGGTGCCATTATTGAACAGAACAATCCTTGTCCTTACATAGCACATCTCTGTGAAATGTATGTTTGATGTTGTGGTGCTCCTGTGGCCAGCAAAATCTTCAGCTCTGTCCCCAATAGAACTAGTGTGGAACCAGCAAGGGCATGAACTTCATCCCAGTGCCAGTATCCAGGATATCAAGGACCAGTTACGACAGTTGTGGATCAGCTTGCCTCAGGAGAAGAGACAGTGGCTTTATGACACCATTACCAACTGAATCCAAGTCAGAGGGTGTGCAATGTCATACTGATAAGTGGGCTGGTACTGCCAAGTTCTTTGCAAATTTGACTCAGTTCTCTAATCACTGAAATAATCTCACATCCCTTCGGTCTATGGAGATACAAGCACTGTTATAATAGCTGTATGCACTGAATTAGAATCAGGTGTTTCCATATATTGCCCAGCTATTTGCAATACTATCATATCATAGCCCAGTGAAAACTCTAATCAGCATCATTGAATGATGAACCAAGAAGTATTAGCATATTCGGTATTACTAAAACAAGGTGAGAAAATAAAAAATATAAGGACTGAAGAGCTAATTACCTTGAACTGTAAGGTAAAGAAAATAAGTGAGGCCACTTGGGACACATGCTGCAGAGCAAGCTACTCCTGCCACATTCACAGCTCACACTGAAGTGCCTTACAGTTTTTCTATAAATTCCACTTTCCCACTTTCCCTCAGGAAACTTATGACTGTTAACTGCTATCCCATCATCAGATAGTATCTGGGAAAGGTAGGTCAACAGATTGATGGCTCATCTCAGACCACTCAGCAGGCCACACTGAAAAAATAGCTTACTGAGAGATGACTACCACAACCCTCCTGGCAGTGGAATGTGTTAGCAAGTGGCTTCCATACCCAAGTCCCACCTCAGTTATACATTTCACAAACATTTTGAACGCAGTCATGCACCTTCATTATGATAACACTAATCTCAGAAAGTTATAGCTTTCAAGAATCGCAGAAGAACTGTTTTGTATGCACCTCGAGATATGTTGCTGAGAAACCTGAGAGTATTAAGTTTCCTAATGCAGTTTGCTTTTAGCTGGCATACATGTGGTGTAACTATGTTAAGTTATTGTCAGATAAAATGCCTAAAAATTTAAAATTTTCAATTACTTCAAGTAACTGTTTACTGATGGTACAGTTCTGGGTGCAGATGCACAGTCCTGAATCGACTAAAGTGCGGGATGTGAGTTTTCGTGGGGGAAAATTTACATCCATGATTCAAGGCACAGTTATGCACTCTCTGTATGCACTACTGAATTTGGTGCAATGATAGAGGGCTGTAATATACACTCCTGGAAATTGAAATAAGAACACCGTGAATTCATTGTCCCGGGAAGGGGAAACTTTATTGACACATTCCTGGGGTCAGGTACATCACATGATCACACTGACAGAACCACAGGCACATAGACACAGGCAACAGAGCATGCACAATGTCGGCACTAGTACAGTGTATATCCACCTTTCGCAGCAATGCAGGCTGCTATTCTCCCATGGAGACGATCGTAGAGATGCTGGATGTAGTCCTGTGGAACGGCTTGCCATGCCATTTCCACCTGGCGCCTCAGTTGGATCAGCGTTCGTGCTGGACATGCAGACCGCGTGAGACGACGCTTCATCCAGTCCCAAACATGCTCAATGGGGGACAGATCCGGAGATCTTGCTGGCCAGGGTAGTTGACTTACACCTTCTAGAGCACGTTGGGTGGCACGGGATACATGCGGACGTGCATTGTCCTGTTGGAACAGCAAGTTCCCTTGCCGGTCTAGGAATGGTAGAACGATGGGTTCGATGACGGTTTGGATGTACCGTGCACTATTCAGTGTCCCCTCGATGATCACCAGTGGTGTACGGCCAGTGTAGGAGATCGCTCCCCACACCATGATGCCGGGTGTTGGCCCTATGTGCCTCGGTCGTATGCAGTCCTAATTGTGGCGCTCACCTGCACGGCACCAAACACGCATACGACCATCACTGGCACCAAGGCAGAAGTGACTCTCATCGCTGAAGACGACACGTCTCCATTCGTCCCTCCATTCACGCCTGTCGCGACACCACTGGAGGCGGGCTGCACGATGTTGGGGCGTGAGCGGAAGACGGCCTAACAGTGTGCAGGACCGTACCCCAGCTTCATGGAGACAGTTGCGAATGGTCCTCGCCGATACCCCAGGAGCAACAGTGTCCCTAATTTGCTGGGAAGTGGCGGTGCGGTCCCCTACGGCACTGCGTAGGATCCTACGGTCTTGGCGTGCATCCGTGCATCGCTGCGGTCCGGTCCCAGGTCGACGGGCACGTGCACCTTCCGCCGACCACTGGCGACAACATCGATGTACTGTGGAGACCTCACGCCCCACGTGTTGAGCAATTCGGCGGTACGTCCACCCGGCCTCCCGCATGCCCACTATACGCCCTCGCTCAAAGTCCATCAACTGCACATACGGTTCACGTCCACGCTGTCGCGGCATGCTACCAGTGTTAAAGACTGCGATGGAGCTCAGTATGCCACGGCAAACTGGCTGACACTGACGGCGGCGGTGCACAAATGCTGCGCAGCTAGCGCCATTCGACGGCCAACACCGCGGTTCCTGGTGTGTCCACTGTGCCGTGCGTGTGATCATTGCTTGTACAGCCCTCTCGCAGTGTCCGGAGCAAGTATGGTGGGTCTGACACACCGGTGTCAATGTGTTCTTTTTTCCATTTCCAGGAGTGTAGACAAAAGTTGTCCGAAACTACAGTGAGACCATGGACAGCACTACAGTCATGATACCATTGATTACAATAGTGAACAGGGTTACACTAAGAACCAGTCCCCGAAGCTCCATTTTCCTTTACGCATAGACTGCTGACAGCTGAACCTATACGGACCTGTGTTATGATACATATTACTTCAGAGTATTATTCCTCAGTTGTTCCGACTCAACAATATGTGGCAAGTCACATTACCATTTTTATCTTAGTATTGGTTATTGAATGCATATTAGTAGAAATTTAAATTGAAAAAAAAGACTAAAAAATGACTGTTTCTTTTTTACGTGAGCAACACTGCAAATATGTGAGAGACGATAGCAGTTTTCACCGCAGCACTAGAGTTTGCATTGCCAGGTGTAATCCTCCCAGAGTAGATGGTCATACACAGGAAGAAAATGCCTAAAGTGGCACTGAATTGCTGTGTTAACTGCTACAAGAATGTAAAAAATAAAAATACTGTATGTGATGGAATATGTTCAGTTCTGATCTGGGCGTAACTGGTTTTCCATAGATGCTGATTAAATTGAAGTTTCATTATTTGGCAGTAGAATGTACATTTCTCTGTGCATATGTTTGATATGTTGAAGAGAACAAAATATGTCGGTGTAGTGATTTGTTACATATTACCCTAACAAACATATTTTTGAAAATTATCTACTGAGGAGACACTTAAATAAATTGATAGTAATGATTTAACACTTACAGGCCATTAAGACATTACAGTGATATTTTATAGTTTATGTTATGAATACTTGAATTTAGCATTGAATATTGAATATTTTGATGTTAGTGAAAGGATAGGAGCAAGGCGTTGCCTGTGAAAAGTGTAATACTTAAATATCCGAAATGTAATCGTAGTCTTAGTGGTACATGTTGCTATAAAGCATAGCAGCCGGTCTCACTTTCCTTTTACTAGACCAATGAAAGATGTCATGTGAAAAACATGACTAATTAGTAGTAGCGTAAAGAGCATCCACTGTGTCCAGGTTTGTCAGAATTAATGAGCAGATATGAGAAAGATAACTCCATGCACAGCCCAGAAAGTGACAATTGATGTGTAAATTTGGACTGGCCTGTGAGGGGCACTTGCATTTTGCAGTCATGCTTTTGGGGTGCTGAGGACTTCAAAGAAGAAAGGAGTCTGGTGACAATAGTTGAGCACTAAAGAAAAACAAACGTTGTTACATAAGACTCTATGCCGTGCTATTTTGAGTCAACTACAAACTTATGGTTTTGGCCATGCATTGAAACATCATGTATGAATAGGTTGTCTGAAAAGCTTTGTCAATTATCAGTTATTGCAAGTTGAGAACTTATTTGAATATAAAAGAATTATAGAAACTGCGCTTCGTGATTTTGTAGTGAGTTGTTTAAATGTAGAAGCTCTCTTGTAGCCCTTGCCCCTCTACAATCAGAAAAGAAGTCAGCAGTCAAAAACATAGCACTGCCCTAGCAGTACCACATCAAGAGAAAACAAAGATGGCCATTGGGAAATTCAGAAAAGAAGGTAACTGTTAGTACAGGGAATGAGTAAGACTTGGCATCCTACAATATATCAATCACTTAAAATCGACCCACAACAAGAAAAACACCTCATAATGGACACAGACTTCAAAATACCAGTTAATAATGGACTGAAATTAACTATTTTACTTTTCACGGGTTGTTGCATACTATGACACTGCACTTGTAGATTATCTCTGGTTGATACAGTAACACAATCAACTACACAACTAATACACATCTTTTTATTTGAACATTTAGATATTTGTTATTATAAAAGGAAAGAGACATTGTGCCCACAATTTAACTGCAAGAAAGTGGTAAAGTATCTGTTTCGAAACAATTGAAATATTTGGAAATCAGAGAAGTGTGACCCTAAGGGTGGTAGCCAATTCGATAACAAAACAACAATACTGATGTCAATTCAATACAGCACAGTCATTATGCTAACACCAGAAGTGTCATACCATTTCAATATAGCAACCATTTAGAAGAATGAATTGTGGGCATAAATAATGTAATAAAAAAATTACCTGAAAAAGGAGAAACAACAGATAATAGGAAGTAAAGCTAGAAGAAACAAAATGTAAGTAAGTAAGTAAGAAGAAGACAAAGAAGTAGTAGTTAACTATGCATGTGCAAGAAAAGAATAAGACACCATTTGGGGGGAAAGGAATTTTTTTGTACACATGTTGATACCAATAAGACAGGGTGAACTTCCAAGATGTCCAGCCATAACCAACCCTTTCAGTCAATGTTGTTGCAGTTTGCAGTGCTGTGCTGAGCCAAATTCCTGCCAGTACACCACAATCAGGCAGTTGCTGCACATCACAACATCACCAGTGTCTCCTGCTACCATCAGACACACTCAGAGTTGCTTTGGACTCACTATATCATAACTGACATGTTGTGTCAGATTAATTGGTAGACCCTTGGCTAAGCATTTAGTGACTCTAAAGTAAACATTACAACTCACTGAAATAGCTAGTTTGTCACTCAGATAAGATGGAAAGCTCAAGAAGATTTTGTTTCAAGATTAGTGTTTGGCTAAATAATAGGTATTTAAGGTGTTGTGGAACTATCATTATTTTACAAAATAAATTATAATTATACAAAGTGGAAACATGGTATCTTCATCTGATCTTTACCATCTTATCAAAGAACTATCAGATATAGCTTATAGGCAAGAAAAAG
This sequence comes from Schistocerca cancellata, assembly GCF_023864275.1. Lineage (NCBI taxonomy): Eukaryota > Metazoa > Arthropoda > Insecta > Orthoptera > Acrididae > Schistocerca > Schistocerca cancellata. The sequence continues at coordinate 497,185,012 of NC_064627.1, read as the reverse complement.
CAATGAAAGGAGTTACTGATAGTTTAATAGCTACCAATACCAAATAAAAAATAGAGCTGTGAGGTAAAATGGAAGAAATGGCAAATAATAATGACAGTAAAATGGAAGACATAACAAGTAAGCAGGATGATCATATGAAGCAAGTTTTAGCTAGGACAGAAAGAAGGTCAGCATTGGTTGTAATATGATCCTTGTACATGCCAAAGTTGTATTGTAATATGTACTGTTGTAACTATGCTAAGTCTACATGACTATCTGTAACACACTGATGATAGCTCTCCTGTTAGCTGAAATCTAGATCTGCAATAAAATACAGATGATATTTTGACGGATGCTGACTTTCTTCCTGTTTTGGATTACATCATGGTTGTGGGGCACAATTATTCCCATGGAATCAAACCTGATGTAGTTTTAGTTGTTAGTAATAACAAGATAAGATAAAATAGGAATATCTGATCAGTAGTACCCTAAAGATAAAAACTGAAATGGAGGAAGAAAAAATTAATGTAACTGAACAATTAGATATCCATGTTAAAGAAACTCAATTAGAAAAGGAATCCATCACAGCACAAACAGAAAATTTTAACACTACAAGTTTAGATGCACACTTTCAGGAGTATACATTAGAAAAAGAACAAATGAATCAAAAGGTACATAAGCCAAAGAAATAAGTAATTTTAAGGCTATGTCTAGAGAAAATCTTGAAATGAAGCTAAAGAATGTCCAATAGAGAGTAGAAAAGAAAGTTGCAGTAATAAGGGGAGGTTTAATGTATTTGTTAGAAACATTAAGGTCAGACAGCGCCAAACTACATGAAGAGAAATTTAAAAAGGTAGAAGATACAGCAGAGCACTTAAGAGTTCAAATATAAAATATTAATGTACAAAGAGAAAGTGACTAAACAGAGCTTGATAATATAAAAGCACAGCTTAAAAATTTGTGTTTCCCATGAGTAAGAAGTTGGCTATGGGAATCCTAAGATTTCTAATGAAGTAAATCAACTGAATCCCAATACGTTTTCTTTGCAGTTATCAGAGGCTAGCATTGATGACAGTTCCTATGATGTAAGCTTAAATTGCTCTTAGGAGAGATTGCAGGAAAAATCAGCATTAAGCGGAGGAAACTCCTAGTTCAACTAGAAATCTACAAGATGTATGTCATTTTGAAAGCAGTAATGGTATCACAAATAAGTTCCAAACTCTAAACCTGGCAATATGGTACACCTCACCAGGTTTTAAGAACATTTGAGCCTGCTTTTCCATCCTGGTGGGATATAGAAAGATTCAGTTTCTTATAGGATATTTAGGAAGAGAAGACTCAGAATAGACAGTATTGAACTAGCTAGAAGGAATTTTGTAGAATATTTAAAGAAAAATGTTGGTCCACAGCAGAGCAGCAGAAGCTCTTCAGTGAGTTAACTGATCCAAGACAATGTGGAAATAATTGGGGAAGGGTGGGGGGGATGTAGGAAATATTTCAAATGGCTTGTGAATGAAGTGAAATTAATAGAGGCATCCATTGATGAAAGGCAGTTGGTAGGAGTATTGACAAACCTTCTACCCAGTCAAGTGACCAACAAGATGTTAGGGAAAGATCTGAGCAAAGCAGGCAAAATATTAACCTATCTAGAACAGTTCTATAGTTTAGATAAGGAAAAAGAAGACAAGTGGGGGGGGGGGGGGCCTGCAGGAATGAATACAGGTTTCAAAATGGAAACGATAATCTAAAAAGGGATGCAGAGGTAGTGAATAGACAATATTATGAAATGTAAATGACAAAATTTAACAGTTCTGAGAAATGTAACCAAAAAATTATAACAGTCAAGTACAATATCACTGAAGCTCTCTCAAGAATCACATCCAGTAACAACAGAGATTAATGAAAATATGTAAAACAAAGGAGGTCCCACAGGAGGAACCAAACTGGGAGCCCAATAATGAGTAGCAGGAGGTCCAAAAGATTATGAATACAAACATAATATCAAGAAAGAAGGCTGAGGCAATAGCTATTAGATGAAAATGAATTTCAACAAGAAGTTGAACGTACAAGACTGGTAGTGGCAGGATAGGTGGGAAATCAAACTATGAAGATTGCTCTAGATTCTGGTAGTTACATCAGTGTGTTGAGCAAAGATTTTATGAGCAAGTAAGTAAGAAAGAAAAATATCCTAAATTCTTTGTAATGGGGGTACATATTGTTGGTGTAGCTGGTTGTAGAGAAAAACCTATAAAAGAGGTGGTTCTGATAGCATTTTCAATTGTAAATGTACTGTGTGACCACAGTTTCCTAATTATCCTTATTATAAATGTTTCTATACTCATGGGATTAGACTGGTTGGAAAAACATCAAGCTTTATTAGATTTTGCCCATAAAAGGTTAGTTCTGCCTTACCTAAATCCAGTAACTGAGATCCCCTTTATCAGTAATAGTCAAAGGAATGATAGCAAACCAGTTGATGGTTTGCACCAATGCTAATAACATAGGATTTTCAGTTAATAAAAATATTGATGATGATAAAAAGGCAGAAAATAGGGACATCAGATATAAAGTTTTGGAAAAAGTTTGAGCTAGTGAGGTATTAAGTTGAACTAAGAAGGAGGAATTACTGAACATTCTGGTACATCACAAGAAGATATTATTGAATCAGCTGGAGACTATACAAGCTTATGAATGTAAGACAAGAATTAAGAACCATAAACTTTTCTGCATTAAACCTTATCCTGTTATCTTTGCTTTAAAGGAGGCAATCAGTCACGAGATTAGCAAAATGCTTCACCAAGGCATTACTGAGCAATCATGAGGTTTATATAACAATCCTTTGCATGTTGTAAAAACATCTTGTGGAGATATTATGTCTAGTACCTGATGCCTGTATCCTTAACAAAAATACTGCAATGGAAAGAAATAGCACTGACATGGAGAACAGATGCCTTTTGTAGTCACTCCTCTGGAGTACAGATGCTATGTTCCTTTCTGACTAATCTGCCTACTGCACCATATCAATGGCCTCCATTTCCACTGTAATTGCCATTTAGGCTTAACAAAAAGAAAATGATATAAGATCCATGAGGAGTTGGGACCATAAACATTGAAGAGTAACCTTATCTACCACAAGTAACAACATTTAAGTATCCTAGTGATAGTCAACTTACAGATAAAGTCAACACAAGGACACAGGCAGCCTGGATGAAGTGGTAAATGACAACAGGATTCTTCTGTGATTGGCGGATGATGGATCATCTGAAGTCAGAGACCTACCAGACTGCTACCTACCCCACCACTCTCTACAGCACAGAGTGTAGGCCAGCTACAAAAGAGGCAGAACAATGGAGATGAAGGTGTTTGTTTGGATTGACAAGTGGCATCACTCAACTTGAACTTGTTTCAAATGATACCCTCAAGAAACATTGTGGGGTCACATAGATGCAGAAGAAAATTTGAGAAAGCTTTCTGCAATGGTTTGGACACATGCTGCATGGAGAGGACAATTCTTTAGCAAAAGCCAACTATACACTGGAAGTCATGGGAAAGAGACCCAAAGGATAATCAATGATATGCTAATACTCTGCACAATGACCTGAAGGCTGTAAATCTTCATCCAGACATAGCCCACAACAGAACAAAATGGAGACAACAAATCCACTCAGTGGACCATGCTGCCAGGTGAGACATCTGACGAAGAAGAAGAAGAAGAAGAAGAAGAAAGAAAGAAATATTCTTATTCCCATTGAAAAAATTCTGGTAAAACTAGAAGGTATCAAATATGTAAATTACACGAATCTCACCTCTGGATATTGGCAGGTTCCTTTACATCCCAGTTCTATGCTGATTAAGGCATTCTTATTTGAAGGCAGGTCTTACCAATTCACATTTCTACCATTTACAAAAACTTTTGGAGAAAAGAATCACTATAAAATTGTGAGTCAATTTTCTTTCGGCAATCAAGAGGTTAATTATTTAGGGGGTTGGGTTGAGTTGTTTGGGGTAAGAGACCAAACAGCGAGGTCATCGGATTAGGGAAGGACGGAGAAGGAAGTCCGCTGAGCCCTTTCAAAGGAACCATCCCAGCATTTGCCTGGAGCGATTTAGGGAAATCACAGAAAACCTAAATCAGGATGGTCGGACGCGGGATTGAACTGTCGTCCTCCCGAATGCAAGTCCAGTGTGTTAACCACTGCGTCACCTCGCTCGGTCTAATTATTTAGGGCACACTGTAAATGCAGAAGGTATAAGATCTGACTCAAGTAAAATAGAGGCCAATGAATGAGAGAATGAAGAGAATCATTGAAGTATTATGTTTACCAGCTGAGTTTTGGGGAAACACAAACTAAATTGTACTATCACTGAGAAGGAAGCTTTTGTCATAATTCAGGGATTCAAAAGATTCCAGTATCTATGGGCAGGACATAGAACTATAGTATACACAGACAACAAGGCTCTCTCATTTCTAATGAATAGCAAACAGCTGCATGAAACAACTGAAGAGATGGGTATTATTTCTTTAGGAATCGAAGTTTGAGATGCATTACATGGAGGGCAGTAGAAATGTCATATCAAATGCTCTATCAGGATTGCCCATAGGATTAGAAGACCATTATGTGAGGGACATATGGGAGAATGAGTGCCACATTTATTTCCTGAAATCAAGAGTCAAGAATGTAAATGAAAAGGCACTAGTATTAGGTATAATGAGCAACCAAGGCACAGATCCTTATCTACAAAAGGTCATATGGTCTTTGGAAAATAAGAGCTGACCCAAAGACTAAACAACAATTGGCTAATTTTTCAAGGTATATTTTACTGGAGAAGTGATTTGGAAAGTGACAGCTATAAGATTTATATACTGAAACCTGTGGTAGACCTGCTGATTTCATATACTCATCAAGATTATGGTCATTTTGGTATAAAAAAATTTTAACCCACATAAATAAATTTTATTACTTGGTGCTTGAGGAGCTGTATAACATGCCAGTGGGCAAAAGATATATACACCAGATGTAAATTCCAATTGAATGTCAATTTAATTGTGGTTGACTTCTATTGACTATGTCGAAGGGAAGACATAGTTTAAAGCATGTATTTATTATATTAAAGTGTTGGTCTAAGTTCATATGACCATATTCATTAAAATATAGTAAGGTTAATAGTGTCATTCATTGCTTAAGGAAAGATTATTTTATAAAGTATCAAATTCCAGAGTGATTAATATCTGATATTGAGAGTCAATTCATAGAGAAAAGTTTAAATTGTTCTTAGAAGAACACAGAGTTGAGAATATAAAAATTTCTAAGTATCATCTCCAAGGAAACCCCTGCGGGTGATGAAAGAATTCGGAAGATCATGTGGGACATATTGTACAAAGTGACATAGCAAATGAGTAGAAAATCTAACAGATTTTGAGACACGGCTAAATGAGTTACACATGAGAGTAGCGCCACTGAAAATTTTGGACAGAAAAATAATGGGAGAGTCATCGTTAGTTACTCTAAAATGCCCCCCCCCTCCCCCACCCACGCCACCAATGTAAAAGAGATATACTAGTTTCATCACATATCACTGAATAAAAGCATAAATGGAATGCTCAGCAATGACTAAAAAAACATAATGCACTTGCCTATCTATCTACATTTTATATACGGGATTTGGTAATGGTAAAAGCCCATGAACATAGTTCCAAGTTAAACAAAAAGATGGAAAAATTTTGTTTCAGAAACCACAGACCAAGGGAAATTGTTCAGATAAAACACCCAAAAGCAGTAACACTGAAATACCATAATGCAGGAGAATATAAAGGCTTACATAATGTAGAAGAAACGAATAAGTGCTGATTATTATAGATATGTAAAGATGCTGGTACTGTAACTTTACAAATATTAGAAAGTGGAGTGTCTGGGAGAGGTATGTTTCAGCTCATATTATTTTTGTTTAGGCTTAGCAGAATATTATGGAAATACTGCATCTTATGATGCTCAAAAATACAAATTACAGTTTAGGTATATGGACAGATACCGTGATCTAACATACATAAAAGAAAAGGTGGGATGATATCATGTATTTCACATATAAAAAAAAGTAATGTGGTTTCATATGTTCCACATTCACAAAAAAAAAAAATTGACTGCAACTGCCAACACATGCAGCAGAAACTACAGATGAACAATACCGATTATGAGTTTTGGGCAAATGTTACCTTGACAGAAACATAACGGAATGAAGTACCCTACTAGATACACACATAAGAACTGACCAAGCGATATGGCGCAGTGATTAGCACACTGGACTTGCATTTGGGAGGATGATGGTTCGAACCTGTGTCCAGCCATCCCGATTTAGGTTTTACATGATTTTCCTAAATCACATCAGGCAAATGCCAGGATGGTTCCTTTGAAGTGCATGGCCGACTTCCTTCCCTATTTCCAATGGGACACTAATCTAATGGGACCAATCACCTCACTGTTTAGTCCCCTCCCCCCACATAAACAACCCATTAGTACTGAACTAATAAAGCCAAACAAATAGTAAGTGGGTGATGGTAAGAAGTTCGCAATGATATGTTACACTCATTATGAATGGATGTAGCATCTTAGTTATTCTTAACTAAAAAAAGGATAACACATGTGGTAGTTGACTGCTAAGTATTAGTGACTGCATTGCTTATTAGTTAAAGTGATTAACTATTTAGTATTAAGTTACTAGTACTGATGGATTCTGCAGCACAGCAGACATGGCAGGTAATGAGGACAGGCTGTTAAAAAAAAAAGTTTCAAATATTTTTAGAGGTGGCAGACCCATCAAAATGAGGAAAAAAGTCCATGACACATGGGTCTGGAAATGCTTGCTTTCTGAGATCTACACACTTGCTCATACTGAAAACAAAAGTGTCAAATATTGCGAGTGGTGGTAATACACATCACAACATGAAAACAGACAGGTCCAGAAACACATACTTTCTGTGACCTCCTCTAGCACTACTTTTCCTCAACAGAAGTAGTCAACACCAAGAATAATTACAAATTTTTAGACAGATTAATATTATCTCAACTGTGTTTTTAAAAGAACTGCCAATGATTTTGTATGTGATGTATTATATTTCAGGCTAAAATGTAGTAAAAGAAATTACATTATTTTCATTGTTACAATCGATATGTACTAGCTCTGAATGGTACAGTTGAAATTATTTTCTTTTAGAAACATTTGAAATTATGAAATATTCAGTACACTTAAAATTTGTATTATTAATTATGCAATGTGACACTAATTATTAAATTTATTTCTGATTTCATTTATAAAATAATGGTATAGAAATTAATAGAAAGTCTTTTGTGTAGAAAATTTGTAAACTCTTTGAAATATTGTTAGTATCGCAGAGCGGATTAGTAGTTGGCATACCTATGATGTGGTTGGACATGTTTTTATTTTTGGCAATAACAATGTAATTTTCAGTTTTGTTGAAGTGGAAATTGTAAAGACAGTGTGATACAGAAAAATTTGAGAGAACAAAATTAACATAGAACTGTAAATTGCTGCTCAGGCAATTCTTCATAAGTTATTACATTAACTGGAACCATGAGAACCTATAATGTCAAAAATTTCAGCTTAAGAATCAGCCCCTTGATGTGAAGAATGGGAGCCAACTATGAGAAAAGAAATTAAGTTAAAAGTTTATTGTTAATCTTACTCCTCTCAAAGCTTATTAAAAGAGTTTACTCTGAAGACGGAGACAATCAACAAATGATGTGCATGAGGGGTAGATTACAACCTGCATACTTGTTCATAGCAGAGATGAAACCTAATGTCCATTCACAACATTATAGGAGGTACTCAACATGACTCCTGTCCATGGCAATACATCCCTTGTCAGCATAAGGAATCATACACTCTTTGGAATACATGCATTGCCGGACACAACTGCTAGAGTGGCATGGACTAATGTATTCAAGTGTCTTCATAGCCAAAAATCGGGTGGACTGAAGCCTGGGGAATAGGGAATGCCAAGCTGTGGGGCCTCCTTGACCAATCCAGTAGACTTGAAATGTCGGCATCAAATGTTCACTCACACTGTGGAGGAAATGTGCTGATGTGTCATTATGTATAAACCACATTTCTAGGCTTTGCTGACACGATACGTCCTGTGACAATGTAGGCACAACATTAACAAGAAATTAATGATAATGAGCCCCATTTAATTTTATGGTAGGATGTGTGACCCTAGTAATTTATAACCATCCATTGGTGGAGAAACAGTGTTGATGCCCTCTTTTTGCAACGGCATACAGATCTTCAACAGCCCAAATATGCTAACTATAAAAGCTCACAATGCCTATCTTGTGAACACCACCTCATTGGTAAATGAAATCTTTAATAAAAACAGTCAAACTGCAGCACACTTCTGCAAGAGTCACTGACAGAACTGCAGTCTGCTACATTGGTCTTCTGGACTGCCTGAATGCACTGAAGACGGTATGAATACGTCAAATGTTCATTAATACCACCAAAATAAGATGATGACTTACGTCTTCTGCTCCTGTGAACTGCCACACACTGGTTCCAGGTTTTTTGTCCAATAAATGAAGCACATCTCCTCCATCTGAGGTGCGCAGGCCAACTGAGGCCATACACTGTTCACCTTGTGGAATGTTAGAGAACCTGTGTGCCGAAGACAATGAAAAGTCAGCTGAACAACTTACTAGGTGGTATTCCATGACACAGATATTTTTATGTATAGAGGGCATGGGCTTGCAGGCTACTTCCTTTTGCTAAGCAACAGCAGAAAATCTTATCTGCTATATTAATTGTGGAATAGTACACTTCCGTTGCTAACATGTGGAAGAGAAAATTTACTTAACCATTCATGTATGGGACAGTACAAACATCTGTCACAGAGGAGTACACATTCACAATCAGATGTCTTCCACCATTAGAGATAAATGTGTAGATCTCAGAGAGCATAAACTTCCAGAGTCACATGTAATGGACTTCTTTTCTTGTTTTGATGGTTACTACCCTCCCAAAATATTTGACACTTCGTTTACACCCTGTATATTTTAGAATAGGTGGAGGAAGCTTCTCATCATCGCTACATATTATGGATTGCTGGGGATTTCTCATGGGAGCAAGTCCCTTGGTGTTTCTTACAAGAGCAAGGCATCTCTTGGACCATTGGGTCTGTGAAGTAAGCCAATGGTGGCCATCAAAAGATTAGTTCTTTATTTTTTTTAAGTTCACGGTAGACTTGTAACATAAATAGACATATCCACACATGTATTCTGTTAAGAAGAGAATGGCTGGAAATTAACTTAATCTCTGGGGTACTATTGATAGTTGGAATAAATGGATCCAGTGGTATACCAGCATAACACATTCTTGTTAAGAGGGGTTTTACTATCTCTTGGTCCAAAAAATCGATATTTTTTTTCAAAAAATTGCATTTTTGGATCCATAAAAGTGTTTATAATCCACCACTGAAACGTTTTTTCCAAATACATAACAGAAATTTTTGTTATTCGCAGTTGAACAAAAAAATGCACCTGCCTGAAATCGGCCTTTTTCATGCACCAGTTTTTTACGGGAATTTCGACTTCGTAGCCATGAAAAATTATTCTATGTGCTTGCCCATGACTAAAACTGACTCGAGCGATCGCTAGATGGTGCTGCATGTCTACTTCATTTACTGACTGTTGGTAAATATTGTGATATAGATTCCTATGTAAGATTCACTTCTTGGACCAGTTTAGTCCATGTTCCCGGCATGTGAACTTGTGACGAAAATACCGCGAAAACCCAGGAGAGACCATTGCTCGATTGAAAGTCCAAGGAAATTCAAAGGGAACCAGCACACGGCTGAGCATGAGACTAAGTTCGCGAGCACATCAGCAAAAAAGCCGAAATTCACTGAATATGATGACATCGAGATTGATCCTGGATTTTCCTATGTGATTCTGGACTTTTTGGCAGTCTTCAATTTTTTATTGACAATGTTAAAGTGCAAGACATGCAATGGTGATGTTAAATTCACCTGGACCAGTGAACGAGGCCTTGGTTTCAAGCTGACTTTGCAAGTGTCCTGTACGTCATGTCAAATCAACATTGATGGTGAACCAGTCGTATGAAATTAATTGTCGCTTTACAGTCATTATGTGCCTGTTAGGACAAGGTATGAGCGGCGTGAACTTATTTTGTGGGCTCATGGATGTGTGAGATGGCTTCTCTACTTCTCTGTACTACAATTGCCTGTAAAATGTGTATGTTGCTGCGAAGGCTGTATTTGAGGTCGTTCAGATGAGAGCAGTATCTGAGGAAGTTGAACTAAATGGACAGAGGGGTCATAAACGAACACATTTGTCAGTCTCAGGTGATGGATCATGGAAGAAGTGTGGCTTTTCCTCATTGTTCGGAATAACTTCGCTCATCGGCAAATATTCCAAGAAAGTATTAGATTGTCAAGTAAAGCCATCGTTCTGCCAGAGTTGTTGTGATAAGAGAGCATCACTAGATAACGCAGAGTATGAAAAATGGTACAAGTCTCATGAAGAACAATGCAGCGTGAATCATTCCGGAAGTGCGGGAAAAATGGAGGTCGACACCGTGAAGGAGATGTTTTGTCATTCGGAAGAGTTATTCAGCGTGAAGTACAAGTACTATATTGGGGACAGCGATACAAAAACTTTCAAAGGCCTCGTTCATTTGAACTGATAAAGTGATCAAGCTTACAACATACTATGGCTTGGCAATTCGACGGCATTCCAATTCAGTGGAACAGATGAAGAAGGCTATTTGGGCAATGTATTTCCACAAGTGTTCGACAGATGACCACCCACAACACCAAAATTGTCCGGCTGGGGAAACTAGTTGGTGCAAGTGGCGCATTACAGCGGCTACCGGACATCTGGACGAGTATCAACACGACGAGTCGCTCTCCAAAGAAGTTCAGAAAGTGATTCATCCAATCTACGAGGCCCTTCCAGAGGATGAGTAATTGTACTGGTGCTTGGGAGGAAACACACAAAATACAAATGAAAGTTTGAATGCGTGTGTTTGGAAGTCAGCCCCCAAGCACTTGCATTCTGGTGCGAAGACTGTGGAGATTGCGACTTTCCTGGCAGTGAGCAGCTTTAACAAAGGGTATTCAGCAATTCTGAAGGCCATGACAATGATGGATGTCACCCTGGGACTCTATTCGATGCAGTTCACCAAGCATTCAGATGACCACCAGATTCAAGCGGCCGAAAACTGCTTGTCGCTGGCTGTCCGAGCGGCTCTGGAGCAGCGCAGGATGGCCCAGATTAAGCAGAATGCCCTCTATGAGGAACAGTAAATACTAGTTTATGGACCTGGAATAGCAGATTGAAAGTAATTTGCATAATATTGCATTTATATGTAGTTGAAACTTCAAACGTGTTTTTCTCAAAATGACTTTTTTTTTTATCACGCAGTATGGTAACTTCAAATCTACTGAACCGATTGGCATGATTCTTTCTTTCTGATGAAGCTAACTAAATTGTCTAGGAGTTGTACCACTTTTATTCTGACCCATCAAGTATAAATATTTTTACTTGGCCGACGAAGTCGAAAAATCGATGACAAAAACCCTATTTTTTTTTTTTTTTCAAATGGCCTCCATTTTGTTTCCTGTGGTCCAAATAACTTAAGCAAGGTATAACCCCTAGAAGTGCCATCGGAAGGAAACAAAATTTCCTTTTCCTTCACCCCTCTTCCTTCCCCTTCAACTCTTCTGCCAGATGAAGGAGCCACTGGCTCCCAAAAGCTTGCGGTGTGTGTGACTTTTTTATCTATGCGATCACATTATAAAGCATTTATAGTGTAAGACAATAAGTAATTTCTTTTCTTATCAGTTATTTACTGATGTATTATAATCTTGAAAAAGAATTATTGTGTAATTTGGTGTTTCCTAATGTAAAGCAAAAATAATTTGCAATATAAAATAATTTCCTTAATGTTAACAGAATCTTTCGTCGGTTCTTGGTAGAACAACATTATAATAAATGAAAAGCACCAGTAATATTATAGAACAATATTGTAGAAACTGGTGCTTTTCGTTTATTAATTTCCTTAATATTAATAATGGGTTTGAAGTTGATGGAACTATATATTGCGAGACTTTGGTGTATCATTTTGTAGTTGTGCTGCCTCAATGATATATGGTGAGTCACTTTACCATTTTATCATAGTGTCGGTTAATGAACACATATTAATAGAAATTCAAATCGGAAAAAAGACCATGAAAAGGTTGCTCACATTTGTTCCTTTGTTACAGGAGCAAACAGCAATGTGTAGGAACAAATGGCAGTTTTCATCTCTTGAAAGGGTATGGGATTTGCTGCTGTTTTATTGTTACGGATTTCAAAAAAGGAAACCATTTGATTAATAGGAAAATCCCATACTAGCTTGACATATAAGTGAAGAAGTGTACATTGTTGTGCCTTTTGGTAAAGTTGAGTAGAAAGGTCCTTTTGAGGGTTAGAACAATCTTTATTATGTATGAAGGTTTATTACAAACACATTGTATTGTGGTTGTTCTAATTATTTGCCTGAGGTATTCCTGTGACAAGAACTGTAGTGCTCCTTGAAGCAGCAGAACCAGGTAGAGCAGAGCAGAGTGCCAGCAGGTATAACAGAGCAGTGGAGGTTGGCAGTGGAGTTGCAGTTCACTGAATCACTACAAGATGGCACTAACAGAGTAGCAGTAGCCAGTCGCAGCAGTTGTGGATAATGTGATGTGATGAGACATAACTCATGACAAATCAGCCCGGTAGGTGCAACAATATTTATTTTATTTTATTTTATTTTTTTATGAAGCGTTGCGATTTTGTAGAGAAACAGATGCTGGTACATGAGATATAGATTTCTCTAGTCAGTTATTATAATGCAACACATTTACCTACAGGGATCATGAAGTTAGGCAGATAAGTAATGAATTATGTTTGTACATTAGTAAATTTACCTTTTGTGGTTTAACACAGAAATATGTAGATTTCAGACTACGAAAAGGACTTTTGCAGAGTGTGGTATGACCATGGAAGAATTCATGCAGACAATCTTAGAACAATTTACACATATGAATAACAGATTCACATAAACTGAAAATGGATTCGCACAAATTGACAACAAATTAACGCAAATTGATAACAGGTTTACAAATTTAGAGATTAGATTCAGTGATATGGATGTTAAACTTGATAACCCCACTGCCCAGCTTAACAGATAAATGATTAGATTAGAAACACAATTGAACTTAGGATTTGTCACATTTCAGAAACAGATGAGCAATTAGAAATTATAGAGAATAAGGTTGATGGTAAACTTCAACATGTACATGATGTAAAGACAAAACTGACAAAATGTTGCACAGCAATTGAAGCTTTAGAAAAAGAACTGTCAGACACTAGAACGCTGTTACATAAATATGCAAATAAGAATATTGATATTTTGTCTCCAATTATCAATGAATTAGAAATTATGTTGCAAAAGCTTGAACTAAAAGGACAGTCACAAAATAAAGAATCGCACACTAAGTCTAAATAATTTTTCAAAAATAGGTCCACATGTCCCGCAGCTACACTTGTAGCAGAGGGAGCTTTAATAACAAACAGTTGTGGAAATTTTTCTATCCCTACAAAAGAAGGACCCCACAGTAATACTTAAAGTATATTACATAATTATATTACATTACATTTATCATTTTCCATGGATTCCTTTGAGAGGAGTCTCTGGGATATGGAAAGAGTCAAAGTTTTTTTTATTTTAATTAAGTTCAGAAGAAACAACAAAGGAATTAAGAAAGGAAGTAGAAGACCTGTTAACAAAAAGTAGAATAGTAAGCAATAATTGTGACAATTTCACTCTGATACAAAGTAAAAGATTGAATAAAAAATTTACACTTTCAGGAGACATGCATCCTGTACCGTTTCTAAAATCTTTTAAGGATATGTTACCAGAATATTTTGACTGATTGCAATATGATATGATTTGTAATAAGTCATATGACAGGCAATGCAGCCTAATAAGATATACTACAATTAGAATATTTTACAACTTATCATGATTTTGAAACAGTTTTCAAATCTAAATACTGTAGTGATGATGCACAAAGGAAATTATGATTAGAACTTTCAGGTTCCAAACCTTACAACAGTAATGCATGGAGTGACTATAGAGATTTTGTAGAATGGCACATTAACAAGGCAAAGTATTTAGGCAATCCAATAAGAGAAGAATGCTTACTGAAGGTAATAATTAGCCAATTACCATGGAGAGTGAGAGACAAGCTAGTAGAAAAGAAATGGACAAAAGTTAACAATTTATTAGAATACCTAGAATGAGCTGACACAGGGAAAGACAGTCAGGAAGATGGCAAATAGGTAACATTATCAGTATAACAGTAACAATATAGAATCCTGTTTACCTAGAGAAGACACTAAAAATGTAGCAAACAGAGGACACAACAGTAAGGATCATATTCAGTATGGAAATAGATACAAAAATGGAGATAACAACAAAAATTATCATATTAGTACAATCAACAACAGCATGAACACAAAGAGGAAAAACAAATACACTTCCAGAAAGAGGCTTTGTCCTCTGATGCAATGCAAAATGAGCCACAAGAAATTGCTTCAGGTTTGATAAGGCATGATCATGACAATACATTAACAGAAGAATTACTGAAAGAGAATATACAACCAGTTCATACTGTTATCGTCAATTATAGGCTTAAACTTAATTGAGCTCTTTTAAAATTTTGGATAACTGTAGGCCTGTCCTCATTCAAAACAATCATTCCCTAATTTAATTGTACAATTACATGAGAAATGGATTATTCTTGAAAATTCTTAGACGTTTACAAAACTATATTTTCATACGTTACTGGTACGAGTGTTTTGGACACAATTTATTTCATAGTAATCAACATTTGTTGTTCACTGCTCTGCCAAGAATATGTCACCCCTGAATTTCATTGTAAATTAACAGAAATAAAAGTGTGCTTTTGAGAATTTTTGGAAGGTACCATTGTCCTTTGCATAACTATGAGCAATTTGTAGTAAATCAGCATTTGTGATGTAGTTACTGTAGCAGATATTCTAACTAACTTACTTTGTTACATGTACTTTTTCCTTAAAGATGAGTAGTGCTGTATATTATCTGCATCTGTCATAAATAATATTTGAGTTAACAAACAGCTATAATTTACTTCAAAAGTTTTAAGAAACTGGTAATTTTTACCACAGGTTTTTGTATTGGTTTAATAGAAATCTTGTTTTGTGTATTTGTTTCAATCTTTACAGAGAATTAGCAACTTTTTAACTCAACAGATTAAAAGATAATCAGTAGGTTTAAATTAAAGTTATTGTTTCATTGCCTTGTGCTACATTGCACCAGCCAATGCTGTTCTCAAACAGAGGATGACTTGGTTGACATTCATATGCAGTTGGAAATCACCCTGACTACTGTCAAATGACTGGCAGCTGCTACAAAATCAGTGTGCTGGAAGAGCTCCTGAGAGTTATGTACCTGTGATACTGGTACCAGAGGTACCTCACATACTATCATCTCCTGTGGATCCTGTCTCCTCTGCAGAAAGTACAAGATCTGTCATTACCTGTCCACTTAATGGTGAGTGGCTTGTCAATGGTGCCATGTGCGGGATGGACAGAGACCAGGGAAGACTCAGAGTGTTGTACTGATCCCCCTAACCAACAACTTTCAGGTGCTGACTTTCACTGAAACTGAGCCAGTGGGACTCACTTAGCCTGTTTTGGGGAAACCTATTTTGTCTGGTGTCAGGAGAAGGTAAACGCAAAAGGCTAGGGGTCTATTAATCGTCGGCAGTTCAAATGTATGGTGAATGATGCTACCCCTGAGGGAAATGGCAACAAAGGACAGGAAAGGACACCAGGTGCACTCAGTGTGTATGCCTGTGGGCCTCATTCAACATGATGAAGAACATATTCCAGCATCCATTGAGGGAACAGGGTGCAACCAACTGCATATTGTGGCACGCATTGGAATAAATGATGCCTGTTGTCTGGCATCTGAGGTCATATTTGGGTCATTCCAGTGACTGGCAGAGAAGGTTGAGAACACCAGCCTTGCGCATGGAGTCTCAACAAAGCTATCAGTTTGCAGCATTTTCCCCAGAAATGATCATGGCCCTTTGGTCCTGAGTCAAGTGGAAGGACTGAGCCAGAGACTTCTAAGGTTCTGTGACATGCTAGGCTGTGACTTCCTGGACATGGATCACAGGGTTGAGAGCTGTAGGATCTCCCTAAATAGGTCAGGTGTGCACAAAACATCAGAGGCTGCTATTCAGGTAGCTGCTGTGTGTGGGATGCGCACAAGGTTTTTTTTTTAGATTAGGTGACTCTCCAGCCAACCCAGATACAAAAGCTGTAGGAAATGCAAAAGTATCAATGTAAGATCGAAAGAAATGCTTCTCACAGGTGAGAGTATTAAAATCTTAAGGTAAACTGCTGAAACATTTGCAACAAAGTGCCAAAGTTTGAAGTGTTCATGAAAAGCAGTTAAGCTCACGTAATACTAGGTACAGAAAGCTGGTTGATGCCTGAAATCAACAGCAATGAGATTTTTGCAGAAAATGTTAAATGTATATCAAAAGGATAGGCAAACAGGAAATGGAGGTGGTGCATTTCACACAGGAGACAAGAAACTCAAATCCACCCAGATTGAAATCAAAGCTGCATGTGAGATTGTTTGGGCAAGACTCAGTAACAGGTGTGGGCTTAAAATGATAATTGGATCCTTCTACTGCCCACCAGACTCATCTCCTGATGTAACCAAAAACTTTAGAAAAAACCTCAGTTCACTTGCATGCACTTGTATGTAAGTTCACCAATCACACTGAAATCATTGGTGGTGACTTTAATCATCCAACATTTAATTGGGAGAGTTACACTTTTGTTAATGGTTGGTGTGAAAAGACATCCTGTGAAACAGTACCAAATGCCTTCTCTGAAAACTACCTAGAACAGATAGTTAGGAACTCCACTCATGAAGAAAACATATTGGATCCAATGGTAACAAAGAGACCTGACCTCTTTGAGGACATTCGCGCTGAAACTGTTATCAGTGACCATGATGTGGTTGTGGCAACAATGATTACAAAAATACAAAGGACAACTAAACCAAGCAGAAAGATATATGTGTTCAGTACACTATATAAAGAAATCAGTACTCTTGTATCTCATTGAGGGACTTGAAACTTTCAGCACCGGGCAAGAGCATGTAGAGGAACTATGGCTTAAGTCTAAAAGAATAGTTGGCCATGCACTGGATATATATGAACTGAGTAGAACAGTTTGTAACAGGAGGGAACCTCCATGGTACACAGTCACTGTAAAGAAACTTGTGCAGAAACAAAGATTACTCCATAATAGGTGTAAAATAAAGCATAGGGCTATAGATATGCTGAATGGACATGTTTGGCTGTCAAGGGAGCAATGCGTGATGCCTTCAAGGACTACCATAGCAGAATACTGTCAAGTGATCTTTCACAGAACCCAAAGAAATTCTGGTCATATGTAAAGGCTATTAGTGGCACTCAAGTTAGTGTGCAGTCGCTAGTGAATGAGACAGGAACTGAAACTGAAGTTAGCAAAGCAAAAGATGAAACGTTTAACTCCATTTTCAAATGTTCCTTTACAAAGGAAAACCCAGGAGAATTGCTCCAATTTAACCCTTGTACCACTGAAAACATGAATGAAGTAAGTATTAGAATTGGCGGTGTTGAGAAACAGCTGAAATAGTTAAAATTTAACAGAGCTCCAGGTCCAGTGGAATACCTGTAGGTTCTATATTCAATCTGCAGCTGAGTTAGCCCCTCTTCTAGCTACAATCTATCGCCGATCCCTCGAATGAAAGACCATTCCAAGTTCTTGGAAAAAGGCACAAGTCACACCTGTCTACAAGAAAGGTATTAGAAGTGATCCACCAAACTACCAACCAATGCCTTTGGCATCTATTTGTTAATCTTAGAATGTATTCTGAGCTCAAACACAATGAGTTATATTGAACAGAATGACCTCCTCAATGCCATCCAGCATGGGTTTTGCAAACATCGATCACATGAAAACCGACACGCAGTTTTCTCACATGACATATTGAAAGCTTTGGGTCAAGGCAATTAGGTAGATGCTGTATTTCCAAAAAGCGTTGGACTCAGTACCACACCTACACTAATTGTCAAAAATATGATCATAAGGGTATCAAGTGAAATTTGAGACTGGATTGAATACTTTTTGGTAGAGAGGATGCAGTATGTTATCCTGGATGCTGACTTGAAGAAACTGAGCTTGTAGTGACCCATGCCACACATGGAAGGGCATGTATCATGTACGGTAAATATAGAGCTTACACTAAAGGTGGTGGTGATTAGTGTTTAACGTCCCGTCGACAACGAGGTCATAAGAGACGGAGCGCAAGCTCGGGTTATGGAAGGATGTGGAAGGAAATCGGCTGTGCCCTTTCAAAGGAACCATCTTGGCATTTCCCTGAAACGATTTAGGGAATCACGGAAAACCTAAATCAGGATGGCCGGAGACGGGATTGAACCGTCGTCCTCCTGAATGCGAGTCCAGTGTGCTAACCACTGCGCCACCTCGCTTGGTGAGCTTAGACTAAAGATGTGCATGATCCCAATTAGTTTGCAAACATCAGGCCACATACTGTGGGAGAATATTACTCAACAGGTGTGCAGTTTACTGCTGTAGAGCATTTGTAATCTCCATGGAGTGAGGAGGAATGAAGGAGCTCCGGTACCATGGAAGATTTCTGGCACCGAGGAAGATGATATTATTTGTGTAAGCAATTGTTGTTATATACTATTCACAGAATGTTAACGAGAGGTCTTTTAGACAGTTGTATTAGTTGGTTCCCATGTAACATGTAACATTTTGTGAAAGATTGTGACAATATAGAGAGTTAACTGGAACCAATCTACACTTTATTTAAGTAGAGAAGCACTGTCTTGCTTTATAGCTTTTTCACACATAGGAATCTGCATGGAACAAAGAACTTTGATGCCGAGGAAGAACAGGGCACAGCATAGCTGGACCCTGAGGTAAATCACAAGAGTTACAAGGTTAAATATTTACACCAGTCTAAAAGGGAGTGTTAAGGCAGCAGTGTTAGGTGTAGATGGATGGAGTGATAGTTCTAGAACAGGCATTGCTCAACCAGTCAAAACGTCACCACACTAGCTAAATACAGCAGTCATCAGCTGCTAATAAATGCTACATGTGGTGATCATAAGGTTACAAATGGAATGTGTCAGATAGAAAACAGATTGAAAGGAAGAAATTCTGTAATAAATCAGCAAAGAGAAGACGTGTTTTCAGGGGCAACAGGGAGCATAAATAACAACTTCGATGCACCTGGGCTAAGAGCATCTGTCTAAACCGACAAAACACGCAGCCCTAGATCACCTGCCACACGCGAGCACATAGCCAGTGATGTCCAGCCAGCATGCAGCCTTTGATGACTGATCCATTAACAGAGCGCAGTCTACACATCGCGACACCGGCACACAGTCCATGCCATTGCAATGCCAGCACGCAGTCTACACCACCGCAGTGTCAGCATAGAGGCTAAACCACTGGGTCATCATCACACACTCTTCGACAACCACACCACTGCCAGCATGCAGTAAAACTACGGTGAGCTATACCCAAGTTTCACTTCAAAATTGTTTTTATGGGTGTAGTATGGTGATTCAGCAATATTTGTGAGTTTGTTTATGCCAGTGATAACAAGGAAAATGTCAATAGAGGTTAATAGTGAAATGTTATTATAAAAACTGAAAACACACACAAACACTTAGGAAATCAGATGAAAGACACTCATAAGCACATAGTGAAAAACCAAAACAGACTGCGACAAGAATAAGAAACTCAGATTAAAGACACTTATGAAGTGTTAGGGGCGCATTTATGACATAAACTAGACCAAAGACTCATTGTGTTTACAGAAGAAATTCACACCAAAGTCTTGAAACAATGTGACTTAGTTTGGGAAGAGATTCATGAACATATTAAAGATTTGCATACAGACATAGATAGTTCATGTAACTTCACAGAAACAGAATGTGACTTGGTATAAGATCAGATGCCAGATACACAAATGTGCATAGAAATGTTAGAACAGAGAAGTGACAATGCAGATTCCATATATTCACATGACATACATTCAGGTTTGGAGGAAAAAATACAAGCATTGTTAGATCAAAAATTTCTGGAAACTCCATGCACTTTAGGAAGTGGGCCACTTTCTGTGGAGGAAGTCACTAACACCAAGGAGTTTAAAAGATCATGGGACGGACTGGCAAAAACTAAAAGGGAATTAACATAAAGTCAAATTTTTCCATACAACAGCACTATTACAGGAATTACAGCTGGGAAATGGAATGAATTTTATATGCATTTTCCAAAGTTTAAACCAGATGGGGAAGTACATCCAACGTACTTACTGCAAGTGTTTCCCAGGTCATTATCACAAAAGTAGGAAGACTCTACAAAGATAGATTTCTTTTGGAGAGTAAAGAAAATTAGTCTCAATTGGAGACAGTATATACCGAAATCTGTAGAAGCATTTAATTACTTTTATTCATCAAGGGTATGGACACTTTGGGGTAAGAAATTGTGTTCAACTTAGTGTAAAATTTTACTGCTTGAAGAACTTAGGTAAAAAAGTACTGTCTCTACTACATGCATGTCAAACGTGCCAAAATACAATAATCAATTGGTATTGTTTAAGTTAGACTCGATAATAGCTATAGGCTTATATGACCTCACGGCTGGTAATTTCTTTGGCCAGTTACCAATGAGCAGTGATAGCACCATTATTGTTTACAATATATATAAATGATCTAGTAGAAAGTGTCAGATGTTCTTTAAGGCTGTTTGCAGATGATGTGGTTGCCTAAACAAAGTACCAGTGACAGAAGATTTTAACGATTTACAGAATGACCTCCAGATGAATGGTGCAAGCTCTAGCATTTGACCCTGAACATGAATAAATGTGACATATTGCACACACATAGGAAAAGAAATCCACTACTGTATAGCTACACTATTGATGAGAAACCCCTGGAAACAGTATCTGCCACAAAATATCTAGGGGTAACTATCCAGAGCAACCGTAAGTGGGATGACCATATAAAACAATTAGTGGGAAAAGCAGATGCCAGACTCGGTTTCATAGGAAGAATCTTATGGAAACATAACTCATCCATGAAGGAAGTGGCTTATAAGGTGCTTGTTCGACCCATTCTTGAGTATTGTTCATCTATCTGTCTGGGATCCAGCCAGATAGGACTGATAGAGGAGAGAGAGAGAGAGAGAGAGAGAGAGAGAGAGAGAGAGAGAAGAACCAATGAAGAGCGGCACATTTAGTCAAGGGATTATTTACTCGACATGAGAGCATTACAGAGAAGACATTACAACAGAGGCACTGTGCATCACGGAGAGATTTACTACTGAAATTTTGAGGCAGCACTTTCAGGGAAGAGTCAGACAACATATTACTTCCCCCTATTTATGTCTCGCGTAATGACTCTAAAAAGAAAATTCGAGAAATTAGAGCCAATACAGGGGCTTACCAACAATCTTTCTTTCCACGCACTGTTATGAGTGGAGCAGGGTTGGAGGAATATGTAGTGACTCATGCAGTTCATCAAAGGGCATATACCACATATATCAAATATAAAGCACAGAGTAAAGATGTGCATGAGCCCAATTAGTTTGCAACATTGGGCCACATACTGTGGGAAAGTATTACTCAACAGGTATGGAGTTCACGTGCTGAAGAGCATTTGTAATCTCTGTGGAGAGAGGAGGAATGAAGGAGCCCTGGTACCATGGAAGATTTCTGGCACCGAGTAAGATGAATATTGTGAATATAAGCAATTGTTGTTATATGCTGTTATATACTATTCACAGAATGTTAATGAGAGGTCTTTCAGGCAGTTGTATTTGTTGGTTCCCAAGTAACATGTAACCTTTTGTGAAAGAATGTGACAATGTACAGGGTTAATTGGAACCAACCTACACTTTATTTAACCCTAGATCAGGCGCGCCGTTTCTCATAACATGAGCAGGCGCATGGCGTACTTTGTACACATGTATAGAATAGCTTTCCTTATGTTACCAAGGTAAGTCAGGTATGATCAAAATCACAGTTTAATCTTAGTTTATTTAAACAAGGAGTAAATAAACTTACATAATATGAGCTAAACTACTGTTTTATTAAACAATAATGAAATAAATTTTCACTATAACTATCTGTGACCAAGGACAGGTGTTAAAGAGACAGTAATGACTCATTCAAAGCATTAAGCAATGCATTTGCATCAGGTCTTGGTCAGCTGCTTATTTGACCACTAATTATCTCATAGACAGCTGCCTCAATGTGGGATTATGTTGCTAGTTTGTAACTGGGATCATTTTTTTGAACTGATTGTAAATTTTTTCTCACCTAGCTTGCTTTGTATTTTATATTACTGCTGCTCACTTGGACATATGGCAACACAAATTATCGCTGTGTTACCTGAAGCAATACTGAAGGCATAGGTATAGGTTTGCAGTTGAGGGTTAAGTAGAGCAGCACTGTTTTGTTTTATAGCCAATTCATTTATAGAAATCTGCACAGAAGAAAAAAATCTGATGCCAAGGAAGAACAGGGCACAGCATAGTTGAACCCTGAGGTAAATCACAAGAGTTGAAAGGTTGAATATCTACACCAGTTTCATAAGGCAGTGTTAAGGTAGCAATGTTAGGTGTAGATGGATGGAGTAATAGGTCTAGAACAGACATTGCTCAACCAGTCAAAACATTTGCTACACTGGCTAAATCGGCAATCATCAGGTTGCCAGTAAACACTCCAAGGTGACCACATCAAGGGTGTCCAACCTGTCTAGTTCCACCTTCACGATGTCCTGGAGGACGTGAGGAATTGGACATGCCTGCACAAAGCACGAGGCTGAACCTGGCATCAAATGAAGGTGTACCTTGACAGATGCCAACTGATCCAGACCTGGACTGAACAAATCTGAAAAGGATGTCGTCAGATCTTCAATGCATTGAAACTCAGTATCCAGGGATACCAAATGTTCTCAGAAATGAAAAACTCAAACTGCTTGAAGCCATCTAACCCAAAAATGTTTTCCACTGTTCCCGAAGAAATCACCAAAAATGAAAGCAAGTGGGGCACATTTTTATATAAGACCTCTGTCAAAAACACACCCTACACTGGAATTTCACCACTTCCTCTGAAATGGGGACAGTGGAGGAGGGCACAGTATCACACAGGTAAAGCTGTTGATCAGAGAAGAAAAAGTATCAGTATCCACCTGGAAAGCTACCACCTCACCCATCACGTGCAGTGTGACTAGGAGCTTGACAGGTTTCCCTTATGCCACATTAAGCACAGTATCAATGGTGTGAATGGCACCAGCAGGAAAAAAATGATGCCATGCACAACCATGACATCACTAAGCCTCTGTGTGGGCATGACACAGCACAAAGAAACAATGTGGCCACCAGCACCACAGGCAAAACAGATAGCTGACCAGTGCAGACAGCACAAGTGTGAATGCTGAGGGAAACACTGAGGACATGAGGGCACACCACATTACCCCATGTGATTGCCAGATAGGGAAGGAGACATAACCTCCAAAAAGGAACTATGACTGCCAGACAGGGAAGGAGACACAACCTCCAAAAAGGAAGTACGACTGGGAACACTCGATGTATTGCTGTCCAACTCAGAATGACTGCAGGGAACAAGTAGTTTACCCGGAATGCTAGGATGCACCCTGGTTTTCCTAGTGCATGCTAATGGTATGTGCGCTACCAAGCTAGCTCTCATGGCTGAGACTCTCCTCTACAGCCTCTCCAGTCCAAGTCCCATGTGAGTTCAAAAGCCACAGCAACTTTACGAATTTCGTCTAAGGAAGAATCTGCATGGCACATAGCTTGTGTGCACACTTCACTATCTGGTGCAAATTGAAGAAGAAAATCCCTGATCACAGAACCAGGATACAATCTATGACAAGCATCTGCCAAGCAGGTGAAAATGCAATGATGACTGATACCCTGAAGCTCTGTGACCCTATCCTTATATGATTCTGGCAGCAACTTCCACCACTGATAGAATTCCAACCTAGCACATGCCACCTGAAACTGCCACTCACAGCAGTCTGACAACAAAGTGCAAATAACAGGAATTGACAAAATATCGGGATTTGCCATAGAAGACAACTTGTGGAGGCAAAGCTAACATATCTTGAGAGGACCTTGGCAGAAGAAAGGATCACTTCCAATTGGTTTTAATTACCTGGTACACTTCAAAATGATTGCTGAGGCGCTGTAAATGCCTGTCCCACTGTCAAGCTATCCACAAAGGAAGGAAATGAAGGAACAGCCAGGAGCGAGTCACCCCTCGCAGATAACATCAACAACTGTTATTGCGGTAGGCCCAAATGCTGATGCTAATGCTAATGCTGTTGCTCCATTAACTGCCCATATAACACAGGTTGGTCCTGTTGTTGTGCCTGCTACTGCTGCAACAATTCTTGGTCCATAATGTCAGAGTAATCAAGGCACTGCAGGTCCAAAAAGACTCGTCACCACTGTTGAGGTTAACACTTACTAACACTCATTATTCGTTATTCACTGGATAGACTAATAGTGAACAAGAAGTACAGAGTCACACAGTCGAAGAACAATCTGAGTCCTAAGTGGTAGTTGTCATCACAAGGTGGCTGGCTCAATATGTGAGTCATATGTAACAGCAATGGGAAGTGAAGTGCCCACTTAAATGAGGCAGGTTGGCTACCAGATCCCACCAGGTAACATGGCAATCACCTCGTGGGCGTGGCTTCCTTCCAGCATTTGTCTTGTAGTGGCGAATCACAGCTCACAGCAGCATCAGTAGTGTGGACAGCACGTACAGACTGGTTTTGGACAGTTGTGATATATCCATTTCACGTTGGAGTTGGTTGTATCAGAAGACAGACCTGAAGGACTGATACCCATCTCACCCCCTACCCCAGTCCTCGACAGGTTCTTTACCAAAGAATTTGTGAATGAAGTTGTTTGGCATACCCTGCAGAACGGACTTCGCCAGCTACAACCATACAGGTCCTGAAAAGTGGTTAAAGAGAAAAAAAAAAAAACACACACACACACACACAAAACCACACTTGAGAGTGTGGTTGCATTTGCATGAGAGTTTGTGTGTGTGTGTGTGTGTGTGTGTGTGTGTGTGTGTGTGTGTGTGTGTGCGCGCGCGCGTGCGTGTGTTTTCTCTACTGTTGGTGAAGGCCTTTCTGGCCGAAAGCTTTATCTGTGACAGTCTTTTTGTTGTGTCTACCTGCGACTCAGCATCTCCACTACAAGGTGAGTAGCAACTTTCCTTGTCAAAATACTGCTACATACCATCCTGGATTTTCCATTGTTTGAAAAAGAAAATAGAAATAGAGATTCTTCTGAAAGTAGTATATGAAACTCTACAAAAATCACAGAGCTTTACTGGGATGTGGCCTAGTGTAGTTGTTACAGGGAACATTACATTGACTGTTATAAGGCCAGTTTCCTCATCAAACACCTCCAGCACTCTTAAACTGCCACTGAAGCAGAGGTTACATGTTCTAAACAGTTAACAAATATTTGTCGGGCACTTGTCTCATTATCATGGCATCTTTAAATTAGCAAGTTGTAAGGGAACAGTTCAATCCAACACATCAAAACCTACCCTGAAAACTTTCACGTATATCAAAAGAAATGCACTGTCCAAATTTTAGCTGTTAAGGCACACTGCAAGTATTTTTTTAAAAAAATGATGAAAATTTCCAAATTTATAGCTTGCCAGGCAGCTGTAGAAACATATACCCCTACTACAGCTGTAGCAGAAAGCCCATGCATAACATGGCATGCACATATTCTTGACTAACAGCACATCAGTAAACAATCATAATTTGTAATGTGAATTTCTGTTTCCATTGTTAGTTTCACTGACACATTTGTTCACAGTTACTATTCACTCATATCTGTAAGTCATTTACTATCGATAGTAATTAGCAGGTGTCTTTGTGATATCACTAAGTGTTGAGAATGGAGGTAAAACTGAATTAATTTTCCTTGTATTTTCCTTGTACATGCTTGCTAACAGCATTTGTCCTTGTGCAGGTTCCAGAGTTTCACAATAACGTGGTATCCAATCAATGTTTTCAACCTCACAAAGGCAAAATAAAAAAGTGGTATGCATTTGAAATCAGCTGTCTCTCCTGAAGACCACCATATTGTTATTTATTAGTTAATTTCTTGAGCATTCATTCGAATGATGTTGACATTTCATTTGGATTGTGGAAACAGGGATGTCATTAATAGCTAGTAGTACAGACAAATTTGTAGCTTCTTGTTATCACCTATAATGATGTGTATAAAGCCAAAGCCAAAACCAAAACCAATGAGTCATGTTTCATGCATGAAGTGTGCAAACTGCACTTTATCATATCGAGAAAAAACAAAGAAATAAAACCACTTTCACAGTTGATGAAGAAGCTATGACACAGTTATATGCAACAATGCTAGTGGTATCAGTGGATTACTGTTTCTGCACCTTTCTTATTTGTCTTAAGGGTCCTCAAGGGAAATTAGGGCCAAAAATTAAAAAAAAAGGCCTGTTTCTATGCAAAAATCCTTTAACATAGAAAAATTGGAGAGAACAATTTTCAATACTACATCCAAAATGTTTTCTTACAAGTAGTAAGACTTTTGTTAGACTCGTGGCCTGGACATAACAACACCTCTGTCTTGAAGAGGATGAAAAGGTTGTTAATATAATTTGGATTCCACCTGGAACTAATAATGTGATTCAGCCCTTCAATAACGAAATTTTTCAACAGTGTAAAGCATGTTTCAGAAGACTGTTGGACAATATAATTTCCAATAATTCTTTGTCATTTCAGCTTTATCAGTGTAACATTATTGTTAAACTACAATCATTTGTACAATATCTGTCTGCATCACTGTGTTTCAAGTATGTCTGGCATGCAACACAAAATGTAGGACAACAGCCATGATCCTTTCTTACTCCATCCTAGTTCTGTCTAAATAAAACTAGTAATTACTGTGAAGTGCCTGAATGGATTAATTTTGCTTTTATCAGGTGTGCTTTGTATAAGGAAATTGTTTGTTTTCATCATCCAATATACATTTTGCATTTGTGTTAACTGCTGGGAATTAATAAGGAATGTATAATTGTTAATAAAATATACATTATTCAAAAATTATCATAAAAACTGTGCTATGGCAATTTTTACAAAATATTTGTCAGCAAATTAAAGTCTTGACTGACAGATGTTGTCTGTAATGTAACAAATGTAACATGCTGCCCTGGTAGAATCATACCCTATTTTTTAAATCATCAAATGTACAGACTCTTGGTCTCAGGCTGATTGCTTTAATTTTTAAAATAGTTTTAAGATTAAAGATTTGTTCTGGGCATGATCCATTAGGTCAAAAGTCTGTTTGGTAATCTGAAATTGTACATTCTAGTTGTTCTTGTGCCCTCTTTACGTGACACAAAGCTTCTTGGATGATTGAGTGATTTCTTTTAAGGAATTTGGACCAAGGTTCTTCAATAGCTCAGCTACATTTCCATCTTCTCCCAATGAGATTACTTTTGAGCTTTTTAATGTGACTATAAATTTCTTCTTGAGTTGGTGGTACTGAAGTTTCAATCGCGTGTTCTGATTGTAATCTGAAGAATCTTGTACTTGGTTGTCAGCAATTTAGAAGCTGTGAGAAATATTTGGCTAATTATTGACAATTTTCTTTGTTAGTTAGGGTTGATTTTCCATGTTGTTCCTGAAACAGAGGTTGCATGGAATGTGTCCTTGGATTTGATGTGTGAACATTTTAAAAGTCGTGTGTTTCGTGGTTCCTAAAGTCTTTTTCAGTAGAGTTCAGCTGTCCATTAAGATATTTTCTTTTAGTCTGTTTAAGTATTTTAGCTGTTTGTTTTCTGACTTCAAAAAATTTCTGATGTGTGGTTTCTGATTTGTCACAATTGTAGTTTAAGAACGTTTGTTGCCCCTCTTCTATTGAATTATCACGATTTGTATTCTACCATGGGTGTTGAAGTTTTCTTTAATGGGATCATATCTTTTGCTTTCCATATAATCTCTCCAGTTGTTCGTAAGATGTTTTTACCACACTTCTGTAATTTTTGGTTCCTGGGTTTTTTCAAATCAAATTTGAGAATTAGTGGTGTTTTTTCTTACGTTAATTTAATTTTGACTCTGATGAGAATGTGGTCAGAATCTATAATTGCCCCTCTGCGGAGTTGAATGTTGCCTATTTCAATGTGGTTTATTTGAAATTCACCTAGCTAAAGGATTGCAACCTTTTTTTGTTTCTTAGGCTTCTTTCAAAGTCATGTGGACATGATTTTTAGATTCAACTTGATGCCATTCTTGTTCATGAATTTGTGTGCAGGATAACTGCCGACTGGCTTTTTATATTTTCTCTCATTGCCATTTGTGCGTTGAAATCACAGAACTTTTACACCCTCTTTAGGAATTTTGAGCATTTCAATTTCAAGTTTTTCCCAAAATTTTTCAGTCTTCTCAGGTAATTTTTTGTTGTCAATGTTAGTAGGTGCATGAAAATTAATAATTGTTTATGTTTTGTTGCTGTGCTTATACACATGGTCATTAGTCTGTTGCTGATTTGATTTACATCTATAACAGAGTCAAGGATGTCCTTATTCACAATGAAGGCCATGCCAAATAATGCAGTTCCTTTTGCATATTTTCTTGTTTGCTTTGCTTTTAAGGATACAGTAGTAATTTTAGTCTGCTGTTTCTGAATTGGTGAATCTCATCTCTTGAAGTGCACGGACCTGAATTTTCTGTCTGTTGAGTTCTGTAATAAGATTCTGTAATTTTCCAGTTTGAATAAGTGTTTGGATGTTAAAAGT
The DNA here is from genome assembly GCF_023864275.1 of Schistocerca cancellata. Lineage (NCBI taxonomy): Eukaryota > Metazoa > Arthropoda > Insecta > Orthoptera > Acrididae > Schistocerca > Schistocerca cancellata. The sequence goes on along the minus strand of NC_064627.1, from coordinate 497,155,999 downwards.
GCCAATATACTACATGTATGAGATTTTCATGGAAATTTACCAGAGAACTTCGACTTTCTCTGCCAAGAGTGGATTGACTACCTGGGATAATTTTAACATTACTTGTACAACTCATTCTGCTTGTAATTAGGTTTCTTCTAATGTTGGTTGGGTAGAACTAGGGACTGTTAGTTTCTGGAGCCTAGTGTTCAGATGTGAGGTCACATGGTGAATAGACACTGACCAGAGTACCGGTGGTTACCACACAGACATGTCTGAACTTTTAAATATTTTATCTTCTTTATAAAGCTTGCCTCTTCCACCAGTTCAACTGTTCCAATGATCTGCATCTCCACTTTCACTGCCACTGAGATCTTCGCTGTTATCCTGGCAAAGAGAGCTTACAAGGTACTATCACCCGGGTCAGGTGAACTAAGATTTGTTTAACAATGTCTTAGTCCTTTTCAAACCGGTTGGGACCAGTTTAGGTGGAATTAGTTTGTTACTATTTACTAATGTAAAACTTTGTTAATTGTAAAGTGATGTTCCTTATGACACATATATTTTGTACATAAGTATATTATAGAGACCTTTTCTTTTTGACTCTTAAGTGTCTGCTAAGAAAGCAGCTTTTGGATGTGGAATCCCTATAATTTTGTATCGATTTTCATAATGATGGAAAAGCTTGCTCATTTCTTTCTTTAATTCTGAATTGTTATGACAGACCTTCACTAGCATCACGTCGTGTAATCATCCAGTTCACCATTAAAACCATGCACAACAGACTTGATCAAGTGGACCATTGATTGGTTGAGCCCACATTCGCACTGAGGGTCGTTCGCGAGGCCCCATGTTGTCATCATCTCCCTGAATCTTCCGACACCCGTCCTCATAGGGTTCTGCGTAGTCCACACTCTTCTGGAAAGCTTAAAGCCCTCTATTGGTATGCTTGGGTCAGTAACCAGTTTTCTGTTCTTTACTGTGCTTCTACTCCATAAACTTTTCCATTAATTTTCTGGGTCAAAGGGAAACAACTCTTCACCTGTTTGCCATATGCTCCACTGGTTCTTTACTGTCCATGATACTGGATGGCAAAGTAAAGTCTGATTGGGAGCTAAGACTTCCTGTTATTCAATCTGGTTCATCTTTTTCACCACACTACTTCTGATCGAACTTATTTTCTCAAAGTGCTGCAATTACTGCTGGAAGTTAAGACTACATCCAATTCTCAAAATAAATATGACTCTTCTGATGAACGACAGTCATACATTGTACTCTTTTTTTACAGTGTTTATGCAGTACAAAAGTACTTTACCACGTGGAACATAAAATATATTTATATGGACTACCAGTCCAAAAATGTCTGTCTTATGTAACAGATTTCAATTGAGTCCCTGTATAACAAGTTTCTCTCTTGTCTCCACGATGTCATACGCATCCTCTACGGTGTGCATCATACCTCCAAGGCAGGAACCGATGACACAGAATAAACCATCCAACCAGCAGGTACCGTGAACATGATCCAATGTTTATCATTTTTTTGTTTCCAAATAGTAGATTATCAAATATATTATCAAAATAAACTTTTTATAGCGGTGACCACCATCCGTCAGTATGAAAAGTGCTTATACAACACATCATGTGTTACACTACAAATGGTAATGCATCTTGTACTTTATTCTGTGACCCTTTTATATGATTACTTTCTATCTGACAATGGAAACTCCAGGTTGGAATATCAACAATGTAGGAAAAGATATATTGCTACTTACCATAGAGATAATACATTAAATTACAGACAGGCACAATTAAAAGACACTTACACATCAACACAGCCACAGACTTCATCAGAAAAAGAAAGATAAACACATACTACTCATTTACATAAGCCAAGCACACCTCACACAAACAAGACAACCAACTGTGTGCTGAGGTGTGCTTGCTTGTGTTAATGAATGATGTGTGTTTTTCCTTCTTTTTATGATGAAGGCTGTGACCAAAAGCTTCTGTGTGTCTTTCAATTGTGCCTGTCTGTGACTTAATGTGTTATCTTTATGGTAAGTAGCAAACTAACTTTTCCTACCTTATTAATTCCTATCTGAAATATTCCTTAGGAAGAACACGCATTGCATTAATTGATTATGTAACAATCTACTTTCCATAAGAAAAGCTAATGCTTGATGATATGTCTAAATAACTAATTTAGAGCCCCAAATTAATGTCTGAAACTTTTGTATGCTCCATACAATTGCCAACAGTTTCTGTATAGTTACTTGTTACTGTATAGTTACTTGTGTTTGTTTAAACTCCTACTTGCAAAGGCAATCGTATTATGCTCTCATAAATTACGGTCGCATTCACCCTGAAATAATTCACATGCACCTTCATATTCTGAGGTATATGTCACACAGTTAAATGTTTTGAATATCACTGGGTGTTCTAATATAGGAACGACTACCAAGGATTCTTTTATATTTTGAAAGGCTTCCGACACACCTGCAGCCCATATTCACTTTGACCACTGTTTTAGTAAGGACAACTGTCTTGGATCGTTCATAGGCTGATCTTTAATAATCCTGCCAAGTAATTTCTTCACATTTCTAGGTTCTGAATAACCCATGCTCACTCCTATTCATTCTGGATCTGCTTTTATTCCATGTACATCTACTAGATACCCGAAAAACTTTATTCATGAAGTTTGATAGTAAAAAAAAGTAAGGTTGGCTAATAATTTACAATGTTCTTCTCAGGTCTCAGAACTTACTACATGTATGATTAATTCCTGTAGCATTTCATTACCAAACTGCTTACCATGCATGTATAAACACTGCTACAGGAATGTTTAACTCGTAATGCAGAATTCTAAACTGATATGACTTCGCTTCAAACAGAAAAGCAGTGAAACTGCCTCGAATTTTCATGCAGTATTACCAGCCAACATCCATCAGTTACGTCTGTTGAACTACAGTACTTTGCTTATTTAAATTTAGCCAATAATTCAGTACAAACTGCTCTGTCTCTCCCTGTCTCTATAAGTTGGTCAAGTGTTTGTGCATCTAATACCAAATGCACTTATCCATTAGATTTTCATACTATTAATAAAGAATTGTTACACACACTTACATTACTTCAATAATCTCATTTTCAACTATTTTACTAATTTCCTTTTGTATTGCTGATCTTAAGCTTGGAGGTACTGGATACAGTTTACACAAGAAAAGTGTCTCATATTTTATCTTAAACTGGCAAACGTATTCTCCAATCACTCCTGATTTATTTGAAAATATCTGGCCATATTTAAATTTAAATATGATCTTGCACAAATCTTGTTTGTGCTCTGAGGTTAACAGACTTGATTCATAAGCTTCGACATATTTGCTCATCGATTTCCCCAAATCTGCTAACGACTCCTCTCTGGTCGCTACTTGTGCAGAAGCAACTAAATGCTTTCAACTCAACTGTCCATTTTGTTTTTCTGTTAAGTAAATAGTCTTATATGGTACTATACAAGTCGTCCAGTACAAGTCTTTAGTGTCAAAATTCAATGCCACTTTATACGTTAACAACCAATCAATGCCTAGCAATGTTTTTAAATTTGTATTTGGCACTACCAATAAAGCTTGCATAAACATAAAATTACTTACGATTAAGGATAATCTCATTTATTCTTTAATTAATTTTTCTACATTGCCATTTATTCATACAATATGTACATCCATCACAGGTAATATAGGACACAGATTCTTATTTGCAATTGTTTCAAAAAAATTCTGGGATACTAAGGATTTTTACTCCCTGGGTATATGCAAAGATCGAATTTATTTTCCTATTCTTCTACTGTTGTAGATTTAGTTTGATCCTTCCCTAATATTTTGTCTTCTTCTAATAGATACTTACGTGTTGGTACAGAATGCATGAAAGTAATTAATTCTTCTACATATGGGCCTACTATTGCATTGTAACGTACTAGATCCTGGCCCCTGCCACAGGACATTCCATGTTTCCCACTATGATTATTGGAGAAGCTCCCATTAAGGGTCCTTGATTTTGAAAAGGCTTGTTACAACTTCTAACTGCAATACGGACAAAAATTTGTGATTTTATATTTTTCTGCATATTACACACCTGGTTACATCGACTGTGATTTCTTTCATTCATGCTAAAAAAAATTCTTTTTTCTTTGGAAACTTATTTGGGTAACAACCAGTCTCATTGTTGTCATTCATGGGACCTTCCCCCCTGTGTAGTTGCCTCTTTCTTCAATAAAAAGTAATAGATTGTTATCATTAGTCCATCATCTATATCAGATCTCGTTTCTTACATGATAACGAAGTCTTCATTCTAATACTTTTACTGAATGTGTCTCTTCAAATGGGCTGTGGAAGTATTTTGACCTATCAAATGCCACTCTATTTCTTGTGACTACCCCATGTATTACTATAATATTGAGGATCTAATCATTTCAATGTCAATTTCACTTTTTACTTGATGATCAGTACCTTCTTTTAAATTTCTCTTGGAAATCATTCCACAATTTGATATCCTCAGAATGAGCATTCCCTGTCCTGCTGCATCGCCTACCAGGTAACTGAGCACAAAATCTATGTTTCTTGGGTAAGGACCCGGAGAAAACCCTCAAAAAATATATCAGATGCACTTCTCCATCTGGTTTAAATTTCAGAAATTGTTTGGACAAATTGAGTTCATTTCCTAACTGTAGTTCCTCTAACAAATCCCAAAATACCAGTACTACCAACAGTCTGTCTTTTTCTAACTTCTGTTTTAGTTTTTTCTAATTCATCCCACAGCTTTTGAAACTCCCTTCCGTTTTCTTTAGTATCCCTCACAAAATCAGTTACAGTATTAGGAGAGTAAACTCTTTCTTATAGTTTCTGCTCCACTAGTTCTTGTAAGTGCTCCTCAAAACTAATCACTGTATTCTGTGGACTTAATGCTCCATTTCATCCATTACTCTGCCCTAGCACCTCTATCTGTTAATTGCATCTGAGATTTGCTCATTAACACACACAAATTCATGTTTAGTGAAATCTTTTCTTTGTTTCATTTTGTCGTTGCATCTTTAAACTGCTCTTGAACTCCATTCCTGACTGAGTCACATTTTTTAATTATTTCCATTTGTAACTCCTTAAGTAGAGACGATATGATTGCTTATACACTTTTTCTCTTCCCCTTGGGTTTTAATACCTTTACACACACCTTCCCCTTCAGTTTTAATCCTAGAAGACAAATCTTACACTTGTATTTTGATAGTATCAAGAGGTTCTGTCTTTAATACAAGATCACTATAGGTCAGCTGTTCTTTAGAGGCTTTAATGCTATTCGGTAACTCTTCAAATTTTTTTAATGTTTCTGCTAAACTACTTTCCATCCTGCATGTCATACTTACAGTATAGACAACAACGTATATATAGTTCTTAAATAATGCGACTATGTTTTCACACCATTGCACAAAACCAGAGAACTTTCTTTGTCACAATGAACAAAGGAAACCAAGTTTTGGGTTGAGTATAGCTCACTTCTACTTCAAATACCTTGGCGTTTTGCAATACCAGCGCATAGCTGAGTTGATGTGACGCTGAGCTGCAGCAATGTTAGTGTGTACATGACTGGATCTCCCAACACTGTTGCATAGTGAGCCGCCTTCATGATGAATTCTGACTGCTATAGCATCATTGGGAACTGATGACCTAATTGTAGTCCTCCGATCCAAACCAAGAAATTTTCTGTATTGTTAAACAAATTTCCTTCTATTGTTGTGCCCAGTCTAGCTTTAGCACAAGCATATTTACAGCTGCTGTTCTTGTTATATATGACCATGTTAGTTGCTGAACTCTCTGTTAAAATTTTAAAAATTCTTTCTTCTTAATTTATTTTATGTTAATGTTTCTTATATATGTAAATCAATCCATGGAACACCACACTTGTATACACTGATGTTTTCTCTGTTGTTGATGTAGGCTATTCAGAGCAATGACATATTTTTCTTTTCTGAAATTTTTCTCTAAATAATCTTTTTCCAGTTATATCTCTCTCTTCCTTTAGCACTTCTAATTCGCATCTTGCACTAGGGTGCCAAATTATGTGAAATATGGTCAAGGAAGTGTGATTTGTGGAAACTGTGATCTGTCACCCTCTTGCCCTCGATGATGACATCTTCTAATAAAACTTCATGTGCAGTCACCTATATTGGTGTTTTGCTGATTCGGAACTGCAATGTCCGTGTTCCAATAGTAGTTTATGGACTACGCCTCCCCTTGCATTGTTTATGTGATGGAAGAGCACCCAAATTTTCTTCCAAACTACTAACATTTCTCACAAGAACTCCACGCTTAACTCCTCCATTAACTCTTCTTAATACAACCCATTACTTACACTCACAATGACTTCAACAGTCTTCAAAATATTTCATTATGACTGACTGATCTTTATATAATCTTAGTTCAGACAAGTTAGTTTAGGCAAGTTACCACTATCAGTTCATTAGATTATTTGATTGTCACACCATTTACATTGTTGTTGTCGCAGCCATTTTCTCCCTGGCTGCAAATATCTCCAAGCTATGGTGTCAAGGGTGGCTCCACAGCAGGTGGAGATGCTAACTTGCTGTCCTGCCTTGTAGATATGATGTGCCCATGTGTTTCATCATGCTTGTACCCATTCCTCCCACAGTGTGAAATTCACAAACTAACTACTAATAAAATAAACTTTCTTCAATTCTTGCAAGCATCTTTCATAATTATGAAGGCTCGAGAGGTTTGATATGATATACCCTGTTATCAAAATTGATGTCACATCTCACATTGCAGTGAGTACTAAAAGATATAGCCTAATACAGGCTGATTAACATGACTGAAGTCAAGAATCAATAAAACCAGGAGATACAAATAAGTAGAAATGAGAAAGAGATAAAGGGTGAAGGTAGCGGGTTGCTCCACCCAGAAAGCAGCTGAGCTGTAAGCCCCCAGGAACACATGATGGGATGGAAGACGCACCCTCTGCATCTGACCGGTGATCCTCACCCTCCATTATCACAAGAAAACTAGCAATACAAACAAGTTGATAAAATCTCAGGAAAGAAATTGATCATGAGGCAGTAAATCAACAACAGATGTAAAAGACAAAAGACAGGAAGTGCAGAAGCCACGCCGAATCACTGAGAAAGGGCAGCCATGGGTCCCCTAGGTTGGAGCAATGGGACACCCCTTCAGTCCCTCAAGTGGCAAAAGGGGGCAATGTGTCCTAACTCACATAGAGGAGCAGAAACCACCTTCAAGTGTAAAACATAAAACCAGATCAGCCAATTTGGTGGTGTCCATTGGCACCAGAGGCAACGAGTCAGCAAGTTTAAGGTTTCGCTGAAAGGTGGTCAAACTAGGACAGTCCAGTAGGATGTGAATCACAGTCAGACAGGCACCACACCACCAGTGTGGTGAATCTTCATGTCATAGGATGGTCATGGGTCAGCCAAGTATGGCCACTGCAAAGCAGACAGAGTATGATAACGAGTCCCTGTGAGAAGCACAAAGGGAAGACTGTTATGTGGCTGTGGTCTCCTTTATAGCTCCCAGTTTGTTCAGAGGAACAAGGGCACACCAGTCCATGTTCCAACCTTCCGGCAACTGACAACATAAGCGACGACAGAAGATCTGGTTCTGGTATCCCCATCTCCACAGTCAGCATCGTGGTAGCCAACTGGTCAGATGTTCATTTCCTAGGACTCCAACGTGACCTGGGGTCCAGACAAAGATGACCAACCATCCAGCTCAATAGAGGTCACGAAGAAGATCCTCGACAGTCACAACCAGCAGGTGTTGAAGGTAGCACTAGTCAATAGCCTGAAGACTATTCATAGAGTCACTGCCTATTAAGAACATCTTGTCAGTGCAAGAACACATTTGACAGGCAGCTTGAGCAATTGTCACTAATTCTGCAATGAATGCACTGCATCCATTTGGCAGGTAGTGGAATTCATTGCACCTTTGTCCATTGAATGTAGAGCTGTCAGTGTATAGCACTACCGAACCCAGAAATGCATCAAGAATGCCAGGAATAGGTAGTGAAAAACCGTAGGGTCACCTGAGTCAAAGGGTATATCAAGAAAGATCTGTGGACGGGGTACACACCATGGGGGCATACACAATTGCTCCCTGACAAGAGATAATGATGTGAAATGTGATCGTCACTCCAATCCTACCCCTCTGTTGCAGGAGGTAGATCTTCCTACAGGGACAGAGGACACGGAGTCTTGGTTATTCAGCGTAGCAGCGAATGTGCATAGCATAGTTGAGCAGCAGTTTTGGAGCCTGATCTGTATTGGAGAGATCACAACCTCCACTAGTAGGCTGTTCACAGAGTTGTTCCAGAATGCATCTGTTGCAAATCTGACTCCACAATGGTGTATTGGTTCCAGCGTCTGCAATGCTGAGCCGTGACTGAGGCAGAAAAGAATATTAAACTGTGTCCGAAGGTTGGGAAGCAATGTCAACCAGGTATCAAAGGACCAGTGCCAAAAAGTGATAAGACTCCAGCTTATTGAGCAACTGATCATCAAGGCAGAGCTTTGTATGTGGATGGGTCAGTATGCTCTTTTCATATGCAGTTGGCATTCAGCAACACCCCTGTGGAGGAGCAATAGTCAATACAAAAGCTGTCAACATACAGGGTGACACTGAAGACCCCACAGCTGCAGCTGGACAACTGATAGCCACTAGAAAAAGACACACACTCAATCCTGAGCCCTACAGCACCCCATTCTCTTGTATCTGGGGGAAGGGGGTGGAGGGGTGGGGGGGGGGGGGGGGGGGGACTGGGCTTATTGTGGGAAACATCCACTTGAACCCAGAAAGTCAGGTGTGACAAGAAGTTACAAATAAAAATTGGGAGTGAGCCCCATAGACGCATGTGGATGTGGATGCAGTCTGGCCTGGAGCCATGTTAGAGCAAAGGGCTAGAGTACTGAGGAATTCCCACTCAATGAATAAAGCATTATATTGCTTCAGGTGACATGTAGTGAAAGGGAAGTGAATTTGCTCCACTCACTGTCTGTGGACATGGTATGCAGCGTGATGATTCTCAGACACAAAGTTTCGCGCATAATGTTCGGTGACAGCATTTGTGCAGTATAGACAACACTATTCCGGACGATGTGAAGTACATCTATGGATCTATGGGGAACTAGTGTCCACAGAGGAATCAAACCTCTGTCCAAACAAGCACAGGAGCGGTATGCGATATAATAGTAGTAACATACCATTTCCAGCATTCTTGTTTCTGTCTTTTTTTGGTGATGGACCTGAGCGGGGAGCCATTTAAAGGCAATGAGATGCTCCATCGCTGGATGTCACTTATGGCATTGAAAGGCTCACCTGAGCTCATCTGCAACCTCTAACAGCCAAGACGATTTCTGAAGTCCACCTAGGTACTGTTTACCAAGAAAGGGGGGTGGTGGGGTGGGGATCCTGAGGAATATGGGACTGCTACGTCTGCTGCTGACATAATGGCTGCAGTTGTGATCTGGACAGCCTCATCGATACTTCCATGTGGCGTGGTGCTAACAGCGAGGGCAGAGCCAGAGGCAGATGCATCCCTGTCAGCATTGCTGAGAGCCCACCTGTGTGGATGCAGAGGTGACAAAACCAGGCTGCAAATGAAGAGATGAATGGCTGAATAAGATCCATATGCCACACTGAAGTATGTAGGGGCATTGGTATTTGAGAGACAAAACTGCTCCCTGCAGTTGACACAGAAGGGAGAGGGCCACAAGCAGTGTCCGAGTGCAACTGATGTCCACAATCCTCTACAGACAGTGCAGGCGTTACAACACAAAAACATGTGCCCAAGTCTTGTGCATTTGGAGTCAGCATGGGATGGTGAACATAAGGTTTCACATCACATTGATACACCATCACCTTGTTCTTTTCAGGCAAATCATCATTTGGTACCAAATGGACACAGCACACAAAATGCACATACCAGCACTCAACACTGGTCTCTATAAGGTCACAATGGAAGATGATACCCCGTACTATATTGAGATTGTTTTGGGGAGTGATAGTAACAGAAATGTCATCCAGCTTGTTACATGGTGTGTGGCTAATAATACCCGCAATTGAGCAAGGGGTGCCACTTCCAACAGAACTGAAGCACTTTCCATTTTCAAAATCCGTGATACTTCTCCAAACTTTTTCTCAAGGTATTCAACAAAGAATAATGGCTGTGTGGTCATAAAGGAATCCTTTATGTTCCTCCCAAGGTTTAGCCATGGAATGAAACATTGTGGGATCTTATCTCTCTGCATTATAGTAACTCTTTCCTGAAGAAAAGACTGCTGGGGCCATTTGGCGAGCACTAGCTTCATTTGTGAGTCATCCACCTTGCTGCCACCCACTCCAAAGGGGGGGGGGGGGGGGGGGGGGGCTCTCCCCATGGCGCCATCCACCCACAGCAATGGCTACCTTGCTGGTTAACCATCCCCAGTCACCGTGCCCCAGCCATAGCAAGTGCATACTCCCTGGCATATCCATGTACTTTCCAGCATAGGTGCCAATAGTGGGATTTCTGTGTAGTTGGGGGCACCACTGTGCAATTACTTCGTGACCCCACCCCCTTATCCCTACCTACACTCTCAAACACACACACACACACACACACACACACACACACACACACACACACACACGTGATGGCTACTGTGTTGGCTTTTGGGGATATTACTATATTACTTCACACACACACATACACACGTGATGGCTACTGTGTTGGCTTTTGGGGATATTACTATATTACTTTTGCCAGCCCCTCGCCACTCCTCCCCCATTAATCACGGACCTTGCCATTCGTGGCGAGGCTTGCATGCCTCAATGATACAGATAGCCGTACCGTAGGTGCTTCCGCAATGGGGAGGCATCTGTTGAAAGGCCAAACGAACATGTGATTCCCGAAGAGGGCCAGCAGCCTTTTCAGTAGTTGCAGGGGGCAACAAACAGTCTGGATAATTGACTGATCTGGCCTTGTAACATTAACCAAAATGGCCTTGGTGTGCTGGTGCTGCGAACAGCTGAAAGCAAGGAGAAATTACAGCCGTAATTTTTCCCCGAGGCCATGCAGCTTTACTGTATGGTTAAATGATGATGGCGTTCTCTAGGGTAAAATATTCCAGAGGTAAAATAGTCCCCCATTCGGATCTCCGGGCGGGGACTACTCATGAGGACATTATTATCAGGAGAAACAAAACTGGCATTCTACGGGTTGCAGTGTGGAATGTCAGATCCCTTAATTAGGCAGGTAGATTAGAAAATTTAATATGGGAAATGGATAGGTTACAGTTAGATATAGTGGGAATTAGTGATGTTCAGTGGTAGGAGGAACAAGACTTTTGGTCATGTGAATACAGAGTTATAAATACAAAATCAAACAGGGGTAATGCAGGAGTAGGTTTAATAATGAATTATAAAAATAGGATAGTGGGTAAGCTACTACGAGCAGCACAATGAACGCATTATTGTAGCCAAGATAGACATGAAGCCAACGCCTACCACAGTAGTACAATTTATATTCCAACTAGCTCCGCAGATGACAAAGAGATTGATGAAATGTATGATGAAATAAAAGAAATTATTCAGATAGTGAAGGGAGACGTATGTAGATAGTATGGACACATGAAGAGAATGGATGAGGGAAGAATTCCAAAGAGGATGTTTGATCTGCAACTGGAGGGGAAGAGGCCCAGAGGAAGACCAAGGGATAGATGGGTGAAGGGAGTGAAGGAATGTGTGATGAGAAGAGGAGAGAACTGGACGAAGGTGGAAGAGGGGGAATGGTGGAAAGACAGAACACGATGGAGAGGCTTGTGTTCCCGACAGACCCAGCCAGTGGCTGGAAACTGTCCAAGATGATGATGATGATGATGATGAAGGGAGACGAAAATTTAATAGTCATGGGTGACTGGAATTCGATAGCAGGAAAAGGAAGAGAAGGAAAAGTAGTAGGTGAATATGGACTGAGGGAATGAGAGAGGAAGCCGCCTGGTAGAATTTTGCACAAAGCATAACGTAATTATATCTAACACTTGGTTCAAGAGTCATGAAAGAAGGTTGTAGAAATGGAAGAGGCCTGGAGACACTGGAAGGTTCCAGATAGGTTATATAATGGTAAGACGGAGATTTAAGAACCAATTTTTTCAATTGTAAGACATTTCCAAGGGCAGATGTGGACTCTGCCCACAATCTATTGGTTATGAACTGTAGATTAAAAACGAACAAACTACAAAAAGGTGGAAATTTAAGGAGATGGTACCTGGATAAACTGAAAGAACCAGAGGTTGTAGAGAGTTTTAGTGAGAGCATTAGGGAATGACTGACGAGAATGGGGGGAAGAAATACAGCAGAAGAAGAATGGGTAGCTTTGAGAGATGAAATAGCAAAAGCAGAAGAGTATCAAGAAGGTAAAAATATGAGGGCTAGTAGAAATCCTTGGGTAACAGAAGAGATATTGAATTTAATTGATAAAAGGAGAAAATATAAAAATGCAGTAAACGAAGCAGGCAAAAAGGAATACAAACATCTCAAAATTGAGATCAAAAGGAAGTGCAAAATGGCTGAGCAGGGATAGCTACAGGACAAATGTAAGGATGCAGCGGCATATATCACTAGGAGTAAGATAGATACTGCCTACAGGAAAATTAAAGAGACCTTTGGAGAAAAGATAGCCACTTGCATGAATATCAAGAGCTCAGATGGAAACCCAGTTCTAAGCAAAGAAGGGAGAGCAGAAAGCTGGAAGGAGTATATATAGGGTCTATACAAGGGCCGTGTACTTGAGGACAATATTATGGAAATGGAGGAGGATGTAGATGAAGATGAAATGGTTGATACGATACTGCATGAAGAGTTTGACAGAGCACTGAATGACCAAAGTCAAAACAAGGCTCCGGGAGTAGACAACATTCCATTTGAATTACTGATAGCCTCGGGAGAGCCAGCCCTGACAAAACTCTACCATCTAGTGAGCAAGATGTAGGAGACAGGCGCAATACCCTCAGACTTCAAGAAGAATACAGTAATTCCACTCCCAAAGAAAGTAGGTGTTGACTGGTGTGAAAATTACTGAACTATCAGTGTAATAAGTCACAGATGCAAAATACTAACACAAATTCTTTACATATGAATGGAAAAACTGGTAGAAGCCAACCTCGGGGAAGATCAGTTTCGATTCCGTAGAAATGCTGGAACACATGAGGTAATACTGATCTTACAACTTATCTTGGAAAACAGATTAAGGAAAGGCAAACCTATGTTTGTCGCATTTGTAGACTTAGATAAAGCTTTTGACATTGTTGACTGGAATACTCTCTTTCAAATTTTGAAGGTGGAATGGGTCATACAGGGAGCGAAGGGCTATTTACAATTTGTACAGAAACCAGATGGCAGTTATAAGAGTAGAGGGGGAAGCAGTGGTTGGGAAGGGAGTGAGACAGGGCTGTAACCTATCCCCGATGTTATTCAATCTATATATAGAGCAAGCAGTAAAGGAAACAAATGAAAAATTCGGAGTAGGAATTAAAATCCATGGAGAAGAAATAAAAACTTTGATGTTTGCCGATGATATTGTAATTCTGCCAGAGACAGCAAAGGACCTGGAAGAGCAGTTGAACGGGATGGACAGTGTCTTGAAAGGAGGATATGAGATGAACATCAACAAAAGCAAAACCAGCATAATGGAATGCAATGCTGAGGGAATCAGATTTGGAAATGATACACTTACAGTAGCTGATGAGTTTTGCTATTTGGGGAGCAAAATAACTGATGATGGTCGAAGTAGAGAGGATATAAAATGTAGACTGGCAATGGCAAGCAAAGCATTTCTGAAGAAGAAGAATTTGTTAACATCGTGTATAGATTTAAGTGTTAGGAAGTCTTTTCTGAAAGTTTTTGTTTGGAGTGTAGTGATGTATGGAAGTGAAACATGGACAATAAATAGTTTAGACTAGAAGAGAATACAAGCTTTCAAAATGTGGTGCTACAAAAGACTGCTGAAGATTAGATGGGTAGATCACATAACTAATGAGGTGGTACTGAACAGAATTGGAGAGAAGAGGAATTTGTGGCACAACTTGAGTAGAAGAAGGGATCAGTTGGCAGGACATGATCTGAGACATCATGGGCTCACCAATTTAGTACTGGAGGGAAGCATGGAGGGTAAAAATCGTAGAGGGAGACCAAGAGATGACTACTTAAGCAAATTCAGAAGAATCTATGTTACAGTAGGTACTTGGAGATGAAGAAGCTTGCACAGGATAGAGTAGCATGGAGAGCTGCATCAAACCAGTCTCTGGACTGAAGACTACAAGAACAACAAAAACTACTACTTTTGCCAGAAAGAAAGGCACAAAAGGTGGAATGTACACTGTGTAGGGTGACCTCCCCATATGAACCACACTTGAAGGAGGAATGGTAGGTCTAACCCAACAATGCGAATCATGTATTTAAGGACGAAAAGTTGTTTAAAGTGTTGGATGAGGGGAAAACAAACCAGTGTGTCCAAAATCATAAACCAAATCCAAGTGTGATTGGTGTAGTGTCATCCAAACAACAACCCATGTCAAAGCTGGTACCTCATGACAGAACAAGTAAGGATGGTCGCTGCACGACACAGCCAGGAATGAGAGATGTTGGCGTAGACACGCCCTCAAGAGGTTCCATATGCCGCTGCTGCTGAAAGAGTACTTACGTCAGAGCACAGTGCTGCTCATCCCACTCTGTAATCATCGTTTAAATGACAGCATTGTCTTACATCAGATCCAGCAGTATGAGTTGTATTAGAAGCCACAACTGTATAAGTTCATGATATGAGGTTATCATTCTGCATTGTGTTAAGTGATAAAGAGTTGAGTGACTGTAACAAATACATAGATATTCCTGTGGACCTGGATTGTTTTGTTTTCAATTTAAGTTCAGATTGTTCAAGTTTTAATAAAGTGATTTAATATATTGTTTGTGTTGTAGTATCTGCTCAACCTCCTCCAGAAGTACATCAATGATTGCTAGGATCCACTACCATGCCGACACAAATATCTCAGGTGTTTCTTCAACTTAAACTACAGTTGACACCAAGAACGTAATCCAACGTAAAGGCAGTGGAGAAAAAAGAATAGTAGAAGGATGGACTTACAGCACGAAAAAAGCAGCAGCACTACAAGGGCCAGGGCCCTGTGTTGGACAAGCACATACTCACAAGTGAGAGGTGACCCAACTTAGTTATATCAGAGGCGCACACATTTTAAGCTAGAGAAAATCTGTTCAGAATTTGTGTAAACAGTCTGAATTGGCAACTACTGAACTAATAAAGCTGGATGCCCAAAAGAAGTTCATCATACTGTGTGTATACAACTCACTCAGTTGTAATGTGGACACTTTCTTCAATAAATTAACTGAAGTCCAGGAAAGGCCTCAGCCCCCTAAACTAATATGACATGTGGAGACATGAATATTAGCAAGGTGTTGAGGGCAAAATTAGTAATAATCTTATAAAAAATTTGAACACTTTTAGCATGTTAGAAATGGCAAATTTAGTGAATGATTTTTCTCTGCAGAAAAGTTGCGACAAACTCTTCCTACTACACATGCACTACCCACAAACCCACAATGACTTACAGAGCGTGCACAATGTTGATTCCCACCCCACAAACAGAGCTTAAGCAGGAAGACAATATGGAAATTAAAAAAATAAGAAGTCAGTAGGTACGAATCAAGTTCCCGTCTCTGTTCTGAAGATGTGCACAGACAGCATACAAGCCCCATAACATGCATGATCAATGAATTTTTTAGTTCAGAAGTGGAATAGAAGGAGCACAATATCAGCCATTAGTGTTGCCAAAAGTGGTACTTGAAGCTCTTGACAAGTGTGAATGTGTTACAGACATATTCTTAGACTTGGCCAAGGCTTTGGATGCTGTTGACTGTGAAATACTATTAAAAAGCAAGGTGTGTGAGGAATAACAAATGAGTGGTTCAGTCTTACCTGGAAAACAGGGTGCAAAAGGTAGAGGTAGTCTGTTGATGATAAATTTTTAGCAAAACAAATGTCGGACACAATGTATATATAAACATAGGTGTCTCTCAGGATAGTTTACTGGGTTCTGTTCTGTCTTTAATATATATCAATGACTTTTCAGGCAGTTGAAGATATGGAGAAAGACAACAATACTATAATCACTGGTAAAATAGCAGAACTCCTATTACAGAAAGCAAATGAATTCATCAAATGATAGGGCAGAATGTAATAAATTTACATTGGATATAAAGGAAACAACAGTGTCCAGACAGAAAACAACTCTGTTGTATTAAACATAGATGATAAATCTATAGATTGTGTAACTAACGCAAAGTTGTTAAGGATGAATAACATTTAATGAGCACACACAAAGATATTAGCAAAAAAAAGTCATCAGCACGTTACACTCTTAAGGTTCTATAAAAAGTTTGTAACAGCATGTGATGGCATACTAATCTTACTCACATTCCATTCTTAGCTATGGACTTCCTTTCTGGGGACTGAAGGCATGAAACATGGACACAATTTTTAAGTTGCAGAAAAGGATTATATGAATAACCAGAAGTAGTAGTAAGGCTCATTGTAAAGAACTATTTAAAAAAAACTGGGTATCCTTACTGCACCAAATGAATACATCTACTAACATAGTGTGCAAATCATTGAAACATTACTAATTATTTTGCTAATATTTCTACAATAATCATCAAACAAGAGCCAGTTTGGACCTGCATTTATCAAGGAAAAACAAACAAAAACTCAAATCTTAATTTTTATGGGGGATTAAGATTATATAACAAATTCTCCAAGGAGTTGAAAGAGATTACTAAACTACATCTGATTAAAAATGCAGCTAAAAATTCTTTGTAACTGATGCACACTACACAAAGATTAAACAATGGAAAATCCTAGATGGAATAACAAACAATATGAGAAGACAGATTGTTCCTCATTACATTGAGGGGCACACTCAAAAAATTGTTAGTTATTAGCTAACAGACTTAGATCTTGATCAGACACAGATAAAACAAAACTTACACATATGCCCAACTCATACCTATATAGCCATTATCATTTCCGGATACTGGCAGTCAAGCCTCCTGGATATGACAGTGGCCATGTGTGCTTGAGTTGTGTATGTGTGAGTTTTGTTTTGTCTTTGTCTGGTTAATGACTAAGTCTGACAGCTGACAAAAAACTGGCAGTTGTTTTCAATGTACCTGTCTGCCACTATGTGGCCTATGTGTTGAGTAGCGATCTATTCTCTCCATACTACAATTAAAGATTACTCGGAGAATTCAGAGTAGTGGTTAATAATGAGAGGGGATAACTACAACATCTTGTCACATTAAAATACATGATCACAACGCAATGCTTTGAGAAGAAAATTATATGCTAAGATCTAGAGTGCATGACAGTAATATCTTGTCATTCTCCTGAGCTATACATCTCAATCATGAAAGGGGGATACTGACTCAGTTTTTCAGGTAGACATAGGGGAGAATATGAAGACATATGAGGTCCGTTCAAAGAACCTCGAAACATTTGTAATTTCACGTCAATTGTGTATGGGAGCAAAATGCAGTTGGCATCACCGCACATGCCTGTGTTCAGTGTGTAACTGTCCGAAATTTCATTGTGATATACCTGTTAATTATTGTTCAGTGTTGTACTTAGTAGAACATTGTGTCGCACAGTTTCTGAATTTCAAGATGGCACAGTTAGAGGAGCAATGCATCTGCAATAAATTTTCCATGAAACTCAAGGAAGCCTTTACTGAGACACACCAAGTGATGCAGGAAGCCTATGGCAATGAGTGCTTAAGCCGTACTTGGTGTTATGAATAGTTCACATGGTTCAATAACGGCTGGGAGCAAGTTAAAGTTGACCCTTGTTCAGGACGCCCTTCAACATCAACCGATTGTGATCTTGTCAGAAACGCCAATGAAACCGTGCATGCCAGTCAAAGACTGACTGTGTCGAGCAAATGATAACAAGATCTTCCTTAAGAGAATCGTAACTGGTGACGAGACATGCGTCTACGGTTATATGATATTGAGACCTAGTTTCAGCCTTCACAACGGGTCAGGTCACATTCTCCAAGATTTAAATAAAAAATTTAAAAAAAAATTTAAAATAATAATAATAATAAAAAAAAGCTCATTAAGTCAGGTCAAATGTCAAAGCCATGCTGATAGTTTTCTTTGTCTTTGAAGGAGTAGTTCATCATGAATTCGTGCCACAGGGACAAACCGTTGATCGATGGTACTATTGGGATGTGTAGCGACGCCTACGAGAAAATGTGAGAAGGAAAGGGCCTGAAATGTGGCGAGACAATTCATGACTCTTGCATCACGATAATGCACCTGCACATTCATCCTTGTTGGTGTATGACTACTGCACGAAAACAAAATCACTGTGCTACCTCCGCTTCCACATTCTCCAGACCTGGTCCCTGTGGACTTTTTTTTTAATTTACAAAGTTGAAAAACCCATTAAAGGGATGAAGGTTGGCAACAATAGATGAGATTAAAGAAAATTCACAGACGGCATTTTGTGCAGTCCAGCAAGAGACGTATCAGGACTGCTTATGGAAATGGAAACGGTGTTGGGAGTGGTGTATTGATTGTGGAGGAGAGTATTTCAAAGGAGACAACACACAATAGTAAAAGGTAAGTGTACAAAAATTTTGTGGACAAAGTTCCGGAATTTTTTGCACAGACCTCATACATAGAGTATATTTGCATGTTTTGGGCCTGGAGACACTTTTCTGAACACACTGAAGTTAGTGCAAGTGGTGTAGCCACATGTTCTTGTTGTCCTTAGTGTGTGCAGCAATGAAGTGCAAAACTGTTTCATATCATAAGTTATTTGGTGCAAATCAAAGAACATTGTAGAACAGGCACCAACCAAATGTGACACTGACCAACATATTCAGGAGGATGGGGTTTCCTCTGTCCAGCCATCTTGGTTTATGTTTTCCTATACCATTTGAGGCAAATGCCAGGATGGTTCCTTTAGCAAGGAACTCTCTCTCTCTCTCTCTCTCTCTCTCTCTCTCTCTCTCTCTCTCTCTCTGTGTGTGTGTGTGTGTGTGTGTGTGTGTGTGTGTGTGTTTATTTTGAGATATTTATTTTAATTACATTATGATGACAAATCCTATATCATTGCCAAATGATCTCTGAATGAATAGATCAAATCAAATCACATTAAGTTTAGTCTTTACTGTAAATTTGAGAATGATCAACACAATACAAACATACATGACAAAACAGTGTTAAATTTACAACATAGTTTTAAAGCACATTTACAAAACAGTCATCCTGCTAACAATGTTCTAAAAACTTTCCATGGTTATAAGTAAATACATTAAATGTTAATGCATTTTATGATTCACAGCCATATGCATAACGAATTAAACATCTGGACGGACTGCACAATTTTATTATTGTGCTACAATGTGGTCTCCATCAGAAATTGCGAAGTATGCAAGTTCCTCCAAGTCATTGTCAATGGGATATTCCAGGTAAGGAGCCTGTAGATTTAAACATTTTTCTGTATTAGTAACAGCACAGCAATGTGCAAGAGAAGTATGACAAGTCACTTAGCTCATATGACATGTTACTCATTATGAAATCGCTTTAAAGACCACAGATACTTGGAAAAGATACTTAAAAATTAAAATTTCAATGTAAGTAAACATTTTTTGTGTAATACATACTTTTTTATTTCTGCAAGACAGCTGAGAAATTTCATTTTCTAATTTAAATAATTTTTGTATCAATCCTTTAAACTTCTGAACTGTCATGTTTCTAGGAACTCTCTTTGTTATAGGTTGGTGTTTACTTTCTGGAACATGAATTTCTACAACTGTCAAAATTTTAAGGAATTTTACTCGAGTTGAGAACACAACAAAGAATTAATGTCCTTATACATTACTGAGAGACAGACAATTCAATATTTACATGATCTAGAGGTATCCACCTAGGCAAGTAACGGAGGATGACACACGTAAGAGCATATACAGAGAAACTCGGGTCCAGATTGTTTAACAACTGGCAAAAGCAACATCAAATGTAGCATCACAATAAAAGTATGTAAATAATATACCATATTGAGCGATGTATGGTCTTCAGACAGAAAAACTTCAAAAATATATCAGACAGAACAGACTACAGTTTTCAAAATATGCAAGTGAGGTCGTATTTAACCATGAGGCCTTTGGTTCTAATTCAGGATGTCTAAGAAAGTTCTATCACTATTATCTAGTCAGTAGGAGGGGAGGTGGAAGCATTAAGTTTTTGATCACTTGGCACATTAAATCACAAACCTTTTCACAATGTTTTATAAGATGGGGGCATGTGATTCTGATGACGGATATCAGCCTGAGAAACAGGGTCATTAAGTATCTCCCTTGGGTGCTACTCAACAGTTAGGTTATTAGTCACTCACATAAAACACACACACACACACACACACACACACACACACACACACACACACACACACACACACATATATATATATATATATTCACATTATTTATTTTTAATGATCCAGTGAATCTAGTTTTGTGCTATGTACAACAGACATTGGAAACAGTCCTCAAGTACTATAAAGCACTATAACAATTATTTTCCAATTAGAAGCATAGTACGTAGTACTGTATTACTGATGACATTTCATATTTTTTCTACATCTACATCCATACTCCGCAAGCCACCTGACAGTGTGTGGCGGAGGGTACTTTGAGTACCTCTATTAGTTCTCCCTTCTATTCCAGTCTCATATTGTTCGTGGAAAGAAAGACTGTCGGTATGCCTCTAATCTCTCTGATACTTTCCCCATGGTCTCTTCGCGAGATATACGTAGGAGGGAGTAATATACTGCTTGACTCCTCAGTGAAGGTACATTCTTGAAACTCAACAAATGCCCGTACCGAGCTTCTGAACATTTCTCTTGCAGGTCTTCCACTGAAGGTTATCTATCATTTCTGTAATGATTTCGCGATTACTAAATGATCCTGTAACGAAGTGCGCTGCTCTCCGATGGATCTTCTCTATATCTTCTATCAACCCTATCTGGTACGGATGCCACACCAGTGAGCAGTATTCAAGCAGTGGGCGAACAAGTGTACTGTAACCTACTTCTTTTGTTTTCGGACTGCATTGCCTTAGGATTCTTCCAATGAATCTCAGTCTGGCATCTGCTTTACCGACAATTAATTTTATATGGTCATTCCATTTTAAATCACTCCTAATGCCTACACCCAGATAATTTATGGAATTAACTGCTTCCAGTTGCTGACCTGCTATATTGTAGCTAAATGATAAAGGATCTTTCTTTCTATGTATTCGCAGCACATAACACTTGTCTACATTGAGATTCAATTGCCATTCCCTGCACCATGCGTCAATTAGTTGCAGATCCTCCTCCATTTCAGTACACTTTTCCATTGTTACAACCTCTCGATATACTACAGCATCATCCGCAAAAAGCCTCAGTGAACTTCCGATGTTATCCACACGGTCATTTACATATATTGTGAATAGCAACGGTCCTACGACACTCTCCTGCGGCACACCTGAAATCACTCTTACTTCGGAAGACTTCTCTCCATTGAGAACGATATGCTGCGTTCTGTTATTTAGGAACTCTTCAATCCAATCACACAATTGTTCTGATAGTCCATATGCCCTCACTTTGTTCATTAAATGACTGAGGAACTGTATTAAATGCCTTGCGGAAGTCAAGAAGCACGACATCCACCTGGGAACCAGAGTCTATGGCCCTCCGAGTCTCATGGATGAATAGCGTGAGCTGGGTTTCACACAATTGTCTTTTTCGAAACCCGTGCTGATTCCTACAGAGTAGATTTCTAGTCTCCAGAAAAATCATTATACTCGAACATAATACATGTTCCACTATTCTACAACTGATCGACGTTAGAGATATAGGTCTATAGTTCTGCACATCTGTTCGACGTCCCTTCTTGAAAACGGGGATGACCTGTGCCCTTTTCCAATCTTTGGGAATGCTACGCTCTTCTAGAGACCTACGGTACACCGCTTTAAGAAGGGGGGCAAGTTCCTTTGCGTACTCTGTGTAAAATCGAACTGGTATCCCATCAGGTCCAGAGGCCTTTCCTCTTTTGAGCGATTTTAATTGTTTTTCTATCCCTCTGTCATCTATTTCGATATCTACCATTTTGTCATCTGTGCAACAATCTAGAAAAGGAACTACAGTGCAGTCTTCCTCTGTGAAACAGCTTTGGAAAAAAACATTTAGTATTTCAGCCTTTAGTCTGTCATCCTCTGTTTCAGTACCACTTTGGTCACGGAGTGTCTGGACATTTTGTTTTGATCCACCTACCGCTTTGACACAAGACCAAAATTTCTTAGGATTTTCTGCCAAGTCAGTACATAGAACTTTACTTTTGAATTCATTGAACGCCTCTCGCATAGCCCTCCTCACACTACATTTCGCTTCGTGTAATTTTTTATAGTTTCTATTAATGTAATTTCTAAGGCTTGATGAAAGTTTTGTAAAAAGGATACGAATCAGTTGTGACTTTAATGTATGGGATGTAACTTCAGTTTCTCCCTTTTCAGGTGCTCCATATTCTGCCAACAGATTATACAATAATTATTAGGAGAATATATCATTAAATCTATCCAGATAAAAGATCATATAATATTAAAACAAATATAATTTAGAAGCATGACTAATACATACTGTCAACTAGGTATTGGTAACGAGGATGGTGTACATTGAATTCATTCAGCTGTTCTTTTTTCTCCGAATTACTTGTCAAAGAGAGCCATGAGTGAGCATGACGCTTCATATAGTCATATTCAGCTCCTCTCCTCTCTTCTGGTGTTACTGATATTCCATTCAGAATCTGCAACATGAAAATGGATGACAAACATTTGGATATCGCAATTCCCATAACTGTTTAAAAAATTATGTTTTACACAACCACAATCAATTAACCTAACCAACCACCCACCCACTCATCCTAGCACCCTCCCATTCCGTGCCTTATATTCAGCCAATCAGAACCGGTATGGTACTTCTCCAATTTCATACAGAACCATACATGTTTATGGGCTAATTACGAGCAGGTCACAACTCTCAAAGACATTTTAAAAATAATGCCAGCTTCCCAATCCCTTGCCTCCCCAGGGAGGCACCCATGTACCTGTTCTGTCTGTGTCTAGTGTACACTGCATGGTCAAATGTGACTTTGTTTATCACAGTGTTTGCACATTATATAACTGAGATGGAACGTAAGAACCAGGTTCCACATAAATGGATGTGGAAAACTGCATAACGACCACATCCAGGAAGGCTAGCACAATGGCCCCAGCAGCTAATCCATAATGTGGATTCGATCTGTGGCTGGCGTGCCTCCCTGTGGCCTGGAAGCAGATGCTTTAACATGCTCAACAAACCCTACAGACACACAACTGCAATGAGACAAAAATAATTTTCATCTAAATTTTTCCTCTATGCCTCAAATTCGGAGTGGGCTTTCATATTCTGGTGAAAATACCTTCAATGAAACTGTTAATTTTACAGTGGTAAATTTAGCTACTGTAAGACATAAATACTATATACAGATATATAGTAATCAGCTATTATTAATGTGCTGTGAAGATTTAGTTATCAACAGCTGCATCTCTTTCATTAATGTATACCTTTACTTGTTCTCATCTATGATGGACTAATAAGTGTATAGTGATTGACTGAAACTTAACTGCACTAACAAAAACTATCACTGTACTGCTTCATAGTATTTGTGGCTATACCATCTTAATGTAACTTGGTAAATTATAAGGATCGTTATTTTGATAACAGGTGCTGCCTCATCAGTTCTACTGAATAGCTGCTGTTGATTTCCTACCACTAACTTAACAACAACTTTATTACACTGGTATTTTTCATAAAAACAGTTAACTACAGATGAAACTACTGGGTCCCATCTACAGCACATTATCACTTGTCACGCAGCTTCACAATGAAAGCTGCACTACTTGTCAGGTAACTAACAGAAATTTCCAACCCCTGTATCTGTAAACACAGATAATCTGAAAAAAAGAGTTACTAATAAATAATGAGGTATGTCTTTAATTTTCTTTTGAACTAGTTTGAGATTCCCAATTCCTTACTTTATGTTAGACTAGCTGTTACCCATGGCTGTGTTTGCATATCGGCAGCTTTTTTATGATAAGTTATGGTCAGTAAGTAAGCTGCTGTACATGCAATGACATCAGCTACCTTAATGTGTCTGCCTGTTTGGGACAGCATAGCATATGAAGTGCTTTCAACTCTCCCTCCTCCCAAGTTGTACCAACGCATGGTGCACTGGCGTGCGTAGTGTCACTGCCGAGCAGTGCATACAGAGGGGCATGGGCAGGAGTGCGTATCTGTGCTTCATGCTCTTGAAATAGTGTGAGGGTATGGACTAAACACATTGAAGATTGTATAAGCACTGTATTCATTATTTTGAATCTTATCAAATAGCACGTATCAACCAATAAAATCATTTTCACAAATATCATGAAGTTCAAGAGTAAATATTATTCCATAATTTGCATAACATTTTTTCAAATCAATAAGTACCTTTCCTACACACTCTCTAAAGTAGACTATGTTCTTCTTCAGGGTTCAAGCCATACTGTTACCAAATTTCATCGAAAGAATTCAGGGGGGTTAGTAACAATAAATTTAAGCGTCATGCATAATGTGCCAGTTTTTCACACAACTCATTGTTTACGATGTCATATATCCTGAACCATGTGTTGTACAATGATATAACTTTGCAGCTACATTCAGTGGTATATGTGAACACTGTCAGAAAAATGTGTCATGAATAATGAATAAGTAATAAATCAAAACGACATGCCTGATCGAAAACCGGAGGAGCGGGGGCGTGGGGTGGGGGTGGGGGGAGTTGTCACTGAGATAAAGAAGTTTGCTGCAAGTCACTACGTACTGTTATTCTCAAAACCTGGATGAATAAAATCCGGGTATTTGCAAGTCGTAGCCTACACTACTACTTCATCTCTGTCACCACACCTCTGATACATAGGTTCTTATTGCCACAGTGATTCTTTCCAGAATCAAGACAAAGTTTGGCTGAAATCAAACCAGTGCTCCAAAAGGAGATGTGGAAGGTACATACATACATTTTTGCAATATGAATGAGTATCTTTTTTTTCCATCATGCAGTTTTGATACAGTGCCCCTAACTATGCTTACGTAATCTGAAAAAACCTTGTGAAAATTCATCTAGTAATTTAGAATAAAAGTGTGTCCAAAAACAAACAAACAGGCAGGCAGACAGATACACAGTTTTTCAGATTTGTTATTGGTATAGGCGGGAGCTTGTTGCACCAGAGTAGGTAACTTCACTTTGAACCCACAACAAAGAGGCAAACACTACATGAATATTACATGTGTGTCTTGTATTCCAATTCTGTAGATCACAGTTAAACTGAAACATATCTTTATCATTGGCTATAAAAAGCATTTAAGAGTAAATGTATTTGGAAGTTTGTGTAAGAATTAAAGATCTTTAAATAGGCTACTGCAAGATGTGCAGTTATCTACTTTGCACAATATTTTTACTGGTCACTTCTACTGAATAAATACTGTATTTAATTTAGGTGCCTTGCTTCCGAAGATAATTATATAACACAACAGGGAGTAGAAATATGCAAAATTGGCCAATTCTCAAAATTTTAGATGAGAGATGCTTCTTTGGAAAAAAACATGCTGAAATGCAGTTTTTGATTAGTTTCTTTCTGTGTAGACTCAATTTTAATTTTTTATCCAGCTGAGCCTCAAGTAATTTTAAATACACAAATAAACTGCCCCCCCCCCCCCCCTATGAATCATGGACCTTGCCGTTGGTGGGGAGGCTTGAGTGCCTCAGTGATACAGATAGCCGTACCATAGGTGCAACCACAATGGAGGGGTATCTGTTGAGAGGCCAGACAAACATGTGGTTCCTGAAGAGGGGCAGCAGTCTTTTCAGTAGTTGCAGGGGCAACAGTCTGGATGATTGACTGATCTGACCTTGTAACACTAACCAAAACAGCCTTGCTGCGCTGGTACTGCGAACGGCTGAAAGCAAGGGGAAACTACAGCCGTAACTTTTCCCGAGGGCATGCAGCTTTACTGCATGGTTAAATGATGATGGCGTCCTCTTGGGTAAAATATTCCGGAGGTAAAATAGTCCCCCATTCAGATCTGCGGGCGGGGACTACTCAAGAGGACGTTGTTATCAGGAGAAAGAAAACTGGCGTTCTACGGGTCGGAGTGTGGAATGTCAAATCCCTTAATCAGGCAGGTCGGTTAGAAAATTTAAAAAGGGAAATGGATAGGTTAAAGTTAGATATAGTGGGAATTAGTGAAGTCTGGTAGCAGGAGGAACAAGACTTCTGGTCAGGTGAATACAGGGTTATAAATACAAAATCAAATACGGGTAATGTAGGAGTAGGTTTAATAATGAATAAAAAAATAGGAGTGAGGGTAAGCTACTACAAACAGCATAGTGAACGCATTATTGTGGCCAAGATAGACACGAAGCCCACGCCTATTACAGTAGTACACGTTTATATACCAACCAGCTCTGCAGATGATGAAGAAATTGATAAAATTTATGATGAGATAAAAGAAATTATTCAGGTAGTGAAGGGAGATGAAAATTTAATAGTCATGGGTGACTGGAATTCGAGAGTAGGAAAAGGAAGAGAAGGAAACATAGTAGGTGAATATGGATTGGGGCTAAGAAATGAAAGAGGAAGCCATCTGGTAGAATTATGCACACAGCATAACTTTATCATAGTTAACACTTGGTTTAAGAATCATGAAAGCTGGTTGTATACATGGAAGAATCCTCGAGATACTAGAAGGTATCAGATAGATTATATAATGGTAAGACAGAGATTTAGGGACCAGGTTTTAAATTTTAAGACATTTCTAGGGGCAGATGTGGACTCTGACCACAATCTATTGGTTATAAACTGTAGATTAAAACTGAAGAAACTGCAAAAAGGTGGGAATTTAAGGAGGTGGGACCTGGATAAACTGACTAAACCAGAGGTTGTACAGAGTTTCAGGGAGAGCATAAGGGAACAATTGTCACGAATGGGGGAAAAAAATACAGTAGAAGAAGAATGGGTAGCTCTGAGGGATGAAGTAGTGAAGGCAGCAGAGGATCAAGTAGGTAAAACGACGAGGGCTAGTAGAAATCCTTGGGTGACAGAAGAAATATTGAATTTAATTGATGAAAGGAGAAAATATAAAAATGCAGTAAATGAAGCAGGCAAAAGGGAATACAAACGTCTCAAGAATGAGATCGACAGGAAGTGCAAAATGGCTAAGCAGGGATGGCTAGAAGACAAATTTAAAGATGTAGAGGCTTATCTCACTAGGGGTAAGATAGATATTGCCTACAGGAAAATTAAAGAGACCTTTGGAGAAAAGAGAACCACTTGCATGAACATCAAGAGCTCAGATGGAAACCCAGTTCTAAGCAAAGAAGGGAAAGCAGATAGGTGGAAGGAATATATAGAGGGTCTATACAAGGGCCGTGTACTTGAGGACAATATTATGGAAGTGGAAGAGGATGTAGATGAAGATGAAATGGGAGATACGATACTGCATGAAGAGTTTGACAGAGCACTGAAAGACCTGAGTCGAAACAAGGCCCCCGGAGTAGACAACATTCCATTGGAACTACTGACGGCCTTGGGAGAGCCAGTCCTGACAAAACTCTACCACCTGGTGAGCAAGATGTATGAGACAGGCGAAATACCCTCAGACTTCACGAAGAATATAATAATTCCAATCCCAAAGAAATCAGGTGCTGACAGATGTGAAAATTACCGAACTATCAGTTTAATAAGTCACAGCTGCAAAATACTAACGTGAATTCTTTACAGACGAATGGAAAAACTAGTAGAAGCCAACCTCGGGGAAGATCAGTTTGGATTCCGTAGAAATATTGGAACAAGTGAGACAATACTGACTCTACGACTTATCTTAGAAGAAAGATTAAGGAAAGGCAAACCTATGTTTCTAGCATTTGTAGACTTAGAGAAAGCTTTTGACAATGTTGACTGGAATACTTTCTTTCAAATTCTAAAGGTGGCAGAGGTAAAATACAGGGAGCAAAAGGCCATTTACAATTTGTACAGAAACCAGATGGCAGTTATAAGAGTCAAGGGACATGAAAGGGAAGCAATGGTTGGGAAGGGAGTGAGACAGGGTTGTAGCCTCTCCCCAATGTTATTCAATCTGTATATTGAGCAAGCAGTAAAGGAAACAAAAGAAAAATTCGGAGTAGGTATTAAAATCCATGGAGAAGAAATAAAAACTTTGAGGTTCGCCGATGACATTGTAATTCTGTCAGAGGCAGCAAAGGTCTTGGAAGAGCAGTTGAACGGAATGGATAGTGTCTTGAAAGGAGGATATAAGATGAACATCAACAAAAGCAAAACGAGGATAATGGAATGTAGTCGAATTAAGTCCGGTGATGCTGAGGGAATTAGATTAGGAAATGAGACACTTAAAGTAGTAAAGGAGTTTTGCTATTTGGGGAGCAAAATAACTGATGATGGTCGAAGTAGAGAGAATATAAAATGTAGACTGGCAAGGAAAGAGTTTCTGAGGAAAACTTTTTTAACATCGAGTATAGATTTAAATGTCAGGAAGTCGTTTCTGAAAGTATTTGTGTGGAGTGAAACATGGACGATAACTAGTTTGGACAAGAAGAGAATAGAAGCTTTCGAAATGTGGTGCTACAGAAGAATGCTGAAGATTAGATGGGTAGATCATATAACTAATGAGGAGGTACTGAATAGAATTGGGGAGAAGAGGAGTTTGTGGCACAACTTGACTAGAAAAAGGAATCAGTTGGTAGGACATGTTCTGAGGCATCAAGGGATCACCAATTTAGTATTGGAGGGCAGCGTGGAGGGTAAAAATCGTAGAGGGAGACCAAGAGATGAATACACTAAGCGGATTCAGAAGGATGTAGGTTGTAGTAAGTACTGGGAGATGAAGAAGCTTGCACAGGATAGAGTAGCATAGAGAGCTGCAACAAACCAGTCTCAGGACTGAAGACCACAACAACAACAACAACAACAACAACTTATTTGTAATCAGGGGATTAAAATACCACAGAATACGAAAAGAGAAATTTATATAAAGTTCAGAATAAGTCTCGACCCAAAGTTACTTGCATTTACCAAAAAGTACTACAATATTTTAAGGAAAATCATTAAATTGTACAGAAACATGCACAAAAAAAAATTACTAAGACTATATGAAATGGATCACTGGACAAACAGTTAGTGTACAAGATACTGTAACAATTAAACTAAAGGAAAATGATGTGGCTGATATTTCAGAAGTAGCAAGTGTTTTAACAATCATTTTCTAAATGTAGCAGCAAAAATATGGTTAAATGGTTCAGTTGAAGAAACAAGAGCATATATTAAAAATTGTCATTCCACAAAACTTTGATCAACTAGAAGTGGCACCAACCTCTTTCACTGAAATTAACAGAATTCAAAAATTTCTAAGAAACGAAAGCATGAATGGTGCTGGAATTTCAAACAGAATGCTGGAACTTAGTTTTAACTTAATAAGTATTGTCATCAGTGATGTATGTAATCCAGCAGGAAATTTTCCCAGACACATAATAATACCTATCTGTGGAACTTCTTTATAAGTAACAAAAACTTAAATAAGTATCGTCTAATTTCCTAACAGATATCTTTTTCCAAAATATTTGACAAAGTAATGTACTCCAGAATACTCTCACATTTAATTGGTAACAATTTACTTAGCACATTGCAGTTTGCATTCAAGAAGGATTACTCAACTGAAGATTCTACTTATAAATTCGGTCACCAAATATTACAGGCCTTAAACAATAAAATACAGCCACATGATATTTTCTGTGATCATTCCAAGGGTTTGATTGCACAGATCATGTTACTCTCCTACAAAAACTTGGGTTTTATGGAACTGATGTCTTTAAACACGATTAGATTAGATTGGATCATGAATACGATATTTCGTAATGATGTGTAACGAGTCAAATTTTCCTATACATGACATAATTAAGTTAATTTAACAACATACTTAAGTTAATATAACGACTTTTTTATTTTTATTTTTTATTTTGTTAATTTATATCTAAAAATTCCTCTATGGAGTAGAAGGAGTTGTCATTCAGAAATTCTTTTAATTTCTTCTTAAATACTTGTTGGTTATTTGTCAGACTTTTGATACTATTGGGTAAGTGACCAAAGACTTTAGTGGCAGTATTATTCACCCCTTTCTGTGCCAAAGTTAGATTTAATCTTGAATAGTGAAGATCATCCTTTCTCCTAGTATTGTAGTTATGCACACTGCTATTACTTTTGAATTGGGTTTAGTTGTTAATAACAAATTTCATAAGAGAGTATATATACTGAGAAGCTACTGTGAATATCCCTAGATCCTTAAATAAATGTCTGCAGGATGATCTTGGGTGGACTCCAGCTATTATTCTGACTACACGCTTTTGTGCAATAAATACTTTATTCCTCAGTGATGAATTACCCCAAAATATGATGTCATATGAAAGCAATGAGTGAAAATAGGCGTAGTAAGCTAATTTACTAAGATGTTTATCACCAAAATTTGCAATGACCCTTATTGCATAAGTAGCTGAACTCAAACGTTTCAGCAGATCATCAATGTGTTTCTTCCAATTTAATCTCTCATCAATGGACACACCTAAAAATTTGGAATGTTGTACCTTAGTTATATGCTTCTGATTAAGGTCTATATTTATTAATGGTGTCATACCATTCACTTTATGGAACTGTATGTACTGTGTCTTATCAAAATTCAGTGAGAGTCCGTTTACAAGGAACCACTTAGTAATTTTCTGAAAGACAGTATTGACTATTTCATCAGTTAATTCTTGCTTGTCAGGTGTGATTACTATACTTGTATCATCAGCAAAGAGAACTAACTTTGCCTCTTCATGACTATAGAATGGTAAGTCATTAATATACACTCCTGGAAATTGAAATAAGAACACCGTGAATTCATTGTTCCAGGAAGGGGAAACTTTATTGACACATTCCTGGGGTCAGATACATCACATGATCACACTGACAGAACCACAGGCACATAGACACAGGCAACAGAGCATGCACAATGTCGGCACTAGTACAGTGTATATCCACCTTTCGCAGCAATGCAGGCTGCTATACTCCCATGGAGACGATCGTAGAGATGCTGGATGTAGTCCTGTGGAACGGCTTGCCATGCCATTTCCACCTGGCGCCTCAGTTGGACCAGCGTTCGTGCTGGACGTGTAGACCGCGTGAGACGACGCTTCATCCAGTCCCAAACATGCTCAATGGGGGACAGATCCTGACATCTTGCTGGCCAGGGTAGTTGACTTACACCTTCTAGAGCACGTTGGGTGGCACGGGATACATGCGGACGTGCATTGTCCTGCTGGAACAGCAAGTTCCCTTGCCGGTCTAGGATTGGTAGAACGATGGGTTCGATGACGGTTTGGATGTACCGTGCACTATTCAGTGTCCCCTCGACGATCACCAGTGGTGTACGGCCAGTGTAGGAGATCGCTCCCCACACCATGATGCCGGGTGTTGGCCCTGTGTGCCTCGGTCGTATGCAGTCCTGATTGTGGCGCTCACCTGCACGGCGCCAAACACGCATACGACCATCATTGGCACCAAGGCAGAAGCGACTCTCATCGCTGAAGACGACACGTCTCCATTCGTCCCTCCATTCACGCCTGTCGCGACACCACTGGAGGCGGGCTGCACGATGTTGGGGCGTGAGCGGAAGACGGCCTAACGGTGTGCAGGACCATACCCCAGCTTCATGGAGACGGTTGCGAATGGTCCTCGCTGATACCCCAGGAGCAACAGTGTCCCTAATTTGCTGGGAAGTGGCGGTGCGGTCCCCTACGGCACTGCGTAGGATCCTACGGTCTTGGCGTGCATCCGTGCGTCGCTGCGGTCCGGTCCCAGGTCGACGTGCACGTGCACCTTCCGCCGACCACTGGCGACAACATCGATGTACTGTGGAGACCTCACGCCCCACGTGTTGAGCAATTCGGCAGTACGTCCACCCGGCCTCCCGCATGCCCACTATACGCCCTCACTCAAAGTCCGTCAACTGCACATACGGTTCACGTCCACGCTGTCGCGGCAAGCTACCAGTGTTAAAGACTGCGATGGAGCTCCGTATGCCACGGCAAACTGGCTGACACTGACGGCGGCGGTGCACAAATGCTGCGCAGCTAGCGCCATTCGACGGCCAATATCGCGGTTCCTGGTGTGTCCCCTGTGCCGTGCGTGTGATCATTGCTTGTACAGCCCTCTCGCAGTGTCCGGAGCAAGTATGGTGGGTCTGACACACCGGTGTCAATGTGTTCTTTTTTCCATTTCCAGGAGTGTATATTAAGAACAACAAAGGACCCAAGACTGACCCTTGTGGAACCCCATTCTTGATAGTTCCCCAGTTTGAGGAATGTGCTGATCTTTGCATATTATGAAAACTGCTTATTTCAACTTTCTGCACTCTTCCAGTTAGGTATGAATTAAACCATTTGTGCACTGTCCCACTCATGCCACAATACTTGAGCTTGTCTAGCAGAATTTCATGATTTACACAATCAAAAGCCTTTGAGAGATCACAAAAAATCCCAATGGGTGGTGTTCGGTTATTCAGATCATTCAAAATTTGATTGGTGAAAGCATATATGGCATTTTCTCTTGAAAAACCTTTCTGGAAACCAAACTGACATTTTGTTAGTACTTCATTTTTACAGATATGTGAAGCTACTCTTGAATACATTACTTTCTCAAAAATTTTGGATACAGCTGTTAGAAGGGAGATAGGGCGGTAATTGTTGACATCAGATCTATCCCCCTTTTTATGCAAAGGTATAACAATAGCATATTTCAGCCCATCAGGGAAAATGCCCTGTTCCAGGGAGCTATTACACAGGTGGCTGAGAATCTTACTTATCTGTTGAGAACAAGCTTTTAGTATTTTGCTGGAAATGCCATCAATTCCATGTGAGTTTTTGCTTTTAAGCAAGTTTATTATTTTCCTAATTTCAGAGGGAGAAGTGGGTGAGATTTCAATTGTATCAAATTGCATAGGCATGGCCTCTTCCATTAACAGCCTAGCATCTTCTAATAAACGCCTGGATCCTACTATATCCACAACATTTAGAAAGTGATTATTAAAAATATTTTCAACTTCTGACTTTTTGTTCGTAAAGTTTTCATTCAATTTGATGGTAATACTGTCTTCCTGTGCTCTTGGTTGACCTGGTTCTCTTTTAATAATATTCCAAATTGTTTTAATTTTATTATCAGAGTTGCTCATTTCAGACATGATACACATACTTCTGGATTTTTTAATAACTTTTCTTAATATAACACAGTAGTTTTTATAATGTTTGATAGTTTCTGGGTCACTACTCTTTCTTGCTGTCAGATACACTTCCCTTTTCCGGTTACAAGATATTTTTATACCCTTAGTAAGCTATGGTTTGTTACAAGGTTTCTTAAGAGTATATTTAACTATTTTCTTGGAGAAGCAGTTTTCAAATGCATTTACAAAAATGTCATGAAATAAATTATATTTTAAATTGGCATAAGGTTCACAGTACACCTCATCCCAGTCTAACTGCTGTAGGCTTTCCTTGAAATCTGCAATTGTTAAATCGTACTATTTTGGAGGACTGTTTAGTATTGCTGAATGGAGCTATGTCATATATTGTAACTAGCTGTGCACCATGATCAGAGAGACCATTCTCAACAGCCTGAGCATTTATCTGGTTAAACTTATCTTGGTCTATACAGAAGTTATCTATCAGTGAGCTGCTATCCTTTACCACCCGAGTAGGAAAATCAATAACGGGTGTCAAATTGAAAGAACCAAGTAATACTTCAAGGTCATTTTTCCTATTACTCTCTTTCAGAGAATCTACATTGAAGTCTCCACAAATAATAATTTGCTTCCCCCTGTCTGACAGATAGCACAAGGAGTCCAAATTTTTCAGAAATAGATGAAAATTTCCTGATGGGGACCTATATACAGTTACAATTATAAATGTGCCTTTATTTAATTTAAGCTCACAGGCATATGCTGGTTTCAATAATATTTAACAAACTGAACACAAAATGTGTACTGGGTAATTCAAATAATGCTACAAGGAGAACAAATTTCAGTGACTGGGGAGAAATCATGAACAGAGTCCTTCAAGTTTCAATTTTGTGTCCACTCTTATTTTTCATATACAGGGTGGTCCATTGATAGTGATCGGGCCAAATATCTCACAAAATAAGCATCAAACGAAAAAACTACAAAGAACAAAACTCATCTATCTTGAAGGGGCAAACCAGATGGCGCTATGGTTGGCCCGCTAGATGGCACTGCTATAGGTCAAACGGATATCAACTGCGTTTTTTTAAAAATAGCAACCCCCATTTTTTATTACATATCCGTGTAGTACATAAAGTTTTATGTTTAATGTTTTAGTTGGACCACTTTTTTCGCTTTGTGATAGATGGCGCTGTAATAGTCACGAACGTATAAGTATGGTATCACGTAACATTCTGCCAGTGCGGACGGTATTTGCTTCGTGATACATTACCTATGTTAAAATGGACCGTTTACCAATTGTGGAAAAGGTCAATATCGTGTTGATGTATGGCTATTGTGATCAAAATGCCGAACGGGCATGTGCTATGTATGCTGCTCGGTACCCTGGATGACATCATCCAAGTGTCCGGACCGTTCGTCAGATAGTTACGTTATTTAAGGAAACAGGAAGTGTTCAGACACATGTGAAACGTCAGCCATGACCTGCAACAAATGATGATGCCCAAGTACGTGTTTTAGCTCCTGTCATGGCTAATCCGCACATCAGTAGCAGACAAATTGCGCGAGAGTCGGGAATCTCAAAAACGTCTATGTTGAGAATGCTACATCAACTTCGATTGCACCCGTACCATATTTCTAGGCAACAGCAATTGCATGGCGACGACTT
Organism: Schistocerca cancellata; assembly: GCF_023864275.1. Classification (NCBI taxonomy): domain Eukaryota; kingdom Metazoa; phylum Arthropoda; class Insecta; order Orthoptera; family Acrididae; genus Schistocerca; species Schistocerca cancellata. The sequence continues at coordinate 497,120,835 of NC_064627.1, read as the reverse complement.
TAAACGTCGTGTAAAGTTCTGCCACTGGGTACAAGAGAAATTACGAGACGATGACACATTTTCTGCACACATTCTATTTAGCGACGAAGCGTCATTCACCAACAGCAGTAACGTAAACCAGCATAATATTCACTATTGGGCAATGGAAAATCCACGATGGCTGCGACAAGTGGAACATCAGGGACCTTGGAGGGTTAATGTATGGTGCCGCATTATAGGAGGAAGGATAATTGGCCCCCATTTCATCGATGGCAATCTAAATGGTGCAATGTATGCTGATTTCCTACGTAATGTTCTACCAATGTTACTACAAGATGTTTCACTGCATGACAGAATGGCGATGTCCGGCACATAGCTTGCGTGTGGTTGAAGCAGTACTGAATAGCATATTTCTTGATGGGTGGATTGGTCATCGAAGCACCATACCATGGCCCGCACGTTCACCGGATCTGATGTTCCCGAATTTCTTTCTGAAGGAAGTTGAAGGGTATTTGCTATCGTGATCCACAGACAACACCTGACAACATGCGACAGCGCATTGTCAATGCATGTGCGAAAATTACGGAAGGCGAACTACTCGCTGTTGAGAGGAATGTCGTGACACGTATTGCCAAATGGATTGAGGTTGACGGACATCATTTTGAGCATTTATTGCATTAATGTGGTATTTACAGGTAATCACACTGTAACAGCATGCACTCTCAGAAATGATCAGTTCACAAAGTACATGTATCACATTGGAACAACCGAAACAAAATGTTCAAACATACCTACATTCTGTATTTTAATTTAAAAAACCTACCTGTTACCAACTGTTCGTCTAAAATTGTGAGCCATATGTTTGCGACTATTACAGCGCCATCTATCACAAAGCAAAAAAAGTGGTCCAACTAAAACATTCATATTTCTTTACATACTACACGAATATGCAATAAAAAATGGGAGTTCCTACTTTTAAAAAAATGCACTTGATATGCGTTTGACCTATGGCAGCGCCATCTAGGGGACCAACTATAGCGCCATCTGGTTTCCCCCTTCAAGCTAGACAAGTTTCGTTCTTGGTAGTTTTTTCGTTTGACACTTATTTTGTGAGATATTTGGCCTGGTCACAATCAATGGACCACCCTGTATGTGAATGATCTTCCACTTAACATCAATCAAGCAGAATTCGTCATTTTTACAGACATGACTAGTGTCATCATAAATCTCATTAGAGAGGAGCAACAAAAGAGACTGTTAAAAACACACTATACTCGGTCCTGTACAACAAATAGGGTCTTACCAACTACTGACGCAGCATCTGTGCAGGAATCAATAAATAGGGCTCCAAATTTTTGGCTGTACATATTGATGAAAATTTCAACTGTACGAAACATATCACACCAATATCACATCACTGAGATGCTCAAATAATTAAGTTCAGTTATTTTTACACTCTGAATATTTCCATTCTATAATACATATCTTATGTGATAATTTTCTGGGGTACCTCATTCATTAGTAAGAAAGCACTGACTGCACAGGAGCGAACAGTAAGAGTAATATACAGTATTCACCAGCAATCATCATGCAGGTACCCCTTCAGAGTTAGAAATTTAGACGCATTATGCAACACATATGTACGCTAATAAAATTCATCATAAATAATCTTTCACAATTTGAGAAGAACAGTGATGTCCATGCCTACGACAACTGGAGGAAAAAATGACATTTATGATCCATTATTCACACATCGAGTGCCATGTGGCCGCTGGCTGCTACAACAGGTGGCTCTGCTGTGCAGCCACCCACCTCATGGACATCAACTTGTTAAAGCTGCAAATGGCTCAAAAATTAATTCAATATGCATTAACAAAATTTTTTATTTTCCCCAATAAAATAAATTGTATGACAGGTAGAAATGCAAGTTTTCATTCTACTTCTCCATTTTATTAATCTACGACATCCTTCATTTCTAATATTTTTACGATTGTCACAACCGAATTTCATTATTAGTTGCATTTGGTCCTTACCAAATGGTTTTCCAACTTTTTTCCCCACAAGAATATACAATTGACAAACATGCTGTTCTCACCAATGTCTACTACTGCTATCATTTTTGCTATCATATCCAAAATTTACAACGAAAGATATGTTCTATGATTTTTCTCCTGCTTCTAAACTAAAATTATAGTTGTATGTTATTTGAGGTATCATCTGTTGTGCTTAAACAATGCTATTAATGTTTCGAAACAACAGTATGTGGAGCAGATAACACATTCAAAGGGATTTTGAATATTGCAATAGAAGCATCTGAGGTGCAAATACAATTCTCCCCAAAACTCATTCCACGATGGAATGTAACAATATTATGAAAAGGAAAGTTGCTACTCACCACACAACAGAGATGCTGGGTCACAGATACACACAACAAAAAGACTGTCACAAATAAAGCCTTCAGCCAGTAAGGCCTTCAACAAAATACGATACATGCACACACACATGCACGCACGCAAACAACACGTTTTGTGTGTGTACGCGCGTGCGCGCATATGCATGTATGTCTGTAATCTATTGTTGATGAAGGCCTTACTGGCCGAAAGCTTTATGAGACAGGCTTTTTGTTGTGCCTATCTGCGACTCAGCATCTCTGTTATATAGTGAGTAGCAACTTTCCTTTTCATAATATTGTTCTCCCCAGAAGATTTGCCAAATTTGTGATTGTAGACAGGTGTTGAAAGTAACAACCTTGTTAACAGAATGGTTTGACTTTTTAAGTGGGAAGGTGCTGCTTGGCAAATGACAGTAGTCACTTTATCGAGACAATGTTTGTCTGAGAAAACTGGAACCTTACAATATATTGTTGGTTTAAGTACCAACGGTTCCCTTCGTGGTCTTTCCTCTTAATGAGCAAATCCTGTCTTGCGCAAATCAAACTGTCAGTACACTGTTGGTGCTGCTTCTCCTTACAAGTGCCAATGTTCCACAGCATTACTATTTCAATTTAGTCAGTAACACAATGATATACCTTAGTGACCACCAGATTACACTTTATTGGCTCATATGTTGCAGAGTGTAACACTTAATTATGATTATATGTTGTTGTTGTTTTTTTTGTGCAACATAATAAATGGTATTTTTAGGCCCAGGATGGAATAACAACAATATGAAAAGGACAGATTGCTAATCACCACATACAGGAAGTGTGGAATCACAGACACCAATGAAATGACTATTGAACCTTTAACCTTCAGACAAAAACACCCTCCTCCAGAAGCAGAAGGAAGAAAAACACACACACACACACAAATAGCTACTGTTTACGGCCACTTGGGTCCAAGTGGTCATAATAGACATTAGCCGTGTGCAATCTATCTTTTTCATACTATTGTTAAATGATGTTTGTGTGGCAGATAGCATACTCATAGAACATGTAAAATGATCTCCAGTCTTATCAAACTTAGAATATAAATGTTTACCAGTGATCACACTATCATCACACAACCTGTGCTACAGAGCAACAGTTGTCACGTATGAGAGGACCTACTACTATTTCTACTCCTACGTGAGGTCTGTATCTATAGTATCAACATTGAAGATATGAAACTTCACCTGCATTGTTTGCAAAGCTACCATTTTGAAGATCCATTAAAATATGAAATACGGCAGAGCAAAAGAGAGACCTTTCCAAATTTATTAACATTCAACTTATGGAATTGATTAATCATTCATACCTTTAAATTGCCAATTCTAGCTATTATGAGCTGAAAGCATGTTTCCACAGTTTCATGCTGTAAAACCGGGTTGTCTCTGAACTTGAGGTCTTCTAGGCTTTTTAGTTTTTCCAGTTCACTGATATACTTCCACTGAAATTTTTTAAAGGGGGAAATGAGAATTTATTGACAATATACATTAAGTAATTATTACTATGGAAAAAATAAACAAACACACACACACACACACACACACACACACACACACACACACACAGAAATGAAGAGTGGGTGGGAGGGAGGGAGGGAGGGAGGGAGGGAGGGAGGGAGGGGGAGAGGGAGTGGGAAGGGGATTGGTGGAGAGAGAAGGGAAAGAGAGAGGGGAGAAAGAGGGAGATGGGGGGGGGGGGGAGAGAAAGAGAGAGAGAGAGAGAGAGAGAGAGAGAGAGAGAGACAGAGAGAGTCTTTTGATTAAAATAAAATCACTGACAGCAGGTGTTCAGAAGAGGGTGGAATTTTTGAAATAGTATACCAACTGCTGGTGTCAGTTTGATGTTGATGCTAGCAAGCAGTAGCATTACTTAGTTTGTGCACAGTGTTTAGCTAAGGTTGTTTTCTTACAGCTTTCTTTGTAGAAGTGAACAAAAACTACCTACCAGTGTATGACTATATATACTGAAATATTTTTATTAATTTGGTTTTCGACTTTGCCTATTTTGTAGGTGCTTCTGTTAACTGATACATAATTATTGACACAGTTCTTTAGACAATTTGACCAGACAGCAAGAGATCTTTTTATTTCACTTTTTAGATCCAAAACGGACTGTGCTTGTTGTGTATGGATGCCAGGAGAATTGAGTACAGACCTCCAGTATACTGACTGAATGACCCTTTGTGCCTTAACAACAGGTGCTGCCCTTTGCTGAAATTACAACTGAGCAAGTAGGAACCATCTCACCTTTTGTTGGACTACAGCTGACCTCCCAGCAAGGTACAGATTTCCACAGAGGTCCGGATTTCTAGCTACTGAAAGCTCCTATGTTAGGTGAGTATGGTGCCCTTCCAAGAAGTGGCAGCTAGATTGGGAAAGAAGGCCAGTGTGGATTCTGTATGGTTACCACCAGGTCTGTTCTGAGAAATGGAATAAGGTTTGCTTGCAGCTACTGAATTCAGTGTATGGAAATGAGTGCAAGCTGTGGCTTATATTAGCACCACTGATGCCTACTGCCTACATTCAGTGAGCATCTTCAGTTCCTTTCAGTGGCTGGCTGAAGTGATGAAGGCTGTTAGCCTCTTTCATGGTATGAATACAGACTCCATCACTTGTAGGATTGTCAAGGACCAACTGTGGTCCTTTCATTGCAGACACATGGAAGGCTTAAACCAGAGGCTCCATTAACTCTGTGACTATCTCAGGTGCTGATTTCTTGATCTGCACTATCGGGGTGAAACAGTAGGCCCCTTCACAGGTTACACATCCCAGAAGTAGCTACTTTAGTAGTGGGTACATGTGGCATGCAGATGAGAGATTCCCTAGGTCACAGAATCCTCTCAGTATACTGGACGGTCAGCTAGGAATAGTACACCAAGGAATCATGTGCAGGTTACATGTAGTTGTTACAAAGGAGAGTGAACATCTTTGTAAGCCACATGAAGAAAATTTAAAACTAAAATCAGTGGACTGGAGAAGCTTTCAGGGTAAAGTTCCAACATTATTAATAACTCATTAGTTGTAACAACACACATGCAATACTAGGAAATGGAAAGTAAACCAAAAGGATAGGATGGATACTAATGGCAGAAGTGTATTTTTAGCCACAAAGAATTTCATAATGTAAACTCCAGGCAGGAATATCAACAATGTAGGAAAAGACAGATTGCTTACCATTGTGAAGAGACCTTAAATTGCAGACAGGCACAATTAAAAAGACACTTACATAAAGCTTTCGGCTACAGCTTTCATCAGTAAAAGAGAGACGCACACCATTCATACAAGCAAGCAAGCACACATCATACACATATGACTGCCAATGCCAGCAGCTCGGGCATCCCAGCCAGAGCTGATGGTATTGGCAGTCATGTGTGCAAGATGTGTGCTTGCTTGCTTGTATGAATGGTGTGCGTCTCTCTTTTACTGATGAGGGCTGTAGCCGAAAGCTTTATGTAGGTGTCTTTTTAATTGTACCTGTCTGCAACTTAAGATGTCTTCATTATGGTAAGCAGCAATCTGTCTTTTTCTACATTGTTGAACTTTGTAATGTCTAATGAGATAGTATGAAGTCAGAATTCAATGCAGTATGGGTGAAGACAAGTGCTAAGGTGAGACTGAGATGGTTTTGAAATGTTACCATCCATTTGCATTAAGTGTTTAAGTGGCAGAATGCTTGTAAGAAAACCAAGAAAATATCTTCATTCCCCTATCGGGCCATAGTGATGAGAGGAGAGAGTGGAAGATGCATACATTAAGAATAAAAGACAAGGACAAAGCATTTTGTGACATTGTATTAAACATATTTTCAAACAATCGTTTAGAGCATTTGGTGAAACACCCAACTTACTAGGGAAACTTATTTGATTAGTTAGCAATGAGGAGGTCTGAACTTTTTGATTTAGTGAACATAAAGACAGGATTTTTTTAAATCACATTTTGTTCGCTTTTGCGCTTTTGTTAGTTGAATCTGCTCGGGGCGGATGTCGTAAGACATCCGTTTAAGTTCGTTGTTGATCGATTAACTCAGTTTTTTATTACAGAGGGCAGCTAACCCTTTGACCGAACATGCTGAGCTACCGTGCCAGCTATCCAACCTGAACTATGGTATCAATTTTTGTGCAGAGAACATGGCCACAGGGCACAAGTAATGATAAAGTCACCAGTAGGATTAATGAAGGACAAGGTGCAAATAGAGCAATGAACTCTGTTTTATTGAACAAAGGCTAAGAACAACAATGAAGAAGAGAATGTAAAATATGGCCACAATATTCAAATTACAGAAAAGGTCCATAAGAACAACCGAAGTAATAATAATTGGGATAATTCTAAAATTCTGTTTAAAGAGCCTGGGATCCTGACTGCTCCGTCAGAGTGTAATTATTACACTAACAACTGTAGTCATGATCATAGAACAAAAGTCAACTCAACTTTTATGTACGAAGAAAAATTAAACAAAAAATTCAAAACAGTATTTCCTACCTGAAAATCAATATGTAGAATAAACTGCTCAAGGAAACATAAGACATAATTAGAACCAATATGTTTAAAGAAGGCAGTTGCGTCTTTTTTTGGAAAAGGCTATGTCAGGAGTGTTCAAGAGTCATAGAACAAACACCAAACATTACCACCAACTGCTTCTACCCCACCATTCACTAAGTGATATGTAGAACGCGAGGTGGGGCAAGGGGAGGAGGTTGGAGGGGGGGAGGGGGATGGGTGGGTGGAAGGAGCTTCTGTCGTCACTATTAAACCCAGGAATGTGTTTCTTCTACTCTAAGGTGGAGCAGGCAGCATAACTGGGCTGGTTTTACAAGATGTTGAAAGCCATTCTCAACACTGCAAGCGGAATACTACTACACAGTATGTCTCAATGACGTATGTTTGATGCTACCATAGCATATTATTGAAAAATGAAAATAAAACACATTTTATGAGATCATGTAAAAGCATCATTTTCCCTTGATGTGTTGATAAAGGGCAGTTGTTTCACTGTGTATGCATAATAGCAAGATGTAAGGTGATAGTTAATTATTACCTTGAGTCATGCATACCTCACTACAAGCAGAACAAACATTTTGCATCTTTTCTTTAAGAACTGCTCAGTTTCTGTAAGTTTTAGTGAAAGCAATGTCATGTGTTCAGGCATTCTGATTACTATAAAAGTGTACTTAGTTAATACCAACATCACTGATGTTATTCTCTGAAAGATGCAGCTGTTTTAATGATGGAAAAAGTTCAGTCTTCTGTTGTTCATTCTCCAGCGGGAAGGCAATTTCACTCACACCTGTGTTTGAGATGTTCAAAACTTCTAACCTGTTAGGAAAAAAATTAAATCATGTCAATAGGAATCAAATAACATGTATGTATTACAGGTATGACACTTATTTCCATTACAGAAACATGACAGTCAAAAACAACGAACATAAATGCCATTTTTCAACGAAAAGCATCCAAGCAAGATTAAAAGGAAGATGATGAAGTGACTTTAAAAGATACAGCAATATTCATCACATCTATTTGGTCATATAAGGTAAATCTTTTCCAAACTTAATTATAATGGCATCACAATTGGAAGGAAAACTTACGTATTAAGTTTACCAAGTTTGTTGATTTCATGCCAGTGTCTAATTTTATTTCCTTCCAAATCTAAAAGTCGGAGGTTCTGTAGAATATTTGGGGGGGGACTGCTTACAGTCGTTATGCAGTTGAAGGGTACCTAGAAACAATATCACAGTTTCAACCACTTTATAGTACAGAAAGTGCACAATATATGATTATTATTTCATTTTATGACTTATCTGCTCTATGAACTATTGCTGTTGGTGTCTTCACCCTCACTTGCTCATTCTGTTGTAATTTTCTTATGCCTACAGTTTTTGTTTCATCTCAGGTTTCAGTTTAAATATACTGAAATGTATGACCACAAATCACACGGACAGAAACTACCTGACTGATACATATCTGAGGCAGTGATAGATTTC